>NW_026947497.1:45296993-46496993 GCF_034190915.1 Cavia porcellus
TGAGCAAAAAGAGTGGCCAGGTGAGAGTGGACTTGTCGTAGGAAGCCAGAGCAGCTCCACTGGTTAGAGGGGAAAGGAAGTGGGAGGGAGAAGAGGGTTCAGAGGTTGCTGGTGGTCAGCTCATGGAGGACTGTGGGTGAAAGAAGACTGCTGAGTTCTTTCCAAGTATGATTAACAACCACCAGGCAGGACATGATTCCACTAACATTTCAAAATGATCATACTCTATGTGAACAGGCTAGAGGGTTAGGGTAAAATAGAGCGTCTTAGTTACTTTCCTCATTGCTGAGCCCAAATACCCTGACACCCAGAGTAACAGGGGAAAAGGTTTATTTTGCCCATAGTAGAGGTTTCAGTCCATAGTCGGCTGGCTCCAAGGCAGGGTGGCTTGGTAGAGGGGCATCACACAGAAGAAGCAATTCATGTGGGAGAAAACAGCAAGAGCAAGCAAGTGGGGGGGGGGAGAGACAAGCCACTTTCTGTTCCTTATATTGTATCCATATAGTGGGATTAGGGTGGTACCGATCCAATCAGTGGACTGGTCCAGGGATAACCTGCCCTTAATCCCAGCACCCCTAACCCCAGCATTGAATCAGCAATCACTCACGCACTCTAGATTCAGCCACCTCTGCAAAAGTCCTATGATTGCATGAGACTGGGGGGAGGGGTCTAGACACAAGCCTTAGCATAGAAGGATGGCAAAGAGGGCCTGAGTTGTCCAAGTGAGAGGGGCAGGGATGGGAACCAAGGTGGGGCAGTGGAGGTGTGGAAAGTGACTGAATTCTGGATGCTCTCTGAAGGTAGAATGATATTGCCAACAATATTACCTGATGGACTGGCAGAGAAAGGGACGAAGTCTAAAAGAGCACTAGAAAAATATGTTTGTCACTTACTGAATGAATGACGGTAAAAAAATAGTTTCTGGGCCAATAGGTAGGAACGTAGCTTTGGGCACCAAATGTGTGAGATAGTGGAGATACTGTCTCAAGGTGTAGCTTTAAGAGTCGCCAGCATGAAGACTGCAGTTAAAACCACAAATTAGTCCAGGATGCCAGAGATGGTGAGTGGGAATACGTGAATAGAGAATTGAAAGGCCTGAGCTGGGAGGTGGTTAGAGGTTCACAAGGTGAAGGGCCATGGCTCTGGACTGAGGGGACAAAACCAGGAGAGGGCAGGGTGTTAGCTCTAAGTCAACACGATGCTTCCAGAGTTTATTTACTGCGAACTAAATAATGCTAGAGCGTGGACCTCACACGTGCCCCAGGGGCCCATGTGTGAAGGCTTGGTCCCAGGTATTGCAGGGTGGTAGGAACTGGAAGAGGTGGAACCTAGAAGGAAGGTTTAAGTCATTGGAGACATGACTTAGAAGGACACTGTGGGACCCTGGTGTGCACATACATGCATGTATATGTGCATGTGCATGTGTGTGCACGTGTGTTTGTGTGTCCTGGCCCTGTGGTGAGTACATTGCCCCACATGGGATTCTTGCTGTGATGTGCTGATTTGCCACATGCCCAAAAGCAAGGCTGCCAACTGGCTCTGAACTGAAACCTCCAAGACTATGAGCCAAACTGACTCTTTTCCCTTTATAAGTTGATTCTACTGGGTATTTGTTACTGTAATGGCAAGCTGAAGGACACAAAGGCATGAGGGTAGAAAGATGCCTAGTTTGTGGGCATCTCTGAAAGTTGGAGCTACCGTGAGTTCCATATCTCCACTTCCATAGTGTAAAATGGTAACAATCACACCTTTCTCTAAAGGCTGTTATTAGAAGACTCCATGAAATGCTTCATAAACTCTTACATATTACACAAGGAGAGCTTTGTGTTGCATTAGTTATAACAGTGATATTTTGCCTTTTCTCTTTCCTCCTTTTTTCTTTGTTTCTTTCATTTTTCATCTCTTTCTCCCTCTCTTCCTCTTTTTTTTTTTTTGTGGAGTAAGAAGAACCAGAGAACATTTTTACCTTGAAGAATATTACTTCCAGTCTGCATTACTTCCAGTCTTATGCTTCTACCGTGTAGCACTGGATTTAAAACATTGCTTTTTCTCTTTTGGAGTTTTGCCCAAGAACCCAAAGGTCAAAAACAGTAAGTGCAAGATCATTCATAGCAAAAAATGCTAAAATAGTGGAGCAAATTTTGTGACCCTTACCTCAGGAGTCTAAAAGCCTAGGAGCGTAAAAGAAGTTTTTGAAAGATGCAAAAATAGGAGAGAGAAAGTGTTCTTGAGAGAGAGATGGTACTGATAACATCCCTCACCGAAACCAAGTGAGGTTGGCTTCAAGAATAGCTCTTGGGGTAGAGGTAGAGACTGAGCAAGAGCTGGCTGGCGGCAGTGTCTTAATTATTTTTTCATCACTGAGACAAAATATCTGACACCCAAAGTTAAAGGAGGAAAGCTTTATTTGCCTCACATTTTTTAGAGGTCTCAGTCCATATTCAGCTGTCTCCAAGACAGCACTATAAGGCAAAGAGGCCCCAGGAGAAACAGTCATGGTGTGGTGAAGCAGTCAGAAGGCAGTGAGCAATCAGCAGGAGCCGCAGCAGAAGCAGCAGCAGCAGCAGGAGCAGCAGCAGGAGCAGCTTTCCTCCTGTCCTTCCATCCAGCCTGTAAACTTACTGATCGACGCCAGCCATACCCAGGGCAGGAAACCCTTAATCCCAGTATCACACCCTTAATCTCAGAATCATAACCTATTTCCAGCATCACACACCTTAATCCACCTTTGAGATTCCCTACAGACAACTGCATGAGGCTTTGGGGGAACATCTAAGTACAAGTCATAGCAGGCAGGCCAAGCAAAAGGCTGCCCAGTAAGAAGTTGAATATCCAGAGCTTGCTACTTGAGCTCAAGTTTTAATCAAATATGTCATCTTACAGGCCTCCGGCTGAAAATCAGTGGGGATGGCAATTCATCCTAGGTGGGCTGGGGGACTGCTGGATGTCAAGGGATGTCATAAGAGACAACCTGAGAAGGCACTGCTGAGGCCAAGTGAGTGGAATTTTCTTGCCATCCACTGTGGAGCTAGACTTCCCAGGTTCCCCATTTTCTAACTGTGGCCAAGTTATGTACTGTCTTTGTGCTTTAATTTTCCCCCTGCACTACTCAAGTCTAAGCTCAAAGAGCACCAAGGTTAGATTGCACCCAAAAGCTTTTGAAAGATTTTACTCTAATCCTTTGGCTGGAGGGTCATGAACCCATGCTCAGTGAATTGGAGGGGAAGTTAGAAAGAAGGAGGGTTTTCTCTTGACCACTGTACTCAGGGACAGAGGGATTACTTTTAACCTGTTCACTGTAGAGGAAGTGGTAGTTTTTCTGGGAACAGCCACTTCCCTTCCAGGACATCCAAGCATTCATTGATGTCCTAGAGGTTCCAATTCCTCTAGGAGAAACCTGAGGACCCTCAGGGGGTCCTGACATGGGGAAAGTTGAGGCATGTTGGCCTCTGTCCAAATCACCCATGGGGAAGCCTCTAAAAGTCCATTTAGTAGTTTGATTTTGTGTTAGCTTTCAATGACTCTAAAAAATCTGAGAAAAATTAACTTGGAATGAAGAAAGGTTCATTTTGTCTAATGGTTTCAGAGGTATCAGTCCATGGTCACTTGGTCTCCTCATTTTTGGGTCTTTGGTGAGGTACATGGTAGGAGCTCATGGCAGAGAAGGCTGCTCACCTCACAATGGTTGTGGAGCAAAGAGAGACTGGAAGAGCCTGGAGTCCTGACATTCTCCGAGGGCGCATGCCCACCAATCTAACTTCCTCCTACTATGTCCTTTCCCTTAACTGATCCACCAATATTGCCTTAGGCTCGGGACCAGGCCTTTCACATGGGCATTTCGGGGAACATTTAAGACCCTAACAATAACAGATTTTTTTGGAGGAGGAGATGAAACTCTATTAAGTCATTCTGGTAGTTTTAGGAATGTTTCTGGGTTTTTCTAAGTGTTCTAGCAATTTCTTATTTTTGGACAATTTTCTAATTGCATGTTTTATGATTCTGTTGTCTTGCATCTTTTGCCAGGAGATCGGTGGTTTAAAACTCCCAGTTAAAATGTAAAGCTGCCCCAGAATCACAGGCCTTCCTTGCCTAGCTGTTCAGGTATCTCATTCTGGCAAATGAGAGTCACCAGCTGTGAGTCAAATATGGAGCCAATACTTTAGGACTGACACCGAAGATGGTCTTCCTGCAGGACAGATGGCACCTCCGGCATTATTCAGACAGGCCTTCGGAGCCTTGGATGTGTGCCTGAGGTCAGGGGTCCAACGGACTTGCAAGCAGGCCCCAGGCCAGCCTGACAGATGGGGGAGGATGGGGACGGCTTGCAGCCACACAGGACCTAGACACAGTTTGTGCCTGGGGAACATTTGCAGTGTTGTACCGTCTCCCCAGGCCCTGGTATTTTAGCACAAAAATTATGGTTCACCAGCACACTTAAGGAGCATTCTGCACCTCCACAGTTGAATGCCCTCAGGTGTGGAATCAATTCTGAGAACTCAGAATCTCAACCTTTATCTGAATGGACCAAAATAGCTCCTTGGGAGTAGAAAATAGGAACCTGAATTGTCAGATCCCAATTGAAGTCTCTTTCCAGGCAAATCCTGAGGATAGAGTGAATGCTATTCACTTGTGTGCTTCTTGGTGACCTGGACAAGGGAGTACAGGCCTGGCTGGCTTTGGGGACAGATTGGGGGATGGTAGCAAGGCAACCAGGGCCTGAAAAGGAAGTATGTTTTCAGAACCTTCTCCTTTCATGCTCTTTCCTCCTTTCTTTCTTCTGTGCCATACAGACCCTGTCTATCAGCAGGAGTTATCTCTATCTGTGGCAATTGGCAGGCCCTTGTTGTTAGTTGCTGGTCCTTGTATGTTAATCTGTTGCTCTAAAAAATACTTGAAATAAATCCACCTAAAAAGAGAAAAGATATATTTTAGCTTACAGTTTTGGAGGTTTTATGCATGTCTGTTGGTGCCATTGTGTTTGGGCCTGGGGTAGTACAGTACAGTACATTATGGCAGGAGCACATTTAGAGGAAAGTTCTCACCTCATGGTAGCCAGAAAGCAAAAGAGCATCAGGAAGAGATCAGGGTCCCACTATCTCCTTCAAGGATGCACCCCAATGCCTAGCTCCCTAAAGACTCAACCTCCTCACAATAGTGCCCCAAGCTGGGGACCAAGGCTTCACATTTGGCTCTTGGGAAGATGCTTATACAAATTACAGTGCTGGGCTGGGGACAGGGCTGAAACACTGTATGCTGATTTGAACATCTGAGTTTACTTTTGTTTGACACATTTGCCTGGTTAGAAAGGTTGAAAATGCCTATTTCTCAATCTGTATGATTCCAGACACCTTGGTGGATTTCTAGGGAAGGCTGAGGACCGTCTTCAGGGTTTTGTTCACAGTTGAGGAAGAGAAAGGGACCCTGAGCAGACAGGTGAGTCAGAGTAGACTTTACTGATGGCAAAGGGAATGCATCATCATGTCCATCCATTCTTTCTTATTCCAGGTGACAGCCACGGGAGACAGGAGAGCTGAGTAAATTAATGTATCTTTCAGACTGCTGTCTCTTAGGCTGCACAAACGAGTTTGAAAGATATGACTCCTTCCACCCATGGGTATCTTTCCATGGTGGCACCATTTGTTAGGATAATGAAAGAACCATTAATAGAGATGTTGGGGAGTTGATAGGTCCCAGGGTCACAGGCATCGTTTAGCTGAAGGTCATATTTATGACATGTGGATGTCAGAAAAGACATTTAGGCCACATTCAATACTGCATTCATAGCCTTGGTTCTTTGGTCCCTCTTCAGAACTTACTGAGCAAACCTTGTGGTTTGCATGACATTATTCTCGGCACTTTGCAATTGTCAACTCATTTAGTTCTCATGGCAACCCTTTGAGAGAGGCACCATTACCATGTGCGGTTTTTTTTAGATGACAGATTACGTAAGTAACTTTCACAAGTTACGTTATTTGAGATTCTATCATGAGCTTGATGCAAACCGGGATTCAGCCCCTGGGTCCGTAGTCCATACTCTTGTTTCTTACCTGCAATCGGAGCTGAGTGGCAATGCTCATGTCCTTAGGGTTTTCTTTCTGCCCTGCTAGGTAAGGAGCTGCTGTTGGACAAGAATCACTTCTGGCATGACTTTTGTCCTTCCCTCAAGTAACATAAGGCCTGTTACCTAGTTGGCATTCAGTGAATGTGTTTTTAAACCACAGTTCTTAGTCCCACTGGCCTGGCCATTGTCTCCTCTATGCAGACTAAATCACAGAATAAACAGCTCTCTCGATTTTTGCTTTGCATCTCAGCTGTGTTCAGCCCATTTGCGACACTTCTGGAGCTCGGCACCCTCCACCCCTCCTCACAGTTTATTATAGCAGGAAGCAGCTCTGGGGGAACAGTCGTTGCCAGGTAGGTGTGAGAGGCTGCTCATTCTGGCCACGCGCAGCCATCCACAGTAAAAAATGGCATCCTCAAAAATATCTCCTGCTTCAAGAGCCCTCTCCTCGGCCCCTAGGAAGCTGCCTAGCAACCACCACCTTCCCTTCTCCCCATGGCCTTGTGCTGCTCCATTCTGGTCTCCATCACCCACTCACCAGGCCCTGGCCTCCTTCAGGGGCATCACCCCACCCCTGCCTCTCTCCTTTGCTAGCTCACCGTCAAACCTATACTGGCTCTGTTTCTAAACAAATTTCACCCAATCTAGGAAGTGGCCCCTAAATTTCCTGCCTCTGACAGTTTTGTGAAATTCTTCATACCATTTAAAAAATCTTAACCTCAAAACCAAACTACCAAAGAAAGTGGCAAAAAGCAACACACCTAAATCAACCCAACCCAAACTAAACCCGACACACAGAAAATAAATATCCCAAAAGATGAACAACTGAAATTTTGTAAGAGATTTATCTCAACTTCAACCACCTCCTTTTTTATTGCCCTCAAAAGTCATACTGTATCATACCACCATGTGGGTGCTAGGAGATGAAGCGAGATGGGATGACACATAGCATACAAGATGTGATAAAAAAAATATAGTATTTAATTTTTAAGTATCACAAAGACACATTGCCCCTAATCCCCTCAAGTAATCCTTTGGCTTTTTACACACACATATCCCATAGTTCTTGCTGCTTTCTGAAGCACTTCTGGATTCCTCTTCATTGAGTGTCTTTAGTTTGTGCTGCCATAGTTGCCTCGATGTCCTGAACTGATTAAAACTGTTTGCCTTTCACACTCATTTTGATTTGGGAAGGAGCCCAATCTGGTGAATAAGGTGGGTGAGGACTCTCCACTATGTCTTTACAAGCCTGCCTTTCTGGTTTATGGCACTCAGTAGCAGCATTCATTGTATTTTTTACCATACCACATAAAGATACAAGACAACTTCCAGGATTGCTTCAGAAACTAGTAAGAACGATGGAATAACTGTGCTCTAAAGGAAGGGAAATATTTTGTAGAGAATTGATGACAACGTGTCTTTCAGTGTAATACATTTTAAAAATCTTAACAATCATTATATTTTTCCATCATACCACCCATAAAAGTAACAGGCAGGGCTGGTACTTTGTTAGGGATTATAAGATCATTTTCCCCTGTCGCCCACGCCAGAGACTGGAAGAAAGGAGAGTTCCTAACCTATCCTGAAGACCATTCAGCAGCAAGTGGCATGGTGGCTGCTAGCACGTTTGCTGCCATCTGCCTGCCGTTGGCCTGCTGGTGGCCAAGGGACAACAGGTAGGTGCATGGCCACGGCCACCTCCTCCACAGAGAAAGGCAGGGTCTCTGGGAGATGAGTGACCACTCCTTAGTATTGGGCCAGGTCACCCACAAGGCACCAGGCCTGGGTTTCACTAGCAAATGTGCCTCTCGAGTCCTGACTTGAGACTGCATTTCATCTCCTGGGTAGAGAAACACTCAGGGTACATCCATAACCCTGGTTGTCAGGAGCTGTAAGCACAGAGGACAAAGTGGACCCAGGGCTCCATGTCCCCAAGACACATAGCCAGCCTTCTGCAGCAGGTGGCCAGCAGTCCTGAGGGGCAGGCTCTGAGTAGCAGAGCAGGACTCAAAAGGCTATGAATGTCCTCAGGGCACCTGACATTAGAATGACCCTCAAACTCAGGTGTTCCTCTGAGTTTTCCAACCCTCACACTGGACTTCACAAGCAGAGAGGTTTGGAAGAGAGGCGCAGGGGACAGGGAGAGCAGCACAGCTGGGTGTACCTTTGACTTCTGTGGAAGAGGAGGAGACCGCAGACCCTTTTGGGATTCTCCTGTACTGTCCTTTAGGCTGCACAATCTAAGTGCACTAAACTTTGGGCCTTTAAAAGTGATTGTTACTCAGTGATAGGAAGGTCTTTTACTCCTCTGTTGTATCTTACGGTTTTCCATCCTTCACATCTGCTTACTTGAACTGGAAATGTAGCTCAGTGATAGAGCATGTAGTGAAGAGGATTTGATGCTCAGCGCTGAAAAAACAATCTGTCCTCTCTAAACAAATAGCCATTCGTATAACTACATTTGCATCACATCAGAATTTAAATCATTTCAAAAAGACTGCATCTCTCATTTTCACGAGGTTTCCAGGAAGGAGGGAAAGTACTGGATGCAGGGCTAGAATCAGTCCCAAGCCCAGCCTCTCCTTCACTGGCTGGATGCAGACTCCCTGGTTCCTCGCCTTCCACAGGTGCTCAGTCCCGAGTCTCAAGCCTGGTCCCACACCGGAAGTGTGGAAAGGGCACATGGGGTGAGCCGGAGGCCTTGTCTCAAGAGACCGCACAGCAGCAGGGGTCTTTATTGAGATTCCCTCCTCCCAGAAGGCTAGCAGGGTTCATTATTTCTTCTTTATTTGTCAGGCTCAGAAGACTGAGTTCTGCTACAATCCCTGCCACAGTCCACACCATGAAAGATTCAGGGCACAGATGTGGCACGCAGAGGGACTTTGCATGCAAATTTATGTCACATGCAGGATTCTTTGCTATGGCTTTGTATGCCTGCAGGATTTCTTTCAGTGTATAAATGCCAGGCTTTTTAATGGGAATCTTTGCTGAATGGTACAAGACTAGGGGAGAAATGTATTGTCACCCTAGAGAAAGGTAGGTATAACATTAATCTCATATTACTCTTATATAATACTAATTACCACTGACTGCTTGATAAATGCTAGGTACTTACATGAACATGTTACAGTAATTTTTTCTCTTGTTTCTTATACTAACTCTGTGCAGTATGTGCTATTACTTTCTCATTGCACAGATAGAAAACTGAGGTTCCTAGGGCTTACACAGCCTCTGATGTCTGGTGGTTCACCTTTCTTCCAAATCATTTCATGATAGCTTTCATAATTTATTCTACTCCAAAGCAACTCCTTTCCTAACAGAAGAATCCATATCGAAACAATAAGTCAATCCTAGTCTCTTGAGGAATCTCTACACTGATTTCCAGTGGTTGCGCTAGTCTGCACTCCCACCAACAATGGAGAAGGATTCTTTTTTCCCACAGCCCCTCCAAGGTTAGTTATTGGTTGATTTCTTGAAGGCAGCCATTCTTTCTGGGTTGAGATGGAGTCTCAGTGTTGTTTTAATTTGTGTTTCTTGAATGACCAGTGATGTTGAACATTTCTTCATGTATTTGTTTGCCATTTGTATTTCTTTATCTGACAAATTCATGTTCATCTCAGATGCCCATTTTGTGACTGGGTCTTTGAATTTGGGGGGCCTGATGCTTTCCAATTCTGTATATGTTCTAGATGTAAGTTCTTTATCTGAGGGACAGTTGGCTAAAATTTTTTCCCATTCTGTGAGTTTTCTTTTTACACTGTTGGAGGTTTCTTTTGAAGTGCAGAAACTTTATTTTAAAAAGATGAGATCCCAAGTTATTGATTCTTTGAAGTACTTCTTGTGCAGTTTGCATTTTGTTCATGAACTCTTTGTGTCTTCAAGATTCCTACCTACCTTGTCTTCCAATAGAGTTAGTGTTTTATTTTAATATTTAGATCTTTGATCCATCTTGACTTTGGTTTAGGTCCCATTCAATCCAGCTATTCCCCTTCTGGGTATTTTCCCAGAAAAATTGAAAATATCATGCCACAGTGATATACATGCACCCATGTTTATAGCAGCACAATTTGTATAGCTAAATCTTAGAAGCAACCCAAATGCCCATCAACCACAGAATGGCTAAAAAGGACATGGTATTTTTATACAGTGAAGTATTACTCAGTTATAAGAAGGATAAGTTTGAGGCTTTAGTAGGTAAATGGATGCAACTTGAGACCATACTCATAAGTGAAATAAATCAACTCACATGTATAAATGTCATAAATTGTTTCCCTAGTGTTAAAGAAAAAACTGAAAGAGTAATAAGATATAAAATGTACAATAGATGTTGTGAAAATGAAAGGTAAAAAAGTGCTCAAAAGGAAAGAACAACTGGGATAGGGGAAAGGAGAAAAGGAAGAAGGGAGAGATAATATATATATACTGGTATACATTCATATATGTGTCTGTACATAGGTACAAGATAGATAACTATACTACAGTCTCTATAAGTTTATGGAAAAGAACATTTGTGCTTTCATTGATTGTTTGATCAGCTTTTTTCATGCCTAAATCTTGTAATCTGTACAACTTCTAAGATAACAGTATACAATATATTAACTTCCTACTCATTTTTTGAAATTCTGTATCATTTCTATTCTTTTTGTTTTTAAAATTTAAAAAAAATGGACAAGTCAAGAAACCCTGTGTGATACTTCCGGGAGAACATGGCAGATAGATAGCAGCAGCTAGGGAGGCTCTCTGAGATACCCCACTTAAAATCCAGGAATGGTGAGGGGGGAGAAGTCCTAAGTAAGGGGAGATATACCCTGCCGACCCAGGAATGAACTAAACTAAGAGAAACCAACTGGAAATGCAATCCCAGTGCTATAACAGGAACAGATAAGGTCTCAGCGCGGAAGCTGAAGCCTGCACCACTGGAAGCCGCACTTTGAATTTTCTGCAGCCGCTGCTGCATCCCAATCGGCATGGAAGGAGAGAGGCACAAAAGCTCTGAGAGTGGGAAGTGGCAAATGGAGTTGAGAGTGGGACTGGCCAGGAGCTCTGCATCAACCTGCGGTGAGTAAGCAGATCAGGGACCCTTCCATAGAGTAGGAGGCTTCAGAAAAGGACATACTGGGTCTGGGCAGACTAGCCAGAACAGGATGCTGCAGTGTCCTTAGTCGCATATTCCCCTCTCAAGCGGGATTGGTGAGGAGTGCCTGGCCTGGGTGTCACTGCTGACTTAAGACCCAGTAGGCTAGCCCAAATCAGGTCCCAGTGCCTGGAGGTGCACCCTAGCAGTGAAACCTTTGGTAGGTTGACCTGGAGGGGTGGGCCCAGCATAGGCTGCCCAGGTCTGTGTCTCCCTAGTACACTGCAGTGGGCGGGAACACCTAGCCGGCGCAATTCAAACAAACTGTATCCGACAAAGAAAGAAACTGGGCCTCCTATATACGCTTGTATGGAAGGAACGAAAAATATGGCAAGAGGGAGCAACAAGAAAGGGTCCTTGGCCCCCAATCCAGAGAAACATGCAATATCAGACACGGCACCAATAGACATAAAGCGATATCTCCAGAGCCTCATAGACCAGTTCAAAAATGAAGTTATTAACAACCTAAAGCAAGATATAAATAGAATAGTTAGAGAAATGTTAAGCACCGCCCAAGAAAAAAACAGATGGTGGAGTGGAAGAATGGAAAAAAAGGGAAGAATTGTTTGATGGAGAAAATAAAGAAAACATAGAATACACAAAGCAGGTTCAAAGAGATTACCAGGAAACTAAAAACTCTATTGAAAGCTGGCATAACAGCTTAAAAGAAACTAAGGATAGATTATCTGAACTGGAGGACAGATTTGTAATATGGTAGCATGAAATGAAAAACTTCTTAAAAATAACAAGAAAACAAACAGCCATAATACAAAGGCTAGAAAATGATAAGAGGATCTATAACTTAAGAATTAAGAACATAAAAAAAGAAGTAGGGACACAAACAAATGGACTACAAAAGCTATTCTCAGAAATAATCCAAGAGAATTTCCCTAATTTAGCAAAAGGTAAAGATACTCAGATGTATGAGGCATACAGGACCCCAGTCACCTACAACTCAAATAGAGCTACACCCCAGCATATAATAATAAAAATTCCAGAAATCCAATATAAGAACAGAATATTAAATGCCATCAGAGACAAGAAACAGATCACTTACAAGGGAACACCCATCAGAATTGCAGCAGACTTCTCGGTAAAAACCATCAAATCATGAAGAGCATGGGGGGAAATAACTCAAGCTTTAAAAGATAATAACCTCTAGCCAAGATTGATATATCCTGCACAACTGTCCCTGAAAATTGATAGAAAAACAAAGTGCTTCCAGGATAAAGAGGAACTAGGGGAATTTGCAACCACCAATTCAACTCTACAGAGATTACTGTAGGATATTCTAAAAATGAAAAATACCAAGATTCCAGGAACAGTGGCAGAGCGGCTACAATGAAAAGAGCAGAAAGAGAAATGAGGAAGACAAACTGACAACAAACAACAGAAAAAGAGCTCAACAGAAATGAGGCAGAGAAGATCGGATGGCAGGAACAGCTATTTTGGAGAAAACAAGACATCATAATAGCTAGTGCTGATTTAGTATCATCTTGTTTTGAAGTCCCATCAAGCTTTTATTCTTCTGTCTCCATCAGTCTTAATAGGTTGTATCTTATTGGATTTTATTATATGTGATAATATAAACAAATACTTTTATAGACAAGGAGATTATACAGAAACCATTGTTCATTTTCTGTTAGTTGGTTCTAAATACCCTGTAATAATGTCATTCTCTTGAATGGTTTTACATTGTCTGGATATGTTTGGTGCTACAGTATACGAAGTTATACTCAAAGATTTCAAGGAAAGAGACACTATGGTAACTAATTTTATGTCAGGATATCTTGTGGTGAAACACTATTTTGCTTAAATGGCTATATTTTGACATGCACTGTTTTGTTGTTATGCCCTCTTTTATCTCAATCTCCTTTTTTTAATTACTTACTTTTTTATTTTTATCTTTTTAGTTAAGGGAAAAATCAATAAAAAAATAGCAGGATACATTATAGTAACCTACTTTGATTTCCTATTAACTTGATTTGAAACCCTGTATTGCCCTCACCATCTTGTTTTGACTGATTTTCCCCTATTCTGCTTAGCTAAGTTTGAAAGTATAGGCAACAAATGTGAAGACAATAAGATTTATTATGACACCCACTCTGGTTGACTATTATCTTCTTTTAAAGTCCTGTAATGTCTCCGATGTTTTGGTTTTATTCTTTACTGTTTTGTTCAATTTTATTATAACTGATGATACAGGCAATTCTTCTTAAGATAGCAAGAGGCAGTATAGTAACCATTGTTGGTCACCTTGTATTTTGTTTTTACATTATCTGTTATGTCCATCCTTTTGATTTGACTGACTCTGTTCTGATATGTTGCATTTGGGTTTACTCTCTTCAAAAAAAGTAATAAGAACTGTGGGAGTAATAAAACCCAAAATGTGTAATTGTCATTGTACAAAAGAAAAGAAAAGAAAAGAAAAGAAAGTGCTCTAAATTTTATAACTGCATGTATGTTTAAGTGTATAAGATAGATAACCATATTACTGAGTTTTGTTGGATCATTGAACAAAACTGTTTGCAGTCTCACTGCTTGAAAGTCCACTTTATATGCTTTAATTTTGTAACTTGAACCACTATTTCTAAGATGAGAATATGTAATCTATTAACTAGTGATTTCTTACTATTTATTTTTTAAATTTTGTATTACTTGTAACCTTTTTCTGGTTTTTTTTTCCTCTTTTTCTCCTTAAATAAAATTTAAAAAAAAAGAAACCCTGTGTTTATAACTTACGCAGGGGCTGTTGGGAGTCATATCCTGGGATGTGTCCAGCTCTTGGATAAATGAATTAGTTTTTCAAACAATCTCTCCTCCTTTTCTCACACTTTACCCTGTACACTGCCTTGGAGAACAAAAATCAGTCTGAGGTATTTCCAGGGTGCTCCAATGAGCCTATTTCCCCTCCATTTCTCTCTCCAACTTACAGATGGAGGAGGAACAATGTGAATGCCCCTTTCAGAATGAAAGGGGAACATTAAGGGACAGTTTGGCTGCATCACTGGCCAGGAAATAGCAGACCTGGGACAAGAATCTTCAAAGGCACTGCGAGTGGAGGCTGGGGTGAGGAGGTATGGGGTGCCCTGCTGTGTTCAGGCCAGGGTTACTGGGAAGACCCTGACCCCGAGAAGGAAGAAGGGCAGCACCCATGAGGGAAGCTGGAAGCCACAAAGCACAGTCTTCATCTATGTGGAGAGAAAGCACTCTTGGCCACCCAAAGAAAGTGTCACCATCAGGAGACCTTCCCAACCTACCTCAGACTGGTCTAGCCATGGATCAGTGGCTCAATCCAGGTCTGCTGAATGTGTTCCTGCTGTCCCCTGCCTCGACAAGAGGGTACCCACCCATATTGAAGGGCCACTCATCAGGGGACAGGGGACATAGAGGTGACAAGGACAGGCGTGTCAGTGCTTGAGGCCTCTGGTGACCCATCATCTCTTGAGCTCACGAGGAAAGCTGCTGGGTCATCTAGATCTGAATTTGGATCTTTAAACTTATTCTCTGTGGAGGGCAGGGTTCTAAAATGGCGCCCAACAGCCCATGCCTTGGTGTACACACTCTGTGCAGTTTTCTCACCTTGAGACTTGTGGGGCCTGTTAGTATGATGGAGAGGGCCACCCCTGTTGAGTTTCCCTGCAATAGCAAAGGTGCTGCGCTGTGGCTTATACTGTCAATGTTCCCCAGAGACCTATATGCTAAAAGGCCTGTGGCACTGTTAGGTGATACAGCCTTTGAGGGGTGGAGAAGTTAGGTCACTAGGACACTAAGAATATGCCTTGGAGGGGCTAGAAGGACTTCCTTCCTTCTCTCTCTCATTCTTTCTCTTTTCTTCTAGCTGCCATAAAGTAAACAGCTTTGCTCTCTCATCGGGGCCAACCGTGAACTGACATCTCTGAAACTGTAAGTCAAAATAAATCTTTCATATATATTCATTAATCTCAGTTATTTGTTATAGCATCAGAAATCTGATTAACACATGCATAGTGACTGTGAGGCCCAGTCATGCCCACTGCCTTACTTTACAGAAGAGTCCATCATTGCAAACTGAGGAGGATTCTCACGCTGGGTTTGGAAAATCTGTGCCATGTTGAGAAAGTCAAGTGACTAAGGCTAGAGAAAGACCCTGAGGAGCAGATCCTGACTTCCACGGAGAGCAAGTGAAGAATAGCAACAAAATCTGCAACTCAATTTCAAAAAGAACTCCAAGGAACTAAATTTTTCCAGCAACCACAGGAGTGTGGAAGAGAAGCCAGCCTCACATCAGATTGCACCCCCTGTCAGAGCCTCGATTTCAGAGCAGGGTTTCTCAGCCAACTTGTGCCTGGACTCCTTGACCATGGGCGCATCTGTATGAAAATCTGTGCTTTTAGGTTGCTAACTTTGTGGTAGTTTTTACAGTAATAGAAAACTAATAGAGTATAATTGAGTAAGCCACTTAACTTTCCTGAGACTCTAGTTTTTCTTGCTTTGTTGTTGCTGTTAATTTATAAAAAGCACATTCCTTCCAGATTTATTGAGATAGTATATCTAAAAGAGTTTTATAAATTACAAGTCATTAACATGAAAAGGATTTATTAACAATAGGCAGCAACTCGATAAATTAACATCGAAGGGAAAAACAGGAAATAAAGCATTTGTCTTTAAAAACTATCTAATTAATGCTTATTTTTAGAAATGATGGTCTTCCCTGCTATTTAATGATTTCTGTTTCTCCTCCTTAGCAATCAGAGTTAGCAAGACTTTCTGGTATGAGATTCAATGTGAGCTGGGGAATGTCTGAGACAGACTGCGTCGTGTAGATTATTTCTGCATAAGAAGGAGCTGCAAGAAGATTCTCCATGTTTTGCCTCCAGTCATTTCAAGTTCTAAATCATCTTTCTGGAATTGCCTTTGCAGTGAAAATAAGAACTGACCTAATGACTTAAAGATAAAACAAAATCAACAGAAACCATCTGTGACATTGGGCCAAATCAGTTGGATGACCTTTTAATTTGTAAAGTCCTCCAACAGTACGTCTGTTTTAGTGGGTATAAGTATGGATTCAAAGTAATTTGGAGACATTGGAGGGACAGATAGGGAGAGAATATTCATTCTGAGAATTTTGTTTTTGAAAAATCAAAGAAGTAAAAATCTCCATCTTTGTTGTTGAAGTATATATAATTCTTAATAAGCATTCAAAACACCCTAAACCTTGAAAAATATTTACATAACAAGTAACAAATAACTTTAAAGTATATTCAAGTAAACTTTCATCCTTTGAAATTATACACAGTAATGAGATATTGTTTATAAACTTTATATTTGCATACAGCTTTTTGGCATTCAAATTGTTTTATACATACACACCTATTAGAATGACTAAAAATTAAAATACATGGCTGGTGGGATTATAAAATAGTACAATTACTTTTGAAAATAATTTGAACATTTCTTAAAGAACTAGACATGTCCCTATAGTATGGCCCTGCTATTCTACTCCTGGGTATTTACCAAAGTGAAATTAAAGAGTAAGTTCCTGCAAAAATCCACACAAAAATATTCAAAACAAAATTCTTTGTAGTAGTACCAAGCTAACAGCAATCCAGATGGCAGTCCACAGGTGACTTCTACTCAGAGGTGAACAGGGATGAGCTCATGCCACAACATGGATGAATCTCAATTATGTTGAGTGGAAGAAAGCAGTCTGAAAAGAGTACGTATGATGTAATTTTGTTTATGTAAAGTTCTAGAAAATGTAAAGCTGGCAATATAGAAGGTAAAAAGAGGAGCAGAGGAAAGGTGGGAGGAACAGCTGAATCCAGTGTCTCAGCCTTGGTGATAGCGGCATAGGTAAAACTACAGGTCAAAACACCAACTCCTCACGAGGAATGTGATCATTATCTACTAATAAAACATAAAACTGAAAACAAAATCACTCTATGCTACATATGTACAGCATATGGAAGCTTATAGCAAAGTAAGACAGTTACTTTTTACATGCATCATCAAAGTTCGAGCCTCTCAATAAAATTCTGAAGCTGTTAGGAAAATACTAATTTTGTCTTGCAGATGAGAAAGCCACAGTTTCCAAGGGAAAATATAAATCGCAAAGGACTTGAGCCAGGACCATGGCTATTGCAGGACCATGTTTGCTGCCTGGAGCTGCCTCTGTGAGTTCTGTCTCTTGGGACAATGGTTGCTCTGCAGCCCTGGCTCCCAAAGTGTGGCCTCCTGGGGGTTCTCAAGTTCTCTGTCCTCCAGAACATAGGGTGATTAGTTCACACAGTTTCATGCCTTGAAATCTGTAGTGATTTGTTACGCAGAAGCAGCAAACTAACACAGGGTCTGCAATCTTTTTTAAGACTGTAAATGTGCCTGAGCAAAAAGTTTGAGAATCACCACTCCATGGAACCTGAAGACAGTTTCAGTGGAGTCAGACTCTGGGGATAGTGGAGTGGCCCTGTTCCAGATGGATCTTCATGTGTGATCCTAGCAGCCCCAGAGCTGCCACAGATCCTGACGTGTAGGAAGTGCTCCATAAATAGAAGGGTTAATACATCAACAACCGTCTTGTTCAATGTCAGGTAAACAGGCCACTTTACACAATAGCAGGACTTGTGGGACGCCTGCCTAACACTATCTTTATCCTGTATGGCACTGCCAGTTGTGTTCAGTGGGGCCAAGGGATCTTTCTGAGTCACATAGCAAGTGGCAGAGCCAGACACTGAATTTATAGCATCTGGGTCCTCCATCCATGCCTCTCCCACCATGACCTCTGTGGGCTTATGTGAGTTTGCCTACTAGCAGGGTCTAAGCTACAGATGGTATTTCCATCCTGTATTGTGTCATGTTGCTCTATCTGGCCAGAAAATAAGTGCATACCTAATCACAAAGACAGGCTCAGGTGGGCTCAGGTAGATAGGCAGGGAGAACAGTGCCTGCAAAGATCACTGTGTACCTTTATGTCACCGGGTATCACATCTTTTGCATTGGCAAAATCTCCCAGGCAATTTATTCCAAAAGGGACTTGTTTTCATGTGAATGAGTTTATTCCCCAGAGACTCTAAATGAAAGGAATAAACAGGTTTAACGTCAGGGAACAATGGCTCCGTCACTTGTACCTCTGAGCAGGCATTATCTAATACAATTTCCCAGAAATTGTTATCATTATCGCTTGTCTTTTAGATGCGGCACAGCACTCTCAGAATGGAGTGTTACCATGGTGCCTCTGATCTTCAGCAATTTTTCTTTTTTGTTCTGCTTTACCAGGTAAATATTTTTCTGACTTTGCTCTTCAGCCAAAATATAACAGCAGAGGAGTGACCAGTCCCTACATGACCTTTAGCAGGTTCTTCACTGTCAGATGGCTAATAAGTTCATTAAGCTTCTTGTTAATTCACTTTAATAATTAGTTTCAGTGTGGCCCTACCAAATGGTTATTACCTTGGCCATGGACTGTTAACTCAGCCCGTCAATCGGAATGTGGGTCCACCTGCCAAGGGGCGTTCTGACCCTGCTGGGTAAGAAATACAGAACGTTGCCAGGTGCTTTTGTCTTTGGGAGAACAGTTTGTGTGCAGCCTCAGTGTCCAAACTTCTGGCCTTCCTAAGGTATCTCTCTTTTAATGAGGGACTGCAGAGTGAGTCATCCCATAATTTAAATCTAATTCCAAAAGACAGATCTGGTTTTATAAAAAAGCTGACAGATTTTTTGAGGTTTTTTTTTTTTCCTTTTGAAGGAGCATTTCCACTTTTAGAAAGACTGACTCACACAGAAGCCATCGATGGCAAATCAATGTCTGTGTTTGGATTGCCTTTCAAGTGAAATATTTGCCAACCCCAGGTCCACTTGCCTGGTCCATGTCTAGAGACTGGCATGGCCCCACTAGGGCACAGGCAGAAAGAGTAGTGTATAATCAATGCAGGCTAGCGAGCACCCCAGAGCTCTCTCTGGCCACAACACCCAGCTAATAACTTTTAAAACTGCTTAATGTTGGGCTGTATGTGGAGTGCGGATGATACTTGTCAGCTAATTTGCCTTTTAATACTCTGAACCTCTTGACTGCTCTGAGGTTTCACCAGAGCCAAGTTGTCTTGCTCGTTAAATTGGTAATGTATTTGGAGAACTTTTTCTTTTACATGTTTAGGAAAATGGCCTTGCAGTCCTGTGGTGCTTTGTCAGGGGGTCTCTGAGCCATTAGGAAGGGCTGATGACATTGCCTCAGGGTGGCAACATGGGTAAAAGAGAGCCACACCCCTCCCTGGTTCCCTCAGAGGAGTGGGTGAGCATCAGAAGTAAAAAAGAAAGAAAGGAAGAAAGAAAGAGAATCCAAAATGCTGATATTTTTAGATCCCACTCGCTCCTTAACTATGAATAGAAACATGACTGAAATTCCTACTGTCTTCAAAGCAGACTTACCTTTAAAGCAAATGCCAAAGGTTTGAAAACTCATTCTAAATGGAATAACATTTGCATGAGCAGAGGAGGCCCAGGGAGGGAGAGGGGAAACCGAAGCCGTGGGGCTCTGAGCGGAGTTGAGCTAAGGTCTCACTCCCTGCCCCCACAGTATCTGCAGGCCCAGCGCCCAGCTCCTTCCAACCAGAGATGTCATGTGTCACTGGCTGTGGACAGGGGCCAGCCCGGGAGTACCGGAGGCCACAAGCTTCCTCGCTCTTCCAGGGTAATTGGAGCACTTGTGAAAGTAGCCCAGTACTCAAGGAAATGACCTGCAAGGCACGCTGGGGAGGAGTCAGTTATCTTCTTGTCACATTACAGCCCTAGGAACTGGAGGGAGGCTGAGGTCCAAGGCAAGGGGTGGGGGGCAAGAAATGCAGAAAATGGGAAATCAAAACAAAACAGCACCAAAGAGCAGATCTCTGTGTGTGCGTGCATGCGATTGTGCATGAGTGCCTGTGAGTGTGTGTGTGTGTGTGTGTGTGTGTGTGTGTGTGTGTGTGTATGGCTTAGCCCTTCTAGCCTCTAGATGTGCCTGTCTTCATTCCTGGAACAAGAGTGCCAACAGTGGAAAGCCAAACCAGGACACCAGGACATGCCCTGCAAGCTCTCATTACCTCGGCCCCTCCTGGGGAAACCACCTCTAAGTTGCGTAGGAGCCTGCTAGGAACTGCTCTGGCCACTGCCATTTTCAAAGGAATTGTGTGTGTGTGTGTGTGTGTGTGTGTGTGTGTGTGTGTGTGTATGCTAAATATTCAAAAGCACCAACATGGTATAAGTAATGTTCCTTTTCAGGTCACAGAGATGAAAAATAATCATATTGCATGCATTAACAATTTGGAACCTATGAAAAGGTTACAAAAATCGCCCAGAGCTCATCACCAAATTTACCATATGATCAAGTTTCTCACACTGTTAGTGTTACAGGCAGCTGAGTTAGAAGTGTTACAGGCAGTCAGACAGGGCTGGGCCCTCAAAGGAACCAGCGCAAAAGAACAAATATGCAACCTTGGAGGTTACAGCCATCTGCTGTGGGCTAGACCTCAAGACAAAACATCAAAAAAATATACCTATATCCTAAGGATTGATATTCCCTGAGGAAGCCAAGGGTCACTAACCTAACCTCCTACAGCCAAAGGGCCTGTTCTGTATTCATGCCTGCTTGCTATGTGGCTGCTTCCTCATTTGATCCCAATTTACTCTGAGCAGCTATACTTGTAATCTTATTGACTCACCATAGCTCTGTCCCACCTCATGCCCGCCTGCTGTGGGAGTTCCCATTTTCCCCCACTTTGGAACCACCTTAACTCATGGTTTTGCTCTATAAAAATCCCTAGAAAAGGCAGAGTCTTTGGCAGGCCACTCAGGGCCCCTTCTGTCTCTGTCTCCCAGACAGAAGCTTTTTTCTCTCAATAAATGTATTCTGCTCTTAACCTCTGTTGTTCCTAAAAAGAATTCTTCAATTTTAGAGCATACGAACTCTACCGGACATCCAGTAGGCTGGAGGTTTCCTTCCCTTACATCATTAATATCTTTGACTGCCTTGCTCCCTTGTCTTTCTAGACTTATCCAACAAAATCCCCAGCTCAGGTGGGGCCTGCTGTTGACAGGACTTGTTCTTCTGTACAGTCAGCAGAAAATGGCACCATTACCCAGCATGAGCATAAATCTCAGCTTCTGGCTTCAGCTCAGCCCTCAGCAGCACTTTTCTTTTTTTTTTTTTTTAATTCTTTTTTTAATTTTTTTTTTTTTTGTCTTTTTTGTTTTTATCGGTACCAGGGATCGAACTCACGACTGCCTGCTTGCAAGGCAGGCGCTTATGCCGCTGAGCTAAATCCCCAGCCCCTTTGTAAGCTGCAGTCCCCATCTGCAGCCACTCTCCTCCCTGACCGTGGCAAGACTCGCTGAGCTCACTGTCCCCTCCTCTCTTTGGTCCTCTCTTCCATTGTTCCCTCACCAGGCATCTGCTCTTTTCCAAATGGCTCTCCCGTTTTCTCTATCTCCAACACCACAATCTGGACTTGTGTCATTATCACCTCTTGATAGAGGATTGCAATGGTCTCTGAATTGTTTTGCCTCCCTCCTGTCCTGTAGCTGTATTGGTCACCTCTTGTATCTGGCCTCTTAGCCTTTGGTCCTCCTTGTAAGTGAACCAGGGCTCTGGCAACCCATCAGCTGCCTGTGAGACCTGCCCTTAGTGGCACGCAGGTACCTGTGAGCTCTTGGATAGGGGAGGGATATATTGTACCTAGGGACCACGCTTGACAGAGAGGGCTGACAGCCATGAAGCAAGCTCTCCTTGCACAGAAGTGATTACTCCAACAACGCATGCACGCTCAGGTGGATTTCCTCTCCCTCCATCCTTGTTATTAGCATCCCTTGCCAAAGCAGTGTCTACGCCAGCAGCTGTCTCAGGCTCCAAGTTCAGTACAGATGTAAATAAGCCTCGATGCCTTTCCTCTGGGGCTCCTGGTCACTAAGTGGAAATGGACCTACTCTCAGATAAACACAAAACAGTGTGGCCTAGGAGGTATTTCATATCCATGTGGTGCTTATGGATGCCATGATGTGGTCTCTGGGGGTCAGAGAAGTGTCCTCGGTAAGACGGTGGACATGGCAGTGAGACAGTGACCCAGCAGGTGGGGTGATGTGAAATTAACTGTTACTGAATGAGCACATTTAATCTCCTTAGGCATCTGGATTTCTTCATAAAGGAGAAAGAGAAAAGCTCCACACGGCATGCTTTATTCCATGATATACTCTCTGGCTCGCTCATATTTTAGCCTAGTTAATTCCCACATGACAAGATTGTTACACACCTCACCAAGCTGGTTACTTAGTTGGTGTGTATTGGAGTATTTTATGGCAATTTTGCAAGTGGGAAGCTTAAAGACTTTACAGAGAAGAAAAACTCCTGCTATCTTGTGAATCACCCTCAGCGCTTGGGGATCTCCTGCCAGAGAGGCAGGCTGGCTGTGTGTTGAGATGAGCCGGAAAGCCTCCCCATGGGCCTGGGGACTCTTGCCGTGGGGACACTTTCTGAATGAGTGAGAAGCTAAGTGTCCTTGCCAGATGGGTCCTAAATAGCAGAGGTTATACCAGGCACCCACAGTCCAACCCACTGGGGTTTCCGGATGTGCCTCGGCAGAGTGGATCTGGGACAGTCACCCTGGAAGTTATGGTCCCCCTTCCTGCCCACCAGCGTCCTCCAGAGAGGAACTCAGTTCTTACCTCTTGCCATGTTTTCTGAGTCACAACCACTCATTTCTCTCACCTGGGATCTAAGGAGAATGCCCAAGAAAGCACAAGAGTAATTTTCAATTCCTGAGGGCTTGTCACCTAAGTTTTACCCCCATTCTGCCTTTGTGGTATTGACATTTGAGACTAAGAACTTAGTTCTCTTTCTTTATGAAAACATTGTCTTTCCTTGTATTCTGACTCCATTTGATGCCATGTGCTCTTACCCACATATTCCATATGTGCTGTGATCTGAGTATCAGAACCCCCTCCTCCCTTCTCATGTTGAAAAGTGCTGATATCGGGAGGTGATCAAGCCACAGGGACTGTGCTCTCATGAATGGGTTTAACTCTTTTCTAGCAGAAACTTGAGGGAGATTGTTTAACTTTCCCTGTGCCATGTGAGGACCCAGCAGGAAGGCACCGTCATCGGGAGAGAGATGTCCAGGCATCAAACCCACTGGGGACTTGATCTTGGGCTATTCAGGCTCCAGAACCATACACAGTAAATCTCTGCTTAGAAATTTCCTGGCCTCAGGTATTGTGTTATAGTATCCCACATGGACCTAAGACACTGTGGTTGAAATGTCACAGACTCATGCATTTTCAGGGTGCTTTCTGCAACATATCAATTAGAAAAATAAAATTTTTTTCCTCATCCTTCTTTTCCATCCTAATTTGCATCTAGGCAAAAGTATGTTGAATATCAAACTATTCCTAGGCTAAATGTACTTTTTTTAAAAAATACAGTTTTAGGTTCTGAAGAGTGTTTGAAAAATACATCCACAGGTTTGTTTTTTTTTTTTTTTTGCTATTCTTCACTTTAGAAGACAGAAGCTACTTCCCCTCCTCTTGAGTGTGATCTTTTACATTGTGATTCACTTCTTGTGACTAGAACATGACAGAAGTCATGCCGATGTGTGACTCTTTAGACTAGGTCATAAAAGGTACTGTAGCTTAGTCCTTGCTTTTGGTCTTGGATCACTTGCTTACAGAGAAGCCACGTGCCACACGAGATGTCTGAGTAGACCTTGCAGTACCTCTGGCCAGGTGTGTGGCAAGTGTCCAGGATCTCAGTTTTGGGCTATAAATTCCTGCTGCCACCTCAGACTTTGTGAGAATCTGAATCTTCCAGTAAGATTCAGATTGGAATGGGACCATCACATTCCACCCATGCTTGACCTTCTGCAATCTGCCCGAGATTTGTTCAGAGTCCCATGGAGCTGCAGGAGGAATGCAGCAGTGATGGCTGGGATGCAGGGGCTGTCCAGGGGCCTCATGGCTGATGTGAAGTCTTCAGTGAGCACTGCTGAGGACCTCGCTGCTGAGGACCTCCGTTGCAGAGGGGGCCTGCTGAGGCACAGCAGGGTGGGCCCTGCTGCAGACATAGGGGTAGCCTGTGGGTGGAGCTGCTGGCTGGGCTGGCCTGAGGCCAAGGAGGCACCTGGGGTGTGAAATGTAAGGAGACATCACCCTCCCACGCCCCACACAGACAGACCATTCTTGGCACTGCATAGATATTTCTGGGATGGCTGAAAATATGCGTGGAATTATGTGACAGTGCTTAGCATGTTGCCTGAAATACAGTAGGTTGCTTTCTTCCCTCTGACTTCCTTTCTTTTCTAGCTTTTCCTCTTATCCCTCACGCTTCTCCTTTCCTTCCTTCTCCCCTCCATTCTGTGGCATCTGAGAAGCAGTGTTGCTGTCCGTGAAGTTCTTTCCTTGAGGCATGGCTCTGGGCTTCCTCTTCTGGGATGCTGGTCTCTCTGCACCTTGCAGTCCTCCAGTAAATACACTATGTCTTAGGATGCCTAAGCCTTTGCCCATCAGGCTTATGGGGTCAGGTTCCCTAATATTTGCTTCCATTGCAATGCATACGTCTCCTATCTCACTCTAACCACACTTGTCATTTAATATTCTTTGTATGATTATTTGATTAAAATAAAATGTGTATTTGCAAATCATCCTTTGGTATCCTCTGGGGAATGTGTCCCTGATCATCCTTTCATAGCAAACCCTGTGTGCTCATGTCTCTATGTAAAAGAGTGTATATTTGCATATAACCTTTGCACATCTTTCATGCACTTCAAATCATCTCTAGATACCATACCTAGCACAATGAGAATGCTATGGAAATAAAGACAAGAAAAATCCAGGCATGTTCAGTTCAGATGTAATTCTTTTTATGAATGCTTTCGGTCCATGGTATGTTGAATCTGTGCCTGTGGGTCTTGAGGCCTTGGAGGGCTGTGACTTACATCTGGTTGCCTTTACATCTCAGGACTCAGGACAGTGCCTTGAGTGCACTGACTGGATGAGCCAGTGAATTGATGAATGAAGAAATCTAGCTCCAAGATTTGAGTCATGTGTAATCCAGTGAATTCCTTTCTGTGTGATGAGGATGAATTTTCCTTCCTAGCTGCTGAGCACTGAGGAAAACTCGGCCATTTCAGTCTGCTGGATGCTAGACGCTCAGGGACCAGAGATGCTACCTCTTCATGGTGGACACAGGAGTGATGGCAGTGCTAGTCTGTGTGACCTCAGAAAGGAAGCACAAAGAAACCCAGGCCTGCCTTAGATACTCCCTGGATACCTGCTTTCTAGGGTTACCGTAACAATACACCACATATTAAGTGACTTAAGCAACAGATACGTATTTTCTTCAGTTCTAGGTGCTGGAAGTCCAAGACCAAGGTGCCGGCAGGGCAGTTTCTTCTGATGTCCCTCTTTGTCTTTTAGGTGGCTGTCTTCTCCCTTTACCTTCGCATGTTCTTTGTTGCACACCTGTTTGTGTCCAGGTTTTGTCTTCTTTTTTAAAATCTTTTTTTTTATTATTATTTGAAGGTAGTGAAATACAACAGAACAAGACAAGACATAGCCAATTGAGACAGTGCAGTAAAATTGGTACAGAACTTCACAGCACATTACCAGGTTAACAGTAATAGGTACCATAGTATATCTCATTATCTTCACAATAGTTATCCTTTCAATCAGGTATAGCAAAAGCAAACCAAATACAGAACATTATAGAACTTATCAAAACAGAATATTGAATAGAGCACTACAATTAATCAGAACAACACAAAAAGTGATAACAATATTTGACTTCATAGAGATGGTAGCAGGAAATTGCCCACATTTGCTATATTGCATATGGTCAACCTCTGAAGAGATGTTCAGACCTCTGGCTCCCATTTGCAAATGGGGAAGGGGGGCGGAAATGGGATGTTTGATTCTCAACCCACGCACAGGTAAGCTCACGGCTGCTTACCAGGGAGGCAAGCTGATTGCTTGGTTTCCCAGCATCTAAGTTCCAACATGGCATGGATCTCAGGAGACACTGGGTGGTTCCTCCCCTGGGGTGGCTGCTGCTTGCCTGAGCTACCGCTGCTTACCAGGGAGGCGGGCTGGTTGCTTCCATGTTTTGTCTTCTTGTAGTGACCCCAGCATCCTGCATGAGGGACTACCCTAAAGATCTTCCTTTAGCTTAATTAATTAAAGACCTTGTCATCTAATTATTTAATTAAATACTGTCACCAAATATAATCATATTGTGAGGTCCTGAAGCTTAAGACTTATAACAGATGCAATTTTAGGGGACCTAATACAACTCACAGCAAATTTAGAACAAACTGAGTGGACTCAGGAAAGTATTTTAATCTCCAGTTCTTCTCTGGAAATAATAAAAGTATCCATTTCAGCAGTGGAAGTGATGATTGAAGACTGAATATCCAGGACATGCTTGGGACAGAAGCATGTGGTAAATACTCAGTGAATGTTGGCTAGTATTATTGTTAGTCCAAAGAAAATTACTGCAAGCAATCGGTGTGTAAGAATTGGTCTCTACCCTCAAGGTGCCTATAGGCTCCTTAGATTGAAGTTAAACTAATAAATAAGAAAAACACGACTCTTTTTCTTCAGCAGGTGCTCTCTGGCTCACCCTTGGGAGAGGATGTTAAGGGGAGGGAAGAGCCACAGCAGCCAGAGGTCGGTTTTGGGTTGAGCGTCCCATCCTTCTAAGGTGCCAGCTTCCAGCAGCACTATGCTCTTTGGTTTCCTGGAAGGTGCTGTCTTAGAGACAGCTCAGTCCTCCTTGTGAAGATCATCCTTAGAGATACAAACCGTGATTTTCCACACTTGAGCCGCAGTGCTGAGGAGTAGATGCTATCTCCAAGGAAAGCTCAGAGGAGTAGAATTCCCTTGCAGTTACCTCAGGGCCACTGTCTGATCAGCACTGGTGCTGTGCAGGCCCTCAGTCATCTTCGGTGTCCCTGCCACTACCAGCAGGATCTGTTTCTGTACCAGGTGTGATGGGGTCATTCTCCTCTGTGCTGGGTTGGCCGGGGGGTGGGACAGAAAATCTCTCCCACATGTGTGCTGAGCCTGCAGAAGCAGCTGGCGGCTCCTCTGCTGGCTCAGTTTTTACAGGTAGAGAAAGAGGAACTCTTGAGGCCAAAGGTCATGGGCAGGAAGAAGGGTGGTGTGGCTCCCCACCTTCATATTGCCTACTTCTCCCTTCTTTATGGTCTGTGCTCAGCTGTCCCTGCTTGGATGGGCCTTCCTGCCACCAGGTGCAGACAGAAGCTCTGGGGCCCTGCACCCCTACCCCGCTAGTATACACCATATATCTTACCTTTACATCTGTTTTCTCGATGAGAATGTAAGTCCCATGCCATAAGGATGTTTCTAGATCCTAGATGGGCAGCCAGAACACACTGGCATGGGAATTTGCTGAACGAATGAATGAACAAACTCCAACCCTGTGAGCTCTGAGTCTTGAAGAAGTAGAATGAGGTTGGGGTACTGACCCTTCCTGCCCTTTCATAGGCTTCTCGTGATCGCACAGCCAGACATGAGTGGTCTACTCACCACACTTCAGTCTGGATCCATCAGTCTTGAGTTGGTGGAGCTGCCCCTGGACAGGCTATAGGTGGTCCATCCTAGCTGTGGGACCAGCAGCTGTCATAACTAACCTTTATGCTATTTGCATTAGACTGTTTCCAATGACAATAAAGTTGACCCCAAAGCCCTGTGAGGTATAGACTATTTTTTCCCCCCAGAACGGACACAGGAAGAGGTGAAGACACCATCCTGAAAACCATGCGGCTAATAAGTAACAAGTTTAGAAATGGGACTCAGATCTGTCTGCTTTCACTGTGAGCTCTCATCTCTTTTTGGTCTGGAGGATATTTTTAAGCTGTGTCAGGGCCTGCTCACCAGATGGCTTTTTAATCTCTCTCCCGTTGCTACATTATTAATCTCTAAATTGTTTAGTGGAGAGAAACGCTGGTACATGGAAGAGACTTCCTGGAAGGGTGGTGACATTTCACGTGACCCTGGGAGAGCAGCTCAGTTCTGAGCGGAGGACGGAGGGAGAGCAGCACACAGAGCTGGGAGCCACCCTGGGATCCATCAACATGGCAGCTGTCATCCTAGGAAGCAGACGCATCCATGTCGCGGGCAGCACAGGGCTGTGTACCCGATGGAGCTAAGTATTTAGCTGGTGGTTGCTTGCTGCTTATGGTCTGCTCAGGGAGGGAGAGCGAACTCCTGATGATCAACCATTTTCTGCGAAAATCCATCATGGACTGGATTTTGATTCTTTCCAGCAAGTGCTGGATGTTGTAGGCAGAATTTTGCAAGAAACAAAGCCCCACAGCCCGGAAGCCCTCCCCGGGCATGCTCGCTCCCAGAATATGTCATGCTAAGCCTGGGGAAGGGCAGCTGCCACCTGCCCTTTGACTGTGCTGTATGTGGGGCTGGTAGAATTTGATGCAGCTCTCTGGTGCTGTCAGATCCACAGGACAGCATGGATGGCACCCTCAGATGAGTAAAGTCGAGGGAGGCTGGAAATCTGGAAAGCTAATTTATTCTGCCAAACAGAAAGCATTTTGAACTTGCTCTACCCTTCCTATTTTCCATCTGCCTTATTATTCACCACAGTAATATTTGGGCACTTTGAAAAGAGTGATATTTTAACACGAAGCTATTCTAGGGAGAAGGAAAAATATTCTCATTTGGCATACACCAGGCATGCAAATTAGCCTAAATAAAAATAAAACTACAGGCAACTTAGAATGTTATTGTACTTTTCCAGGCCACTGCTCGTCTCTTTGGTCAGCTGTAGCATCTCACCATCCTGGGCAAGGGCGGAGATGAGGGGCCTATGTTTTGAGGCACATTCATGCTAACGAATCTACTCAAAAAGAATAGGTATCAAAGATCACTTGCCCCAGTTATGTTAGAACTAAGCCCTTGAAGCAACACAGTGTGTCTATGACTGGATTTCCTAGAAGCGTACTCTGGCTGGGTTGCTGCTGGGCTCACCGAGACACCAGTCCGTCAAGGACTTTGGCATTTGCTTGATTTGTTCCTCAAAGGGGTCCCTTTAAGTACAGTGTGTTTGTGTGTGTGCCCTAAGGACCAATGCAGAGAGGACTGAATAGAAACACCTTTGTTCTAGAGAAGAGAAGACTAATATTTCCTGATCTCTGGCACAGGAAGCCTTCAGAGTAAAGCCCAGATCATTATTTTCATGCCACTGAAGCGATGGGGCAGATTCCATCTGTAACTCTTTCTTGTCCTCCCCGTCCCTCTCTTTACAATTCTGCTCTTAGTCCCCTTACTTTCTCTCCTTATCTCATGTGTGTTTGTGCCTCACGTTCATTCTGAGCTCCAGGGTCACCCAAGCTACGGGCAGGTTCAGCACTAAAGACACATTCTATAGCGATTCAAGACAAGAGTTGATAATTTTTATTAATTTCCTAGAGTCATGGTCCACAGGGCTTTGATGAATAGAGATTCAACTTCCCCACCCACAGCCCCATTATATTTATGGAGATTTCTGGAAGTTCTCAGCCTGTGGTATTTATTCCAAGGGGTCTATTTCAATCAAACATTACCATAAGTGGGACAACATCTTTACTAGAGGAGACACATACGTCACTAGAGACATTTCGCAGCTGTTGTTTGAAAGGTCGCAGGATGGTGGCTGTACATACCCAAAGGCAGCTTTGATTTTGGGGATGTGATTTGCCTCTTGAAATCAGCAATGTTGTCTTTTGAACTGTCTTCAAAAATTCTTTTCCTTCCTCCTCCCTCCTTCCCTCTCCACCTTTTCTTTTCCTCTATCCTTCTCTTTCTTCCTTCTTCCCTCTTTCCTTCCTTCTGTTGAGAACATGATCCTGTGATCTATTTTTCATCTAGTAAATGTCTCACTGAGGGGAAAAGTTAGGAGCTACGTGGAGAAGTGCTGAGCTGTTCAGTCTACAAAGTTATTTTCCAGTCAAGAAAGCAAAGGAGGACATTAACAAGATTTTGAAGTTTTTGTTCACAAGCAAAGCTTTCTGTCTCTTGTTTTCTTACCCGAATGCTTCACTGACAGATTTTTCCTTATTCTTCTCAAAGAGTTTCGTTTTCTCTTTATCTTCCCTTTTACCTAAAATTCTCAGTCTTTGCTGTAAATTATATCCCCTTGTCCAACCATGTGGTTGATTTGTATCAAAAGTCTAAATATGGTTCATGACCTTTGATCTAGTAATTCCATTTAGAGCTATTTCTTTATGTTGGCTTGCGCAAGTATTTTGTGATAATGTCGCCCATCAGAACATCAAAAATGAGATAAAAATTGGAACCTTAAGATGTTTGTTGCATAAATTATGAACAGTGATGATTTGGAATATCATGCAGCCATCTCAAATGATGCAAAAGATTAATGACATGAAAAATGTATTATTTAGCAGAGACAAGATGATAGTTATAAGTAACATTGCCTGACTTTGTTAAACGCATATATGTTTTTGAAGAGAGTATTAATATATACATCAAAATGTAAATAATGATTCTCTGAAGAAAGGGTTAAAGATAATTTTAAGGCTTCATTGTTTTTGTTCATCTATTTTATGATTTTAATTTTTTGCTTATTTGTATCTTCTTGTACATGAATATATATGGCATAATTTAAACTTTATTTTTCAGATAAACTTTATCTTATTAATATATAATTTTCCAGTTCTTCAAAAATTCAGGTACACTAAGCAGGGAATCAGAGAAGCTGTTTGGAGTTCACAGATGAGCTGCAATGGGTAACTTGTAGAGTTCAGAGTTAAACTCTGAAAATGGTTTGGGTGGGAGGAGGAAAATAGAAATGGGTTGGAAAGAAGGAAAGAGAAAAATGAAAGAGGACACTGAAAGGGCTAGGTTTCACAGATGTCTCTCAGTCTGTGGCTACAGAGCTCTTTCACACAGGAGAGGATGAGCAGGGGTCAAGTGTTGAAAATTCCAGTGACTTCGAAGTCTGCACAGGGGATGCACAGAGGATTTCTCTTAGGAAACCCTGTAGCGAACACTGAAGGCATGCTGTCGGGCCGGGGAGGGGAGGGTATTTCTATGGGTCTGCAATGATTTGTTACTTTGGAGCCACAGTACCTGTAGAGGCGGTGTTAAGCGCCAGATTTCTGAAGGTGCAAGAGATGTAGGTTACAAAGAATCACCCAAGGCCACTGCCAGGAAATTAGCCTAACAACAAACAAAATCAACCAAGGAAACTTACTGATGTTCAGTTACAATCATGTCTTTTTTGGTGCAGAAGTGAAAGTACTCCAGTCCATTCATGCATGTGACAGACAGAACTTTGCACTGGGCCATCCCCAGGACCAGAGGAGACGAGCCAGTGGCTGTCAGTTTTTCAGAATTATGTTTGTTTTGGAGGAATTTTTTGAAGAGCAGTGAACCTGTAATATTAGCTGGGCATGGGAACATGGACTAGAGAGAAAGTTTAAGAGAGCACTGTAATGATTTCACCCAGTATTTGAAAGAAGAAAGAAGACAACACGAGCTGACACCTACCAGACAGATGATAGGGAGTAAAGCAGCTCTTCTGAGAGCAATAGGATAAATAAAGTCTGCAGACTTAGTTTAACAGAGTTTAGTCATTTTGTGAATGTCAAAAAACATGGAAGAGAAGCAAAAATGTGACAGTGGCAAAAATAGGAAGTTAATTCTCTACACATTGGAATCTTACTGACCTTGATCTTAAATTAATCACAGTGTTTACATTTATGGAAAAACATTTAGTCCTAGCAAAGAATTCTTGGCAGAACAAACCACTAGCCTGACCTGGTACAGCAATTCCCACATATTTGTTTATTTGTGTTTAAAACTTTGAGTGCCTTGAAAATCAGGTCTGTTGCCCCACCCTCAGTTTTGAATGACAGCGTTGAGTACTGCCAGATTCTCAGCCATCAAAGAACTATGCTTTTCATGCTCCGTATAATCTTCATTGAGTAGTGGCAACTGCTGATGTTATACTGTAGGAAGAATTCTCAGTCATGGAGGAAGAAGATCAAAGAGGTTTTCTGTGATTGTGCTTCCTTTTTGGATAAAGCTTCTCGACAAGAAAATTAAATATGCCAGAATATATTCCATTCACTTATTTACTCATTGAAGTAGTCAGCTTTCCATTACTGTGACAAAGTACCTAAGTACAACTTAAAGGAGGAGAGTTTTTTTTTTTTTTTTTTTTTTTTAGCTCATGATTTCAAAAGTGTCAGGACTTGTGTTGAGACTGAAATATCATGGTAGGAGAGCGGTGAAGGGGGAGAAAAAGGGGAAAGAGAAAAAAAAAAAGGGGAGGAAAATCCATATCCCATCCCCTGCCATGTACACTGTGATCTGTTTCCTCCAAGTTGGCCTCACCTTCTAAAATTTCCGCCACCTTCAAATAACACCACTGAATTATGAGCCCTAGAGTGGATGAGTCCATTGATTCCGTCCTGACACAGTCACCTCCCCCTCTGCACATAGCTGCCTGGAGGGCCAACCCTTTAGCACATAGGCTTCAAAGGGACATTCTAGGTCCAAACTATAACATTTCTATGTTCATTCAGATACAAGCGACTGTGGAAGATGTGTCATATGCCAGGCACAATGCTGGAGTTAAGCACAAAGGCTGAAACCCAGCTCTTGCCATCCGGAAGTTCACAGTCTCACTAAAGATACCTACTGATTGGGAGCTATGAGGAAATATATCACCAAGATTAATATGTTAACAAGTGGAACTGGTTCCAGCAATTCCTCCAAATGAGTATTTTTACTGCTTCTTCGAGATCTTTGAGGTATCAGTTAATTTCTAAGTGAGTTTGGGCTGTCTTCCGCTTGCCCCTCCTGGATTGCCCTCCTGCCTCTTGCAGCCTGTTTGCACACGTCTCTGACTTCCGGCTGGCTTCCACAAGTGACGGGAAGAAGGAGGAGGTGGGATAGTGTGGCTGTGGTGTCTGCTGCCCCGGCTTCCTCCCTGCCTTATCACTCTACAAGACTCCAGTAGGAAGCACTCTGCCTGTATGACCTCCGATGACAGATCGGCACTGCTAATCAGGGCACTGTACTATCCCTTTGGTTTAACCAAATCATATCTTTGAAATAGACCCTGTCTTAAATGACCTGGTTGGACTTGCCATCTATTTCATGCTTTCCTGGTAGAGTGGGAAAGGCCTTTGTTAAAAGAAAGACAAAGCATTAGGGTTTAAACAGAAAGTGTCCCCCAGAGACTCATGGCAGTGACACTGGGCTCCTCTTGTTACTCCGATGTTTCTGTCAAGTCTCTCAAATCTCTCTCTTAGTTGAACTGTCTTAACCAGTGCCCCTTCCAGTGCATGGGTGACTTTCCCCTGCTGGGGCACAATGACTGTATAGGTCCTGGCTCTCTGTTCATGAACTACCAGTGTCCGGTCCACACTCCCTGTTCTGTCCTTGCACTGAGCCACATCATCCTGTGCAAAAAACAGGTAGGGTATTTTGTTAATGCCAACTCACTCACTTATGCACAGGCTCCTGTGTTGTAGGTACTTTTCCAGGTTCATGAGTGACTGTTTCCTACTGCATTTAGAACCCAGGAATAAGTGAATGAGATTTACTTTTGGCAGCAGAAGGAAGGGAAATACATACTTAAGTCTCAACTTTAACTTAGTTTGTTGGTTTCTTTTATTCTTTTTCTTTTAAACACACCTTTACCACATCCTTTCATGCTTTCTTTTAAATATCACTTGCTTTCCCTTAAAATGTAAGTAAAATGATTGTAAGTTTTAATGACAATATTCAGTGGTCTGATTCTACTACAGTTTGGGAATTTTTGTTTACTTTTAAAAACAATAGGTCTAATATCACGAGAACTCTGCTTTCAAATTCTTGCAACTTAAATTGTAAGATGTATTTCAGCATTTTGACCAGGTATATATAATGAAGGTATTTCTGTCTTTTCACTAACTACACAAACTAGATTGGTTTGCTGATATGGATTTAACAACATTTTTTGAATAAAACAGCCTATACCATAGCTGTAGTGCCAGGTTGCCAATCATTTAACAGATTCTAAAGGTTTATTTAATTAAAGTTACTAAAAATGCTTTATAAAGCTTGTATACTGCTTGGGTGATACTGTAGTTTAATTTGTAAATGTTACTGAAAGGCCCGTGTGTTGGAAGCTTGGCCCCATGCCTCGGTGCTTCTAGGGGGTGGTGAATCTTTAAGAGGTGGAGCCTGGAGGAAGGAAGTGAGGTCCCTGGGGCTGTGCCCCTGAAGGAGGCAGCAGAACCCAGTCCCCTTCTTGCCTTTCTTTTACTTTCAGCCGTAATGAGTTGAGCAGCGTCTCTCTGCCATGCGGCTCTCACCATGATGCTTCCGCTCAGCACAGGCCCAACTGACAGTGGAATAAAACTGGGAACCAAAATGAAACATTCATCCTTATAAGTTGTTTGTCTGTAGTATTTTGTTATAGTAACAGAAATCTGCCTAACACAGATGACATTTTTTTCTTAATTCTATAATTAATGACTGGTTTTTTTTTTTTTTTTTTTTTTTTTGTCTTTTTCCTTTTTATCGGTACCGGGGATTGAACTCACGACTGCCTGCTTGCAAGGCAGGTGCTTATGCCGCTGAACTAAATCCCCAGCCCCAATGATTGGGTTTTGACTGTGACTTTTTTTGTAGACAGCATCTTGCTATGTAGTTCAGGCTGGCCTTGAACCCACTATATAGCCCAGGCTGGCTTCAAACTCAGTGATCCTCCTGCCTCAGCCTCCCAAGTGCTGAGATTACAGGAATGTACCACCATGCTCAGTTTACAATAGTGACTTTTTTTTTTTTTGCCTTTTTTTGAGACAGAATCTCTCTATGTAGTTCAGGCTGGCTTTGAGCTCACTTGGTAGCCAAAGCTGGTCTCAAACTAACAATGATCCTCTTGCCTCAGCCTTCCAAGTGCTGGGATTACACAGGTGCACCACCACACCCAGCTACTTCTTTTTAAAAGTAAATGTAAACTATAGAAGACTTTAGCAATTGGTTCACAAGCAAAAGGCTATATAATTAGTCTGAAGAATTCACAGGCTATTAAAAACATTAACAAGATTTTATTACATCCCTTAGGAGAGAAATAATGGATTTATAAATGGGAAACTGGCCTTAAAGTGAACATGTCAGGAGAATCCACTTGGAAACAAGAAGAGACAGAAACAGAAAACATGACTCCTGATTCCTGTTCCATTACCTTAATCGCTGAACACCACTCAGGTTAAGCTAAAGAGGTATAATGGTGCCTTTGACAGACGCCTTCACATCAAGATTAGATAGAAGTCTGCAAGTCTAATGCTGAACCTTTCTTCCTGTCTACCGACAGTGTCACTCAAAATCGCTCCTCTCAGTTGCTCGTCTCTGACTGATCGTGCAATTCAGAGGCATTCCTCCTGCAACCCAACAGCCTCTTGGACTGCACCTTGCTTTCCATGAAACACCTGTGTGTAAATAATGCAGTAACAATTCAAGTTGTGTTCCAAATGCACCATGGGGACCTCACTACTTAAAGGAACACTGAAATAAATGCCTGTGTAAAGCAGAATACCCTTTTTGTAATGTAAACAATATGAATCTAGATAAAGCTTCCCATTTACCTCATTTTAGATTGTTGCCTATTGGGTTTCATTAAAGTGGAACATCTCTAAAAAAAAAAAAAAGTGGAACATCTCTGAGAAATGGAAATATTTTAAGCCTCAACCTTTCGCCCATCATAATAGTTTTTTAAAATCTCATTACAATAAAATCCATTACTTTGAATAGTTAAATGGGAAAATTACTTTCCAGGTGTGTTAAAGTTTTAAAAGGAAAAAAACCCCGTATAATGGAATGCCTTGTTTTTTTTCAGCTTCTATTTCAGTCCTGCTCTGAAATGGCAAATACTGGAATGACTAACATCGTGCAGAAAGCACATGGCAGGGTGAGCGGTGCCCGACAAGAGGATGTGATGGATTTTTAGGGTTACAGAGCCAGCTCAAGAGGAGTGGACAGGGTCTGCAGATTCCCAGTGCTGAAGGACATCCACCAGAATGCTCCATGTGTCATTTTTACAACTATGTGGTTCCACAAAGCAACAGAAGCTTAGAAATGTTAAGTTCTGTGTCCAGTGTCACCTGGGTTCTACGCAGAGATCAGAATTCAAACTCACATCTCTGTCTCTGAAACAAGTGCTCTTAACTCCTCTGCCTTCTGTTAATCAACTTGCACCTTACATTGCCAATATTTGAACATTTTTGACCAGTAAAGGTATATTTCTTGTGGATCGCCTGAAACCACTCTGCCACACAGAAATCAAAATGGGAAGAGCATAGCGATGATCTGAGGTGACTTGATTCTGTTTTCTAGGACAGAGCCAAGGGCTATTTCTCTCTTCCAGTCCTACTTCTTTCCATGCTCCTCCTACCTACTTTTAAATTTACTCTGGACAGTTCCATTTTTATTCAGGCATTTCCGTGGGCTCCATCTGTTCACCAGGCCTTGTATGAAGTGCTAGAGATACAACCTCAGTACCTACCACCTAGTTCCTGCCCCGGAGAAGTAGGCAGGCTTAGTCTTCCTTTCCTTATTTGTGGTACTAGGAATGAACCCTGGGCCTTAGGCATGCTAGGCAGACACTCTGCCTCTGAGCTACATCCCCAAGAGTGTATACCTGCTGAGCTGAAAAGCCATTTCTGGGATAGATCCACTCCTTTGCAAAGTGGGGAGGACCACTCTGACCTACTCCACCCCTGAGAGAGGAAGTGAGAAGAGAGTAGCTGGTGCTTCCTCATCCCTCTCCACCCTGCTTTCTCTCTAGGACCTCATGTGGTCAGAGTCTCTTCATTCTGTTGGCAGAAGAAAGTCACAAAGAATATGTTAGAAGGAAATCAAAAGTCTAGATTCCAAAATGGATCGCTTGTCACTCTTCAGCTCTCATCTGTCACTCGAAGGACTGGTGGTTTCACAGCTCAGTGCAAGCCCCGTTTCATTGCAGTTTATTTCCTCAGAAGCTGAACTCCTTGGTCTAGCTTCTGCCCTGTAAACTGTATTTCATTTTGTCTAAGTCCCAGTGCTATTATAGTTCAAATATTGAGTGTACTCAAGGCCCATGTGTTAAAGACTTGGTCACCAGCCTGCAGTCCTATTAGGAGGCAGTAGAATCTTAAGGTAGAATCTAGTAGAAGCAAGGTCATTGTGCCCTTGAAGGGAACATTGGGATCCCAGCCACTTTCTGGCTCTCTGTTGTCTCTCTTTTAGCTTTCTTACTTCCAGGAGGTGAGATATTTCCTCCAACATGTGTCCCCCACCATTATGTGCCGCTTTGCCACGGCCTAAAAGCAACAGAGCCAAGTCAGGGATGAAAACCATGAGCTAAAATAAACCTTTCCTCTTTATGAACTTATCATCTCATGTATTTTGTTACAGTAATAGAAAGCTGACTAAAACACCATTAAGTGAAATATAGTAATTTGGATAAATATGGAAATCAATGAGATTTTAGTTATGTGCCTATATGTGTTCATTATGGGGAGTTTACTAACATGGCTGATATTTCACAGGGCTTTAGAGCAAACAACACAAGCAGTTACTTCTTGTAGAATATTGTCTTATAAAACAGTGGGTAACACTTCCTGCTCAGTGCATATTATTTTACACCCTCTACATATCCCTGAGATATTTGCCTTCAGGACACAGGCTCTTCAGATGTTTTAGGTAAGACATTAAATTTAGTGAGTTGTTGTGATTAGTTTAGGGTAGAAAGCAAATGTACCTGATATATTCCAGGTGACATTTGTTTGTTTAATGAAGACCTATCCTTCGCTTATGGCTGGCCTAATAAAACAACTCTCGTGTATCCTGAACATTGGGGTGAAATGTCATGAAGTTGGTAATTATTGATGACAACTAATGGTTGGTAGTGATTAATGACATTTGTGAGACCAGGATAAAAATAATAATTACAATAATGTGAAGTGTCATGAGCAAACAGTAATTGCAATAATGATTGCTATTATTATAATGAGTGAGGAAATGATTTTGGGTTATTAAATCAGGAAGGATAAAGGAAGCCTGCATATGTATAGATGAATATGTGATTATGGAAGGTTGCCAGGTAAAAAATAATAGTTACTCCCGGCTGAGGACTTAGTGTGTGCCAGGCATTGTGCCAAAGATGCGGCATATATTACCTCATTTAATTCACAGTGGCTCTGTGAATAGATATTAGTGATAGTGTCATTAACCTTGCACTAATGGGAAAGTGGACGTTTAGAGCAGCTATGCAATTTGATGACAGGAACATAACAGATGGCAAATGACAGAAAGGAAATTTAAGGCCAGGTGGTTAACACCAAAGTCCATGCATCTAACTAGTATCCAGATTAGCTGAAAATCAGATGATGTATTCTATTCTCTGGAACAGCACCAGCATCTTCTCTCATGTTAAGTAGCTCAAGGGTGTGGATCTTCCTCTGGCATCATCTGAGATACAAGGGGTTGCATCAGGAGCTTCGCACAGACCAGGATAGGGAGGACCTGTTAGGGACGGGGCTGCAGAGATCCTAACAGGGAGACACAGAGCCTCTCCAGAAAGAGGGGGGATTTGGGTTACTCCCTGATTGGGATCTCCTTGGGGTTTTCTAATCAGAGCTGTAATATGTCATTTCTTCCCTTGCTGCAGGCAAGTGGTGAAATCACTGGTCTCCACTGTCCCTGTGTTATATGCTCAGAGAAAGTCACACTTCGTACATGTCAGTGATGCCTTAAGAATCTAAGTTGGCCTTCTCCATCATTACGAATACAAATCAAAGGTCTGAGTCCTTGGTGGTTTACTCTAAAAGTCATTCTCTTAGTTTTTGTTTTCAAAAGATATCAGTTAAGTTTTGTTTCTTATATGACGATGGGATAATAGGATTGTCAACTAATATTTCATCTAAACTTGAGATACATATGCATCAATAAAAGTCATCAGTTTTGCAATGAAATGTAACACAATCACATACACATAATCCTAAGATACACACTTATTCCTAAATCTGTAGTATTGTTCAGCGTTTGATGATAATTCTATAGGAGCTTCAAGATCTCACAATACCTTGGAGTTATCATTGAGAGCATTGGTTGTCACTGTGAAGGAAAAATACTGCCACTTGAGCATTGGGTTGGGTGGGGATAATTTGGGACATTTACTATGAACTTTGAAAAATGATTCATAGCAATCAATAAGAGCTCTGGGGAACCAACAATTCAGGGTAATGTGGATGAAATACATAAAAACCTTCTCTAAGACCACAGTAATGTGCCTCTTCCCCTGATGAACATTAATTATGTTTCACAGCAAATAGAACTGAGCAGAACCGACACAGACTTTGGTGCTTCAGGGGTTGGCCCCTGGATTAGCTAGCTGTTCAGCATTTTCTGGTTGGATGGAGACACGCAATTTCAGGGTGTAGTTGGAGTTCTTTTTCCTAAAAGTTTATTTCCAAACCAAAGCAAGGAGACTAATCAAAGTGACATTTGGCTGGGAGTCATGGTGAACCACAAGAAAAGGGGGTTCTGACACACTTCTGGGTGAGGCAAATTTACCCTGAGAACCAGACAAGAGCGTGTAGATACCTTTCCCTAAGCAAAGACAGGAAGGTTTCTGGGAAATCACACTGTGCTAACCTCACCATCCTGATATTAAGCCAGTGTACCAGGTTGCAAATAGCTCACATAAAAAATTAAGCAGAAGTGAAAGACACTGAATGATCCATACTATGAAATTTGCAATTTCCCTGCTTCTTTGCATCCCAGGTTAAATTTCCAAGATTAATATTTCATGAGCATTGTTTCTGTCAGTTTCATGTTCATGCTGAAGCAAAGCAGTGCTCATGGAGAATCATATCAAGATGCCATTGCTTGGGAAAGTGAAGTTGGCTACACCGTGCCTGCCTTCTGTGTCGCGGGAGAGTGTGTTGATGTACACAATGAGAAGGCATTTTGGTAGCAATGCAGTGGGGTTCTTTTTTGGCAAAACATCTTTTCTTTTGTTCTTGTTGAAGTCCTCTGAGGTAGTCAGGGCAAGGATTATGTTTATGGCAAGAGGAAAGTGATGAAAATAATGGAAAAAAGAAGTTCATTAAATCAGGAAAACTCAATTATAACAGGATATCTCAGTACACAGGGGAAAAATACATTGCAGTGCTCGTTAGATAAAATGTTACCCCATATTTGGAAAAAAGTCCTCATTAGTATTTCCCCTACCTACAGCAACTTCATAGATTTTACTGTCCCTTCTCTTATTTATCTCCTTTAGGAGCATTTTCATCAAAACTGGGTACAGTATTTGATGCTTAAGAGTTCTCCCGATGCTTCTTCGTACTCACCAAATAGAGTCATAATCCTTAGTATGTAACTTCAAAATCCTCTACACAATAACCGATTGCCTCTCCAAATAGGATTGTGACTTCAGATGGAGAATAAGCTGCTGAAGAAAATTAACTTTCAAGAAATGAAAGTCCTGTTTCTGTGTACTTGGTAGCAGAAAAAGAAAAATCCAGAGGCCATCACACAAATGCCAAAGCATCCTTTATGCTGCCTATAGAATTTCAGGACCAAAAAGTCACTCAAGATTACTCTGTCCTCTTATTCAAAGCTCACAGATATTCATGGACAGGTGAGGCTCATTTCTTGAAATCAGTTGGTCCCTTTTGACAAATATTCTCCAGAGGTGGTGGCTCTTAAAGACCTTAATTCCCTAACTGAAAAGATATGTGAACAATTTCATTTAACCATTTCTTCCTTAGAGTCTTGGACTAGCTGAATCCTAAAGGACTTTCTGCTCATTGCCCTTGATGAAGGGGTGAAAAGATGTCAGAAGTAAATGCAAACCAGCATATCCTATTTGGTCTGAAAACACACACACACACACACACACACACACACACACACACACACACAGTTGTTTTGAAATGTACTGTGTGCATTCATTCACATGATTAACATGTTTGCCCTCAAGGTCGAATTAACTACGATGAAAGCAAACTCACAGGAGCATAAAAATGCCACATTGAGTCAGGCGAATTCTCTGTCTCATCCTGCACTTGAGTTTCACAGGGGTCTCAGTCAACATGGGTGGATGGATGAGGGGACAGGATGGGCAATGTTGGGCACTGAGTCCCAGCAACACTCATGGATAAAACTGAGCAAGTCAGGTCACTGATCTGATCCTAGCTTTCCTTGCCAGGACCTTGGGGTCTGGGATGCTAGCTGTTCCTCTCTGTCTCTAGGGATTGTTTTAAGAACCAACTTGGAGGTGAATGTGTATGTATTTTGTCAATAGTACATTTAGCATCCTTGAACAAAACAGACTTCTGGAGCACCTGGAGGGAGTGTGAGGGATACTCGTGTGACACACATTGTGGGTGCCTGTTTCAAGGATGCTCAGCTCCTTTATACCCATCATTTTATTTAAGCAACCATCCTGGGTGATGTTTCCCAAAGCAGGGGCCAGGATGGGGATTTTTATGAGTGTTATTACTAAGGGAAAACTCTCAGACAGGCTGCAGGAAAAGGTAGACAAGAAGTCTAACAAAGATGTATCTGTGGAGTGCAGATTCAGCCCATACATGTATGGAACTTGACAGCACTACAGTATGGAGGGAAGGCTAGTGTGTCCCCTGCACTGGCCAGTCCTTGGGATGGGCTACACTTATCCATTCCTGCCCATTCAGAGTGAAGGTGGGGTTGGATTCCATACCTGGCAGAAGACAAATTTTCCAAAGTGACATCTGTGAGCTGTGGCCAGCCAGCTCTCATAGCAGCCACGCGATGTGTGGTTAGTGGCTTGGTGTGGGCCACTAACACTACTTACTACAACTTGGAAAGCTAAGAATTTTGGCTGCAGTAACTTGGTTTTGTCCCTTAAAGTCCTAGGGTTGGAAGTTTAATCCCCAGTGCATGTTGAGAAGTGGGGCTTAATGGAAAACAGGTCAGGAGGGCTTATTATTCATGAGCGGATTAACGCTGCTGCCTGGGGAATGTGCCCGTGAGTATGGGAGCAAGTTTGCTATCACATCCTATTCACTCTTTCTCACTCTCAGCCTCTCTTGCACTTCTGCCTTCTCCTGTGATACAACAAAGAAAGATGACTATAATCAGACGCCAGATGTTATGGTTTATGTTCCGATGTTTCCCCAAAGCCACATGCAGTCATGGGGAGCAGGCTTTTTGGAGGTAGTTACATCTAGAGTTTGTGGCTGATTCATAGTGCAATGTAGGGATTAAGGTTCCTGGGATTAGTCTGTGTGATTGCTGGATCAATACATTGATTGGATTGGCACTGCCCTAATCTCAACAGTCAGGATGTGGTAAAAAGGAGCAGAAAAATACATTTTCCTGCCTTTTGCTTTTGCTTGTTGCTTTTTTTTTGTTTGTTTTCTGCTCCTCTGCACTGTGCCACTCTGCCGTGGAGCCAACTGATTATGGACTAAAACCTCTGCAAACTGTGAGCTAGATAAACCTTTTATTCATTAACTTTGGGTGTTAAGTGTTTTGTCTCAGCAGTGAGAAAAGTAACTGAGATAGATTTGGTATTAGAGAAGTAGAGTTGTTGCTGTGACATTATCTGACCATGTGGTTCAGGGACTTTTGGGAATGGCTTGGGTGATTAGAAAGATTCAGAGATGCAAGCTGAAAAAGCAAAACTGGGACACCTTAGGCTGTTCTGCATGGGAGATTCTGAATGGAGCTCAGAAGACCAGAAAGCTGATAGAAATCACACAGGTAAAGACCAGGTTCATGAGGTTTCTGCTAGGAAAAAGGACTGCATTTGTTGTTGGACTCCAAATAATGTATGTTTTGAGGTGGAAGAAAATTTGTCTGCATTTTGCTTGTCTTCGTCTGAGACTAACATTAAGGACAGTGGATTAAGTAATCTTGCAGAAGAAATTTCAAGGCAGTTGAATGTTGAAATGGTGGCATGGTTATTGTTGGAGGCTTTTAGCCAGATTTATGTTGAGCATCAAGAGCAAAGATCCCAACAGAATGATTTAAAACATTGTGAGTTTGGCCAGAAAGGAAGCTCCGGTAGAGTTGTACACTGCAAAGATAGAGCAGAGGAGAAGGAACAGGAGAATAGAAAAGATGGCATGAGTGCATCACAGAAAGCAGTAGGACTCTACCCTTTGTAGCCTCACAATTGTAAAAGTGAAAGATTTTTGTTTTGAGAAGAATGCCACAGAGCACCAGGTTCCAGAATGGTGACAACATCAAGAACTTGTTCCTTAGAACTGGATTCAGAGTTCTCAGCAGTCCAGGCACTTGATTCCTACTTCCAAAAGAGAAGAAAGACTTTCTACCTCTCCAGTTGGTGACAGACCTTGGAATCATTCATGTGGTGCTGATTTTAGGTGCATACAGAATGCAAGAGTTGTGGATTTAGGAAGGCTTCCACTCAGATTTCAGAAGACAGCCTGGGAGATCAAGCAATGTGTCTCTGAGAAGGCAGTGTATGATGCTTTGTGTATGAAGTCAAAGGTGCAGTGGAGACTCTAGAAACTTGGAAAAGCCAGTAACATGGATCATCTAAAGAAAGCTGCAAGGAGGGAGCAAAATGGGCATAATAAAGAAGCCATGGGAACTACTGCTACAAGTGTATTAGTGGCAAAGCCACCCAAGCTCTTTAGAGCTCACTACTTGGCATAGATTGCCTCAGATGTTGCATGTGGAACTACAGATGCAATGTTTGTCTTGATGGATTTTGGACTTGCTTTGATCTCATTCCTCTATATCCTCCCTGTTTGGAACTTTCAGAATGAAAATGTTTATCTTGGGCCATTGAATGTTGGAAGTGCTTAACTTTCTTGTAATTTGTACAGGGGCTCACAATTAACAGTTTGCCTTACATTTTAGAGGAGACTCGAGATTTGCATTTTTCCTTAGTGCTGAAATTGTTCAGACTGTGGCAACTCTTAAAGATGGATTAAATGTCTTTTGCATAAAGGAATGTGCATGAGTCTCGGAGAGCGGGGGACAGGGCCAGAATGTTATGGTTTGTATCTGGATGTCCCCCCAAAGCCTCATGTGATTATGAAAGGCGAGCTTTATGGAGACAGCTGAATCTAGAGTTTGTGATTTGTTCATTGTTTAATGCTGGGATTGGGGTGTGAGTTCTACACCTGCCCTAGAGTGGGTAGCCTGTTAAAATATAAGGGAGAAAAAGAGACTTATTCCTCTCTTTTGCTCTTGTTGCTTTGCTGTTTTCTGCCAGCATGAACTATCACCCCTCTGCCATACCACCCTAACTTGGAGCTGAAATCTCTACAGACTGTGAGCTAAATAAATCTTTCCTCCTTTAACTTTGGGTGGTGGATATTTTGTCTCAGCAATGAGAGAAAAATAACTAAAACACCAGATAAATTTATAATCCTTATAAATACCCAGTCTCAGGACCTTTATCTAGCTATACAAAGGAACTAAGACAGAGTACAGTGCTTATTAATCTCTTGGCCTTATTTCTGCCTTTTCTTCTTGCTCAAACTCTCCTGACCTCCTTCTTCAATGACTAATTATTATTGGTCTTGTAATTACAGCTTAAAGTTCACTCTTCCAAGGAAATCATCCTTCCTTCACTCACCTGGATTCATCTAATCCCTCTAGATGCCCTTAGAGCCCCATATGGCTTTTGAGGGATTTACCAAAATTTTGATTTGTCATTATTTCTGCCACCATGTATTTGATATCTACCTTTTCCACTAGATTGTATGCTCCATGAGGATAGGGACTGTGTAGATCTTGGGTGGCCTTCCTCTGTTTGGAAGCCATACTATCTGGAGCACTTGGTCTCCAGGAACCCCAAATCAGGGGAATCTATTGAGTCCATTGTGTAGCTCACTATTGTGATACAGTAGTGTTCAATGGATATTCGATGACTGAAAATGGAAAACATCTAGTAAAGGTAGTTCAAAACCAGGTCTTTCTTTTCCCACAATATCTCCAACTATGTAGAATCCTTGTTTGCTTACATGTGATGTGTGTACATACTTTAGGAACCTAGTCTCAGAAGTCAACTTCCTACCATGTTTATGTTCACATTTATACCATATCTCATGCTGACTGTGAACCTGCTGTGGACTGTAGTGTTTTAGCCCTTTATCTTAAAACTGCCTCTTTCAGTTTTCAGGATAGGTTTTGCAAGTTTCAGTGAGCCAGATGGTTTCCTCCTCACCCTCTGGGCTCTTCACACTATAAACCTTTGATCACCTCTTGCCCAGCCTTTGTGCTTTCAGGCTGCAGAGTTCCAATCAGATTAGCTTTTCCTCATACAAAAACCACATTTCCTTGATCACTTTAGTTCTCCTCTGGAATTTTTCTGCTCTCTGTGGCTTTCCTGAGGATACAACCAGCTTCAAGTGGGCTCTGATCATCCCTCACTCACCTTCTGGTTAACACAGGTCTAACAGCTGGTGTTTCAGACCCTGGATTCTCTCTTTTCCTCCAAACTCTCTCCAGGTAAAAAATCCATTCTCAGCTTCTCACTTTCTGTTTGCCTGGTTTGCTTATGCCATTTATGCAAGTGCATCCTTCATTTATTACTTCTTGAACACATCAGACATCTTCTCTATGCAAGATACAGTGTCAAACCCTGGGGACAGAGACAGAGATGAAATAGACCCTTTCTGAGTCCAGAGTAAAGCAAATATCCCTATGGCTGCAGAAGGCAATCCAAAGAAAGCGAATGTACTAATGAATATCTAATCCTCTTTGCAAAACGCTAATACAAAAATTCAGATTTATTAATGATTTCTATTTGGGGAGGATCACTCTTTACTCATTCTATACAGGCACAGGTCATGTATGGTACCTGGTAGTCCTTGAGCACTGAATGGGCATCTATACAAGGAAGAGTGGATGGTAGGTTCCTCATGCATGTATACAGTTGTAGCCTACTGTGTTTATATCTCCCTGTTAAGTGGGTTTATTTAAGTAGGTTTACTAATCTTCTCAAAATAGACCAACTGGCATGAAAAAAATCTTGAAATAAAACCATCCATTAAAGATAATGCTACCCACTTCCAGGAGAACATGGCAGATAGATAACAGAAGCTATGGAGGTTCTCTGAGATAGCCAGCTTAGATTCCAGGAATGGTGTAGTGTGGGGAGTCCTAAGCAGGGGGAGATACATCCTGCTGACCCAGGAATGAACTAAGCTGGGAGAAACCAACTGGAAATGCAATCCCGGTGCTATGACTGGAAGAGCTAAAGTCTCAGTGCCTAAGCTAGAACTTGCAACTCTGGAAACCATGGCTTAAATTTCCTACCACCGCTGCTGCATCTGAATCGGCACAGCAAGGATAGAGACATGAAAGCTCTGAGAGGGGGAATTGGTGAACCTAATTTAGAGCAGAGCTGGTGGGGAGCCCTGCATCGACCTGCAGTGAATGAGAGGAACAAGGACCTTTCCATAGACTAGGAGGCTCCAACAGAGGACATTCAGGGACCAGGCAGACCAGCTGGAACAGGACGCTGCAGTGATATTCCTCTCAAGCATGATTGGTGGAGAGCACTTGACCTGGGTGACACTGCAGACTAAGACCCAGTAGGCTAGCCCAAACCAGGTCCCTGTGCCTGGTAGTGCACCCTAATGCAGTGAAACCTTCAGCAGACTGACTGACCTGAAGGGGCGGGCCCAGCATAGGCTTCCCAGGTCTGTGTCTCCCTAGTAACTGCAGTGGGCAGGAACACCTAGCTGGCGTGAGTCAAACAAACTGTAACTGACAAAGAAAGAAACTGGGCCTCCTATATATGCTTGTATGGAAGGAACAAAAAGTATGAGAAGAGGGAGCAACAATAAAGGGTCCTCAGTTCCCAATCCTGAGAACACTGATCCAGGAAAGGTAAATGCAATGGAGAATGAGGACAGAAAACATGTACTATCAGGCACAGCACCAATAGGCATAAAGTGATATCTCCAGGACCGTATAGATGAGTTCAAAAGTGAAGTATTTAACCAAGTAAAGCAAGATATAAGTAGAAGAGTTAAAGAAATGCTAAGCACCTCCCAAGAAAAAAACAGATGGTGGAATGGAAGAACGAAAAAAAGGGGAGAATTGTTTGATGGAGAAAATAGAGAAAACATAGAACACACGAAGCAGGTTCAAAGAGATTACCAGGAAACTAAAAACTCTATTGAAAGCTGGCATAACAGCTTGAGAGAAACTAAGGATAGATTATCTGAACTGGAGGACAGATTTGTAATGTGGGAGCGTGAAAGGAAAAACTTCTTAAAAATAACAAGGAAACAAGCAGTAACAATACAAAGGCTAGAAGATGATAAGAGGATCTATAACTTAAGAATTAAGAATGTAAAGGAAGAAAGCAAGGATACAAACAAATAAACTGCAAAGGCTATTCACAGAAATAATCAAGGAGACCTTCCCTAATATGGGAAAAGGTAAAGATACTCAGATCTGTGAGGCATACAGGATCCCAGCTACAACCCAAACAGAACTATACCCAGGCATATAATAATCAAAATTACAGAAATCCAATATAAGAACAGAATATTAAAAGCTGTCAGAGACAAAAAACAGATCACTTACAAGGGAACACCCATCAGAATTACAGCAGACTTCTCGGCACAAACCATCAAATCATGAAGAGTGTGGGGCGAAATAATTCAAGCTTTGAAAGACAATAACTTCCAGCCAAGATTGATATATTCTGCACAACTGTCCCTAGAAATTAATGGGGAAACAAGGTGCTTCCAGGATAAAGAGGAACTAGGGGAATTTGCAACCACAAATTCAACTCTACAGAGAATACTGCAGGACATTCTAAAAGAAAAAAATACCAAGATTCCAGAAACAGTGGCAGAGAGGCCACAATGAATGGAGCAGAAAGCGAAATGAAGAAGACAAACTGACAACTAATGACAGAAAAAGAGCTCAACAGAAATGAGGCAGAGAAGGCTGGATGGTATGAACAGCTATTTTGGAAAAAAACAAGACATCATAATAGCTAGTGCTGATTTAATATCATCTTGTTTTGAAGTCCCATCAAGCTTTTGTTCTTCTGTCTACATCAGTCTTAACATGTTGTATCTTATTGGATTTTATTATATGTGATACTATAAACAAAAACTTTTACAGACAAGGAGATAATACAGAAACCATTGTTCATTTTCTGTTAGTTGGTTCTAAATACCCTGTAACACTGTCTTTCTCTTGAATGGTTTTACATTGTCTTGATATGTTTGATGCTACAGTATACAAAGTTATACTCAAAAGATTTCAAGGAAAGAGACACTATGGTAACTACTTTTATGTTGGGTTATCTTGTGGTGAAACCCTATTTTGCTTAAATGGTTATGTTCTGACCTGTGCTGTTTTGTTATTATGTCCTCTTTTATCTCAATCTCCTTTTTTATTATTTTTTTCCTTTTTAATTAAGGGAAAAATAAATAAAAAAATAGCAGGATATATTATAGTAACCCACTTTGATTTCCTATTAACTTGATTTGAAACCCTGTATTGCTCTCATCATCTTGTTTTGACTGATTTTACTCTATTCTGTTTTGCTTGATAGTACCAAGTTTAACAGTATAGGCAACAACTGTGAAGACAATAAGATTCACTATGATGCCCATTCTGGTTTGACTATTATCTTCTTTTGAAGTCCTGTAATGTCTCCAATGTTTTGGTTTTATTGGTTTGGTTCTGTACTGCTTTGCTCAATTTTATTATAACTGATGATACAGGCAATTCCTTTTAAGATAGCAAGAGGCATTATGGTAACCACTGTTGATCACCTTGTATTCTGTTTTTACATTATGTACTATGTCCATCCTTTTGATTTGACTGACTCTGTTTTGTTATGTCACATTTGGTTTTATTCTCTTCAAAAAAAAAGTAATAAGAACTTTGGGAGTAATAAAACTCAAAATGTGTAATTGTCATTATAAAAAAGAGAGGAAAAGAAAGTGCTCTAAAGGCTATAACTGCATGTATATTTAAGCGTATAAGATAGATAACCATATTACTGAGTTTTTGTTGGATCATTGAACAGAATTGTTTGCAGTCTCACTGTTTGAATGTCCACTTAATATGCTTTAATTTTGTAACTTGAACAACTATTTCTAAGATGACAATATGTAATCTATTTACTAGTGATTTCCTACTGTTTAATTTTTTTGAAATTCTGTATAACTTGTACCCTTTTTCTGTTTTTTTTTTCTTTTTCTCCTTAAATAAAATTTTAAAAAAAGATAATGCTAATAACTAGGTGGATCTTCTAATTTATCATCCAAACAGGAACACTCTTGAGAGTATAGGAGACACTACTCATCATTTTTCCAGGCAACAAGTGTGAGCTAGGATTGTCCTAAGCAAGTGAGGACAATGATCACTGGATTAATACCACCAGTACAAGCGAACAGTAAGAAAACGGCGGGCTAACACTTCTACTCCAGGTACAAGCTTGTCATCAGCCATGCGCAAGGTCTAAAGCAATCAGAACATATTAGTTTGTCAAGAATTGAACTACAATATTTGAAAAGGATATTTGAAAAATGAACGTGTATCCCTGATCATTCACACACACACCAACTTCTTACCCTTAGAGTTTCCTATGTCTTGGAATACTAACATTAACTAATCAAATTAAACGAGTGCATTGGCAATTTTTTTTAAATTTCCAATTTTTTTCCTACGACAGCTTTGACTCAGCCTTCTGCAACACCATTCTCCCTGAATCCTCAAGAACTTTGGGGGCTTCTTCCTCCCTTGCCTCTCTCCATTCTTTGTATTCCCCCGCCACTATTTTCTTCCTGGCTCTCTCTCGGCCTCCACACTCCCGTCCCTCCAATCCTTTACCTACTCCACTCCCCTGCTCCCTCTTCTACACTGCTAGTCTTGTTCTGTCCCTCCTCCAACCCTAACTCAAAAATTGCCCAAATCAATCCTTCATCTTCTTTGAATTTGCAGGTCGATACAAGCCTACAGAAAGAATTGCAAGACCTTCTATGATCTGACTTCCTCCTTTCATTGATTTACTTCATCAGAGCAATACCAACCCTTCTTACAGTCATCTCAGGCTGCCCTGGGAGGGCTTATACTTTCTGTTAAATCTTAGGTCTGATTTCTCAAATTAAAATTCATCACCCCAAATTTTATACTCCTTGCATACGTGTCATATTTATTTCTTAGTTCTATCCAGATTCCAAACCCCTTCTCTTCCACCTGATTGTGGGACAGCCTCTCTTCCACACCTCTCTACCTTTTAAAGGGCTGTCTTTTCCTCCAAGCCCTCCCTGACTAGGAACTCTTTTTTGTTTCTTCCCTTTGCAGTTCTGTACCAGTCATCTGGACCATCCTATTCTGTTTTGTGGGTTACACACACCCGCAGGGCCTCCCCGGCCAGCCTGTTAACCTCTTACTTTATGCTTTTGCAAAGGCTGTGTTTGTTCCATTGTATAGCACCTGCCATTGTGTATGCCTTTAAATATTACTCACTTGCACCAAAATTCATACAGTGATCATGTTAGGACAGGGGATTATGAGAATCTTTTCTCTCCCAATATAATTTTTTTGTATTCTCCATATTATAGCTACATTACTTTTATAATGAATAAATTACAAATAAAAACAAATAAGATACTTATTTAATTCAATTTAATTGAAATCCAGAAATAATTGTTCTCATTAGGAAGCCAGACCTTAGGAGTACTAGGGCTAATTTAGATCAGATTGAAAAAAAATTCAAAACTGGCTATTAGCATACACAACCTTGTCCAAATATAAACTGCTTTTTTTTTTTTTTTTTTTTTTTTTTGACAACAGACCAGATTTTCTGGGGCACATCTAATTCTGCCCTAGTTTTGGGTTTCCTAGAACATCCTCCAGGGTCAGGCCAGTAGCTGCTGTCAGAAATGCCTAATGTCAGGACTTGCATATCATAGTATGTCAAGCTTTATAAAAATTATATATATATATATATATATGTAGGATTGTGGCAGTTGCCAAGTGTATTTTAAAGGGCTTTTTCCATCAGTATAACCTCTAATGGTATCTTGGGAAAATGAAAGAAACCCAAATTATTAGTAATAGTTGGAGCCCCACACTGTGTTACAGCCATCAAAACACAGAAGCATGATTGGCATAAGATGATGGATATTCTGTTTTTAACTGATTAGTGTCTTAGAGCAAGGAGAAAGAGGGGTGGGTGGGTACATGACCCTCCTACAAAATTAACAGCCAGACCAAATTCTGTGGCCAATTCAAGATGGTTGGGGGTGCCACTGAGAATGAATTGGGTCCCGCTGAGCAAATATACACTTTCCTTCAACAATCAGCTCCCTCTACCTTCTGCCTTTCTGACTGACTAATTGAGCAGTGAGTTTTATTGCTTTGATCATTTATGTCATATCTTTTTATCTCTCTCCCACTTAACTCTCCCTGGTCCGTGAAGGGCAATTTTGATACCCAACCCTGCTGAAACGTGCTGTACTGGTTCAACAGACCATGGATCTGGAGTGCTAAGCTGTGAGTGCCTCTCCCTAGCTTGGCCCTGCTGAAAAGAAAACTGCATTTTTGCCTGACTTTTCAGATAGAGAAATCCCGGAGCGTTCAGGCAGCTTTGGAAGGAGATAATAAACAGGCGGGTGTGAGAAGCTCAGAACACTGTGTTTTTGCTCAGAGGCTCTTTACTTTAAGATCATATCAGAAGGTTGTTAAGGGCTCAGAGTTTAAAATTCCTGAAGTGCTTCAGTTTTCCAAAAAGGTATGCGGGTCACATTTGGGAGAGAAGGTGCTCCAGATGATAAATATTCTTTCTGTTCCAGTTCTCACTTCTTCTTCCCCATCCAGAAGAGGAAATGTTAGCAGCAGTACAGCAAGAGACACTGTAAACACCTCTCTCCACTTGGCTCCAATTGCAAAATGAACCAGAACTAGAACAAGATAATATGGGGAAATCAGATGTCCAAGGACTGCAGATTTCAGCATTTTCCCCTGTTCCAACGGAGCAAAAGGGCTTCCACAGAGCAGAGAGGCCTCCAAGTGAGGATCCAAAACAGGATGAACAAGGCAAGCTGCCAGTGGCCTTCTCTTTCCCCAGCAGGGTTATGTAAGCACCCTCTCACTTTTTCAAAAATTAGCAGCTCTACTGATTTAGTGCTAGCCAACCTGCTGTGCGATTTATGACCTGGAATATGTTTGACAGCATTCAGTCTGCATTGGGACATTCCAGGACAAGAACACAGTGAAGAACTGCAGAAAGAATCCTCCTCACCTGCAGACAAACCCCTGAACTCCTCAGCCCTGTCATGAAATCCACCTCTGCTTGGCCTAAGGCTTCCTTTAGATAAATCATGGGAAAAATTAAACTTCAAGTTTAACCACTTTTGCTACAAATGCCTTAACTTGGGAACTGAAATACCATGATAACTGCCTTGTTCTGTTTTTTTTTTTTCCCCTTAATGGTCTCCCTGACTTGTTGCAAAGATATATAAGTTTTATATGTATGTTTAGTAGTTTACTACTTAATTGAACAAACATTTATTGACTATTAAGCCAACAAAGATGCAGGCATTAAAATACATCTTTCAGCTGGGTGTGGTGGCACATGCCTGTAATCCCAGCTCTTGGGAGGCTGAAGCAGGAGCATCCTTGTGAATTCGAGACCAGGCTGGGCTACAAAGTGAGCTCTCAAGGTTATCCTGAACTGCATAGCGAGACCCTATCTCAAAAAGACAAAAGGAATCAAAAAAGCATCTTTCCTTCAAATATCTGGTGTTGAGTGTGTCACAGAAATGAGATGCTGTGGAACAAACACCACAAAGCCCTTCCATAATGCAGAAGGTCAGGAGAGGCAGCTCCACCCCCAGGGACCATGTTTTCTAACCTCTGTATTCAGGTGGAGCGACGTGGCTATTTCTAGCTCTACTTGTGATTAGAAGTCTTCCAGCCATGGTCCATGACTCTACCACTCACACATAGGTGTATATGTATATGTCTCCACACCCTCCTTTACTGTCTAGGTCAGAGGAAATTGAGTCCCAGGGCAACTTGGACACTACATATGGAAAACAGCAAATCTTCTGTCAGCTTGGGTCCTTGATGGACCCTGTGGAGGAAGGATGCCTGTTGGCTTATTGAACTTCACTGTACCCCTATTACATCAAGAAAAAGTAAATTGCTATGCTGGTTGAGTCAGTATGAACTATTTAGGTCTGTTAATTATGTTAGTTAACCAACTCTAACTACCATATACCTCTTTGCTTGAAAATAAAACCTAGCTGGAAAATCATCAGCCTTGAAAACTAAAGATCGGAAACGCCACCCCAAGCAGCCTATCCTGGCCCTGACTTATGGAGCAGCCATCGAGCAAGAGAACAGTGATTTTCTGGCTGGTCCTACTTTCAGGGAAATATGGTAGGAAGAGAAATGTAGTCAAGTAACAATAATATAATGCTGTGAACAAGAAGAGGAATGGGAAAAGCATGGAAGTGGCTAAGGTTCAAAATTGGGTCATATTTTCAGTGAAAGCCCTGGCCAGGGCCAATATTTTACTATCAAAAGGACACAATGAGTGAGGATGTCAGGATGGACAAAGGGATCCTCCTGATGAATTCAAATTTGTGTTTCTCGGTACTGTGAATTTTGTTCGAAGTCAAGTTGGGAAACTACTGGGTTGAATAAAACTTGACAAATTTCTTCTTCACAAGTTTCCATGACTTAACATTCTGTGTGCGGTACTTTGGCTAAGTGATGCTCCACCCTGCCCATGTGTTAAAAACTAGGTACTCAGGATGGTGTTATTGGGACTGGGTAAAACCTTTCAGAGGTAGGGCATTGTGGGAGATTCTCCGGTCATTGGGTATGGTCCCTGGACTGTGTTCTCCTGCCATGATATGCTGCCTTGCTACAGGTCCCAACAGTGGGGCCAAAAACCATGGGGCAGAAACTGCAGAACTATGAGTCAAAATGAATCTTTTCTGTTTATAAGTGGATCGCCTCGGGTATTTTGTTTAGATTGAAAATTGACTCACCGAGACAACCGTTCTACTCAGACTAACAGCCAATTCCTTATCATGGTCTGCAGGAACTTACATGATTTGTGGTCTGTCTTTCCTCTCACCCTGCCTCAGGTCATGATCCATGAGTGCTCAGGCACTGAAGGACTTATTATTCTGTCCCCAGAATTCATTACATAATTTTGAAAACATTCTTTAAGAGTACTTTATTAAAAAATGTAAGTTGAAGTGGGAAAGAGCATCTTGTGGGCCACATTTTGGAAAATCTGTGTTTAAAGAAAGTCCTAAATCTTTCCTTGTAATTTTATGTGCATATACAGAGAGGGAGTGTAGTTCATCTTTTAAGACCCTGGGAGTGAAGAAGTATCCTTTGGTGTTGTTTGGGAGACTCTGAGGATAGCCCATCGATTCACAGAAGGAAAAAGCATGCAGGGCCAGCCACCCCAGGACTTCATTGCTTCTCTTCCCAACTGTTGGTGTCAAGTGCTTTGCAGGTTCTTGAATCCCTGCTGGGTTTCATGGCCAACTGTCCACAGCACTCAGATGATTCAGTCTCTCAGAATTTGTCAAAGATTTGACCCGCCTTTTGGTTCTGCACCAATTTAGTTTTTATTGGTTGCTCTTCCAGATGAAATGCACAGTTCAGATTGGAGGCACCACCATTTTCCTTGTCTATATTACACCGCTTCCTCCGCACTTCCAAATAGATAGGACTTGCCTTCCATGTGAGCGATCCTGGGGGAGTTTGGCGCCTCCTAAGAAGTCAAGTGAGCTTCAGCAGAGTCATCTGCCTCCTCGGGCATTTGCGGATCACCTTCACTGAGGCTCCACACGGCGTACTTCCTGACAGAGCTACCTCCTTGCCAACGCAGGCACGCGAGGTCAAAGACATGAGAGAACAGAGCAGTTAATCATGTGAAACTCCCATCTGTTAATAAACAGTGGTGAATGGGACAGAATTCATCATTGACTCCTGGAGATCTAAAGGTTAAGTGCTTTGTCCCACCCTACAAATCAAGACGCTGACAGAGCCCAGTATGGAAGAGGGAGAGTTGAGAGGCCTCACTGCACTGACCCATACTGTCTCAGGGTCAGTTGGCTAAAATACTTCCATAGTAGAGGTTAACGGTAGCTAAAGGAAAAGTTTAAAGCACCCAGTGCAATTGACTGGTATAAGAAGTAAAACTATGAGGAAAGAGAGAAAGAAATTTCACTCAACAGATTCCAATCTCTTCTATCTTGTAAGAAAAGTTGGCTCTGCTAAATTCCATCCCTTCCACACTATAAAACAAATGAGTACCATTTAAAGAAAGGGTTTCAAAATTCCCCAATCATATCGACTCATTTGCTTCTCGTTTCCAGGCTTGTTAAATAAGGCAGAATGCTATCTCATCAGAACTAAGGCTGATACAGGCAAGATCTAAAGAAAAATACTTCCTGAACATTGTTTTTCATAGGACCTTTTACTTAAAATGCTGAGAGATAGAGAAAAGTTTCAAGTGATAGACAGAAATAATATATACATTAAAAACAAACAGATCACTCAAACACTCCAGATTATGTTAGTTGGAGCTAGCCCCTGCTCCAACCCCAGCTTTTTGTCTTGTGACTTTCTCACTGCATGGTTGAGGGGCTTTCCTCAGAGATGGTGTCTGGGTCAGAGGCCCGGATGTAGGTGCCTCACATCTCTGAGGGAGGAAAGACACTGACCTACCCTTCTGAGTTTTGGACTTCAAGCTTCTTATTCAGGAGAAATGGCTCTCACTCTTTTTAGCTGATAAGGCCCTTCCTTTTGTAAGTCATGGCACTGTTTATTCAAGGCAGAGAAGTTGCTACAGGCAAGAATCTATGAAGCTGAGGTGAACACTTGATCCTTAAGCAGACCTTTCCTCTATGTCCTGGGCACAAGGTGGAACCTCATTATATCAGGAAGGTTGGAGTGAGCAATTATGGGTGGAATCAGTAGAGGTAATTGCTATGGTTTGGATTTGAGTGTCCTCAGGGGCCCTTACATTGAAGACTTGGTGCAGCAGGGGGATGGGTCCTTGTCGGAGGTCCTTAGGTCATTGAGCGTATGACCTTGAAGGAGGCTGTGCGACTCCAGCCGCTTCCTCTCTCTTTTGCTCTCTGCTCATGATACAGCTGGTTTTGCTGCACCACAGGTTCCCACCATGATGTGCTGCCTCGTTACAGGCCCAAAGCAAGGAGGCCAGTTGATCATGGACTACAAACTCTAAAGCTCTGAGCCAACATAAACTTTTTCTCCTACTAAGTCAATTAACTCAGGTCTTTGTTATAGTAACATAAAGCTAACACAGTACCCTTTCTTCACAGGCTGTTTTGGACTTGTTAGATCAGGTCCCAGCCCTCTAGATGGTGGAGGAGACACACGATGTCCTGGCCTCGGTGGCTCTGCAGCTCATCGTTCTTTCACACCAGGCTTGTTGTGTGCTGCAGCTGCAGGATGCTCTACGCCCTTTCTTCCTCTCCGCCTGTCACACATGCTGGTTTTAGTTCCTGGGAACTTTAATTTCTCTTTTCTCCAGGAGACACATGGCAGGAAGAGTTAAAAAGCTTTCATTTGTGTGCATGATATAACTTTGAAATGTTCATCTTGATAGTATATTTTATGGAATGTCTGCATTTACCTGTTTCTTCTCCAGCTAAATTTGGAGTTCCTAGAGGTGACCCAAACTTAGTATGATTCAGGTACTCAATAAGTCTTCTATATGGAGGATTTGATTATTAGAAATATCAGAATATTACCTAATGTTAGTGTATTAAAAGCATAATCTTTCCTATAATTTCACTTGTGGACCATTGAGATTTGTTCTGTCCTTCTATTGTGAACCTGGGAATCTTCTAATGATCCTTGGGAAATTCATAGTATAGTCTTATAAATTTAATAGAGGAAAAATCTGCTAAGAATTCCCAAGGAAAGTTATTTTGAATCACTCCCTTTGAGCATAGGATACATATTAGTGAGATTTCATTTTTCTCCTGTCCATCAGTGAGGAGCTGTGGAGAAGAATTCATCAAGAACAGAACAGTAAAACAAGTTGATATGAGTACGTATACTTTTTAAGCTGCAAATATGGAGGAAAGAGCATTCCTGAATATGTTATTGCATGATTTATGATCCTCTCAGTCCTAAGAAACAAATTAAAGTCTGGCAGATGGTTCTCTGAAGGCCTGTAACTATAGTTACATGTTTTAAAAGTCAGAAAGATCTTCGTGAATTGTTGTTGAATTGTAGCTTCTCCAAGATGCAGCCAGGCTTTCCCACCCAGGACAGTGGGTGAGGCTCTAGGTAGCCCATCCCTCCAGCTCATTTCATGGCAAGTATTTTCCCAGCTCCCCTGGCCACGAAACTCCAGTTTTAAGCCCTATCAGTGGCATTTGTCTCATTTGATGGGTAAAGTTGACGTGGAGTCTCTGACCTCCCTTGAACTACAGTTCGATGAGGAGATCGATTTTTGTTGATTTTGTTCACAGAAATATTCTGAGCCTTATATTAGGGTTGGTGCACTGTAGGGGTTCAACTGACTATTTTTTTTTCAGTAAGGAAAGAAGGAAGGATAGATTCTGGTAGTCTGCATCTGTCTGCTCACAAGCATGGAGCTTGTGAAGAGGGATGAGACCATGGAACATCTGGCCCAAGTTCTACAGGATGGGTGGGTCCCTGTCTTTTTCCTTGACATGCTCAGCCCAGTTCTTGCTCTGATTCCCACTGGACTTCACTTGATGAATAGCCACTTCTTAGCCCCCCAAGGAATTCATTCTCCTCCCCATGGCTTAGCTGGTTGGTGCTTGCTTTGCCTGTCCCAGATCACTCAAGCCTTGCGCGAGACAGCTGCCTCCTAATGTGTAGGTAATGCTAGGTCAGCCTACTCCCTGGAGCCTGGCCTCCCTGTGAGTAAACCGCCATCCCTGTCCAGTCTGACTGGAGATACGGTCACATTCTGATATATACTACGAGGCACTGGAATGACTAAGGCCATCTGATACTTAGTGATGCATCTGTATAATTGGGTCCTTGAGCTATTTCTTTACCTCAGTTCACGTACATTTTCCTGATTTAGTTCTTCCTGCTGGAGTCATAAAATACTCCAAGCCCCAGAAAACTCAACTTCTCTCTTTCAATGGACTTTCTCAGACAAGATGCATTAGAGATTACTAAGGGTCATTTTAATCAAAATGAAAGACAACTCTTATTAAGATGGCTTTGCTGACAAATAATTAAGATGAATCACTAGCATACTCTTATCCCAGCTGCCTCATGGTGTCTATTTGGAGTATGCATCTGACGCTCACAGTCCATGCCTCAGCTCTTTAAAAGCAATTTATAACCTAACTCACCATCCTAACTACCTGAGAAGATTTTAATCCTAAACCTGTCACCACCCATTATTTTCATGGGGTCCTGACAGTTCTACATTAAAACAGTTTATAAGTAAAAGTTAACAAGGCCTAGAGAGAATGATTTATGTTTCTGAGTATGAAACAGTCAACATTCTTTCCCTGGCCAAAGATAGCCCAGAGCTCTCGATGGGCTGAAGGGAGAAAATTATCTCAGAAAGATGAATGGGCATGCCTCTGGAAAGGCGGCTGGTGTGTGGTCCTGGGCCCAAACATCCAACAAATCTCAGGAACATGAGAAACTAAGGGCACCCCCTACTCCCTTCTCTGCCTCACCATCATCCTGGGTCTATAACCCTTTGCAGGTATTTGGCAATATGAAGCAAAAGTCAGCTTTTCGCTGTAAAGTACAGAAGAATCAGAAATTCTCCTTGACTCATCAAAGCCAGTTGTGAGGATCATAAATTAGACCTATTTGCCACTAAGAAATATGAATGAGTGTGTGTATCATTAGGGGTCAGGAAATTATCATGAAGTTAGCTACCAGCTCTACTCCCAGGTCCCCCAAAGAACCACACATCAGGGAAGACAGAGCAGCTAAATGCTTTTTTTCTTTAACTTTGACCCTCTCCCCAGCGCACTGATTAACGTACCTTCTGCGAAGCCCTCTTTCCTGGAAAACACACCCCACCACACTCCTGGCACATTAGTTTGCTCAGGCTGTCATAATGAAGTTCGCATTGTATGGCTCAACCAACAGAAATTGATCTCAGCTCTGGAGGCTGGAAGCAAAAGTCCAAGTGCCAGCAGAGTTCATTGCTCTGAGGCCTCCACCCTGGGCTGTCTGATGCCACCTTCTTGTTGTGTCCTTACGTGGCTGTCACTGTGGACACACGTCCTGGTGCCTATGTTGCCCAATTTCTCTTCTCCTAAGAACACCAGCCAGACTAGATTAGGGCCTAGGGAATGATCTCATTTTAATTTAATCACCTCTCTCAAGGCCCTGTCTCCAAATACAGTCTCATTCTGAGACAGTAGGGCTTAGGACATCCTCATGGGAATTTTAGGGGGACACAATTCAGCCAATAGCACCGATACACCGCCGAAACACTGGAGCTGAAAGTCCGTGCCGTGGACGTACATCGCGGGCGTCTCTCCAGCTCTTGATGTGCTTCCAAAATAATCTCATTTTTGTGGAATACAAGACAACCATTTTGTGTGTGTGTGTGTGTGTGTGTGTGTGTGTGTGTGAGAAGTAAAATACCACCTTAGAGAGGAAACTATCAAAGAACTTCAAGACAGCTCAGGAAAAAGAAACGCTCAGGGATGTTAGTTTTGTTTTCTTCTTGTGATATGACATTCACCCAACTCTGTCTCGGGGGCCTCTTCCTCTTTCCTTTTATTCAAATAGATCATCAAGACCATGTCCCCCTCTGGCAGCAGCTGCATTCCATTTTTGGTGTCCAACTTTCTAATTGCGAACAGAAGCTAATTCAGGGTGCTCTGTCTGAAGCCGGTATGGTAGGTATTTCTCCATCCATTATTTCAAGTTATAATAGGCGAATGTGATCTGAGCTGCTCCCAAGATAAGCAGGCCATAATATTTCCACTGTCACCATGATCACAAACTAAGATAAGAGGCCAACATGCTATTTTTACTCTCTCTCTCTCTCTCTTTTTGAACTCCTGGTGTTAAATACAAGGAGAACAAGTTGAAAACAAACTGCCTGAGCCCCTGCAGCAGAATACAGAATGTCCAACCTTTTCCTTTTTTTCAAGCAGGCACGATGTGCGTCAAGGGTGACACACATACCAGGGAGGTGATTTGGCACTGAGTTGCCGCCTCTTAATTGTATTTGCAGCCCAGAGCAGAAAGCATGCCCATTCGAGGTACTTGTTGTATCATTTTTAAATCAAGGCCATCTTTTTCTCAGTGGTAAACGTGAAATGTTTTTAAAGGCCAGACTTAGCATAAAAATCTATTGGTTGCCATAGATACCACTTACCACACAGGACTGCGCTCTGTGTTCAACTGTGTGATTTTCTCCATTCAAAGGTTCAGTATTGTCAAAAAAACAAATTACTTTTTCTGTTGTTTATCGCAAAGTTCATTATAGGGAAGGCAATAAATAGGAAGATATTCATGTAGAGAGGGGAGCAGAGTGGGGAGTCACTTGGGCACCATGCCTTAAAAAGTCAGTATTTTACAATAATTATTGCCAAATTGGCTATTGTTAGGAAATAAAATGCATTTTGATCTTTTTCATGTATGCGAATATAAAGTAAAGCAGCTACTTGGAAGTCTGCTTCCAACAAAATTACATGGTAATAAGGCTTTTCACACCTACACAGCACTTAGTAAGAAAGCACTGAAGGAGCTAGATTGAAGGCCTGATTGGTTTGAAACTTGGTACCTGAGGCTCCTGGCTTTCCCCTTTATGAGAGAAAATGTGGGTTCAGGACCTCCTGCTTGCTGAATTATTCATGCCATCTTCCCATCACACATCTTTAGGTTGAAACCTATTAAGCTATTATTAAGTGCATGGATCCGCCTCACCCAGCAGAGCCTAAAGCCTGTGACCACGCCAGCTTCCGCTAATTAGCTTGAATATTTGCAGCTGGAGATTCCTTCCACTCCTCACCTCTCCTTCCCTCCCACCTCCACTCTGCAAGGAAAAGTGTGTGTGTGTGTGTGTGTGTGTGTGTGTGTGTGTGTGTGTGTGTAATCCTTAAGGAATTTACAGAAGTATCAAGGAGTTTCTCACATTTCTGGAGGGTATTGCAAGATAATTTGGTGTCAGCAAGTTCCCTTGGCTGAAACCTGTTGTAGTTTGCTGTAACTCCCAATTAATCAAGGAATGCCCTGAACGTTGCTTCATTACCTATTTAAAACACTCTTCCTTCACCTCTCCAGCACTTTTTAGACTCCTTGATTTGGGCCATTTGCATGACAATGAGGCAAAGGGAAGATCTTAATGAAAGCATCTGTTTTTGAATGTGCTTGTGGTATTGGGTCCCTGTAATAATAGCCTGAAGGAGGCCAGAATTCTCATTTGGATTCACCTTACCCTAGTGCACTGATGACTGCTAATATGCAAATTTCAACTTGTCACCACAATTATACCTATAGCTGGTAGAGTTATCCAGGCTACAAAATAACAGTCAAATTCAACCCAGGCATAACCAACTTACAAGATGCAGTGGTAATTAATTTACATATTGCAAACATCAAAACAAAGCTGAGTTCAAGGGAGGCTGAGGCCCAGAAAGCTCAAGTGGTGTCTGCAATCTCTGCACTGTATACTTGCCCTTGAGGGAAACTGGCTGGACAGTCCAGAAGTTTCAGGCCGGCACTAAAGAAAGGGGGAAGTGAAAAGGCCTAAAAACAAGGACCTCTGCTGGCTGGAAATCCAAAGAGGCAGCCATGGAGGAGACTCAATGTGGGCAATCTTACCATTTGCATCTTAAATGCCAGCCCAAGACTTGGTTGCCAGACCTTTAAGAAAGTAGAGCCTAGTGAAAGGCAGTTAGGTCCCCGGGAGCAGGCCCTTGAAAGGGGCACTGGGAGCCTCAGGGTCTCTTCTTCTCTTTCTCTTTTGCCTCCCTACCCCCAGGAGATGAGAGTTTTGCTCCACTATGTGGTCCCCACCATGATGTTCCACCTCGCCACAGATCCAAAGCAATGGAGCCAACTGGCCATTGACTGAAAACCTCTGAAACCCCAAGGCAACAGTTGATTTACCTTGGGTGTCTCAGGTATTACAGCCTTGGGAAAGTGACCAACGTGGGCACAGTCATAATCCGCTTCATTCTCATTGCATAGTGCATTGTCTACATGCAAGAGCTACTTACTGAGTTAGCACATTTTCTGTGAAAAGCAACAAGCAGCAACCCTGGTTAGCCTAAGGCGAAATGACAGTGACAGCCATGCCAGAAGCAGGGTGAAAATTCAGACAGAAATCCAGGGGCTCCAGGAGAGGAAGTAGGTGGTAGAAGTCAATGCAGTAGTGCTTCTGGATAGTACCACTGGGACAGGTAAAAACTGATACTTTTCAGTCATTTGTCATTCTGATCAAGACACAAGTTTTGAGGGAATGCACTCAAAGAAGAATGTCCTTCACTCAGTTTGAGTTATTTATCTATCTCTTAACTCAAGTATGGCCTGGGCCTGAAGACTCGGGGTGAGCCCTGCCCTACGCCCCTGTTCTTACCTGCTGGATGGAAACCACCACGTTGGGGGGTTGAGGAAGATGCCAGACACTGAGGTTGGCAGAGCTTCTCCACTGCCTCAGGCCCTGGGATGACCATGTGGAGCATGTCCTGTGTACTGGTCCTGGATCTTGTTTGACACATACACTGTGGGGGTCTCTTTATGATGACCACTACATCTTCACTTTAATCCTGGAGGTGGGAAGAGAAGCATGTCCCACATCAAAGCAAGCTGTGAGGCTACTTTCTTCAGAAGAAGGAGAAATGGATGCTTAAAAGCAAAAACAATGCCCATGATAATAGTTGTTATTAGCAGTAGGACTGTCCTGCCCAAGCTGTAGTCATGGCTCTTGGTTATGGACTAGACCAGGTTAGATTTCTATTAGATGCCTTTCTTTGCCACTCAAACTCACACATGGCTGGCCAAGTGTGCCAAGTGCCTGTAGCTCTCCTTCCTTGCTTAGCGGACTGATGAATTCAGTCACAATCCATTATAAAGTGAAGGGCATGGAAGTTTCATGCCCGCCTTCTTGTCTCTGTCGCCTCTTGAGATGCACCGCAATCTGACATTGCTGAGCACCTGCCCAGCCTCAGAGGCTCAGCAAGCACCATTCAGTGAACCAACTCCTGAAGAGAAGTCACTACCAGTGAGATAAACAACTCATTAGTGTGGAGAGTGAATGGTCAGCAAAGACACGGATCCCTAATTTGTATTTTTATTTTGTGATTTATTTTCGATCAATCAGAAAGTAGTTATTGATTGTTTACTATGTGCCTATCACTGCTTTCATTCTGAATAAAACAATGTATTGCTTTCAACATGAGCATTGTTAGAGCATAATAAAAAGTTATTGGATTTTTCTTAGTAAAAATATACACATATACATGCGCTCACATAGTTGCTATAACTCTTACTGCACTGTTCACGTTATCTTCTGGCTGAAAGCAAAAGATAAATGGGACTTATTTACAATAATTTGATTGTAAACTTTTTTTCCTAGAATAGCTTATTTCATTAGTGAGAGTTTTAATTTGCCCCCCTTTTTTTCAATTTACTTAGATTCCTTTTCTGGCCCAGTCTTTGCCCACATATTAGCATTACACAGATGTATGAATGCCCATCATTAACTGTGCAAGCCGTCCATCTCCCCTGCCCTTGGGTCTCTTCAGGTGAGAGCTGGGCTCTTTCATCTCTGTTCTCTTCTACTTGTCTTTCTGCAAATCTTTAGTTATGGTCTTGTAGGCTTGGCCCAAGTACCTTATTCTGGTTACTCCATATAATTGTTGATTGATTGCATCAACTTGAGAAGTTCAGAGGCTTAATTAAGTCAGCTCAGCAATTCTACACCTGAGAGTATAGAGGTCCCACCCTACGGCAGTTGGTCCACCTGGATATACAAAAGGGGAATGAGGAAGGATAGACCTTTGCCTTCAGCTTGGACATCATCTCTTGGCTTTTAGTGCAGATTCTTTGGCTTTCACCTCAAATTCTTCAGCCTTCCAGCTTAGGCTCTTCAGCCTTCCTTTGCAGACCCTTTGGCCTCCTGGTACACTGCAGTGATTTCCGGACCTTGGACTGAATCCTTCGGTCTCCAGTGTGCGGACACCCTCTGCACGCTTCCTCATCCAACTCTGTGGGTGACCCTGGTAAGCTGATCTTGTAATTTCATATACATTTGTATATCTTGAATTACATCTGTTTCTCTAGTAAACTCTGATTGATACAGTCCAGCTCAGATCATCACTGTACACAAAACCTTAATCTAGGCTGTTCACCCAAGCCTAACCTTTAGATTCCATCTTTGGCCAATTGACTTGCTGGCTACCATAGTAGCTAGCTTGCTTGCCTTCCCCAAAAGGAAGAAGAGAGAGAGAGAGAGAGAGTAAGAGAGAGAGAGAGAGAGAGAGTAAGAGAGAGAGAGAGAGAGAGAGAGAGTAAGAGAGAGAGAGAGAGAGAAAGAGAGGGAGAGATCACTCATTATGTCAGCATTCTGGCAAAGTAGTAGAGTTCTTGAGCAGTCCTCATCCCACAAAATGTTTTGAGATATTGGATATGTCGATACATCCCTTGAGCAGATAAATCTTTCTTCTTGCTACCATTTGGTGGAAAGCCAGTCCTTTGATGTAAAGGGAACCAATGAATAAATTTTCCTTGAATAGAATTGAGTACAAGTCCACCCAAGTAGGAGATTTAATAAAAAATAAATTATGGAGAATTTTCTGTGCATTATAAAGGGCTAGGAATTTGGGATGGCTGTAGCATGATGGAGTCTGGAGTCAAAAGACAATCAGAGGAGCAAGTCTAGATGGGACTTTCTGTGATAATGGAACTCTTTCACATCTCCACTATCTAATGTGGTGATCACTACCCATTAGTGGCAAGTCAATACTTTTAATTTAATTGAGTTTAATTTAAATTTAGATAGCCCAATACATAGCTATTTGCTACTGTTTTGGGTAGCATACGTCTGGTTGAAGAAGCTGAGCAAATTCAAATTGTAGCCCTGGGGGAAGAAGACAACAACAACACAACATCGATGAGGAATCACCTATAGGAAGGATGGAGAACTCTGGCTTCTGTCCAGTGTCAGGATGTGTGCTGCAGATCTGGGAAGAAAAGGAGGGACAGTGGGCACAAGGGAACAATGAACAGAAAGAGAGAGGACTGGTACAGTAGATGACAAGCGCCAGGAGGCCCAGGGCCAGACATGTGCCTTCCCATCTTAGTCCTTGATGATGCAGGCACCTGTGACCTTGGCTGGCCTGAGACAGGAGGGTGTGGGGGTGAGGTCATCACTCTCAGCAGCCTACAGAGTGCAAATCACGGGGACTGAACAGAGAGAACGGAAGTAGTTTGATCTCATTTTACTTGCAGGCTGCGGTGCCTTGCTCCCAGCTCACTTAGTGCTACCTGGGCAAAAGAGACAGCAGAAAAAGGGAAAACCGTAGAGGAACCCTGGCTTCCCTCTGCCCTCTGCTCCTTCTCTTCCCTGAGCACTGCACTGAATGGCCACCAGTAGAGAAATCAGTGGGTTACTCTCCTGTCCTTGCCAGTCCTCAACAAAGCGCAGTTCCAATGTGAACCCAAACGTTCATAAACTCCCACTGGTTCAGAAGACACAGTGCACCAAAGAGGTGGCAGTAGGCAGGGAGGAGGAGGACTTAGGAGGAAGACAGCTGCAAGCAACATCTCCTACTGTTGAAAAGTTTCCCCAGTGTAAGGGTTACCTCCAGCTGGGAGCGACAGATGCTCCTGAAAGTTGATGCACCCAGAAAATAAGTGCATTGTTTATATTTATGGTGGGTACCACAAGGAGGATGAATATCTTTCCTCTAGGAGTGGGATGGAAGGCTAGAGAGGAGAGAAGTTTTCTTTTCATTTTATACCTCTTGGTACTTCTTTGTATAGTTTGGCTCTGAACAATTTTTGAAGTAGGGTGAGGAAGAGGCTAAGCACATTTGTACAATCAACTAACTGTTAATATTGAGGAGAAGTGACTGGCCATAGAGAACTTATGAGGGCTTTTTGAGTAAGACTAGATAACAAGGAGTCTAAGATGGTGAATCTTGGGGGTACATACCTAATAAATAAAAAAAGTACCCCAGTGTATGTTAGTCAGCTATTGTCATGACAAAATGTCTGAGTTAAGTGAAGAAAGCTTTGTTTCAGCTGATGGTCTCAGGGGTTTCAGTCCATGGTCAACTGTTTTCATTGATTTTAGGCTTTGGTGATGAGAGACATCATAGCAGGAGAGCGAGAGGAAGAAAGCTGCTAATCTCATCATGGCTGGGTAGGGGTGAGGTAAGGGACAGGAATCAGACAGGAAGTAGGACCAGGGAGAAGACTTAGTCCCTAGAGTCATGGCTCCATGACCCACTGCATCCAACTAAGCTTCACCCTTAGTAGCCCATTTGACTATGCACCCATCAGTGGATTAACTTATTGATGAGCTTAGTGCCTTCACGATCCGGTCACTTCCCATAAGTCCATCAGCTGGCCTTAGAGGGAGACATATGAGACCCAAATCAACACACCACATTTTATGAACCTGTTGATCCCAAAGTAGAATGAGGGTAACAGAGGGTATGCACTGGTCCTGAAATCTGTTCCAAGAGTGATGGGGTTTGTTTCGGGACATTCTGTGGACAAAATCCCACAAGGTCACCAAGTAGAATATCAGAAGAGATATAAGATGAAGACCTGAGGACCTAACAGAAAGATCTTTTTCACTCTAGTATCCCAAAAAGATGTGACTTAGAATAAGCCAGATGATGCAGGATGGTAAAGTTAGAAATGGGCTCAAAGAGGACTCTGAACACCTATCTATAGGTTAATGCAGCAAAACTAGAACTGCAGTGAGGCTGGGCTTTTACAGATTCTGGACGAAAGTTCACACACTACCGTTCCACAGCAGACCTTGGACAGTGGGGAGGGGAGAGGAGAGCCTGCTGAGATCCATGGGGCAGAAGCTTGACCCACACAGCCTACCGTCTGGGGCAGAAACATTAATCTCCTGAGTAGTGGAAACTGGAGGTCACCAGAGCAGTGGATGGGGAATCCTTCCCTTCAGAAGCTGCAAAGTTTGCTAGCGTCCCAGAGTTCCATCCCAGGTGTTCCAGTCTGTTCAATTGCTCTTCTTCCTCCCCCTTCCCCTTATTTTCTGCCTTCCTTCTATCATATCCTGCATACTGATAGAGAGGAAATGAGCAGAATCACTTACCCACAGGATGGACTGGCAGCCACAGAAGTTGCTTGATAAATTACAGGGCAAATCAGTCTAAGCAGCTGCTGATTAGGTGCCTCAGGCCTGAAGGTAGCCTGGAGCCTCTCGGAAGCCCTGTGGCTGGATCATTGAGACACTCCTCCTCGCTCAGCTAGGGGCCAAGGACTATCTCCAAAACAAAGGCCGCTGCTCCTCTTCATGCCTGTGGGGAAGCATCTGGTTCGGTTCTCAGAAGAGGCTGGCACGGGGTACTTACTCAGCTCCAGTTCTTCCTGCTGCCTGATGCTGACAAGCAGAGGGTTCAGCTCTCCCAGGCTGCCATTTCTCATCCTCCCTGGAGCACCACATTGGCTTAATTGTTTTAATTGAAAAAAACAGGCAACTAATGATTGTAACTCTCTCTGCCAATACACAATGGAGCCACCAAGCTAAAGGAACTGAAGTCCGGTGTGGGAATGAAAAACCCTGGCTGCTTGAGAATGGCTCTCACATCTGAGGTGGAGCAGGGGCTAGTGCCCACCCTTTTGGAGAGGAATAGTTAATAGTTAACATAGCCTTTGCCAATTCATGCCTTCTGCCCTGCGTGGGAAACTCACCTCATGGTGCTGCTTGAGTCAAAAGGTCCTGTGATTTCTTGCTCAAGGGAAAGAATAGCTTTTTGCATAATTTTGAGAGCAAGCAATATGCTTCTCTACCACATCCTGGAAAACTTGGAGATACACAATGCATTAACTAAATAGAGGTCCCAGCAAGCAGACCGTGATAAGGAGGTGCGAGGCATTCCGCAGCTGGGCTCCTGCCTGTGAAGAGACATAAAAGCCCCGTTAGTGCTGGATAACAGCTGCATTTTTCTTGTCTACAAATTCCACTTGCATGAAAGTGGCATGCAACAAGGAAACACTGTGTCTGCTGACCATGGGAATCAGAGATTTCTGGGGAATCAACCCAGGAGGGGACTGTGCTGAGGTAGCTTGGGGAGCTCTTGTTCGGGCTGGACCATTTAGACACAGGCCTGTGGCTCTTAACTTCATAACCCCTCCTGGCTCAAAGGAGAAATTTGGTCTTTGGCGGGCCTATGTGGGTGGCGTGGGCTTGGAGGGTCTGTGGTTGTAAAGATTGAGACATGAAAAGAGATGACGAGCACAGAATTGAGCCCCAGCCAAACAGTAGCATCTCCCTGATAGATTCTCCCCTTCTCTGACCATCTACTCCACCATTCGGTGCTCCCGTACTCGAAAGACCTAAGAAGGGCAAGAGCAGAGCTGCCCAAGAGAGAAGCTCTCTGCCTGCAGGTCACAGTGTCCTCCACGAGGAGTCCCTCATTGCACTCCCACCTGTCCTGCTCCTGTGTTCCAGACCGTGGGTTTGGGTGGAGAACATATTTGGCATAGGGTCTTGTGACTACCCCAGAGGTGCTCATGGTGGGTGCCATCATGATCACTTTTCCAGATGAAAAAATTAGGGCTCACTAGTGTGACATGCTCAAGGCTGATGTAGGAGTGGCCTCTTAACCCTATAAAGGATTGCAGGACTGAACTGAGAAAGATTAATTGGAGGAAGGATATTCAAATTTATCACATGCATAGAGGCAAACCACATGATTCAGGAGCTCATATACCTTTCTGCTATAGGAAAAGGAAAAGCAGGGGAGTGAACAAGTTTTAGGGGGATGGTAAATAATTCAGGGGCACTGATGAGGCAGGGAGTCTTTGGACTTGAAGAAACATACAGTGACCTGGGAAAATGTTTTGGGTCCCAGAATACTCAGTAAACTACAAATAATTCTCTTTGGAGTAGTGAATAGGACTGATGAGAAGACAAAGCTGTATGACAAAGTCGGTCTTCCTTCCTGTGATACACATTTAGTTAATAAAATCTCAGGAAAGGCACCAGAAGTAATTGTTTTCTTCCTTGATGAGTCTAGGTCAGTGAAAGCAAACCCATGACACACGGGCCACAGCGAGGTGTTGGTGTCACTGAAAGCTCTAAGAGGTCCACCATCACTGCAAAGGTGTATCAGAACAAGGAGGTTTCTAGCATCTTGTAGCTCTCCAAGTTCCTTGAACTTAAAACAATCACATGAGGAATATTACTCTGCCATGCAGAAAGCTGAACTCAGGTCATCTGTAGGAAAATGGGTGCACCTGAAGACCACAGTTTTAAGTGAAATAAAACATGCATACAAACATAACTATCACATGGTACTCACAAGTATCTCTTATATGGGAAATACGGAATAAAAATAAAGAGCAAAATAAAAGGCAGATAATAGGAAGTAGGGAGGTAGATTGTTCTCAGAGGGGAAGGGAATCAGGAGATGGAGGGGACGGAGGGAGGGGAAAGGGATCGGTGTTTAAAACCAAGAATTGGGGTGTATTATGTACATGCACCAACTCCATGCAGGGAATGGAAACATTGTGTGCTGCAAAAAATGTACCAAAAAGAAAGGAAAGGGAATCAAGAGATGGATGGAGGAAGGGAGGAAAGGAAAGGAGATGAAAAAAGGAATTAAGATGTGTATGCACCAACTTCCCCCAAGGAATGTAAGCATTATGTACTGTGCACGTGTACTAACCAACTCAAAGAAAAAAGGAAACAAAAAAGATAAAGCAGTCAGCACACTGGCAGGCCGTATTTTGGGATGAAGGTTCCTGAGCTCATTCATCATGCAGCTAGCAGAAGCAGGATTCATACCCGGCCTTTTGAAGTCTCACTCACTGCTCCTCATTTCCTGTGTGGTCTCTTCTATGGCTGTGCTTGTCTCTGACCATGCACTCACCCTTCGGCATCTCGCTTCTCTGCTCTCTCTGTGTCCATCTGGCTCCTAGCAGTCTGCTACTCTCAGCCTCTGGCATCCACACCATTATTGCTCACGGGCCTGGCTTCTGCAGAGCTGGCTGGTGCTGCTGGTTCCTGGCTTTCCAAACTCCTGGCCATCTCTCCACCTGGTTTCTGAACCCCAGCTTCAGCCCACTCCAGGTCTGAGAGTCTCAGGTTTTGGCTCGGTCTCTGTGCTTCATGCTCATGTTTGCCTGAGAATTGTCCATGAATCTGGGCTGTGCTGGTAGGAGCTGGGCCAGGCAGCAGGTCACTAGCCAAGGACTGCTCCTCAGAGGTGCCAAACCAGATGGGTGAGGCAAAGTCGGAAGCCAGGAAGTAGAGCCAAAGGTGCATCAGATGCAGCTGGGTGGGGTGGCGGTGAGGACAGGAATGTGTGCAAAGGTCAGCCGTGTGAAAGCCAAGAGGACATGCCAGACAAAAGCATCCGAGACAGGTCATCCTGGAGGTCAGTCCATGAGCACTGGACATCTGCCATGGGATATTCTGTGCAAGCAGGGCCAAGCGTGTTTCACCAGCCCTTCAGTCTTGTTAACTCACAGGAGGGGTGGGGAAGACAGACAGAGTCTAAGAGGAAGAAATGGGAAAGCGTTTACAGTTGGTTCTACTCCTGGTTCCCCAGGAAGAGCACAACAAACCACTCTGGGAAGCCCCAGCGCTGGCCATGAGGCTGAAAGAAATGAACCACTGTGGATTTGGTGGGAAGGAACAAGACAGGCAGGCAAGCAGGTGCTTAATCTGAGTGATTTCAGCAGGCTCTGGGGTACTGGGGTTGAACCTAGTGTTCTATCACATTATTCCCAGTGCCATTAGAAAGGGTATTCGGGGTCCTGGAGCGTGAGAGCCCAGTAAAGGAGGAGTTTGGGGGTATAGGCTGAATTGGTTGCTTGAAAACAAACCAGTGTTCAGCCAGTGCCTCAAAAGTGGGTCAAGACAGCATTCATAAGAATGATATTACAACTGGATGAGAAGGGATCCTGAAGAAAATTTGTTTAATTGCACAAGTTGTACATGGAGCTTGGAATCAGTGAAAACTGATTTTAAAAAGTGACTTCCCAATGTCACAAGGGAAACTACTATTAATACATAAGTACATGTTTTTCAAGAACGTTGGCTACATTAATAGCACATATTTACCCATAAATACTCATACATGTACACATTATTTTCTAGTTTATAGTAATGATCAAAATAGGATTACACTGTGGTATAAATTTCTTTTTAAAATCTTAAAAATATATCATGGCTTTATTCCACATCGATTCATAAGATTAACATCATTCTTTATTTTAATGTCTGCATAGTATTACATAGTGTGGCATAATGTATTACTAATCATTCTTATGCTAATTAATGTTTAGTTTGCCTTCTAACTTTTACAATTATATTGACACAGTAAACACTGTTTACGTTTGAATGACTTTTCTGGGACATAAATTTTTATAACTGAAATTTTTAAATCAAAAATTATATGCATTTTAAATTTAATTAGGAACTATTCAATTTCTATCTAAAAGATTACAACAGTTTATATTCTCATATCAGTTTATGACTAGTCATTAGACATTATTGATCTTCATTTTTCCAATCTAATTGGTGGGAAATATGACTTTGTTTTAATTTGTATACGTCAGATCACTAGGGATGTATGTAGGTCTTTTAAAATGTTATTAGTATTTGAATATACTCATCCATAAATTAACTCATCTCTTCTCAAATAAAATTTTTTTTTGTACACTAAGAATATTAACAGCTCACTCTAAAATTGTAAATATTTTTATTAGGAATTATTTCTGGTTTTCTCAGTCTCCTGGTAACTGGGTGACTGGGTAGAGGTGTTATGGTTCAAGTCGCTGATTAAGTAGTTACAAACTTTTTGGGTATGCACCTCTTTGAGCACCCAAATAAAATAATTAGCCAATTGAGGTTCTAATAAAGCTACTCCCACACACGATTTTGATTATGATTTCAGAATTTTTCCAGAATCCCTGAAACCTACCATGAGTCCATGTTTATTCTTTCTCTGCTTAAAAATCTTTCTACTGTGTTGATAGATATCTGATCTAGTTAAATGTTTCCAGTGATTTTGACCATTAAATGTATACCCCTGATGACCTCCTCTGTAAATGTTATCTGACAAGTTTACCTGCCTCTTCTGAGAAGAGCAGCCTTCTCCACTGAAACAAACCAGGTCTAATTTCTCAGAGCCAGAGAGATGGCAGCCAGGGCTCTGTACAAGACCCATCAGAGCTGGAGGATGGCGCAGGATTGCAATCAAAGTGCTAAAACAGCGAGAGATAAGACTCTGCCCACCTCCAGAGAGCCCATAATGAAGCGCGATACATGTAGCAGTGATTCTACAAGGACTCAGCCTGATGGAGTGAGGAGTGGGCAGCTTGGAAGTTCAAGGCCTCTTCTGGGAAAACCAATAGATCAGCCTTGAGGAAAAAAGGTTTGAGGGGCTCTCCAGAGTGTTGGCTCTTGCTGAGTGCGGGAAATGAAGAGCGCTCCATGACAGGTAGTGCAAATCCTTGCACATCCGGGAACTTCAAAACACATGCAAACATCCTCTGTGATTATGTCTCTGTCTAGTGAAAAAACTTCCTGGGCAAATCTAATCAATACTCCCAGTAGCGCAAAGAGGGCTGCTCTCAACTTGAGAAATGTCAGCTTTAAGTGGTTGCATTCGCTTTCCACAGGGCTCTGGCTACAAAAGGGTCAGCTTGGAGCATAAAGATCAGCACCTTCAGCACTTGAATTTGTTAATATCATCTAAACACCCTCAAAGGGGATTCAAACCCTGTGTGAAGCAGGCTCACTCTCCTGCTGTGGATCTGGCTTCTCTATTTCCTTTCCTCACCTCTGATTTCCCTCAGGTATGTATGCAACTGTCAAACATTTTGACTATTTGTGCCTCCATATATAACTAAACTTGATCATAATCCTGTCTAGAAAAATAATTAGCCAAGATTCAACTCTTAGAGAAATACGGAGAATGAAACCCCCCCCCCCATGTAGGTCAATCTAATTTTAGCAGTAGGCTTCATTTCTCCCAATCAAGATGCTATTTGTTGAATTTCCTGTTTCTCTTAAAGCTTTCAAGTGAAGAGGGGTGAGATTCCTACCTACAAAGGGTATCTGGATGAAGTGGAGAAGGGCCACTCCAGTTTCAGGCATAAACAGGTGGCTTTTGGAGGAAGTACTTTAAAAAGTACCTCCAGGCTGTGCTGAGCATAATGCCTGCCCTCCACGAACTTCTACTTTAAGAAGCTTTTATTAACTAACATACACGGACTTAACAGCGGTGAGGTGCCAGTGAATGCACTTCTAGATAAAGCATTTGCTTCATGTACTAGTTGAGCACATAGCAAGCCCATAGGTCAACAAGCATTGTTGGGAATTCAGTCTAGAACTGTGGCTTTTTTCTGGGCATTAAATCTTGCAGTAATAGCAAGGTTCTATTAGGCTGGTTGTGGATTATTCTAACAAACTACTGGACACTTTATGAAGCAAAGAGGTGATTTTAGCTCATTGTTCTGCAGGTCTAAGACTACATTAGGCTGTGCCCCTCTTGCTGGCAGAATCCCACAGCCGTGGTGGGCATTGCCTGATGAGAGGCAGGGAATGCATGTGTGGCACTGCAGACTGGGCTTTCCTGCTTTCCTTCTGAAACAACCAGTGTTTAATCAAAGGAGCTCCACCCTGAGAGTTTATCTAATTCTAATCACACTGCTAAATACTATGATTGGATTAAATTTTCCCCTCTTGATACCTCACAGTAGGGATTAAATTTTAACACTTGAACCCTTGGAGAACACACTGCAGCCCTACCTAAACCGTAATGGAGATAAATACCTTAATCTACATATTCATATGTATCACTGCCCAAATTTTTTTAATCTTGAAATTTACTCAAAGACAAATAAACTGACAATCATCGAAACTGCATTCTAAAAATGAGGACATTTTTCACATATAGCTATACATATACAATGTTTTGGAAATCTGATATCAATTTCATATTTTTCTTCCCCATGAGACCAAAGAGAATTGATAGTCAATGGGTCAAAGATAATAGTCTCTGTTCTTGTCTGACCTTTAATATTTTTTCTAGAGATTTTTGCCAGGTGACTTGTGATGTTATTATTTAAGCAGGTATATTTTTTTCTTCTTTAATTTCAGGAAATCATTAGCTCATGTTACATTGTCTTTCAACTCATTTCTTTTCCCCACTTTCACCTTGGCTCTGTGACTTATTCTCTTCATTCTCCACTGCAATCAGCATTTTTCATGCTGTGAAGATAGAAGGGGAATTTTAAATTTATTTCAGTGGAAAACTTACTTCTTACTTGGTGTATAAAATGAGAAATAATTTCTCCACCTTCTTTTCTTCTTGCAGCAGAAATATGTAACACCATTAAACATTTTCCCTTATTCCCATTCTAAAACATTTGTAATTACATTAAATTACAGTAACCTAAGAAGTGTCCCTCCTTAACATATTATACCAGAATGTGTAGCCCAATGGGCATATCTGGATAAATAAGCAATATTTTCAATAATACACATTTTTAGTATTTGCCAAGTGTTTTTGCTAGCTCTCTGTTGCTGTAACAAAATACTTGAGGCGATCAACTTAAGTGGGGGAAAGATTTTTTTGCTCATGAATTTAGAGGGTTCAGTATGTAGTCACTAATGCATTTTATATTGGGAATGTGGAGGCACAGTACATGGGGAGCATATGCTGAAGGAGGTCTATCTCATAGCCATCAGGAAGTAAAGGGAGAAAGAATGGCGCTGATGTCCTTCAAGGCCATACCCCTAAAGGTTTTACCACCTCCTAATAGTGCCATGGGCTAGGGACCAAACCTTTAGCATATAGGCCTTTAGGGGACATTCTAGATCCAAATCATAGCACTGAACAGCCCTATACCATTGTCATTAGAATCTTTAGAGGTTAGGCCTGGGAGTTCTTACAGGTGGCTAACCTCTCTGTGATTTGCCGTGTATAGCTAGCCAGGCACAAGTATAAAATTGCCCTAGCAACAGCAAAGCATAAGTACATGGAGGACATTGCATAACACTCAAATAACAAAAGCAGAGAAAAGCTTCACTTTCCTGTAATTAAGAAGCTATGTACAGAAGAATGGATATTTTAGAACCGTCTGAAAGAAGAGCTCAAAGAAGAGGCATGTTCTAGGCAACAGTGGACCCAGGCGAGTTTCAAATGTGGGTAAGGGGTGAAGGGGAATTCAGCCCATTTCTTGGGAACAATGAAGGGGGTAGCATGGCTTGCTCCAGAATTTGCAATCCTCCACTCTTCTAGGATCCCTCAAACCATAAACTCCAGCAGAGGGAAGGACTGTGTTGATAGTAAGATAGTTTCCAAGCAGAGGAGAACGAATCCTGTTGGAGTTGTAGCTCCTGCTAAAACAGCCCATTACAGTCTATTCAATGCCACCAAAACCCTTGCATATTAGAATCACTTGGATTAAAAAAAAAATCACCTGGATGCTTTTACCTATATGTTACGTTGGCCCCAAATATTCTGAGTCTGGTAGGTGGAGACTAGACATAGATATTTTTTAAGAGTTCCCAGGCAGTTATAATATATAATGTGCAACCAGAGTTGAGCACTGTTATGGTTTGTGTTTGAATGGCTCCCCAAGCCTCATGCAGTCATGGAGTTGGCTGAGCAAGCGTTTGCGATTAGTTTGTTGTCTAGGACTGGAACTGGCTATGTGAGTGCTGCATCTCCTTAGGGATGGAGCAGGTATACAATATAAGGGAAGGAAAGAAGTGTGCTTTTCCCCCTTTTTTGGCCTTTCACTCGTCATTTGTGGCCACCACGAATGGCTGCCCCTCAGCTGCCACCCTACCTTGAAGCCAGCTGAATATAGACTGAAACCTCCAAAAACTGTAAGCTAAATAAACCTTTCCTTAATTAATTTTGGGCATTAGTTATTTTGTCTTAACAACAAGAGAAAAGTAACCAAGACCTGCACCACTGAGCTGGCCAATTGGAACCAACTAGTTGGGAAATTCTCTTTTGGTCTTGTGTTTCAGTTTCCTGATCTGTCCTCAAGGATGTTGCTGAGCAGAGGTGGTTCTCAGTCCTCTGCTTCTGCATCAGGGCTCTGGTTCTCTCTCTAAGCTTCCCTGTTGCTCCTTCTCATAGGTTTTCCTTCATATTTTTTCTTGTGCTTTGGTTCCTGTGGGCCCAGATCTCTGCTAAGTGACAAAGACAGCTAATTACTTAATCAGATAAACTAATTGCTGTTAATACTACCTGGCTAAAGAATTTCCCATGTAAGCAAAATTGTGCCTCAAGCCAGTTACATTATGTTCCCTGAAGAGCAGTGCCTGCTATGGGAATTTCTGGTAGGGTCATCAGTGAGCAGCAGGATTTTGTAGTCTATCCAGGCCCACCACAGAGGGCCATGTCTTTGAGGAGAAGTGGAGACTAAGTAAAGAAAAAGAGCCCTCTCCTTACATAGCTGTGTGGGCCTAAGCGATTGCCTGATCTTTCTGTGATTCAAGAGAGCAATACCCTTCCAAGTCTTTGTTAAGGATCTACCCAAAGGTGTCAGAATTATAGGTGGTCTACAAATACTAGTTTCCATTTTTCCTCTTGCCAATGGCCAGATCTAAATGTATCTTTTGGGGGCCACATCTCACTTTTAACACACAGAAATCAAATCTGTAGCCAAGCCAGGTCTCTCTCATCCCACACTTGTACAGTTGTTTTTTCTTTCAGTCTTTTCTATTGTAAAATACAGATGACATGAACTTCATCATCATATCATCTTAAGGGTAAAGTTCAATGGGATTAAGCGTATTTATATCATGGTGCAACCATCACCACCGAATCATGCATCCACATTCAAAATTTTTCTTCTTATAAAATTGCAGTTAGGCAATTCTCCTTACCCAATGGCGACTCAGTACAGAATTTTTCTTCTTACAAAACCACAAAGCTGATTCATGTCAGCTTTCTATCACTATGACAAAATACCTGGGATAATCACTGTATAATGAAGTAAGATTTATTTTGGCTTATCATTTCAGTCCATATTGACTAGGCTGTTGCTTTGGGCCGGTGGTAAAGCAGTTCATCATGGCAAGGATAGATTGGGTCACGGTCCCAATATTCCCTTTGAGAGTGCATCTCCAAGGAGCTAACTTCCTCTTATTAGGTAACACATCCTAGCATTTCTACCACCTCCAAATAGTGCAACAAGCTGGCAACTAAGGCTTCAACACATTGGCTGTTGGGGGACACTTAGCAAAACCCTAGCACCGTTAAAAAGTAATTCCCCATCCTCCCTCAAGGCCCTGGAAATGCCTCCCTCAAGGCCCCGGAAACCACTATTTTGCTTTTTGTCTATATGGGCTTGACCAATCTGTGTACCTCCTACACATGGAATCATAGTGTCATTACTTTTTTTTTTTTTTTACTTTATTTGTTAATATTAAGAAGAAAAGGTAAAACAAATGTTCACAACAAAATAATGAAAAAGTAACAATTGTTGATAGATTACACAACATTATCTTTAGTCACTCAAGTACAAAATATGGGCATAAAAATTACTTCAATCAATATTAGCACAACCTTTCCTATTCAGTGAACTAAGTGACACTAATGGTATAACTAACTTGCATTTTTTTTCTTTTCCCTTCTATCTTTTCTCTTTTCCCCTTAGTTTCTTCTTTTTATTGAACAGTTTCCTTCCATTTCACAGTGACTGCTGTATATTTTGAACCTTACGGTTTCACATATGTCATTGTGGTGTGATGTTTTTCAATCCTTCTGGGAAGATACACAGAAGGGGAATACCTGGATTGAATGGGTTGAAAAGTGTCATTACTTTTGAGATCTAAAGATTGACTTTGACATTTCTTCTTGTTAAATTTTCCCTTGATTTTTTAATTATTATTATTGTTGCCAGGATTTCAGTCTTCCCAGAGCTCTGGATCCTGACTTTGTTAGCCAATAAAGTAGCTAGCATTCCCAGTCTAGATCTTGTGCAGAGAGGGACAGAGGGCTCTCAGTGTCTTTTTTGGGGATCATAGACAACAGTTTTGAATAGAAAATCGAAAGATAAGTCCATTTCCATCCCAAAATGTTAGCATGATCTTCATAAATTAACCAGTGTCTGGTTTCACTGTTTCAAATTAACCAAACTATCTCCCTGCCCCCTTCAGCTTATAACCCAATCCACAATTTCTTTTGTAAACTGGATTTATTTATTTATTTATTTATTGGTTGTTTTGTTTCTTGAGACAGATTCTGACTATGTAGCCCAAGCTGACCACAATCTCATGGAAATCCTGCCTCAGCCTCCCGAGTACTGGGATTACAGGCGTGCACCATCATGGCCAGCGAGTCCACAATTTCTTTATCATTACATTCTGTGCCAGAAACCAAATTTCTGTCCACACTCCACTCTTTTCCCTTCTTAGTAACAGAACCTTAATTTTTAGCTCCAATGACTCCAGTTTCTCTCAAAGCCAGATATAGTAGTATGTCTCCATTCTGGTCAATGAAGTGTAAGTAGAATCATTGAGTAGAACTTCAGGAAAATCTCCCTTAAAAGTAAGTGACTGGCCCTCTCCTCTTTCCTTATTCTTGAGATGTGTCTGTAATGGTGGAGCTTCCAGCAGCCATCTTGGGTCACAAAGTGACCTTGACAGTGAAGAATACCAGAAACCTGGTCTGTGTTGCCCTGAACCTCATCACAGAAGCCCAGGGACTGAGTTTCTTATAGAATAGAAAATGTTCACTGCTAAATTTCTTATAGGATAGAAAAACAAGCTTTTAAAATCTAAATCTAGTGAATGATAAAAATCATTTTCATTTCATTAAATTTTAAATCATTGTATTTTAAATCACTAAAATACAAATGCTCCATGTGTTTCTCAGAAAGAAGGACAGGGAAACAGAGAGGGAGAAAAACAAGAAAGAGAAGAGGGAGGGAGGAGGGAAAAAAGAGAGAAGGAAGAAAGGAGAGAAAGGGAGAGAGGGAGGAAAAAAGCAAGCAAGGAAGGACGACAGGAAGGAAAAAAGAGATCCATAGGTTTGGGTAGAAATCTTGGACTTCTTTCATATCTGGAAGAATCTATATATCCACAGGCTTTCCATTCTTTGAAAAATAGTTTGAGAGGTCATTGAGAAGGTGAAAAACAAAAAGGAAATTTTCAGCATGACTTTGAGTGGGTCTCCTGATGGCAGGAGCTAGGAAAAGGAAGGAAAAGCCTTCCTCTGGAGTCCTAGGCCATTTCTAACAGTTTCCTTTGAAATCACTAATTATGCTCTAAAAGAGAAGGCATCATTGGAGCCAGAACCAGCAGCCAATTACCCATGAGAAATCATTCACTGTGTGGGCTGCCTTCTCTCTCTCTCTCTGTTCGCATAATTTCAAAATGCAATTTCTAGAATCATGCTAAATACTTGTAAACAAGAGATTGATTTAATTGCAAGGAGGAACCATTTCAGGGATTAAAAACAAGACGGTTTCTTCTTGTTTTGTTGGTAACCGAGCTTTCAGTCCTCTCTGGCTTAGACCTTCTGTTTCTTTCCATCTCCATCCAGGCCAGGGCCTCTGTTGCTTTGCTGAAAGGCCCTGACTTCAGAAGGAGCAGGCACAGGCTGCTAAGGGGTAGTGGGAAAAGCCGAGCACTTGGAGTTAGAAGACTTAGGTTGAAGACCCCACTTTGGTACCTTGGAGTCTATTCCCATCAGCAAGGAGTCAGCCTTCCTAAACCTCAGTTTCCTTATCTCAAGAGTGGCACTGCCAACTGTAGTTGGAGGACTCAGTGGGTGACGGTTGTGTATAAAGTGCACACCACCCTAATGGGATAAATCCTTGTGAATGCAGTGACCCGGTGCCCTCCTGAGTTCCCTACTATTCCAAACAATGCCTGGAAGAGCACAGGAGTGTGTGGCAATCACTTCCGCCCCAACTGGTGCCATAACATAAACTGTGAAGTGGCTGTGGTATGGGTCTATGCTGACCAGGCTGGTCCCGGCTGGGCCAATGCATGCATCTGCACTCGAGCTCGGGAACTTGGCTGGGAAGCCATGCTCTGTGGCTCTCTCGGGCTCCTCCCAGGGCTGAGGACTGGCTGGAGCCCATCCTTCTCATAGCCATGGCAAAAAATGGAAGAAAAAGAAAAACTGGAATGTTCATTCTAGCATCATCCCGTTTGTCAAAGGAGGAGATGTGGCCAGGCCAGGGCTGGGAATTTCACAGTGTCCATTGAGCAGGAAGATGCTGCCAACTTTCATGGCAAGAGGCAGGCACAAAGCAAAAGGCCAAGAATCAGACCACTAATGCCACCTTCTATAACGTGCAAGTGTGAAAATGCATGTTTTTTTTGAACAAGTGAATGAAATTTTTTTTTGAGTGAATACAGACAAATTCAGGGTGCTGGAGAGTCTCCAGTTGAGCCAAGTTCTCCCTTTGACCATCAAGGATCCCCCTTTCCCAGGGTCTATGACTCTCAATGATAGAGGTGGAGAACAGCTGTTACAAGACCATGAAGACAAAAAGAAAAGTCCATTCTCCAGCTCCTTCCATCTTCGCGTTGGGCCCCTCCTAACGCCCTCGACCCTTGCTGTCTTCCCCGCTTCCCAGCACCTAATTCACTGGTTTGCACTCGTTATGCAAACCCACTGCTGCCAAGACTGCCGTTGTTCTCTGGGTGTTACCTGCAGCTGTGGGGTCCGTTTCAGAGGTGAAGGAGCAACCACATCTGGGGATTATGTTTCTACCACCTTTCGTTGCAGAGAAGAGTTTGATTGTCCCTTGAGGTTATAGTAACCATCAGGGGCTTGGGGTATAGCTCAGTGACACAGTGCCTGTCTGGCAAGCACAAGGTTCTGAGTTGGATTCCAAATACAGACACAAAAAAAGATTATAATAACTACCAAAACAGACTGCTGCAGATGAAGTCACATGAAGTAATGAAGTGAATGGGGAAGACATGCTCTTTGCATTTTATGCTTTCTGGTGCCGAAGGGAAAATAATAAATACATGCTGCTTTTTCTTGAAAGAGTTTGGAGACACAGTCTGTGACATCCCCTTCTTGTATTTGTGCTTGTGAGCCCTAGCGAGATGGAGCTTCGCAGGTGGGATACCAGGTATGGGCTGCAGGAGAGAGGCCAGGACCTTCCTGGCTCCATCTCAAATCGCACCCTCTGGACACAGCTTGGCCACACAACTCGCGGGGTGGAAAAAAAAGGAAAAGAAAGCAGTTCCTCCTCCCTCACCACAACCCATGAAAGAAAACATGAATGAAATTAACATTCCTCTCTGCTCACCTAGAATAAAATGTCACTGGGTTAGTAAAAAAGCGATTACATTCAAGGCTGAATGAGCAAACTATTTCGGCAGATGGGAAAGTCTTGTTGTACTACTGATTTTGGGGGGTTATTTCCCTTGTCTTTCCATTTCTTCCTGCCTCCTCCGGGTTTCCTGTGGGCCTGGGTTTGCAGAAACAGTGTGCTTAGGGGAGCACAACCTGGAAGATATTGTTCTCTTTGGCATTTGCAATTTGGATTTTAAATCTTGCTGTACAGCAGGGAGGCGCAGAAGGAGAAAGTCTGTGAGTTCAGATGGACTTCAGGGGGAAATGCGTTTCACAGCTCTCTGCTAAGAAGGCCCGGATAAGTCTGTTCTGGGTTTATTTCTGCAGTGGGATAATACAGGTGGAAGACAACCGGCCTCTGGTTTTACTTTGCACAATGGCTGGTTGGAGTCCTTTCTCTTCTGAGCTACTCTCTAAGCTCACAGCTGATCACAAATCCGGTGGTTTCCTCCTGGGAACCGACTTACTCCATGGTCCAGATTCTGGAATTCCCAAGCTCCTAATTTACTGCTGAGAGAGAAAGCTAGTGCTGTGAATGTACTCACATGTGTGCACATGACTGTGTGTGTGCATGTGTGTGCGTGTGCTTGTGTGTGCTGAAGTAAGGACACTCAGGAGGAGGAAAATCTCATGACACTTCCGAAGAGCATCATCTGCCTTGCACCCCTGTCATCCAGCCACAGGGCACAGAACAAGCCATAAAAATGAAAGTCCAGCCCCTGATAAATGGAAGACAAATGACCAAATGCCTTAAAGTCACTCCAACCTTGAGGTTGGTAAAAATGGGCCTGGAAACCGGGGTGACCTTGAAACTCACGGCTTGGTAAAAGCTTTCTGGAACATGGTCAGATGAGTCCTCCAGCCCTAGGCCTGTTACCGCCCTCACCAGCCTAGGAACCAGGACCTAGCAGAGTGTTTTGCTTTAGCCTGGATCCAGCACCCAGCCTGGCTTCCTGCATTGTCCCTCTGCCCCCCCCCCATAAGGGGGCGCTGGGTGGATTGCAGCCTTTGCCCATTAAAGTAAGCAGTGCTTTTCTGAGAGCACATCTTCAATATTTCTGCAATTGTGCCATAGCCAGCTAATGTGCAATGCTGTAGTTTAATAGTCTATTAAAACACTGCACTGCACATTAAAATCTCTACTGTATCACTGCGGATCTACTTAACAAAGGCGAGGTCCCCAGAAAGCACTAAGCACTTGCCGCAAGATGCTGAAACTGAACAGGGGAAGTTGCCAACGGGAGAGGAATTTAAAGGGGAAATGGGAAGAGGAAAAGGACAATAAACACCTCCATCTGCCTTTCCTGTTTTCCCCTGACTGAGCAGCCCCTCTGCTGGACTAGAGGGAGCAAAATCTGCTGGTGCTATGGATTGCATCTGGAAATTCTGGAAGTTTAATAACAAATCCCTTCAGATCCGATCTTATTACTCAGATCTTTATTTGGAAGCACTTCAGTTTCCTCTCTCTCCTTCTCAGAGGCAGACTGAAATCAGGAAGGCTGCCCCCAGTCGGGGAGAATGCACCTCGGTCTCCTCCCTCTGAAACAACTGCCAGCGTGGAAGAGGAATTCTTCAGACAGCTGTGAACCCTCCGCCCACATCTCCCTCCTTCAGAAACCACAACACAGCCCCACATCAAAGCCTCCTGTCAGCTGCCAAGAGAAAGAATCAATAGTTTTAACAGAAATGAAGCAATAAGAATGCTGAATGTGTGGTGTAAACACCTATATTGCAAATAACCTAAATATCACCTTGGGAACTTCTTAGAAACACCTTAAGAAACCAGGAAAATAAAAGTCCCCATGTGAGGGCTTCTGGAGGGCTCAGGAGCAGCATTTCTGCAAATGATCAAGAAAAATACCAGCTTCCACTCTGTGGGCAAGAAAACAGGAAGACAGAGAGGCAAGAATGGGACTTTGTAGGTGGGATGATCAGAACCAGAGGCAGGGAAAGGGTAAATGAGTTAGGGAATGAGGTTGAAAAATGCAACACCAACACACTTGAGCGCACGTGCACACACACACACACACACACACACACACACACACACACACACCAAAAGCTATACCTATTGCCACCACTGCCTGCAAATCTCTCTCCCAAATTTAGCAGTTCCAAATTTAGAAAACTCGTGAAAAACACACACAGAAGTACACTCATCCATTGTGAATGAGAATCCTAAGGTTGCAGACTTCAGTTCTGGGTGCTGCCTTGACTGGGTGACTGTGCAAAAAACCACCACAGCTCCCCCTTCTCCTGACTCTCTCAGGGGCACTTTGGTGTCCCTAACACTTCTGTGCATCTAGAAGAGACAGGATACCACCCAGCTTGTCCTGTGATGACTTTCTCTTCCGATTCTTCTGATTCTTTCCTGAATGAACCAGTTGTCAGAACCAGGATCTCCTCAAATCTAGTCACATAGTTGAGCACCCAGGTGGAGGTGCCATGTTGACTTCTGTCCTGACTTCTTGCTGTTGTTCTTCCTGATCATCGTCCCATGTCCCAGTGTTTTGGTCTACTCAACTTTAAAACTGAATCTTATTGTAGTGTTGTATTTTGGGTTTTCCAAGGCCCAGGTGGGGCTGGGTGGATACAAATACATAAGAATTCCTTGGCCTCATTCTCCCCCAGGTCTAGGTACGGGTGTGTGTGAAGACACACGAGAATGACCTTGGTGACCTAGGAGAGAAATGAGAGGACATTTTCCTCAGCATTTAGAGGAAATGGGATGAGTGTTATGGTTTGATCTAAAATATCTCCCAGATGCTCTGGTGTTTCAGATGGGCCTTCAGGAAGGTGATTGGGTCTCAGGGTGCTAAGCTCAGCAGAGAAGTCTATTGATGACTCCCTAGCTGAGCGTTTTATTCTGAGGGAAAACGGACCATGCCTTTGGGGGTTTGTCTTTCTTCTGGTTCTCTTGCTGTCTGTCTGCTTCCTGGCTGCCACGAGGCAAACAGTTCCTCTTCACCAGTCCCTGCCATGATGTTTCTGCCTCACCACAGGTCTAAAAGCAGCCTGACCTTGGAGCGAAGTCTCTGAAACCATGAGCCAAAATAAACCTCTACTCCTTTAAATTGTGTATATCAGATCCTTTGTCACAGCCCCAGAAAGGTGACTAATACAATGACCAACAGGGAACAGAGGATGAAGTTTTCTCTGTGTGTATCAGTATGCTTATAAGAGGAGAACCAGAAAGACAAAGTGAGTTCCAGCAGGAAGGGTGATATTTCTCCCTGGCTTTCAATTTTATAGTGAAGCTCTGGGTGTGTATTTAGGAAAGCCTCTTGTTAGGAGGTGGTCAACCTGTTATAGAATTCCTCAGTATACCAGTGGATTTCCCATGCATTTATCTCAGTAGATCCTTACAATGACCCTTCCTGACAGGCATTGTTCACATTTTACAGATGGAGAAACTGAAGCAGAAAAGGGTTAAGTGATAGACAAAGGACACAAACAAGCAAGGAGCAAAAAACAGCATTTCAATGCATTTCCTCCCATCACCTCCCTAAAGTACACTGAGGGGCCACTTACCAATTAAAGACTTTGGGCCATAAAATGATGAATAAGCCAATGTCTTCTCCATCAAGCATGCAACATCTGAAGGATGGAGATAGGAAACCCAGCAATAGCCATTGTATAAAGATTAGTTAAGAAAGGGTGAGATTTGTGACTTCTGGTCACTTAGTCTGGAGGACTTTGGAGGGGAGGGAAAAATTAGAATCTTCACCAAGCCTGCCCTCTGCTTCTAGGTCTTACTCCAACCCTTAGTCAAGAGTGATCCAAATCCTCAGGAAGACTTTCTTGTGTCCCAAGAGTATTCCAAAGTGTCCCCCTGGCCATGTTCCTCACCTTCAGCTAAACCAGGCCTAAGAGGAAGAAGGCAGGCTGGAGGGTGCAAAAGGGAGGGAGGGGAAGTCCGTGCTTATCCCTTGGGTGAAGTCTGGGCGGGAGTCAGAGCTGATTCCCCGACCACCACCATCTCTCCAGGTGGACTGGGATTGGTAATTAATTGTATTATGTGGGTCTCAGTGTGAAGGACTCCCAAAGTGCAGAAGAGAAAGCTGCCTCCTCAGATCCCAGGAGAGGGGTTTAAAGGAGGGATTGTGTGTCTTCCTCTGCACCCCAGCTGTGAGGTTAACTGTTGCTATTAAAATTCCAAGAGAGTCTGTACTGGCAGCATTTGTGCTGTGGCAGTAATGGTGGGACAGGATAGGGTAGCAATAGGAGGAGAGAGAGAGAGAAGGAGAGAGAGAGAGAGAGAGAGAGAGAGAGAGAGAGAGAGAGAGAGAGAGAGAGAAGAGAAGCAGCAGCCTGGGAAATGCTTGCTGATTTTCTTCTCAAAATAGTGCATGTGGGAGGGGTGGATAACTGGGGAATGAAAGAGACAGTATGGAGGAGTTTGTGGCTGTTGCCCAAGATACTTCGGGGTAGGTGCCACCTAAAGACCAAGCCCTAAAACACTCTTGGCTGTTACCTTCCTTGCAAAAATTTAGAATGGAGGCTCCAAGTTGAAATAATCACATTAATGAAGTCTCCTTCCCCAGGCGACTTGTTTGGTTGCTAGCAAAGGATGCAATGAGAATTCAGGAGTCCAACCTTTGGGCTCAAGTCTTCATCAACTACAGAAGCTTGGGGACTCCTCTAAGGACCTCTTTCACCAAGGTTGTTCATCAGGAACATCATGGTATTGTTATTAAAAGGCGAGCTAATGAAGGCACCAGCCCTCTGCACACGTTGATATGCAATATGTTAAATTATTACATGAGTAATGTGTTAACTTATTACAACTGAGGTTTAGCCTTTAGGAGTCTAAAACCCCTTCTAGGCCAGTTTAAACAGACGCTGAGCTCCTACCCACATCAGCTGTCCTTGCAGTTGACTTCCAAGTGTCCAGCTCACTAGCAGGGACTCCTGAATGCCCTGGGAAGGTTTCCTCAGCCCAACGAAAGTCAAGGAACTTCTTCCCAGGAGCCCAGTGTGTGGTCCACAGTGGGACCCAGAAACTCAGCCCTCTAAATGTATGCTTTGAAATAAGTAAGCAAGGCCTTCTCAGACTGGAGACAGAACTGCTGGAGTGTGGTGCGGTTCCTCTGGCCAGACAGGGGAGAATGGGCCACAGTCTACCCTTCAAGGGGACTCTGATGTCCTCCCTGCCGAGGATGGAACTGCTCCTGCCCTTGAGGTGGAAAACGGGGGTGCTCCAAATATATCCTCCATCCTCATCACCCAAGGTTGGGGACAAGGTGAGAAACACAAGAACATCAAACACCAGGTTGACATCTTCGTGGACCCTGATAGGAAGGCTGGGGTGCTGACCTGTGTTCCTCACCCCAACATGGTGACAGATTAATAAGCACTTTTCTATGTGTGTTAGTACCTGTGTCCCTATGTGAGTCTTTAGCTCCCAGCAGGGGAGACCCTGCCACCTGACATTCTGCCCTCGTCCTCCTCCTCAGTGCTTGCTGCCCCTCGGTTCCAGAGATGCCAGATGCAAGAGCATAGCCAGCCCCATCTCTGCCCTTTTTTTCTGGACACCTTCTTGGTGCTCCTTCAATCTCCTTTATAACCGCATGCGACAGAGGCCTTCCTTCCTGTGAGCACCTTGTCTGCAGAAAGAAAGGGATGTCATGCATGGCACTGGCACGTGAACCTTTCATTCCTTCTCTGATTCCCTTAGCTGTACCAACCTCCTCCTCCTCCTCTGCCTCCCCCTCTCCAGCCCTTCCCAACGTGTCTTCCTCCTCTGTCACTCCTTTATCTCCTCCTCATCTTCTTTTCTTTTAAAGAGGATAAGACAGAATAAAGCCAATCAAAACAAACCAATGTAAGTGATACAGGACTTTAAAACCTTATGAAATCAACAATAGTTACCATAATGCCTTTTGGTGTCTTCAAAATAGCTGCAGACAATGTCAGACATAGTAAAAATCAAACAAAACAGAATAGAATAGAAACAACAAAAACAAAGCAATGAATGCAATAAAGGACTTCAAAAACAAGCCAATAATAAATCCAAAATTGCTACCATAATATATCTCGCTATGTTTGAAATAGCTGCTCCTGCCATCAGATTTAACATAATCAAACAAAACAAAAGAGAATAAAATCCAATCCAACAAAACAATGGAAACAATATAGGACTTCAGAACAGGACCTTAGGGCATGAACAATGGCTACAACCCTCCGAAGGAGATCCCCACTAGACGTCACACTGCATACCCCTATCCTTTAAGCCTATGATCTGACCACTGGCTCCAGCCTGCAATGTCAGTTAAACACCATAGCACCACAGGCATCCAATTGCATTTCACCTCCAACGCTATCATCACAGCCTGTGTTTCTCTGGATAAGATGGTTGCTTATGGTGGGTGAGGGGTGGATTGGTACTTCTTGTTTGCCAGCCTGCCCCTGGAAGGGGCTGGGGTCTGGCTGTTCCCAGTCCGGTGATGGCCCACGCATGGTGCTGGTTCCCAGACTGGGCTTGCTTCTTGTTCTTTCTACCCTGAGTCGGTGAATGGTGCAGACTCATGGGGATCCTCCTCATCTTTCTTCTTGTCGGTGTCATTACCTTCCCACTTTAGCCCTCCACATAGTTTTAAACTGGCAAAGTCAGACGAGTCAGCCCCATCACAGAAAGTAGGCCGACTGTGGCAGTGGGCTGTGCGGCTGTGAGGGAGACCGAAGTCAATATGCTGCCCCTTTCCTTTTGGACTTGAGTGGACCTGTGTCACAGAAGTAGAAATAGTGGGATCTCATGTCCTGACATCAGGACTGAATTACATAATCTGCAGTGGCGGAGGGGCTGCTCCTTTGAGAATGAAGCTTAGCAAACAGGAGATGAGAGATGGAAGGAAGGCTGGCAGCTCAGTCCCACTCCTTTGCCCTCCTGTGTGTTATTCTGACAGATGAGGCCTGCTTCTTCTAGAGAAATCCCTTATGTCAAGTAAACACATCTCCCAAGCCCTTAGCTGTCCTTGGGTAGCACTAGCACAGAAGAGCGTCCTGCGAAGCGCTTCTCACCTTGACCTCTTACCTTTGACCTTCGTCACAACTTTGCACCTTCTACTTCTTAATCTTTGCTCCATCTCTGCAGCGTAGAGGGTTAGGACCAACATTAGGACCATTTTATTGTGAAAATAAGGCACACTCTTCCTTTTCTTTGGAGGACTTTAAAACATCTCTAGTATGGACCATAATGTTTGTTTATCACTAAAAAATATGAGAAGGAAAAAGAGACGAAATGAGCTAGGGGAGAAGAGACTAAGGATCCTCCCTGCCCTATTGGATCCTCTTTTCCTGCTCTTCCATGTGCAGGTTTCCAAGAATTTGCCAGCAGATCTCAGAACTCCATAGAAATCTTGGTGGAGTGAGACTTAGGGAGACCCGCTGGACAAGACTTCTTATGCTAAGTGCAGCTTGGAAAGGCTCCTTTCTGTCTACTGACTGAAAATTTGCCCAGAAAGGAGAAATCATAGCAGGCACAGTGCAGTTACCAAGAAAGATTTCTGTTCTCTCTTTGTTTTTTTAAGACAATATAATTAATGAAAGGATTGCAGAAAAATGAACTGTAGAAAGCAGGAGTCTTGAAATGAACTTTTTTTTTTTTTATCTGCATTGCTTCTTTCATGGTGACTTGCTTTTATTTGCCTTTTGAAAGATAGGGCTGCGTCAACAGCAGCCAATCATCCCATTAGCCAGAGCTGGCAGAGGTCGAGGGGCACTGAGATAGGCTGCTTCCCTCCACTCCTGCCCTAGGCTTTGGCCCTCATGTGGTATACGTGGCTGTTACAGTCTGCTGGGAAGAAGGATAGCACTGCCGTGGTAAATCAGAACATCTCCTGTGTGCAAATTGCAGAAATTGTTTCTCCTTTTCTCTCTCCTGCCAGAAATGAGGATGGCATAGAGGAGAAGTATAGACTGCCTGAAAGACATTACTCTCCACTTCTGTCTCTAGGTGCTGTGCTCCCTGGGTCGGGGGCAGGGGGATTGGCAGGTGGCACTGAACTAAGATGAGCTCCATGTTGATTTGGTCCAGGCACGTGGGTCTGAGAAAGCAACTTTAGCAGAAATGTGTGTTATCTCCACATTCATGCAGACTGAAACCCCTCAAGCTGCCAATGGACTGCAAACTTAACTTAGCCAATTCCCTCCTGTTAACCTGGCACTGGCGCTGGCACCCACACAGTTGCTCAAATCAGTGGGAGGAATTAGAGAGTCATCCTTGATTCTCCCTCCTCCTCATCCCCACATCCCATCACCAAACCAGATCCCTTTTATTTAGCATCTCTAGAGCCTTCTCTTCTTCCATTTCAACTTCTCCCTGAGTCCAAGAGGCCATCCCTTGTCACCTGGACACAGCAGCAATCTGGTTCTTGCCCCCCTTGTTCATTTTCTGCTCTGCAGTAAAATTAATTTCTTAAAGAACAGAGCATATATTGTTTCTCTCTGGCCTTCAACCCTTTCAATGTCTTCCATTGTCCCATTAAGTTTGGGTTCAAATCCAAAAGTCATTAACTGAGGTTTCCCAACTCTCCCTCAGCACTGTCCACCTACCTACCTGTCACCTCCTTGCTTTCTCCCTGCTCAGTCTGTGCTCTGGAAGAGCAGGACCAAGTTCTTCACTGTACCGTGAGTATAAGGAACACTCTCCACCCTGACCTCAGACCCAGTGAGCACGTGGTTGTCCCTACCTGGGTATTAGACTCAGGACCTAGTACCCCCATGTGTGGTTCTTTGGCACGTTGACTACTTAGAACTCAAGGAAAGTAGAACAAAGTCTATCTTCTCCTACCGACCTTTCTGCCTTTCAACTTTCTCCCTCAAGTGGGTCAATTCTAGTGAGAAACTAGAATCCTTCTCCCCAAAGCAAGCCTTAAAGCCTGAAAGGTCACTCTCTTTCCAGCTCCCTTTCCTCCAAAGCTTCTCATGTCCTTCCTGTACCCAGAGAGAAGGAATGCTTTTCAGAGATGCACACGCCCTTCTTGTCCAATCATGTTCTCCATAGTTACCCATTTCTTTCAATAGGCCTAGCATAAAAACCGATAATTTCCCTTGGGTCTTCTGGTGTTCATTTCTGGAAACTTCCATGTCATGTAAAACTTTGTGAAATAAATTTGTACTTTTCTCTTGTTAATCTGTCTTTTGTTATAGAGTCCTAACCCTTGTGGTAGTCCTACATCACAGTAGGTAGTTTTGTTATAGAGCCCTAACCCTGTGACACACCTAACCCTTGTGGTAGGTCAGGAGATAATGTTAGTTTTCTCCATCTTGATGGAGAAGGTATTTCTTGCTCTACTCTTTGGCTTAGCATTCTTCAAACTTAGTGCCACTTATTTATCTAATTCTTTTATCCCCTATGTTAGTCACCTTTCTATTACTATGACAAAATACCAGAGATAATTAAGTTAAGGAGGAAAGATTTATCTTGTCTCACCATTTTGGATATCTCAGTCCATGGTCATTGCTCCTATTATTTGGAGCTGTGGTAGGTAGCATCATGGAGGGAATGGCTCTTGGGAAGCCAAGAGAGAGGAAAAGAAAGGAGCCAGCATCCCAGTGTCCACTCCTAGTGCATGCCACCAATGACATAGCTTCCTCTAACTGGGTCCTGTCTCTTAAAGGTTTCACCACTTCTTAGTAGCACTATGTGCCAGTGATGAAGCATTCGACACATGGGGCTTGGTGGCATTTGAAATCCAAGCCTTTACATCCTCACTCAACTCAGTTCCATAGAGAAAAAAACTTGGTCTTCTGTTGTTATCACAACATTGCTAGCCCCCAATACAGTGCCTGGCTCAAGTAAAAACTCAAAAATAAACACAGCATTTGAATGGAAGAGATTTGGGTAAAACTGCTTTGGAACTCTAAAGCCTATTAATACAGGTGATTTTTATTTCTATTTTCCACCTCACGATAAGCAAGAAGGAATATTCTATTATCATTTTAACTTGAGTGGAACTTATTTGTATCTCTGTGTTGAAGTTTCTGGGCCTTTGCAGCTTAAGCTTTTTATTTATAACTGCAGAATGAAGGTGTTTGTGCCTCTTTAAAGGAATTTCAGGCAGTAGCCAGCAGGTGGGTTCATTAAGGAAGCAGCAGAACATTCTCATCACTATTTTTATTTCTTTTTTATAGTTTGGAATCTGGAAAACAAAGAGACAAGCTGCTGAGACCAAAGAAAGGAGATGCTATTTCCTCATCTCCTGTAAGAGATCAGCCCCCGGTCCCAGCTGAGGGAGAGGAGCGCTGAGAGCAGCTTTGCTGGGTGGAGAGAGGCAGAGCCACCCTCAGACATCCTGAGACCCATTCCCTTGTTAACAGTGGGACTTTGAATACTGCCTCAGTTTCCTCATTTGTGAGGTGGAGACCGAGTCTCTGATCTCATGGATTATCATGGAGATTAGTCAGATTGTCTTACATGCTTTCTCATCATCAGGACCCAAATACTCCACACCCACAATTTAGAGGGGGAGGAGTTTGTTTTGATCCTGTGGTTACAGTCCATGGCTGTAGGCCCTAGGACAGAAACAGCACCGCAGAGGATTATAGCGGCAAGCCGAGAGAGAAGAGCTGGGTTCAGAAATATACCCGATAGATCACGCCCCAAGTGATCTGCCTCTGCTGACCACATCCAGCTTCGATGCCTTGCGATCCAATCACTTTCCTCAGTGCCTGACAGACTTAGGGGTCATCCTTGACCTAAACCATAACAAAGACACATCAGAAAACTCTTTGTAAACTATACACATAATCTAATGGTGGTGTGATTATTTCAGGAACCAAACTTCCCACTGGAACCTGCTCTGGGAATGTAACCTGTGTGTATGCTCACTCATGTACAGAGAGCAGTGAGGATTACACCCACATCTCTCCCTAGTTCAGTGGTCTATGAATTTAGAGATGGACCCTAGCCATCCGCAGGTGTAGTAACCAGCACAGTGTCAAACATCCAATACACTTTGAGTAAGTATCTGTTAAATGAATGCAAGGCAGGAAGCAAGAAGAAGGTAGAACTGTGGAAAAAAGTGATGGGGTGGGGTGGAGAGGGCTAATTCCCTGGTGAAACTTATCAGATATCGAGAACAAATAGAAGTACATTACACACCGGAGCGAGCCAGCCGGGCTCCCAAGACTGGCCTGGAATAGGGCCAGCTTCTCGGACAGAGATGGAGGGGGAAGGCAGTGCTCTTGGCTTAGGCTTCCTTCAGCTCTGGTGGTCTCTCTTTGGGGGCCCAGGCTGAGCTCTGGGAGCAGTTGTAGAATAAGAATGCTTACATTTGGGAACCTCTCAAGAGATGCATGCCTGGCCTCACCTACAGACAAAGCTGGTAGTGCCAAAATGTAAAGTGTCCTCTTCCAGTCTGCTGAAAGAAATGCACACCTACCTGCCATTTGAAACTTGCTAGGTCCCTGCTGTGTGCACTTCCCGTGCTGGGGAGATATCAAAGGAATCACACTCTGGGTTCACTTCAAGCAAAGGAGCATAACACTTCTTCCTCTTGGGGACAATGGCAGGTCCTGGTGAGGAAGCACACAGCCCCTGCCACCTGCCACCTGGCCCGCTACCTGTCCTTCCACAGCTCCTAGCTTCATCCTCAGTCGGTGGGTACCAAAAGAAGATGCACAGTATCAGAGGCCCAGGGAACTCTTCTTAATCCTTCACCTTGCTGGGAAGTTGTAAATCACCAAGGGGGATGCCAGCCATGCAGCAAACTTTGGGATCCAGTCAATAGTTTTTATTTATTTATTTTTAATTTTTTATACAGCAATTCTTTCTGCAGTCAACAAATAATAAAATCACTCCTTTAGGATCAAAACGTTATTTTGCTTAGGTTTGTAAAGGAAAGTGGCCCTCTGTCATGAACTGAAAGTAATTCTCCTCTGTGTTCACATAGAGACCATTTGTCAGCCTCTGAGGCCTGGGAGGTGATGATCTTCACATTTTTCTAGAGCCAGAGAGGAATGGCATGAGGACCCCTGCTCCCCGCCGGCCACCTCTCACTCATGGGGCATCCTAGTGTTCAGCTGTGCATTTGGAGGCTGAGAAGGGAGGCCCTGAACTGGACAACTGAGTGTCCTTCAGCAGACAGGAGACCGCTTAAGGACACAAGATGCAGCCACAGAGAACACGAACCACAATTACTCACCTGGACCCAGCTTCTCAGAGAATCTCTCTGCTCTCCAGCTCTTTCCACACAGAAAGCACCAGGCTTCTTGTCACTAAAAAGATTACACCAGAGCCCCAGGGTCCACAGAGCCATCTCTGTTGGAATCACCTTCCCAATACATTTAAAAACAGGTGCTGCCAGAGACCGCTAACTCATTCCGGGCAGGGCTGTGGGACACTGAGCTGAGGGTTTGCTGTGTTTCCTGCCAAGTCCCCGCAGCTGGCTAGTTTTCACCAAGGCCCCTCCCGCCCTGCCGGGATGCTGGTGAGCTGGGCAGCACTGCTGTGAGGCCTTTCTTCCCACACAAGCCTGCAGGGAAGAACTGAAGGAAGCTGCTTCCCCTCATGCGTGTGGTGTTGCTGAACAAAGAGCCCTGTGTGTGCCACGACAACGGTGTCTCTGCATCTTGAGCGAGGGGCTTGCCCGGCTTGTCTGGCTGGAGGGTCAGCAGTGTGGCCCAGGGTGTGCTCTGGAATACAGATTGCCACTGAGCTTTTGGGGCAGTGCCTATGCCGTGGCTGCCAACAGCGTGCAGACCTTCTTGCTGCACAGCCAACATCCTGCTTGGTGATTTGACAAGAGTCCCAGGCTCTCTTCACAGATCAGAACTCTGGTCCCACTGCACCCAGCATGGGACGACTGCATCTGGACAACTGAGACACTCCTTGCCATTGATCAGCCACTTGGTCGGAACATGCAAATGCAAACTCTTCTGGAGCCCTGGGCTTGCAGGCTTTTCATCTGCAGCCTCTCTCTGCAGGGTGGGGCTGCATTATTCATGCAAAGCCACAACTCTGCCTGGCACTCAACTGCTGTCACAAAGGGCCGAAACACCAGATTCTGGTAAGGATAAGCAAAATCGATCAATGGCCTCTCCTTTTATTTTCTAAACAGTCGCTACTGCTATAACAGCAATTAGTGACATCGCTGTGAGACAAGTGGAGTTGAAACGCAACTCCTGTGTTTGTCCCTTTCATGCAATTGTGATGCTGCTATAGAAGCAATTTGCAAAGCAGCATAAATTCCTTAGCACTGAGGTTGGCTCCTATGTGTATCTCACACGCAGGAAAATTGAAAGCAGGACATGCACGGCCTTTACGATCACACCTGTGCATCCTTCTGGCTTTCTCGTGACCTCGAGTCCACTGAGCCCTCTGCATTCTCTCATTCATTAGGCTCCTCCTGCCCTCTCTCCTTTTTCTCCCCTGGACCTAATTAATGGCTCATGGGGTCTCACCACTTCCCTAAGCTCCTCTCAACCCACACTAAGCAAAAGCGCAATCTGGCTGCACCGGGCCCTCGGCACCTCTGCCTTGACTTCCTCTTCGGCACTGAGTGCTCTGAGGGATCCTAACTGATACATGCAGTCCAGGCCACTGCAAATCCCTGGCCCCTGCCTCCCCTGGGTCCCCGGAGCTGCTGGTCTCACCTTTACCTGTCCCTGAGAGCTCCCTCTCTCCTGCTCCACAGGACCCTTCCAAGTCCTCTAACACTACCCTCAAGGATCCACTTCACACTTTCAGCTCCACACTTGGTAGACACACTCGTGTCCAACTTCAAGGCCATCGGACACAACTGTCCTCCATTCCCACCCTGCCTTTCTACACCTTAGCATGTGTGTCCCTCTCACCTGCAGTCTCACTCGGGCTGTGACCCTCTTCCTCCTCCGGCTCCCTTTACCTGTGCATGTGCGCGTTCACGCTCCCTGATCCCCTAGTTATCATCAACTTGGCTCCTCTCCTTGCCTTCCAAACTTGCTGCCTACACATCCATTCATTCTCTCGCTCTTTGTAATCTGTCTTCTGTTGCCAGCCACCAAACTACTAAAACTGGGGTCTCTGAGGTGACCAATGCTTTCCCAATAGTTTCAGTCCTTTCTTTTCTTGAACTTTTTATGGCACCAGAAACTATGGCTTACATTTGTTGATTTTTCCTAAACCCTTGACTCCCATACCATGTGCTCTCTACTTTCCACTGTAGATCTGGAGCGGCTCCTTCTCTCCCAACCCGCCCACGTGCATGTTGACGTCCCCTGGGATACTGTTGTGACCAATTGTTCCTCCCGCTCCACCACACAGGCTCCCTGCTGCAGCTCATCCTCCCTCCTGGGACATGCAGGTGACTCCCGGATCCCTCTCTGGAGCTGCACTCTTTGCTCCTAGCTTCTTCCAAAACTGCAGTGGAGGCAATCATCATTTCCCCGATAAAATGTCCCCTCTCTGCCATCCCCACCCTGCTGAAGGATGCCGTGACTTCCCTGGGTGGGGGTGCTGCTGCCCCAGGTCCTTCCCACACTGAGCACTCACCCGCATAATCACCACGCCACCCTCATCCCTCTCTCCTCACTGTGCCTGGGGCCACTCTAGCCCGGCCCAGCACAGCAGCTTCCTGCGAGGTTGCTCTGTTTACAGACCTTGCCGTCTTTGGCCTGGCTGTACCCCTCAAAAATGTGAAACTGGACTAGTCTAATCCCTGTTTAAACCTCTTCCATCACTTCCTTCTGATCTGATCTCTGCAGTTTGTGCTCCATCTCCGAGGACCAGTGCTGCAGCCCTTCTGCAGCTGCGAGCTCCCTGCTCCCGCAGTGCCCAGCTGCCTGTGGGCTCCTGTTTCTCCCACAGCCGGGGCCCTGTCTTCCCCCTTCTCTGCCCACTCCTGTCTTTACTTGCCTGACTCTTACTCATCCTCTAATACCAGGAAAGTCGTCTTTCTCCATCCCTCCTCTATGTCCACCTTGTAAATGCTCCCAGAGTACCCTGAGCCTAGCCTCCCCCTCAGAGGTGAGTTTGTTCCTAACTGTTGCATTGAAGTCCTAAGCAGGAAACCAGAATGGAACTCTATTTGGAAAGAAGGTCATTGCAGATGTAATTAATTAAGATGAGCTCATTTTAGAGCCGGGTGGGGAAGTATGGATGCAAATCCTCACACAGGGAGAATGCCACGGGATGAGGAAGGCTGAGGTGGAGATGAAGCTTTAGAAAACCAGAAACGCCAGAGATTACCTGGGAACCTCCAGGAACTAAGGTGTGGGGGTTGGGGGCTGGATCACATTGTTTTCTTCCCTCCCTTGGAAGGAGCCAGACCTGCCAAAAACTGATATTGGGCTTCCAGCATCCAGAGCTGGGAGATAATACATCTCTGAGATTAAACTACCCTGTCTATGGTACATTTTTATAGCAGTCTTGAAAGTAGCTACATCTACCATCCGCTGTTGTACTGTGTTGTAATTATCTCTTGTTCACCACTCCATCTGCAAACTTCCTGAGGGCAGAAAAGGTATGTTATTTATCCTTGTACCTTCAGCCCCAAAACCAGTGTCTAGAACATATAAACACTCAACAAGTGTTTGACGAGTGAATTGATGAAAACGCAATATTCCAAAAATGTCCAACAAGTTACAGGTTAAGATGCTTGCTCTTAGTTTGATAAATGCCTTTTTTTCCTATGGATTACTTTGAAACTACTTGTGTCTTCCTGTTCATTAGTGATGGATGCACTGGAGATTCTCTGGTTGTTCTCCTGGAGGAATAGCTTGCCCTTTTCTGTCCATTTTGTGGCCATGTTCTGGACGGCACTCTCCCAAATTCCCACTCTCGCTAAGTTCTGGCCCACCCTACATTGTCCTTTTGTTCTCGCAGGCCTCTGGATGGCCAGGACATCTCGTTGTTGCTAGTCTGCAGGGTTTCATTCCTTGTCCTTTGCATCCTGCCCACTCCTCTATAAACAGTTTCTTCATTCAGGACTGGTGAGCCATCTGTTCTTTGCTGGGACCCTGACAAATGCAGTGGGTGGGCAGGTGGGTGGGGACAGAGATGATAACCATGGTTCAAAAATAATTGCTTGATTTTGTTTAATGATCTTTTAAATCCCACTGCTTAACTCTCTCCCAGGTCTCTTTTCAAAGCACCACATACCCAGCATTTTTACATAAAGCCTGCTATGTGACCTATGCATTTGCTATGCATCTGACTAAACACAGGAGATGCTTAGTTTAATTTGCCATTTTATTGAACACCTGTGATGTGCAAAACACAGTGACAGGCATGGGGGATCTGAAGATGAAAAGGTCTTGTTCCCACTCAAAAAGATCCAGAGTCCAGTGAGGAAAACAGCACAAGGAGGCGGGCACTGTGCTCAGCCAGGGGTCAGAGCCTACGTCTACCTGGAGGCTGAACTGTGGCTCCCCTACACCCGAACGGGCCTGGACAGCTTAGAGGCAAGCTCCTGGGGCTCTAGCTGCTCATCACAGAGCCATCATCATCCTCTTCAACGGAGCGACGCCTTTGGGCTGTCAAACGTAAACAAGACGCTGGCTCGTGTCAGATGTTTCCAGGTCAAGCTTCTGTCCAACTTACATTTTCTACTTTCCTAACATGGGTCCTTTATGCTGACAGGATGTTACATGATCAGCTGGATGGATGATTCCTAGTTCTGGACTGTCACACAGACTCTTCTGAAATGGTTCCTGAGCCTCATTGTCATCTTGAATCAAACCCAGAGGGAGATGACCCAGGGAAAGCTGAGGATCGGGGCTTCTTTCACAAGGCTGTTCCCTCCCTTTAGTTGGAAACTATTATTCTGGGATAGCACCTGTTTACAACAAATGTAATTTAAATAAAAATGTAAAAAGATTTTTCTAGTGTGGCCATTTGAATGTGCCATACTGGCAGAAGGATGGACATACAAATCAATGGAAGAGGAATGAAAGTCCAGAGGTAAACTCTCATATTTATGGCTAGTTGAATTTCTATAAAGGAGCAAGGACTACTCAGTGGGAATTCTTCTTCACAGATGGTTCTTGGACAACTGGTTATCCACATCCAAAAAGATGAATTTGGACCTTGACTTCATACATACACAAAGGTAAACTAAAATGGGTCATTGATCTAAATGTAAGAGCTAAACCACAAAACTCTCTAAAGAAAAAGGGCATAAATCTTTGTAACCTTGGATTCAGCACTGGGTTTTTTAAGATATGATGCCAAATGTTCAACCGATAAAGGAAAAATAGATAAATTTGACTTTTAAAATGAAGAACTCTTAATGCATCAAAAGATACTATCAAGATAGTATAAGTCAAAAAGTGGGAGAAAATGTTTGCAACTCATAAATGTAGTAAGAGACAAATATTCATATTATGTAAAATCTTCCAATTCAACAATATCAATAATAAACAACCAAGTTTTTTAAAAAGATGAATGAAGCACATGAATAAACTTTTCCTCAAGAATCTGTATGTGAACAAAAATCACACAAAAAGTTGCTCACCATGACTGACCTGTTATATTAGTCAGGATTTTCACTGTATTGGTCAAGGTTCTACAGAGAATTGAAACAACAGGATAGATGAACAGACAGATGAATGAGTGGATGGATGAATGAATGGTGGATGGATGAATAGATTAGATAGAGATAGACATGTGGATAGATGAGAGGGGATTTATGATAAGAATTGTCTCAGATGATGATGATGGTGGAGACTGAGAAGTCCCATTATATGTTGTAGGTAACCTGGAGAGTCCAGGAAAGCAGGTGACAAGCTCTGTTTAAATGCAAGGGTCCAAGAATCTAGGGCCTGCTGTGCAAATGTTGGAGTCCAATAGCCAGAGAACCTCAAGTTCTGATGTCTAAGGCAGAAGACTTGATGTCCTAGCTCCTGAAAATAGAGTGAGTTTGCCTTTTTCTCTACTTTTTTGTTCTTCTATCCATGGCCTTAGGGAGGTGGATGGTACCCACCCATATAGGACAGGGGGATATTCCTCATATCCTTACAGACAGACCAAAAACAGTGCTTTACCCGCTCACTGGGTGTTTCTTAACAGTCAGGTTGACATCTAAAATTAACCATTATTGGTGGGCATGGTAAAGCACACCTGTGATTCTAGTACTCCGGAGGCGGAAGTGGGAAGGTGGCCACGAGTTCAAGGCCAGCCTAAACCACAGAGCAAGCACCTGTCTCTAAAACCAACATCCCCTACCCTAGTAAATAACGAAAATAAATTAACCATCATTTTAGTTATCAGGGAAATGCAAATGAAACCCTCCAAGGGCCACAAGTAGGATGATGGTAATAACTTTTAAAATCAGCGTTAATAAATGTTTGTGATGATTGAGGAAACTGAAACCCTCATATTCTGCTAGTGAAAAGTAAAATATTTCAGATGCTGTGGACAACGGTTCTGGCAGTTCCTCCAAAAGTTAAATATAGAACTATCACGTGACTTAGCAATTCTACCCGCAAGAGTTGGACACATATGTCTGCACAAGAACTTGCGCACAATGTAAATGTCAGCACTATATCAACCCAGCTAAACAGTGAAAACAAACCAAGTGTCAGTCAACTAATGAGTAAGAAAACAAAATGTGACACAGACACAGTGGAATATTATTCAGTCATAAAAATAATGAAGCACAGACCCATGACACTGTACAGAGGGACCTAGTAGGCACTGGGCTGAGAGAAGCCGGTCTCTGCAGACTGCAAGCAGTGTCTCATAAAGACACTGAGAGTGGACAAGCTAATGAAGACCCAAATTGGTTCAGTGTTTTCCACGGGATGGGAGAAATGGGCAAAGGAGAATGACCACTAATAGATATGTTTCTTTTGTAGATGATAAAATTATTTTTGGATTAGATACTGCTGACAGTTGTAGTATTGAAATGCCAAAGTATTAAAACTACTTGAAAACTCAAAGTGTACTGAATTGTACACTTGAAAAGTAAATCTTTTGATGTATGATTGTATCTCAGTTTTTGCAAAGTAATTATTTTTAAAACTTGCCTGGGCATTTGGAGCTTTGGAATTTATATTTGAAATAAGTCCCTGACCTGATTCTTAGGGACACTGATTGAAAAACCCTCTTATTTGTATTATTTTATATTTTCTAAAAATTTGAGTTATGTAAAATCTGCCTAAAAAATAAAAACAAAAACCAAAAAACAAAACAACACCAGCCAGACAACCCAGCATAAAGGGAGCGATTGCCCACTGGATGAGTATTAAACTTCTGCCTGCTATGTAGCAGGGAGCATGCTGCGCCCAAAAAGCTAACCACAAACTCTGCCATAAAAGAGTTTAGAGTCCAGGAGGAACACAGACAGATAAATAGGTACAGGATAAGAAGACAACTGTGATGTTTGATTGAATGGAAGGTTGTACAGAGCATAGCAATGTCCATAAGGAATCCCAAAGTCATCTCAGATGAATCAAAGGATGAATCAGGACTCAGCATTTGAGCTAAAACTCAGGATCTGGGCCCCTAGAAAGATGAAAGACAGGATGAGAGAGGAATGACTGCTCTTCCAGGTGGAGGAGCTGCAGGTACAGAAGCACAGAAGTTTGGGGAGAACTTTTTATATTAATACAACTGCAAGAGGCTGAAAGAAATGCCCAAGGGAGAAGAGGCAGGGAAGGAAGCAAAGGGTTTAATTTCATCATGCAGTGAGGAGCCACTGGAGAATTTAGAAAAATAGTCTATCATTGCTAGTGTGGGAAGAACAATGTGACAGTGTGATAGCTGTCAATGTGATTGGTTCGAGAGAGTAGTGAAGCACAGCTCTGGGTGTGTCTAGGTGGGTCCCAGAGATGTGGCCCTGGGGACTGCGTCTTGTCCTTCATCCCCTGTTCTCCTCTTCTCCTGCTCTGTGCTTCCTGGATGCCATGAGGTAAGCAGCTTGCAGTGGCCACACCACTCCCCTATGATGCTGCAGTAGGAAAGTAATAGCAACCAGGAAGAATTTCATTGAAAATGGTAGGCGTGCAGATTCTGTTGGATCAAATCCACACTCATAAGGGCTGGTTTTTCCTGTGTAAACATTCATTTGAGGGAGTCAAAATGCAATTAGTAGGTTAAGGGGTTAAGGAATAAGTGATTAATAGAGAGATTACCTACCTAAAAAACAGCTGACTATGAACTGAAACCATAAGCCAAAACAAACCTCTCCTCCTCTAACTTGTGATACTGGGCATTTTGTACCAGCAAAGGGAAAGCTGACCAATACAGATGGCAAGATTGGAGCAAAGGGAGCCAGAGGGCTGCAGAACTAGTCAGGAGAAGGTTTTGCCTAAGGTTCTGAAGAACCAAACAAGGGCAGGAGAGCCATCACGGTGCCTATAGGTAACAGTCACAGAATGTCTAAGCAGGAAAGGACCTCAGAGACATCTCTCCTGCCATCATTCACAATGATTCTGGGCCCACATCAGCTATAGGTCTGGGGTCTGCCCATATCTCTTTGCTCTAGCAACTATGATCCTGGTCCAAGTCACCACTGTTGCCTGCTTGGACTATTACAATAGACACTTAATTGATGTTCCACTTTCTTTCTTCTCTCCTGTACGGTTTAGATCTAAAGGGCCCCCCAAAAGTTCATGTGTTCAGAAGTTGGCATTTACAACGAGATTGTGAGAGAAAAAAACAGAAAGAAAGAAAGAAAGAAAGAAAGAAAAGAAAAGAAAAAAGGAGGGCTTTAGTGCAAGCACGGGAGGGATGGTGAAGAGAGACAAGCACCCTCTAGAAGCTTGGAGTGGGGGAACCGCAGGCTTTATTTGGAATTTGACGGGGGTGGAATTAAAGGGGCAGGCCGAATGACGTATTGACAGCTGATTGGAGGAGCACTGGCGGTGTGCAGGAAAAGTAGGAGATCTGACTTCTGGATTGGAGAGAAGAACACAGGGAGGCGCTGTCCAGGGCCAAAGGGAGGCGCACATGGGAAAAACCTGTCAATTAGATCATGAGTGTGTCATACTTATCAGTGAATTAGTCCACTGATGACTTTATAACCAAATGTGCTCTTAGGAGGCGGGGCCTGGTTGAAAGTGGGTCACTAGGGGTACTATCTGCGAGGATGTATTCTTATTCCTGGATCCTTCCTTCTCCCTTTTCTCTCTGCTTCTGGCCACCATGAGGTACAAACCTTTCCTCCATCATGTACATCTGTCATGATGTTTGTACCCTGAAGCCAGTCAAACATGGACTGAGCCCTTTGAAACCATATACCAAAATAAACCTCTTCTCCTTTAGCTTGATAGTATCAGGTATTTTATCTTAGTGATGGGAAAGCAATCAATATATGGCTTTCCCCATATTCTTCACAGTCTCCAGAATTATTTGTCAGTAAATCTATCTTGCCATCTCCTGATAAAATTCCTTTAATAGTTTCCTAGTGCATTTAGAAGAATCAAACAGTTCTTACAGACTTTACAAAGCCTTGCAAAGTCTAGTCCCCATCCTCAGTCAATTTTTGCCGTTCCATTATATATTTGCCTTCTTTTGGTTTCTAGAATATACTTAGATCTTTCCCATCTAAGTGCCTTCAGCTCCAGTGATCCCTTTACTGGGAAGGCCTTTCTCCAGGACCCTTCTCATGTACCCTGAGTTCAGGGGGACTCTTCAATAGTGACCTTGTTTGTCTCCTTTCCTACAGAAGCTCCTGGTGTCCCCACCCTCGCTGTCACACAGCTCCATCTCTCCCTTTTGAGCACTTTTGGCATAGAAAATTAATATGCTTGCTTGATTTCTCCTTTGGAAATAAAAAAATCGTAGGAGAGGACCTTGCCCAGACCTTGGTCCAAGTTTCACTTTTGACACTTAATACAGACTCTGACATGTCCCAGGTGCTCATCTGATACTTAGTGAAGAGATGATTGAACTTGTGGGTTTGTGCCAGAGTAAATCCATTCAACATGTTATGTGTACAGTGAAAGCCTGCCAAGATCTTCTATATCCTTGTCTTCCTTATAAATTATGAACTTTGTCTTCATTCACTACTGCAAAAGCCAGATTGTAGGTTTCTGACCCCTCACTCTTGTCATACAAAAGACAGTGATGTCCAACTTTAAAGGCAGCTAGACTCCTTAAAACTTTTGCTCCTGCTCCTCTTTCTTTCCTGTCTTCTGTCCCCCGTCCCTTGCTTCTTCCTGAAAAGCTATGTGTTAACTGACTACTTTGCCATCAACTTCTTCTTCCTGTTGATTGGCAAGGTAGTTTCAGAAACCTCTTGATTCTGTTCCAAGAGTCTGATTGGCTGCACTTAATTTTAAAGATTTTATTAGTACATTTTTGCAGAACATCATGAATATACGCATTGTGTCTAGTAGGTACACCTACCCAACACACCCCGTCTCTTTCTGTATCTCCTCTTTCAGCTTCACTCTATCTCTTAGTTCCCTTCCCATCTGTCAAAGATCTCTCTCTGTCTACTTCTAATCATCCCCTTTATTTTGCCCTATGATTTATTTATACTTTGAGTTTCACATATAAACGAGACCCTGTAATTTTTAAGCTCCTGTGTCTGATTTATTGCACTTAATATTATAGATTCAAGGTGCATCTATTTTCCTACAAATGTCTCAGGTTTATCCTTTATAGCCAGGCTCTGATTGGCTGCACTTTAGCTTTTGGCCTCTTTGTAAAATGATTAACGATCTGTACATAAACACTTACATAGAATGCCTAAAAGGCCCACTAGTTAAAGGCCCCTTGTGGTGAGTTCTTTTTGTAAATGAGAAAACTGTCTAGGTTATCTCCCCTATAAATATAGATTTTCTTGTTTTGGAAGCTGTGTTGGCTATTCCTGTCTCACTTACATGAACCTAAAATGTACTGTTACCACTTCTCTCTTCTTTCACCTGTTCACTCCACTCAGTCATTCAACATACATTTACTGAGCACCCACTATGTGCCACTGAGATGAAGAAGACAGTCTCTGTCAGCAGAGATGTCCCTTTGGAAAGGAAAATGCACAAGATGCTGTTCCCAGCTCAGTGTGGTGAGAAGAGAAGCCCCCGGAGATCAGGGAGCACTTTTGCGCTTCTCCTTGAGCTGTCTGGGGGAAGCTGTGGGGCAGGGAGGCCAGCACATGGGAGGAGAGGACTTGACAAAGGCAAAGAACCACAGCATTGAAGACCTAGAAGCCAGGAGTGTGGCTTTAGCTGAGCTCGAATGTGGACAGCAAAGGGCAGAGGCTGGAGGAATAAGCAATGCCGAGCACCACACAGAGAACTCCAGTTGTGTTCTTACAGGGAGCCCCTGACAGGTGTTAGACACACACAGGAGGCCATGGAAACCTGCCCTCTTGTGGGAAGTGAAGCAAAAGAGAGATAGGACCAGCAGTAGGGAGACTTGTCAAAGGCACCGGCATCACCCAGGAGAGAAATAATGAGGCTTTGGATTAGAGAACCTCATCTTTGGCCTCTGGAAAGGAACTCTTCATTGGGCATCAGTGAATGTAGAAAGCCTATGTAAAAATATGCTGTGTGTATGTTTTCATGAAAAGAGGATTCATAGTGTTATGGGTTGGACCTGAAATGTTTCCCAGAGGCTCCGTATTAAAGTTTTGGCCCCAGTGCAACAATGTTCAGGGTAGGAGCTTTGGGAAAGTGATCAGATCATGAAAGATTTGACCTCATTAATGGATTAATTGTTGATTGGTTAATAACTTGAGGGATGATGGAGATATGATGAAAACTCAAGAGGTCTTTTGGACACGTATCCCAGCCCATACCCCTTTCTCCCTGTGCTCCTGGCTGCTGTGAAGTGATCGACATTGTTCTTCCACATTCTCTCCACCTTGATGCTTCACTTTACCTCAGGTCCATTGAAACAAAACCAATTTACCAGGGACCAAAGCCTCTGAAATTGTAAGCCAAAATAAACCTTTCTTCCAGTCCACTGATTTTCTCAGGTATTTTGTCACAGCCATGAAAACTGATCAATGCATAAACCTTCTATTACATTCAGAGGAATCCATAACACTGAGCCTAGACTGTAATGGTGAGAATGACAGATCAAATGAATGGTAGAAGGACTGTCACAGTGACAGGTGGGATTTGAGCAGAGAAAGAAAGAGGAGATGAGGTCAAAGGCCACCACCTTGGGAGGTGGCTCAGAAAATTATGTATCTTTTACATAGAAACCTAGAGAATACACAGTTCTAGGGCAGGCATGGGAGAAGGGAAGGAGATCAGCCAATCATGGTTTATTGAGACCTTTGTCTCAAACATTGTTCCAGAAACTGAGAATACAGCTCAGTACAGAAACATATTTTAGGAATGTTGAGCAGACAATACACACATTTATGTCAGGAGGTGATGGAGGCTTTGGAGGAAAGTAAAGTGGGGCTAGGGGTGGAGAGTCATGGGGTGCTACTGTAGACAGGCTGATCAGGAAATCTCCTCTGGGCAGCTGGTATTCAGCAGAAACCTGAAGTGAGGGAGTGGATTCACAGCTATCTGGTCTGGGACAACAGCATGTCAGGCAGAGGGAATAACCAGGTGAAAGATTCTTGCAAAGAGTATCTTCCACTTACAGGGGAACAGCAAGGATGGCAGCATGGCTTGAGAAGAGAGAGTCACGAGGAACGAACTTGTTGGTGCTCAAGAGGGAAACAGTGAGACTGGTTCACTTGAAGCCCAGAGCCTTGAAGACCATGGCAATGATTACGCATTATTTCCCAAGTGCAGCCGGAGATCACTGGAGAGCACTAGGTAGGCAGAAAGGTCTGCTTCGGTTGAGATATGCAAAGTCTGAAGAGGCTCCTGAGGCATTCAGGGGTGCAGCAGGCATTGCTGAACTCCCACAAAGAAGAGAGGACTCAGATGTAGCATGTAGTGATATAGAAGTCGTGAGTACGCGTGGGTCTGCCGTGGAAAGCTGTACAGTGTGATGAGAAGAGGAGGCACCGGAGGACAATGGCAGATGAGAAGGAGAGAGAAGAGGAGAGATCTACAAGGAAAGCTGATGAGGGGAAAGGAGACCTAGGAGAAGGGTGGCCATCAGGCAGTGGGAGAAATATTTGGAAGGGTGTCAAGCATCTCAGATGCTGCAGAGAATAAATAGGGACCAAGGAGTCTGCTTTGAAGGCCACAGTCTGCAGGATGGCACAGAGGGACTGAATGTAGACTGAGGAATAAAAGGACAGCTCATCAGGGCAGGCATCACTCCACACTGATAGGCCTGGCCCGAACTCTACACTGTCCACATTTTCTGGGCCTTGCCCATTGGGCTGATGGCTAAGTGACAGGCTTAGCTATCATAGGACAGAAGCAAAAGCTCTCATGCCAAGTGGTGGACTGGTGGACAGGTGAGGAGTGCAGGGTGGGGAGGAAACAAAGTCAGGGAGATGCTGGCGAAGCGAGCAGAAGGGAGCAGAGGCATCTGAGGGTCCTCTGAGGCTTGAGGTGAAGGGCCAGTGAGAGGATGGAGGAGGTGGACAGACAGGAGGCTGAGCTCTCAATGAGGTACTGGAGTTAGGAGTTTGGAAGATGAGATGGAGCAAAGCCACGGGTGGGGTTTCAGGCAAATATGGGTAAATTGAGAAGAGATTAAGTTCACTGGCTTCAAGGAGAAAAACAAAGCAGTTCTGTTAGGGTGAGGTTAGTGTCTGGCGAGGCTGGGAGATTACAAGATAAGAACTGATTAAAGACAGTTTGCCTAAATAATTTAGCAGGTCCCAAGTAGAGTGCGTATGTGTGTGTGCGCACATGCACACACATATTTCTTTTTAAATGGAATGAAATAGAATAAAATAGAAATTATCAGAGTGTATCATTTTTAATGAAAAAAGAATGCTTCAAGAAACTTGCTTTCATTGAGTGTGTATGTGTGCGTACTGGGTCAAAATATAAAATGTATCTTTTAAGGGTTGTGATTTTTAAAATTGAAGTTCAATGACATAAACGTAAAAGCAGAGGTTTCTGCAGGAAGGAGCAGAGTGTGTATGGAAGGGAGGCGGGAAGCTTTCGGCTGAGAGGCTTTGGGCCTGGGTCACAGGGAGCCCTGGGGTTTGGGTAGCAGGACCAGTAAGCACAGCGCTGCAGGAAGCCAGGGCTCTGAGGTCCAGAATCCTAAGAACCGGGCTCTCCCAGAGCAAGCTAAAATCTTTGCAAGTGGTATTATTTTCAGATATGGGTCTAGTCACAACACCCAGGAATCCTAACACCAAAACAATCAGTCAAACATTCTTGTTTTGCAAAAGAAGCCAGGTCTGGCTTAAATTTAGCTCTGTCAAAACACAGCAAAATCTGGCTGTGGGTCTGTGATGCTGACTTGGTTTCTTATACAGAGGATTTCCCTTCAGAATCTATGAATGAGAGGGTGGATGTCTGGTTTCTCCCCTCTGTGTAAACTTTATTTGAATCTTTTCCTTTAGACTACTTGTTGTCAATTTCCCCTCATCTTTTATTCTATTTCATTACTGTTCTCTGTGAGGCTTGCCTGGCCTATGGTTAACCTGGAGGCTGCATACCTGGGTTTATTTTGCAAGGATAAAAACAAGAGTGGATCCTAGGTTTCCCAAATACTGCAGAAAGTGACATGGAATTTGCAGGTAGCTGGTATGGTAGAAACCAGTTGCTTTTCTGAACACAAATTTCCACTTCCTCCTGAGAAAACAGGGGACTTTTCCCAGTCTCTTTCGTTTACTTTATTGTGACTACATTGTAACCAATGGAGAGTGGAGGAGCAGTGATACATATGTTGAAGCCTGGCCCCTAAAAATGTATCACATTAGTGCTATTTTCCTATTTACAGATGAATGTCAACATCTTGGGCAGCATTGGAAGCCACAGGGGGAAGATGGCAGAGACTTTGGTCACCTGAGGGCTTCAATGATTTACTGGAGCAGAGACCTACTTCTTCATCCCTCCCAGTCCTGCTCACTGGCTTTGGTATGAGTTAGAAACCTCAGAGCTTTTGTAGTTTTGCCTGTTCCAGCAGCTCGCATTGCATTCCCTAAGACCCTTTGCTCCAGCGATGCTTTGATGGTCGGTCCTGACTGGCAACTGGAAATCGTGCTCATTTGCAGTTTGCCTTGTAACTGAGACAAGTTGGCAATTTCATTTTCCCTCTCCGTGGAGCCCTAGCCTAGTGTTTTGAAAATAAGCTTTCTTAGTCCTGTTTGCATTTTCATTTTTATTTTTCCACCAGCAGTGAAACAGCAAGCTGCGTAGTGTTCCCTGGAGTCCAGTGGTGCTGTCTACCCAGCAGAGACCCGGCTGAGCCGATTGTTGATTTTGTTTTAAGAAGTCATTTGAAAGTAAGTCAGAACTTACTTTTAAAGGGCCCCAACTTAATCTGCAATGGAGATAAGTGGGAATCCTAAGTGATTTTTAAATAATGACAGTTACCACGCATGGAACACTGCGAGGTGCCAGTTCTTGGGCTAGGCGTTTCACATGCATTGTCATTCCCCTAATCACCTGTGAGGCAGGTTTTGAAGCTGAACCTAAGAATAGCTACTGGACTTCCCAAAGTCACACAACCAGTGACAGGAGGAGCCAAGATGCTGACTCAGATGCTCAGACGTGAGTAGTTGTAAAGGCTGTGTCGAATCAATTTGTTTCCCAAATGTGCATTTTCCAGTTGCTCACCTGATTGCTGCTCATTTCTTTCTTTTGCTTTCCCCTGATACAAATTTTCCTGGCTTTGTCAAGGGCTGATAAACACAGTGTATCCTGACTTGAGCCAGGATCTTTCAATTTTAACTGAGAAAGTAGGGCTTGGTTCTTCAGTCCAAAGAGCTTCAGACCTAGCTCGGTGGACGTTGGGAAATATAAATATTGATGTAATCCTTCTGGCAAATGCATGACTATGCAATGCTCACTATTTTGGAACCACAGAAAAGATGCCACCTATTGGCTTTTGAATCTGGTTCCAAGGTAGAGCTTGCTGGTGCCTTTTAGATTTCTCGAGGTAGATGTGTGTTAGAAAAGCACTTTGCACTCCCATCCTCATTCATGTCTTACAGTCCAAAGCATGAGATGTGTTTGTTGAATAAATACTGAGACAGTTGTGAAGTTCACGTTTAAGTATAGTTTTTACTGAAACAGGTTCTCATCTGCTATGGTTTGAGTGTATTTCCCAAAGGTTAATATGCTGGAATCTTAGTCCCAATATGGTACTATAAGCATGTGATAGAACTATTGAGAGAGCCAAGGGGAGTTCATTACTGGGACCTTCATGTATCCTGCTTCCTGTCTCACCTTGTGATCTCTCCTCTTATGTACATCCCCAAAATTGTGATGCCATTATCATGAGGCCTTCACCAGGGTTGCACCAATGCTGCCTCCATGTCTTTGAACCTACAGAACTGAGAGTAAAGTAAACCTTGTTCTTTATATGTTAGCCAGATTCAAGAGGTTCATTATAGTAACAAAAATGCACTGAATCACCATCCTAAATAAGTAAAGACAAAATAACCAGATATTGATACAATGTATTTTCTACCTAGGCTCGGCTGCAGGTATGATGGGAAATAGAGATAGACTATAACAGTTGCTTTTGTCAAGTGCTTTTTTTTGAAATCTTAGCAGATTGATACAAAGTGATCTTGGCTACCTTCCAGGACTATGGATAGTCCCTATCCAGGCTCCTTTTCTTGCCTCGGGGAAGTTTCCAAACTCTCTGAGGATAAAAACCCTCAGACTCACATTTGCAAATATCCTATTGTTTTTCTAGTATAAAAAAATAATTAAAAAACTGAAAGAGTAATAAGATCCAAAATATATAATAAGTATTATAATAATGAAAGGGAAGGAAAGTGCTCTAAAGAATATAACTGTACGTATGTTTAAGAGTGGAAGATAGATGACCATATTACTAAGTGTTTGTTGGTTCATCAAACAGAATGGTTTGTACTGTCATTGTTTGTCTATTTTTTATGCTTTGATTTTGTAACTTGAACAACTACTTCTAAGATAACAATATGTAATTTTAAAAAAGGTCAGAGGACTAGATCTGAAATCTAGGCTAAAAACCTGGACTCGCCCTCTCTAGCTCTGTGGCTTTGGGCAGGTGGTTTTACCTTCCCAAACCTCCTCTTTCTCAGTGAAGAAGAATGAGACTCTCACTGTCCTTATAGGGCTCGCTCATGTGCTGATTAACCTCTGTGAGACACGCGTCTCATGGTAGCACTTGGCACACAGGATGTGCTTCCTGGTGAACGTAAGTCACTTCTGTTGTTACGAGTTTTTAGCTCAGTTTGATTTGCAGTGCTGGGGACTGAATCCAGGAATGGTGCCTGCAAAGCAAGCTCTCGACCCTGAGCAACACTCTTAGTCCCTGCTGTGTATACTGAACTGGGCTCTCCATACTACCCCACACTGCAGTTTTAACTCATTTAGAGTTTCTTATTGGACTTGGCCTGAGGAAATTGGAGCTGGCATGGGGACTTTCGAGTTTCTTCTGTTCAGCACTTAAATATTAAGACTTAGGTGACTTAGAGCAAGTGTCTAGCTCTCTGTGTCTGAGCTCCCATGTGTAGATGGTGAGTGGTCAGTAGGGAACCTTCCCACCCAATATGTCTATGAATCTCAGTGTTGGCTGGAGCTCAGTGACAGCAGGAGGAAAGAATTATTAGTCATTACCCTGCTAAACATAGGAGGGTTATCTCTTTTTATTAATAGACTCGACTATGTAAGCCATAAAAATAGTATAGCCTCTCTTTGAATTTTAGTTTTTGTTGCCTCTGATGAAACGTGGAAAGAAACTTGCAGCTTGGGTGGACCTGGTGTGATGGTCACCTATCTCATGATGCCAATCAGCTACTTAGTTTTTAGACTCAAGAAAAGGACAATATATTAATATTCATTTTTCCCTTTTCTGTATTGATTCTAAGAGTGGAGAGCTAGTTTTTTAAAGAAAGATGATTATATTCATTTGTTCATTACAAAAGACCTATATCAGATTATAGAAAACTCAAAGAGAAAAAAGCAAAAAATAGTATCTTCCCATAATATTCAGCAATTGTTAATGATTAAGCATTCCCTTTGAGTCTCTTGCTTATTTTTACACTAAACATTGCATTTTTCTCTAAACACTGTATAATTAAACACTTGTCTGTTCCTACATAGAGTTCCTAATGGTTTCTAAAGGTAAGCTAATGTCGCATGAAGAGTGTGCTGGTTTTCTTGCAGTTTTCCTGTCTGTGCCTTGTTAAAAAGCACACTGCAGGTGGAATCCGATGCCAGTGCTGTGCTGAGGCGGCTCCACCATTTCCTCCCAGTGTGACCTGAGGCCAGCCAGCTCATCTCTCCAGGCCTAGATATCCTCCCTGTGAAAGCGCGTGAGGATCGGTCTCACCAAATTGTTGTGACGACTGCATGAGATTGTGACCATAGAAGGTTCCCCAGTAGGGAACACTGAAGAGTTTACTGATATTAGTGGCTGCTCAGCAGCCTGCATTCCAGTTTGATGACAGGCTTAGTTTTTATAAACATCCCACGAGAAAATGCACCTGAAATAATCAGGTGGTGGCATTCCATCTCTCAGGGGCTCATTCCTTGCTTGCAAAATGAGGTGATCAGTCTGTAACATGTGACCTCAAAGGCCCTTGCCACCTGTGACATACCATGATTCTCAGTTGTCACTGACAGCATCCGTGACCACTGCTGGGAAGTGACCTATGGAAACTTGCCCCCTTGCTCATGAACAGACAAACTGGCAGAGGCCTGAGGGCCTGGGTGCATCAATTTCTCTTTCATCCAGATAAGCACTTGATATGTGTCCTGTGGCCTTCCTCCCAGAGACCTCTTGTTCAGTCTGTGTGCCCCTCAGATCTTCACTTTTCAAATGGGCTCAGAAGCCTGTGGTCTCTGTCAAGGTTTTATTTACCCATTTCCCATTTCTAATGCTGCTCTGCTGCTGTGATCATTTTCTTCTGTGGTCCTTTAAAGAAGACAAATAAAACTGCAAATTAGAGTAGAATAAGCAGTGCCCTTAGCTGGTCCTCAAGGGATAACAGTTTTTCCTCCCACTCTTAACACTATCTGTTTGTGCTCTCTCTCTAGCTGGGCAAGGAGAGTTTTCAATTAAAAATCAGAAACTTCTTCAGGCACCAGAGTAATTGAATGACTCACCACCTTCTTGGTACAGGCACTGCTGTCCATAACACTCAAGCTTCTTAAGTTCCCAAACCAAGTGTCCAAAGGGACTGAATTAACCTCCCATTAGGATCAAAGTTGCTACTGCCAGGAAACAGATGTCATTAGTACAGAACTAACAGCCATCAAAGAGTCTCCACCTGCCACCTCTGGCCTTCTGTTTCTAAGGCTTTCAACCTTCCCATCCACCCCTCTCAGTGCCTCCCTAGAGGGCGCATTATGCACTGGGGAGGAAATGCGGGGTAGATAAGATACTTGGATTACACAGGCACCTGCGGTACTATTTGAGGTCAATTGTGTAGGTTCTAACTGCCTGGAGATGGATCCTTGCTCTTCTCTTACTATGTGACCTTATACCTTAGCTTCCCAATGCTGTGACATAGTACCCGAGAAAAACAACTAAAAGAGGGCAGATTTATTTTGGCTCATGGTTTCAGAGATTTCAGTCCATGGTCAGCTGACTATTGATGTAGGCCTGTGGACAAGCAGAAATGTTATGGTAGCCAGGCAGGGGTGAAGAAAGCTGCTCACGTTATGGCTGCCAGGAAGCTAACACAAAGAGACAGCACAGAGAGGAAGTGCCCAGGGGCCCGATGTAGTCTCCAAGGTAACAGTTCCACGATGGAGTCTCTTTCATCTTGTCTTTCAATAGTGCCATCAATCATGATGTCATCAGTGGCTTAATCCCTTGACAGAGTTAAGAGTTCTCATGATCTAATTACCTCCCCAAAACCTATCAGCAACCAAAGCTTTGGCATCATAAACCTTTTGTAGACAGAGCACTTCTAAAACATAGCACCTCAAGTAGATTTATTTAACTTCTCTGCCTCAGTGTCCAAAATGAAAACAGAAAAACCTCTCATGAGTTAGCACATGTTGAAACCAAAAAACCCCCATAAAATATGCTTGCCATATTCTAACTAGGTGATAAATAGCAATTTATACCATGAGAAAACAAGGGTTATGGATCGAATGAGTGTATCTGATCATCAGTGAAAAGGTCCTCCAGGGTTATGGGAAATGAATGGGTTTTAGAACCAGACTCAAGTTTGAATCCCATCTGCAATTTGCACTTAATCTTCAGTAAAATGTTGGATTACTAACACCCTCAGTCTCCTCAACTATTAAACCAGGACGCTTTCCCCACCTTGAAGGCTGGCTATTGGTAGTGACTAGCAGAACATGTGTTTAAGAGCTTGACACGGTGCCTGGTATGTCACCAGCTTCTGATAACATGAGCCCCTGACACTGCCCAGCTCAGCCGGGTGTTAGAGACAAACACTCTTTCTATTGTTGGTGTTTGCTTTGCTGCTGCCAGGCTGGCTTGGCAGTTCCCAGTTCTTGGGTCATCAAAGCCATTTTAAAATTCTATTTTCCTCCAGCATCTCCCTCCTGCTGAAGGGATGCGTGCCACCTGCCTGGATAGCCGTGTGTTTTTGGGTCACGCTGCAGGCTTCCAGTGCCTTGGCCGCTTTGTTCTTTTAGAAACCAACCAACAACATCCCCCGTGCTTTCCCTTCTCCACCAGCCCACCCCTGTGCCCAGCTGCAATCTGTCTTCTCCATTGCCAAAAGACAAAACTGTTTCTCTTAAAACCGCCGGGGTCCTGTTCCCTGTCCTCCTGCTTGCCCCCATACAGGGCAGGAACTGGGGAGCAATCTTTCCTCCTGGAGAATGTTTCATCCAGTAGCTTCTCCCACTGCTGTCATTTTGTTGCTTTTTCTTATTTCAAGACTGGGCTGCTCCCTCACCTGGGAACACCTTCCTGTGTCCTTCCCGTCTCCCATCCCCTCATTATTCTTCTCTTCACAAAGTCTTCCAGATCCTTGCAGGTTCTCAAGATGCCTTGTTTCTGAATTTACAAGATTTGCCTTGCACACTGTTGGGAGAATGAAGGCTGCTTGAGTTTTCTGTGTGTGGTGCTTCTCTGTGCCTCTGATTTACAAGATCCTTGAGGGAAGGCAGAACTTGCTGGATAAGAAGTTCATTAAATACATTAAGTTTGTAGTTGACATATTAAGTAAGGGTAGCTCCCGTTTCCTGAGTGACACATGTGTAGATCTATTATCCATCTATTGTCTATCTATCTACCATCTACGATCTATCTATCTATCAATCAAGTTTCTTATTCTATCTATCCATCTTATTGCTCTTATGTGGTCATCCCCATGAAGTAGCTATTACTGTGCTCATTTTGCATTCAAAGAAATTGAAGTTCAGAGAGAAAAGAAGAATTTAAACAAGACTAACTATTAAAGAAGAGGGCCCAATATCATAACCCAAACACATTTCCTAGGCCTATGCACTCAGGAAGTCATCTCTAAACTTTCTGTGTTAGATACTACTTTCAGAAAATAGGTTCATTCTTGGCTAATTTGTCATTTATAAAGTATATGTATCTTGTACAATTTTAACATATAATGTACATTATAAAATATATAACACAAAAATAGAAATCAAAAGTAATACCTAAAGTATGGATTATAGTCTCTAAATGCCATCTTCTACCCAAAGAAAACAGCTACCTGGAGAAATGCCTAATTTTCAGTTTAAGAAATGGTCCTGGAACATTTTATCACATCAGAAAACAGGAAGTTATTAATTACCACTGTGTCGTGTTAAAAAGGAATGAAAAGACAACTTGGGAATGTTTCCATTGGCCAAAAATGGGACATTTTATGCAATTCCAGTGATGAATTATTCATATTAGTTAGGTTGTATATGTTTATTCTAATACTAATGTAATGTTCAGGGATTATGTTTGGAGAATATTAGGTAACTGATTTAATATTTTGAAAACTAGGAAACTAAAGGAAGCATTTTAACTGCTTTCCCCATAAGAACTGTGCCACAAGGTGAACAAAGACTGAAGATTCTCTTTAAAGTAGCCATCCAGCTAATCAAATACACATAAGTAGAATTTGTAGCTGCTAGTAAATTAAGGAATTTGTTAATGATCAGTGGAGATTGCTGATATCATAAATAGAGAAACAAGCAGACACTTTCCCCCATAACCATCTACAGAGTGTTCCTTCACACCAACTATGGAATGTTTCTGCCAAAAATACTTGATTTGAACCTTATGGAGCCTTATGATTTCCCATTTTCAGAAATATAGGGTATAAAAGGAAATAATAAATGGTATCATAGAAAGAATAAACAAAATCCAGGCTGTGAAAGATTAGTCAAAAACAACCAAGGTTTTTGATAAAAAAATTATAAAATGAGGAGAGATTGAGCAATGGACTGTTATGACTGATGTTTAGATGTCCCCCCAAAGCTTCATTTAGTGGCTCATAGGTAGGTAATAGGTAGGGTTTTTTCAGAGGTGGCTGGATCTAGAATATGTGACACTGGCATCGATTCATGGTGCAATGCTAGGATCAAGTATGCTAGGATTAGGGGTATGAGTACTACCTGTTTCAAGTACCCTAGATAAGACATAAGAGATAGAAAGAGCTGTGGTTAACCCTTGTTGCTATCTTCTGCCTGTTTCTGCTCTTTGATGCTTGTCTGCCATGCCACCCTGCCCTGGAACCAGCTGATTACGGATTGAAACCTCTACAAACTGTAAGCTAAATAAACCTTTCCTCCATTGTGGGTGTTGAATATTTTGTCTCAATGGTAGGAAAAGTAAAACAGAATTTGGTACCAGAAGTGGGGTTATTGCTGTGATTGTACCTGACCATGTAGTTTAGGAGCTTCAGAGCTGCTTATCAGAAGAAGAAGAGTTAAGAAAAGATCTGAGATACTGGATGAAAAAGTACAGCTGGAATGTCTTAAAGTGTACTTGGTGGGAGATTCTAGTCAGAGTTTAAAGGAACAGAATGTGCTGGTAAAAATCAGGCTTAGTAGGTTTCTGCTGAGGAGAAGGACTGCACTGGCTGCTGTGTGTTATGCCTTGGTGGAAAGTTTGTCTGTATTTTGCTCATGTGCAGAGACTGCTTGAGACTGAGATTAAAGGTAGTGGACTAATTGACCAAGCAACAGGACTATCAAGGTAATCTAATGTTGAGGCAGTGGCATGACCACTGTTGGGGGATTTTAGCCAGATTTATGTTAAGAATTAAATGCAAAGAGCCCAATAGAATGATTTAAAACATTTTGAGTTTGTTCAGGCAGGAAGTCCCAGTAAGCTGTGGACTAAAAAGATAGAGCAAAAGAGATTTTGATTGCTGAGAAGGAACAGAAGAACACAATAGACAGCCTGAGGGCTTCACAATCAGCAGCAGGACTCCACTCTTTGCAGCCTCAAAATTGCAAAAGTGAAAGACTTTGCTTTGAGAAAAAGAGTCCCAGAGTACCATGTTCCAGAATGATTGTGGCCTAGGGAAGTTGTTCCTCAGGATTTGGTTCACAGGCACTGGATCCAATAGCCAAGAGAGAAGAAAGCCTCTCTGTTGCTCCAGCTGGCAGCAGACCTTAACATCATCCATATGGTACTGGTTTTAGGTTCCTACATAATGCAAGAGTTGTGGTGACAGGAAGGCTTGGAGGAAGACAGAAACATGAATTATCTGAAGGAAACTTTAAGGAGGAAGCCAGGCAGGCCTAAGAGAGAAGCCATGAGTGCAACAACCATTGGCAGTGCAGTAGACATGGAGCCACCCAAATCCTTTGGAGTTCACAGCTTGCCAAGATTTCTGGGGATGCTGGAAGTGAAAATGTGAGACTTAATGTTTGCCTTGATGGATTTCTTTTTGTCCTATTCATTTTTATCACCCTGTTTGTAACACTTGGAATGGAAATATCTATCTTGTGTCATTGAATATTGGAAGTGTTTAACTTTCTTTTCATTTGTACAGAGGCCTGCAGCTAAGAGTTTGCCATAAATCACAGAGGAGACTTTGGACTCTTCAGCAAGGTAAAATTGTTATTCTTGTAATTCTTAGCAATGGGCTAAATTGCATAAAGGATTATGCAGAAAGAGATATGCTTTGGTCATTGCATAAGGAATAAGCATTAGTCATTGGGGGGCTATGCATGAGTCTTTGGGGGGTCTAGATGCACAATGTTGTGGTTTGTGTTTAGGTGTCCCCCTAAAGCCTCATGTTGTCTTAGGCAGGGCTTTTTCTTTATCTAGAATGTATGACACTAGTATTGATTCATGATCAAGGATCAAGTACACTAGGATTAGGGTACACTAGGATCAAGTACACTAGGATTAGGGTATGAGTGCTACCTGCATTAAGTAGCCTGGATAAGACATGAGGAATAGAAAGAGTTGTGGTCAACCCATGTTGCTTTGCTACCTTCTGCCCACCATGAACTGTTTCACTTCTGCAATGCTTTTGTCTGCCATGCCACCCAGCCTTGAAGCCAGGCAATTATGAATTGAAATCTCTACAAACTGCGAGCTAAATAAACTTTTCCTACATTATCTTGTAGGTGTTAAGTATTTTATCTCAGCTAAAGTAGCTAAGATAGGGACCAATAAGTTAAAAGAGACTCGAGTGACATATTTATTCATTATAAAGTATGGTCATTGTTTGGATTCTGTATTAGTCAAGTTTTCCCATTGCTGAAAGCAATACTTGACACCCACAACTTAACGGAGTCATCTCATTTGGCTCATGTTTTAAGAAGATTTAGTCCATGGTTTAACTGGCTCCAAGGTGGAAACATCACGCAAAAAGTTACATAGTTCATGACAGATAGGAAGCAGAGCAGGAGAACAGTGCCATAGGGGAAGAGACCAGGCACTAGAGGACCCACCTAGGCACATCCAGAAGTGTGTCCCATCAATCCCTGAGGTGGATTCCAAAGTCAAGCAAGTTGACATTCCACCCTAATGACCACAGATCTCAATACAAAATGTAAAAGAATCTACAGGGCAAGCAAGAAAATGTGAATGCTGATTGGATATTCATTTATACCAAGGAATTATTGCTGATGCTTATAGAGTGTAATGGTGGTGTTATGGTTATAGTTTTAAAAGAGAACCTTTTTCAGATACATACATTGAAATATTTATAGATGCAATAAGCTAATGTCTGGGACTTGCTTCAAACATATGGGAGTTGTAGGAAGGATGAATGAGTGAATACCCAACACCAGCTAGGAGTTAAAGTTTTTTGAAATGAATGAAGGGAGAATGAGTCCATGAGAAGTTCATTGTATTTTACTTTTGTATATATTTGAACTTTTAATAGGAAACTGCTTTTGAAGAGATGACATGAAAATAAATTTAAAATGCTTTTTTTTCTTTCTGTAACTTGTAAGAAATCTTTTGGGGGTGGCCCCCTCCAGGTGCAATGCCTCACTTTGGCGATCAGTGCTCCAGGGCCCTATCAGCATCCCCTCTCATCCTGGCATCCACAAGAGACAGGGCCATGTGAAGGGCCCTTTCCTGTCAAGAGTGGAAGGCTGCACCCCATCCAAAGGCCCTTGGAGAAAGACGTGCTGCAGAGCCTGAGCCCTCACCTTCGTAATCCCTTCACCCCTCCAACTAGTTCTCTTCAGAACAAGGGAAGGAGTCTGCTTTCCAAAATCCCTTCCCAAGGAAAGATTGACATCGATTAAAGGAGAAAAAAAAATCAGGTTTTTAAGAAAGAGAAAAAAGACAAAGGTTCCCTTCAAGAAGGAGCAGCCCTGCCAATTTTCCCGGGGTTGTTAAATGACGCTATTGGCAATGACACTGGGGTATTCTGTCCCAGGCCCAGAAAACTTTCTCTCCCCGGTAGTATTTGATAGTTATTGCTTCTGTGCTCCACTGGCATCATTTATTAGTTTACATGTTTCTCTTATATTGCTAAGGTGGAAGCCTACTGACGTATTATTATTACTGAGGACATCAGTGTGTGTATGTGTGTGTGTGTGTGTGTGTGTGTGTGTGTGTGTGTGCATGAGCTGGCTGAAAGACTCAAGGAGATCTGACAGGTTCTAAACCTGCATCTGGTCGCAGCCTAGTGAGTGGGGTCCCCAGCACAAGAGTCTCATTTGACTCTTGGCTTAGATCGAATATGTCCTGTGTCCCTGCAGTCCCTTTTCTAAGGCACAGGGTAATCTCAGGGAGACACAGGCTTCCTGAGTAGGATCCTCCATTCCCTCCTTGGACTTCTTGTAAAGAAGCTAACATTTGCCATGCCAGTCACAATTATCAAACATTCCTCCAGAGGATCTAGTGAAGGAAATGCAGGTTTTACTACCTGTTTTTTTATCTCCAAAGGAGACCCATGAAGGTCAAGGGCACTAAAATGATACTTATAGTAATATTTGAAATATTCAGCAAGGGCCAGCCAGGCTGTGGCTCAGTGGCTGAGCATGTGCTTTGCATTTGGGAGGCCCTGGGCTCCGTCCTCACACTGGAAAAAAAAGCTCAGAAAAATGCCTGGCATGCAGGCACACAATACATGTGTAATAGATGTTGCCAGCAGGAGGATGGAACACCTGTCTAACACATACAAGGCTCTGGGCTTTAAAAATTTCTTTGGTACTGGTGATTAAACCAGTGACTGGTGATGGATAAGACTGAAACCAGGATCTCTGTGCCCTGTTACACTCCCAGTCCCAGGCCTTTCTCTTTCTTTCTTTCTTTCTTTCTTTCTTTCTTTCTTTCTTTCTTTCTTTCTTTCTTTCTTTCTTTCTTTTTCTTTCTTTCTCTCTCGCTCTTTCTCTCTTTCTCTTCCTTCCTTCTTTCTTTTTTTTTTTTTTGAAACAAGGTGTCACCGAGCTGCCTTGATGCCCTGACTAGGTTCAAGCTCTGAATCCTCTTGCTTCAGCCTCCAAGAAAGCTAGGAATAGGTGACTCTTTGTAGTAGCAAAAAGTAGAATAGTGTGTGAACTTTGACCTCTTTTGTGCCAGACATCATTTGAAATACTTTAACTTCATTTAAAAACGGCAGGCGGTCCCAGGATTTAGCTCAGTGGCCTAAGAGCCTGCCTGGCAAGCACAAGGCTGTGAGTTTTATTCCCAGTATCAAAACAACAAAAACAGCAGGGATTTTTTTTCAGATACTGGAAATTGAACCCAGTGCCTTCACCCTGCTCGCCATCAGGGTTTGTTAAGACCAGGGTTTGTTAAGTTGCTAAATTGCCCGGGCTGGGTGCTGGGCTCGACTTTGCATTCTCCTGGCCTCAGCCTCCCAGACTGCCCGGAGGAGGTGTGAGACCCCACACCTGGCACGGCGGGCACTGCTCCTGCTTCAGTGAGACTGCAGGGCGGTGCAAGTGGCCTGACAAGTGTTTTGCCCTTTGAAAGAAGTAGCCTACCTCTGAGGTCCTTTCCGGTCCGCATCTTCCCTATGACCATGCAGCCTGAAATCGAACCTCTGCCACTGCCCCCGCCCTCTGCGGCTGCTCCTGGGGTCCGGGATTTGGAAACCGAGGCCCAGGAGGGATTACCGATGGTACTGGCTGGGATGAAGCCTGGAAGAGGAGAATCGGGCCGTGCTCTCCGTCCCCTTCCGCACCCTCCCCGGGTGGCCTCACTGCCCTGGCCCAGCAGATGCCTGGGACCTCAGCGCCCCCTCCGGCGCCAGGCGCAGGGACAGGAACGCTCGGGAGGGGGCGCCCGAGAGCGCCGGAGGCGGCGGAGCGCTGGCCCCGCTCCACTGGGAAGGGCTGGGAATTCGATCCCCTGCATTCCAGCCCCAGTTCCTGTGACATAATAAAGCCCAGCAGCGATCTCGAGTCAGCAGAAGCCCCAGAGGGATGTTCTATAGATAGCCAGGGCGTGTCTCGGCCCTGCCCTCCCTGCGAGCAAAGCTCTCCTCCTCCTGCTCCCCCCGACTGGGCAGCGCCCGGTCCAGCAGGTGGGCGGGGTGGGACCGGCGGCACCGGACCCGGAGGATCCCGGGGAGGAGGGGGGGCAGGAGGCCGGGCCGGGCCGGGGAATTCCAAGAATGGCCTTTGGGGGAAAATGCTTAGTTATTTGCTCTCGGTGGCCCCACCCCACGTTGGCGGAGGGCTCGAGATGCCCCAAGTGCAGACACAGGCTTTGATGCGGAGAAGATGGACCCCAGGGGGGGGGGGTTCGCCACTTTCTTCTCTTCCACAAGAGAGCTGCAATTCCAAACCAGCGACTTCCTTCAAGAAGGTCACAGGAAGCCTTGTAGGACGGCAGAGGCCTCAGTCATTGCCAGTGAAATCTTCTTATTCCCTTGACTGGGTGAAGGGGGAATGCTCACAAGCCACGCATATATTTTACCTAAAATAATAGCTGAGCGGACACGGGCTTTGACGATGTAATTTCACCATAGCGTTGTGGGCCCTTTGGCTTAGGTGGCCGTCAGAACCCCAGGACAGAGATAATGCATGTAACTGGGACAAACGCATGTGGACACTTTTCCCAAGCCCCCTAACCGGGAAGCTCCACTGTTTTCAGTGCCCAGACATTTGGAGTGAGGGGAGAAAAGCCTGTCTGATATATTCATGAGCTCCAGAACAAATCCATTAGAAGTAGAATAGTATCCTTGCTAATTCTAGGCACATTCAGGTCAAAAGCCTTAGATTCGACTCGGCTTTAGAGGTGTGAAGGCTGGGACGGCTGACTGGCTCTCAGCTCATCTCCTCTGCAGGCTTGTGGGTGTTGGTACCCACCTCTGGGTGGTGGAGAGGCTTAAACACCGTCGGAACCGACCGGATGGATGGATGCCTGTGACAGGGTCTCACTACGGGGCTTGGAATATGAACTGGGAGTAAATGACCGTCTCATTATTAGCTCCGGAGCACAAGCAAAACATCCTTGCGTCTGTTTCCCAACGCCCAAAGGTCCAGGAATCCTAGCCACCTCGCGCCACAAGCCTCTCCTTTTAGTCCCCAAATTCTTCAGATGTTCTACATTGGCGAGCTGTATTCTTCCCAGCCCGGAGAGGGCCAGCAGGGAGGCAGGCGGCAGCCCCCACCCTGTCTGGAATCCCACAAGGCCCGCGGAGACACTGACCTAGCGCAGCTGCCTGTTGCAAGCAATTTAGGAAACATGAAACAGAACATATTGCAATTCCACAGAAAGGTCTGAGGAGTGGACTCCTCGCGTCTGGCGTGGATCTGCTTTCTCTCGCAGAGGAACAGACGCGAGGCTAGGCTCGGAAAGGGCCTGTCCTCCCCGCCCACCAGGCCAGGCGCCAGGCCCCTCCAGCAGTGAGGAGCATCAGTTCCCCTACGTCGGTCACCCTGCTACCCGCGTGGGTGTATCCGAGGGCTTCGCTGCAGATTTCTGCTCGGTTCGTGCCTGCAAACCGAACTTCTCTCCAGGATACAAAAGACCGGCTTCAAAGCTTACCACCCCTCTGCGGTGGCTGTGTGACCTTGGGCAAGGAGCGCAGGGTTTCTGAACCGGTTTATTCTGAAATCTGCTAAGGGAAGAGAATGGGGAGCCCTCCCTGGGAGGCCGGGTAGAATAAATAGGTCATCTTCTGTGGAATGCACCCTACCGCTTCTGGCTTGGGGCGGGGGGGGGAGGGGGGAGGGGAGGAGGGGGATAAGGCTGAAGGCCACTTTGGAGAGACCCAAATCCTGCAGCCTTATTTCAAGCCGCGGGACCCCTGTCCTGCGCAGCGCGCCCCTCCTGACCACTCCCTTTGCAGGGCATTTCTCCTATGTGCACCGAACTACATGGTGTGAGAAAAGGCATTTTAGGCAGCCAGATATTGCTATGGACGACCTAAAAGACAGGGAATTTTATCTCAAAAAAAATTTTTTTGGAAGAGGTTGAAATCTGGTGACCCTGTTCCCCAGGTGGGGCCCCCAGAAGCAGGAGTCCCAGCTCCTCAGGAGTAGAGCCTGGAGTAGTTAAGAATTCCTTGTGGTGGTCACTAAACAGACCAGGGGAGTGGCATAACTTTCAGGTTGCTGGCAGGGTCCTGTGTGGGCTGTGCTTTGAGACTATTTTGTAACAGTGACCACAGCATTAAGCCAGGAGTAGTACTGGGTTTATGCAATCTCAAGATTTTCCCACTTATTTTATGTAACTTCTTATGCACCTCTACACTCTGGGCCAATATTTTTTTCTCATCAGTGTGAGGGAACGGGTCACAGTCACTTTTTTAGGAACTGTGGATATAGTATTTATTGGCAGGTCAACTCTGCAGCTGCCAAATGTCCAGAACAGATCTTTGGAGAAAAAGATCCCTAGATACAGAAGAAAATAAATGTAGGCTTGCTTATTTTCACCTCTAAAGCTGATACCGTGCCTGTTAAATCCTGTGTGTTTTCCCACTGTACCTAGGAGGTTTCTTCTCAGTGTTTGGTATTCCATAAATAGATAATTTCAGGTTCAGAAAGAAACTTGGGCACATGAAAAGGGAGGGGGCTGCAGAAAATAGATTCCCCCCTTTTTAGTATCCTGTTGTTTACAACTGACACCATTATATACCCCCAGAGGGCTCAGTGTACAATTTATAGTAAATCATTCGGTGAAATTATCAACATAAAAGGCTTTGTAAAATAGCCACTGGATTGATAACTTCTCTTTTAGGTTGTAATCATCCTAGGAGCTGAGCATTTCCTTGATCTACTTTGTGTCCTTCCTGGTACCATTATACAGACCCTAGAATAAATACAATCAGACATTGACACTGATTCTAGAAAGATCAGTGGTTGGGATTGCCTCCATATTTGTAAAGAGCCAGCATGCCTTTCTGGTAAGCCCCTGGCCTCTTCTGAGGTTTAGTTATATAGACCATTGTCATCCTCGAACTTTTTAACCATCAAAAATATCCCTGGAGGAAAACAAAGAATTAACAAAAGTAGAGGGGAGGTCTGTGGTTTCATTGATGTCCTTTGAGAGACCACAAAATGCCAGTTGCTGTCAATTGAGGAACGCTTTTCTGTTTTATCAAAGCACAGCAGTGTCTGCTACATACTTGGGGAAAAGATGGATTTTGTGTGTGAGCTGGCTTGCTCTCAAGTCTAGAATCCATGCATCCTTTGTGCTCTTGCCCCTAGCATCTTGCAAACTTTGGCCTCCCAAAGGATGGGAACCACTTCCACAGAGTATCCTTCCTCTTCTCAAGAGAGATCACAGAGAAAAGCAGTTTCCCACTCAAGATTTACGTCACACCAGGTAAAGGCTGAGTCAGCCCCTCCTCTATGAAGGCCACCAGAGGATCAAAGATGGGTCCCTGGCCAGGGATCTTGGACCTTCTGGCAAAGCTGATCTACTTCCAGGCTTATCCGACCTAGATCAGACTCAACACTGAAGAATGTTACCAAGCCCTGGAAGCAATCTAGCGAAAGAGGGTCCAGCTAGGCCCTCTTTGGCTCTGACTTCTTTGCACCTGAACTTAATGTTGTCAGTCTCTATTTTCTTTCTCAATGTTCAACTAGGTGATTGTATGTTACATCCCAAAAGAAAACATGTATTTCTTTCTTAATGGCCTGCTGGCCATGTAAATGGTGCTACACTTGATTTATGTTTCCAGATTATAGTCTTTAAGGCTTTCTGTCAAGTTCCCCATTGGCAGTAGACATTTTCAATATTTTAATCTTTCTTGCTTAACCAGGGAGCAATAAATTCAGGGAAGAAGCTGGTCCAAGGGTGAGAAGGATTCCTTTCCACAGACGAAATCACCTAAGGGTAGATGAGGAATCTGAATTCTGCATGCTGCTGCCTGTCAGTCCTGGGGGAGGAGAAGAGGAGGTGTGAACTCTGTGTGGCCCAGGACCAAGGTGGGACTGCTCAGAGCTTTACTGGAGAGGATGTGTAAACCCTAAGGACCTGGAGGGTAGAGGTGGTGTAGAACCAGTGGGCCTCTAATCACTGTTTGCAGGGAATAGTCCTGGAAAGGTGTTGGGTTAGGGTCAGCAAGTGAAGCCAGAGGACAGGAATGAGCCTCAAATGTGCCAGCAGCTGGAGTTGGAGGGTAATGATCCTAAGGAGAGTGAGCTGGGGGAGATAACCTCAAGAGAGGCCACAGGACAGAGCCACCAGCACCTGCTAGCTGCCACTGCTCCCTTTAACCAGTCCCTGTGTCCTTGTGTGGCTGGATGAACCCAATATGCTGCTGTAAAACATAATGAAGTGCCCGTGAGTGTGGGTGCATCAGAACGCTGTGCTCTGCCTGTAGAAAGTGCCCCTTCCCTTGCAAAAGGGTTCACGTCCTCCCCATCCTTTTTTTGTAGAAAATGCTTCATATTCATTTTAAATGCTAGCACATTTCCAGTGTATGTTTTAGAGAAGATACTCGAGGGCATTTGAAATGTGAACACTGCGTCTTTACCTGGCATGTGGCTATTTCTGTTTTTATTTAGATCTCATCGAAATCTAAAACAGGACTTGATGCGCTTGTGGATAACTGGTAAGGCCAGGCGAATGTGACAGTTGGGATAGTTCTCAGCATCCAGGCTGTGCTCCAAGCCCTTCAAGCTCCCTCTCACTCCACCCCCTCCCACCCTGCCAGGACCTCCGCAGTCAGGCACGCAGTTGCTGTTGAAAGTTCTGAGTTCAAATCCCAGCACTGTCACTCAATGGTTACAGGGCAGGGTGAATTGAGAAAATTCTCAACTGCCTGAACGCCTCCTATCTCTGCTTTATAGTGAAGATAAATTTCATGTATTTTGCAATCCATCTGGTTATTTTTACAACACAGCAGCGAAACAGCCTTTAGAACTTCCATTCAAATTGTGTCAGAGTGACTCATGGGTATGATCAAAATGTCCAATAGCCCAAAAGTTGTATAATGTGAAGAAATAGCCCCCTTGCCCCAGCCCTCCCCACTCCCATTCTGCTTCCCACAGATGACAGCTCTTACCCAGCTTCTGTTTTTAGCTTTTTTTGTGGTTGCTTCTTCATCTCCAAATGGTATGTTTATTCTGCTGCATCTTTTGATCAACAGCCTTAGTAGACATTCTCTCCACTTCCTCCGAGGGCTGATGAAGTTGTAATTTATGTCCTGACTCCTGTGCAAGTTTGCAAAGTTCTAGCTGTTTTAATTTCTCGTTATAACTGTAATTGTTGGAAGCCCTCTAATTCTTTTTTCATCTACGATCGATGATACCTTTAGTTTCTCATCCTGGGAGATGAGGATAGAAGCGTAATATTTCTTTCCTCTGTGTCTCTTCTCCTTTCCACCTCTCATATTCTAGCTATTCTGGAACCACAATTAAGTTTCCTCTGCTTTGTTTATAGATTGATTCTAAAGATAGAAAACCAGAAAACTGCGCTTACAGTAGCACTATATAAATATTGTTAATTACAGAGTAAGTAGTGAGCTGTGATTATATTCCTTTTCTTTGGTTCCAATGTCATGACCTGAGTGCTGTTACTCAATGAAAAGTTTGTAGATCAAGAAGAAATAATCTCTTACACTCATCTCATTGCTCAGAATAAGGCCGCATTTTAGTTTAGCTTCTATCTAGACCCTGACGCAGTCCGACGTTTCTGATTGCATTTTTCTCATTCATAGAAGAAACATATGACTTCATTATCATAGCTGACTTTTATTCATTCTGCTACATCATTGGAATCAGTTTCATTCATCCTGAAAATATATTTCTTAAGAGTTTTCTGATATTCTGATTTAAATCAAGCGAATTGCTTGTTAGTTCAGCTGACAACCAGCATCTGGAAATTTCCTGAGTGAGTATCATTTCTTTATTTAAAACCTTACCTTTTCTGGGATTTTGGCTTAGTTTTGCTGGAGTTAATACACTCGTATGCCTTCCTCATAAGAGATACACAGGAGTAAACTTTGTCCTTGGATATAAATGGTTTTTTTAAGGTTGATACAGACTCAACTTTCAAAATAACCCTTGCTCACAATTTAAAAAGCCTATCCTATTACCTTTTGGCGTCAGTGGCTATGAAGTAAAACTGGACATCTCAATCAGATTCTCTTTCCTTTGTAAGGAACTTGCTTTTCCCTCTTGTGAAACTTGTAGAATCTTCTGAAACCTGGGATCCTGGAATTCCACAGTGGTATATCTAAGCGAAAGAATTGTTTCTTGTTTCTTGCTGGGAATTTGGTAGCCTTTGTGTTCGGAGCCTTTTCTTCTGTGGTTTCCTTTGGTTTGTATTCCCTTTGGTTTCTTCTCTGGGACCCCTCACATTCAATGCAGGTTTGATCTCCTGTGCATCTTTTGTTCATGGTCTTCAACTACTTCTCTTTTTATTCTGTGCTTTGAAACATTTTCTTCAACTTTATGTTCCATCATGTCTATTAAACTTTTATAATCATATTTTAAAATTTTCTGACAGTTCCTTTTTGGTTTCTGATTGTTTCTTTCTTCTTTTCCCCCCTTTCTTCCTGGGCCAGTTTTTAAGATGTGTGATTGAAAGACATAGTCAATGTATAAATAAAATAAAATTACAGTAAAAGACACATTACCATTAGTTCACCTCAAAATACTCCCCCTTGCTTGGAGGGACATCCCATCATTTTGCCGCTTTTGGAAGCAGTTCTGGACGTCTTCTTTCCTGAGCATCTTCAGCTGCTGCACCATCATGGCAATCTGGACCTCCAAAACAAATTCAAAACATTTGCCTCTCCTGGCCTCTCTGATGCTCGGGAGGAGCCACACCTGGTGCATGAGGGAATGGGAATATTCAGTAATGTTTTTACAGCCTTGCTTCCCACTGGACAGCACTGGGCAGCTCTGTTCTCTGCATTTATTATCACACAAAGACATGTAAGGAAGGGGCTGGGGATTTAGTTCAGCAGCATAAGCACCTGCCTTGCAAACAGGCAGTCGTGAGTTGGAGGATGATGGGACGTATTCTGAGGGCATTTAATGGGAAAGTGCCTTTTATTTTAATCAATTTTTAAAATTTGAACTCTTGCATTTTATTTTGATCGTCCCCTTCACATGTCCTTTTCTTAGCACTTCTTAGGGTCCTCTTACCTCCTGGCCCTGTTATCTCTCACTGTAGTGGAGGGAACCAAACAATACCAGAAGTAGAATACCTTGGTATTTTATGTTTTTATGGAAAAGAAATAGAACCAAATTTCAAAACAATAGAATAACAAAAACTAGCACATTTCATACTGTTATCTTCAAAGTGGTTACTCAGAGTGAAAGATATGGGCATAAAAATTCTCCAAATGATATTAGCATAAACCTTTCTCTTCAATGAACTAAGAGAAACTAGTAGTAAAATTATCTTGTATTTTTTTCTTTCCCTTCTTTTCCCTGTTCCCCCATCCTAGCTCCTCTCCCCTTTTGAACAATTTCTTTCCATTTCACAATATCTATTGTACATTTTGGACCTTCTTTACTCTTTCAGTTTCTCACGCTAGGGAAATAATACAGTGTTTACACATGTGAGTCCGATTTATTTCACTTATGAGCATGGTCCCAAGTTGCATCCATTTACCTATAAAAGTGTTAAGTGTTTCTTTTTGTAAGGCTAAGTAGAACTCCATTAAAAAAAGACATTTTTATATTTGTTCCTTGGTTGATGGGCATTTAGGTTGTTTCAAAACTTACAAATTATGCTGCTATAAACATGGGTACACATATATCACTGTTGTATGTTTTTAATTTTTCCAGGAATGTACCCAAAAGGGGAGTAGCTGGGTCGAATGGGACCTCTAATCCTAGTTTTCTGAGGAATCTCCACACTGATTTCCACAGTGGTTGCAGCAGTCTATCCTTCCACCAACAGTGGAGAAGAGTTCCTTTTTTCCCACAGCCCCACCAACATTTGTTATTGGTTCATTTCTTGATGGTAGCCATTCTTTCTGGAGTGAGATGGAATCTCAGTGTTGTTTTAATTTGCATCTCTCAAATGACAAATGATGTCAAACTTTTTTTATATGTTTATATCATTTGTATTTCTTAATCTGAGAAGTGCATATTTATCTCAGATGCCCAGTTTTGGATTGGGTCTTTGCATTTGAGGGTTCTGATTTTTTTCAGTTCTTTGTATGTTTTAGATATGTCTGAGAGACAAGTGGCTAAATTTTTTCTCACTCTGTGGGTTGTCTTTTCACGCTGTTGGTGATTTCTTTTGCTGTGCAAAACTTTAATAAGATTTTCATTCTGTGTTGACTCCAAATTGTTGTTTCTCTGTAATATTTCCTGTGCCAGGTGGGTTTTGTTCATGAAATCTCTGCCTACACTTATGTCTTTAAGATTTCTACCTATTTTTCTCTTCTAGTAGATTTTGTGTTTCTGTTTTAAATTTAGATCTTTGATCCATTTTGACTTTAGTGATTTAGCCTTCAACATGTGGAAAGCCATTTTTTCCGGCACCATTTATTAGAGTATGTTGGTATTTTAGAAATGTTTCCATACAGTGTGCTACATCTCACTATGTTATCTTTCTGCTGTTGTGGCAAAACACCTAACTCAACAATTTAAAAAGAAGATAGATTGAGTTTTGGCTCTCAGTTTCAGAGATTGCAGTCCATGGTTGGTTGTCCTGGTCACTTTGGACCTGTGATGATACAGTGCTCCATGGAGGAAGTATGTGATAGAGGAATCACTTCACTTCATGGTGGCTGGGAAGCAGAGAGGAAGGTGCTGAGACCCCAGAACCTCCTCCAGGGGCATGTTCCTAGACCTGACCTCCTGATGGCCCCATCACCTCCCAATATCACCACTGGGGACTAAGCCTTCAATACAGAAGCCCTCGGGGGACATTTAAGATCCAAACCATAACTAGTGATTTCCAAACCATTACTAGTGATCTCCAATTCCTATGGCTATTGTGGAAGTAATAATTGACAATGAAGTTCTTCTGGGGCAGGAAAAAGTTGTTCTATGTAAAACTCTTCAGAAGAATTTAAAAATCACTTATTTTCTTTCAGATCCTTTAGGATGAGTGCTGGGCATTGGCTGGAAAGCAAGGCTCAGGGTCGCTGGCACTGAAGGACGGTGCTGAGTGTGAGCCTTGCTGTGTTCTCTGCCTGCTCAGTGCGCCCCTGCTCGATGCTTTCAATCCGATCTCTGTTTCAGGTAGGGGTTTCATGGCCCCTTCCTTAGGCACAAATGCTAAGGTAAATGGGAAGTTAATTAATGTCAATAAGGAACACGAATCCTCACTATTTTGAATTTTTTTTCTGGTAAATATTGTGCTTTTTTTTCTTAGTATCTCTAGAATCTGGACCTAATGCCTGAAAATTTGTCAATACAGACAAACAAATACAAACCAAAATTTTAGAATTGTAAAGTGGAAATGAAAGAGGGATGCAAATGGTATAGTCAAAAGATGCAGAAAAGACTAAACCAAATATCACACATCAAAGGTCTTTGATTAAAGAAAAAAACAAAGATCAAGGAAAAGGTAGGATAAATGTGAGGCTTAATAAAACTTAATAAATTTGAAAGAAAATGGTAAGTACATGTACTGTAGAAATACATTTTTGTCTGATATGGTTTTTTGTTAGTCATAATAAGTATAACAATGTTTCTTTTTCTGTGTGCACTGTGTGCTAATTATGTTAACAAGTGTGTCCTGCACAGCAAACTTAAAGTTACCACCATTTTCAGATCCTCTGAGAAGTTGCCGCTTTCTTTAGAGTTAGAACTATGGAAATATTTATGTGTTTGGTGACCAGTAGGAATATTTTCCACTTTCTTTTTAATTGATTGCATACTGTTTTAAAATAGATATGCAGGAGGATCGCCATGAGTTCAAGGCCAGCCTAAACTGCATAGCAAGACTCCAAAAACAACAACAACAAAATAATAATAAAATAAAGTAGATACTTATTATGGAGTGGCTAAGTTAAGCTAAGAACATATGCATCTCCTCACACAGTTATCGTTTGGGGTGAAAGCACTTAAAATCTGCTCTCTGTGATTTTCAAGTCACTACGTTGTATGATAGATGTTTCAAACTTACTTTTTGTGTCTGAAATGTTATATCCTTTGACTAACATCTCATCAACTTCTCTATCTTCTTTATCCTTAGCTTTTGGTAACCATCATTGTACTCTCCATAAATACAGATTTTCTTAGGTTCTACATACAAGTGGGATCATGCAGTATTATTTGTGTGTGTGTATGTGTATGTGTGTGTGTGTGTGTGTGTGTGTGTGTGTGTGTGCCTGGTGTATTTCACTTAACACAGTGACCTCCATGTATATCTGTGTTGTGGAAAATGACCAGATTTTATTCTTTTTTAAGGCTGACTAGTATTCTAAATTGATTCTATATCTTGGCTGTTGTGAATAATGCTGTAATGAACAAAAGAATAACTTTCTGATGTATTGACCTCATTTCCTTTGAATTTAGAGCCAGAAGTGGGATTACTGAGTCATATGTCTACCATTTTAATTAATTAATTAATTTTTTAAACTTTTTTTTTTTTGTCTTTTCAAGACAAGGTTTCACGATGCAGTTCAGGCTGGCTTTGAACTCACTTTGTAGCCCAGTTTGACTTTGAACTTGCAGCAATCCTACCTCAAACTCTACAGTGCTGGGATTAGAGCAGTGTACCACCATACCCGGCTTATCATTTTAAAATTATTGAAGAATTTTTTATTGCAGCTCTACTAATTTAATAGCATGCATGAGTTTCCTTTTTTCTGCATTATCACCATAACTTGTTATAATTTGTCTTTTATGATAATAGCTGAATTAACAGGAATGGAATAGTATTTCAATGTGGGATCAATTTGCATTTCATTGATGATTACTGATTTGAGCAATTTTTTCATATGCTTCTTGGTTATTTGTATTTTTTCTTTTGAGAAATGTCTTTTCAGTTTCTTTGTTGATTTTTAAATCGAGTTGTTTTTCTGTATTATTTGAGTTATGTATACATTTTGGATATTAATCCTTTATCAAATGTATGATTTGTACATATTTTTCTCATGCCATACGTGCTTTGGGTGTATGATAGCAGTTTAGCTTGATATATTTCTCTTTGTGTATTTTTAGCATTCTTTGATTGATTTTGTGGTCACTTCCAAAAATCTATTGCCAAGATCAGTGTCAAAGAGTTTATATCATGTTTTCTTCTAATAGTTTTATGGTTTCACATCTTTACATACAAACCTTTAATCTACTTTGAGGTGATTTTTATATAGTGTTAGATAAAGATTTAATTTCAGTCTTCTGGACATGAATATTTAGTTACCCTATTTATTGAAGGAGCTATGCTTATTTCAGTGTGTTCTCAGAGTCCTTGTTGAAAATCAGTTGACTGTGAATATGTAAATTTATTTCTGAGCCTGTGCCATTGGTCTGTATGTCTTATTTTACGCCGCTATGGTACTACTTTGATTACTCCAGTTTAGCAGTATACTTTGAAGTCAGGTATAGTGATGCTGCCAGCTTTATTCTTTCTAATTATGACTGCCTTTGCTATTTAGAGTCTTTAGTGGCTGGAATTGTTTCTTCTGGTTTTGTGAAAAATGTCACTGGAATTTTGATGAGGATTGCATTATATCTGTAGATTGCTTTGAGCAGCTTGGGTACTTTAACAATTTTAATTCTTTCCATCTATGAACATAGGCTATCTTTCCATTTATTCATGCCCTCATCAATTCCTCTCATCTATATCTTACAGTTTTCAAGCCACAGGTCTTTCACTTCTGTGCTTCACTTTATCCCTAAGTAACTTTTTGTAGCTGTTATAAATAAGATGATATTGTTAACTCCTGTTTTAGTTATAATTGCTAGTGTATAAAACGCTATTGATTTTTGTATATTTAGTGAATTTATTTATCAGGGCTTTTTGAGGGGGTCGTTAGGATCTTATATATTATACGAGCATATTAGCTGCAAACAGGGCTGATTTAACTTCTTTCCCTTTTTTGGACACCTTTATTTCTTTTGGGCCTAACTACTCTGGCAAGGGCTTCTAGAACTGTGCTGAGTAGAAGTGGCAAGCATGGTACCCTTGTATTTTTCTTCATCTTAGAGGAAAAGTTTTCAACATCTCTCAGGAACTGTGAGTCATGTATAGCTTTTAGTGCACTGAGGTTCATTACTTCTATGACTTCTATGCCTAATTTGTTAAGAATTTTTATCATGAAGTGATGTTGAATTTTGTCATGTGGGATTTTTTTTTGCACCTCTTGAGATGATTATGTGGTTTTCACCCTTCATTCTGTTAAATAGTGTACCACATTTATAGATTTAATATGCTGAACTATCCTTGCAGCCTAAGGATAAACCCCACTTGATCATAGCAAATGATCTTTTTCATGTGCTGCTCGCTTCAATTTGCTAGCTTTTCATAGAGTTTTTTTAATCTATGCTCATCAGAGATATCAACTTATAATTTTCCTTCCTTACAGTGTTCTTGGCTTTGATATCAGGATAATGCTGGGCTCATAAAATGAATTTGAAAGTATTCCTTCTCTGCCAACACTTTTTTGGAAGAGTTTGAGAAGGATGGTATTAGCTCTTCTTTAAATGTGTAGCAGAATTTGCAGTAAAGACATCAAGTCCTAGGCTTTTCTTTGATGAGAGACTTTATTACCAGTTCAATCTCATTACTTGTTATTGATCTATTCAAATCTTCTTTGTCTTCATGATCCAATCATGGTAAATTGTTTCTAGAAATTAACCTATTTTTTTTCTGAGTCATCCAATGTATTTGTGTAGAAATGTTCACAGTAGTTGCATCTGATGTCTTTTTCTTGGTTTTTCTGTGGTATCAACTGTGAGGCCTTCTCTTCTGACTGTTTCTTTATTCTTAGCATTCTGTTCTCACAAATATTTCTGAAGTAAGATGAGCACATGTCTGGACTCACAGGGAATAACTATGGTTTAAATCTGTTTCCCTGGCATAATTATTAGTAGCTTCCCATATCATTCTCAAAATTATTCTAGGCCAGATAATAAATTATATGAAGATATTGATGGGCTTTTAAAAAATAAGTTCTGTTCTTGAATTATTTCCAATTCTTCAGGATAATATTTCAGTCCTTTTTTTGTTTGTTTGTTTGCTTGTTTGTTTTTGGTGGGAATAGATGGTGGCACTGGGGATTCAACCCAGGGCCTTCTCACTGAACTACACCCCAGGCCATTTTATTTTTACTTTGATACGGAGTCTACCTAAGTTGTTAAGTTCCCAGGTATGGTCAAGCTTCCTGCCTCAGCCTTTTGGAGTACAGGTATTATAGGTACGTGGCACTATTCCGTGGCTTTAATCTCTTTTTAAGACCCTGATTATCTACAGTTAACTAAGAACAGGGAGCTAGGATTAGGAGTTCTGGATACACGGGTAGAGCTTGGTGGTGTGGATGAGCAAGGAACTGACTTTAGGTCTGTAGTTTTTGAAAGAAAGAAAAAGAAGCACTTTTTGGGTACTGATGCCCATGCCTATGGTCCCAGTTCTCTGCCTTCTGTGTGTTGCCTCTAGAGATAGATGGACTTTTTTTTTAAAGGAGTGGTTATTTCCTGGATGTAATGCATTCTGAGTCTGCAGTTGGCAGAAAGAGGCAATTAGTTCAAATTTAGACCAGGAGCCAGTCTGTCTTTTTCAGTCCATACCCTTCAACTCTGACCTGGGAATCCTGCGCAGTGCTGGGTGGATTCATTTCATCTTTCTCATAGCTGACTCTCCCACGTGGCTAAAACACAATGCCCAACACTCACATCTTAAAGGAAAGGTGTGTTTTGGTCATGGTTTCAGGTCACGATTGGCTCGCTCTGAGGTGGAAGCAGGACCACAGAAGAGTGTGGCAGACGAAAAGCTGTTCAACCTAAGGAAGCCAAGAAGGAGACCTTGGGGACAACAATACACCCTGGAGGTCACACTCCCAGTGACCCACTGTCTCACTGTAAGCCAGCCATTGCACCCTCACGATCCGATCACTTTCATGCACAGGAGAATTTTGAGGGCTACTTTAGATCCAAATCACAACAATTGTGCACTGTAAATCCCATTCAAAATTTATGGCTCATACTTTCTGGCTGCCAGAAATTTTCTAAAACTCTAATTCACTGTTGTGAATTTATATTGTTTTTGCCTTTTACTATTCTTTTCCTGGTGTGTCAGGAGTGTTCACTGGAATGCCTTGAACAGGGAAACAGTTCTTGGACCACTTTTCCCATTTATAATGAATATAATGTCTTTCCCCTTTATTTTCTGGTTGAACCTCCATAGTCATTCTCCTTCATTTGTGATGTGCCTTTCCCTTGTCACCCATTTTCATCTGGGCACATAGGGATCTGTAATGATTCCAGTCTCTCTTGCAACCATAATGTGGCCCCATTACTAAATTCTGGTCAATAGGGTATAAATGGAAGGTCTTGTGGCAGCTGGCCTTATCCTTACAGACAGCAGGCATATGCTTTTTCCCTCTTCTTCTCTACCGTTCCTCCAGCCTATGAGTGTGCTGCTAATGATAAGGTTCATATCTAGATGCCCCCCCAAATCCTCACACACACATAGGCAGGGCTTTTGGGAGTGACTGGGTCATGAGTGTGTGATACCAGATTGGTCCATTGGTGGGTTTGGATATGGGTATGGGTAATGAGCTTACTTCAGACTTGCCCTAAGGGGGATGGCACAGTCAGTAGGCTTATAGTTTGGATAAAATAAAATAGGAAGTTTGCTGCTTCCTGCCTGCCATGCCATGGACTGTTTTTCCTCTACTGTGCACCTCTACCAGATAACCCTGCCTTGGAGCTAGCTGACTATGGACAGAAACCTCCGCAAACCGTGACCTAAGGTAGACTTCTCCTCCATCAACCTCAGGGCATCAGATAGGTTATTTTGTCTCAGCAGTGAGAAAGTAACTAAGACCCTCTTTGGGCCACAAGGCCTAGACAAAACCAGGGTCTACATTTCTGGCACCAGGGAGCCCAATACTTGCTCTGAATCACTCATTTAGACTACTATAGAACAGAGAAAATTTTTTGCTTAAGGGAATGTTATTTCAATTTTTCTTCTGCACAGTCAAACCAAAACCTAGCAAATAGAGATAGTTTTAAAAATCATCTCTGAGGTACCAAATAGGCACTATGTGAGTGATTTGTAAATGGTAAAGGGCTGTTAAAAGCAAGACACTGTTACTATTCTTCCTTATACCAAACTAGATTTTGAGCTGCTTCTCTGCACTGGTTACTTTTCAAGGCAGTCCCTATTTAAATTATTTTAGCAGCAGCAGCAGGCATAGGATTCAGTATATTTACTCATGAAATAAGTTTTAATACACAGTATATTTACACACTTAAGGTATATGAATATGTTCAATGTATTTATCACATATGTTTAAGTGTAAGTCAAAATATTTATTAAGTTATTTTGATAGTTATGTCATTTATAATAATTTCAAAACCATAAAAAAGACAAAAGCAAAAGTATTATAATATTTTCAATTCATTAATCTCCCTAATAAGGTGCTTTTAAAAAATTCAAGAGAAAAAATGAGCCAAGGACATAGCATTGAAGACAAAATGCAAATAATCCTTAAGTACATGAAAAGGTGCTCAACCTCACTGGCGACAGATGAATGCAAATGGAAAACCACAGTGAAATGCAATTTCTCATCTAGCAGATTAAAGGAAAAACCATAATAAAATGTAATTTTTCATCTTTCAGGTTAGCAAACACCCCAAAGTTTGATACTATTCTCTGTTGGTGAGACTGTGGGAAGCAGACACCCTCACATTAGTGCTGGGGAAGATGAAAGGAGATGCTATTCTGTGATGAAATAACCACCTACCCATAACTAGCAAATCCTACAAGCAGTTATCCCTTCACCCAGCAATCCTACTTCTGAGACTCTATTAAATTTACTTGGTGTTTATTATAGTAATACAATAGAAAAAGGTTGAAAACAATCCAAGCATTCCTTGATGTGGGTGTTTAAATAACAGAATACTATACAACAGTGAAAGAAAAACCAAAGTTATTCCTAGAATCAGAATATCCACACATAACAGTACGTGCTGAGCATTACTTTTCACATAAAAGTAGGTACTGATGGGATGCTAAGACACAGGGATGTGAGTGAGACTTCTTAGTGTTGTTGGATCATATAACTAAGCCGCATAGAAAAAAGAAAATATAACTGGAAAAAATAAACACGAATGGAGTCAAGAGTGCAGATCAGTGGTAGAATGTGTGCTTAGTGTATCAGAGACCCTGGGTTCAAGCCCCAGCACTAAAAAGAATTTGAATAAACATAAACAAGCTGGAGGCTCAGAAATCATAATTTCCTGTAATGTAGGCAATGTCTAAAGGACTGCTGGCCTCAACAGAATCCTTGGGATGCATTTGTTGTGTTAACTCAATTTTCGTGCTGCTTCAGACTTACAAAATCCAGGCCTGTTAAAGTTGTTATGGAGCCAGGAGTCTGCTTCTTTCCATTTCCCCATTTTACAGACAAGTAAACTGAGGCCCACAGGGGTTTAGTGACTTGCATGAGGTCTACAATCATTCACAGGACTCAGATTTTACTCCACTCAGCTGATTCCAGTCGAGTTCTTTCCCATTTTTATGCTCCCCAGAGTACTTAAATGATGAGTTATTTGTTATAAAATTCATATTGTGTTGCTTAAACCTAAACCTAATGCAACTATCAGCTTATTCACTATGTATTGTATCCCTTTACATGCTATACCTTTTGCTAAGGGCTGGGCCACAACAAAGTCAAAAGGGTCTTGTCTTCTTTTGCTCTGCACGTTATGTCTTTTGGAGCTTCACTGATGAGGGAGAGAGATCATTTAGTCCTCACATATTCTTGTCTAGACTCTTTCTTCTACCTCCAGTAAGTGCCTGGTCTCCAGGACTCACAGTTCGTCTTGACTAAAGACAACAACCAAACAGGGCAGACTGGATGAACGGGGCTTAGCCAGAGGAGTGACAGGGTTCAGAACTTGCTACCCACAGAAACTGCACCTTTGCATTTGAAAAAACAGCAGAAGCAGGAAGTCTACATTTACTTCTATCCCCTTTTTGCTTGAAGCAGGCTGGAAAACCCAAGGTCACCCTCTACCTTCGCCCTCCTCTGTAGTCCTGCATGTGACAGGTATCCTGCCCTATGCCTGGAGGACAGGAATGTCACACAGAGACATCAAGAAGGATCTGAGCAGGCTTTGCTAAGCCCTCTACTCAGTTCATTGCACTTAGATTATAAATTTTTGTCTTCTAATCTTATTTCTACTCAATGAACCATAAAAATACTGATGATCCTTGAACAATAGATTTAACTGTGATAGTCCACTTACATGACAGGATCTAAGGGGAGTGGGAGATTTATGACAACTTGAAACATCTTACAGAGAAACTATATTGCGTAGAATGATGAAAGAAATTTAAGAACAATTAGGTTGTGTCATGAACGCCTACATATGTATATATGTGCAATAGTTCATTTAATCATTTACTACCATAAAATGCACATACATATTATAAAAACGTATGGGTTCAGGGATGTAGTTCAAGGTCGGGTGCTTGTCTGACCTATAGAGTAAGCCTGTGGGTTTGGTCCCTAGTACTTGCAAAAAAAAAAAAAAAAAAAAAAAATCAAAGCTGAAACAAAGCTAAAAATTAAAAATTTATGAGAGCTCTCACACACCCACGCGTTTACAGACCATGATGGTACCATTCATCACCAAGAGAAATGCAAATGGATGTAAAGATGCAATATTACTATCATAACTGCATATGCTTAATGGTAGTAAAATAACTTTGTAGCCACTTCCTATTGGCTGGAGTCAAAAGTCATTGGTGTATTTTCAGCTGCACAGGAGCCAGTACCTCTAACCTCTGCATTGTTCAAGAATGGACTGTACACAGATTTCCCATTTCATTGGGTTCATTTCTAAAGGTTCCCATATGACATAAACATATGAAGTCATTTTGTATGCTTTTCTTGTGTTAACCTGTCATTTGTTTATAGGACTCTCATCCATGAGCTTTTTCTACCAGAACAAGACTAAATCTGCTAGTTCTCTAAGTTTTGGAACCCCAAGGTGGAGAAGATCTAATGTAATTTCAAAGCAAGAGCCCATTAAGAACACAGAAGAGTCAAGGACATAGAAGTGTCATGGAATGTAGGCTATTGTGGAGATGGAGCTATGTTAGTCAAGACAAGCTGTGGAAACAACTACTCCCCCAATCTTTACTTGTTTATTACAATAGTAGATTTTATCCTGCCCATGAAAAATTTCCCTAAATTCAACTCATTCTTTGGCATAAGCTGCAGGTAACCAAAAGAGATGAAGGTAGCTGAACTTCCGTTGTACTTGTTTATGAGTTTAATGGAGATGAGTGCCTGCAAAATGTGTGCTGAGCAAATTGCCATTATGTATGAGGTTCACAGCCAGAGCAATTTCCGTCTGCCCTGCAAAATCTTAACTCCTAGTCCTGGGGCTCCATTTTTTAAAGGGAAAAGTGGCTCAATGGAGCAATCTCATGAGGGACTCAGACTGGTGGTGTGGCTCTCAATGGGTTTGGCCAGCAACCCTGGGAGCATTTGGAAATTTCAGAGGACGGTTTTCTGGTGCTCTCAATGATTTGTTGATTCTTACTGAATTTAGTAGAGTCTTCCTGGGAGAGTCCCTAGGAAGAAGAATCATTTAAATCCCACCAAGTGCTGTCTGTCTCATGGGGACAATAACAGGTGAAAAGAAATGTTTTTAATCTTCTCAATCTAGAACCTTAACACAGATGTTGGATGTTTTGTTTGGGGATGGTTAAGGAGTTTTTTATAGTTTAACATACAGTTAATTTTCAAAGACTGCAACACTGAGCAAATGAAAGGAAGATGTCTATTTTGCTAAGAACTTTTTAAATGATTGTTTGATATTATAACATACCCTGCTCAAACTACATTCGTAGCTGTCATATCTGCATGGACTCTGTGGAGTCACAAGTAACCGAGCATCCCCTCACATCTAGCTACATGGTCACATGCATATTAGGTATACATCATTCTATTGTAAGTTGCTGTCCTTTGATTTCCCCCTAAATATTATACTTAGGTAAGATTTTGATTAGTTTGAAATAATGTAAGCACATAGGTTCATATTATATATGAATTTCATGTCAGATAGGGCCATAATAGTTGGTTGCTTAAAAAAGAAGCATTAGTCTAGACGGGGTGTGCTCAGAAAACCCGCATTGTGGTGGAGAATGAGCAACACAGGGAAAACCTGCCCCAATCACAGCCCATCTTAATCACTGTGTTGCAGATAATGATCAGGTTGCTGGTGCCTTCTGAGCAGCTGCAGGAAATGAGCCTGACTGAGGGCATGCATTACTCCAAGCCCTGGAGTCAACTCTGGTTTTGATTTACAGAAGCTGGCAATTGCACTAAGTATATGACAGGTCAACAGAAGTCTTTCCCTTTGCAAAAACACCTGGGACATTTTTCTAACAGGTTTACCGTACCATTGGCACCTCATGAATACGTAACAGAAGTACAAGTTAATGGAAGAAGGAGATTCCAGAATATTTGTCTGGGTTTTACAAGAATGCTGATGAAATTCTAGACCTCTGGCTTGATTTTCCAACCACAGAGAGAATCCTAGCTAGACATCATCGTTTTCGTCGTCATCATCATCATCCGAAAAACCAACTTTGCTGAGTGTCTAATTGCCATGCAGAGTCACAGTGCATGAGATGCTCATCCTGATAATGCCAAATATGATCACTGCAATTTTTATATCCCACTCACACAACAGTAGACAAATGTTCCTTAAGAGCCGAGTCTGCGCCGTGACTGGGACTGTGCCAGGCCTGAGCGAGAAGATGTGACTCCTACGCTCATGGAGTTCACAGATTCAGGGGAGAAATGGATATTAATAAATAAACACGGTTAATGATGGCAGTTATAGTATATTTAATTATGGAAAAGGAATAAAATTACTTGGATCCCCCCCAGGCACCTGAACTCATCATTTTTTGGCTCTAAACCTCAGGCTTGATTTTTTTCTCAAATTTCTTACTGTGCAGAAAACTGAGCCATTGTAGCAATGACTTCTCTCACTTCCCATCCCTGACACTCAATTAATCACCAAGTACTGCTAATTTCACCTCCCAAATATTTTTCTAATGTGTCCCTTCCTCTCTGTCTTCAAAACCTGCTTTGTCATCCCCCTGGGGATTTTCCTATAGCATGTCTCCCTCCCTTCAGCACTGACCAGGGTTTGGTTGTAAGGAACAGAATCCACACTCTGTTTAAGAAGGTGATTTGTTTTACGGCATTAAGTGACTTACGGGATTGTTGGATAAGCCGAAGAAGCATAGTGCGCTTTCCAATATGGCTTTGAAGGCCACACTGCAGAACCTGGACGCAAGGGCCCACTGCTTCTTTTACAATCAGAAAGCTTCCAGCCAAAGAGAAAAGCTGCTGCTCCAGCTGCCTTCTCTGGGATCACATCTTCACTGCTACACTCAGGGTGCCAGCACGATTGGGAAACCCGACCATTGGAAATCCACTGTCTTCATGAACCCACCACAGAACAATGCAGCCCGTCCTGAGAGAGCTGGTCAGCAGTGCTGGCGGGCCACAGCCTTATTTCCACCACCCAAATGTTGGGTCCACACTTCTGATGGATAGGATGGAAATCACACCCAGAACGATAGCTGAAGTGGAGCCTTAGGAATGTAGTTAGATAGATCTCGAGGGCAAACCACCACATCCTCACACTCCTTCATGTTAGCAGAGTGATGCGACTCCACCACGCTGCTCTTCAGGTGAAGCTCTCTCAGTGCTCTCCATCACCAAGGGCAGGGTTCCACCTGCTCCTGTGCCACCGTGGCATCGCAGCCCTTCACCCTGGACTCTCCAGTAGCACCAAGGAGCGTTCTTTGTGCTCGCTCACCTGTGTCCTTGCCCATGATGTCCTCTGCCTGGTGGACACTGACTCATCCAAATCTCAGTCTATCTCAGTCTAGGCATCACAGGAAGCCTGTTTTGACTTTCAAGAGCTATTTGCAGAATACTCGATGCTTCCAGACCTTGAGAGCACCCACTTCTGCTTCTGCCTCTGCTATTTGTTATGTCTCATCCAGGGCGACAATGGAGTCTAATTTGCCTCCATACTTTCAGTGTCTATGCAATGCTTGGCCCCAAGTATACGCAGAATGAAAATTCATTAAATCTAAATGAATGAAACTAAACTGTGTCTCAGTTGGATTCCCCAACAATCAGCGCTAAAGACGGTTTGTCTGTAGGACATTTTTACTGGGAGCACCACGGGGATCTGGCCCTGCAGAGGGCAAAGAATTTGGACTGGGCAAGGAGAAACCGCACTGCAACTTAGAAAGAAACGCTAGCTAACATTATAGTGACCCCCAGAGCTGGAAAGTCCCATCAGAGATGTTTCACTTTCAAACAAGAGGGCCAGACCTCTGTAGCCCTCTTGATCAGTCATTAGATACGGGGCTGTCACCTCAGGGTCAGCAGCTCCCTGCAGCTGTAGAACAACTCCTGGAGAGTGACCAGCCAGTTTAGCCATAAAAGAAAAACCATTCAGATGAGCAAGTGGATAGAAGAATGGAGAAGTGGGTAGAATGTTGGTGATATGAATGAATAGATAGATGGATGGGTAGATAGAAAGTTGGATGGGTAAACAATGATGGTGACAGATAGATAGTTGATAGATGATTGACTGATAAATGATAGATGATAAACTGATTATACATGACAAGATTGATAGGTGATAGGTAGATAGAATTAATTTATTTATTAAAGGAACCTGATTTGTGTGATTGTGGAAGCTAGTTACATGGTTTACATGTGTCTGTTGTTTCTCTCCATCTTGGCCTCTAAATATGTAGGTTAGGAGGTCAGAAGGGAAACAGGACAACCCAGAACCTGGGAGCTGAGCTGACCCAGGGCAGGGTGGACAGGAAGTCACCCAGTCTCTATCCCAGCCGCCATATTGGCTTATAGCTGTGTGGGGAAATGGGTACCTTCCTGCAGGTGAGGACTCTCAGCAACCGACTCTCACAGGGATCAGAAGACCCTAGGACTAAAAGGAGGGATCAGGGCCAAGCTCCACAGCGGCCATCCGAAATCCTGCTTAGAGAACAGTACTCAGAATGGCTACTTCCCTCTAGGGCCACTCTATCCAAGCACCACAGCATCTGGCCTGGCAAAACAGATAAAGCAGGGTCAATGCATGACAAAAGATGGAATAAAATGAACCTGGATCATAACATTTCAGATACCTTCACATCTCATGAAATTTGAGGTGAGAGGAGAGAAAATAAGAGACATCCAGGGACTGGGGGCGCTCTCTACAGGGTTCATGAGACTGATGGTAGGAGCGGGAGGAACCACTGAGCTATGAGGATAAGACAAGGAAACATGTTATAAAAACTGCGTGAGGTTTTGTTTTGGTGGGGATATGAAAACGGTATACTCTGTCAGCTAATTGTGCATCTTTAGAAATCTAGCTTCTCTTCAACGTTTTCCTTCTCGCACGGTTTTCATCAAGGATGTCCCCTTCTCCCTCCTCTTCACTCTCTGCTCAAGACATTCTTTCTTCCTGTCCCCAAAGAAGACTTCGGAATCCTTGACACTTCCAATGGGCTGGATGAAACATAACAGACATCTTTGCCAGCGTCCAGTCCCCACATGTGTCCCCAGCTTCTACCCCACTTAAACACGGCTGTTTCTCATATCATTTTTATTCGCCATAATGAAGCTAAAAACCCATGTCTGGAAAGAAGATTTTTGCTTCTGTTCCCATCCCTGATTGTTAATATTAGAAGACAAAGTGAAAGGCCTAGAGACTTCTAAGCCAGCTTCTCTGTCTAGCCCTCCACCACACTGTCCTGCTTCCTAGGGATGCGGATTTAGGAACCAGAAATCACTAGAAGTCGGAACAAAGGAAAACACAGGGGGTCAGTGCTCCTGACCTTTCCTGAATAGATATTACTCTTTAGCAGAGAGCACTGGGAAGAAATTGAGGGAAAGTTAAAATAACTACATATACAAAAGTAACGGATAAAACTTCTGTTTTCATTAATAACAGTTACGAAGAAAATAAACCGAGAGCTGTAGCTTGCTTTCAGCATTGCACAGATATGAGTTGAACTTTAAAAAAATCGATCTGTTGGCTTAGATGCTCATCTCAGAAACCTTCATCTCTGATTTATTGCTTTAATATTTTGAACAATGCATTAATTGTGCATTCCTCTGGCCCTACTCCCCAATTATTCACTTTCTGTAAATAACCATTTAAATGTTAAATGTTAAAGAATGTTAAGAAATCTCTTTGTAAGGCAAATGATCCCTTGGAAGCATAAATAACCCCCTCAGTTTACCTAATATTGATATCTCCTGCTGCTGCGCTAGCCATTGATATTGTTTGAAGTGCATTTGAGGGTGTAGACTCTGTGGGCTCAGTGGAAGCTGTCTCACCTTCTACTCTGAGGAAGCAGGAGGTGTGCTTTCTGAGTGTCTGCTTTAACAGAGTTCACTTGATGAGTTTGTGACAGTTAAGACTTGGTCTGGTGTCACCTGACACATAGCCCACATGGTTTCCACGGTTTCCGTCAGAGTGTACTGTGGCAAGTTGTGTATCTGCTTGCTTATTTTTAAGATGACCTTGACTCTGCTAAGTTCTCTAAAGCTAGGTATCATCCCAAATGATCCAATTGCTGGGGAACTTCATGGTCTTCTTCAATGGTTCTCAATCTTTGGCATTCATTGGATTATTGAAAAAGGTTCTTTAAAAATGCAGGTGCTAAAGCACTTCAGGCTTGACAATCGGAATCTCTGGGGTAAAGGAAGGAAAAACACCTGCACCTCATTTACTTCTGAGCTAATCAAAAGATGCAGTGATGTCAGTGACCCATTGGCTGAACTTACTGATGTGACTTCAGGTGAACATGTAAGACACCATAGCTGGAGCAGACAGCTGTGTGATAACAGCCCTCAGCCTCAAATGATGCTAAATACCCCAGAACACTGGTACCACATGGACCGACCTTGGATATTGTCCACAGGAGCATGGTGTTCAGAAGGACCAAGAATTCTTATCACATATTGTTGGTACCCATACAATCACCTCATGACTTTGCTTTTCACTCTAGGAAACTCACTGAGAAAGAAAGGCATGAGCTATGCTGAAACCAGTCCTAAACATCCACTATTGGGTTTACTAGCATTTTAAAGCTCAGTGGCACAGCGCCTACAGTGCCTGCCTGGCAAGTATAAGGTCCTGAGTTCTGGTCTTTTCTTCCTGGAAGCATCGCTAGGCAAACCCATAGTCTCCTTGCTGGTCAATGGGGCCACTGTTCTAGTGCCACCAGCAGAATATGAGAGGTCATATGGCACATTTTTCAGGTAGGAGAAAAGGGCTGCCTTTGTCATGGGTCTTTCTCTCACCTCCTGGAGGCTCTGGCAGTAGCAGAGAGCAGCCTTGGAGGCAGTGCAGAGACAGGAGTGGGAGGAGCCTGCATCCCTGCTCAGCTTAGGTGGAGCAGAGCCCACTCCAGCCCTTCCACTAACAGGAACACACGTGGGGCTGTGATGTGGGTGAAACCAGAGAGAAATAAACCTAGGAGGAGCTGAGCTGCTGAGCTTTGGGATCCCTGGTCGCATTAGCCACCCCTCCCTCTGACAAGGGTCATGTGCCAGGATTGCAGTCTCCCCTCTTTCCAGGTTTTCACATGGCTCCAGGGGTGCCCTTGGGGCTGTGAGGATTCATTTTACTGAGAATGGTCAAACACCCACCACTCTCTGCCCCACCTTTTTTGAGCACTCAAGATCAATCCTTTCCTCTTCCTTCCTTGCTCTTGAGATCTATGCTAATTTTCTAGCCTGCAACTGAAGTTGGTATGCAAAATGTTGACTGCAATTAACCATCAGGCTGAGGCCTATCAGTTTTCCAGCTCTCCACTAACATTCAAGCTCAATGTATAACTCAAAGGGAAGAAAGGGGGAAACAAAGCTCTCTCATATGAATTTCCTAAGATCAGGCTCTTCAAGATCACTAATGGTAGAAGCCAGATGAGAGTCTTCCTGTTGATGCTATCACACAGGCACGGGAAAGATCTAAGACCCCCCAGGTGCCTGGCATGTCCTCTTCTGCAAGGTGGGGAGAGTAATCCTCCCTGTGATGCCTGGGAGGATGGCTTGAGGGATATCTGGTTCCCAGGACATGCTTGGTGGACACAAACTGTTAGTCCCAAGCCCATGAGACACAGGAGAAACTGCCTTCACCTCTGGGACACCAGGAACCTCAGGGCAACCTGGACCACAGCCCCGTTGACAGGGTGTTCACCGGGGCCAGGCTGACCTGTGACACTCAGTGTTTAGCAATTCCACTGAAGTCCCCCTAGCAGCAGTCCCTCATGGCACAGCCTAATACTGCCTGCCAGTTTCTCAAAAATCAATCTAAAATGACTTAAAGAGGGTGATCGCACAGTTTTGCAGTCGATTCTGACAGACAAGAAAAAAAGAGACGCAGAGCAAGCAAGCCCGTGTCTCCTCCAGTGCGCTGAATCGGTGACAAGACTAAAGTCTGGCTCAGTCCACCTGGCCCCTCTGCAGAAGTTCAGGGCTATTCCCGGGAAGCCCCCTCCCCACATACAGCCTGGCCTTCTCACCTCCCAACTTGTGTCACCCCTGCAGGGCTGGACCAAGGTTCCAAGCTGGGATTCCCAGAACTTCTGTTTGCTTTGACTCATGACAGCCCAAATGTGCTGCCATTCAAAATCCACACTGGAGTCCACAGAGCCCTGTCAGCAGAAAACCCTCTTTCCCCGAGAAGGACAAGGTGGAAAGGAGGAGGGCGGAGGAGCAAGGAAAAGAAAAACCCATCTTCAAACACTGGGCTCTGTTGGGTGGAGAGAAGAGCGAAGGTCCTCCTGGGCACAATGGTGATAAGGTCCCCTTCCTTCCCCTGCAAAACGGGGAGCCAAGCTGGAGACCTGGCAAGGACACACTGGGTGGTTTTAGTCTATTTGCTCAACTCAAATGCAACGCTGAGTGGTCACTGAGCTGGTTTCTCTGAGGAGGACTCCGTAGCTCTCCTGTCCTGTGGCTGTTTCCCGGCGCCTTCTCTTTCCAGAGGGAGTGGATCCAGGCTCCCCTGCTGTCCCTCCTGCAGCCTGGCGGGGCAGCACACAGGCACTGCAGTTTCCGGTGGCTCTGTTGCTCCAGCCTCATCTCCCAGCTCCTTCACCTTTGCACTGGGGCCTCTTTAGTGGTTAAATGAGGAAAGTCCTAAGCCCCACCATTCCCAGTCCCTGAGGCCCCTAGACCTGTGGGCCAGCCCCTCAGACTGCGTGTCCACAGAGTGGTTTGTGGTCTGTGCAGCCCCCCAGCCCCTCCCAGGGCATCTGTGCCCAGCGTGGACCACAAGCCGATAAAGAAGGCACAAGCACACCGCCTCCCAACTCATCCGTTCATCTTCCTCATGTGAAATTCCAGCCCTGCTGACATCCCTGAACTCCCCACTGAAGTTTCTGCCCATTTCTGTGCCCTCTTTTTAAAGGCAGGCTTCCTTGAGGCTGAGGGATTTTTGGTTGTGGTATTTCTGGGTGCCCAAGTGTGGTCCTTTGAGACACATGTGCTAGAGTGGACTTTTCCTGGGGGTCCCTTCCCCTCAACGCCCTGCTCCTCTGGTCTTCTCTTTCTAATCAGTGACACAGAGCCAGGATTCTGCTTAGCAATGATGTTAAAGCACGTGGCCAATGCATCAAAGTAATTGTGGGGCTTCCATGGCAAATAAAAAGCCATCTCCATCTCCATTGGTCTCTGTTTCCATCTCTGTCTCCATGGAAGCCTTGGAGCGATGCGGCTCAGGATGTGATCAGACTACAAGCATCTGCCTGGGTACCTCCCAGCTCTCTGTGGTACAGAAGATTTGTCAAAGGAAGGAGAGAAAAGCCCAGGAAGACTCTAGGGTTGTCTTGGTTTTGTTAGCAAAGACGAGATAAGCAAAACAATCTCTCTCTAAAATTCAATTAATTTTTTTCCACCTTGCTAATTTGTTTAGCCTCGTTTATCACAGAGGCTGAGACATCAGATCTCAGGGGGCTGTGCTCCCCCAACTGAGATGTTGTTGCACAAGGAGGAAACAAGTTGTCCCAGCCAAGGTCACTACCAGTCAGTCATGTGGTTCCTTAAGAGCTGCTTGTCCTTGGGAGCTGAGCAGAGAGGCTCATCTGAGCCACTCCTTGCCCGCCTAGAGACAACCACGTGCTGCTAGCTCCTGCTCAGATGCCTACCTATCTCTCTTCCTTCCCTGCCTGGCTGCAAATAAGAAGGAGAAGCCCTCTCTCCCACCCATAGCCCCTACTTTCTTTTTAATAAGGATTTTTTTTCGCAATTGAAAGGCGAGATACTCTCTAGCCATAGAATTTTCTGACAGTATCATCCGGCAGAAGCTTTTGCCCAAGGCAGCTGAATGTTAAAGACATTAGTTAATTAAATCTCACAACACTCCCATCCCTGTCTATTTCCTCTTGGGCCCAAGAGACAGAAGGATATGGTGCCCAGCTTTGGCCAGAGGGAAAAAACAGTGGGGAACAAAATCCTCTGATCACTTGAAGGCCTCTGGGAAGAGGCTGGATTTCAGGTTTTAGGGTGTGAGTCTGGGGCCACCCTGGAGTTGTGGAGACTGTATCCAGGACTACGATGAAAGATCCAAAGCAAACCAAGTGCTGTTCCCTGCCTCATTGTGTGATCTTGGGCAATCATCTCAGCATGACTGAACCTCAGTGGCTGCATCTGAAGAACAGAGCTCTGAATACTCACTGCACAGGATGACTGGAAGACTGGGCGGTATGTCCATGGGACTGTCTGTGGCATGGAGCTGTTTACAATCCCCCAGCTCAGATGAGTCTTTGCCCTACACAACCTTCAGACTTTCTGGTAGTGAACAGCAGCCATGAAGTTCCCTGAAGTGTCAAGCAGAGCCCAGAGTTCTGGGTCTTGCCCTGTTCATAAGCATGTCGCAACTCCCACCCCCTTTCCTTAAGAAACAAAAGAAACCCTTTTTGTGCACCTTTGTTGGGTAAATTCAGTCTCTAGATGTGTTTCTGACAATTGGGTTTTCTGAGCTGATTTCTGGGCATCTGCTTCTTCTTCCCTCTCCAAACGGCCCCTCCTGGGCCATTTCCTGGGGTCCCACCAGCATTTTGCTCCTAGTTTATGAGCAGGTGACAGGGCGAGCTTTCAAGGTTCGCTGACTTCGAAAAGTACAATGTGGGCGAAGCATTCCGGTGCTTGAATGAAGCATGGCAACTCCCAGGGCTGCCGTCATTGACAGGAAATTGATGCCCCATTGCTGTTTACCTAGCAGACATTAGTTCTCCAGGCTCGGCCTTTGTGAGAAGGGTGGAAGAGTGGGCGTGGAGAGGAAGAAAGTGAGTTTTCCGCTTTGTCACTGTCGCTCTCCTGGTGCCTCTCTCGTGGGAGTTTGCGCCATGAGTTTCTGCCCGTTCAGCTTAGTAAGTAAATCCTACCCTTGTGCAAAGCGATGTCCCAGAAGAGATAATAAAGGGGGACAGGGGACATGCATGGAGGTGCGGCACTGCCCTTGAGAACCTGAGACTCCAGGCCAGTGTGGAGGCGCTATTTGCAAGGCTAAGGACCTTGACCTTGGCTCTGGGAGGGCATTTGTCCTGGGCACATTTGTATTGGAGGAAGTGAGGTGAAGGAAGCCTTAGGAGAAGTTCAGCTACATCCTGCTTCTTGGGGACCTCCCCATAGGACAGAAGGGGGTCTAAAGGCACAGTGACACAGCCAGGGTCCCTCTTGGAGTCTGGCCGGCTGAGTCCAAATGCATCCCTCTTGGGGAAGCCAGGGAGCAGTTAGGCCTTTCTGTGTTTACCAAAACTAAAGGCTGTGCTGTCCCATGCCTGCCGATATCCACACCAAGGCGTCCTCTGCCATCTTCCCTCCTGTGCTTTCCCCTGAGTTCTGGCTCCCTAATCACGGACCCCTTTCCCAACTGTCCCTCACAAGCCCTGGTAAAGCAGGCCCTGATAGCAAAGTGACTCGGTCTCTTGCGGCATTCCCTTATCACAAACCTCAAGAGCACTGGATACATCCTCAGTACATCCTCAGTACCCGTCACTTTGGGTGGGCAAAGGGTAAGTAGCAAAGAGTTTTCAAAGACACCTTTCGGAATTGGGTAAAAGCCCCAGCTACCATCAGAAAAAAATGAATACACATGCTAAAAATTTGTATGATGTCAGTGGTTCATGCATTCATTCAGCCTTAGGTGAAGAACACCTCTTCTAGTTGCTTCCAAATGTGGGGAGGAGTTTTATCTCTGCCATCTTGGATCAGGGGGACATTTGTGCAGCATTAGCAAGGCCCTGATTCTCCACACAACCTCTTCACTCCTGGGTGCTGGTGATACAGGGGAAATATAACTCCCAACCTGCTAGATGTCCAAACACCAAATTTGCTGTTATGGTTGATACACTGTGTTAACTTGAGAAGTTTAAAAGTTTAACTAAGAGACTTAGCATGGAGCCAGGATCCTTACTGAAAGCGTTTGGCCCAGACAGGACACTGTAGCTAGGAAAGCCTCAACAAGAAGCAGGAAGCCCCTATCTCCCCCGCCCCTAGGAATTTACCTGTGCCGCCATCTTCCCGCCCCTGGAAATTTACATATGGCGCCAAACCTAGGACCAATGGGCTACCTGTGCATCCCTAATGCCCTCCTTAAGTTCCACCCCAAACCGAGGCTATTTACATACCCCCACTCCACGTGTCCATCGGAGAGATCAGCTGTAGCCAGTGGTGGGGGGTGCTGGTCATCTCTCTCCAAGTTCTCAGAATAAAGGCTGCTTTTTGTTTTATACTTCTCATCTTTTGGAAATATTTTTCATCTTTTGGAAATAATCCTATCACTTACTTGGTAAATATCCTCAGTGTATGCAAGAGGGAGACACAGAGATTTTGTGTGTTACATCGGCCCTGTAGGGAGGAGGGAGCATGTACAATATAAGGGAGGAGAGGAGGTTTGTTCTTCTCTCTTTTTGCCCTTTTGCTGGCTGCTACCTGGAAGTGTTGCCCCTGTGCCATCCCACCCTTGGAGCCAGCTGATTATGGACTGAAACCTCCAAAAATGTAAGCTAAATAAACCTTTCCTTCCCTAATTTTGAGTTTCAGGTGTTTTGTCTCAGCAACCAGAGAAAAATAACGGAGACATTTGTGTTATTTAACATTGAACAATGAATTCTAGGAACAGTGGAGATTGAAAGTAGGAAGAATTTATTGAGAGAAAGAAAGCTTCTGTCTAAGAGGGACAGAAGGGTCCCAGAAAGTTTGCTGCCTGCCAACCCTGCCTACCTAACTTACCTCTCTATAATACGAGGATCTTTCCTTTTTAGAGAAAAAACATGGTGCATGCTCTCTTCCTCTCTAAGTCACCGTTAGGTAACAGTGAGTGCCAATGGAAATTGGTTTATCTTTTGACACAGAGCTTTGAAAACAAAAAATATAAACTACATTTACATGGATTACTTCTTAAAAGCTCTCCAGATGGTTTTATATGATTCTTTGGCATCCTTCACATCTGCACACACCATCAAATACCTAGTACAGGGTAATGGCTTTTTCTTGAAGGTTATTTCCCAAATGAGCTGTAGAAAAATGTTCATGAAACATGGAAAGGCAATGGCATTCCTCATCAAGGGTAGAGGATTACGTTGTGATTTCTTACCTGTCCTAATGTCCACTCATACTTAAAGGGAAAGGGGTCAGGGACTCTGATTAGTTGGCTGTGGATTTAGAACTCATGAAGGTAAGGTGTTTGTGTCTTTCCCAAATTTACTCTAACCCAGGGTGGTTTGGGTGCTGTGTCCTGATGTAAGGATGTGTGGGTGTCCAAGGTCCATGTGTGAAGTCTGGTGCCCAGGTGCTAGGGTTGGGAACTACTATGAATCTTTGAAGATACAGGGTCTGGTGGGAGCTTCTCAGGTCATTGTAGAGAAGGAGACCTCAGCCTCTCCCTCTGTGTGCTCCAGTTTGAGATGTCACCTCTTTTGCCAACATGTGCTCCTGCCAACCATGCTGCCATCTCCTGTCCTCATCAGAGGCCAAAAATTGGGCCTCTCCACATGACTTTGGACTTTGAACTTCCAAAACTGTGAGCCAAATAAACCTTTTCTCTTTATAAATTAGCTGCCTCTGGTATTTCACTGCTGTAACCCACAACTAATACAGGAGATGGAATCTCTTGGAAGAAATTAGGTCACAAGTGGGACTGCTGCCCTTAGAGAGGCCCCGGGAGCTGCTTGCTCCTGCAGTCATGTGAGGACAGAGACAAAACACCCAGCCATAAACTTGATATTAGGGTCTTACCAGGTGCCAAATCTGCTGGCACCTTGACTTTGGATTTCCCAAACTCTAGAACAGAAGTACATTTCTGCAGTTTATAAATCTTTGATATTTGTCATATCTGCCTGAGCAGACTAAGACCTGAGGAGACTTTAGTGCTAATGTCACCTTTCTAGTGCAGCTGTGTTTGAGCTGGGTGCTCGGAGAAAAGAGAATTCTGAGAAGGAATGAACACACCTGTAGAGAGAAGCAGAGGTCAAGTGTCACGTGCCCAGGAGCCTCCCTCCTGTGGCTTCCTGTGAAGACTTTGCCAAGATAGCATAGTAGCCATTCCTATGCTGATACCAACCTGCAGCTCTTCCATCAGGAGGCAGGGTCTACGCACTGCTCCCTGACTCCTACTGGTTTCATCCAGAGAGTGTGTTGGGAGCCATGCCTGGGACTTCTGGGACAAGCTGGAAGGGACCTTGCCATTTCCATTCTGCTGGAATGGGAGCCGGTCATTGTGTAAAGATGGCTGAACCAGAGCACCCATGATGGGGACCCATAAGGAGAAAGTCTGTGTAGAGGAGACCAGAAGGGACCCAGCCCACCAACTCAAGCCCTGGACTTGAGTGAAGCCAGTTTGGCTTCTCTAGCCCCACAGGACACCCCAGCTGACACCATGAGTAGGGAGGGATTGGCCACACCAGCCTGCCCAATGTGTTCCAGCCATTCCAGGTGACGGCCTATGCACCACAGGACTGCCAACTTCCTGCCAGCCCCGTCCCATTTCCTGACACCCAGAATCACAAGAATTTAAGGTTGTTTGGAGCCACTAGGTTTTGTTATGTCACAGAAGAAATGCCACACAATAGTCTCTCCTTTTTCCTTTTTACCAACAGAAATCTGATTGCACTCCCGGCAAAACTGTCACTTTTTAAAAACAGTTCCTCCATCATTCTTTCAGCTAGAGGGAACCATCTGACTAACTTCTGGCCAAGGAGCTGTCCTTGGGTGAAAATTCTAGCAGAGTTTTCTGAAAGGTTAGATGAGTCCAAAATTCCTTTGCACTTTAGTTTTTGTCTTTGAGACTGGGACACAGAGGCTTTGGTTGAATGAGTAGCAGACATCTTGCAACCAGGAGGACAAAAAAAAAAAAAAATCACAGCACTGAATTCCTAATGACATGGATGACTGCTTAATTTTGAAAGTATTTCATGAGAAAAATCAACCTTGTATTTTTAAAGCCAATATTGCTACTCATTTGTCATTGCTTGCTTGGTTTTTTGATGTTTGTTTGGCTTATTTAATCACATTGAGCATATTTCTAATTTACACATGACAAATTCTGAGCCCCCATAAGACACAGGTGCATCTCTCTCCCGGGATCCTAGGAGGTTCCACTGTCTGTTACTGTTTTTCATTTGTTTTTTTTTTTGACAGCTTGAATAGATTTCAGTTGCCCATCATTAAGCAATCCCACGCCCAGACAAGGAGCCTGAGAAAAAGGGAGAGGTCTGTCAGGGTCATTTCTGCTTCACCAAACACAAAGCCAGAGGCCCCTTCTGAGCAGAAGAGGTTAGGATGATCACCAACTCAGGCTTCTAGTCCCTGCAAAAATATCTACAGGTCTTGGTGTGATCTCCTTTCTCAGAAATCAGCTGAGCAAGATAGGAGCTGCTTTCGCAGCCCAGCTTAGCTCTGCACAGCCCTCCCTCAGGGTACAGGCACCCAGAGGTCATCTTGGATGTGTGGGGTACAGCGCCTGTGTCTAATCAAAGTGCTGCCAGTGTCCCTTCTCTTGTCTCTTCTGTGGCCACAGGCTTCGCTGCTGAGTCTAATGACACAGAATGAATCAGCCCATTCATTAGTTCTGGTTTCTTGGAAACATCTTCTCCACATAGTCTTCCATCTGCAGGGCTCCTATTTCCTGCTGCACTGAGGCAGCAGCTGAGATTTAAATCTGAACTGCCGGGGAGGCTGGCTTGGGTGAGGCCCTTTCTGCTGTTGAGACTCTGGGCCCACCCTAATGTGACTTCCAGGCAGCACCTAGAGGTGTGCTCTGGGTGACCTTATAAAGTCCAGAGCCGGCCTCCATCCCAGAGTCTGGTGGGTCCCAAGCTGCTGCTGCTCCTGGTGAAGAGGAAACAGTATTCTGTTTTCCCTGCTTGCAAAATCTTTCCAATTTAGAAAAGGCCTCCAGGAAAAGCCAGTGTTCATTTTTTTCACAAAACAGCTGAAGGCCTCATCCTGTCTTTTTTTTATACAAGCAGAAACTTCCTTCCAGTAGAATTATGGGTATTTAAGTGTCATTTCAATGCTAGCAGGAGATTTTACCTTCGTAGTTATTTGGGGGAGGGGGATAAAGCACAAGGATGAAGAAAAGTTGATAGTTCTTTTCTAAATACCTTATGTAAAAGCATTTTCTGAAAGGTATTGGTTGGTTACTATCCAGCATTTGACCTCAAAGGGGCAATTGCATCCTGGTAGAAAACGAGAAATTCATTTCTGAGCACTAAACTGTAGACATTTATCTGGAAAGAAGCTCAGAATACATTTTCAAATGAAAAAAATATGGATTCTAAAACTATGCATAGAATGACCTTAATTTTTGCCTAAGTAGAGAAAGAAAAGGAAGGGGAAATTATTTTAAATCCATGTTTGTATATTTACAAAAAAAGACTAGAAATCTTAAATATTAAAGATGACTATAATATCTATTTGGGATAGAACTATTTGTGATTTTTTTTAACTTTTCAGATTTTGTGTAATGAACAAATGTCACTTTAATGTTACTAAAAGCATTATGTTTACAGGCATTAACTAACTCTGTGACATTTCTGAAAACCATGTATTGTGCTTTTCTTGCAATATTAACATCTAAAAGGGGTGATGCTTTATTTCCCAACTAGTTATCTAATGCATTTGTTAGAATGGGGGGTGGAACAGATCGACTACAGCATATCAAGAACTCAAACGTGTCTTAGAATCTTGCCTCCTCTCCTCCAAGGTTGTTAGAAGCTTCCAGATGAAAGTACCATGCTTCTATTACAAGTTATAATCTTCTGTTCACTCAACAAAAATTTTTGAGAATTGTTATTGTTTGGATTTTAAATATCCCCTAGAAGTTCTTGTGTTTAAAGGTTTGGTTGCTGTCGGAGTGGTGGAGCCTTTAGGATGAAGGCTTAGTGGAAGGAAGTTAGGTTCCTGGGGCCGGGCCCTTGCAGAGGATGCTGAAATCCTGGTCCTTCCTCTCTCTTCCTGACGCCATGAGGTGAGCAGCCTCCTTTACCCTGCGCTCCCCACCTAGATGTGCTGTCTCATCACAGGGCCAAAGGCAACCATGAGCTGAAGCCTCCAAATCCGTGAGGCAAAATTAATCTTTTCTTCTTTGAAATTAACTGGCTCAAGTATTTTATCCCAGCAACAGATCCCTGATTAACACAGCTATCTATTGTGTGTGGTGGGCTAAAGGGAAACTGTGGTTGAGAAAGACATGGTTTACCCAGGGTTTGCTCAGGGAGGGTCAGGGGTTTTATCCTGACAAGCAGCTTTTGCCATTGGCCTAAGGTGGCTGGAGAGTGTGTGGATGGGCCCAGGGGAAGACAGTCATGGTTTCTTGGCAGGATCTTCTATGGAAGAGAAAAATGGTGGCAGATGTGCTGGGAAACTGGACAACTCTGGGTGATGTTTGTAGGGGAGAGAAAGAAAAGAAACAAAAGACGAGCAAAGGATCTGATAAGCCCATTTAAGAAATACTGTTTTTGATTAACAGTGGGCCTTGCCCTGTCCCCATTCTTACCTCTAATGCAGCTGGTTTTTCAGTTCAATTTTCCTCTAAGCTAATGTTCTTCCCAAGAGGCTCAGAGCCAGGCTCAGCTAATGCATTAGACCTTCCATCAGCTTTTCCCCATATCCGCATCCCAACCAGTTCCAACAGTTCCTGGGTCATGCTCATCCCTTTTAGCATCTGTACACACAGAGAGTGGGGATGCCTACTGGAATCTGGTTTCTTTTCCATTTAGGAAAGCAAAGATTGAGGTTAGGTACTCCATCTTGACAAAAATAAGATAAATTTGAAAATGCTGGAGATATGTGGTTTAGTGGTTCCTACCTCTACAGCTGCAACCATTTACAAATCTTTCTAATGTTTTGTCAGATTCTGGATCCAATTCCTCGCCGTCATGCAGAGGTGCCCATAATGGTTATTTATGTTCCTGGTGAGTTTATCCCCCCATTCGGCTAGGGTCATTTATTTCCACGGGAGGGTGAGATATACAATATTGGTTTTCATGAGGTGCTGCACTGACATTTTTGTACTGCAGGAGCCACGGGGGCTTAGGGAGGCTGACTGAGTCCAAGGGTAACCAGCTTAGGAACAGATCCAAGGTGAGGAGGGTAACTTTTCTTCTCATTTTTTCATCAATGCTCTCCTTGATTTTCTTTGTCTTGTGTGTATGTTTTGCTGCTTGGCAAATTCTGAGCACTGAGTTTTTCATGTTTTATTTTTTAAAATCATTTGTGTACCCAGAACTGGGTTCCAGGGGGCACTTAATTTGAGGATAAATGTTCCCTCATCCCTGTCCTTGGTTTATCTCCACCTTAAATTTGTGCCCAAGTTTTGGAGGAATTTGGAATCACAGCAGCCAAGAAAAGCCCATGAGTGAATTAACTCAGTGACTTTGAGATAAGTGAAAAATCCATGAAGCTCAGAAAAATGTAGACACTGGAAACCCTTCTTCCAGTTGAGGACATGGCCAGTGGGATGAATTCACCTTCTGCTTCTTTAAAAGTTGGGGTGCCAAGGTCAAGGGAGATGCTACTTTCCTAGAATAAATAACTGGCATAGGTGAGTGTTGGATGGGTTGTGTGAATCCCCAGAAGTCTCCAGGCATTAAACAACACAGTAGATTAAATGATACCCATTACCATTATATCACCTTACCCCAGAGAATAATTAAAGTGTAAACCATCACAAGGAATTTGAGTGATCTCTATGACTCCATCTGCAAAGAAACCAGACCAGGTGAAGATTCTGAGGCTAACAGAGCTGGAGGAGGTCGACCAGCAAGCCAAATAACAGCACCTCTAAGTTAGGCTCCAACCTGCTGCCTGCACTTGGTGCTTTTAAGCCTCTCCACATAAAGATCTATCAATTCCTAAAAATTAATGCTATGGAACCCTAATAATTTACACTGGAATCGCTCTTGGCAGACACTCTGTATAGTAGTTTTCATTAAAAAGTTGACAGATATGATGTGGAGCACTTCGCCTCCAATGACAGTTTATCATAAGAATGGAAAACTCACAACAGAGAAATATCGTTATTATTAATAAGTTTTCATTAGGTCTCCACAGCATGCAACCTGCTGAAGAGGACAAAGACATAGAGGATCCGGCTAAATTAAAATCCAAATAAAGACCCATTAAAATTTAGGCATGAGGTTGGTTGAGTGGGTGCTAGAGCTGTCCCTTGCTATGAGAAGTCCAGGGGGTGAGGGACAATAGATCCGAACGCAACCTTCTGTTGACAATGACGGTGAACAAGAAGCTGTATCTTCTGAGGTTATTTTTTTCCTGTCCTTTTCCTGTAGGAGTAGGATTAGAAATGCCACTGCACATAGAACCCTTTCCATGCAGATTATTTCTAAGACAGTCCCTAGACCCAGCTACCCTGGTGACATCTCATATAGAAACTGTAGATGTCCCTGCCTCAGAGAAAGCCCAGGTGACAGAAATGTTTCATTGTGCTGTTAGCATCCTACTTCAATTTCCTCAGTCAAACACAGCTTCTAATAAAGGGCCAGCTAGCCTTCGGCCCAATTCCTCTGACCTACTTCGATCAAATGAAATTACACCCATAGTGGGAAGGGCTTTTCCTCCCAACTAGGAAATACTCTTCAGAAGAAATGTTAGTTTGCCATGTGGTATTTCTACGTCATGCTATGAGCTGTGGTCATTCCCAGAAATTAATTATGATTTGGTATAAGTACAGGTACCCTCTGGACTTGACTCTTGTCCTGCTGGAATTTCTCCTTCACTGGTCCTGTGCTCTTCAAGTGTCTCAGCCAATTCCTCACAAGGACAGGGCAGTTGGATGCAGAGAAGCCCAGTAATGTTGGAGTATAAATCAGGTTCTGCTACTTACTAGCTGTGTGATTTTGGGCATGTAACTTTACCTCACTGAGCCTAAACCGACAATATACAAAATAAGGGAAATGATCCCTCCCTCAAAGTACAGTTAGAAGGATTACATGAGCTGGGTGTGATGGCACACACCTGTATTCCCAGCTCTTGGGAGGCTGAGTCAGGAGGATGACTGCAAATTTGAGGGCAATTGGGCTACATAGTGAGTTTGAAGCTAGCCTGAGCTACATAATGAGATCTTGTCTCAAAAAGAGCAAACAAACAAACAAACAAGAAACACCTGAAACAATGTTGTACTCTAACCGTAATGTCAACTGCTATTATCTTGCTTCTGTGATCATCTGAGACCCCGAGCCTGATTCCTCATTCTCAAGACTTAATCACAATTGGTTACTGAAGTTTATTTTATTTTTCCTACCTTCTTTTCCTTCACTAAAAGTTTAATACACCCAAAGACTAAGGGCATCTAATGTGAGCAGATCTCTTTTTCCCACTTTGAAAAATTGATGTGCTCCATTCCCATAAGAGAAAAGGTGCCCTCTGAAGTGGACTGAGCATGTTTGCTAATACCGAGTAATCCAGATACTGAGAGCTGGCGGAGAGACACGGACGCCCTAATATTACACAGGGAGACAACATTCCTGATGGCCCATGGTCCACGAGGGACGCTGGAATGGTTTATAGCACCGGCCAAGCTGTAGGTGTGTGGGGATCACCTGATGTTCACCGCAGAGGCGAGGCACATGTGGGGGATGTGGGAGGACCACCCCGGATACACATAAACCTAGTGGCCCATAATTGTAGAAGGGAATGGACAACACAACCCCATATCTCTCTTGATCCCATCTTCTCATCATTCTTTCTCATTGTGTCTGTTTTCTGTCTGTCTGCTAAATACACACACACACACACACACACACACATACGCACACACACGCACACACACACATACACACACACACGCACACACACACACACACACACACACACGCGCGATAGCCTTGGAGCTGGAGAAGGGGTGATGTTCCCTCACATCAATAGTCCAGGTTCGAGGAGCCAGTGAGGAAGAAGGGTTTCTGAGCACCACAGGCTGGGCAAGAAAACCAGTGACAAGGAATACGTTCCTTTCCAAAAAAGTGTTCAGCCCTGTAGCAGCAGGCAAGCTGGAAAGGGTAACTGTTGAGTGGAACCCCTGAAATTTCCAGGAGCCCTGTCCAGTGTGGAGGCAGGCATGGAGAGGAAGCAACAGACCAATTCCAGTCCACCTTAAGGCTGCAGAGAATGAGGCCGGGTGGAGCATGGGCAGGAGGTAAAGATTAGCAAAGAGTGTTCCTGAATCCCCTGAGCATTCAGAAGTCTCCCCAAGGGGGCTTCCACTTCCACACTTTTCACTCCTGTGTGCACTAGAATTGGCTGGGTTACAATGGGGTGACAAACTAACCCCAAAATCTCAGTGACCTCAAACCACAAAGATTCTAACTCATTCTGAGCATCTATTTAGTGTTGTCTATGGGCTCTGATCCGTGTCACTCTTCTCATGGTCACCTGGGACCAGATTGATTGAGTAGCCACTCCCTGGAATATTCTAGAGTCCTTGGCAGAGGAATAAAGACAGGGTGCATTCTGGAAGGTGTCACATTGACAATTAAACCAGAAGGACCTGCTCATTGGCTAGGACCAGTCACTTGATTGCCCCTAGCCAAGGGAGAGGAAATACAGTACTAAAGCATGCCCAGGGTAGGGGAGACCCAGGATCTGGGTGACAGCCCTGTTTCAAAGTAGTGGATCCTTTTTTTATTCAAATAAAATATTATGCAGGATTCATTAAGTAAGATATCTAACAGAGCTGCTCTGACAGCTTTTGTTTTTTAAGCTAGAGGGGGAAGGTCAGGTTGGATTTCAACCCTTCCCACCCCTGTGTTTCCTCAGGTGCCCCCTGCACGTCTGTGAGGGCCCTGAGTTCCTGGAGACAGTGTGGCAACCATGACCCTAACACATGCGCTGCGTCCTGCACCTTGTTTAAATATGGTTCTGGATTTATTCACGATTAATTATTTTAACAAATGATTTTATTTTAATGGAAAAGGTACAATTAAATGGAAAAGCATCCATCTATAGCAAGCCTTGCTGCTTGAACAGGGTTGCTGTAAACGAAGCATTATTTTTATGTATCATAAATGCAGACACATGGTTTATGAGAAAATAGACGTCTTTAAAAATAGCCTCTGGCCTTTACACCTAGTCCAATTAAATGAAGCATACAAAAAATCCTTTTTAGAGCATTGATTCTTAGTAGCACAGAGGAAGAAGAAAGAGAAAATGAGAGAAGGAAAGAAAGTAAAAGAAAATGAAAGAAAGAAAGAATCAATGAATGAATGAATGAAATGAAAGGAAGGAAGGAAGGAAGGAAGGAAGGTAGGGGAGGTGCATACATGCTATACATGTACGAAGCTCAAGAACATTATCCTAAGCAAAAGAAGCCAGTCGCTAGAAGAGGAATGCTGTGTATGGTGTCACTTTCTGAGGTATCTAGAGAAATCACAATCAAAGAGACAGAAGGAAGAATGATGACAGCCAGGAGCTGGAAAGGAAATGGTGTCAGTGTTTAACACACAGTTTCAGTTTTGCACAGTGAAAAAGTTCTAGAGATCAGTTACACAACAACGTGAATGTATTTTACACCACTGAACTAACACTTAAGAATGGTTATGATGGTACCTTCTATGTTATGTGCATTTTACTACAATTAAAATTTACTACAAAAGGGTACTAATAGTTCCAAACTCTTTCTTAAAAAGAACAAAGTTGGGCTGGAGACATAGCTCAGTGGCACAGTGCCTGTCTGGCGAGCATGAGGTTGTGAGTTCGAGTCCCAGTACCTAAATAAATAGGAGCAAGTTAATTTTTCATTGTACTCCATCACTAGATAATATTTAAAATATTTTTCTTTTTTCTTTACATCTCCAATCAAAATTAAATCGAAATTGAACACCTTGATCATAACATAGGGAAATGTGACCCAAGCCCAGCCTTTGCTGGAGGCCTCACTGTCCCTTTCCTTCTCCACATTCCCCTTGTTACCCGCAACACTGACTGGTAGAGCGGTACTCACCCTACTCCTGGGCCACCCAGGAGGCCGTGGACTCGCGCCCAGGGTCGCTGGAGAATCGGAACTTGTCAAGTGTTTCTGGCCCAAATGGGAAGAAGAAGATACTGCTATGTCAGGAGTTTCTGCCTGGTGGGGCCCCAGGACCTCAGGACTTTGCTGAACTCGCTCTGTGGAGGCTGGCACACCCTGGATCTCCTCTGCAGATGGTGCACAGTGAGGTGGCTGTGGGGGCCTCCCCAGAGAAGACTCGGCAGAGCCGTGTGCGATTCATTGTCACGGGTGGCAGCACCTGTTGGGTGACCCAGGTGAGTCCTGAGGTCTCAGGGGCCAACTGTGTGATCTCAGGCCAGCGGGTTGCCGGATCTTCGAGTTCAATTTTCCACCTACAGGGGAGCAGTTAACTGTACTCTGAGGATTATGAGGATTCGTGCACTTATTAAAAATATGCACATGGGGCACTGAATGTGACAGCTACTGTGCTAGAACCTGGGAATACACCACTAAACAAAGCAGATGACAGTACCCATTGTCATGGCGCTCAGAGCCTGCATTGCTGGAAACTGACAAGTAAACAAGTATCTGACGAGTTAATGCTGCCCTGGGGATAAAGTGGGAAAGTGTGTGTGTGTGTGTGTGTGTGTGTGTGTGTGTGTGTAATTCTAAATAAAGTGGCCAAGAAAACTTTCATTGAGAAAGCAATCTGAGTAAAATGAAAGACTTGATGGAGGCAAAGGCGCAAGCCATGCAGCTGTCTGGCAGAGAGGATGTAAGTGCAAAGGTCCTGAGACCAGAATGGCTGGTTCAAAGCAGGGAGGTAGGAGGGTAAGAGAAAGCAGTCAGAGCAGTGTCATCAGGTACCAGAGGCCATTGTACTGGGGATCAAACTCATGCCCTTGTGCCTGCCAGGCAGGCGTTTTGTCACTGAGCTAAATCTCCAGCACCATTGTAAAGACTTTAATGTTTATTTTGAGTCAGAAAAGATGATGCTGGTGATGGGAAGAATATGACCAAATTCACATTTTGACAGAATCTTTCTAACCTCTCTGTGGAGAGCAAACCAAAACAGATAGGGACAGAAGGAAGGTGACCTGCCAGGAAGGTTTTGTGGTGGTCCAGTTGAAAGACGATGAATTGGAGCCAGCAGGTGGCTGTGGAGTTGAGGTGATTAATTTCACACCTGTGAAGCCCTTGTCACTGTCTGTGGCACGTGGTAAAAGATCATGGAGTGGGAGGGCGGTGATATCATTCACAAGGTACATGGGAGAAGAGAGTGAAGTTAGCGGTGAAAAAACCACAACATTCGGTGTGCCAGGCATGGTGTGGGGAGGGGAGGACAGGGCAGAAGCCTGGGCAGCACAGGTGATCACAGAGGTGCTATTTTGGAGCCAGGAGAAAAGATTCTTCTAAGCTCCAAAGGCACCATGCAGGGGCTGCAGCAGGGGAACTTTTCTGTACAAGATGCTCTGGAGGAACAGAGAATGAGGGAAAGCAAGGTCGGCCAGGACTCTCAAGATTCAGGGACACTGGAGTGATGACAGCAAGCCATTGTTTGCATGTTTCTATGTGTCAAGATACAGGAAATAGAAACAACCCTGGGAACTCAGAAACCGTAGAAATACCTAATAACTCCATCTTTGGACCTTGAATTTCTCAAGTTTAGCATCCAAAGAGGCAATTGTAGAGTAAGGTCGAGCTTTCAGGACAATCTAATGATCATTTGCCCTCCCTGCTTGGAGTAGATTCTGGAACTTCCAGGGATCCATGTGAGAAGAGAACTCTATTTGAGAAAACCAATGTTTTAAGGACAGTACTTCCAGACTTCCTTGAGATATATCAGGTTATCTGCTCACCCCTTTGATTTAGGGTCACAACCCCTAAATGTCCACACACATTTGGGGTAGAGATGATTGCCAAATGCTCCTAGGACTCCTGCTGCCCTTGGCAAGCAGCCCTCCACACAGGAAAGCACTGGCATGCACCCCAGGCACCACCAACCAAGACTGCCGTGGGCTACCTCAGAGAGCTCTTGTGAACAGAACACTTGTAAATAATGACATCTTTATTTTGTTATCATCCCAGTGGAGTTAGAAAATAGCTCAGGAATGGAACTGCTGAGTGGGTCTATATGCAAGATGAGATGTTCAATATGGTGCCATCCAATATGGCTGCCAGTGGCCACAGGAGGCTTCTGGGTATTTGAAATGTAGCCCAGGCACCTGACAGACTGTGTTTGAAAAAACGATTTTCATTAGTTAGATTTTCAGTTTTCATGACTGTATTGGAAAACACAGCTCTGGAAAGTTTATCACATTTATTCCTCAACTCCATCATTTTTTACTCAGCAAAGAAAGTGAAGGTCTGCAAATTTGGGGTCCTAGTCTTAGTGATTTGGGGAGCACAACTAGAGTAATGAGGATTGGAAGTAGCCTTGGAGAATCAGACATAGTGACCAGCAACTGAAGGACATGTCATGCCCTGATGTCTTTCTGAGTCTCAGTCTTTACTGCTTTCCTTGTAAGAAATCTTGAGAATCAAAGCACTCTAAAATGTAAGCTTTTTTTTTTTTAAATAGGCTCTTTCTACTACTTAATCTTTTCCTAGGGCCTCAGGACTTCTGAACGAATGAGAAACTATTTAATGATAGAAACATAGACTATTTCATATTCTTCACTGGTTTCTAAATCCATTCCATCCTAAGGCAAGAAGAAAAGCGAGTTGGCTTTTTGGCCATGTTCCCAATATTTACAATGAGAAACGTCAAGGCCACCCCTAAATCTAAGTGGTAGAAGAACACACAGCATCAGCTCTGAAAATAGCAACCTCTCTGCCAATCAAAGGCCTGAGGTTCCATTTCTACCAAGTGGAGTGTTTGGCTGTGGTTTATATAACTTGCCTTCACAATTAACATCACAGGAACAGAGTGAAAACTCTGTATGTGTCCCATTACCTTTCAATGATTGATGCACGAATCTGTGTTAAAGTGAAGAATTGTTATTTCTCAAAAGTGGATGAATCAGATTCTAAGTGGAATAAATAGGAAACTGCAGACATGGTAAACAAAAGTGCTGGGACAGCCACTAGACATATCGAATACCTGCTCCATGGGAGACATGGAAGGTGCTGCCTGCTTCCATGTGTCACTTCTTATTTCATCTGCTCAACAACCCTTGATGCTGCTGTTATGATTTCAAGAGAGGCTGAATAAGAGACCTGAGGTTACGCAGATGGTAAATGACAGTCAGATTCCCACCCCAGCCACTTCCTTCCAGAAGCCCAGGGCCCCCACATTCCATACCAGAAGATGGCTCTGACTAACATTAAGAAGCTCTTAATTGTTCGAGGTAAGATTTGCATCTTACCTATTTCTAAAGAGTTGAGGTGACCTAAAGATCAAAAGGGGCTCCAGAGAAGGCCTTTAAAGAGAACACGCTTGCTGATGAAAGCAAATCATGGTTTCAGATGCCCAAACGGAGTGGCTTCCACACTCAGGCATTCACTTTGGTTCTACCTTTTCTGATAGCTAAGCCAAAAAGGGAAGCATATTGAATTGCATAATGTTTTTGTTTTCTGACAATGTAAATCATACATATTCATCTACAGAGACAAAATGCTTTCCTGGAATTACACTTAGGTAAAGATTTGTCCCATGAGTCCCTGGTTAAAGAATGTGAGGTGACACAGACTGCCATACTCATCTCATTTGTAAAATGTGGGGCTACCTTAAGGTCACCTTCCAGTGCCACCAGGGCATGAGATATTGCTAACTAAAGTTCCATAAAAGAGTCTAAAACACTGGGCAATGGAGTCTGCTTTATCGACCATCTATAAAGCCAGAAGACATAATATACTAAAGCATAGTTTAGTGAGGGAATTTCTATAAGGATCTGAGAGAATATGAGCTGTGCCTTGGCTTTATGAGGTCCCGCAATGCAGGACCACCTCAGAGAATACCAACGACAAAGGGTTACTGCGGCCATCAGCCCTTGTAAATGCCACACGTGGCAGCTAATGCAGGGATTATATGGGCAATGCCAATGAGACATCAGCCTTTGGGTAGCAGGGAAACAGACATACAGGTTCTGAACAAGGTCTATACATGGACAGTAAATATTTATGGTCATTTACTTAAAATAACTGAATCAGATTCTATTTCAAGGGTGTGTGCTGGAGAATCAAAAGAGCAGAAAGTGTGGTTTCTGCCTCTGGGAAGCCTGAGTCTGACACAGCATTTAGTGAGCTTCTCCCTATTGATATTTGGGGGGCTGATCATGCATTCTAGGGTGTTTATAACAGTACTCACCAACTTCCAGTAGCATCACCATAGTTGTAACCAAGAGTGTATTCAGACGTTTCCACGTATGTCCTACTTCTGGTTGAGAATCATTGTTCTGATATGTCAGAGAAAGGAGAAAACATATGAAAGAGAAAATTCCAGAGATTCTAGTACATTGAAGTATAAATTGTTGCAATGACACAAAGGCTGAAAAATTCACTTCTGGCAAAAAAACGAAAATCAGAGATTGAAGACAATCAAGAAGGCATTTAAGCTGAGCTTCATGGATTTGGTTAGAGGAGCACACATTATGCACCTAAGATAGAAACCGTGGTCAGCCTGGACACCTGAGGGTGGGGAGAGGAGGACCCTAAATAGCAGGCAGTAGGTTTGGGGTATGACTCATTAGCTCAGGGGAAGCTTCCAAATTTAGAATTGAGAATAGAATTGTCCAACCTGCTCAAAGAAAGCAGTAGACAGCTATGTAGATGCTAAGGGTCTGAATGTTTGTATCCTCTTAATTCATAATGTTCAAACCCAATCCTCAGCGATAGGAGGGGTGGCCTTCAGGGGTGACATAAGGACAGAGACCCTCACAAATGGAATTAGTGTTCTTGTAGACAGGACCCCAGAGAGCTGGCTTGCCCTTCCCACCACATGAGGACACCACGAGAAGTTAATCTCTCGGAGGAAAAGCTATGTGAAACAGGCCAACCTCTTGATCTGGGAAGCCCCAACCTCCAGAACCACTGTGAGCAGTAAACATATGACATTTGTAGGCCAATTGGGTTCATGCATTTTGTTATGCAGCTTGCAGGGACTAGGACACTGAGTGAGAGCGTGAGAGATGGAAAGTGAAGGGATGAGTCCAAACGAGAGCAGGGACACAGTTGGTATCCACAACACAAAGGAGAAGCCCAGCTGCCTGTGGGAACGTGTCATCTGTCCCACATACATGCATGCACACACACACACCCCTCCAGAGACTTCATTAAGCACCCATGACTACAGCTCTCACAGTGCAGGTTTTCCCGTGAGATTCTAAGGGAGGAAAGGAAAACAGATGCTAAAGACAAAGGGACACTGTTCCCTGCCCTGCATTTGAGATAATTCACCCACTGTCCACAGCCCTGGCTTTGTCCCTGTCCCCAGCCCAGCCAGTCCCAGCCCTTCCCTTCCCAAGGCCTCCATCCTCTGCAGCACTGAGGGCTGCTTTGCAGAGAGAGTATGGGGAGTCTGTCTCCCATCAGTACTTCAGGCCTCTGTACTCCAAGCATTTTGCAGGGCTCAGTCCAGGGCTCTGCTCTACCAGGGCTGAATAAACGGTGATGAGCTAAAAACAAGAACATTTCTTCAGATGCCTAGCTGCTCTCACGGCTGTGTTCGAGCCTGCCTCTGAGGGCGCAGAGATTGTGTGGAGAGTCCAGAGCCACCATTGCAGAGAAACCTGAGGCCACAGGCAGGGGCTGCTTTCTGGGGTGCAGCCTGCGTGCAGCAGGCACGGGAGCTGACAGGTGGCAGTCACAGTGACAGCCCCAGTCTAGCAGGAATGGTTGTCTGGTATCTGATGGGAAAGCACACAGCAGGCACTAGCACTCTGCAGCATCATGAAGAATCCTGTTTCCTGTTTTTGTTTTTCCTAAATCTTAGTTGCCCTTAATTATGGGTTTTTCACCCTTAAAGCCATCTCATGGTCCCAAGACAGTTTCTAGAACCCCAACTTAGGAGGCAAGGATGAGGTAGCAGCTTTTCCTCACTGAAGGGGTTCCCCTGCAGGTTTTTCTTTCTGTCTCTCCATCTCATGGCCAAAACTGAGTCACGGGCCTGATCACCGGCAAAGAGGAGAGGGAGGTAACCACTAGCTATGGCTGGCAGAGGCCAATCATGATTTCTCTCTTGGGCTTTGGGAAAGGGTCTGGGTTACCCAAGACCAGATCTCTGCCTCACCCAAATCCTAGGTCCCACTTGCAGGAAAGAAGCAGACAAGTCACTGTGGGACAGGCGTGGAACAGACTGTGCCCTCACTGGGGTCACAGACTAGCAAGGGCGCTGTTACCAAGTGACATCATTTATCAGCAACAGGGGACCCCTCCTGGACAGTGACCCTAGGACACTCCCTTCCTTCTTCTCATGAAGGAGGGTGAGCCAGGCCTTGCTGGAGGTGGGTCCCTCTCCTGCTGCTCCACAGCCATCACCAGGGAAGCAAGTGGACTGGGAGCAGAGGCTCTGGAACCCCCTGGGTCAGTTTCCTAGGGAGCCCTGGCTCTGCTGACCTCTCAGCTGAGGGACTACAGATACCTCAGGCCAGGTCCAGGTAGCAGAAGGGAACCACAGCAGGTATGTTGACCAAAAAGATGTTATTATTTTTATTGTTTTACAGTGCCAGAGATTGAACCCGGGACCTCGTGCATGCTAGGGTCTCAACCACTGAGCTACGCCCCCATCTCTGACCAGGGACTTTTAAGTTAGGATATTAGGGGGATAGAGGCATAGTTAGCTAGATAACTGAAGGGAAAACAAGAACACTAAGAGGGCACAAAGGCAGCAACACTGGGAAGCAGTTGCCACTCCAGGGCTGCAGAAGTAAGAGAAGACTGTTGGAATGGGAACCACATCGGAGCTGGAAGGGTGGGTTGCTCATGTCGGAGGCTGGGATGCCTCCAAGGGGGCTAGAGGGACAGAAGGAGCGAGATCTTGTGTTCCAGGAATATGCAGCAGATGGCAGGTGGAGTGAGGGAGGGAGAAATGTCGGAAGCAGATCTGAGAAGGTCCCTTCTCTCCTCTGCCTCCCAGCCCTTCTCTCCAGCTCCCTCTATGGTTAGGTCCTCCCAGGGAGCACCTTACACACTAAATGAATTGGGTTAGGTAGCCTCCCCCTAGGATGAGCGCAGCGCCAAAGGGTAGGATTACACCAAGAAGCAGCGACTTAGTAACAGGAAGGTCATGGAGGAGGAGGAGGAGGAGGAGGAGGAGGAGGAGGAGGAGGAGGAGGAGGAGGATGACATAACATAAACATTCTCGGTTGTAAGATGGCGAAGCATCCTATCTGAACATTAGTAGATTCGGGCTGCAGGAAGAATGGACATTTATCTGCTCGTTTGGCACTATTATTATAGCTTCTAGACAGGGCTGGCCCAAAATGGGCATTAATGGAGATTATGAGGCCTAGAAAATTTTAAAAATTTAATTAAAAAACAGGCAAGAAGACTGGTCTAAGATTACTTAGTCATGCACTAAATCAATGCCACGACTGAGAATGGAGCATGGGGCACTGCCTGGTGCCCTGATGAGGACATTTTATTCCAGGAATGGTTTTGTCCTCGAGGGTATGAAGAGAATGTTATAAAAACAAATGAGGAGTCACAGAGATGGGACCCGCCCTGTTTTTCTATGAGGATTTCTGCTTATCAATTGCTATTGTGGTGTCTTACCACCTCTTACACTTGGCCCAATAATGTGTCTCACAGGGCGTGGCCTCTAAGGGCGTGGCCAATGTGGATCAGCACCAGAGGCCATGCCCAGTCTCACAGAGAGTGGAATGAACCTTCAGGGAGGGCTGCAGACCACCTCCAGGCCGCTGGACATTCATGAGTTGCCCATGGATAGCCTTCCTTTCTAGCACTGTACTAGGGCTTCAGGGATGGAAGTGACCAGAGCCTCTTTCTGGGACTGAGCATGGCATTCGCCCTGGGGGTGGGGTCTAACCTGCTGCTAGCTGTGGCTCAAGTGAAGAGCCTGGCAGCACCTCTCCCAGGGCATGTGAGCTCTTGCCTACTTCAGGATGGGGGCTTCGCAGTGCAAGGGTCTGCCAGCATCTCCGGGCATGCTCCTTTCTGGATTTGGGGGAAGCTTTCCTGGCCTCCTTGGACTCCAACCCCTCAGGCTTCTGCCTGGCAAGAAGTCAAGAGACCTAAAGACCACAGAAACCTATCTGTTAAACACAGCATAGGCCCCACAGGGGCTGTCGGTAGAGCACTGCAGTTTCCGTGACAGAATGTGATGTAGTGGGGACCAAAGAGCTAGAGTGTAGGAGTGAGGCAGGCTGCTTGAAAAGGATGTGGAGTGGTTCTGAGGTATCCCTGGGGCACAGGAAGTGGGCTATTCAGAGTCAGGGACCCCCAGGCTTCTAAGCAGAGCAGAGAACAAGCTTGCCATGATGGTGGACCATATGTGACTGCAGCTATGAGAGTAGGGTGGAGGAGCCATTCCTGACTCCATCACAGGGGTACCAGGGGCCAGGCGGCGGGGAGCCAGGCAGACTGTGGTAAGGAATTTGAACTCTAAGTATGACCGGAAGTGTCAGAGCACACAGAACGGGCAACAGTCACCCTCTGACCTGTTTGAAATACGAGTTTTCTGCACAGAGAGTGAGCAAAGTAGAGGGGCAGGAATGGATGCACGATGACACAGCGCCTGCGGTAATCCAGGGAAGAGCCGGTATGGCTGGGAGTGAGGATTCGGGCATGGGGAGGGCGTGGGTCCCAGAGTGTGACGGGACCCAGTGGTGGCAGGCGCTTGGGGAAAGGGTCCTGAGCACAGGCGATTATAGGGTTCAGGCCTGTGAGATGAGGGGGCATCTGGGAGGAGTGGGTACAGAGGCGAGCAGGGCAGCAAGCTGCTATTTGGATGTGGGGGGGGGGGGAGGACCTGTCAGACCCCTAAGTGGAGCTGCCTGACATAGGCGTTCTCCAGTCTCTGGAGCTGTGAGAATGTTTGAAAATTAGAGTTGTATTAGTAAAATAAAATGTGAAAAAATAAGAAATCTAGAAGGAAAAAGAGGAAGGAAGGAACAGAGGAGGGGAGGAGAGAAGGAGAGAGAGAGATCATTGCATTGAGCTGACCTAACAACAACTGAATTTTTGTATGCTGTGGAAATTCAGCCAGAGACGCTATGGAAAACTACTGAAGAAATCCTTAGACCACTGATGCTAAGTTTGAAAGAGGGCCTCACTGGCTGCTTTCAAGATGTATTTCCATGGGGTGGGTTTAACACTTTTTAAAAACTGAGGCAGTTGACTTTGTTGGCAAGCCAAGAGTGGATTTCCCTCCTCTGAGGTGAACTCACATTGATCAGTGCAAGCAAGCTCCTAAGAGACTGACGAAGCAGAAATTCTGTTTACCTTGAAAAGCATAGTCATCTTCCAATCATTTAAGCCAGGCAGGACCTTTCTGTTCTCATAGGAAAAAAACCTACTAGAAGCTGCACTTAAACTCAGGGGTTGCTTACTGAGCTGCTATCAAAGAAGAGGAAAGAACTGAATTATTCTACAGTGTTATTAATGTATTAAGATGTATCTATCTAGCTGATTGATAGGTGTTTTACTCTTATTCATTGCCCTTCCCATGTCAGGACCCCACAGATCCCCAGCCATTTACCCACTGGGTCTAAGGGCACCCTAGGTCCCTGCTCAGCTGTAGCTAAAGACCTTACTTTAGGTTAGTGTCCTTGCTGTATGGGTCGTTAGACTCACCGGACTCCCTTCCCCTCTTAGGGGCATGCAGACACCAATCCAGGAGGATCCAGCTACCCCTCTCTGTAGCAGAGCTGGAGCCAAGAAGGGTCCGTTACACTAATGTGCAGGTACCCTTCGCCCCAGCCTTGTCTCTGCCAGAACTGAAGTAGGGTACAGCACCTCCTCACTCTCCTCCCCCGAGCTGTCTGGGAGGCTCTGTCCCTTTCCGACAGACCATTCTGTCCCTGGGGATGTTCATGCTGTCAATCTACACAGCTCTGGCCTGGAGTCTATCCTGTCCATTTAAAAGGAGACTTTGAATATCTCTTCTTTGATCTGGCGCTGGCTGGTTTTATAATTTTTCTCTCCAAGGGAAATTGCATTTCCCACTTACAAGTTCTTTGGGGATGCCTCATACAGACACCCCTCACCCTCTAGTCTATTCTACTCAGATGAGTTTAATTTTTGTGAAATCCACCAGAGCTAGAGCTGAAATAAACCCTAATAATCATTTAATTCAGCCCTTGTGTTTTACAGACAAGGTAACCCAGGATCAGCGAAACAATGGCAGACCACATTATTATTTATAATGAATATAATATTTACAACCAGTACAAATCACAAAGAAGACATTAATAAACTGATCTGTACCAGAAAGCTGCTCACTCTGGTTTTTTATAGCAGCATAAGCCTGGTGACCTTCCTGAGTAGTCAGAGACCAATGCCTCACTGCAGGAACACTGGGGAGAAACCGCAGGCAATAAAAAAGCGTGAGTGAAAATCTCAACACCCATCTGACAAAGAAAGGTGAAAAACTCAGGAAAGCAGTGGTGCGAGAGCTTTGGTAAATGTTTAATGAAGACAGAGCAACAGAGGCGGGTGCAATCCTGTCCTGTCTTTTTCAGCAAGAAAACAAATGGTGTGAAAGGTATTTGCCATTGTTTGGGGCTCCCACCGTGCACTTTTTCTTTCTTTCTTTTTTGATTTTTCCAGACAGGGTCTTACTCCACGGGTCAGGCTGGCCTTGAACTCACTGTGTAACCCAAGGTGGCTTTGAATTCACAGTGACCCTCCTGCCTCGGTCTCCTAAGTGCTGGGATTACAGGTACGTTCCACCATGCTCAACTTCCACTTTTTCTCTCTATTTTCCTGACGGGATCACTGCTTTGGACTCTGGATAGTCTTCGAAGGATGTAAAGCCTTTTTCCTGACTCCCATTGCTGATGCTCCGGGTCTGGGTCTCTCCTCCTCCTCCTCTTCTCACCCCCACAGCGGTGTCAGCAGTGTCCTGTGGGGACTCTTGAGTTCACCACCTCAGCATCCAAGTCCTCCAAGGTTATCTCCATCACAGCAGTCCCTAAGACTTGTGCTTCCTTCGCAGGGGCCTGCCTTCCAGCCTTCTACCTCTGTGTGTGTTCCCCACGCCTCCCTGTTCAATTCCCTTGCTGCTCAAGTGAGTCTGGATTATTTTCTGATGCCGACAACCCAAACGTACCCAGCCCATACTCTTCCCTAAGGTCACTTACCTCAAAACAAAGTCAGGCCTGATATCTGAGTCTCCCATGGACCCCCTAAAGGGGCACTGCTATAGTCTGAAGTATACCGCCCATAAGTTCGGTCTTAAACCCCAAGATCTCAGGATGTGATTGCACTTGGAGACAGGCTCTTTATGGAGATGGTTAAAGCTAAAAAGGGGGACACTGAGTTAATCCTAATTCCCTGTGACTGGCGTTCTTCCAAGAGGAGATTCAGACACAGGGACAAAGCGATGCCCATGTGAGGAAGCCAGGAAGTGGTCACCCCTGACAAGCCAACAGGAGCCGCCCTGAAAGGAAGCAGCCCTGTCAACACCTGGGTCTTGGACATCCAACCTCCAGGGCCCTGAGGAAATACATTGCTGTTGAAGCCACCGGGCCTGTGGTGCTTTGTTACAGCAGCCCAGAAAACCAACACTGGCATTTTCCACGGCCACAGTGCCACTGCTTTTAACATCAAGTCACTGTTGTCACATCAGCCAGCCCTGGAGAAACTCAAATTAGCATGCTGTTTTTCGAGCCAAATTTCCTAGACAGGCTTCCAAAAACATTCTGCCTGATGACAGAGACATGAGAAGCACACACATGCACACACACGTGCACACACACACACACACATACATGGCCAAAAATTAGATCTTTCTCCTTTCTTTCCCTTCATTTCTTTAGTACTGGACAACGTGCCCTGAAAAGTAAGACAGGTAACTCATTGGGAGCAAATGATCATTGCTTAATAAATAAATGAGCATTTAAGGCCCAGGACGACAAGGAATTTTATTTTATTCTCCCAGCATTAGCTTGGAGGACAGGAAGCAAGCAGAGGCACAGGGCAGTTATCTCATTTCCTTTATACTGACGCTCCATTGGAAGGGAAGGCTGAGATCCACAAGCAAAATCTCCTTTCTTTTTCCCTATTTCCTTTCCCATCGTGCTCTTCTAAGCAAAGTATCATGGTGCTCCTCCTGCCTCACCAAAGTGATTGCAAATGTCTCTTGGGGAAAATAGCTCTGATGCAACCCCCTGGAAGGTCAAAGGGAAGGGCTCAGGGGGAGGGGAACGGGAGCCCATAGAGGCCAAAGGGCTGAATAGTAATGGCGGCTATCAACACCAGCTCTCAACATAATGGAAAAGCCCTTTGCAGGGCAACGCCGGGGCGGCCTCACACAGAAATGCAATCTCCCGGAACACGGAGTGGGCAGTGACAAGCAGTTTATCTTCCATTACTCAGAGGCCTTAAATCATTATCAACCCAAAGCCAGCAAACTAAACCAGACCATAGTCTCCAGTGCTACGTGGGTGCTCTTGGGAGGTTCCCTGTCTTTCCCAGGAAACGTTGATGTGTACAGCATTCAAGTACGCTGTTAGGGTTTGAGGTATACCCTGCAAAGAAACCATGTTGGAATTATGACCCCGAGTACCTCACAATGTGGCCTTATCTGGAGAAGGAGTTGTAACAGAGGTAATCAAGTTAAAACGAGGCCCTGTGGCTGTGCCCTAATGCAATATGACTCATATCCTTGTAGTAATGGGAAGTTGGACCCAGAGACACACACAAGAAGAACACTGTGTGAAGACGAAGGCGGATGATGGGTGATGCTTCTACAAGATGAAGAACACCAAAGATTGCCAGCAAACAACTGAGAGTTAAGGAAGAGGCCAGATCCTACCTCCCAGGCCTCAGAAGGAACCAATCCTGCTGGTGCTTTGACTTTGGATTTCTCTTTATCTCTAAAACCAGAAGATAATAAGCCCCTGTTGGTTAAGCCAGTCTCTGTGCACTCGTACATTGTGATGACAGCCCTAGTAAACTAGTTCGTGCAGGAAAGCCCTGCCCCAATAGGGAAGCAAAAGTCCTGTCTCATAAAAATAATCCACTCCTTTGAGGCCTCAGGAAAGGGCAGAGGAAAGAAAAGCTGACTCATTTCTTCTTCCACAGGTCTTCCTGAATCACAAGTGCAGGACCAGGTGGGGATCCCAAATAAAGGGCACTTTCCAAAGGAGTATTTCTCTTCCCTTAAACAATGCTGATCCTGGCCCAGCCCACTGGGGCAGCCCTGCCATCTGAATCAAGGTTATTGGTGGTGGCAGGAAGTAATGAAGTACCCTTCCTGAAGCGGCTATGAGTTTCTTTGGTAGACTTGCAAGGTTTAGAAAATAAAAATAGAGGACATCCTGTTAAATTTGAGTTTCAGATAAATGACAGTGAATAATGTTTTAGTGAATATTTCAAGTACTTCTTGAGATGAAACATCCCTATATTTGGTCACCAAGTATTATGGTTTAGATATATAAAATGTCCACCAAGAAGTTTTGTGTGTTCAGAGGTGGAGCTTTTGGAAGGTGACTGGATCATGGGGATGTTGTACTCTTCCAGGGATTTATCCACTGAGAAATAAATAGCTGTATGTGCTCTTAGAAGGTGAGGCCTGGTTGGAAGAGGTGGGTCACTGTGGAGTGACCCAAAAGAGTATCCTTTCCCGCAAATCCTTCTTCTCGCTCTGTTTCTTAGCTGACCTGAGCAGCTGTCCTCCTCCAGGCTTTCCTACCATGCCATTTTGGACTTGAAGAAATAACCATGTACTTAACCCTCTAAAATGTGAGCTCAAGTAGATCTTTCCTCCTTAAATTATTGGTGTCAGGCATTTTACCCTACTGGCGAACAGTGTCTAATATACCATGAGAGGTAGTCAGTGAACCATGCTCTGCTCTCAAGTGTTCAAATTTTTATGTATTCTTAGGTCTGTAGTCTTTCTGGTAAGAACCACATCTGCTCTTGGTGTGGAATGACCAAATTCACAGGCACTCTTTTTTTCTCTCCCAAGCATGAGCCTGGGCAACCTACTACTAGTTTCTGCACCTTGCTTGCTACCTGGCACACACATGGCCTGTTCAGGGAGCATCTGTCAGGTGTCAGATGACTGATCACTAGAAAACACAGTCCTGCCAATCTCTTCTCCTTGGAAATCAGAAACCAGAAAGTCAAACCTGAGATTTCTCTTACTTATCTCAGGTATGTTGGAACTGTCAATCTGCAGATCCGAAAGTTCCTGGCTTAGAGATGCTGGGGACATATTCCCTTGCAGGGATATGGAACCTCCGGTGCCAGTGAGCAAGTCCTGAGGCAGCTGGATGGAAAGCTGGCCTTGTTTATGGCCAAATGAGGATTGCACACACTTAGTCATATTTGTGCAGCAGGAGGGGAGTCTCATTCACATGGCCAGATGTTCAAGGCTTTTCTCATGGGCCATAGATACAATCAGTTGGTGGACCTTCTAGCAGAGAGAAGTTTTGGGCCAGGCAAATGCTGGAAGGTTTGGAATCTAAACAAGCTGTCTGATTTCCCTTTAAATTTTTATAAATTGAACTTACAACAATTGATCTGAGCCTGCTGTGTGTGACACAGAATATTGCCTTGCTTCAGATGCAGTGTGGAAGGTGGAGATTTGGATAGAGGAACAGAATAAGAGAAGGAAGGGAGGAAAGAAGGAAGGAGAAAGAAAGGAAGAAAGGAAGAGAAAGAATCAGAGTAGCAAATCTGGCCTGTATTCAACTCTGATTTCTTCCTTGTAAGGAATACCCTGATTGGGTGAGGAATTTACTGCAAGCCTTTGCAAACTGGCTAATTTCTTTTATGAAGAACAAGACTGAACTTGATTAGCTGTTCATTCAATCATAGATGGACTGAAGTGCATAAGGGAATAGGACAGTGAAAAGCTGGTAAAATGGAATGAGGCTCACAACGCTCTTTGAACTCATTGTTCTCCTGCTAACAAGTCCCAGCATAATGAAAACAGTTTTAATTACTGAAATCTATGTCAATAGATGGATGGGTGGATTCAGTAAACATTTGTAGAGAGCTCATTAGATGCAAGCAGGCACCACACAAGCCCAAGGGAGCACAGAGGTGGACAAGGCAGAGTCCATACCCAAGGTGTTCCTACCCAGAGAATAGTTTGGATCTGGGGTGTCTCGCAGAGCCCTTGCTGTTGAAGGCTTGGTCCCAAGTCTGTGGCAGTGTTGGGCAGTAGTGGAATCTTTAAGAGGTAGGGCCTCATGGGAGTAAATTAGGTCACTGGGCTGTAACCTTGAAGGGGACTGTGGATCCCTGGCCTCTTCCTGTCGTTTCTTTCTCTTGGCTTCTTGGCTGCTATGAAGTGAATGCTGTCCTCTGCTCTGCACTTCCAACATGATGTACTGCTTAGCCACAGGTCCAAGAGCAATAAGGGCCCAGTGAACATGAATGGACACCTCTGAAACCGTGAGTCAAAATAAATCTGTCTTCCATTTGAGTTATGTATCTCAGACATTTTGCTCCCGTAACGGAAAGGTGGGTAAAACAGGCACATTTTAATATGACAACATGTTCAGCCACGCAAGAGAACCACCCTGTGGGCATGGAAAGGGGCATCCTGGCCCAGATTGGGGATGAATGGAGGAGGCTACAGTACCATCTGAAGACTTAGCAACACCACAAAACCACATACTCTCATCTCTTTGGGAGTGTGTGACATAGAAGCCCACATCCTAGGCACAATCTTACCCTTTTCCGGGTCAGTCTGCCATTTGTGTTTTGATTATGCTTATGCCAGTGGTAACTACGAGCACAGGGCGATACATGGGCACTCCCACAGCACAAGTATGCACATGGTAAAATCCCCATGTACTGTGTGTGCATGAGTGTGTTGACAAAATTAAAATTACGAGGTCCCTGATACATTCTCTGGTTTCATTTGCTTGTTCGCTTAGCAACAGGAGGGGCTGTTCTTCCCTTTTCTCTTCCATGAAACCCTGTTGGTTCTCATGAAATTCCATTCATTTGTGCAGTAAGTGTTCACCAGGCACTTTCACGTTCCATTCTGTTGGAGCCAAGTATTTAAGGTTGGGGAAAGTAGATAGGAACTGGCTTCCTGGAACTGTAACATGCACAAATCCTTCTGTGCCTCACAATTACCAACGAAACCCACTTCAAAATGCAGATGTCCCAGCTCAGTCTTAGGCGAAATTTGATTAACTGTCTAAACAAGAGAACTGGTGGGTGTAGTGTGGGGCTATTGGAAGACCTTGCATCTTGAAAGGGTGGTGTGACAATACAGTGGCCAGTTCCAGAGCACCTGGGTCTTCCAGAATGTAAGGCTGGAGCGTGAGAGGCCCAAAGGCATAGGGTCCCAAGAACAGAAAGGCATGGGAGCAAGGCTGTCCCCAATGTGAAAACTCTGGAGTACTTTCGCTTGATTATTATTCCATTTTGTCTAATTGCATTTTAAAATGCTCAGTGGGGGGAAAAAATGCCAAGTCTTTTAATAAATTAAAAGCAGGTCTGCTTTTTAACCTGCAGCAGGTTTTTCCAAAGTCCTGCTGCGGGCCTGCTGCTCAGAGACACGCACTTTTTGCAGATGAAGGTAATTAGTGAACACGTCACCTCTGGAGCTGAGAGGGAGGTGAGGGCAGCTGGTGGCAGGAGGAACTCCTAACTGATGGGGAAGAATCCGGGCCCTGCAAAGGAGGCTCGGAGACTCAGACACTGTTCTTTCTTCCCGCACATCAGAAGGCGGAGTATGTCAGAGACACAAAGTGCAGGGCACGGCAGGGTGCATCTCTGCTTGGCTCTGCTGCTGAGCTGGAGTTTGAGGTTTCTTCCCTCATGCGCCATGATTCTGAGATGCTTGGATGCCCCCACAGAGCTGGATTTAGGGGCCAACGAGCTGGGCACCTGTCCCAGCCAACCAATCTGTGAGGGGTGCTAAGCGATCATGGGGTACGTTGAAACAGGCACCAGCTAACCAGGGCCCCACACGTGACTCACAGTAGGATCTGCGAACGGGAAACTCCAGCCAAAGTGTCTTGCAGAGAAACACAAAGTACAGTCGCGATGTATTCAGAACGTTTTGGCAGCTTGAGAGCCTGGTTTGGTGCCAATCTGCGGGTTTCAAATGAATTCACTGGATGTGTGACCTCAGGCAACTTGGTTCACCTCTCCGAGTTTTTTGTGCTTGGTCACAGAGTGAGGATTTTACTGGGGCCAAGTTTCTCTCCCTGTTTTTCTGGGCGCTGGAGGTTGAACCCAGGATCTCTTGCATGCTAAGCACATACTCTACCACTGAACTACGTGACCTAGTACCAGTTTTGAGGATTAAGTGGGTACACAGCCTGGCACATAGCATAACTAGATAAGGCCTAGTGGCTTGTTGTTACTACCGTGACCAGCTCAACCAGCTCTCTGGTGCTACTCCAAGCAGGCCACTCTCTGCTGGTACTTAAAGGGCAGGTTCCAGGAGCTGAAACTCTACAGGTCACTCCCCAACAACTAGCCCTTGTTGTGTACAAGTAGTTAATTTTCCTCACTTAAAAAGCCCCTTGGTTGTCTCGAAAGCCTTGACCTGATTGAAGGGTCCTAAAGAAATCTGAAGAAAATCAAGCATTAGAGAAGTTTCGCTGATGCAAAATTCCATTTCATCTACCCTACCTAAACACCCCAAAAGTGAAAAACAACTTTTAAACATTTAAAAAATTTTTTGGTGCTAAGCATACCAGTGATCTCAACCACTGAGCTACCTTCCCCAGCCCAAATTTTTAATATTTTGAAAAAGTCTTTATATCCATATCCACATATGTATTATCTCTATCCTAAGCAGATAGGTAGTTATCTGTCTCTATTTAGGGGTGTTAGAAAAACCGTGAAGGAAAAATCATTCCAAATGAGTCAAAATATCACCCTGTGGGGCTGGGGATTTAGCTGAGCCGCATAAGCACCTGCTTGGGGAGCATGTGGTCATGAGTTCAATCCCCGGTACAAAAAAAAATATTAAAATATTACCCTGTGTTTGATATTCATAATAAATTTCTTATTTTTAAGCACTGAGATATATGATTTTTTTATTAGTTCGTCTGCAGTACATAATATTGCATTCCTCATGTGGAGTTGGTATACATTCATAAAACATCTTAATTCCTGAATTCATTCCTTTCCTTCCTCTCCCTCCCTACTTCCTCCATCCCTCTATCCCCCTAGAATTTGAGAGAGATCTACTTCCCTATTTTCTGTGATCTCTATTCTGTTTCACTCTTTATGATTTGGGCTTCTCACAGAAAAGAAACCACGAGGCATATGACTTTACCAGCAGGAAGTCAGGTTTTGCTCTCTTCCCACTAACTAAATATGACACATTATTTAAGGATATTCTTTTAGAGGCTGGCTAAGGATTGGCTTGCCCAGGCCTCACCCGTCAGCTGGTTGTGAAGCCCCTGCCTTCTCCTCCCCATCCTGAGCACAACTGGGCACAAGGGCAAAACCATCTCCAGGACAAGCACAGCTTCTAAAAGATTCCAGCCCTGGTGAGGAGTTATATTAAGCACCGGAGAGGCTTAGGATGGCAGCTCAGCATTAGGTAAGATGTGATTGATAACCATCAAGGGCTAGGGAGAGTTCTGATCAGGATATTTATACTTCCTTTTAAATCACATAATATGTTTACCATAAAATCTGTTAGTTTTTAGTGACTGGTAGGTCAGTATATCATACTTCTTCTCTTAATTAATAGCTAATTCTTCTATTTTGCTTAGTTTTGTTTTAAATTATAGATTAAATGTTATTTTCCTTTGAAGGTGATACTTAATTACTTTCAAGAATGTGCTTGATACAAAATTGAATTGAAAAATATAAGAAAAATCACCTATAATCTTTCAACTCAGAGGCAATGACAAGGAACCATTCAGTATATTTCTTTCTGGTCTTTCCCTCCAAGGTGTAGATAGGTTTTTATTTTTGAAATATACTTATGTATGTACAGAGTTGAGATTGTGCTATTTTCATTCTCCCCCTTAACTCCACTCTGTACACTTTCCAATTATGTGTTTTCCTGCATGGCCTCGGTTAGGATCCTAGCAAGACATGAGTTTCCCTTGAACCTTATGAAGACAGGTCAGTAGAAGGAGAGGGCTGCTGGGGGCATCTGGGGTGTGCACACCAGGGAGCTGTTCCTCTGCTAGACCTGAGTGTGGGAGGAGGAGCAGGTTCTGAACCCAGAGTTGGGGATGAGAAGGAAGTGTCAGGTGGGGAGTGTGGGACTGGGTAGTGATGCCTGGAAGAATCCAGGGCCTCTGGCAGAGAAGAATAAAATACCTGTCCTCTCTTACCTCCTGTTTCCTCCCATTAGACAAACCCCAGGGAGGTCAGAGGACTGGGCCCTGGTGATGGGCAATAAATCTGGCAGGAGAAGGAGAGCACCACCTTATATATCGCTGTGGTTTGGATCATAAATGTGCCCCAAAGGCTGAAGCATTAAAGGCTTTATCCCCATCTCGGCCCTTGGAAGGTGGTGGAAACTGAAGAGGTACAAACTTAAGAATCTGGTGGGTCACAGGGCATGTACCTTCGGAGGTGATAGCAGGACCTCAGCCTCTTTCCCTCCCTGTCTTTTCACTTCCTGACCTGAGGGAAATGGCTTGGCATGGCTTTGTGTTCCTACCGTGTTATGACAACCACAGACCCAAAGCAAAAGGGAGAATTAGCCATGGCCTGGACACTCCGAAAGTGGGAGCCAAGATAAAACTTCCTTTGTTATGAGCTGTCCTGGGTATTTGTTGCAGTGACAGAAAGCTGACTGACACACACATCATAAAATATGCTTTAAGAAGAGCTAAAAAAAAGCGCCTGCCTACTAGTACCATAAATTATTTACCCAGGTTCTTGTGCATTGTTTCTGGTTTTTTTTTTTTTTATTACAACTAGCACTGGAATAAATATCCTTAAACATATACTTCGAGCTGCATCTCCAATTATTTCCTCTGGATACAATCCCAGGGCTGGCATTATTGGATCAGGAAAATCTACATTTATAAGGCCAAATAGTCCTTCAAAATGCTATTATAGCAATTTAAATGCCTAGAAGCAAGGTATCTGGAGTAACCAATACAGGAAGAGCCTGCCAGTTCATCTAGAGAAGAGGGCTACCTGCACTGGAGGAGAAGACCCTGAAGGGAAGACACGGTCCTGTGCAGCCCTTCTCTGAGGCTCGAGGTAGGGAAGGTCATCCCTTCAAAGCTGTGAAAACTGACCTGTTTTCAAGAAAGATGGAAGCTTTACACTCAGTTCACCTGAGGGTCAACCAGAGAGTCTGACCAAGGCAGGTGAGGTGACGGCTGTTGTGGGTGGGGGTTTGGTTTCATTTGACCTCATTTACCCAAGGCCAAATGGACAGTAAACAACATGGAATAGTCACACAAGGTTCACCTTGGGTCATTTCTTTGGGGAATGGATCCAGCCATCCAGAAAGGTTAGGGCAGAACTGGAAAGCAAATGAAAAACCAGGACAAGTTGGGGCGACGGAGTATGTGAGGGAAGAGAAAGGGGGAGTCCAGGGCTGGGCTATGAACCCATGATACTCTCTTCCCATGAATGCAGCCCCTCGTCTTGCTCCCTAAGTTTAACAGACAGGAGGAGCAAGTAGAAAGGACACAGGGGAAAGACCAGGGAACCCCTGCTGATGAAGCTTGGTGTGGAATTGTATTCCTTCCTTCAGATACAAAGACACAGCAGCCATAGTGCCAGAGCCCACCCTCTCCTCCGAATGTCCAGAAAAGAGGTTGAGGTTCTAGGGTCCCATCAGATGAACCAAAGCAGATCAGTAATATGAATTAGGCTGCCTATGTTTGCTCCTTGGAAGATTCATAACATAAATATCCGCTTGGTGGTTTATAAATGCAATACAAAGACACACTAGGTCAGGTCCAAGTGGACATCAACATAGATTTATAGTTTACTATCAATTGATTCGCATAATAGTATTAACCAGAGCCCACTTCTGTCACATACTTTGTGCCATGAGTGTTAAGATCTCTGTGGACATTAAATAATTTAATCCTCCTGATACCTGCATGTGATTCATATTGGGTGTCCGGAGTCAACTGAGGTAACTGATCCTGCACACCCAGCGCCCTGGTCCTAAACCAGCTGCCGACGTATTTGTCCCCACCCTGTCCCTCACTGTCAGCAGCATTTACGGGAAGCACTGCAAATGCTGTGGTGAAGTTGACTGCTGAGTGCCCAGTGCACATCATCCACTTTTTCATCCTTTCATTTGTGTACCAGAGCAAGGCACAGTGGACACAGCAGTGAACGAAATGTGCACAGTGCCAGCTCTCAGGAAGCTCTGCAGGGGACGGGGCGGGAGGGGAGGAAAAATACCTGCTTGTTTTTGCCAGCCTTCACCTGGGGATGTCTCTGCCCAGTGGTTCTTTTGCTGGATGTCAGAATTGGCTCCTTCATCCCCCCAGTCAGGACTCCACTCACAACTGCACCCTCAGGCTGGCTCCTTGACCACTTAGTTTGTGTGAAATGAGCCCATTCATGTTCTCCTTCCTTTACCATGTTAGTCAGCTTTCTGTAGCTGTGATGATTGCCTGAGAACAACCCCCTCAAAGAAGAAAGATATACTTGGCTCATGGTTCCAGAGACTGCAGTCCATGGTGGGCTGGTTCTGTTGTTGTTTTCTGTGGGGAGACGGAAACAGGACAGCAGTCAGGTGCAGTTGAGGAAAAGTTCTCACCTCGTGGCAGCTAAGGAGCAGAGAGAAAGAGAGAACCAAAGAGCAGTGAACCTTCAAAGGCTCCGCCCCTTGTGACTACTTCCTCCAGCTGGGCCTCATCTCCTATTGGCCCATTCAGCCATGAATTGACCCATGAGTTTAGCCCCTTCATGGCCCTGTCACTTCTTGAGGTCCCATCTCTGCACATTGGGGATCAGGCCCTCAACACATGAGGCCTTGGAGACACTTCCTATCTAAACCTTATCACTTGCCACACTTCATTGTTTTTCTTGTCACTCTCTGACAAACATGTGCTTGCGTATTATACATGGGAAGCTGTTTATTTTCTGTCTCTTCCACTAGCAGAGGGACATTCTGAGACATTGGTAGGAGGGTAACTTTCATACTATGGTTATCTCTGAGGTCAAATTGAGCCCATTTCCCAGGTCTGGATGTCATATCCCTTAGCCGTTCTACACTCATAAGGTTCTGTGAAAGCAGCAGCAGCGGCCCAGTCTGACTAGGTTGGGTATAAGTCAAGTCCAAGGGGAGACAGAAGGGCCATAGGGCCAGGCTCAGCCAGGAAACATTCAGAAAGCAAGAAAAGTTGTAGAAATGGCCCCAGGGTCAAGAGAGCACCAAAGAAAGAAGTGACCCTGCGGTAAGATATCACTGTGCTGGACACTGGATACTGTACCTCTCAACTTTCAGTAGCAATAATTTATAAACCACACTCACTTCTTTCTGCCTCTCCTGCAAGATTCAGCATCGTATCTGACTGACATCACGAGTCCTTGATCCACCCCTTGCTTCCTCCAAGCAACTTTGGTTTCCAAGACAGGAGGCAGCACACTGAGATCCCTAAGATAACGCACACTGGAGAGTTCCTCCTGACTGAAAGAAGGATTGGGTGCTGGACGGCAAGGACTTTGCATAAGTGCAAAGACTTTGCATAAGTAGCCACAAGATATATCAGTAGGAGGTAGCCTTAATCTGTCTGAAATCTTGACGGAGACTGGAATCTCCCTGTATAACAAGCAATTTATCCACACACTCAAAACCTGAACATGAACCTTCTTCTTTCTGCCTGAAACTGGTCAGAGGCAGGGCATGTGTCTTTAAACCATACATAGACAGAATGAGCCGGCATTGCCATCAAAGGTTAAAGGAGGGTAGTCTGGGGGGTTGGGTTGCAGGATTCCCTATGAGAATTCTAGAGGTTGGGGAACTGGGGACATTTCCCTAAGAGACAGTTAAGCCTCTGCTTTTCTAAACTGGGATAATCAGCTGCCTCTCTAGGACACTGTCACATCACTTTGGGATTTGTTTTCTTCATTGGCAGGCTTTTCTGAGGAAAGATCAATGAACTTCAAGTCTCTGTTCCACAGGACAGATTCTTTTTACATCTGAGAAACAGAGAAGACCTTGGAAGGTGACACTTCGGTTTCTTTGTTCTCCATGCCCTTCCTATCAAGGTCTTAGAAAAGTAATGTTTTCTTCACAGTCATTCTAGGATTGTCTCTAAAATCAGATGCAGAACATTCGAGAAAACACCAAATAAATCCTGGAGTTCTCTAGGTCTTGCTGAAGGAGAGGTCATATTTGTGGCATTAATCAGTACCCCTGACATACAAATTCCTCACCTGCAACAAAGAGGAGATAAAATAGAATTTCTGGGTGCAGGGTGTTACATTTGATTATCCCCAAGAAAGCTAAACTCTTGGCCCCTTGCAGCCTCCATAGTCCATCTCCGGGATACCAGGCAGGAGACTTTCCACCACCCTCAAATGAGGCACCTTGGTCCTATTTTTAAAAAGCTCTTCAGGAAATCCACTTGCTGCCTACACTTCCTGACCGCCCACTCTCTCTGCACTGTTTCTGACCTGGCTTCTGCCCCACCTATCTCCTCGTGGAGCCTCAGGAAGGACCACAGAGGCCTCCTCCTTGGCCCTAATCTAGCAGCCCTGCCAGTCCCTGTCCTCAGCTGGTTCAGCTCTTGACAGGAAGTCTGTCCTCCCCTGGTTTCTATGGCAGGAGACTTGTTTTCTTTTAATGTATCCATCTCTGGGAGGTCTGGCCTTGGCTCTCCTACTCACCCATGTTGCCCCCTTTCCTGTGTCACCCATCTGGCACATCCACTAAGACCATGGCCACATTTGATCTCTCGTAGGTATCAGCCCTGGGCTCCACTCCCCTGTGGGGCATCTCGCCTCACTGTACCTTTTCTGTATGTCTCACCATCCCAGCTGGCCTGACCACCTTCTCTTCCAAACCCCACTGCATGTCTCACCCTCTTAGCGAGATCACCTCTCTCCCAGGATCCACTCTTAAAATCTCAGCATCCTCTTTGACCAACTTTCGGTCTTTACCTCCCGAATCCAACCAGTTGTCAAACTTCCTCTTCGCAGCAGCATTCTTACATCACAGACTCTCGCTCCATCAAGCCCCGCATTTGCATTCTTCCTCAGACCATTGCAGTAGTCTCTTAACTGGTCCACCTCTTCCCTCTCCTTCTCCCAAATCTCCCCCCTCAAAACCTACATTCTGTGCCCTTTTCCACGGTACTTTTCTTAAAGTTCAATCAAGAGGAAGCTATTTTGTCACTGCCTTGCTCTAAAACCTGCAGGGGCTTGAGCAGCTGATAATATAAACCCCCACCCTCTAACTCAACTTCTCCAGATCCATTTTTCTTTTATGTACACACGTCCGCTGTTTCACACAAATTCCCAGTCTGGATGTCCGGGTGCCTGCCAGTCTCCAGGCTTTTGCTCAAGCTGGACCTTTCTGGTGCAAGGCCTCGGCTTCTTATTTGCATCTACCAACATCCTGCCTCTCCTTTAAAATTCATCTCAAATGCCACATCTTCCCTGAAGCCTCCAGTATCTCCAGTGAGGTGCACTCTCATTTCTCAGTGCTCCTGGAGCAGTTTCCTGGTCACATTCCTGATTCGTGACCTCAGGCTGATGCACCATGGGTATGACCCTCAACAGCCCTACCTGGGCCTCTTTGGTGGGGACGTTGTGGAAGAGCAATTTGCTTACCGTAGGTATTTATTGAATTCACTCATCAGGCTAGATAACCATACCCCTGTTTACATGTCATTGTTGGAAATACATGCCCAAGTAGATCATCACAAGGATGATTTGAACACAAACAATATGGAAATGTGCTAGGTTCACATCCGGGACAGCAAATGAGAATATAGATCAAGCCCTGGTTTTTGAGCAACTTGGACTATTGCTGGATAGATTTTAATTAATCTATAGAAAATATTCCAGGGGCTTAATGAGTCTGAGAGAGGTGGAGGGGGCAAGCGGAAGCAAGCCAGAGAGCGGCTGCTATCAAGAAACACTGTCTTCCTGTAACCTTATCCCCCGGGACAGGGCAAGCACCTTTGCTTAATCGCCCTCTCCGTGGTCACTCAGGATATGATTACTGGCATCAGATGCAAACACATGTTTCTGTTCCATTAATCTGAGCGAGGCTGAGAAACTGCAAACAGAGCCACAAGGGCATTGCTGGGTTGGTCTAGTTACCACCTCAAAGAGCAGCAAGAGAGGGAGGGAGAGGAAGGATCCAGCAGATGGGCTGAGAGGCGGCCTTCACGGAAGCAGAGGAGATGAGAAAACCACACAGAATGAGTTCCTGTGGTGGGGAGGCTGGTTCCTTTCAGCTGTTGCAAGATGCAGCACGGAGGAGGGATGCTTACACATGCACACGCACACACACACACACACACACACACACACACACACATACACATACACACATACATGCGCACATCCACATGCACTCTCAAAGCAACTGATAGACATTCTCCACCACAGGGTTTGGCACAAAGGTTCCCCGACACCCCTTGGTGAGCACTGTCACCCTGGGTGTACAGTAACCTGTGTAGCAAAAATCTATCTCATGCACGGTAACAACCTAACCGGGAAACTGCAGCCCAGTAATGAAGATGTAAACTGCTGAAACACAAAGTCAGATGGCAGTGGTGACATCTGAAGCCATAATTTGCTCCTCGGCATATTTTTGTTCAGGTACCAGAATCTGCACAAATGCTCAGTGACTGGTCTCTCCAAAGCAGCGACTTCGCTTCTCAGCTTGGCCAGGGGCCAGGTGGTCTTGGCTTTGCCAACAGGTTTCTGCTGTCAAAAATGCAGGAGGTCTTTTTCTCAGATCAGCTCATGGGGCAGAAATGGATGAGGGGTGGAGGCTGGGGGAGCTGGGCAGGCATCCACCTTACTCCCCAAGTGCAGCTTGCTGAAGTAGCACGTTCCCTGTCGCCAGGGCCATCAGGTTGTCCTAGTTGAACATCTTAAGGGATGGCTGGGAGGGATCAAAATAATTTAAGTCTGATCAGGGCTTGGGAGCTACTGGAAAGGAAGCATGGAAGTGCTGGACTCTGTTCTTTCATGGTGATGCCCCCTTCTAATTTGTGGCCGTTCCATCCTTCTTCCTCCTCCTCCTCCCCTCCTTCTGCTCATTACCACCTTCCTGAACCTCAGCCATGCAGGCAGACAATTTCTGCAAGTACAGGCCTTCTGATTAAAGGCTGCATCCTCCGATCTGGCTGCCTATCTGGCAGTTAGATGAATCAGTGCTTGATTCAAGTTTAACATGCAAGGAAGGAGGTAGGGTGGGATTCCACCCAGCAAGTAGGGGATGCTTGACCCTGAGGATCTGGGAAATTCCTAGTCTGGGCAGAGTGGCCTTTTCCACTGCTTCAATCTCCCTGCTGGGCCTCTGCTCTGGAGCCTGGTACATCTGTTGACCTCCACTGCCTTCCTGCCAGGCTCTGCAGGAGTGGGCGGAGAGGATAAAGTGACTGTGAACAGCAGGAGTTGGAGCTCCTGGCCCGGGTCCCTGAAACTGCAGGCTGCTGCAGGCTGCAAAACAGGTTAAGCTGCCCCCACAACATCCTGGGGCGGAGGTGCTGGGAACTCTGTGGCCCAAGGCATGCCTGGGAACTATGTGGAGCTAAGAGGGCCTTTACTCTGTGACTAGGAGCCTGGGGGGCAGAAGAGGGAGCTCACCCTACAGGCACCAGGGGCTGTGAATGCCTCTGGTGGTCAGGCAGAGCTTAGGGAACAGCCAGGTGGGAACACAGCTCCCAGTGCGCTTTGGGACAGGGAGGCAACAGACACTGTCTCATTTCTGAAAAGCACTTTACAAACACGTTCTCTGACCCTGGTCTTTAGATTCTCAAATCCCTCACCTCCAAACAGCACAGACCTCTTCATAAACTGTAGACATCGGATCATCTGGGAGTGGGGAGGTAAAGAGGTAGGGGGTAGAGACAAGTTTGCTTTCACTTTTGGGTATCAACATTTTGGGATGTATTTCTTTATTTATATTTTATCTGGATGTGATCTATACTTCTACAGAGCCAACCTTTTCATATATGGTTCTCTCAGGTTTAACAAATGTGCATCTTCATGTAACTATCACCACAACCAAGATATAAGATGTTTTCACTATTCCCCAAAGTTCCCTCTGCTCCTTCAATATCAACCCTGAGCCCTTGGTCCCAGCTCCAGGCAGCCACTGAGACAATTTCTAGTACTGGTTTTGCCTTTTCCAGAGTGTCACATAAATAGGATCTTCTAGTGTGGAGCCCTTTGAAGCTGGTTTCTTTCACTGGACATGATTCTTTTAAGGTACATATGTATAGTTACACTTATTTATAGCACATTCCTTTTTTACTGCTGAGAAGTATTCCAGGGTACTTTATTCATTAACCCACTGAAGGACATTTGGGTCATTTCCATTTATAGTGATTATAATTTTACCATAAATATTCAAAAGCAATTTTTGTGGGTTACAGAGTTAGGATTTTTTGTGTTAAGTGTATGTTTAACTTCCCAAAAACAATAATGTAGGATAACTCCTTGTGGTAGTGGTTTGCAAGGGAATAGGTTTAATACAGGACAAAAGTTTATAGGATTATCTTACAATATTCACTCAGAAGGCCAAATGTAGAAGAGTGTGAGAGATCTGTCTGCACACTAGCGACCCAAAGAATCTGGTGGGTGGCCTGGAGCACATTGCAATGTCTCATGCAAGTCCACTTTAGGATCTGCACTGGGAAGACATAGGGCCAGCAGTGGGAGCTTAGAAAGACAATGCTGGCAGGATGAACGGTCTGTACCAGCAGGCTGAGGGGTCTGCACTGAAGCCAGGAAGTGACGCTCAAGGCAAACCCCAGAGATCCTCCAAAGGGCACAGCAGCATGGACTCGAGATCCTCCTCCTCTGTGAACAGGAAAACCAGCCGTGGAAAGCTTCTCCAGGAAAATCAGAGGCTCACAATCTTCCCCTCTAGTTCTCCTTTTATGCCGTTATCAACAGTCTTAGCTTAGTCTTCCATGGCCAGAACCAGGCTGACTCAGTCCAGCTGGACATCCCCACGTAAGCTGACCATTCGTTAATCCGCGGCACGGATGTTGGTCTACATCGCTTGTCTTACCTCTACTTGATAACATCAGGTTTCCTTTTTTTGAAGCCATTTCCAAAGGGCTTTAGTTGCATTTCATTGTAGTTTTAATTTGTACTTTATGATATCTAAAGATGAGGAACGTTTTTTGCATGTGTGCGTACCACCCATATAGCTTCTTTGGTACATCCATTAAAGTTGCCTGTCTCTTTTCATAGAACTGTTTGTTTTCTTGTTACTACTGAGTTCTATGTATTTTGTGTATAATACATACTAAGCCATTTATCATGGTTTTTTTGCAAGAAAAAAAATGTTCTTAATCTTGTCTTCCAATAAGCAAGTTTTCCATTTTAATAAAGTCAAATTTATCAGTGGAGTTGTATTTTGGGTTTTATATTCAAGAACTCATCCCTTAACTCAAGGTCACAAACAACTTTCTCCTACAAGTTTTATGGAGACAAGAGTAAGTCTTTCTCCCCCTGTGTCCCTTTTCCCATTAAGTTAGCATCTAACTCTTCTGGCACTGCTCACTGGCAATCTATACTATGTCCAAGATCATTTGATGATATATGTGTAATTATTTTTCCTATTTTTTAGTTGATCTAGGTGTTGATCGTTTCATGTACATCATATACATACATACATATATATATATATATATAATCATATGTATATTCAACATGAAACTCTCTTGTTTAGTGTGGTTTTGTAGTAAACCTCAAAATAAGGAAGCATGGGTCCTCAAAGCTTTGTTCTGGTTGGTTTGAATCTGCTAGTTTCTACATGCATTTTAAAATCACCTTGTGTATTCTGCAAGAAGTTTTCCTAGGGATTTATGACTCCTTTGCATCTATAGGTACACTTGGGGAGAACAGAGCATAAAGATATTGAAACAACCCGATCTATAAAAACACATTGTGCCTCTCCACTCACTTAAATCTTGTATTTCTTTCATCGAAGGTGTATAGTGTTTGGAATATAGATCTTTTACACTTAAAAAAAAAACACTTTGACACATATTTCTGTTTTTAGATGCTAGTGTAAATGGAAGTTTATTTAAGGTGGTATTTACTGAGTTTCAGTTTATGAATATTGATTGTTAATACGTAGAAATAAATTGCTTCGGAGTACTGGTTTTATATCCTGTATCCTAGCTAACTTCTACTCACTAATTATAATAATTTAAAATAGTAAGTTCTTTGGGACTTTCTATATACATTATTACGATGTATGAAAATGGAAACAGTTTAAATTTTGCTTTTTTAACCTGTATGTCTTTTACTTCTTTTTTTTCTCATCTTATTACACTGCCTAGGGCTTTCATAACATCTCACAATATAAATTGTAACAATGGCCATCTTTACCTTGTTCCTAATCAAAAGTATTTAATCACCTGCCATTAAGCGTTATGTTAGCTATAGATGCCTTGATCAAACTAATAATTCTAATTTTCTGAGACTCTTTATCATCAATGGGCTTCAAATCTTATCAAGTGCTTTGTCTGTATTTATTGAGATGATTACATAGCCTTTCTTCTTTAAATAATGAATTACATTGGAAATTTAAAAAGTGTTGAACAAATCTTGCATTCCTAGAATAAATTACACCTAGCCATGATACATTGTTTGCTGCTGAGTTCAGTTTTCTAATTACCCAGTTGATCTTTGCAGTTATGTTCATGAAGGATACTGGCTTGTGGTTTTCTTAATACACAAAATCTTTGGTTTTGCTCTGAGTAATGCTGGCATCATAAAGTGTGCTGAAAAAAATAGTTCCTCTTTTCCTATTTTCTGAAAATTTTCTGTAGGGCAGGGATGTGGCCCAGTGGTAGAGTGCACACCTTGGGTGTGCAAGACCCTGAGTGTGATCTTCAGCTACACACACACATGTGCACACACACACATCCTAAAAAATTATATCAACTTTTCCTAGTGTTTCAGATTGGTTATTCCACTATTTACCTCTTTACTTGTATTTGTCCTGCCTACTGTTGAGAGAGGAATGTTGAAATTTTGGAATGAGAAATGTTGAATATACATTGTAATTTGGGGTTGGTGGATTTCTCTTTCTGGTTCTGTCAGCTTCTGCTGTATGTGTTTTGAAACGCGGTTGTAGGGTGGATATCTCCTTGAAAGCATTACATTTTCTTGATATTATTATCATGTTATATCCTTTTATAACTCTGGGAACGCTCTGCATTCCAAAATCTACTTTGAGGTTAATGCAATATGGTTGGCTTTCTTTTGATTAGCAATTGCCCAGTATATGTTTTTCCACCTTTTCACTTTTAATCTCCCCATACTTTCACATTAAAATGCATTTTTAATAGAGAACATCAAGATGGATCTGGCTTTTGAGTCAGTCTGACAATTTCCGCCTTTTAACAGATAGCCTCGTCATTTGCATTTAATGTAATCATAGATATGGTTGGGCTTAAATATCCCATCGAGCTAGTTGCTTTTTGTTTGTTCAGTCTGTCATTTGTTTCTTTTTTCTCTTTCGTCTGCTATTGGATTGGATATAGTTTTACTCCATTTTGTCTCTAGAATTTACTATTTATACTACAAAAATTTCAACGATGCTCTAGAGTTTATAAAATACACCCTTGTTACAGTCCATTTTTAAATACTGTAAAACTATGTATAATATAAGGGTCTTACAGGCATAGCTTCCTAATCCTTCCCTTGTTCTTTATTAGTAAGATATACTTTATTTTTTTTACATATATGTATGCAATAAGCCCACAATATTTCTCCCTATTTTTGCTTTAGACAGTCAACTATTTTTATTTTAGGCAACAACTAAAAATGATAATTTTAAATTACCTTTGTCTTCACTATTTCTGGGGATCATTTTTGTTTGTTGATCTAAGTTTCTGTTGGATATAATAGACTTAGTCTGCTGGAAGAAGCTTTCTTTATTGTTTCTTGAGGAGCAGTCTTGCTGGTAGCAAATTCTCCCAGCTTTTGTTTATCTAAAACAGTATTTATTTCACTTTTATTTTGAAACCTATTCTAGCTAGATATAGAGAGATATTGTGGCTGGGTTTACAACGCTGCTTTAAGATTTTCACTCTGTTATCTTCCAAAGTGTATAGTTTTGGGAGTAGCAATCGGTTGTAATTCTTCTCTTTTTCCTGTGTCTCTTTTCTTTATGTTTGACTTTGAGAAGTTTGCATATATGTGTTGTGCTGCTCCCCCCCCCCTTCCTCCTCCTTCTTTTTCTTTTGTTCCTGCTTAGAGTACTCGAGCTTCTTGGATCTACCTACTGGTATTGTTGTAGTCCGAGGTTGTGTGGAGAACAATTAGAATCAGGACAAGTTTATAATAATATTTTTATGATGGTCACTTAGAGTTAACACAAGAAATTGCAGGAAGTCTATCCACAACACTAAACACATAGAATATTTAGCCAAGGGCCTGAATCCCACAGCAATGTCCCACATGAGTACAGATGAAAACCCAGAGCTCATGACAATGCCTCCCATGAGTCCACCTGTAGGTCTAGCGCCCACAAGAAGAACTCACGCCAGTCTCTTTTAGGAATCTGTGCTGGGAAGGCCCAAAGATCAGTAGTGGAAGCTAGGAAGTCTGTGCCAGTGAGTGAAGGAGCTGTGCTGGTAGGTTGAGGATTCTATGCTGGAGCCAAGAAGTCACACTCACAATAAAGACCAGAGCTGTCCTGAAAAGCATCACAGTCATCCTCAGAAACATGGAGGCCCTGAGCTCCTCTGACGATAAGCACAGTCGAGTACATGCCAGGAAGCTAGCATGACAAGTTCATCCCGGAGACCAAGTGGCACACGTCTTCCCCTCTGAAGCCAGGAAGCAATGTTTGATGTGAGGACCAGAGCTCCTCCAGGAGAACCAACAGCTGCAACAGCAACATGAAGGAGAACCCACAATGCCTGAATGCCTGAACACATAACTTCTCCTTCTCCACATTTCTATTTATGCTGGCAACTTTCCTCAGGTGGGACATCTGTGCTCAGCACCATGCTGATGTAACCCAGCTGGCGTTAAGTTGACCACTAGTTTTTAATCCATACCAGGTATTTTTCTTTAGTTTTGGAAAATCTTATACCATTGTATCATCAGATATTTCATCTGTCCTTTCCTCCACTTTATCCTTTGGGATTTAGACTACAGGGCCATTGGACCATTTTATATCGCATGATTCTTTTAGGGTTTTTTCTCTTGTAGTATTTCAGTTTGAGTAATTTTTTTTTTCTTTTTCATTTTATCAGTGCAGGGATTGAACTCACGACCACACACTTGCAAGGCAGGCGCTTATGCTACTAAACTAAATCTCCAGCCCCAGTTTGAGTAATTTCTACTAAACTGTTTTTCAAGTCGTGGATCCTCAGTGTTATCAGTTGTATTTGTGAGCCTTTACCAGCTGTCTTTATGATTTTGCTTTGTTTCATTTTGGTGTTTTTATTTGTCTGTTACTGATAACTTCCATCTGTCTGACCAAACTTTTTATATTTCCATGCATGCTCTCTACTAGCTCACAGAGTTTTTAATATTAATCATAACTGTTTCCTGTTTCCTCCTACCAGCATCGGGTCACCTCTGAGTTTAGTTTCATTGATAATTTTGTGTCTAAAAATGAGTTAGTTTTTCAAGCTTTTAAAAATCTGTCCCACAATTTTTTGTTATGTGCTGGACATCATGTGTAGAGGAACAGTGACTGAGGCAAACACTACTTATCTATGGAAATGGGCATGCCTTTATTTCTTTCAGGATTTTTTGGTGTGGGGATTGAGTCAGTCTAGTTAGAAAGTGAGGTTTTTTCCAACTTTGTTATGGTGGCCTTCAGTTCATTACTCGCTTAAAATTTTCCTAACCATGTAGTTTTCTAACCAGGGATGTTTTCACCCCAAAGAAACATTTGACAGTGACTGGGGAGATTTCTGATTGTCACAACTGAGAAATGGTCCTGAAATCTAGTGAGCAGAGGTCATGAATGTTACTTAACATTCCACAGTACACAGGATGGCCCCCACAGCACATAATTATATGACCCAAAATGTTGGCATGACAAGGTTGGCAAGCCCTGATCTAACTGAATTATGCTTCCAGTGGAAAACAGAGTTCTGGAGATTTAGTCTCAGTGATACTGGTCCACCACCGTGTCAGCCCTCCCTACATGTATGCACCTCTAAGAGGGTCTCTTTCAATATTCCTACTGCTAATCCAGCAGAAGGCAGCTGTGGATTTTTACTTCGGGGCTGCTAACCTAGTGGTGGAAGGTGTGTAAGTGCGTGTGTCTGCAAGGGGTGGTGTCTTTCTTTTCCTGGTTCACCCTCAGCTTAAGGCAGCCTCGGAGTCCTGGGTCTCAGTCCTGGGGATTTCTCAGTGATATCACCTTTCCTACCTATGCAGTCTTAGCATATGTTGTGCAGAAGAAAGTTTCCTACCTTTCCCTAGTCAAGAATACCTCTCAGGGCACTGGTGTATCGAGGAGTACCCAATGCTTTTCACCTAGAAGTAGAGATGGTTTTGTTTTTCCTCTCCTGTGTCCTATGGTGACGGGGCCTCACACCTTTAACTCCCTTGGTAAGAAGTCCTGCAGCAATAGCTGCTCCTTACTCGGATCTGTTACCTCAGGTCTCTCCGTTCTCCATGTTATCTGTATCTAGTGAAGGTCACTGGAGAAGAGCCTGTGTGTCTGTCTGTGAGGTCTATACTGTCATGCCAGCCCAATTCACTTTTTGCAGTTGATTAAAGTATAGCTAAACTCTGCACCATTGGGTCCCCATATGCCGCTGCTATAGTGCACCGGGGTTCATGCTCATCTTTTCTAGGAAGAGTACATCTTTCCTAAGATTTCAGACTACTTGACTGCTCTGAAAATCTCAGATGGTTTAAGAAAATTTTAAATTTTATAATGTATCCAGCTTTTTCTCCTTATTGTTCTTTCTGTCTACATCTAGACACCAGCTTTACTGGGCTTAGAATGTTTAATGTGTTCTATTCTGTGGTGGTACATGTTCCTTCAATACACATTAGCAAGGAAGGGAGGAGGGTTTAATGAAGAAGTCAGATTCATTCTCATGCAACTTCCTCCAGCAGGATAATTATTTGAAGTAGCCAGAAGCACATTTTTTTAAAAATTAAAATTAAAGTCTTAAGAACATATGCCAAACTTTAGACAGCAAAACTGCTGGAAATCTACAGTCCTGCCTTTTTCTTAGTATAATTAGCCATGTTGTTTAGTGGCTTCCAATACTGCATGTTGCCACTATTTTAGGATCTTCGAGGAGAATGAGAGTACAATTAGAAAGCTTCAGAGATACGCCCAGTATTACAACAATGAGCCAATGAAAAAAGGTGAACCCTACGTTCAAAATTTAACATTGATGGGAATATTTTTAATCAGCAACACATGTTCTAAATTTTTCCTAAGCTTCTAAGTCTATATATTTACCTACATTGGTATTTTTATTAGGTTGTAAGTGATTTTTATTAATATTCTGGTTTCAAGATTCCATAGTTTGGCTGATTTGCCTTAGTTCCATTTTCTCCATAATCTCTGTTATAATCTCTGTTGTATGGTTTTATAGAAAGCAAGATAGAACCCAAAAATGTTGGTAGTGTGTATTTTTTTTCTGAGCATGAAAGTACTACATATTGAAAAATTAAAACCTACAGAAGAGAAAAACAGTTCAATAACCAATAATTATTCCATTCAGAGATAATTTTTAGTATCTTACCAATTTTTTTCCGGTTCACACGAACTTATTGCAAACATAATGAGAATCAAGATGCTACATTTTTCAAAACTAAGAATGCAAAACATTGTTTGAAAAACAAGCTCGGCCCCAGTGGAGGACACAATGTACTTAGGGAAACTCCACATGTACATATGAACAAATCCAGCCCTCCCACCCTGAAAATATACTCTTTATGACAGAGAATGGGCACATTTGGGCTTTAATCCAGCTGAATTTAAAGTAGATTGAATCTGGGTAATGATGATGTTTTTACATTCCAGAGTTCACATTGGAGAAGCAGAGCTCATAGATGTATACGGAATCTGTAAGAAGAGATTTATTATGGGAACAGTCTCACAAGACTATGAAGTCCCATAGTATACCATGTGCAAGTTGATAAACCCAGAAAGCAAGGCCCATGATTCAGTTTGAGTCCAAAGATTTCAACCAGGCTAGGAGTAGGGTTGGGGAGCTGCAAGTGTAGGTCCCAGAATCTAAAGGCCCGTGAACCAGAAGCTCCAGTGTCAGAGGTAACAGAAGATAGTTATCTCAGCTCAAGAGTTTGCCAAATCTGATAACCTTGAGACTTTGGACCTTTAAACTTTAAAAGGATTTTTTTCTTAATCAAAGGCATAAAAATTTATGACTCATGCAGAATCAATTAAAAGTTTTTTTGGCATGAAAACTAAGGAAACTAATCCATACTGCAATCTCGTAGCACAACTCTAGCAGTTGTGCAATTGTGTGTTGACAGTGACCCGACTGCTGAAGCTGCAGGGGGAATGATCTTCTACAGTGTTCTTTACTCTCCAGTCTTGACCTCCAGAAATCTGAAAACAACCCAGAAGAACTGCACTGGGCAAAACATCTAGGATCATTCAGTAGAAATGTGATGTGTGTCGTTTATTGATATAATGTTTCACACACTGAAAATAGGCCTCTGAAAGCCCTTCTCTACAGGAAAAGATCTTCCTTCCCTTCCCTCTCCCCATCAAAGAGAGGAGACAGAAAAGATTCACAAGACAGAGGCAAATACTCTGGGAATTAGCCAACAGATGAAGGCTAATGGGAGTTTCATTACTTGATTAAAACATAAGCTTCAGTTAAGATGTTCGCACGATGGATACACAGAAATACACAAAGACATATACAGTTAAAACCAGAAAAAGTAAAGTTGTCACTGAGCTCAAAAACAAGCCACTAACCCAGAGGCCTAAGGGCAGATGCTGTGGCAGATAAGTATAGCATATAACCACTAGACTTAAAGAGTCTATTTTTGATTGCATTTCTAATTTACTTTGATTTACTAGAAGTAATTTGCAATGGGGACTGGCAATCTGCCCTTGGAAAGGGTGTTTCTAAATTTAAAATTCAATTTTAATTCATTTCAACAAGTGCTTATTGAGCCCTTTCTAAGTGCCAGGTATTATGTTAGGGCCTGGGGACAGAGATTGGAACAAGGAACACAATGGCCCTGCTCACCGTCTAGCAAAGTGTCAGAATTAAGTTATCTACTGGTTTCCCTCATGAAACATTCCCTTCAAAACATTTTCTGGGATTCCAATGCATGCCCTCCACTTGGCCAGTCAGCTGAGGCTGCTTCATGGGTCCAGGGGCATTTGCAGAAAAATGGACCTACTGAGCTGGCAAAGTGTCAGCTGGTGTTGGGTGGGGTTAGCTCCTGGTACCACAGCTCCTGGTACCACAGCGCCTGGTACCACAGCAAACAGCAGAGACACCCTCACTAAGGAAGCACTGTGGCAGATATTTGGGTACTGTTATGAGCATGCAGGCTCTATACTCCTCCAGCAAAGCTGTGAGCTAAACATCACCATTAAGGCATCCCTTTCCTGCTAAAATCTGCTTCTGTTGCTTGCAGTTCAGAATCCTGACTGATACATGCGGTCAGCCTTCTGCCTGACTGACACATGCGGTCAGCCTTCTGCCTGCGCCCTCTCAAATCACATATGGACAATACCTGGAGAAAAACTGCCTTATGCTGTATAGCGCAAGGACATATTTTGTCAGATTAAGTAAGCCCCTTTCTCAGCTGCAGTGCTGGTTCACACAGACTCTACCATTGTCAGCGGCAGGAGGTGCCTCTGTACATCTGTTACAATTAAAGAACTGGCATTTAGGGATTTTTCTTTCTCTATCAAATTAGAACACATTTAATGGCATTGCTGTCACTCACTAGCATTTATATAAGCATTCTTGAGTGGGAGAGAAGGAGTAGGATGAGGGTACTAGAACACTTGTTTATAAACCATAGTTTATGCTATTTGGACGGCAGCATGAGCTGTGCTTTGGGTGGGACTGACATTGCTGGAGTCCCCCACGTGTGGAGGACAGTCTGCTGGCACTCACTGAGCACACACTGCCATGGGAAGGCTGTCTTTGCAGGGGTCTCGCTGCTCAGGACACACATGCCCCTTGTAGGTGTCACCAGGAGTCCGGTGGCCATGGTATCCACCAGCAGCCCTTTATATTGAATTACAGAACACATACCACAGAAGCTCAATTTAACTCGAGGACAAGGAAATATTTTAAATTCTAGAGATGCTCCGAGCCATATGAGACCAGTCACGTTGTATAACCTTGCTTTACTCTTTCCACGTGTGCTCTGCACCCAGCTGTTACAAAGTACGATATTATACTTCGCCCAGACTCCAGCACCTGTTGTAGGCAATTTGAAATAAAAACAAGTTGGTGGGGAACATGATAAGATACCGGAGCGCACATTTCATTCACTCGGAATACCCCTGCAGACTATTCCGATTCAGCGAACTCTGCTGCCATCCTGTTTTGTCATTATTTGCCAAGACGGGGGCTGGAGGAATAACACATCTCTTTTTATAGAAAACAAATCAGTGCTCTGCTGGTCCAGGGTCTGTAACCAGCTTTGCTTACCTTCTCCTTTCTCTTGTTCGTGCTAGTGTTTCCTCCATCCTTTCAATTTGTCACAGTTGGCTTTCCCAAAAGAGCTTTCATTTCCTCGCTTCTCTGTTCTGCTCTCCCTCCTCCTGCTTTTTGTGAGAGGAGACTGAGGTCCTAGAAGACCTGGGAAAGGGAACAAATTAATGCCACAGGCCCCTCAAGGTCAGATGTGCCTGGCACCATGAGCTGATGGGGGACCTGGCATGGCTGTTGATCTGCCTTGTAACCCCTGAGATGCCCCATGCTGGGTGCGCTTGTGCCCCTTACATCTCCCGATGGTTCCTTTGACCATGAGGTTGCTTAGGGTGGCTTTGAGAAAGCGCATAGAGCTCAGAGGTCTCTACCAGGGTAGGAAAGGAGCAAGCGATTGCAATGGGTGACTTGCCCTGCTAGCCCTCCAGATTCACTCCCTGAGGTCCAACCTGCTATTTGAGCATATCGTCCCTGTTCTGAAAATGGAAGCGTTTTACCTAAATTCTTCATGAGCCAGCATTGTTTGTGACAATCTGGCAGGAGGTTCGGGATGTAGGGCTTGGTCTGGAGCATTACAAAATCCAGAGCAGGATAGAGCACTTCGTAAAGAATGCAGAGGTAGTCTTCTGGGAAGAAAGAGAACGGAGTTTAGAGCTTGGTATATGTGAATTCAAATCTCAGAGGTGCTACTTAGTATGAACAAGGTATTGATTGGGTGGGGAATCCCTGTGTTTCTGTGAGCCCAGTTTTCCCATCTGTAGGAGGTGAGTCAAACTTTCTTTAGAGGTCTGGTGTGGATTCAAGTAGGTAATGGGAATGAGGTACAGTACCAGATTGTTAATAGCCGGTTAATACAATAGAGAAACTGTTTCCTATGTATATATTATCTTCAGGGATGTAATATCACTGAAGGCACTAAAGGCACTATCAAATAGTCCCAGTCAATTTTAATTTGAGAAGTCTCAACATTTCCCTTTCTGCCTATTTTACTTCTCCTCCCTCTGCAGGTTTAGTTATACAAAACTGAATGATTCTCATTGTAATTTCCACTCTCTTTCAGGCACAAATGTTTGCCTACTGTAAAGGTATTAATTGCTAAACCTTACCTCTAAGTATATAGTCTCTCCTTGTGTGGGGAGAATATAGGACAAAACCCCTTCTGGATGCCAGATCTACACATACTATGTTTTCCCCGTACATATTGTATATTCCAAGGTACAGTTTAATTATTGAAGTAGGTGCAGTAAAAGATTGATAATAAAAACTAACAATCAAACAGAGTAATTTAGTAGTATACATCATGAAATTGTCACTACTTTTGCCCTCTGAGGCCATTATTAAGTATAATCAGGGACACTTAAACACAAGCACTGCCATGCTGTGACAGTTGATTTGATAACTGAGATGGTTACTAAATGACTAACAGTTGGGTAACATATATAATGTGGATACACTGGACAAAGTGAGAATCCATAACCTGGGTCACACAGAGTAGAGGTAAGAAAATTTCACCATGCTACTAAGAACAGCGTGCAACATAGAACTTACAAGTTGTTTATTTCTGTCAATTTCTACTTAATATTATCAGGCCTGGTTGATCTACGGTAAGGGAAACCACAGACAAAGGGAGACAATTACAGGTCCATTCTGGGATCATCACTATTGCTGGAGAGCTGCAGCACAAAGGCCACAGTGATATCTTTTCATGGAAAATGCAGATAGGGAAAGGCACCAAGGAGAAAAGAGAGCCGTTTGGACCTCTTTTTCACAAGCTCGTCATTCAGGGGTTCACACAGGCAGCAACAGCCCATTCTGTCTGCAGGTTGCCCTGATCTGATTTCTCTTCTGTGCGGCAGCTCTTCAGCTGAAGGTCTTGGTCTGTGTGCAGCTTTCTCCCTTTGCAAATGAGCCAAGTCTCCTCCCTACCACCTGAACTTTTGTGCATCTTCTCCACACGCACAGCTGCCAGTGACTCTCTTCAGTGGACCTTCAAGCACAGAAGCAAGGAGAAAGGGCAAGGAAAGGGCAGCTAGGGATGGAGCCACACAGGTCCTGCAGGCTGGCTCTGGCTCGCAGGCTGAATCCTTGAAACAGCCAACAGCTCTGAGTGGGACCTACAACACCCGACAGGAAATCTTCCATCTTCACCAGCCTGGGCCTCTAGACACCTCATTATGCCCAAGTGTCTGGTAAACAGAGAGCCTTCTGACATGACTTACAGAGTCAGCCTGGAACAGAAACCTGCAAAAGTAGCTGTAAAATTAAGAAGAAAAATTACCCAGAGAACAATGATTAGTATTCCCAGGATGAAAAAGTTTCAGTGGAGAAACAAATCAATCTTTTTTCTTCCTGTTTCTTTTTTATATAGTTGTATTTACATAGAATTGAAGCACAATAAATTGCACACATTTAAAATGCAAATTTGATGAGATTTGATGAATGTAGATGTGAATCTACGAATGTGACTGTGAAATTTTCACTGCCATCAAGATTATGAATGTATCCACCACACCCAAAAGTTTCCTTATATTCCTTTGTGATCTTTTTTTCCCAACTAGCAGCCCAGGAAACCACTGAGGTTTTGGGTTGTTTCTGTTTTGTCATTATAGTTTGCATTTTACAAAACTTTATAAAAATGGAACCATATACCATACACCCTCATATGGGGGTCTGGCTTCTACTCAACAAAATTATTTTGAAATTGACCCATGTGTTTCTATGCATTGGTTACTTCCTTGTTCCTGAGTAAATATCAACAGATATGCCACAATTTTTTAAAATTCCAAAAGATATTTATTTATTTTTGATGACTGAGATGATGGACTTCTAGTCATTAAGAGTTCGTCACTCTTAGATTTGTAAAATGACTCTTTTTCATGTATTTTATTTTAGGGTCATAGAAGTGGGCTTCCTGTGTTTATCTGGGATATGGTAACTGACACACAAGTCAGATTTCTGGGGAGTGGGGACACGTAGGGACATTCTAATGGCAAGAGGAACACAGCATGTGACAGTCTAGACATCTTGAGAAGTGGTTACATGGAGATGGCACTTATCAAGCATTTCCTGAAAACAAAAGATAAATCTGCCAGAGCTTTTCATGGATGGTTTCTTAAAAAAAAAACAAACAGTATTCCTTAAACTCCCAGTATTCATGAAATTCAAGGGCTTTCATTTGACCCTCTCTCCCACCAATCACTCAATTTCAATTTCCATTCATATTTCAGCAAAGCAATGAAATTCATTTCACTTAGAGCACAATACAGTCAAACAAATAAGAGGAGACAAGAACATCATTTGGAAATTCATAATCATCTAGTCTAGTCCGGCCTTCTTAATAGTGTATATACTTTTCATTGTTTTCTTTATGACTGTCAACTCTATTGCACTGAGAAACACAAATTAGTAAAGCACACTTCTGGAGTGTGTGTGTGTGTGTGTGTGTGTCGGAGGTTTCCAGAGATGACTGGTATGTGGGACCACAAACTATGGAGAAACCCACCCTAAATATGAGTGGCACTTTCCAGAAGGCTGACGTCCCAGAAGGAACGAAAGAAGAAGGAGAGGAAGCCCACCAGCACAGCCTCTCTCTCTGTATCCTGTCTGCCATGAGCTTTCCTCCACCATATCATTCCACCATGATGTTTCTGCCTGGCCTCAAGCCCCTAGCAATGGACTGAAATCACCTTACCATGGACTGAAATCTCCCAAGCTATGAACCAAAATAAATCTTTTCCTCTCCAGTTTGACTTTCCCAGGTATTCTGTCAAAGAAATGGAAAGCTAAAACAATCATTAACATTTTATTTAAATAAAATCAGCTCCATACAATCCCTTTCCTTGCTTCATCGTGTATGATGTTTCCTCTCCAGCATACGTGGATTTGCATCATTCCTCCTTCCTACAGATGAAAACTCCTGTCAAGTGTAGGAGAAGCTCGGTTATTTATGATGATGCTTCTGTGACAGAAGATGGTCAAGTTGAGTGTGTAAAGGGGGATTAAGAAACTATCACAGCCAGGTGTGGTGACACATCCCTGTACTCCCAGCTCTTGGGAGGCTGAGTCAGGAGGATCATCGTGAGTTTGAGGCCAGCCCAGACTACATAAGTGAATTAAGAGTAGCCTGCACTACCTTCTGAGACTCTGCCTCAAAAAAGCAAAACTAAGAAATTATGAGAGAAAGTAATATTGGGATGATTGAACGAGGAGGAAAAATCAAGGAGTAGATGAACAGGAAAGTTCAGAGGAGACAGGGTGGAAAGGTGAAGGGCCTTTCAGTCTGCAGAGCTTTCTTCCTCAGCCTTAAAACTAGTGACAGGAAAAGTGACCTGGTGCGAGAGAATCACCCATGGTAGACACCTGGGAATGATTTCAGGTCTTTCTTTCTCTTGATTTAATTAGAAACCAAGTCCTGCTGGTTGTGTTTTCTTAGCCTCTCTCCTGCCCTTTCCCTTCTTCGGTCCCCACTGCTTTGCCTTAACGCCCATTGCCTGTCAATCAACCACTTTGCACCGGAGTGATTGCAAAGGTTCTCATCTGCGCTCTCCTCACTGGATGAAGTTCAAGGCCTGAATTTGGAGTCCCTGGGTAACCTGACGCCTGCCCACATCTGCAGCCTCACCTCCAGCTCCATCAATTCTTCAGCTGTGGCAAACTTGTCACAGTTTCCTAGAACAGCAAAAACACTTACATTGCTCTTTGAAAAACTGAATTCCCAGGTCCTATCACAGGAAGCTGGGTGAGTATGTCCAGAGCGAGTCTCATTTTTGAAGATAATGCCCAGGTGTTTGATGGTCAATTAGGCTTTGGAGCCCAAGCTTGCTTTGTAGTTTGAGGGTTAAAAAGAACAATCTGCATGGAAGCACCTTGTAAACTGTCAGCTAAATGCAGATGTTGCCTGGGCCACCAGGACAGTACTTCAGGGGGGAGCACATGTATGGTGCTCAGGTTGATGTGGGTAAGAATTCTCCTCTCTCGGAAAAGTTGCCCAACAGTAAAAACAACTTCACAGTCCAGTCCAGGAAAGGTCCCAGAAGCTTCTCCAAATTTCTTTTTCTTCCTTTTCTGGCAGTACTAGGGATTGAACCCAAGAAGTGCTGAGCTTAGCTCTCATTTTATTCCACTTGTAAAGTTTTGAGTCAGCATCTCACTAAGTTGTCTAAGCTGAATTCGAACTAGACATCCTCCTGCTTCAGCCTTCTGAGTAGCTGATATTACAGGCTTGTGCCTTCATGCCAATTCAAGAAGTGCAATGTTTTCATCAAATAATTTCCTCCAAGAGTCCGAACTTTAACAAACATGAGTAGCTGGGTGTCACAGCCCTTCTCCCCCACGTGCCTATTGACTGAGCCCAGATTTTGTGCAGCGTCCAGGTCTCCTCTCTGTGATTTGGAAGAGGCCAGTCACAGTGGTTGCCAGGCTGCTGTAGATAAGCATGGGACAGGGCCATAAAATACGAGGGGAGGTTTGTGCAAGAGCTACTGGGAGAAATTTTGCTCATAAGTAGGCACTGCATTCTTCTCTGAGTGGCCATTTCTGAGTGTGCACAGGATGCTTGGATAGTAGGATGTTGCCATCTTCCCAGGAATTAGCCAAAAAATAGTGCCCAAGGAAGGCAAAATGGAAGTGGTATTCCTGGGACAGGAAATTAACCAACCCTGGAATTAACTTTTATGCACCATGACAAAGCCTCTCCTTGCTCAAGCCATGTTCAGTTGAATTTCTGTATTTTGCAACAGCAAGCATTCTGATACACTCATATATTAAAAAAGATTAAAATTGACAAATTATTTTTAAACATTTATTTTATTGGCTTTAATTCATGACTTTTATTTATGAGAAGTCAAACAAGGTGATAATAGAAAATTGCTGAGACATACAATTTTAAATGGAGCCCTAGGGAGGTAAATTGAAACTGTATCAGTCCAAGCATCCAATTTATTTTAGCATTTGGTTTTGATTGTATAATAGTAAGGAAAGTCTCATTCCCACAGATGAATAGCTGCAAATGGTAGTGGTTGTTTTTTTCTTTGCAAACTCAAGATATTCTCCACTTAATAAGAATAGCAAGAAAAACTTTATTCCCAATATCTGGGCTCACACAAAAGAAGTTAGGTTGGCAGGCACAAGCTAATGTGCTGATTGTTAGAGGTTAATATGTATTATTCATTTATACTTCATGGTTTATAGCATTTTAAGGTACACATTTGCAAAATAGCCCAAAGTTCTCTGGAGTGTCTTAGGTTTCTCAGAACACATTTTCAAAACTTCTGCCCTAAGTATAATTAACTTACGTCTGATTCATTTTAAATCCTGGTTTTTAATGTGACAAAAATTTTTTTCCTCCTGCTATAATTCTAACTTCTATGATCTTCTGCCACTATAACAAAATACCAGAGATAATCATCTAATGAAGTGAAAATGTCTATTGAATAGTTTTATTACCCGATCAATTGGCGCCACCACTTTGGAACTGTGAAGAGACAGCGCATCACAACTGGAGTGTGTGATGGAGTGGAACCACTGAACCCTTGGTGGGGAAGCAAAGATAATAAGCCAGGGGGCTGGGTTCCCATAATCCCTGCCGGGGTATGCCCCAGAAACCTGAGGCCCCACTTCTTAAAGGTCCCATCACCTCCTCATCACACCACTCTGAAGACAGAGCCTTTCACATACGGGCCTTTGGGGACACTCCAAATTACAACTATAACAATATTTTTGGACACCTATTGACCGTGAGTGACTAAAACTGTGGAAATTAAAACTGTATGAAGAGGAAACTGTGATGGGAGAAACAGGGCTGATGGTGAGTCCAGAACCCACAGAGGGTCTCTTTTCCCTCACCTCTTCCTCTTTTGGAATCCAAAACACTCCTCATTCCCATGCCTACCCCAACACAGAAGCACACTGAGCAGACTGAGAATCCCCGATGAAGCCAGACAAGAGAAAGCAAGGGTCTCAGTCAATTCCAGCAGCCATAACAAATTACCATAGACTGAGTGGCTTATAAACAACAGACATTCATTCCTCACAGCTCTGGAAACTTCAAGGCTGAGTTCTGTGACTGCTGACTTCCCATCAGAGAAAGGAAAATGAAGGGAGCTCTCTCCTGACTCTGACAAGGGCACTACTCCCCTGCATGAGACAAGCGCCCCTCTCTGTGACCTTCTCTCATCTTGATCACCTTCCAAGAGCCCTAATCCTCGCAGCATCACACGGGGTGGTGGGGTTTTACCAATGTGAATGTGAGGGAGACATGACAGTAACAGTCACCCTATAACCACGGGCTCTGAAGAGGTAACTGCAGCAACTGGGGCAAGAGGTCAGGGACCAGAGTGGAACACGGGAAGAAGGAAACAGGCAAGCTGGCCCTGGACTCACTGTCTTCACCAGCTCTGCATCTGGTTCTCAGCACACGTCTGGAAGCTAGAGCTGAGGCCCATGTTTGACATCCATTACGGTGGTTTTAAGCTAGGTCCTTGAATTCTTCGCTAACCCTCACTTTATAAAAGGTGGAATCCGGCTGCCGCGCCTGGCCACAGGTCTGCAGAGGAGGAGCTGGGCAGATCTGGGGTGCCCTCACTGGCCTCTCTGTGTGTCTGGAGGACTCTGGATTTCTGCGCCCAGACTGCTGGAGTTCCCTCAGGCTTCCAGGTGCAGTGAAGGAGAGAGGTGGGTTTAAGGCTTCCACATCAGCCTCCCCATTCCCGGCTTCATTTGGAGACCTGCTGAGCTCCCGATAGGTGGGCTGGCCCACACTACCAGCCTAGCCCAGCCTGTTTAGCTGCCGCGCCTGGCCATAGGTCTGCAGAGGAGGAGCTGGGCAGATCTGGGGTGCCCTCACTGGCCTCTCTGCGTGTCTGGAGGACTGTGGATATCTCTGCAACCAGGGAGGGTCCACAGGTTCCTGAAGCACTGCGGCCTGTGGTGAGTACCCTAACCCAGCTGCGATTGAAGAACTGTGGAGCTTCCAAGGGGCAGGTGGGCGCACAGTGTCCCTGAGGCCCAGCTTGTCTGGAACTGCGGAGTTCTGAGCAGACAGAGGAGGGCCACTGGTTCTGTAGGCCTAATGGCTTGGAGTAGCGCGGTGCCAGAGTCCCAGTAGCTCCAAACATAGAAGGGGATTTTCAACAGATCCTGAGGAAGCTTTCAAGTAACACTTGAAACACAGAAATATAGGAAAATGACAAAACGAAAGACCAAATTACAACCTCAAACCTCCAGCCCATCTCAAGAAACCCTAGGAGCAATGTATATAGAAGAAAATATATCCCATCCACCTCATATATCGGACACAATAGCCACTGAAATTGACAAGCAACTCCAGGAAGCTTTAAAGAAATTCAAACTCGAAATAATCTCCCAGATAAAAGAAGAAATGATAAAAGAAATGAAAGAGATTCTAAATATATCTAAAGAAAACACAGATAAAAAATTGGAGGAACTAAACAAAAAGATAGAATCCCTAGACGAGCAATATAAGAAACAAACAGAATACATAATGCAGATGCACAGAGATATACAGGAAATAAAAAACTCCACTGAAAGTTGTAAAAACCGCCTTAATGAAAGTGAAGATAGAATTTCAGACCTTGAAGACAGGATTGCAGCTAGTGAACAGGAAAGGAAAGATCTTTTGAAAATAACAAGGAACCAGAAAACAACAATTCAACAACTGCAAGATGATGCAAAGAAGAATAACATAAGAATGATAGGGATTAATGAAAGAGAGGGAGACAACATGAAGGATGTCAGGAGGATATTTAGAGAAGTAATAGCTGAAAATTTCCCAAGCATAAGATCAGAAACTGACATCAGGATCAGGGAAGCATATAGAACTCCAAACAGTCATAACCAAAATAAAACTACACCCAGACATATAATAGTCACCATCCCAGAAATCCAACACAAGAATAGATTATTAAAAGCTGTCAGAGAGAAAAGACAAATCACTTATAAAGGAAAACCTATCAGAATCACAGCAGACTTCTCAGCACAAACGATAAAGTCAAGAAGAGCATGGAGTGAAGTATTCCAGATCCTAAAGCAAAATGATTTCCAACCAAGACTGATATATCCTGCAAAACTATCATTCAAAATAGATGGTGCAATACGATACTTCCATGACAAAGAACAGCTGAAGAACTTCATGAACACCAAACCAACCCTGCAAAAAATATTGAAAGACAGTTTAGATACACAAAGGAAAAAACCACTAAGCAAAGCAAATAATTAAACAGAACCGAAAGATAAAGATGCAACAGCAGAGAGATAACATTCCTACAATTAACCAGCATTTAACAGTAATAACCATTAATGTAAATGGTCTCAATGCACCAATCAAAAGAAACAGACTAGCAGAATGGATCAAGAAACAAAATCCAACCATATGCTGTTTACAGGAAACCCATCTAACCCAGAAAGATACTCACAGACTGAAAGTCAAAGGATGGAAAACAATTCTTCATGCAGCAGGAATCCAAAAAAAGGCAGGAGTAGCCATTCTGTTTGCAGACAACGTGAACTTTAAACCAACAATGACCATAAAGGACAAAGAAGGTCACTACATACTCGTAAGGGGAAAACTCCAAGAGGAAGAGATAACTATCTTAAATATATACGCACCAAACTCCAGAGCACCCAGTTATATAAAACAATTATTAACAGAAATGAAAACTCAAATTATCAGTAACACAATTGTAACAGGAGACCTTAATACACCACTGACACCAAGGGACAGATCAACCAGACAGAAAATGAGCAAAGAAATAACAGAACTGAATCACACCTGTGAACAAATGGGTTTGATAGACATATACAGAATGTTCCACCCAACAACATCAGAATACACATTCTTCTCAGCAGTACATGGATCATTTTCTAAAATAGACCATATATTAGCTCACAGAACATATTTAAGCAAATGCAAAAGAGTTGAAATCATCCCTTGCATATTATCGGATCATAGCGCTCTGAAATTAGAAATTAATGACAAAGGATACTGCAAAAATTCCGCAAACACATGGAAACTAAATAACACACTCTTGAGTAATCAGTGGGTCACAGAAGAAATTAAAGAAGAAATTAAACAATACCTAAAAGAAAATGAAAATGCAGATACAACTTACCGGAATCTGTGGGATGCAATGAAAGCCGTTCTGAGAGGAAAATTTATTGCACTGAGTTCCCACATAAGGAAAACAGAACGAATACAAGTAAATAACTTGATGCTACACCTCAAACAGCTAGAAAAAGAAGAGCAAGTCAAGCCCAAAGCCAAAAGAAGAGAGGAAATTATAAGAATCAGAGCAGAAATCAATGCAATAGAGACTAAGAAAACAATCCAAAGAATCAACGAATCAAAGAGTTGGTTCTTTGAAAGAATAAATAAAATCGATAAGCCCCTAGCCAACCTTATTAAAAAAAGGAAAGAAAAAGCTCAAATTCATGCAATAAGAAATGAAAAAGGAGAAATCACTACAGACCCAATAGAAATACAGAGGATCATCAACACCTATTTCGAAAACCTCTACTCTCAAAAGTTTGATAACACAGAAGAAATAGACAGATTCTTAGAAGCATATGAAGTACCAAAGCTAGATCAAGAGGATATAAAACTGTTGAATAACCCAATCTCTGCTAATGAAATTGAGAATGTAATTGGGTCCTTGCCCACCAAGAAGAGCCCAGGCCCAGATGGATTCACTGCAGAATTCTACAAGAAATATAAAGAAGACCTAATGCCGACACTCCTCAAACTATTCAATGAAATTGAAAGGGAAGCAATCCTTCCTAAGTCATTCCTGGAAGCAAATATTACTCTAGTACCAAAACCTGAGAAAGACCCAATTATAGAAGAGAACTATAGACCGATCTCCCTAATGAACACAGATGCAAAAATCCTCAATAAAATATTGGCAAATAGGATCCAGCAAATCATCAAGAAGATTATACACCATGACCAGGTGGGATTCATCCCAGGAATGCAAGGATGGTTCAACATACGCAAATCAATAAATGTAATCCACCATATCAATAAAGCCAAAAATAAGAATCACATGATCATCTCTATAGATGCAGAAAAAGCCTTCGATAAGGTCCAACACTTATTCATGATAAGAACTTTACAGAAAATTGGAATAAATGGTCTTTACCTCAATATAATAAAGGCCATTTATGACAAACCAACAGCCAGCATCATACTAAATGGCCAAAAATTGAAAGCTTTTACTTTAAAATCGGGTACAAGACAAGGATGTCCTTTATCACCACTCCTATTTAATATAGTACTGGAAGTACTAGCCAGAGCAATTAGGCAAGAAAGAGAAATAAAAGGGGTAAAGATAGGAAAAGAAGAAGTTAAACTATCATTGTTTGCAGATGACATGATACTCTACATAGAAGACCCCCTAAACTCCATTGAAATACTCTTAGATATAATAAATAAATTCAGTAATGTGGCTGGATACAAAATCAATACTCAGAAATCAATAGCATTCCTATACACGAACAACAAAATTACAGAGAGGGAAATAAGAGAAACTGGACTATTCACATTAGCAAGCAAAAAAATGAAATATTTAGGAATTACTCTTACGAAAGAAGTGAAAGACTTATACAGTGAAAATTATAATACACTGAAAAAGGAAATTGAAGATGATCTCAGAAAATGGAAAGACATCCCTTGCTCATGGATAGGAAGAACAAACATTGTGAAAATGGCCATTCTCCCAAAACTGTTATACAGATTCAATGCAATCCCAATAGAAATACCATCAACATACCTTATAGATCTAGAGAAATCACTCCTAAATTTCATCTGGAACCAGAAGAGACCTAGAATCGCAAAGGCAATTCTAAGCAGCAAAGACAAAGCAGGAGGCATCACAATCCCTGACTTGAAGTTATACTACAAAGCAACAGTAGTAAAATCAAAATGGTATTGGAATCAAAACAGAGCTGAAGATCAGTGGAATAGATTAGAAGATACAACCACAACTACGAACACACTCAACCACCTTATTTTTGATAAAGGAGCCAAGCAGGTTCACTGGAAGAACGACAGTCTCTTTAATAAATGGTGCTGGAAAAAACTGGCTCTCCATTTGCCGAAAACTAAAGCTAGACCCATGTCTATCACCATGTACTAAATTAAAATGTAAATGGGTCAAAGATCTGAATATTAAAACAGAAACACTAAATCTATTGGAAGACAAAATAGGTAGAAACCTTGGAGACATAGGAGTAGGTAAAGAATTCATGAACAGGACTCAAACCGCACGGGAAATACTTCCCAGAATCAATAACTGGGACCACTTCTTATTAAAAAGTTTCTGCATGTCAAAAGAAATCTCCAGCATAGTGAAAAGAAAACCCACAAACTGGGAAAAGATTTTAGTGAACTCTCTCTCAGACAAGGGCCTCTTGTCTAAAACATACAAAGAATTAAAGAAACTCGACCTCCGAAATTCAAAGATCCAATCCAAAAATGGGCATCTGAGATGAATATGCAATTCTCAGATGAAGAAATGCAAATGGCAAATAAATACATGAAAAAATGCTCATCATCATTGGTCATTAGAGAAATGCAAATTAAAACCACACTGAGATACCATCTCACTCCTGAAAGAATGGCCAGGATCAAGAAAACCGACAACAAATGCTGGAGAGGCTGTGGGGAAAAAGGAACTCTCCTGCACTGCTGGTGGGAGTGTAGACTGGTACAGCCTTTGTGGAGATCTGTCTGGAGATTTCTCAAAAAGTTGGGACTGGAAATCCCATTTATTCCAGCTATTCCACTTCTAGGCATATTCCCAGAAGAACTGAAAGCATCATACCACAGTGATATATGTGCACCTATGTTTATAGCAGCACAATTTGTAATCGCCAGATCTTGGAAACAACCCAAGTGCCCATCAACTGAGGAATGGATAAAAAAGTTGTGGTATTTCTATACAATGGAGTATTATTCAGCTATAAAGAAGGATCACATTGAGATATTTATCAATAAATGGGCACAGCTTGAGACCATACTCATAAGTGAAATAAATCAATCTCGCATGTGTGAATACCGAATAGTTTCCCTAATGTAAGTAATGATTCAAATATATAAAAATATGTGGTAATCATGATTCCCCATTAGGTGGCCTTGAAGCCTTATAAAGTTTTCACTCATTAATTAGAAAGGCTTTATTCTGGGCTTCTTGATATGAAAATATTTGAAGCTAGAGTATATGAAGTTTTACCCAAATATTTCAAGGAAAAAGACACTATAGTAACTACTATTAAGTCAGGTTATAAGGTGGTGAAGTACTAGGTTATTGAAACAGTCATGCTGTGACCTCTATTGTTATATTGTTATGTCCTGTTTTATCTCAATCTCCCCCTTATTGTTTCAAAAAAAAATTATTTAGTCATTTCTTATGTTTGTCTTAATTAAAGAAAAAATTCAAAAAAATTAGGATATATAAATAGTAACTCTTTTCGATTTCCTATTAACTTGTTTTGAAGTCCTGTAGTACTCCCACGATCTTGTTTTGACTGATTAGACTCTGTTCCATTCTATATGATAGTATCAAGTTTGAAGACATAGGCAACTACTTTGAAGACAATAAGATTCACTAAGATACCCATTCTGGTTTGACTATTGTCTTCTTTGGAAGTCCTGTAATGTTTACAATGCCTAAGTTTTATTGGTCTTGTTCTCTACTGTTTTGTCCAACTTTATAATATCTAATAAGATAGACAATTCTTTTTAAGGAAACAAGGGACAACGTTGATAACCATTGTTGATAAACTTGTACTCTGTTCTACACCATGTGCTACGTCTATCCTTGGTATTGACTGACAGCTTTGTTTTGCCATATTTGACTGTATTCTTCCCCCCCCCCAAAAAAAATAAAAGGTGGAATCCAATTCTCTCCTTAATTGTGGGTTGTATTTTATGACCTACTCCTAACAAATACAACATGGCGATGACCACAGTGACATAAGTGATAGTGCAAGACATTAGAAATCAGAACCTAAAAAGCATGATGACTTCCTCCTTGTTCTCTCTTTGGAGTCGCCTGTGCCCAGCAAAGCCTGCTGCTGTGTCATGAGGACCTTCAAACAATCTCACAGGAGGCCAGACAGGTGGGCAAGGAGGTCTCCTGTCCAGGCCAGTGGATGACCCATCCTGGGAGCAGTCTTTCCGACCCAGGCCAAGCCTTGAGATGCCCACTATCCAGAGCAACACCTTGGCTGGACCTCTGGAGAGACTCAGAGCCAGGACCTCTGCACAGCCCTTCCTCTCCAGACCCAAAGAGCCTGTGAGCTAATAAATGTGCACCGCTTTAAGTCACTAACTTCAGAGCAATGTGCCACGTGTGAAGTGCGATCAAAATATATGGTGAATTTTTCAACTAAAAAATGATTGCAGTGAAGGACACATTGCTGTTAATCATTCTCAGAATATTCCCGAGCTCCAGATACACCTATCCCGCCACTTTTGCTGCTTTCTGAAGCAGTTCTGGAAGTCTTCCTTTGTAAGTATCTTTTTGAAGTATGATCAAAAAATATGGTGAGTGCTGCTGTGGCATGCATTCCAACAACAGCAGCGTCTGTAAAAGTGTCATGATGTGTCTTCGTGTGGTTCATACACCGGAGTCAGCACTGTGCCACTTCTGGCTCCCCCCAAAGTCAAAAAAGCCTATAGAAAGTAAATGTTTGGAACTAATTTAGGACATTGAAGCAGCCATAATAGGGAGTGGAAATACACTCATGAGAGACTTCTGGAACTGTCAGAAAGTGGTGAGAAAAATAGATAAGTGTGTTCCAAGTGAGAAGAAGTGTTCTGAGATGGCGAATAGCAATGTGTTCTTTACTGTCATAAATCTTTAAAAGTAGTAAGTGCTTTAAAAATAATGAATATTAACTGTGTTTTTATCATGCCATGTGGTAATTAATAGATCACTAAGACTCCATGACTATCATAGACTCATCCTTGGTACCAGAAATAAAGGACTCAAGTAAACTTCTGTTGGAGTCCACATGTGAACTGGTTGGTGAGATTGTTTTTTTCCTTCTTCTGCAAACCCATTCCAGCCTCCTAAAGAAGTAATAAGACTTCACAAAAGTCTTTTGCATAAAAAATATTATGGAGCCACCAGGAATCTAAAATGGAATTGCTTGGGATCATCTGGGCCCTTTTCTTTGAGCCCCACTTTAATTGTTCTGGGAGTAGCGAAGGTTTGAGAAATTTAAAATCACAGCACTGACAGAGGCTAAGGATGACAGGTGTGGCCCCATGCCTCCCTTTGGTTATGTCCACCTCCACTTTTCAGTTCTTGTGGGCTCTGTGCTAGCTATTGGCTTGGGATCAAGTTTGGTAAGTTTCCCTTTAAAAAGTGGTCAGGAGATGAAAAGAATTGACCACTGATAATCTCTTTAATGGAATGCATTCCAGAATAAAGAGCCAAGGGAATAGAGAAATCCAGAAAGGAGGGTGCAGATGGAAAGGCCCAGAAGTCCTTTTGCACTGGGCACTTTTCAGAATGTCAGACACACTGATCTGCAGATGTTCAGTAGGCAAAACTGTAGGCACTTGGGTGACAGATCCCTGAGGTGACAAGAGAGAGAAGGAATCCTGTTTCCTGGCAGCAAAACCAAGGGGCAGCACCTTTCCCCACCAGTAGCACCATACTGAGACAGATGCTGGACCTGTGATCCTATTGTCTCCCAGGGTCAGTAAGGGCACAGAAGCCCACGTCTGAGAACCAATGGAGACCCAGTTGGAGGAAGGCCTGCTCTCAGCATCCTGTGATCAGACTGCAAAATCAATTCTAATCACCGAGATTCACGGGAGAGCATGGAGGAGGCTCCTGCTAGGACCCAATGCTCTAGCTCTGGGGTCAGGTTTTTCAGTCTCAAATTTCTGTTCTGTTTCTTAAGACCTACGTGACTTCAGCGCTGCCTCACTTTCCTTGCTTGTACAATGGGACGATAACCATTGGGTGATTGAAGATTGAAGGAGATCATTTTTCTCTCCTTGGAAGCATGTGGGGATGAGGTGGGACAAATATGAGGACATACTGTCTTTGTCATTTTTCTAGTTGCTGAGGCACGATGCCTGACAGATTAAGAGACTGTGGCTGACAGTTTCAGTCCATGGGAGAAACAGCATAGTAGAAGGGCCTAGAAGAGGAACGCTGCTCATGTCATGAGGCAGAAAGCAAAGAAAGGGAACAGGAAGGGAAGTACTCCCTTCCAAATGCAGGCCCCTGGTGACCTGCCTCTAACCAGGCCCCTAATCCCCAGTGGACCAATTCACTGGTGAATGTAGGACCCTACAATCCAATCACTTACCAAACACATGAGGCTTTGGGGGGACATCCAGGTCTAAATCGTAACTCATGCAGAAGCTGGCTATAATTTGCACTTGTGGAGAAGAGCTGGTGGATAAGCTAGACTCATGGTTGTCTCATTACTTATTGCTACAAGGAAAACCTGCAGTCAACGCCTCATCCATCTGGCTGGAGTCCCCCCACCCCAACACACACACAGCGTTAAGGGCAGTGGGCCTTGTAGGGGCCACTGATCCTCTCATCCTCACCTTTGAGCTCCTCCTCCTGTCCCAAACCCATTTTCACAGTGCTTTAGCAGGGACCCAAGCTCTACTTTTTTTCTGATTCTTTGACAAAACGCCTTTTATTTTGCCATCAATTCTCTGCCTGATGAGATGGACTTTGACTCTACCTCCAGGAGACCCCTCTGTTTGTCTGAAGCTGGGAAAGTGTTAACTTTTGGTGGAACCATCGGGAATGTAGTTCACCCCAAAGAAGAAGGCTAATGTCTCAGTGAGGTCACCAGGTTCTCTGTCAAGGTTCTTTGGGTCCCAGGAAAGCAGGCACACTCCAAGAACTTGACCTATTGGAGCAGTCAAGCAATACCAACTGAGATTGTAGCTGGGCTGAGGCAGGGCTGTTGCCCCTCTGAGCCTCTCCTCTGAAATGTAGGCCTTCCCTAGAGTCCTTGCTATAGAAGGCCAGAGACTGCATTAGGTACTGTTACCAGGAGGACTTGTCCTTGGAGGGAGCCTTGTGAGCTATAAGAGATGACCCCACTCAGGCTGAGCAGAAGCATTTCATCCCTGCCACCCCCAGCACTGCCTGGTCTCTAAACTACCCCCCCCCCCCCCGCCGCCGCCGGCCTCACAACCTCTGGAGTTGAGATGAATCCCCGGGGATCCTTGTGCATATTTGCTCACCTGCTAGCCAGGAAGAGAGACATGGTAGCATGGAAGGAGGTCTTGTTCTGTAACCTGTGCTCTCTGTAGCTCGCACATGCCCCTATCCCCACCCCTACCCAGTGGGCACAATGGTATCCCACTCTCTAATCCTTCAAACAGTCCTAAAGAGGAGGGATCTCATTGCAGCATTATTCCAATCAACGCATACCAAGGTATTTGTTTAGTGAAGGAAGGCATGTCCAAGGTGTCCACTGGGGAGCACTGAGCCACTGGTCCCAGTTGGGGAGGCCAAGGGGACAGGGACTTCATCTGGCCCTAAAAAGCATGCTGTATTATGCTGACACTTCAGAGCCCTAAGAGCTAGGTGAAAGGGATAGAAAGGGCCCTGAACTGATGTATTTTCTGAGCCCTAAGCTCTTCATCTGTCCACCCAGAAGTTAGGTATTAAGAATTGAGAGCCACTCCCTACACGTGTGCAGTGTACAACCCACACAGCTGTACAGGACAGCCCTGCAACACTCTTTCCACTGCACCTTCTCAGTGCCCGTGGTATTATTCTTATTCAGCAAATTAAAGGCCTACAGTATCCTGGGCTATTCTACACAGTGGTCAAATCACTATAGATAAAAAATTAACCTCCTAAAACACACAGTGTGGTAAGAAGGCAGGCACCTGTAGATAAATATCTAGCACTAGTGAAGTTATACACAAAATATGATGTAGACAAAGAAAGAGAATGTATGTTGCTGAGAAGGACTAGAAGATTTCAAAGAAAAGGTGATATCTGGGACAGAATCTTTACAAAAAGAATAGAATCCCTCAGATAGAAAAGAACTTGCAAGGAGCTGTAAGGTGAGGTTGGCTTGACTTCTGTCCTAGATCTCCCTCATTTATCTTTGCTCACAGCCTCCTAGGAATCTTTCTTTCCTCTGGGTGGTGGTGGTGGGGCTTTCTTTTATCCCAAAGACCTAAAAAGCCAAGGAAGAATCTCCTAGGCACATGCAGAGCTAGGAAGTCCCGAGGGGGAAGCTCATTTATTTGACTTGAATACAACCTGTGGTAACGAGCAGTGAACTCACAGCCGCTGTTACTACAGGAAGCTGTCATCTACTCAGTCAGCAAATGTTAGGTGCACTTTACATCCCAGGGGATCTGGAAGCAGATACACGGAAGCTGATGCATATTCCACATCAGTTTAGTCCATATTATCTTGCTGTAACTAAATACAACCATTTATTTAACTCACAGTTTTCGAGGCTGAAGGTCCAGGACAGGGCAGCCACATCTGTTCAGCTTCTGGTGGGGGCTAACGGCTATGGCACAACATGGCATCCCAGAGTGGAAAAGCAGTGATTTGAGCATGTGTGACAGGGCGGTCACATGGCAAAAGAGGCAAGAGAAGATACTGAGGCTGCCAAATGGCATTACTGAGATGGGATTAGTCTCTGCTGAAGCTGGGGTCTCCAAGGACCTACTCACTTCCCACTGGGCCCCATCTCTTAGAGCTCCCATCAATACCATTACACCAGGGATCAACCTTCTGTACATGCCCCTCAGGGGGCACAAGCCACATCCAAACCAAAGCACCCAGAGTGCTTCCCTAAGGGGCTACCTGCCTGGACCCAGAGCAGTGACCGACTGTGCTGATCTACAAGTGGAAGAAACATTCTTTCCCAGCCCCAAAGCAAATGCTATTGTCTCTACCTGCCTTAAAACATCAACACTCCCCTCTCTCAATTCCTGAATGTGTTTCAGAGGTTCCCAGTGGACTTGGGAGAGTCTGGCTGGGCCACAAGAGATCAAAGGAGGAAAGGAGCGGTAGGAATAGAAGATCAGTAACTACCATCTTGTGCAGCTGTCCAGCATCTGTTAAGAAAATGGAAGATGGCGGACTCTGCTGCCATGAGCTTCCGCTCCAATCACACATGGATCTGTAAGTGTCCCTGGCGCTGACTCTCCTTCTCATCTGCTTCTCCATTTCTTCTCATCTCGTTTTCTTGACTTTAAAAATGTCTCTTCTCCTAGGAGATAAAATATGGCCTTAATTTAATTCTTACAAATCCTATTTAATACATAGTTATCCTAAATTTTTCTTTTATTCAAGTGGAAGATCCTGGTAAGTCCTAGATTAATGAAAAAAGGAGATGCGATTTATTAAAATCAAATAGTTTAGCATGAAAGGGTGTTGCCCATAAAGTATCATGCATAGGAATCCCATTGGTCTGTGACAATATAACTAAGTTTTCAAAGAAGTCTCAAAGTGGTACGGAAAGGTGTTTATTGTTTTGTGAGGAAGTAGAAAAATAAGGCAGAGAAAAAGGGAATTAATAAGGAGAAAGATGAGAGAAAAAGGAGAGAGAGCAACTGCCAAGAGGTGGTTATTCAATCCAATAAAGCAGCGATCTGTGCAAACTCTAATTATTGTATTTGCAAAACAATATGTGAATAATTTGATGACTCCCCCTCTTTCCAACACAATAAAGGATTCATCTCATAAAAACCTTTTGTGCTTTCTTTAGAAGATTTGGACAAAAACAATGCATCTTTAGCTTTGAAAGCAGAATAATGGGTCCTTGAAAGATTTATCTAAAATCAAATGTGGGTGTCATTCTATATTGATAATCTTTGTTATTCATTATCACACCCAGGCTGTTATTTATATGCAGATGACATTATTACTTATGGTAGTAGATTATGCTGGGAGAAAGCTTAATATTATCTTCAAGCTGATTTAAATGAGCTTTAAGATCATCTGGCACAATCTAAATTACTCTTAAATATTAATGAAACCTAGATCGTGTTATTTGGCTCAAAATAAAAAGTTGGGAAAACTGCAAAATTGGCATGCAGAATGACCTTGCTGGGAGCAGACTAAGCTCAGACACCCATGGCTTGGGATCTATCCTGTTTTCACCTCTGATTGATAATATATCTGATCAGCCCTGAAGGGTAGAAAGATTCCAACTCTTTATTCAAGTACATGCAGTTCCTTTTTATTTTTTTTAAAGAAAAATTGTTTTCTGTCTCTCCAATGTTGCAATTATGTGTCTTGAGTTTTGTTGGTTTTATTTATCTGAATGCAGCTCAACATTTGTTAGCCAAGTTAAAGACGCTTTATCCTCTCTATCCGGACAGATTTGCCTTGAATTATACATCTCATAAACATTACCGTCTGTCATCTTTTAAACAATTGGCTAAAAATTAGAAGACGTTCCACATTTTGTTGGCATAATAGCTTCCCTCACACTCTTTCCCGTCAGACCACTTAACTCTTCTGTTTCAGTTATCCACGTCTCAGCAAAATTTAGTGAATAAGGAGAGAGAGCAATAGCTGAAAGATGGAATCTTCTGACGGCCATCGCTTTGGCGAACTGCATGTATTTCTGTGTGTACATGCACGTATTAAAATGGGGGAACTGTTTAAATCATGGAGATGAGCTTTCACTCTAAAATGTCTCACTAAGTTGATGGGTGACCCCTCTGGGCAGCCAGGGCTGTGACAGACCTTGCGGGGCACCGCAGCTGAGACAGGACACATTGGTTCCCTGGTTGACTTTCCTGAGGAGGACGTAGATGCTTCCAGAACCTGCTCCCTGGCTCTCAGGAGGCTGAGCCCTAGGCCTTCCCAGCAGACACTGCCTCTGGCTGGTGATGGAACTGAGCCATTTTCAATGCAGAAACTGAGAGTGTTCAAGAAAAGAATGACGAGAGTATCTTAGGCCCAATATCTAGTGTTGTTGTGTTCATGGTTTTCCTTCACTATGACCTATGTGCATCTCAAAAGATTCTCCCAGTCATCAGCTTAATTGAGCCATCTCTGTGGTCCAGTTATACCCACCAGCAGTGACTGAACTGTCAGTTAAGAGGGCCTTTTGAAGGCATCATTTCTGGGATGGTGTGTGTACATGTGTCTCAGATCTCATGTTTATTCTGCACACTGCCTCTCACTTGCAGATTTTCCTCCATCTGCCCTTCTATAAGAAGGAAGATAAATGAGAAAAGGGTTGAGTGTGTGAGTGGGCGGATGAATGGATGGATCGATGGTGACTTACACAGAACAAAAAAAAAAATAGCTGTGTTTTTTTGTGGCTGGCTCAGCAGAGACTTTCTGCCTATTTTCAGAAAAGAAAGAGAGAGAGCAAGGAGAGGAAGAGTAGCTCAGGAAAATCATGGTGACGGTACAATCATCTCTCTAAAGACAAGGTGGTCTAAAGAATGTCACGCCTGCTAGAGAAATCTAGAAAACCTACTGACCCCCTGGGAGAGCCTAGCTAGACCATGCCTGTGACTATTCTCAACCTTCCTCTTCAAGGCTTTTCCAAAAGTTGTCTTCTCTCTGACAGTTTCTCTGATTCTCTCAGGAAGAATTCATCACCATCCACCCTCCATGGCTTTTTATTCATACCTCCTGTAGAATCTCACGTTTTCTGTGCATTAGAGTTGCATGCACGTGAGAAACAGGGGAAGAATATTCGTACACAGAGACTGTGAAATCTAATGTTTGGAGATGGTGGCCAGGAGAGGACAAAAGTCAACATGCTGAAGAAGCCAGAAAGCAAAAGACAGAAAGAAGCTGAATCCTTGTTGCTGCCACTCGGGCCAGCCCAGGGGTCACATGAACTCTAGCCCTGTCCATTCTGGGCTGTGTCACCTCAGTGACTTGTCCTCCAATCTACACTGTCCAGCTAAGTGGCCACTCATCACGTGTAGGTAGGCAAATGTTAATACATGTTCTTTTCATCATAAAAGTGTATGCAATTTAAAATACAATTTATTAGTCACAAAGCAAGCAGCCAGTAACTCCAATGTAGCAAGCAGCTGTCACATTACACAGCACAAAGTTGTGAAACACTTGCGGCACCTCAGAAAGTCGCATTGGACAGCACTGCACTAAACTGCAAAGCCCCCCAAGGATAAAAAGGCAGGCTGTTTTCATCGCTGTTCTTGGTTCCTTGTTGTTACTGCAAAGCAAGCAAACGAACACCTCCATCTTCCCCAAAAAACTAAATAAATCACCGAGTGGTCTGAGTACCCTCCATTCTGAAGGAAGTGGCCCTCTGGCTCTGCACAAGTTTTGCAACTGAGACATACACATCTCCCAGCCCCCGAGAGACTTGGACTCAGGCAGGTGGTAACACCTGTGCTCATGGCCGACAGCTCATTTGCCGTCCTCACCACCACAGATGCCGACCTCATCGGCAGCACCCTTCTCGATGGTTCCATATCTGCTTTTTAGCCATCTCCAAGAACCTGACTTCCTGCAGCCCAGCTCAAGGCCTCTACAGCCCTCCCTGATCCTGCACCTCTGAAAGTCACAGATGCGAACACAGTTGTCATTCGATCCGTGGTGGCTCCATTCTTCAGAGTAGCACAGACATAAGAATAGTGCCCATGTGGACAGGCGCTGCCCACACACCTGCCAGACAGGACAACATTCCGGCTTTGTGTATCAGGAACCAGGGACCCATGGGGACAGCGCTCCCCACAGAAGCATGCTGTTTGTCCTGTTGCCAATGTACTTCATCTCCAGGACGAGGTGACAGAGGACACTTGGAACAAAGCCCTGCATGCAAGTACAGGTCATGCATTCCACACGAACTTCTGAGCATGCATTGTGCTGCGCCTTCCGAGTTGCAAGGTGGAACTTATCACTGTGGCCTGGGAGAAAGCCAGGAACGGCTCTCTCCTGGCTCATGTCCCCTTCCTGAGTTCACCTAATGCAGCAGACATTTAGGTTCCTCCTGCCCTCCTCCACCCCAGCCTCCTACTTCCGTTGAGCCTGTGCACTACACACAGTGACTGAGTTTTAAACTTTTTGATCGTGTAACTGTTTAAAAATCTTGCACTATGGGACAGCCCACTAGAGCAGAAGTGACAGTCTGTGGATTGTCCGAAGAGTTTTTGAACAGTCTTCCCAGCAGAACTGTCATTAGTTTTTTTGTCTGAGCCCTTGGCATCAACTTCTGCATTGCCTGCCTCCACCCCCATGTCGCAAGCACCATGAATGGCTATACTGTAGATCCTGGTGGGTTTGTCTGCTTGACACGCATGCTGGGATGCTATTCCAATGGAGGGGTGCCCAGAGATTTGGGATCCTTTGTTCTTTCTGGGAAGGCCAGCAGGGCTCTGTGCTGGGAGTCTAGCGACACAGACTGGGTACTGTCAGGGTAGGTAGAGGCTGGGTGCAGCTGTGTGGCCTCCAGGAAGGCCTCACTATGCTGATCCCTAGGTTTGAAGAGGTGTTTCATTAAGATGTGTTCCCAGGCTTGGCTTTAATTAGAGCCTTCCCGGCACACCAATTTTATGGCTTGGCTCTTAAGTATAAAATTTGAACTCAATGTGTCAGATGTGAAGAGTGATTTAAATGCAGCAGAGCCGAGGTGAAATGTCCACAGAGCCAAGAGAGCCAGGAGAGACACGAAGTCTCTGTTTCAGCTCAGGAGTGAGTGCTGTGGGGCAGACAGAAGTCGGCCCCTTCCTTCTGCCCTGACAACAGACCGGGCTCCATACCAGTTCCTTGACTTAGTAGTGTGGCAGATGGGATTTCCTCAGCTTGGTAGAAAAGCAAGAGCAAAGAAAGGAAAAAAGAAAAAAAAAATGCCTTTATTGCAGCACGGGAGGACTGCAGTATACTGCAAGATCCCTAGGGCAGACAAAACAAAAAACAAAAAAACCTTCCAGTTCTTACTCAGTTTGATGGGGTGGAGTTTGAAGGGGCGGGCAGAGTGACGTTTTGACATCTGATTGGGGGATTGTCGGCGTATGCGCAAAAAGCAGGGAGTGCGGATTTTTTTTTTTTTTTGAGTGTGCAGAAGGCGGAAGTCCAAATTGAAGGCAGGCGCTGAGTGGCGCCATGTTGGGCAGGCGCCCAGTGAGCCTGGCCAAGCCTCTCATGGTGTAGAACCCACTAGTGGCCCAGGTGTCTCAGTTTTGCTGAGCTTCCCTTACCCTCCTACAATTTAGATTTCGATTGTTGATGCTTTCTCTGAAGACCGTTGCGAAGACTGGAAGAGACAGACCCTGCGTGCCCTTCTCATTAGTCCCTGCTATATCCTCAGCGCTCAGTGAGTGGAGGCTGTGGCCTTTCCAAAATGAGTCAGATGACAACATTTGTCTGTTCAAACCCTACCAACGGCTGAAGTTCCTGCGAAGCCTTCAACGTTGGCCGCTCCCCCCACCTGGGACTTCGCTCTGACCCCAGGCCCTCTGTCCTGCCTTCCTTGCTAGCCCTTAAATGCTTTGGGACCTTTGCACGTGCCCTACCTGCTTATGACACTCTCTCCAACCTCTGACAGCTACTTGGATCTCTCATTTTCTTGAAGGCTGGGTTCAGAATGACCTTCCGTATGCGGTCTTTCTCACTGAATTCTCACAGGCCATCTCCCTCAGCATGCACTGGTGCCTTTCCCAGCTCTGGTGAGGCTCTCCTACCCGCACCCCCTTCCCACACAGTCCTCCACTCACCTGGTTGTTATGCTATTGTCTGTCACCCCCTTCCACTAGATCTTCAGCCCCATGGAGACGGGAAGTCATGTATGTGCCACATCTGCTGACACAACTGCAGGACCCGGAGCTCATGGTATCCAACATGCAATTTCTGTTTTGGTGAGCACTTATTCACTAGAGGAAACATTGTTATAATTACCAATAAATTCATGTGGTCTCAAAGATTGCATGGGTCCATCTCCCCTTTCTACTTTTTTGGACTTCTTTTTTTAATTAGAGAGATGGTATTTGTTTACTAGTACAAAGGGCTTAGCAAAGAGCCCTCATCAACCTTATCTCTGTGCAATGTTCCCTCCAGATAATCAGGATGTTCAGCAGTGTCCCAGGAGCTTCAAACGGAACTGGGGGACAAAGTTTTAACAGTAAAGTCCTTCAGAGTGTCAGGGTCAGAGTATCAGGCCAGAGTTAGACAAAAGCAGGAATCCTGGATGATCAAGAAATACCAAAGAAGAGCGACCCAGGGGGTACATGGAAGGGGCTATGGGTGCCCTGGCTGTGGAGCCACAGGAAGGTAGGACAGCTCAGAGAGGGAACAGAGTAGTGGGGACAGTTCCATTGCAGAGAAACAGCTGAGTGCTGGGTTAGTTTGCCTGGCGTCCTGTCCAAAGAGGAAGAAGCAGCTGCCAAAGCTGCCCCACCATGAGGCTTTTTAGAAAAGCAATCATGTGGTGGCTGGGGGGAGGGCCGGACGCTGGGTCCTTCAGGAAGAGGCTGTCCTGTCATCCAGTAGCAGCTCATGGTGCCCTGACTCGAAGGCTCTGGGTGGAACTTGGAACCTGGCCCAGAGATCAACCATTCTTAGCCATTCTACTCTTTATCTTATCTTTCTTTTACTTCTTCCTCTTCTGCTTCCTTCTTTTTGTTGCTTATTTTCATTTGTGGGTACATGTGTTGCCTTTTGGTATGTTTTCCTTTGGATTTCCCTTAGTTTTGAAGTTAGTTTCCCTTTGAAAATTCCAGCTGCTCTAGATGTTGTAAAGAGGAACAAAGGAACACAATTGATTTTGTCAGTGGGAGCCAAGAAAAGGAATCTTAGAGGCCTCAGGAGGCAGTAACAAGGGCTGGCTCAAGTCCTCCTCCAAGTGCTCCTGGACAGTAGGAGCTTTGGAACCAGAGACAGTTAAAATCAAGACTGGCCCCAGCAATGTGAGCACACACATTCTTCACAGAGAAAGCTTTAATGAGGGCTGGAGGGCTTCAGCTGAATGAGGCCTTCACTGAAGGGAGTCAGTGATTGGTTTGAGAGTGTGACCAATGAATAGCAGGTTTTCACTCTCTGTGGTGGGCTGAATTCTGGTCATTTCCATTGGCCAGGGGCATGGTTCCAAGGTAAGTTTCTTCTTGCAATGCATCTGGACTTTGGGTGCTTGGGCTTTAGTGACTTCTGAAGAAGCACAAGGTATGGGCAGAAGGAGAGAGAGAGAGAAGAGGGAGGAAAGAAAGGAGGGAGGTGTTACCTTCAGTGGAGCTCATAATGAATTGCCCAGCTGGGTGATTCCTCAGAGCTAGTAATCTTTAAGTTGAATAAGAAATGAAAAAGTAAGTGGTCTTGTTTAAATTTGTCCTTGTAACAGTTTCTCATTTCACAAGAAAACTCTGTGCTGTGGTTTTATCAGGGTCTTCTGGTGAGTCTGTGAGGAAGAGTATAAGTGCAGAGGAGTTAGCACACCATGCCACAGGGGAACTGCGCAAGCACTCCTGAGGACAGGAAGGTGAAGCCGAGGCCTCGGAATCAGAGCTAGCAGCATTTAACCTCCTCTTCTTTCTCATGCATGACAAAAGAGTCCCTGCACCACCAAGGTCTCATCACTTTCATATACTTATTTGAGTGGTTTTATCCAAACCATCCAGTTAAACTCAGAAGGATGAGAGAGGAAATGAAGTGAGAGGAATCCACTTTTGCCTTGCACTAGAGGGCTGGTGAATAGAGCAGGCAAGCTTTAGGTAATCAAGAAAAAAAAAATGATGCAGAGTAGAAAATTGGGTGAGATCTTTAGAAGTAGTCTGTCTGTTGCCTACTTGTAATTCACCTGTTTTCACCCCTGCCCGGACAATTGCCAGGCTATTAATTGAAATGGAAAGAAAACACCCATGTAAAAGCCTTTGGTAAGTAATAGTCTCATGTGCTTGGAAATTAATTGATCTAATTCTCACTAAATAATGGTGACTTGGTAGATACTTCCTTCCAGAAGCATTTTATTTAGAAAGAAGACACCAGAAAAAATAGATGACAAGAAAAACTCAGTGCTTAGCACAAAGATAATCTTTTCTGGTCCCAAGTACTACTCCATAAAAAAAAAAAAAAAGAAAGTTGACAATTTCTTTTTTCTTTTTTTTTATTTTAAAGAGGATAAGATTAAACATAACAAAACAGATCATAAGGAAACAATTTTAAGAAACACAGATTTCAAAGGAAGTCCACTAGAGATCTTCACTGTTTATCTTATTGTCTCTAGTTTTCTTCCAAATAGTTGTCCCCATCTCCACACACATTGAATACATACTGCATATTATAGAACTAATCTAATCATAACAGAATGATGAAGGCTTTTTAGGTCTTCAAGACCTGACACTGCGGAAGTCAATAATGACTGCCATAATGTCTCTCATTCTCTTCAAAGTAGCTGTTCTTATCTTTACGTGTGCTGAAATTGAGCATAAGAGACTAGACTAATATCACTCTGAACAGTGAATAATAGTATTGCTAGGTTTTATATCATAATGCTACAGAATTAGCACTGGGTTTCTTAGTGTCTCTTCTTCAGAGTATGTGTTCATTACATTGTGCATTATATAATCTGTTCCTGTTAACAGTTTAGAAATTCTCCCCATATGTGAATCTCTATATGTATATCTACCCTTTCTGTATTATAGGGAAAAACAGATCATAACAAGGCAACAAAACAAATTCCTAGAAAAACATGAAATGAAAAAGACATATAAAGCCACAATATTAAGTGATCTTCAGTAGTTACTATGCTTTCTCTTGTTATTTTCAATAGAATTGTCCACATCATCAGGCATAATGTAATTGAACATAGCATTACATAACTGTTTTAATAAAAACACAACTTCGGAGACATTGTAGGACTTCAAAAGCAGTTAATAATCAAACCAGAATGGGTATCTTATTACATCTTGTCATCTTCAGAGTAGTTGCCTCTACTCTTAAACATGATACCATCAAGCATACCAAATTCTAATAAAATCAGTCAAGGCAAAACAGCGGTCTAACAAACCAGCTTCAAATAAGATCAGTTATAGTAAGACAATGTAAGTAATACAGGGCTTCAGTTTAAGTTAATAGGAAATTAAGGATAGTTACCATGGTGTAGCCTGCTATTTTTGGGATAGCTGTCTGTGTCCTCAAATCTAGTATGAGTAGACAGACTGGAACAAAATAAAATCAAACTAAACAGAGCAATAAGACTACTGTAACTTTTAAATCCTGACATACTGTTAACAGTGTCCTCTGCCTTCCTTTATTAGGTAATTCCTCACCTTTCCCCTTCTCAGGATGCTTTGTATATTTTGGGTCCCACTAGCTCCTTTAGTTTTTAGATTGTCTTGAAAATCTACTGCATACTTTCTTCCTTGAAAATTCTTTAATTAACATCAACATCTTAACAGTTAAGGGAAGACCAGATGTAGGAGAACCTTTTGCAACCTTGCTTAATCTTTAACCCATTAACTCTCCCCTGTCTGACTAAAAATTAGTTACGAGCCAAGCTTTGCCTCTCAGACTAAGGCAGAGTTTTGTTTGTTTGGGTCTTGGCTTGGGGGGTTTGTTGTTGTTGTGCTGTGTGGTTTTCTTTTTCTTTTTCTTTCTTTCTTTTTTTGTACCAGAGATCGAACTCATAGCCTCATGTTTGTGGGGTAGGCACTTATGCTACTGAACTAAATCCCCTGCCCCATGCTGTGTGGTTTTTGTCTTGTTTTGTTGGTGCTAGGTATGGAACCCAAGGCAATCTATTTTTAACAGTGAGATCTTAGCTACCTTTAAATAAATGAGAACAATCATTTCCCTGAGGATAACTGCACCCATTAACTGATCCTGGCAGGTTTCCAGTGTAGATTTAGAATCCAAGAAAAGGCCAAGTCAGGGGCAGAGTCAAACCTAGTGCCAGCCAAGAGGTAGCATCGGAGAGGTTCTGTCCACTCAGGCTGAGGCTGAAACACAAAGTCCAAATTCATTAACTGGGGCTGAGTGCAGGGGCGACATGGGGCAAGAGCGGGACATAGGCTCCTCAAACAAAGCAGATCTTATCAGACTAGGTCTTATGCGTGGCATTCCTGGCTTGGGGACCCTTTAAGGCATCACATGGCTTTTGAGATTGGCTCTGTTCCATCTCAAAAGCAGACTCTCCCCTGGGCTTAGGGCATTCACAGGTCCTCACACCTTTCCCCACCACCCTGAAGCACGCCATCAAGCCAGCCTCCTTAGTCATTGTGTATTTGGTTAAATGCCCACCATCTTTGGGAATCATAAAAAGAAACCAAATCCTATTAATGTAACATCACTATTCGCAAGTAAGGGACTGCTGTCCTCACTCCAATGACAGCGAACATGAAGCTCCTGGGTCCAATGGCAGTGACTTCACTTGGGCCTCAGGCACATTGCATTACAGCGCTGATCATCCTCCTGGGATGTGGCCCTGTGTGGACCCATTCTCCCCGAGATTCTTGGTGGAGGACGAATGACGGCACTGGCCAGGAAAGATCTAGTTGCATCACATGCAGACCTTGGGTAGCACGGGCTTGTCAGGACCAGAAAATAAGTCATCACGTGCATGCACAGAATTGCTCTCACCATGGAAGTGGATGAATGAGTTCCACAAATTTCCCAATAATAGGGACGCTTATTGAACGCTCACCCTGTGACAAGTGCTGGGCTAAGCACTTTACCCGGATTATCTCATTTAATCCTCACCCGTGCTCCGAGAAGCTGGAGGAGGTTAAGTAACTCACTCCAGGTCAGAGGAGCTTTAAGGGATGGAAGTGTGTCAGTCCCATCAGTGTCCTGGGTTCTTTCTGCCCACTCTTAGACCCGGCAGACTCTCCCCTGTGCTTAGGGCATTTGCCAGGTCCTCACATCTTTCCCCACAGCCTGACCTCTCCCTCTGTGCTGACATTTACATCCCTAAACTGGCATCTCCCCCCCCCACTTGTCACCTGGGCAGAGCAGGCTGGAGGCCCTTCAAGCTAGCACTCCTGGGTACTGACCACAAAGCCAGGGAACTCCATCTCCAAACCCATCCTCTACAAGACTCACACCAGAGACTGCAAATGCATATTCCTCCTCCTACAGGGGACTCCCAAGGGTTCCAGCCAGCTCATGAGAGGGAACCTGGAAGGCAAGGAGAGGAAGAAATGGCCTGTTCCTTCCTGTTCGTTGGCTGGGATTGACACTGGCTGTTCAGGTCCACAGTGGCAGTAGGTCCTAGTGCCCCACTTTTCACCTCCCTCCCAGAATCCACTTCACTGCCCCCGACAAAGTGCATCAGGCACCTTCTGCTCCCAGGCACCAGCAGTCTGCAACAACTCCTCACAGGACCCATCCCTCCTCCCTGAATTCTCTTCCAAGCTCCCAGTTCTGTTAATCTCACTTTCTCTTCTCCTTCCCAAGCCTGGAGGTGGTGGCTGCAATTTCTGACAGTTCTGGGTTCTGCGTTCTGATGCCTGCTGAGCCACCCCTGCATCCATCTCTGTTACAGTAACTCAAGAGGTGTTGGGTGGATGCCAATGGTCATCCCATGCCACAGGAACCTGCTTTTCTCTATGTGTCCCAGCAGTGGGGAGGTTTGGGAAACATGCACCACCCTCACCCTGCCAGAGGGCCCAGGAAAAGCAGCCAGCTGATGATGCCATCAGTACACATCCCTGGAAAAGAATCCCAAAATGGAATGAAAAAGTGTACAAGTGAGCATTAAATTGGTGTCGGCATATGTCCAAGTCCCCCAAGGATGGACCCACAAATCACCCATGATTGTCATTAACTCTGAGTCCACATTAGCTCTGAATTCGGTGCTGAGTATGTGGGGCAGTGCTGGGGCATCTCCTTTTCCCACCTCTAAGTTAAGCTATTATGACACAGGAAGGTTTCAGTTCAGACTTCTTTAAATATTAAAAGCAAAGTCTGGGATGGCAGCTCTGTATTCAGCTTATCTTTCTCTCTATTAATCAATCACCCATTATTTATGGTGCGCCGGTAGACGTCCGTCTCAGAGAGAGATGCACTTGCAAATGAGCACAGAAGGTAGACTCTGGGTGTGCATTCATTTCCCTTTACAGCCCTACTGGGCTTTCAGAGGCTGCTCAATAGGCACTTTTCATAATTTCCCATTGTTATTGGACTATTTTTATCCTTCCTGTATGAATCAAAATGTGACTTACTGCCCCACTGTTAAAACCCTTATTCCGGCAAAACCATGACTACTTATTTGCTTAGCATCTTTAAAAAAGTTTTTTTCTATGAACTGTTTCTATCAAAGAGAAGTTTGGGCTTTCCCAGACTTCTCAGTCTGGTTCCCAGAGAAGTTTCCCACACTTCTCTTTGATAGAAACATTCTAAAGTTTATATACATTCTTGTGAGAAAAATAAAAACTTCTGCATCCTTGATTTATTTTTAAGTTGCACATGTTAAACGACCATTTTGTAAATGGCTCCAATGTGTACAGTAGTTGATACAAGTCTTGCACCATACCATTTTGAGAGTAATAAGTATTTTACTAAGAAAGAATTATTTTAAAATCATAGCGCTTGAAAAGCTCTTATAGATTATTGACTCTGATGTTTTTCCTTACAGTTTTTCTTTGCTTCCTCCCCCCTCCCCTTTATAGTAGCAGATCTCTCTTTTCAAAAACAAACTTTCCTGGACATATTGAAATATGCAAAAGACAGGCAGGTTGAACTTGTCTAGCTAAGGCGAGCCTGGTAAAACTTCAACTGCCCAGCCTACTCCAGGCCCCCTGAGTCCCCCAGGACTCCAGGGCCCTGAAGAAATCTAGAACAAAAACCACAAATCTACTTCAAGCCTTTCATTTTACAGATTCGGAAACTGAGGTCCCTTAGGAAACACGGCCATGGCCAAGGTTAGGCACTTGATCATGACACGGCCAGACTTCCTGATCCACATCCATAAATTTCGCTGGCATTGCCACATGTGGTTCACGCTGACCTCGTCTTGCTGTTTGACCAGCTGGGTCCCAGCGCAGCTCCTGTGTTAACAAACTCTGCAGAGCTCCCAGCCTCTGTGCAGAGATACGGGAGTCAACCTTAGTCACATTAAGCAGGTTCGGATATCAGGCCCCAACGCTGGGGTTAAAGACCTTTGCCTTGAAAAAATATTAATACTCTGTAACCCAGTAATTTTGCAAATCAAATGGGCTTTTGGATGACTCGGGGTAGGGTAAACAAATATTAATACAGAAATTCTAACCTAGAAGCTCTAGGGTGTGATCTAAAAATCTATATTTTCACAACCATCTCAGGTGGCTCTATGGTGGCCTTCGCTGTTCTTTGTCATTAAAGCTTTCCTTGGATGAACTAAACATGTTTAACTCTTGGGACCAGCTTGTAAACAAACCTTCAATCTAGTGAGAGTGTAGCCCCTTCCCCCAGATTCAGAGTATCATCTTTCTAATGGCCATGTCGGTAAGTAAATGCCTCGGCTACTGGACATTCGTCTCAGGTGGTCATCGTGGGAGCAGTAACAGGAACAGATGGAAGGGACTAAACCATTTTCAAGCAAATGGTTTCCATAGAAAACGAAGCAGGTGACAATGGCACAGAAAAAACTATTACATATAAGAGAAATGATGATCGTGTTTTAAGAGGTGCTCATTTAAATTTCGTAAAAACATCAGCTTCCAAGAGCATGTGCTGTATAATGGGGGTCCCCAGGCAAAGGTGTGAAAAGTAGGGCAAAGATCAGGTTCTGTTCTGAAAAATCTCTGAGTCAAGCTGTGCCGAAACCAGATGTTTTTACTAGCAATTATTATTATGATAATTCATTTAACTAGCAATAAAATAGGGCATGATTGTTTACTGCTGCTGGTTTCCCCAGACATGCAGAGAAATGAGGAGAAAAATCTCAGAGGTTTTACTCTTGGCTAAATGGAATAATTTTCTCAATTAACCAGGAATAAACACAGCAACAAAAATAATTTGCTTTTACATTATAGAGTAGTTGTAAATAGACTTCTTGCACAAGAAAGTCAAGGTGGAGACAAACTGCCAAGGAGTGGGAAACATCTTGAGTTTGGTTTCCATCTGAAAAAATACAGCCCTTAGAAACCTCCTCACGTTGTCAGCCGTGCAGGAGGCTTCCAAATGCTATTCTTGGTTTCTTTCCTCTGTACAGGAGCCCTTCCCAAGGCCAAGAGATTGTAGGCTGAATTGCGGTAAGATATAAATGCCTGTGAGGGCTTAGGGGGAAGCTTTCAGGGACACAGGGAACACAGGATGCATATCTGAGAGCAGGTAGACAGTGCAGCTGGGATTTTAGGTGAATCTTTAATGTAAACTAAGAATCAATGGTGGTCGACCAGCAGTCTCGTGCTCAGGGCAGAGCACACCGTATGGAGGGGGCACTCAAGGCTGTCACTGTCTTCTTCTGGCTGATGGAGCCCAGAAGGGACTGAGGTGGGTACAGTGCATGTGACATTCTCAGAACAATAGGATACTTGGAACTGTCAAATGTACATGAAACTAGTCAGATATTATATAACACAAGCCACATTGTACAGGATAAGCTACAACCAGGCTGTTTCAATAGCAGGGCAGAAACTTCATTTTTCCCGTTTAAAATTATATTTTGAAAGGGGAAACTAAACATTTTTGGCCAAATAAATTCTTCCTATGAGTAACAGTGAAAATACTGCTTTCCCACTCTCTAGCTGCATCTCCCTGACAGCCTATCCCATTCTCACTACCTCTGTCTTTCCTTACCTTTTTTGGGATTTCTGGAAGAGATTGACCAAGCCCATCAGTGCTTCTGGGTGCAAGAGGAGCTGTTTCCCTGCCCCACGTGGGACAATGCTGGTGTTCAGGACCAAGGACAGAGGTTCCCAGGCTGACTGGCTCGGGTGAAGGGCTCCCCTCTTGTCCCCTCCCCTAATGTGTTAGTTACATTAAGACTTTTCAGATTAGAAATCACAATAGGGCTGAGTTTTAGGAAAGTTGTACTTTCCATTGAGGCTCAGCGAGTACATCCAGGTTCAGGGGTGACACCCGAAAATTTTAAGGTGTTTATGATTCATGGCCTCTTTGGGTTGTCTCCCCAGTGGACAGAGCTTTGCAAGTGGCAGTGGCAAATCTGGAGAGCCGCATGGCTGAGTACCTTTGACAGATCTCTGCAGGCACAGTGACAGCTGTGAGCCCCCTGGGTGCTGGTCCACTGCCGGGCTGCTTTGCTCCATGCCACCGAGATGTCTGTGGTGCTTGAGAGAAGCTCGGCCCAAGGAACAAGGACCCTACAGACAACTCCTCTGGCCACAGCCAGGCCACTGCTGTCTTAGGGGTAGATATGCAGCTCTCATGCAGCCATAGGTAGTAGGAAAACTGCTTCTTTTTGCACGTTCTGGAGTGAGGTCAGAGCACAAGCCTCTCCTGGAATAATGTACTCTTGCAAGCTAGAACAGAAGGTACAAAGGATATAAATACCCCACGATTCTGTTAAATGCCTTTATTTATAGAAAAGAAAGTTAGGGACTGGGATTAATTGCTGCAAAATGAAGAAAGTAGAAACTAATTAACAATGAACATTTTACCATGTTACCTGGAGTTCCCTGGAAAGTGCCCTTTGCAAACAGAAAGAGGGTATAGCATAGAGGGATTATTTCTTTTCTGCTAGCCACAGCCTTCCCCAGCTCTTTCCTCCATCTCTCCTTCTCCCTCCTCTTTCTCCTTTCCCTCCCCCTCCCTCTATGTCCTTCCTTCTTTCCTTCCTTCCTTCCTTCCTTCCTTCCTTCCTTCCTTCCTTCCTTCCCTCTCCCCCTCAGGCACCCATAATAATATACATCTGTGTACTTAGAATGCCACGGAAAGGAGAGAGAGAAAGAGGTAACAGGACCTAGCTAACCCCAACTTCTGCATCCATTTTCTAAATCTTTAAGATGACATGAAAGAAAAGAAAGTTCACATGGGCCTAGGCCCTAAATGAAACCTAACAAGGCCACGAGTGCCTGGAGCCATGCCCCAGGTCTTGTTAGGGTAAGACAAAGACAAACCAAAAAATGGTCATGGCCTGGTATCATGTGGGCTTTACTAAGAGAGAGCGGACACCGGACCTGGCCCAGGACCTGTCCAGAGCTGTCCAGCTAGCTGGGCACTGCCTCCCCCTCAGCCTGCTGAGATTTGCCATCATCCTCTCTCACTGCTTCTATAAATCTCGTGCGTTGTTCTTTAGCCAGAATTTACCAAGCACTCACTATGCAACAGGCCAGGAGTGTGGCACCCCGTTTCCACCAGGAAGGGAGAAGGCAGCTGAATGAAGGAGTGAGAGAGGGACGGCTGCATGTCACCATCAAAGCACTGCTGTAAACAAGCTCCACCCTGGCAAAAATAAAAATGGATCTATTATATTTTTGCTACTGCGACATTTTTCTGGGCAACACTTAATTGCTCTTACCCTGCTTCTCCGTGGTCTCAGGAAGCTCTCTTCACTATCCCCTCCAGTCTCTTCTATTGGACGTGATAAAATAATTTGCTTGTTGCTTTTTGAAGCTGAGAAACTTTGACTTTTCTTATCCTTTCAAGCAGAGAACAGCTTTCATAGGGCTGTTATTCCCTTTCCCCAAATTGTCTGCAAATCCCCTACTCTGGGTTTCCTTCCCGAAAGGATTACTCCACAGCTAAACAGGCCAGCACATAGTCTGTTTGGGAGAAAGTGGGTGGGATATTTTGCTGTTGTCATTTTTGTGTGGGGGGTCCCCTCTCCCCACCAAGGCTTATGAATTAATTTGAGCAAGATCTTAGAAAAGAAAGAAAAGAGAGGCCAAAATTTAATACACTCTCAGGTGGGATGACTCCAGAAGGGAAAGTGGCAGTTAGTTTGATTAAACTTCTACCCATCAGAGGGTCTGTCTGCTCTTTCCAAATCAACCCTAATAAGAGTTGGATTTTTAGTGCTAGGATGCCTGTGTCTAGGGTACTTTCTGCATGATAAGCAATCTTGCTATCAATTCCCCCAGGCACTTGGAGCATAATGTTCGTTAGATTTCAATATTGCCATGAAAAACTGTTGTCGTTTGGAAGTGCTTATGTAAGTATCTCCCCTTAATGGATGTTGGTTGTCTCCACTGAAGAGATCTCTCACCTCCCCTTGGATTTGCTGTGGGAAATTACTGTCAAGCTATTTGGATAGGAACCCCAGCCCTACGGATGGGTTGAATCAATGCCTGAACATGCTTACTTTTCCCTTCCAAAGAAAGATGTCCCCTTTGGGTTGCTTGTGGGATGATTCACATGTTTATTTACAGAGGGAGGTTCAGCCTCAGATGGTCAGTCATTTTTATCTCAGAGATGCAAAGCTAATTTTGGCTACTGGAGAAGGGTTATAAATATAATGTGCAATATGTAAAGTTTAAAAAGCAGATCAGGAGGGGCCCTGACACCTCCCAACACCACCCAGTGATGCTCCTGAAAGGACAGTCACAGAGAAGCAAAAAGGGCCTTTCTCTCAAATCCCCCTTCCATCCGCATACAAACTCATTTCCCTAGAGCCCCCAGAATTCCCTTGTGTGCCTTCACCTTTGCCCTCTGACCCCAAGGTCAGCCAGCTCCATTCCTGTTGAGACAGACAAATGTCCATCTTGGGAGACATGATTTCCCACTGTACCAGGGATGCCCCCAGAGACTTGGGTTTTAGCTCCTCCAGATCCCAGAGGGCATTAAAACCTTGGATGGCAGCTGAACGAATTAAAACCTTGGACGGCAGCTGTGGGGGCTGAAATAAACCAGCCTATTACGCAGCACCTCTGTGATGGTCAGGGTTAATTTATCACATGGAATCCAGTCACTTCCTATAAAAGTACTGCAGGTTTCATTTAGTTTGATGAGGCATATTGCAAGATTTCAAAAATCAATTTTACTGAGAGCCATATTAAGCCCCAGGGAATATAACACTACATGTATTGCACATAAGTTTGTGTTATTACTCAGAGGATCACTGGGGAAATTATACACTTAGCCCGATGAAGGGTAATGGCTACCTTCATTGTCTTGGGCAACTCCCACCCCACTTACCTCAGTGAAATAACAAATAAAGTGCTAGCACTCCAAATTGGTACTTACCTGAGCTCTACAGAGCAAGAAACCTGATAGGAGTGAGCAAAAGGGACTTAATTTTCCAGGGAACTTAACTTGCTGTGTGAGGTGCTACTAACCCATGTTAAAGAACAGGCCACATGGGGATATTCTACTTTGATCAAAACACCGTACTGACTGGCCCACTGATCTGACTAGTAGAGGAATATTTGCAAAGGAGGTCACAATGGGCTCAATATTGCTTTCACATGCCCGGTTAATATTTCTAGGGGACAAATTTCCTAGTAAGTGACTCTTGCATCATGGCTAAGGAACATTCATATCCATGCACAACTTTTCTCTTAGAATCTTGTGTATGCAAAGCAATGAACCAAGCTAGGTTTTTGGGGGTCTGCCATTTGAAGCTAGTGTCAGGGAGTGAATATTTGAGGCAATTTTGTAATACTGTCTTTCTCCAAAGTCTTGCTTGGATTGGTAGCAGAGAATGGTGTGTGTGGGAGGTGAGGCTGGAGGTGGGGCTCCCATAAGTACCAAAGCTGCATCACCTTACCACAGATCTAGTACTGCACTGTTTAATATGAGAGGCACTATCTATGTGTAGCCATTTAAATTGATACAACTTCAAATTAAAATTAAGTAACATTAGAAAGTCACTGAGAGTCTATCTTACTCCAGAAAGGACAGCTATCACCAAAAAATCAAAGAATAACAAATGCTAGTGAGGCTTCAATGGAAAAAGAATCCTTCCGCATCATTGATGGGAATGTAAATGGTTCAGCCACTGCTAAGATGTTTCAAAAGCTAAAAATAGAAATTCCATTTGGCAGCTATTTGCCTTCTCGGTATCATCCTGAAAGAGTTAAAGTTGTCATATTATAATGTTTTGTGCATGACCATATTCATAGTGGCACAGTCTAGAATAAATAAATCTTGAAAGAGATCAATATGCCCATCATCAAATGAAGAGATAAAGAAAATGTGGGTTTTATATGCAGTGGAGTACTACTCTGTCATAAAAAGTTTAAACTCGCATGGTGTGTAAGAAAACAGATACATCTTAAGACCATAAATGACATGAAATAAATCAGACACACACATTTAAATAGTATATGGTTCCTTTTATATGAGAAATCCAAAGTATAAATAATTTAAAAAGCAAAATAGAAGATAGATAATGGGAAACAGATAGACTTTTGTAAATGGGAAAAGATTCCACATATAAAGGAGAAGAGGTGGGGAAAAGAAGAGTTATGTATACTTATCAATTCTCTGTGATGAACATAATAATTATGTACTACAAATATGTACTAATAAAATTTAGAAAATTAGAAAGGAATTTGATGCCTCAGGTTCATAAGTCACATTTCAACTGGTAACAGCACCAAGAACAGACAGGTCCACTGTGCAGGGAAGGTGTAGGACATTCCCACCATCTCAGAGTGTTTTGTTGGGTATTGCTGTGAGAACATTCAAGTCGCCATTTAGTTCCAGGGACCTGGTAGCTATTATATGGTCCTGGCAGTTTCATTCAAATTGAATTCATTTCCAGTCAATCTCAAGTGTAATTTTCTAAATCCTCTTCCACTAGCCTGAATCTCTTATGGTCTTCAGGTCAGAGTAATGCTCTTCCTTCCCACCAGAACTAGCTTCAGGGAGAACTCAGAACTAGCTCTGGAAATTAAGAAATTAGAATTCAAAATGCAAGCTACAGAATAAGGCTGGTATTTGGGAAAGTAAAAACTAAAAAAAAAAAAAAAAAATAGATTTTCATCAGTAGAATGAATGCCTTGTACCTGGAACAAATTCCTCCACTGTTACAGGCTGAACTGTGTACATCTTCATGTTAGTCAGTTTTCTGTTAGTATAACAAATACTGAGGCAAATCAACTTTTAAACCAAAAAGAAGTTGAGGGTATCACTGAGTGTAGAGTATATACTCAGCATACATGAAGCCCTGGGCTCAGGTCCTGGACTACTGGAACCAGCAAGAAGGTTTCCTTTGGCTCACAGAATAGGAGGCTTCAGTGCATGGCTGGTTGATCCCATTTCTTTTGGGTAAGGCAGTGCATCATGGTAGAAGAGTATGGTACAGCAAAGGTATTCACCCTATATCCAGGAGCTGAAATACAGACAGAGACAGAGACAGAGACAGAGACAGGATCTCACTCTTCCCTTTAAGGACACTCCCCACAGTGACTGCACAAACTCTCACCTGGCCCCACCTCTTAAAGTTTCCACCCCTCCAAATAGCATCAAGTTGGGGACTGGCCCTTTGGGGACCTTGGAGGACAGTTCTGGTCTAAATATTAAATTCCTATACTGAGATCCTAAGTCCCAGGATTTCAGAGCATGATCATTTGCAGACGAGGTCTTTAAAGAGCTCATGAAGTAAGCAAGCTCATGAGCAAAGCGAAGCCAGGAAGGTGAGTGCAAATCCAGTATGACTGTCATCCTTACAAAAAGAACAGATTAGGACCCCGATGCACAGCGAGGGCAACCCTGTGAGTATGTGGAGAGGTGACCACCATCTGCAAGACAAAGAGAGAGACCTTAGAAGAAATCCACCCTGCTGATGTCTTCATCTCCAGAATGGTGAGAGCGTCAGGGTCCTACACGGAAGCCACCTGGTCTGTGCCACTTGGTTACAAAGGTTCCAGAAAATGAATGTATTCACCATGCTGCTGCATCATAGAATGAACCAGGGGCCTAAGAGACACTGTTAAGATTTCTTCAAATCAAGCTGCAGATAGTTTGGGCTCATATTGCCCCCATCACAATCTTTACCTCAAGCATCACTGAGCAGCTGTCTTCACAGAGGATTATTGTTCTGCGCCTTTGTCCGCAGGGAAATTCAAGCTTGGAGCCTTGCGGGCACAGCCAGTGGGGCAACTAGATTATCAGAGAGGACAGACAAATTACCCATAAGGGAGGGCAGAACATTTAGAAGAGGGCTTAAAAACTTGTTTTGCCTCCACTGATCCTGTGCTGCGCCATCCATTACCAATTTTTATATGTCAAGTCCAAATTAGGTCTGTTTGTTTGTTTACCGCACTGGGTAGAGTTACACCCAGACACAATGTATAGAGTTCACAGCTGTTCACGGAGTTGATTCTCTTTAAGGTGTTTAACAAAAATTAATCAGTGCTGCATGCAGCCCACCATATGTTCAGTCTAACATGCAACAACCCACAGGGAACGGGATGAAAACTTTATAACAAAGTGATGTTCTTATTCTCATACTTTCTGTTTGATAAAGTTACTGAGGGAATCAGTCTAGCATCAACTACAAAGTAGAGATTTAGGGGCCAGGGATTTAGCCAGTGAAACAGCACTTGACTGACAAGTGTGAGGTCCTGAGTTTGAGTCCAGGTACCCTCTCCACCAAAAAGAAGTAGAGATTTGAATACCTACTGAAGAGATATTATGAGTGTCTTTGTGTTTTAGTTTTGATCTGCAATAAAAATTTCAACCTTAATCCTTTTCCCATTTTCTTTCTGCAGCATTTTGATACTGCATTTCAGAATCCACAGGTAGGAATGAAGAGGCAAAGGCGAGGACAGCTGGGATTGACCTCCTTGCCTGTGGCTCCTGCAGTCTCTGCTACCTTCTGGGCTCCCTCAGGGTGAGCGGTAACATCTTTCACAGTGCCAGCTCACTCTGCAGGTGCAGGGCAACTGTGGACCGGGGTCAGGATTATCGCGAAGGCCTGCCATGGCCTCAGAACACTTTTCTAAAGCACAGTGTTCTATGTCTCCAGCTTTCTTCTGTCAGTGAATCCTTCCTATCTGGACCACAGTTGATCATACCCAGGGTTAATGCAGGATGATCACAAAGAAGCTGCCTTGCTGGAGGTGGCTTGGTATTTCTTGACCCACATAGCTATTCTGTATTTTATGGTGATAAACTGAGCCACTCAGACATCTCTCCTGGTTCTTATGAAGGCTAGAATGTAGGCTCAAAATCTCAGGTTCTCTACTTGCTAGTCCTTACTGTGCTGAAACCCAGGGTGGCAGTGGCCAACAAAGATGAGGACACCCCACTCTGTCACTTTTCTGTGTGTCCTGGGAAGTAAGGACACCAAACCAAAGGAGGTCTGGGTAAGTTCATTCTCAGCAATCGTAGATAAACCACCTGCAATAGAATGATTCCATGCACTTAGAGGGTGCAAAGAGAAGTGCAACATGTAAATAGTGTCACTGGTTCAGAGAAAGACTTTGGCCCTAGACCTCAATTATTACGCCATTCTGTCCCCATTTTATTTTCTGCTTCTTGCATAGCTGGGCTGTGAAAAAAAAAGATACTGAATATTCCCCCCAAAGACTACTGCAGAAAGTAGCTGAAAACTGTCAGAACAGATAAAGCAGGGATTATTGCTTTCTTTAAGGTCTGCTGCCTGATTTCCCTTAGGGCCCCTGCTGTGGACAGTGGGGAGCTACCTAGAAGTCAGGCTGTGTGTTAATTTGCATGATTGTGTTAACTAACTGTCAGCCACTCCATTCCCCAGTATAACCTAAATTAATTCAACAGGAGCAGTTGGCTTAATTTGTACATTATTCACATTTGCTAATAAACAAGCAATTTGGATTTTAGCTAGAATTCCCTCTCAGGAACAGAGGCCAAAGACGTTTGCACAGAATTTGGCCAAGGGAAATTCTGATTGTGAGTTCCTCTCATTCTAGATGCCAACTCTGAATCATCCTTAAAGCTTCCCATTCTGTGCAACTCTGATTGGGATTCATCTCAAGCACTACCATGCTCTTGCTTCTCGGGGTCAACCCTGATTGTGGGGGTGGACCCCCGTCCCAGGTCACTGGGTTCACGTTCATCTTGACTGGTTCCGCTTCCCTCGTGGGTTTCTGATGAGCAGCACTCAGAGGCCTGGCTATCCAGTTTCAAGGCAGAGTTTCTGTCTGTGTTCTATTTGTCTTGGATTCTTTTTGGCTGCCTGTTCAGTTTATCATTTCCTTCCCGAAATAGGTCCCTCTTCTCTGACGCTGCCATCTCGTTTTTTGAGACTGAAAGTCCATCGTGAATTCAGTCCAGGGGCTGAGATGTAGCTACCAGGTGACCCTAAAAGTGGCTGCCTGAGGCCAGTTATGGATCACCACTGCATTCTGCTCACCTCCCAGTAGAGCAACTGTGCTGGGCTTATTGCATAGGGCTTATTCCTCTGTTTTGCCAATTTTTCAGAAGCTACTGTGCATCTTCACACAATTGGATAGCTAGGGAAATAGGCTCTGAAAAATTAAATGCCTTGCCCAGGATCACTCTCCAAGTAGGGTAGAGCTGGACTTTAAACTTGGTTCTACATGGATTCACATTCACAACCGTGTTCAAGTTACTCTGCCTTCCAAATCTGTTTGATCACTGTCTAGTTCAGTGGCACTTCTTGACCTCACTTCAGGCTGGGAGAACTGGCTCAGCTGGCTAAGCTAGAATAGATGTTACGGGGCAGGGCTTGGCAGTGGGAGACTCCCAAATATAGCTGTAATTTTGAAGACCACAAAGTTGACTGCTAAATCCAGAAACAGAAAGAGTTGTGAGTGGCAAAGCCAGAAAAGCATGTTGATCAGACAAAATATTCAAGACGTTTCTCATCCTTATGTGTAAAGGGCATAAAAATCCACTGAGATATGTAGTTATATTCTTAGACATGGCAACCAGCCCAAAATGGTCCATAGCTGTTACTGATTTGGAGGGTTTAGTTGCCTGATACAACTAGAAGAGCAATAGCAAGCTTGCTGTAGTTTGGTCCTGGAGCATCTCCCAAAGGCCCATGTAATAAAAGCTTAGTCCCCAGTCTTTAAGGTATGGGGTCTATTGGGAGGTTTTGGGGTTAATTGGGGGTTTCCTTGAAAGAGATTTTTGGCACTAAGCTCTTTCTCTTTATTTCTTAGACACCATAAGGTGAGCAATTTCCTCCACCACACACCTGCCATGATACACTGCCATTCCACAGGCCCAAAGGCAACAGGGCAAACTTACCATGGACTGAAATCCTTGAAACTGGTGAGCCAAACAAAACTTTCCTCTATTTAAGCTGATTATCTCTGTTGCTTAGTTATAGTAACAGAAAGCTGACTAATACAGCCCTGCCTTCTGATTGGTGTCATATCTACCATGAATGAACTATCATCAAAGATAATGGTTGAAGCTTTTCAGCAAACAATTGTTGAGACGTCAGATGCTATACCATCTGTTTCATGCATAGTTGATAAGAAAAGCAGCAAGACTCTGTATACCAGGCACCTCACCCACTTTGAGTTACTTCTCCACCCTTCTCTTTTGTAGCACTTCTGGTTTGACCATGATCTGTAACACCTTAACTTTAGAGACACACAAGGCATAAACAGGACCAGCTCATCCAGTAAAGCTACTTAAACTGCCCTGTTTCTCTAGGAGGAAAGGAAGACTCCATTTGCAATACCCCAGCCCTGTTTTTCTTATCAGCTCCCGGGACCTAGCATTCGACCCTGGATACCAAGGAAAAGCCAAAGACAGAAGGAAAAAGGAAGGGGTCCATTGAGGGCTGAATGTCTGTGTTTCTCCCAGATTTGTAGGTTGATTCCCTGACCCCAGTGGGATGGTATTTGGAGATGGGGCAGGGCCCTGGTATGCTAAGATTAGTGCCCTGAAAAGAAGAGACATGGTATGCTAAAACGCATACTCTGTCTTCCACCTCCCTATCCTCCTCTGTGAGGACACACTGACAAGGTAGCTGTATGAAAACAGGAGGAGGGTGTTCACCAGAAACCGAATCTGCTTGCACTTTGATCTTGGACTTCTCTGCCTCTTAAATTGTGAGAAAATTAATTCCTGGTATTTAAGTCACCCAGACTACAGTATCTTATTGTAGCAGCACAAATAGACTAATATGGAATCAGCAGGAAGAAAAACTCATAGAACTCAACAATTTGTCTAGGCTACTCATTGTAAGGCAGAGTTCTGGGGTCTTCTGGCTTCATGAAACACTTCTTTGGGAAAGATCTGCCATCTTTATAGGCAGAAAAAGCAGCTACGTTTATCAGGTGACCTACAGGTCCTGAGAATTCCATCTACCACAAATGCTCCCCACCACAATGTCAGGACCACTTCCCTTCTTACCTGGTTGGGAACTCTCCCCACTGAACTTGTTAGTAAGTTTGGAGAAAGAAAAGCCCCTGAGATATGTGAACTGCTTCTTGTCACCAGGATTCTTACTGTGTTTTCCCTAGGCTAAAAGGATATTCCTTTGGAGTAGTTCAAGTGAGATAGGAGCTAGCTGACTGACATCTTGCAGGGTCATCAGATCTTCAGATCTTAGGATTGAGGAGCTCAATTTTGTGAGTTTATCAAGGTTCTAGATGATTGGTTCAGGCTAATCAAACTTATGAGATGGTGGCAGCTGCTTAGTAAATTTTTTCCTAAAATGGAAAGTAGTTTTGAAAAACCAAATTACTGACTCCAAGCAAGGTTATAGAGCAGAGCATGGAAAGATTTATAATGGCTGCTGTCATCAAACTATCACGATCCTCTGCCCAGATGAGTGACAGCTACCAAACAAGCCAGAAGACCCCTGGGAGAAGTCAAAGTACCTACCCCTCTGGAGAGGGACAGAGACAAATGGTAACTGGTCAATGCCTCCTTTAGTTTCATTTTTATTTTTACCAAACTGAACAGCTACTCATTTCTGTCATTAATGTGATACAGTTTCCATCATTACTATTTATCTTAGATCAAATTGTACTCAGATTGGGTCTTTCTGAGCACTGTGGGGACCCTGTCTCAGTTTATTTGTAGTGAACATCAAGTTATGTCTGTAGCAGATGTCTAATCTCCTCCATGGGATGCCAGATTTGGGGGCTTCAATGTCAGATGGTGGCATTTCCCAACTTTGTCCCCATTCTACCCTTGTTAGTCTCAGTGTAGAAGCAACAGAAAGTTTAATGAATAAGCAATTGATAAACAAGAAAACAATGGATGAGTTGATTCTTTTTGGCTTGAGATAGATTGATATATCTCTAATTCTAGCTTGGAACTGGGAGCAGAAGTCTCTCATGGGTTAGAGGTAGGTCCTATTACTGATAGTGGGGTGGCCATTTTCTACCTTGGCAGCCATTTTCCATCTGGGCAGCCATTTTCTATCTGGAAAGCTATTCTCCATCTTGGCAAAGAGGAGACTGCAGCAGAGATAAAGAACCAAGAACTCCTGACCATTTCTTGTAGACAAATGACTACCTCCTTAGGTGCAGCCATGTGAACAGTCACTGGTTGAGGAAATGAGGATGTAACTTATTTTGGGAGCACTCTCATTCTGGATTCAAGGCTATGTGAAATCCTCCTGCTCATGGAGACCATGGAATTATCAACCTCTTGTTTATCTGATGTCTTAGTTACTTTTATGCTCATCGCTGAGACAAAATACCTGATGCCAAGTTGGGAAAGGAAAGGTTTATTTCTTACAGTTTTTGGAGGTTTTAGTCCACACTCAGTTGGCTCCAAGGCAGGCAGGCATGGCTGGGCTGCAGTTCATGGCAGCCGCCGACAGCAAGCTCAAACCAGCAGAGAAAAACACACCTTCCTCCTGCCATTACATCACATCCTGGCTCCACCCCTTGGTGGGTGGAGCACTGACACCATCAATCCAAGCACTATACAATGAACCATCACAAATGAACAATGCAAACTCATGAGGCCTGGAGGACAAAAACATAAACCATGATATTTGACTTTTCTCTCTCCTCAGACTACTTTTGGTAAAAGGACTTTAGCCAAGATACCATGGAATTCTATAAAAGTCTCTCCTGTTACTGAAACAGAAAGCCATCAAATGGGTTAGCAGATGCCTTAAAGTAACCCAAGGACTGGCTAGAAATGGGGAGAACTATCTCAAGGTATAGATAGAGACCATGCAAAGATTAGAAACTGCACTCAGTAAACTTTTCATAATTTATGACATGCCTGTCCAGCAAATGACCATCATTAAAGGAACTGAAAGTACCATCACTTTATCACCAAAACCTGGCAATTCTAGAAAATAGAGCATTTTGGAATCTGAATTCTTATACTGTCCATCAGCTCTAATCATATTCCCAGGATATTCGATCAGCTCTCTGCCACGTCTGTGCAGCTCGATTTAAAAGATGCTAAAACTCCATGATTTTGCCACTGCCTTATTGAATGAGAGCCAGAGCAATTTCATCTTCACTCCAGTCATCTTTTCCAGGAAATGCTATTCTCTGAAAGTTTAAACAGATTGAGAGATTTTTGCCTTACCATACCTTAGGAAAGACACAATATTTGTTATTCTCAGATCTTAATGCCTGCTCCTGGTGATTTTAATGCTGCTTTTTAAAATTACTGAGGTAGTTTAATAATACGACATTCTTTCAGGTATTGTTGAAACATTACGTTATTCAATGTATCCAACTGCAGTACATTTTGCTGTGCACTCCTGGTGCATTATTACTGTGTGCTCTTTGTAGCAGTATAATTGGGGAGCAATTTTCTAGCAAACCACTGAAGGTGTTGCATTACAAATGTGAGGTGATGTGAGACTCTGTTCATGAGACCCTGTTGCAGAGCTGTGAGCCCTTTTTAGATGATAAACACTATTTCAATCCAATGACCTCAGGGGGGACCCACACCTCTCACCCCGCTCACCTCAGTCAGCCCTACTTCACTTTGAGGATCTGACTTACAATCCAGGTTCTGGTACCCAAGATGCTTTGCCATGTATGGGCTCCTGGCTGGCTGATGGTATCACATTCTTCTTGATGCTTCTTTGTGCTTGGAGTTGGGTATCTCCTCAGCTAGGTCAAATTCATCTCTTCATTCAGAGGGATTTAGTTTTCTCTGAAACAGAATTCATATACCAGTAATTAACAGATCACCTCTGACCCAAAATTATGAGATTTTAAGTTTAAAAAAATTGTTCAGGTTGGCCACAGTGGCACATGTCCATGATCCTAGGACTCTGGGAGGCTGAGGCAGGAAGATCAAAAATTTGAGCCAAACCTTGGCTTTAAGGACTTAGCAAGACTACATCTCCAAAAAATTAATTAATTAATTAAAATTTAGGAAAAAGAGCTGGGGATGTAGCTCAGTGTAAACACATGGGGCTCCGTTCCCAGTAGTGGAAATAAAATGTGAACTTTAATAAAATTTACTTTTTTTAGAGCAATTTTAGGTTTAGAGCAGAAGTTAACTGCAGAGACAGTGATTTCCCACACACCTCTCCTCCACCGACACACACATAGCTTTTACAACTATCAACATTTCTGGTCAGAGTGCACATTTGTTCCAGCTGAGATACCCACAGTGACACCCACAATACCCAAAGTCTGTGGTCCACACTGGAGTATACTCTTGATTTTGCACATTCTATGATTTTGAGCAAATATACAGTAAGATGTATCCACAGTCATATCATGCAAAATAGTTTCACTTCCCCCACCCCCAATCCATAGAAGATTTCTTTACATTTTGGAAATCTAAGTCATTTCTTAAATGGCAATCCAGATTTAAGATTCAGAATGTCACATGAAAATCAAGACTTCAGGATCATCCAGGCCATGGTACCGGGCTAAGCTGAGCCTGTCCCCACTAGGGATCGTACATCTCACCAACTCTCCAGAGCCCCTACCACTCTCCAGCCATCTTCTAGGAGCCTTTCTGGGCCACCAAGCCTGTGTGTCTTTGCAGGCACTGAGACTGTGGCCCTGCCCACAAAGATGTGGAAGGCAGAATTAGAAGACCTCACATCCCACTGTGTGGCACACACAGGGTACAGAGTCCCCTCCCCTTGAGTGTTGACCAGACCTGGGACACAGCACTGTGGCAGTAACAGTAGGGTGCTGCAGATGCCATGGGCCCCAATCAGTGGAGTTGGAGGTCATCAGATGGCAGGGTATTCCGCGTGAACCTGCTGAGCTGCGAAAGGTACTGTGCTAGATCCTTTCGCCTGTGGCCAGGAAACACATCATAGAGAATGCTTTGTGCTACAGTTTAAATGGTCATGCGCCCCTCAAATTCATATGCTGGAATCCTAACTCATAAGGTGATTATATTAGAAGGTAGGGACATTGGGAGTTGACTAGGTCATGAGGGTGAAGCTCTCGTGAATTGATTAGTGCCCTTATAAAAGAAACCCGTGAGATTTTCCCCAGCACACACCCCATGAACCAAGTGACAATTCCCCAGTGACAGGGAACCATCGATGAACTGGAAAGTGAGCCCTCACTCACCATCAAATCTGTTGCTATCTTGTTCTTGGACTTCTGCACCTTCAGAGTCGAGAAATGAATTCATGTTTTTTATAAATTACCAGATGATGGTATTTTGTTACAGCAGCCTGTACCAATTAAGACACTCTGCTGCCTCCCAAGGAAGGAGAAGGAAGGAAGTTGCAACTCAGCTATCTCAGAATTAGTGCAGGAGTGAGCAACCTGACCTAGGAGACCTGGAACAACAGTGCTGTAAAGTGTCTGTTAGAAATCACCCACTGTAGCCCCTGTGCATATTTTCAGCTGGCTAAACAGAGACCTAGAGAAGTTACAACACCCATGCAAAGGTCCTGCCTTGGTGAATAATGCTTTCCACGGTTACTGTTAATCTCATAGCTGGTCGATTGATAGAAAAACCTTTACATCAGGCTGCGGGCACTTGTGGGGAGGTTTCAGGAAGTTAGCTGGAGAAGCACAGCTCTTGCTTGAGGAAGCAGCATGTAACCCACCAACTCTGAACAAGATATGAATGGTTACTAATCTATCAGTTACCTATAGCCTGGGCCTCCCTGGAGCAGCTGAGAAAACAGGAAGCAGGGTGCAAGGCCACTGCCTTCGAGAGTTAATAATCTCAGTGAGAAAGCGCACTGCTCTTGGGGTGAACTACGCAGGGATCCCACAGCAAGGAGGGGCAAGCAGCCCAAGACAGACGTGTGTTTTCTTCTTACTACTTTGCTAAAACCTGGGATCATTCAGCTACCCCACCCCAAATTCCCTCAACTCACTGCAGAGTCAGGAGCCACATACTGGAGACTGCTTGAGCAGTCCTGCTGGACTATAATTGGCAGTGCAGGACACCAGTCAGGAACAGCAGTAAAGTGGGCTGTGGTCAGCAGAGCTAGGAAAGAGAAGGCTATGCACTGGGCTAAAGAGGAGGTGGCAATAAGCCTGTAGTGGACCCTGCAGGTGTCAGTGACCTGGGGACAGCGGATGCTTTGCCTATGGCATGGAGGGCAAGGCAGCTCCCAGCACGGTTTTTAAGCTGCCTGCTTCTGTTTTATTTCCAGAGAGTTCTGCCTTCTGCTGCAGAGAAACCATTGCCTTCACTGCCTGGCTTCAGGCAGAGCCACACCCTAACCAACAGCAGCAGCTGCCTCCTCTATTATTAAACAGCCTCGGGGGTAGAGATGCTAAGGCTTCCTTCGCCACCTCTCCCTCCTGCCCCGCCCCGCATGGCAGCTGCCCCTTTGGTCTGCATCACTGTCACCATCTCACCATTTACCCAGTGTGTGCCAGCCCGCTGGTGCCCTTTATCCCCGTGAGAGCAAGCAGTGAGAAGACTACGTCCATTCTGCCCCTGAATGACTCGGCAGAGTGCCCCACCAGCTCTGTGGCCATCACAGCTCTTGGTGTTATGAGACTCCTGACTTCCCCCGTGACCCACGCCCTGCAGGGTTGTGGCTGGTTTCACATTTCAGCTTGAATCTGGTCCTCTCCATCTTTCTGTAGCTTTGTGACTCAGTCTGTAGCAGAGGAGTGGAAGAATTGGGTCAGATTCTGACTTAGCTCAGCCTAAAGCCAAGTCTTCAGCCCTGGATCCACTCCTCCTCCTCCTCCTCCTCTTCTTCCTCCTCCTTTCCTCCCCTTCCTAGATTGGTAAAGACAGTAGAGCTGACAGGTCACAAAACAAAACCATGATCTACCCACCCATCGTTGGAGTATTATATGAGAAGGAAAGAAATGTCTGTTTTTACATTTAATTAACATTCCAAATGCACAAATCTTAGGTGTTCCTTTCACTGTGTTTTGAGAGTTGTATGACCATCATACCAAACAAAGTGTAACAGACTGCATTTATGCTATGTAAACTATTGTATTATGGGGCCTTTTTTGTTACACCAGCATAACCAGCAACCTAATACACCTCATAAACGATCACTCTGCCTCCAGCCCTCTGATACTCCTTCAAGGAGCTCTCCCTTATCAGCCAGCCGAGTTAGACATCCTGCATTCCTGCTAAAAGTCTGCAAGTCTTCCTTGTCAGTCCTCTCAGTAAAGTCAATGCACTCATGTTTCATAGGATGTTTTTCCTTTCTCCACTTAGTGAGAACTGTCTTTTCCCATGCAGGCATAATGGTTTCCCCTTGACTCATCCACAGTCAGATTTTGGGATAACTCCAGGAGGTTTCTGATCAAAAATTCTTTGTTGGTCTTAAAGATTCCTTGACTCTAGATATTTGTAGTGGGGGGATACGGAAGGTGCTGGAAATAACTGGCTGAGACTTTTAGCTATTGTCCCAAATCACACCAAATTTCTATGTACCTACCCCTGAAGTCTACACGTTATTGCAGTGAGTGGAACATATAGAGCTTATGAAGTTGATGGGATAAATTGCAAGTAGGAAAAATTCTTGATGCTTAATGTTGTTACAAAAGAATAGAAAGTGACAACCAGGAAACCCTTAACTGAGGTGATGGGTTTTGACTGAATGCCACACCTGCTGATTATTTCTGCCTTCAAGGTGAAAGGACAAACCAGCTGCCTTGAAGCTGATGTCCCAAAACTGCACGCCCACCTCATAAAAAGACAGGGAGACTTTAAAATTTGCCGAGACTTATGGAAAATAAAAAGATCAACTCCTAAGTAGAAGACAGATATGGATAAGGTAATATTGAAATAATTTTATCATTTTGTTTTGCCTAGAGGAAAAAAGGGCAGAAAGTCTGGTTTATAAAGTTCTCCTAAAGTCTTGAAATTTCTTAATTATGGCTTCAGAGAAAAAGAACCAATGACCAGGGCTGGTGCAGAGAAGGCAAATCTCATCTGGTTTTAGGAGGCCTCTAATCTGAGAGGGTTGCGAAGGACCCCAAAGGGTGTGTGCACCTTGTCTCTCTGGTCTACCTGGCTCCTGATGGAGGGTTTTACCCTGAACATACCTTTGCTTTCCTTGGCTCCACTGTGGCTGAGCTGGGAAAGGAAGCACACATTCCTGGGCCTCCTGCAAAACAGGCTGTGGATCAGATCTATCCCAGCACTGCTTCTCTGGCTTCCATCCTCTGCCAGGATGTGTTAAGAGTTGGGCAGAAAGCTTGCTCCTGGTCAAAAAGTAGGAAGGGGCTCACTGTGCCACACAAGTGCCCTTTGATATGCCAGAACCAGGCAGCTCTGTGATGCTACCTGGGCAGAACCAGGGCTTAATGTGCAAGAGTTTCCCATCATTCTAAGGGCTCATGTGCTGAATGAATGAACGAGCCTCTTGTTCTTGGTGTGTCTGCTCAGTGTGGTCTGCTCTTCCGCTATGAGATATACAGAAGCATTCTTGCTCTTCCAAAATCTCTTCTTTCTAACAGTGGCTTGCCCCTCTGTCCCAGCACCCTGCTTCGTGTTAATCTACTAATCACTGTCTTATACCAGAGTGTTCACTCCAAGCTCAGCACTGGCCAAGGTTCCAGGACAGACAATGCCTTTGCCAAGGGGATCGGGGGAATTTGAACTCAATGCCTGCAATGTAAGGTCAACTAGAACTGCTAGGCTTGTCACCCATGTGAATCCTGGTACTCCTCTTGGAATCCTGGTCTGGTTCCTATCAGGTCTTGTGCATGAGAAGCCTGCTCAAGGAGAGGGGAGGACAGATAGGCCAGGATTGATTAGGAATTAAGATTGAGTCCACGTGTACATTTGCACATGCACGCATGCACACACACACATGGTCCACCTGCTGGGTGGTTCAGTTCAGGCCCTGGGCTACCAAAATCCAAAGGTGGCCCTTCAACCCACCAGACCTTAACTATCCTGAATTCAAAAGTTGGACTTAAGCCCAGTGGCCAGAGCTGAGAGCAGAGCCACAGCGAGCTGAGGCTGCAGAAGCCGTGTCATCTGGGATCAACAACAGGCTGCTGGCCAGGGGCTGCCTAGAAATAGTTCCGAGGCTGACAGTGACCAGTTGTCTCTGGCTCAGAGCCAGTGCTCAGCCCCGACAGGGAGTCGCGTGTCGTCAGCCGTTAAAGGCACCACATGGGGGTCAGTCCCTTCTCTCAACCCCAGCTCTGCGCCCCCTTATAACAACCTGCCTGGACCTCCAGGCCTCAGGCAACAAAACTAAATACAGGATGAGGGGCTTGGACCGGATAACCTCATGGAATTTTCTATTCCATAATATTTACATGCACAGGCAACAAAACCCGAGACATGGCGACATGGATGTGGTTATTTTGGGCAGTGGGATTACGGGTGATTTTTTTGGTCTGTTTTACCACATATCTCAAATTCTCTGCAATGAATATGTATTTCTCTTATTATCTGTAAAAGGTTAGTTTTAAAATTCATATGAAATTACAGTCTCATGGTAGTTAGTTTGCAATTGAATCTATTTCGCTAACACGTGGAATTCTTGTTTTTACTGTTCTTATTTTATGCTTTTTCCCAAATCTATTTTTATTGTCCTGCTTTTAATGCCCCAATGTGCCAGCTGTCTCATACACCCAGGTCCTCCCAGTGGAGGGTTCAGGTGATCTGTAAGCACAAGAAATGATTCTCTATACAAAAGGCACACCCTGCAAGAACCCAAGGCCCTCCCTGGTCCCACATAGAACCACTTCCCCACCCGACCTCAGTTCTCTATTTTCTTATATTCTGTCTAAAATTCTGTCACTGTAAGACATCGTATATCACTCTGCTCATTCATTCACAAAATAATTTACTCAACATTGTCTGTGTACTGAGTGCCAGGATGACAGCAGGAAACAGGCCATGCCCCTGCAGACCCCAGATGGACACGAACTTCCCAGCCCATACGTCACTGAAGAATCAAGGCTGGTCTGGAGCACCATCCATCACCCAAAGGGGCCAGCTGCGGCAGGTTGCCCAGTGAACCCATTGTCTGTTATCAGCTCTCAACGTTTTTCTGGAGGCACAACCCAGAAATGGTTGGGAAACAGTTCGAAGTTTTGGAGCACATATTAGCCAGATTGTTGGTGCTGTGACTAAAGACCTAAGAAAAATAATTGATGGGAAGAAATACCTATTTTGGTGTATGGTTCAGAGGTTTCAGTCCATGGTCAGCCTGCTGTAGGACAGACACCTCATGGCAGAGGGTGTGGTAGAGGGAAGCTGCTCAACTCATGGCCGCCAGGAGGCAGACAGAAAGGGCTCAAAGGCATGGCCCTCTACTTCCTCCAACTGGCCTTTCAGTTATAACTCATCAGTGGGTTAGTCCACAAATGAGATCCCTCAAGATCCAGTCACTTCTCTAACCCCCACCTCTGAAGACCGTGCCTTGGAGATCAAGCCCTCAATCCCGAAGTCTTTGGGGGCACGCTTCATACTAAAACCACCCTGAGGAGAAACCAGTGAAAAATTATTGTAGCAATAGCTACCATTTTATATCACTCATATTATCTAATATACAGTGTATGTTGTTTAAAAATAAACAAACAATGATCACGTTAACAAATAAACATTCTCCTAGGAGCAGGAGAGGCGTGCCAAGAACCGAGAACACTCAATGCCCTGGCCCAGGGACTTTTACATATATAATCTCTTCTGTTTCTCACACAGCCCTGTGCCATAGGTGCCACCCTTATCCTCACTTTACCGATGAGAAGTGGTGGCACAGGAGAGTCATGAGCTTACCTTAAGGTCATAAAACCACAAATGCAGATGTTGGTGCCAAATCAGGAAGGGAAGTTGGACTCAGAGCTACACCGACTGCACTGGTCCCCAGTAACTCACCCAGGATGGGAGGGTGGGGTGGAAAGGTGCTGTGTACTGAGTGTAGGTAAAGGACAGTCCGGCACCTGGCCTAGGGATACTAGGGGAAGTCTAGCAGGGACACAGCCAAAGCTGAAACCAAGAATAAATGGGGAGACCGGATGAGAACATTTCAGGGGAGATGAAGACCAACAGCAAGATCAAGAGAAGGGAGGCTGCTTTGGAGGAAGCAGCAAGCTCTTCTGCCTGGGCTTTGGGGGCAGATCTGGTATTATTCCAAGCCAAAGGGTGTGGCTCATGTTAGGTCGGTGGGAAACACTGAAGGAGTTTGAGAAGGGAAACAGCATCTAAAATTCTATCTGTCAGGCTTCCTGTTTGAGCAGCTTCTACTCTTGAACATGGGTTGGAAGAGGTGCGCACCAAGGTGGCAGTGGTCTGGGGGACAGGTCATGAGCGAAGGAGAGCAATCATCTTCCCTGGCTTGTGTGTCCTTTGCCCCTTGGTGGGAGGGCTCTGCTGTGCTAGCCAGTACTTGCTTAAATAATGCCTTCGAGGCGGTTTTCCTAGCTGTTTTGTCTGTCTCCTCAAATAGTCTGTAAGTGTCCCCCGGGTTTAGGGTCCATTTTGAACGAAGGCATGCATTAGTCCTCAATAGGGCACTGGACATGAAGATGAGCTATGGGTGTGCTTTGAATATGAAAAGTATCACCTTTGCTTTCTGACCCACCTCACCATCAAGGAGTTTGGTGATCTAAATGCATCCTGCCAAAATCAAAGACTCTTCCACCAGCTCTTCCTGGTGGGTTGGTAAGCAGTCAGATGCATAGCAAAAACTGGCTGATACATGCGACATGATTGTACTAGACCAGATTATCGGAAGATTGCTATAATATTAATTACCTGCTGTTCATACATTAGCTCTATGCAGGAGGACGTGTGCGCTTGTGTGTACTGAATATGTAGGGTTCTGCAGGGTACATTCTTATCTACATTTGCATCAGAGCCTGATTTAATTTTGGAAAGTCCATTTTTTCTCTTCTTTAGATCTCGTGAAGGATTCATGCACCAAATAACTAAATTATATCTTAGTGGCTAAACAAATTATGTAAAATTATACACCATGAATATTTTATAATTCTAAACCCTGAAGCCAGACTCCAGAAGGTTTTATGTCTGCAGCAACCGGTATCACACCCTGATGAATCCAGCTAAAAACAAATGACTTCACAGAACTTAGCTTTTCTTTTTCCCTTGTTGAATTTTTCTTTAAGGACGCCTCAAAGGTTTTATTGTAAATAGGTAACCGGTAGTAAGTACACTTCACTGGAAGGAAAGCTAAGGGACACATTAGCTGCCTAAAGCAACTGCTTGTGCTTAGCACAACTCAACTCTAAATATGCGCAAAATTCCTTAAGGTAAACCCTGGCCCAAAACAGGCATGCACACGACTGTCCATGGTCCAACTGGTTTCAAACACTTCTTTTGTTTTTGAGCTAGTCTTCTATGTCAAAATTGCCTACAAAATACAGTTTTCTAAATAATGCAGTTTGAGTCGCCTAGAGGTAAGCAGGAGAGAGGGAGAGAAAAAGATACACTGAGGGTGTAATTTCATTATTAAGGAAGAGCAGAACTGGTCCAAACATACCTCCTTCTCGCTCGGTTACCTTTGCCAGTCTCCACCCTTCCTGTCTTGTTTTAAGAAAAAGAAATTCCCCACAGAGTTTCATGGCCCTGTCCTCAAAGAGGCCAGCAGAAGAAAATGATACAATTACATGGTAATGAGGGTCTGTGGGCCCTTGTCCGGCTCCAGGGATACACGGTCTTGCAGGTCGGTGCTTCAAACTGATTAACTCCAGAACGGCCTTGCAGAGAGGCCAGGTCCCCTGCTTCTGTCCACTATTTTGTAGGCTTACAGGAAACCTGAATAGAACCAGGAAAACTGCATATGCCTCTGGCTAAATGTATAGGAAATGACAAGACGTGGAAATGGCTGATTCTGTTGTGTAAAGCTGTATATTTGGAAGATCTGGATCAAGAAACACACAACAAAACCTGTACATTACCTTACAGCCAGGATGGTAGGATTCTTGGATCTCCTCCTCCTCCTTCTCTTTCTCCTCCTCCTCCTCTTCCTCCTCTTCCTCCTCTTTCTGCTCTTGTCCTTCTTTTAAATTTCTGCTGATCTTACAATCTCATCTGTGCAATAAATAAATAAAATACTTTTTAAAAGCCCCGCTGACTCATGGTTGCGCAACAGGGGTCATAAGAATCTCTTCTGTCTAATCAGCAGAGTTTCTAGAGATAATGTTCCCATCATTTTTCCCAGAAAAGGACAAAGAAAAAAAGAAAACCAAAAAGGACTTGTCATACAGAGGCCATGAGTCAGAGCCCTGACCACCTCTGAGATGACCAGATTCTGGCACACACCCAGAAAGGGGCCAGGACCAGGCGACACTGGACACTGGAAACCTCTGTCAAGCCTCACTCTAGGAAGGTCCCCCCGCAACACTGGGAGAAAGGAAAGGGTCTGGGAAGTGGTAGCTGTGGGCCAGTGGAAAGAGCAACAAGCTGGATAAATCCCTGTGCCTCCACTTCTTAGTCCCATGACCACTTTATACCCAGTCAAGCCTCAGGATTTGTATCACCCGCCCTCAGGACTGGGGATTGTGGAACCAAGGGTCTCGGCACTGGGCTACATCCCTGGCCGTTTATTTACTTATTTAGACTGGGTAAGTCACTAAGTTGCTCAGCTGGGCTTGAATTTAAGATCTTCCTGCTTCAGCCTCCCAGAGTGCTGGCATCAGAGGCATGCACCACCACATCCCACTTTTAAAATGGCTATATGTGATATTTACTTCTAGGGTGTTTATAAGATTGAGATGAAACAATGGATCGAAATCACTGGATGCAGCGACTGTGATATGGTAAATGTTTCCTAGGGCATGGGACTTTCTGGATAAGTGAGTCTGCTCTTTCCATCATGACCCTACTACTCCTCCTGGTAAAATAGCCACTGTCATTCTCCACTGCTTCCTTAAGCTAGTTGAGAACCTGGCTTAGAGAAAGATCTTTATAAAAGTAGAAAGGTGTAGGACACACCATCCCGAAATACGGCACCTTGAAGTCACATTTTCCTGCCTTCTGTGGGAGCTCTGTCCACAGGGAATTAATTCCTTGCCCATCTCTCTTGGACGCAGGCCCTGAGACTCTCATATGAAAAGATATCCTGGCCCACACTCAGTGGGGAAGAATATTCACTTACTCACCAGACTTAGCATGAAAATCGTTTCCCTGGGTCTTTGGTTTTTCATTTCTGAAATCTCTCTCTCTAATAAAACTTGGGGAAATAGATTTGTCACATTTTTCTCTTGTCAGCCCCTTTTGCTTACAGGGGTGTCAGCCATGAGCCTTGTAATGGATGTAGAAAATGGTGTTTGCCCCGCTGCTTTTTTTTCCTCTCCTACAAAGCATTCATATTCAAAAAAGGAATGCCTAGTAAGTTTTTCCTTCTCTCAGAGTTTTTGCATGTTAATTGGGAATAAAAACAAAATTATTCTAGCAGTGCAATTTTAGGTCTCAGCAAGCTAATAAGGGAAGCATGTGGCTTTTGTTTGTTTGGTTTGCCTGCAAATAAGGAATCCTTCCATGGGCTCTTAAAAATCATGCAAATCTTTTTAAATGGCTGGCTGAGCCTCTAAACTTAACTACCAGTTTACAGAAAAGACAGGGGACAGAGGAACATGATGAATGACACTGAGGTGATACAACTAGCAAAACCTGTGCTGTGAGCATTTCCATAGGACAGGTGACATAATTATTGCAAGCAAGAGAGAGCAATGTTGAAAGGATGCATGGATTAAAGGACACACAACACTACTGTACTTAACTCATCAAAAGGTATGGGCCATAGGTGGACCATAGCTCAATAATGAGTTATAAAATGATAACACTCGTGAGACAACTAGAAGGTGAAACATTAATTTTATTAGATAGCTGATGATATTAAAGGTATCTATTCATTTCTTTAAGTGATAGTACTGTGGTTGTTTAAAAAAAGAGTCCCTATTTTACATACACATGCTGAGGTACTTATCAACAAAATGGTTCCTGATGGTTAATCTTGTGTGTCAACTTGGAGAAGCTGTAGTATCCAGGGTTTGGTTAAATTGTAGTTGTGTTATCGCTGTGAAAGAACTTTTGGGGTGTGATTAACATTTAAATCAGTAAATTTGAGCTCATCCTTCAAGGAGGGTCAGGCTCACCCAATTAATTAAAGACCTTAAAACCAAAGGTGGTTTCTAGAAAAAGTAACTTCGCCTTAAGGCCACAACATAGAAACTCTTCCTGAGTTCCAGCCTGCAGAAATTGAACTTGCAACTGTAAAATCCATCAATTTCCAGCCCTTATAATTGCATAAACCAATCTCTTAAAATAAATTGATCTACCAGTAGATACATAGATAGAGCCTCTTGGCTCTGTTTCTCTGGAGAATCCTGATACCGTATATGATCTTGCATTTGAGTCAAAGTTAGAGAAGTGAGTGAGAGTGAACTGGTGAACAGATGAGGCAAAATGGACCACGGGGTTAATGGAGGTTAGGGCTGGGTGGACACTTTCAAAAGCAAGAGTAATAGTATCTAATTTCATATATGTTCAATAATTTCCATAATTGGAAAAAATCTCTTTTGAGTGATGTGATTATTGCCCAGGGTTATTTGCAAGGTGCCAAGGGTTAAGTATGCAGATTTGCAGCCCAGCTCTGTCCAGCATTTATAAGTCTCCCCTGATCCTCTCCACTGCCCCCTCTACAAATCCCTTGAGCAGGAGGGCTAGCTATATGGCCTTACCCAGCATTACCACAGGGCTGCCTTCCAGGGCCTCTTAGGATGACTTTCAGAAACAAAGGTGACTGGACTCCAAGTTGAGAACTGGGAGAACTTTCCACTTCAGAGGAGAAAACTGACACCAGGAAGGCTGAGGGCTCACTGCAGATCAGTCAACTCTTGAGAGTGTGCAGCTGGAGTCCAGTCTCGTTCTTTGAACCTCCCCATCCAGTGCTAGCTCCCAAATAATGTTGTTTCCTTGGAAAGTTCAGTTGATCACAAATCATGGAGGAAAGAAGCCACAGGCTACCCGTGTTAGTCAGCTTTCTACTACCATAGCAAAATACCTGAGGTAATCAACTTGAAAAAAAGGAAAGACTATCTCAATCCATAGTTTCGGTCCATGGTGTTTGCCCCGTTGCTTTTGGCAAGGCAGGCATGATGGTAGGGAGTGTGTGGTGGAAAAAGCTGCTTACCTCATGGCCTGAAGTGAAAAACAGAGAGTAAGAAGAAAGAGTTGGGGTGACGACATCCCCAATGACCTAACTTCCTCCCACTCAGCTCAACACATTGAAGGTTGCACCACTTCCCAATAGCACCGTAGGCTGTAACCTGGGTCCTTGGGATTATTCAAGATCCAAGTGGCCTTGCTGTCTTCTGAGACTTTCTTGCCCTCCCTCAACTGGTCCTCAATAAGCAGTAGCCCCAGATCTCCTCCCAGGCCTTTCATTCTTGAATGATCTCCTCCAGTCATATAAAGGTGATAATTAATAATAGCATATTAACTAATAGTAGCATAATAACTCCCTATGAATTCCCCCCCCAGCTTTTAAAACAATTAAACACTACAGACTCAACTGAGACCATGAGCCTACTTCTGACACATTCCCTTGCCTCTTCGCCCAACCAAACCCAGTATGCAATATTATCATATATTTTCTTTCTTTCCTTTAAAAAGGAAAAAAGGATTGCATGAGTTTTCTAATCATCATGGATTTTTAAAAATGTTTACATATAGGCTACTCAGAAACAAAATATAGTATAAATTTTCACATTTTAAATTTTTACAAATGCATTCACATTATTAGTGCCCTGTGTAACTTGCTTTTTTGGTCCGAGCAATGGTTTTCAGATTTATCCACCTTGACAACCATAACTTTGGTTCAAAGAAGTTTACACTGCTACATTGTATCCCATTGTGTGAATATACTGCCTTGTATTGATCCATTTCTTCTAGGATAGGCATTTAGGCCATTTTCAATTTTTCTTTTTTACAAACCAGGGTGGAATGGACATCCTTACAGCTTCCTTGTGCATAATTGGAAACCTTTCTCTATGTCTCTTGATCCATCCACTTTTCCCCTCCCATCCTCTACCCTGCCAAGTTCAGCGATGAAACCCTTACAGCACTGGCTTATGTACTTCTGTAGATGGAGTGTGTGCTCCTTAGGCAAAGTGCAGGAAAGTGCAGAGCAGTTATTGAATGAATTCATGAAGGTATGACTTCCTAACTTCCTATGACTTCCCCATAGGGTCTTCCTTCAAGGGTGAAGTGTGGGGAGCTTAGCTATCTGAATAATGGCTCTGTCTAGACTCAACTGCCACCTCCCTGAAGCTCTTGGCAGTACCCAAAAGGGGTCAACACTAACAGAGCACAGTTAAATACAGACATCTAGAAATAAAAGGCCTAATTAAGAACCAGGAAGTTGCTCCTGGGAAATTAACGAAGTTTGCCAAGGCGTCCTTGGGTATGCCAAAGCCCAGCTTGGCAGGGAAATGCTGATGAAAGTCCCAAGTGGAAGCAGGGAATCATGCCCCAAATCACTTGGGCTTACCAACTGGCTCCTTCTTGAGTTCCCCAAGTCACACTTTTGCTGATATTCAGGAAGGAAATCACTTCAAGGTAATTGGAGTATATTTTCTCCAGCATCAGACTTGCTTGCTTTAATTTTTTTCATTTACAAATTTGCCAGAATGAAGAATTTTTGGACCTTGAAAAACCTTTCTTATTCAAAAAGTATTTCTGATCCTTCAGACATAAGAAGGACTTTCAATGAACTCTGGCTATGTTTAGTAAGTGTGAGGCAGCGTAGAAGAAATAAAGATAGAGAGAAAGGAGACAATAAAATTGTAAGTTTGAAATCATGATTTTGAGGAGACTACATTTTAAGACAAAATCAGTGTTACCCAAGATCTCAACGCTTTGCACCAATAGGGCTGTTTTTCTCTTTCTAGGTTCATTACTCTTTAATTCCTCTTTAAAGATACAGTAAGTTCATCATTTTTGCCTATATTTTTTCCAGTATTACAAATGCATAAATTCCATAAAACTTCCATTCCTGATGAAACATTACTATTATTTCAAATTTCAAACACGTACCAATGGTTTGACCTCGCTGGTAAAGCTGTCCTTTCTTTGGTTCTCTCATGGGCAGCCTGAGTTTAAGGAAAGACACACTAGGTAAATGATAAGTAGCTCAAAAGGATAAACAGTCCAGACCCTTCCCCTCTTTTGGTGCTGTGAGACAGGGTCTGCTTAAGTTCTCTGGGCCAGTCTTGAAGTCACTATGTAGCCCAGACTAGCCTTGAACTCATAATCCTTCCACCGCAGCCGGCTGAGCTCTGGAATTACATGTATGTACCACTGTGCCCAGCCCAGACCATCCATCCTAAAGGTACCCCAGGACCACCTACCTATCCCCAGGCCTACACCATTATGGGTCTCACTCTTGTGGTCTGTTGAGTGTGTACTTTGGTTCTGCCTGTTAAATCTGCCCAGGCCTCTCACCAATGTGTTCTGAAATGTTTTCTGTAACAGGAGTCAAGAACCTACTTGGAGCAAGTTGAGGTCCCATCTCCTCCTCGGATAGACCTCCACCTTGAACTCCACCTAATGATAAATGGAGTTCAACAAACTCTGCTGGCTAAGATGGATAATATGGCCATGTTTCTAGCAGATTCTCAAGGTTTAAAAAGCTTGGTTTGGGTGTGTTTATTCTGCATACACACATCAGTGGGTTTCTTAAAGCTCCATAACACAATCTTCACACACATTATCAAGTCACCATCTTTACAAGGCCCACAGGAGCTGTATGGTATAGCACACACTGGTCCTGCTCTGTGGACTCGGTGTGCAGCCTGACCTCGCTCGTAAAATGGGGTTGTCTGCCTCCTAGGGTACCCAGCGGATCAATGGAGATAATGTACTGGAAAGCACTTTGAAAAATACAAAGTGCAATTCAAATGGATTATTGACAGCCCTTTGTTAAGTGTTCATTTGATTGCTGAATGTCCTTGAATGCAGCGAAGCATCATTTCTTATAAACCGTTTTATAACTCAGACCTTTTTACTAATTCTCAATGACCTTCCCTCCAATCAGTTCGGCTCTTATGGTTTTATTCTACAGTCCAAGAAGCTGCCGCATGGAATCTCATAAAGTAGAGGAAAGTGCTTGGAGTCACCTGATGTCTGCCCTGTCCCTGCCTCCCTCAGCAGAGATTGCCTCCGCTCCTTAGAGAACAGTCCTCCCTCCCTGGTCCCCTGACTAAAATCCCCACTCAGAGCGGCTTTCCTGGGCAGGGAGCAGCCTCTTACTGTGGGTATCTCTCTCCAGCTCTGTGGGCCTCTAGGAGTCGAAAATCACTTCCACCATAACTCCGTACACAGACCACAGCCCTGGGCCACAGCCTCCCCAAAGCCTCTTTTTATCACAGTTCAAGCAAAAAATGACTTACAATTTTAAAAATATCTTTACATTTTTAAAATATGCAAACTGTAGCAGGCTGTAGTGGTACATGCCTGAAGGCCCAGTGCTTAGCAGGCTGATGCAGGGAGATCACTTGAAAATTCAAGACCAGCCTGAATTATATAGGGTCGGTCTCAAAAACCTCAACAAAATGAACACGTAAGTTTAAATATTGCATTGTTTCTCTTATATGAGAAGCCCAAATTATAAATAAAGAGCAAAATAAAAGATAAATAGTAAGAAGTAAGAAGGTAAATCTTTCTCAAATGGAAGGGAAATTGGGAGATGGAGGGAAGGGAGGAGAAGGTGATAGAGGAAGGAATTAGAATGTGTGATGCCCAGGTACCAACTCCAGAACATTAGGCACTACAAGCACGTACTAATAAAAATTGAAAAAAAAACTCAGTAAACTATAAAAAATAACAACAAAAATATATGTTTATCAACTGAGGAATGGATAAAAAAGATGTGGTAGTTTTATAGAATGGAAAACTATGCAGCCATAAAGAACTATAAACTTGATGCTTTTATAAGTAAATGGGTGCAACTAAAAACTATACTCATAAGTGAAATAAATCAGACTTGCCTGTTTAAACACCCTATTGTCTCCCTAGTATAAGAAACTGAAAGAGTAAATAAGATCCAAAACTTACACTAGATATAGTAAAAGGGAAAGAAACTGCTCAAAGAGAAATTTCATAGTGTGATCAATCTCGCATGCTTGCATCTGGTAGCCTGAGCAATTACTTTGAGGATAACAATACGCCCTATCAGAACCATTGTTAAATTCCTATCATCTTGTTTTGAAATTCTATATCGCCATTGCTTTCTGTGGTTGTGGTTGTCATCATTTTGCTTTTGTTGTTTTTAATTGTTTGCTTCTTGGTTTTTCTATTTTCTTTTTAAAATAATATGTATATATGTTATTTACATTTTAAGAACACTATTCTTTGACAATGAAAAAGGAGATCTGAATTCTAGCAGCATTCACGACTACAGTAACATTGTGTTAAATCGTGAGCCCTTCGGCTGACCCTGGCTGCTCTGGATACAGCTGCACAGCGGAGAGGTGGCGAGGTCACCACAGCACTGAAGCCTGTGTGGCCCACGTATTCACAGTCTGCCCTTCACTGGAATCACTCGCCTTTCCGTCCTCAATTACACCAGCAATCCTGATCTCCCCAAACACAGAAACAAGGTTATCATGACCCTGCCCCATCCTGAAAAAATTTTGCAAGGCCTGTGAGGATTCAAGCACCTAGCACTAGTGATAGTGAAGCATCCAAAACTGCGAGGGTCTGCCCGTGTCCTGTAGAAAGCTGTGTGTACTGAGGTTATTTGCTGACCCGGGAGTCAGACTACCAGGGCCTGAATCCCACTCTGCATGTACTGGTAGTGCCTTGTATGTGCAGTAAGGTATCCAAGCCGCTCTGCCTCAGTTTCCTCTATCTGTGCAAAGGATTGTCATGGTGTGGTGTGCAGGGCTGTTGTGACAATTAAAAGGCCCATAGTGAGCCGGGCTGGCTGGGAATACTCAGCAGGCATTATTCTTATAAGTAATGCAAAGCTATTTGTTCTCATTATTATAAGCAGACAGATGAGAACAATCAAGTGTAGTCAAGGCAGTGGTAGAAGCAGCCGGGGAGGAGAGGGGCCTCTGGCCAGGGGAAGCCAGGAAAGTCCTGGAGTGTTGGGGGACTGGACGGGCCTGGGGGCGGTATTTTAATGAAGCTGCTTGTGCAAGGCTGTCCCCAAAGTGGCCTCGCCTTCTCCACTACCCTTTGCTCCTCTCCTCTGCCCTCTTCCCCATGAATTCTACACTTTCCACTCTTTGTCTCCCATCACCATCAGCTGCGCAGGACAGAAACACAGGGGTCACTCTTGTCCCCTTCCCCCAGCCCTGGCCACCAGGTCTTGCTCACTGCGCCTCCCACAGGGCTCTCATACAGACCTGCCTTCTCTTTCCTCCCACCGCCCTCCATCTCTCTGCATCCTTAGACCTCTAATCTTCTGCCTGCTCCTAGGCCACGCCCAGTTCCCTGTCTGGAAAACCCACTTCCTGATCCTGAGACTTCCCGGCCAGCCTGGCTTCCTCTCAGCTCCTCAGACGCTTGCTGTTCCTTCTCTCTGGAAGGCTTCTTCACTCTAGCAACTGCATTTCAGATAGTGATTCTTTAACTGGGCTGCTGCCCTCTCTAGCTACTTAGCACAATTATAATTGATTAATTATGTGTGTCTTTGTTGTATGTTATCTGTAAGCTCCAGGCAGGTGAAGATCTTTTAGTTTTTCATGCTGATGCACTGATAGACACCTTGTTCTAAAAGTAGCTGCTGACAGAGAGTTAGGTGCCTGAAACCTGCTGCTGAATGGTTATCTTTTCCCTATTAGACAGTAAGCTTCAGTAACCTAGACTGAGTCAATATGACATTGCCCAAGCCCAGCTCAGTGTTTGACTGTGTTTGATATGCCATAAATATTTGTTGCACAAGTGAGACAATAACTTCAAGTAGATATCTCCAAGTGTGTTCCTGAAATGGGTCTCATCCTCCGACCTGTGGTCTGAAGAGTAGGAGCAGGTCCGTCTTCACCTCCCATGAGATGCTAAGCTCCAGGTCGGGGTCCGGCATCTCAGGAATGGAAGGAAACCTACTCATGATTTCCTTCAGTCCCATCGGTGTCTGACTGTCTTCTACAGCATTCTCATCCCACTTTCACAGAACCAAGCTTGAGTACTGCCAAAAGCAATGGCTCATCCCTTCCTGAAGAAATCAACCCTGCCTTTTGTCACATCTCCACGTGACATGATGGAGGTTCTTTGTCATCCTGGAGTACCAGCTAGCACCTCGCATCTCCCATCTGGTGTCCTACCTCTAATCCTCAGGACATGAACTTGAAACTATGAATGATGTACCATTAATAAACCAGGAAATCAATTTAATGCATCTCGACAAGCATTTTTTAACAAAGCAAAACAACAACAACAAAAAGGAACAAGAGAGAAGAGAATAGAGGAGAAAATGAACGAAACAGAATATAGTCAATAGAGTCAAATAGAGTTGAATAGATTTGGAATAGAATAGAAAATAGCAAAGAAACTAAACACAGTAAAGGTAAAGGATGTTTTCTAGAATGCTTGTTTCAATTAAGTATGCATGTTTATGTGTATTCTGGGTTGGATTATAAAACATAATTCCATAGCAAAGGCCAAGCAAGCCCCTGTCCTGGAGACCTAGGAAGCCCATTCTGTTATTGGTGGCCTTTTGCTACATGAAAGCAGTTAGCCTGGCCTCCAGAGTCTCCCCTTGAGCATCCCTGGCCTCTTCCCTGTTTCCTGGGCAAGGTAGCCTTGGTCACTTTGCCTTGCAACTTTGTCTATGTCCCACGACAAGGAGGCTCCAGGAAATAACAGTCACAAGCAGACCCTGCGGCCAAGGTTATGCCCATCTCCTGGGTTGTTAGGGGAGTCTAAACATTTCAGGTTGAATCAAAAGACAGTTGGTTATACACGGCATGGGTTACACAAAGGAAGGAATGCCCCAATACATTTTAAGTTGCATTGTAAGGTCACTTGTTATTCTAGGTTGGCAAAGACGTGGGTTTACACACAGGAGGAAGAAGTGTTCTGTTTTGCAGTCTGCTGGACTTGTCCTCTAGGTCTTGACCAGCATCCTATTTAAAATTTTAATTTTCCCACTTCATGATGATCCCATGCATTTGTGACCTCTCCCTCCCATTTCAGATATAAGTGAGAGATGGCTGCGCGATCAGATATTCTAGCCTCAAGTCCCTAGAATCTCTGACCTACGCTCACTGTGTCTCCAGAATGTTATTCAGCCTCTGAAACAACAGCTATACCACAGACTTCTATAAAATTAAATTACATACATGCAAGTATGCTCAGGAAAGGATACAAATTATATATAATTATATACGAGGATATATGTAAATGCATGCATTCTGACATGTATAAATGGCAGTCACGCATAGCAACAGAGATCACAAAAATATTTGAACTGGCAAAGGCGAAGCAGAGCTAGAAACCATCAGACACCCTTCTCCAGCTCACATTTTCCGCTGTCACTTCCCATTCGCAAAGCAGAGGCAAATGGTTTCCAAGCCTCTTATTATTTGCAAATCTAGGCCGTTTTTATTTTCTTTAGCCCCAGCTACATCATGAGAGATTGACGACGTGCTTTCCTGACATCCAAACAGGGCCAAAAGCACCAAAGGAAAGCCAAGGTGAAGGAAGGGAAGATGGGGATTCCCTTAGATCCATGCATTGTCCTCAGCGTGTTCAGCGTGTCATGGCCAATTCGTGTCCAAGACAAGTTTACCTATCTGTGATCCCAAGAGCAAAGGAGTTGTGTGAGACCCAATTCCTATCACTAGAAGAAGCAACTGTGCTTGTCAGTTTTTATTTTTTATCACAACTTTTCTCTCCGAGATTATTCCAATTTCAGCCAGTAATGAGTGCAGAATCTCATTTACAAGTTGCCTTGTTGCCATGTAACATAATTCATTTATTCCCAAGATCTAAACTCAGCCATAAGCTCAGGCCATACACAGCTACACGCTCCTTAAGAGCTCGCTGGCCTGCCAGGCTCCTCGCAGTCCTGCCTTCTCTGTACCACCCAGCCCCATAAACCCAGCCTCTGGTCTGCTTCGTCCTCCTCTGATCTTGCCTGGAACCTCAGTGAGGCCTCTTTTCTTGTCCCTGGAGGTTTTCTGCCTGCCTCAGCTGTTTCAGACACTGCTTAACTTCCCGACCCTGCTCTTGTAATCATTCTTGGATGATGCTTTTTCTCAATTTTCTGCCAGTGTCTTTATAAATCCTGGGTTCATTAAGTCCATCACAGCCACCTTGTCTTTAAATGCTTTCAAATTTCCTCCCTTCTCAGAAGAGGAGGGAGACTTGTAGAGACTGCATTTTACTTTTTGAGAGCTTCTCACTGTTGGAAGAGGTTCTCCTTCCTATCGCCAGAGTACACAGTGGGCTTGTTTTCTCTCTGGACCTCTTGATATTTCGGATGACTCTGCCACTTTCTACTTTTGGACAGAGTATCAAGGCTAAAGTGCTGACTTGTCTGTTTCTCTGTGCTTTTGGGAAACTGGTACGCAATGCCCTGAGCTTTTTAGAGAACTGTCTGCAGCCAGGCAGATTGCAAATAAGAAGTCAGGGATCTTTTCTTTTTTGCTTTTCTAAAAGAACCTTTTGTGAGTTAGAGTAATCCTTGTGAAATCTCACCGAATGCTGACCTTTTTCCAGAGCAATTTTCTAAGCACCTGATGGATGCTATTTCATTAAATCTTCCCCACAACTCCGTTCAGGCAAACTCTATTATTCCCATTTTACAGATGAGGACACAAATGCACAGAGAAGTGAAGAAATGTTTCCATGATTGTAGAAGTGAATGACCAGAGCACAGACCTGCCAGAACCTGGACTGTGTCCTCACTGCAGGGTCATATTGAGGTGGCCCTGATTTTGTCATCATGTCCCTGGGTTTTTGAAAACCTAAATGGGATGATATATTTATCTCCATTAAATATTGTCCCTGCTATTTTCACCTAGGACTTCTTGATCTTGGACTGGCTATCAACTCATCAAGCAGGTCCATATTTACACTGCAAATCTCTACTTTCACTGTCTACCTCTACTCTATTTAGTACCAAACTGCACGTTGATACTTAGTCCCTGCTAAAGAGGCCTATTGGTTCTTCATTCTTGTGTCTGTTAAACAGATGAAGGAACAAATGAATGCTATGCATTCATTCACACTATCAACTCTTAAAATGCTGAATAATTAGCAGCTATGATTTTTCAAGAGTTATATTGTTTGTTCTGGTGGGATTGAGCTTTCCAACTGGGTTGTCCCATGCCTCCTTTTGGCAAATCACCACACATCCCTGAAGATTTATTCTGCTGGCCTGTGTCTTATCAGTCATTGTACTGTAGTTTCTGATCCTGCTCAAAAATTTAAAAATGACAATAATATTTCTTGCTCCTCAAGGAGAGTGTATACAAACCATGAAAATTGAACAGAGAATATAGAGGACTTTCCAGGGGGACGCAGGGCCATCACTATCTTCTGGTGGTGGAGACTGTAATTTCCATAAGATGAAGCCTTTATGTAGTAAAAGAAAGGACTCAAAACAATCCTGCCTGGACTCCCAGAACACTTTCCAATAAGATGTAGGCTCATTACTTTAAACCAAACAAGCTTCTTCAAAATTGAAAGTCTTTATCAAAGCAATCTTAAGAAATAACCTCAAAGGCCTCGATGAAAAACCAAGAAAGTAGACCAAATGAGGTCAGTTTAATGTGTCTTGTGTCTATAATGATGTGAACCAAATTGAATTGTACTCACCAGCAAAGTCCTGAGTCTGCAGAAGAGCCAGCTGCACCCCACCGCGGCCACTTCTGCCAGGCCCTGCATGGGCTCTTCTTGGCCCCCTGCCCATCCCTCCCTCTCAGCACATTTCTCACTTCCCCATTATTCGCACCCAGAGCTGGTTGAGAAATAGAAGGCTGCCATTACAGTCAGTGAGGGATTTAGCCCTCACTTAGGCTTAAAAAGCGTGGCCCCGCACATGCTGGGGAGCAGCTCCCCAGCCGTCCTGTGCCCACTGACTCTCCGGGGATCTTCGATCTGCAGTCGCAGCCCCCCTGCCTTAGTTTATGCAGCTGGGCTCACAGATGAGGGGCCGAGAAAGTGACTGCTGCATTAGCCAAGTGCTTTATCCCATTTCTTTACTCCATTAGCGGCTTCCTTCCTTTCTTCCTCTCTGGGATATTTTCAGAATGAATGAGATAATCATCTGCAAGTGATTGGAAGCCCCTTGGAGACAATTAGTACCCAGAAGGCTGGTCCCGCTTCCTCCCGGAGCTCACTCCGGTTACCCACAGGCTGGGGGGCTTGTGACCCGGTCCGAGGCGTGGCCACGCATTGCTTTGTTGCAGCTGGGAGCTCCCGCATGGCCTCACGGCCGTGATCACAAGAAGCATTCCCGTTCCATACCAGACTCGCTCTGCTCCTCAAAGCAAGTGGGGAAAGCAAACCCAAACCAGCACTCCATGAGCCCAAGAACTGTGTGTTTTCAAATAACGAGTGAACCAGTACAAGGCAGAAAAGCCCTGCAATGAATTTGCAGGAAGAGTGCTAAATTTTTTTTAAAGAATCCAAACCCACGTTGAAAAGAACCTATTTGTGTGGAAAATAAGACATTAAGGGATGCTCCTCCTCCCTGAGATGTGTGCCTGCCCTGAAGGACTCCACAAGAAAGTTACTTTACGTGGGACCCATGGGACCAAAGAAAGACCCAGTTCCCTATCACAGAGATTGGTTTAATTAACTGATCAATTTGGAGTGAGGGCAGGTTAGAAAACTCCATGCAAGTATCTCTGTGATGACATTGACAAGTGAGTTTGATAGGCAGGGAGGGGAGAGACACTCAGAGAGGGAGGGATTTCAGTGAGCCTTTCCAAAGGTCTCTGGTTGGCAGATTTTGAGGACAGTCGCTCTCCAGTTCCATAGCTTTGCAAAATTTAAGTGTTTCTCTGTGTTCTATTGCTGAAATACTTCACTTTAAAAACCCACAAATGATTGTGGTCTTCTGCTCATTGATATTAGGGATTTAGAGATCGACATCAAGTTGTGTAGGATGAGGAAATTAGGGAAATAATGTTAAAAGTGTTTAGACTTCTGTTTTTCAGTCTACAAATACAAGAGAGAGACTTTAAATACTAGATGGAGGAAATAATAAATATTAGATAGAGGTATTCAGATAAGGTCTTTATGGAATAGTAATTGCAGACCTTTTCTAAGTCTTCCTCCTAGTTGTAACTTGAATATTGAGGCTACCTTCACCCCTGGGGATTATGGTAGACAACAGAGCATGAGCACAGTTTCCATGAGAGGTCTCAACCCCAGTTCTGAAAGCTGGAAAGTGTGTGGCAAGTAATGTATTACAAATAATGAAGAATTGAAATTTATTGGTGATTTGTTACACAGCAGTTAAATAGAATGTTTCAGAATTATTGCCATATAAGGATGCCTGTTGGTTTGCATACTTCAGTTTGATCTTACAGTAACAGGGACAGAGAGGTTGGGTCTGCAGGGTCCTAAGATAACTAAAAACAAAATATCTGGGTCATTTAGTGCCTTAAAACTTTGGGTGAGATTCCTGAGTAACTCTGTGTGTAGGCATGTTAATCATTTAAGGCATCTATGTGTTACAAGATTTATCAGCTCTGAATTTACCTTGCCTATCTCATCCCTCTTGTAAACTAAGGACATCAAGATAAGAACAACTAAAAAAATTTTGAGGATCTACGTGGACATCCAGCCACCTGCTTTTACGCTAGCCATTTCCAGACCATTGAAGTCTCAGTCACTGTCCTATACCTGCAGCTGCCCCAGACTCCAGGAAAAATAAAGCCACCCCACGAAAAGGGCATCCTCCATGAGGGAGCAAATGCCCCACGATAAGAACAGAGCCTGCCCCGAAAACAGGAACTGTCATTTCATGGTAGCAACTGAGTGGCCCCCCAAGTGATGCAGCTCTCCCAGAACCCCACAGAACCAATCCCAGGACCCTAGTCAACTGACTACAACTTGATCATTGTCACTTACTGTCTTAGTTACTTTTCTTGTTGCTGAAGACAAAATATCCAACACCCAAAGTGATAGGGGGGAAAGGTTTACTTAGCTCGTTTCAGTTCATAGTTCTTTGGCTCCAAGGCAAGGTGGCATAGGAGAAGGGCATTGCAGAGGACAGTTCATGGCACCTCTGAGGTAGCAAAACCAACAAAGGAGGGAAATATCAAGCCTCTTTCTGTCTTATATTGTATCTAGATTACTAGGATCAGGGTACTGATTTAGTAATCAACCACCCTAATCCTAGGACACTTAATGCTAACTAACACATCGATCACACACCCTAGAATTAGCTACCCCTGTAAAAAGCATCAGCCATGACTGCATGAGGCTTTGGGGGGGACATCTAGATACAAGCCATAACACCTACACAACCAGCTATGTAAGCTCTTAACACTTGCCTTTGTTCCCTCTTTGTATAAAACCCTAAAGCTTCTGTCACCTCCTCAAAGGCAGATCTTGAGCTGTGCTTTCCAGGATGGCCTTGCTGATGAAAGCTCTTTGCTTATCCCTCACTAGCGCTCATCTCCTTGACTGGGGTCACAGGACAAGTGGTGGAGCCTGCTCTGTTGGGATCCCCAGAGCCAGGGCTTTTTGCAAAACCTAAAGCTCTGGTAATATTCTCTTTTTTTCCTCTATGAAAGATTAGTGATTCACAGAGTTGAGTTAAATCTACTTTCCAGTACATGAAATACTCACTGGTCCACCACACAGAGCCCCTCTTTAATTTCGTTGTTGGGTTCCCTTCTACATGCTGATTGCCTCTCCCATTTCCTCTCCCCCTCCTCACTCCTATCTTTATTTAGATGTATGAACATCCTTGACAATATAGAATATCACTTTGTTTATGCATGCTTAAACTACAAAAACAAATGTACTATAAATTTCTTTCTCACTTTTTCCATCCAACTGTGTTTTTTGGAATCCATCTTTGCTGTCATATTTAAATCTAGTTATGGCTGGCTGCTTACTGCTTTACATCTCCTGCCTTGCTTTACCCATTGGACTGCAGGTCCTGGCTGCCCCTGGTCTTAGGGAAGCACATCCAGAGCTGTCCCTACAAGTCCCTGCAAGCCTGTCTGTGGGGTCCACCCCAGGAGTGTGATTGCCAAAGTGTAGGATATTACATAACATTTCCCCACATCCTTTTCAGCACTTGATATTAATCAGATTTTCAATTTTGGCCACTCTGATGATTACAAAGTGAATCACATTGTAATTTAAATTTGCATTTCTCTGATTGCCCCTGAAACAAGTACCTCTTTAGATGCTCATTAGCAATTCGGGTTCCTCCAATCCACTGCCTCTCTCCTTTGCTCAGATTTTTCCCACGAAAATCCTCTTCCTTTTCTCTCCTATCTGCTGGAGTTCCTTGGGGCGTTAATTTCATATCGATTTTAGACCCTGCAAACATCTTTTCCCAGTGCCTCAGTCAGGTAGGTTAACTGTTCTGAACTGAAATCTCTAATTTTCAGGCTGTCATACCCATCAATTTTCCTTTTATGGCTCACATCACTTGGGTTTTGGTTAGGAAATGTGCTCCAAGCTCCAGAGCTGTGGAGATTTTCTCCTACATGTTCTATACAGTTTGTGTCTTTCCCCTTTATACTTAGGTCCTTAATCTAGCTGGAATTTCTTTTCGTCTGTGTGGAAGGGTAGGAACCAACTTTATTTCTTCCAGAGTGAGTTAGTACCCCATGCTGCCCACTAAATTACCCATCATCTTCCCAAGGCTCTGGGAAGTGGCTCTCCAGTTCCCCATGGAGACACAATTTGATGTCTGCCCTTGAGTTCCACTTCCTCGGGTCATTTGCCTATCCCTGCGCTACCAGCTCCCAGATTTATCCTGGTAGTTTTAAAGTATGTCTCGGCCAACGCGTGTTTCTTTCGTGGGAGAGTAGCAGGGGTTACAGTGAGCACTGTACCTGACCACACAGTCTCACTTGCCTTTGTCCCTAGTGCCACACTGGGACACCCCAGGGAGGAAACCCTGCCAGAAAATGTCATTGGTAATGTAAATCCAAACGGGGGAAGGCAAAAATGTCCAAGAAATCATCTGCCTGCCCTGCATGTGGTCTTGGAATTTAAATTTGCCTCTCTTTGAAAATAAGAGATTCAGTGTTTTACTCTTACCTGAAAGTTAATACTTTGAGAATCTATGAAACTATTCATGTCTGAAAGTTCAAGAGTGTAAGGAATGATTTCATCAGGCCTCAGAGCATTACTTGTAAGGAATTATTTCATCAGGCCTCAGAGCGTTACTAAACTCTGAGACGTATGCAACAAGGGGATAGGAACAGGGACTTCGTGGTTAGTACTCTACCACACCAGAAACACTCACTAATCTGTTGTACTTATTTGTCATACAACAGAAACTAGAACCCAGGCATCCTAAAGTTTCCTCTTGAATTTCAAAAATATGTATTCAGTGCCCACAGTGTGCCAGGTACCCTCACATGCAGTAGAAAAATGAACAAATGGACTTGCTTTGCACCTACATTTTACCCAATTTTGCCTGGCAGCTGGGTTCTTAGGTCAACTCACAGAGGGACAGACGTATCAAGCAGTTATGGAGCTGCCTAGTTCACCCTACCAGCCAGAGGTTAATACCAGTACATTTTGCATAGCCTGACTGAAAGTTCTAACTAGACTCTGCCATGATGGATTTACTGGCCAAATACAGATAAGACAAAATTCCAAAATGCCAAAAATGTTCTTCTAGAAGGGGAGTTAGATTGGAGCCAAATTAGAGTTTCTGAATGCTCAACAGTTGAAATGTTTGTACCTGAGGGAAAAGATTGAATATTTGAACTTAGGAAAGGAGACAGAGGGGAGGGAGAGAGAGAGACAGACAGACAGACAGACAGACAGACAGAGAGTCAGAGAGGTAGAAGGGTAAAGGAGGAAAAGAAGGAAAAGCTAGTGCCTAGCTATCACTGGGAAATAAGTCAGTAAATAATAGGGAGAGATACTCTGAAATAGTTTCCTTTCTTTCTCCTCTCTGATTTCAGCAGAATTTCATTCTGAGCCTGAATTACTTGTGAATAAATATCAGCATTTCTACAGCATGAATAAGATGGGCCTGACACTTAGCAAGAGTTCAATTGTTATTAGCATTTTAAAAGTAGATAATTATGTCTCAGAAATGATGATTGGGACCCAACAAGTGCATACAGCTTCCATTTGCAAATGTGAAATAAACTAAATATTCATTTTTGGGGTTTTCTACACCCATATTCCTGAAAAACATTCATCCCCAGTATGGGGCAAGGCAAGTTTTGTTTATCATTGCAAAACAAAACAAACAAAGACACAAAACAAATAAAAGATAGGAAAAAGAAAACTCCCCTCATGTTTGATTTTTAGAATTTCAACCTATTCATAGCTTGGAATTCTGCTGGTCTTCGTTATCATTCAGAATCAAGTCATAGATTAAGAGTACATGGTATCTAGAGTTCATCCAGTATAAAGAGCAGTTGAGCTAGTAGTATATACTTAATTTAAGAATTCCGAGCCTAGGGGCCAGGGATATAGCTCAACTCAGCGGCATAGTGCCTGTCTGGCAAGTACAAGGTCCTGAGTTTGATTCCTGATAACTCCCCCACTCCAAAAAAAAAAAAGAATTCAGAGCCTGGAGCCAGATTGTTTGAATTCCACTCATCTTCATCCACTTAAATAATTGAGGGACTTTGAAACTTTTTTTTGCAGTGGAGACTTGCTGTGTTCCCCAGGCTGACCTTGAAATCCCAGCCTCAAACAGTCCTCCTGCCTCAACTTCCTCAATAGCTGAGACTACGGGTACGCGTCACCATGCATGGGATGAAAAGTATCTTTACTGTCTTTTTGTTGATTTCTTTAGCTACAAAATGGGACTATAAATTAAACCATGCCTGCTGGGTTTCTGAGATTCCATGAATTAATTTATACATGGAGCAGTGATTTAAACACTGCCTATTACACAGTAAGATGTCAATAAAGATTAGTTATGATTAATATTATTATTACAACAGCATCATCTCTGTTATTCTATTTATACAGAAAAATGTCTCTAAAGATATGTCATGAAGTTTTCACTGTATTTATCTCTAGAAGGTGAGGATATGGATTTTTCTCCTTTTTTGCTTATTTGCATTTTCTAATTTTCCCAACCATGAAGATGTATCGATTTTCTAATAATGGGCAACAAGTTATTTTTAATTTTTTAAAAAAGACCCATGAGCTGGACAGAGGCGGGGAATTGGACTGTCCATGCAATCCGACTTCCTGTGAAGAGACAGAGCAAGAAAGCTCCTGATGGGCTACAGCCCTGCATCAGTAGGGGTGCTGGGCTGGCGGCCCAGGAGGGGAGGGAGGAGAGTGGGGCAGAGTGACATTCCTCTTATTTTGTGCTCAAGGTGGAAGTTCAATACGGCAGCAAAATGAACAAAGAAATGAAGTGCTGAGAGGTCACGGGGACAAACATTGACTGGCTGTGAGTTGTGAAAGCCACTGCATAATTTCACGACCATTAATAACGTCTGCAGTCCCGCTGAGCAGGCTAATGGCAGGAGTAATTAGAGTCCAGCTCTGCGATAGATGATGAGTTGTCAGCAGGAAAACAGGCCGACCCCAGGGACCTGGCCACAGGAGGGATGCCCAGAATGGGGAGGACCTCGCCTGACCTTAGGAAAGGGACAACCCAGATTCTTTGTTTCCAAAGGAGCGCGTACAGTCCTGGGCTTGGGTCCGAATATTGACCCAAAAGACCACACTCATACCCTGCAAGAAAGATCTTTGCACAATTCCTGGATGTAGGTTCAAAGAAGTTGTGAAATGAGAAAGTTGTGTTGTTAATTGATAGTTACACAGTAGTGACTACACAGCAGTGGGATGGTTTTCTTCTGGTCACTTAAATTAAGAAGTGGACTTTAGAAGATTTCATCTTTCTTCATGGACAGAGAAAACAATGGATTTAATATGACTATTTCCATCTTTCTTTGTTTTTAAGTCATATTGGGTTGTTCAGCTCTTTAAACCTTGACTACCAGGTCTCTCCTAGAAGTTTTATTCGGACATGCAAATATTGATTTTCAAAGTGAAGATGTCCATATAAAGAAGACTCACAATGAACCCTGAATGGGTTCACTGATTCACTGGAGAATGTATCAAAGGAAAACTTGAATGTGACTTGGGAATTTATCCCAATAATTTCTCCTATCAAATGACTCTTTCGGTAGACTCTACCCAAGTTTGCTTTCTTGGCGACATTAGCCCTCCTGATGCAATCATGTACAATTCTAAACAGAAGCTTAACTGACTTCCATTTAAACATTTGTGATTGAACCAAAGTTGTGATCTTAAACTTTCCTAGAAAGTCTGTAAAATGAAATGGGAATTAAAATTTATTAAGATCACAAGAGACAGGAAGGAAGGAAGAGAGAACAGAAAAAGGAGGAAAAGTCAATCACAGATACCTACTAAACATGACAAAATGCAGGGGATTTGGGGTAGTGTTGCTGACAAACTTGGTTACCCAGGTCTACTGAGACCCTAGGTAAATTACAGTCAGCAAAAATGAAAAACTAACAACATGGAGGATAGGAGGAGGTTTCAAAAACTGGAAGACAAACTATGAAGATGTGATAGAACCTTATAAAGAATAACAGAGTGAAGGTAAGGTCAGCATTATGGAATTAATGAAAAATATCAATTTATTATGTAGGTCAAAACACAATTCACCTATGCAGAAATTCACTGGTGTTAGTAAAGCATTACTTTTTTTGGTTGGCTGGGATGTTCATTCATTTGTTGTTAAGTTTTTAATAGACATTATGGTAAATATATATTTTTAAATGTCTTAAAATTATAGTCTTTGACAAATTAAAACTTCTGTGTCTGTATGAACCAACTTACCCTTCAGCTTTCTGAATTTTGCTAAGGAACCCACAACAAGCAAGGCTACTTGAGTAGAAGACTCTGGAATGATCTAGAGGCTGGAGGCACCATGTATACCAGAAGCAGGATTGAGAAATAGATAGGACTGAAAATTGGAAGATTGGTTTGCACCTTTATAAGGGGTGACTGAGCTTCGATTCTTTCAACACACTCAGCCAGAGGCTGTTCCTCTCTTGTCCCAGAAGACTGAAAGGTTTCTCTTTGCAGAAATTGAGACCAGGGTCCAGCCTTGACCCTAGCCATTGCTGACACTATAGCGAAGTGACAACCTCTAGCATACACACATTTGTTACTATTGCCATTCCCACCCTAACTGCTGGGGAGAGGATTAGGAGGCTGCTCACTAGAGAAACAGACTGCCTCCCCTCCAGAACCTGAATTCTTGTTTTTAGTGGGTTGCCCAATGAGACCGACAGGTCCCTGTCATTCATTCTCTGGTGGAGGAAGTCCATCTCCCTGTAAGCCCTGCTCTCCACCAGGATTTCCACCCTCCCTCTGGTGCCTTAGCCTCCACATGAACTGACAGCTCTCTGCTGATAGACATTTGAAGATATCTCCCAGTATGAAAGTCACACAATGAAACAAGAAAATGGGAAGAAGAAGCAAGTGTCAGGGAATAGACATGAGACAGGACCAGAGAAGGAAAGTGACAACAAGCTACAGTTAATACAGAAAGATGAGAGACACTGTACCTATGCAGAAAGAGCTAAATGTTGTGAAAAGGAACAGCCAAAGAATGGGAAATAACTTTTCAAAATTAGAGATCTATCAGACATTGAAAATTCAACAGAAATACAAAGTTGAAGAAGTAAGTGGAATAGGAATGATGGATGGTTGCAAATATTAGAAAGTACAAATATCAATCAAGAAGTCTAACATGCAAGTATTAAGAGTTTCAAAAGAGAGAAAAGAAACTAAAGAGGGCCTACAAGTTATCAAAGACAAATACAGATTCCCCAAAATTAAAAACACATGTTTTCCATTTGAAAAGGCCCATCAAATACCTAGAAAAATGAACAGTAAAAGATCCATAAGTCACATTCAGTGAAATTTTACTACAACAGGAATACAGAAAAATTCTAAAAGTCCTTGTATAAAATTCTAAAAGACAGGAATTAGAGGTTGCATATAAAAATAAAAAATATGAATGGTATTAAATTCAACAGACAAAAAAATTGGAGTAATGTTTTCAAAACTTTGAAAGGAAAAATATACTTCCTATCCAGATTTTTATACTCAGCCCGAATATCAACCAAGAATGAGCAAAGAATACAAAGGCTTATGAAAATATGAGAAGAGGTTGTACACTAGTAAGAAAAATAAGTAAATAATAAAGAAAACATAAAAACTAAGAAAGAGAAAGATAAAAGAAAATTTCAGATAAAGGAAAAAGTATGCAATAAATATAGAAATATGCTACTTAGAAATTTGAAGATGAATGTAAGAGCACCCAAAAAGTTTGAAAATGTGTCTTGTATGATAATGGAAATTTAAATTGTATATGGGTGAGAAAGCTGGTTTTCAACATGTGATATTGTCATAGTTACTTTTCTCTCATTCCTGAGACAAAATAACCCACACCAGAGTTAAAGGGGAAAAGGTTTATGTAGCTCACAGTTTGTGGAGGTTTAGTCCATAACCCACTGGCTCTGAGGCAGGGAGTGGAAGACAGCAAAGCAACAAGCAAGGAAGGAGAGTGACAAGATGTACCTTGTATGGTATCCAGTCTACTGGGATTAGGGCAGTGCCAGTCCAACCAGTGGGCTGACCCATCAATCACTCACCCTTAATCCCAGCACCCTTAGTCCCACCATTGCACCATGAATCAATTGCACACTTCTTGATTTGAAAAATCTTCTGAAAAAATCCTATAACCACATGAGGCTTTGGGGGAGCATCTAGACACAAACCATAACAGATACATTACTATCTGATTTTTAAAATCTGCATGTATATATTACTTTTACATTTTTAAATTAAAAAATGTATCTCAAGACTAACCCCTGGAGCCTGGTTCTTTTCTTATTTTTTAAATATCAACTGGAGTTTACTTTTATATATTCAGGTTCTCAGTACAGGCAAAGGTGAACATTAGAGAAAAACTAATTAGACAAAAAGAAATACGGAAAAATAAAATCCTATTAGCCCAGAATTCTACAACCATTCCATTGAATCCTTTCCTTCTGTGCTCTCACATGTAAATTTTATAGTCATAGTCATGGCTTCCTTGTAGTTATGTCTTACCCACCCCAGTATTACCCTTTGATCAGTTTGCTATACAGCATGACGACTGACTTTTTTGATCACTTGATAAGACTTTTTGATCTGATTATCACATTCCACAAAATAGATTATCTCTGAATTATTCATATATTATTATTACTTTGTGAGGGGTTGGCTCATGTGATTATAGAGGCTCTGAAGTAACATGATCAACCACCTGAAAGCTGAAGGCCAGTAGTGTATTTCCAATCCAAGTCTGAGGCCTAGAAACTAGGACAGTGATATAAATCCCAGTCCAAGGGCAGAAGACTAAATTCCCAGCTCAGGCAGGCAGCAGGAAGCAAACCAGACACATTTCTCCTTCATCTGCCTTTTTGTTCTATTACGGGCCCTCAACGGGTTAGACAATGTCTACCCCCAGTGGGGAAGGTCCCTTCTTTACTGAGTCCACCATCCAGATACTAATTTCATCCTTACACTCCCTCATAGACACACACAGAATCACTGTTTAATCTGGACACTCTGTGGCCCAGGCAACTGTCCTGGCCTCCTCTTTCTGCTTCCCCCATACTGTCCTCTTCTGTGTTTTTTAGAAACTCCACGAAGTGATCACATAGGGGCCTCTATCCCAGGATGCTCTTCCTGCAGGGGCTGCCTTGCTGTCTTGTATTCAAGAATCAGCCAAAATGCAACTCCCACAGGACCTCTCTTAGCCCAGCAGTCTCCCATCTTTTATACTCTGTTTTCATCATGGCAATTTTCCTGGTAGTTTTGTTTGTATTTCCTGGTTTGTTTATCTATAACCCATCTCCCTCAATGGATTATAAACTCTGCAAATGCAAGAATTATGTCTGTCTAATCTCCCACTCTATGTTCAGCATAGAGAAGAGAGTTTGGCATCAAGAAAACAAGAAATATTTTGGAGGAAAATGAATGAAGAAAACACTGACATATTTAAGCCACAGAGAAAACAGGCTAAACAGAAATGATGGAGCATTTGGTAAAGAATGACCAGGAAAGCTGGGCGTGGTGGTGCACACCTGTAATCCCAGCACTCAGGAGAATTGTTGCAAACTCAAAACCTGTCTGGATTACAAAAGTGAGACCCTGTCTCAAAAAGATGAGAAAAAAAAAAAAGAAAAGAAAGAAAGAAAGAAAGACAGACAGACAGACTCAGGTTCTTCTGGTTTTGTCTCTGGCTGGGGGCAGAACTCCAAATAAGACATTTAATCTCTCAGTTTCTAGTTTCCCACCTGTAAATTGCGTGGCAACTATTTCAACAAGTATTGCAATCCATGTCTTTGCAAGTCTTCACTTTGCTAAAGATCTGTGTGTGGCTCTGGGAGAACAACTTTAGCTTCATGTACTAATATGATAGACGAGTAGAGATTTTAGTCAAACAAATACATCTATTTTTTCTGCAGAACAACAAGCAATTAATTTTAATATTTCTTGGCTCTGTGTTTTCTCCTTTAAAAGACGGAAAGTGAGTCATTGATCTGATGAAGGAAGCAACCTGAGATTGGAGGGTATCCTGACATACAGAAACTTCTTGATAGTTGCTATCTTTTGGATCATAAATGTCATCTTAAGGCATGTGTATGGTGCTACTGGGAGGTGGTGAAACTTTAAGAGGCAAGGCCTCATGCATGGTTTTGAAGTAGGGGTGTATCCTTGAAAGGGACTGTGGAGGTCCCTCAGTATCTCCCTCTATGAGGCAAAAGATGCTGCCTCATGTCCATAAGGAGGAGACAGCTTAGCTCCACTATATATTCCTGCCATGATGTGCTTCCTCACTACAGGCACAAGAGTAACAGAGCCAAACCACCATGCATGGAAACATCCAAAACTATAGGCCAAAATAAATCTTTTTCTTTATAAGTTTATTGTTTCAGGTACTTTGTTACAGTAACAGAAATCTGATTAACATAATAGTCAATAATCCTTTAGGAAAATAGCACAGAATGGTGACTGAGAGTGCATAATCTAATGTCTGACAAACCTGGCTTCAAGTAACCTTTGTATACGAACTTGGGCAGGGCACTCAGAGAAGGAGCTTGGTAGGTAGAGTGATGTTAAACCTGGGGTTGGAGTTCTTGATCTGCCACTTACTAACTGAAACCTGTGATGCCTCCAGTTTCCATCTAAACATGTACCTCACCAGGTTGTTGTGAGGACTGACAAATTCCAGATTTGCAAAGCGCTAAGTGGACAGTGGACCCTGAAAACACACACAGGTAACTGCGATTCAGGTTTGCTGCTCTTATTGTGCGTGATCTCTTAATCTTCCCAAATCCATTTCTTCATTCACTCATCAATGAATATTTACAAGTGCTTTTGAACAGGAGTCATACCACTTCATTAACTTAAGAGGAGGCTTCTGAGGCTCAATTATGTCATTAGCCTGTGAGGCTGGGATTAGGTGTGCTAATATCACTTCCTGTACTTCTGTGCATGCATGGCGGTACCTTGGCGGGGCGGATCACCTCCAGATTTGCAGAACTGTCCCCTCCTGCACTGTGATGCCAGAGGTCAGGCCGTGCCAGGCTCAGTGTCAGCACTGCTGGCCCATCTCACCCAGAAGAACCAGTAGAGGCAAACCAGTACACAGCAGGAGAAGAGCAGTTAAAGTGGAAATGCAGGCATTTTGAGGAAGAAGGAGATGGGTGACGGTGTACTGCAAGCTGTCTCAGCTAGATGGAAAGGGCACGAGGCGGAGGAGAATTGTGGGTCTGATGGCTCATTTCCACCCCAACTTTCTCTGCCACTTCCCTCACTTACACCCCTGAGAGTATTGCTGGAGTAGGGATCTGAACCAAACTAGAAGACGGAATATGCAAATGTTCAGAAGGAAAGCACGGCAACATTGAGGACAGCACCACTGAAACTGCTGGGAGTGTGTTTATGACTCGCACATGGAAGCGTTATTTTAAACTCATAACTAAATGAAGGTAGATCTTGAGATTGTAGCTCTTGAATAAACCTCGGATTGGTCACCAAACGCTATTTTTGTGGAGTATTTATATTTTTCTACCTCATATTCAGAATTAACATCAGTGACCATGTTTTGTCTGACCACCTCCATAAGGATTCAGACAGAAACTCATAACTTTCTCCTGCAGTCTGGTCTGTTCCAATGCTCCCATCTCCATCTAAATAAAGCAGAAAACCTTAGGAGTTATTCTTCGACTCCTACTCCCTCCGCACATCTAAAACATCGGCAGAGCTTATGAATCTTAGCACACGAATATCTCCAGTTGGTGAATTTCTTTTAGTTCAAAATAGCTGTGTTTAGGAGATAAAATAACTATGTACAAAGAGACAAAATTTTAAAATAAAATATATAAAAATGAAGGAGAAATAGTTAAGAACAGCCATATTATACTTAGAACAGGTTGGGGGGAATCAACTAGAAACACTGGAAACAAAAAAAGAATCACTGAAATTTCTTACAGATCAGTAGACACAATAAAGTCAAGATTGGATATAGTCGCAGGGATAGTTAGTGGGTTGAAAGTACTAAAACTTTCATCCAGGATGAGACACTGAGGAACAAAGAAATGTTGGTATGGAAGAGTCAACGGGCACAGTGAGATGATCTCCCCAAAGACTGTGCCATTAATTCCTTCTCTCCCAACACACAAGAGCTCGCCCCGTCCAGAGCTGATACTTTCCCCTGTCCCGGAATCTGGGCTGACCTTGGTGTCTTGTTGGCCCAATGAAATGTGGTAGAAGTGATAATTTGGACGGCCAAGCCCTACAAGATCTTGGCATCTTCTGTCTGCGTCCCCTGAAACACTCCCTTCACTACATTCACAGATTTGTAGGGTTGGAAGAAGGATTTGAAAGGCACAGGATCATGCCTGATGAATTAAGTTCTCAAAAGAGGCCACACTGCATTTTGAAAATAGTGCAGCACTGAGAGGAAATTTCTTTGAGGAGTGGCATCTGTACTTGGAAATTCAGGAATTGTGCTGGGCCGGGGCAGAGAACACTGATACAGAGAGTGGGAAGAGACCAACTGGGGCACAGGAAGAGGATGTGGATCTAGCAGTCATCCGAGTCCTTTGGGTGTGTCTTCTGACTCCCAGCAGGACCACAGAGTCTTCAGCCACCACTCTGGGGTGAGGACCATGCTGCTTGGATGTCTGGCTTCCAGGACCTGAACCCACACCCCAGTAAATGAGAGCAGATTGGCAGAGCAGGGACTGATTAACTCAGCCTGTGATTTTCAGGAATACTTAGGGAAGGAAACCCAAGAAACATCTAAACTTCCTCCGATTTGAGAGGTGGGGACAGGGCCTCAGTAACTTCAGGGGTCCCATTTTGGAGACACAGACTGCTGGAGGTGGGGGTTTGGGTTATTGACTTTATATCCATCTTCTCTTCACTTAGTAAAGGAAGGAGTTCCTGCTCCAGGATCTATATACAAGAGCAATGAAATCCATGCATCCAGGAGATAGCTACCCTCTCCTATTCATTCACAATGGCCAAGAGACAGAAACAACCTAAGTGCCCGTCAACTGAGCAGGCCTGAAGAAAATGAGGTACTTGTTGAAATACAGCTGAGTCACAGAAAGAATAGAATCCTGTCATTCGCTGTATGCAGATGTAACCAAAGATCATTACGTTAAATGAAACAATCCAGGCCCAGAAAGACACCTCCTGCGTGGTCTCACTCACACGTGGAAAAGGTTGAACGCAGAATAGTGGTTACCGAAGGCGAAGATTTTTCAGTGGGCAATCGGTTACAGTTAGGACCAAGAAACTCCGGTGCGATGCTACCGCACAGCAGGGAACCTATAAACAAACAGCAACCGTGCACTGCACATTTCAAAAAGCTACAAGAACGAATTTTGAGAGCTTTTACCATAAAAAGATGCTAAATATTTGAGGAGAGGGACCCGTATAGCCCAGTTTAAACATTATACAATGCATGTACCGTGCAACAACTTTAATACGTGCAAAGATATTGTTGTTAATCTCCTTGGGGCCTAAAATTTATAAATATGCTTTATCATAGAAATGCATCTATTAGGAGTGTGGATGGGTTTAGAAGTAAATTTAAATTTTCAAAAAAGGGGAAGCAGAAAGTAGAAACAGCATCTATTTTCAAACAACGGGGTGGTTTTAAAGCCATCCCTGACTGCTCTATTTAATGTTCTGTCTGTCCAAACCAGTCCCTCGACTTGCCTCCCAGCCTCATCTTAAAAGAACTATTACTTCAATTTTTGAAAAATGGCTTAGTGTTTTGTCTATGTGCATTCCATGAAGCCACAGATGGGCTGTCTTGTTTCCTCCTGGTCTGTAAGTTTTAGAGCTGCAAAGAATAGATGCTCAGTTAGCATTTGATGGATGAGCGACCAAGAGAACGGTGTTCAGCTTTGGAATGTGGCCAGGCATACAGGTCACAAAGGCTGATGCTGAGTAAAATTCACTGGAGACCATGCGCTTGCCCTGAGCCTTTGCCCTTGGCCCCAGCACATGTGTACTAAGGCATCTGATCACTAAAACAGGGGCCAAGCTGTCCACTCATAAGACCTAACTTGAGAAATCGGAAGAGAGATGACCACCTAGTCTCCAAACAGACCAGCTAGAAAAAAAAAAAAAAGCTTTGCAGTTTCACAGTCACCAAATACAAGGAGCCCAGCCAGCTGCAGTCCGTCCACAGAGCAAGGAAGTGGAAGGGAAGCCACAGCACCAGGTGCTGGCCACTGTGGTCACCACCCTTGGCGGTGGCTTCATCTTCCTAAGTCTCAGTCACAGTCAGGCAAGGCCTGAAAATATTACTATGGCACAAGGAAGAATGAAGATATTTTGGTACGGAGACCGACCACGTTCACTTAATTTCTACTATACTATAGAGGTATGTATTCTATTTTGCTGTTACTATTGTTGTTAGTCTCCTTCTGGGCCTAAAATTTATAAATAGGCTTTATCACAGGAACGCGTGTGTAGGGTTTACCCTCTCCATGGCTTCGGCATCCCCTGGGGGTCTCAGGCTGCGTCTCCCATCCAAGGAGCTGCTATCTGCTGTGTCCCCGCTCTTGCTCCTTCTACCTTACAAAAAGACCAGTTAATACACCATTAGTGAAAGCCCAGAGATCTTTAAAGCTCTGTTTGTTAAGGTTTTGTGGACATCCGTGTTCTTCTTTCCTGTGGCTCATTTTCTCAGAAAAGCAAAAAATCCAATCCTGGGTAATCAAACTTTGACCATGAATTTTTATTTTGAGGCATGCTAGGTGGAAATGAAAAGGCAATCTCTCCAGCCTCCCCAGCCCTTCTCACAAGCTTCCAGGTCTCACACTTACTGAATTTGGAGAATTCCAGAAGACAGCGTGGCCAGAAGAAGTATGAATTGAGCACCCTGTAATTGGTCTCAAAAATAAGCCTTGGTGGGGGGGACCATGAATGGGGTTAGGAGAAAGCAAAGCCCACCAGACCCCAGCCACAGCTGGAGGAGAAGGGGCGGGCAGAGCAGAAGTGGTGAGCAGATTCCTCCCGAAAAAACCATGTTCCAACCCTGAAAAGCTCAAGGAATTCAGAATTCAGCACTCGCCTCACTGCAAGCCTTTTGCTCTTTGTGCCCTTCCAAGCATCCTCTTCCTGCCTCACTTTCCATCTGCCTGCCCCTTGCCTTCTTCTCACCCAGCCCCCAGCCGCAAATCATTCTATTTGTTTGAAATTCCTGTAATAGTCTGCTCCTTACTGACAGTAGCACCTACAGTGTAGATTTCTCAGTTTGCAGTACAGTGCTCAGACGACTTACAATATCTGTTTTATGTGTTCTTCCAGCTGGTCAGACAGAAAGAGACCCTGCGCAAACTCTAGACTTGCTGGGGCCAGCTTACAATCCTCATCAGCTCTGCTGAGACTAGCCCTGTATCATTAAGCATATAGAGTTCTTTCCCAATAACATATTGGTCCTTGGTTTAGGGGGCGGGGATCAGACAAGGCCGATCCCCAGCATAGGAAGCAGCCAGGGCTTGCCAGATAGCGGTACCCCACTCCTGGGAAAATTTGCTCTCTCCCTTCCAGGCTCTATCAGCATCTCATGGCCCAGAGAGGAAAGTAAGAAGTGAAAAGAAATAACCATTGCCTTATTCTGTCTCCAAAAGTGAAATTAACATAGTTTCAAACTTAAAAACAACAGCATATAAACAGTATCTATCAATCACTTGAAATTATCTCCTTCCCTGTCTGCCAACATATATCTAGCCTTAAATTCAGATGATTTTTTTTTTTGTGGGTCTGAGGATCAAACCTAGAGTCCCACACCTGCTAGGCATAAGCGTTCTACCACTGAACTACACCTCCAACCCTCAGATGATCTTTCTTCACTGAGGAAGTCAGACTGTGTGGAACAAATGCTGGAGGTGGATTCCAGGTAATGCTGCACAGGCTGCTGGGGGATGGCGGATGATGACCATTAAGATGACTACATTTTCATTTTAGTAAGAGACTGATTCCCAAATGACTGCCCCTGGAGAATTATGTGAGCACATCTCCCAGAAGCTCCACATTTTACTCTAGCCTTGTATCTGTAGCCATGGGTTATCTGAGCCCCAGCTAGAAGGAAGGTTCCAGAATGTTCCTCTCTATACTGCTATGTGGGTTTAGGCAAGCCATTGCTTCACTGGGCCTGTGTTCTCAGCTATAAATTAGGAGGAGTTGATACGAATCATTTCTCAGATCTCTTTCAAAGTTAAAATTCTATGAAACAGATGTAATCTGACTACTCACATTAATCCAAATCCATTAATGATCATTAACCCCTAGATGTCCCTCAAGAATACACACTACTGGGAATTTCAAGTACTTTTATTTGAAAAGGACAAAAATATATTTAATCAGCACCTTGACCAAGAGACAGAATACAGAGATCCATCTCCTGGCACTTTCTAGTCTCAGGTGTTTTGTTAATGCTTCACAAGTAACAAATTTTAACTCTACAGATAATCTGCCTCCAATTCCATTACTTAGGCAAATTCATAAATAGCCCACACTTGCATTGTAATGAACAATAGAAACAAACCAAGTGATTTCAGGAAACTCGATGTGCTCCTTTGTTACCCACAGAAAAAAAGTTGTCAAACACAAGAGGGTTACACAAGAACATAAAAGGGGAAAATGACTTAAAACATGACAATTGCGGCAGTAGTCATCAGCATCGATTCATAGAATGTTGCTACCTAGGTACAGAAATAAGTCTATTACTGAATGAAAAATAACAGCAATCGGACATTTCCAACATGCACACACATGCATACACATATGTATGCAGGCATCATTTTGGTCACTAATCAAGACTCCTTTCTTTATAGAAAAGCATGTGCACAGTTTCCCCAGCCACGCAAACTCACACAAACACCCTTATACGCAGAGTATAACTTCTGCAATTTATTTACAATTCCCTTAACTCCTCGAGGCCAGATATGCCAGGTTTTGCTGGCTGTGGAATACCCCTGTGGAGCCTGATTGCATACCCTAGGACAGCTCGGAGTTGGGAGCACAGGGCTTAGGTTTTCTTTGGGCTGTGCTGGGATTCTTTCCCAGGACCAAGGATAGGAGGTTAGGTAGAAGTTTCAGACCTGGGAAGGACTCCAGAGAATGTGCAAAGTCACCATAGGAAAGCAGGTTGGCAGGTTTCAGAGCAGATGAAGGTAAGCAGGTCAGTTTGGTGCTCTTTCCCCAGTGACACTGTGCCACCTCTCACCTCATGCCCTGCTCAGGCTGTGCCCAGATGTGGAATTACCTGTTATGCCTTTTCACAGCACAAAAGCAAGGAGATATGGAAGCTCACAGCAGTTCTTGCTGAGCCAGCCCTGGGAACACAGCCCTGGCCTGTGTTCAGCCAACAGTGTCTTCTGCTCTTTCTCTTTCTGGCTCTAGGTCAGGCAGTTGTGGTAACCCACTCCTCCAACTCAAGCAGCACCACTGTCTCCAACCTACATGAGTCTGGGGGAGGTCCTGGCTCCCTGAGCAGCCCCCACCTCCCTGCTGGTACTCACCCTGATGAGTGTGATAGATATTCACAGAGCCTCTAGTGTCCACATCCTTGATACATGTGTGACACACACATGTGGTTCGGCTTTGCAGGTGCACAGATTTCTAAATTACATCAAAGGTATGGATTTCTCTCTGCTTGTGCCCTGTTCTACTGACACACCATTTGTGTTTGGGTTCTAGTTACCCGGCCCCATGTGCATTCAGCTGGTTACATCTTATCGCTGCAATGCAGTCAGGGGTGGACAGGCTGTATTTTCCTTCTCAACTCTCTCAGTAAAAGGTGGAATTAATTTATGACTGTCCCTAGGATCTCCTATGGTGGTCTCCTCCTCCCACACAGCCCCCACATCCATCCCAGGCTGGTTTTCATCACAACTCTGGCCCCACTATGATCTACACACATTCCCAACCTTCTTACTTGGCCAGTTCTACATTTTCATCCAGCCAAATCTTCTGCCTTCGTTGGTATCAGATCCCACCTCCTCACCAGGCCTCTCCCACTTCCCATCAGTCCTCAGTGCCTAAATAAGCACAACATGCATTGGCCATCATTTTCTCTTTTGGTTCTTAATTATCACTCGATTCAGTGTTTTCTATAACCCAGTAAACCCCAGAGCTCACTGTGGTCCATCCTTAGCTCAGTCTCACCTGGAGAGAAGTAAAATTTAATTATTTAAATTAATGACTAAAGCTTTGACTCTTTTCTCCATCCCTCTCACAAACACTGAAGAATAGAGGGAACTTTCAATACACTCATCAGTATGACAAATCAGAGCTCTCTTCCATCATCACCTCTCCTAATATCTCCCAAATGGAAGGCCAAAGTTCTCCCCGGGGCTCTTTCATCACCCTCTTTCTTACTTGCTCCTTTACAGAACTGGCCACAGATAACCACCCTCTGCAGGCCCACCAGGTCGGGTCACTTCAGACTGTGCCCATGAGCTGCAGCCTCATTCATCCCCATCGGCCTCCTTTGTGAATGGAGAACTGCAAAGATCTCTGGGAAGTCTAATTCCATCCAATTTGCTCTCTGCAGAAATCTGATGAATATAGTTCTCTGCTTTATTGCAGTGTTTGACTTTGCAGCAGTTCTGTGGTTTGGGTAAGATTAGCCCTGGTCTCAGCTCCCAGGGTGAGCCTTAAGAACAAATCCATGTAGTATAACATTTCCCTGTGCCGCACCAAGAGATAGGCCACAGCCACTCATCACATGACCTTCCACCTCCCTAGCAGTTGGTTAGTCCAATTCAAATGCACTGGGGGATGCTGTTCCTAGTCAGAAAGAGAGGCACTTTTCCTCGTCTTGATTAGCATGTTATTCAGAAACAAAGTCTGGCTCTGCTGTGGCATTTTTGCTGCGGTGAGGGAAGCCAATCTGTGGATGAATCCAGTGCGTGAAAGACAACAGAATCTGGACATCCACAGACACAAAGAACCAAAACCGTCATAAAACTGCTCCTGAAGCCCGCTGCACTTTGAGACTTACCCATCCACTTCAGGTAAAAAATTCCCCTTCTTGTTTGAAAAAGTCTGAGTTTTGTTTGCTGTAAATTTGAAAATGTACTCTAAGATACAAGGGCCAGGATAGTCATTAATGTCTCCAATCTCAATTTTCTCTTTTTGTAAAACAAGATTTTTAACAATTACCCCTATCTGGTGAGATAACATGCAATGGTTCATATAAAGTGATATCTCTGTTTATCATGTAATAAATAAGCATTTAGTAAATGGTTTTCTTTTCATTTTCCTCCCTTGAAGGACTGACCATGTGTGGGCAGATAAGGGAGATGTACGTGCATCCAAACACATACAGAAGAAAAAGGAAAAAGAAAGAGAAAGGTGTATTGTAAGCCACACTCGATGGTAGGAATTTGGTCTCTAAACCAGGCATGTGGAGAATGGGAACCAGTGCGGGTTCCTCTAGATTCTTCAACGATGTTCAAAGACACTATGCTCTCCACCTCCATCTGCAGCAAGTTCTGGCCTCTGCACCTTTTTCAGATCCCCTGGGCAGGCTGCTGAGGCTGTGAGTGGTTGTTCCAGTGAGTATTGGTTCCAGTGAGTATGACTAGAACTTAAAATATAAAGAGACACACCTTCCATGCAGGACCATCCTGAGTTATTTGTGACCAAATGTCTCCTTGAGGAAATGAGTAGGATTTTTTTTTTAATTTTTCTGAGACAAGGTTTTGCCTTGTGGTGATCCTCCTGCCTCAGTCTCCCAGATGCTGGGATTATAGACATGCACCACCATGCTAAGCAAAATTCTTAAATAATGAACATAAAGATGATGTGATAATCAATCCTGTTGTCAATTTCATTGGATTGAGAAGCTTAGGATATTAGAAAAGCAAACTGCTGAGTGTGTCCAAAAGCACCTGGACCATTAAGGCTCTAATTGCATCAGTGAATGGACCCATTGATGAGAATATAACTTGATGGCATTGTTGGGAGGTGATGGAACAGAAAGTGGGCCTGGTTGGAGGGAACGGATCAGGGGGGCATGACCTTGTATCTAGTCCTTGATTCTTTCATTATGGCTCCTTCCTTGCTTTCTCTGCTTCCTGGCTGCCATGAGTTAAGCAATCTTCTTCTGCCACACTCTTCTACTATGATGTTTCTGACTTGGAGCCAGATGATCACCAAAGCCTCTGAAACCATGAGGCAAAATAAGCTTTTACTTCTTTAAATTGTGTATCTGATATTTTTTATCAGAGCAACACAGAACTGACTAATACAGGGGACTTTTTCTTAAGAAAAAAATTTTGTTAGGAAAAATCTTACATTTATGGAAAACGAACAGAGAGTAGCTGTTATGGTTTGTGTCGTTGGTCCCCCAAAGTCCTATGCAGTCATAGGTGGGCTTTTTTAGAGAATGCTGGATCTAGAGTGTGTGATGCTGGGATTGAGGATGTATGATTAATAAACTGATTGGTTTCACATAGTTCTGCATAGGGTTAAAAGTGCTCCACCCTCGTGTAAGCTCTACCCACTGGTAACCTGTATAAAAATATAAGGGACAGAAAGAGGGCTCTCGTGGTCACTTGTCCCTTGCAGCTCACTTGCTTGTTGACTTCTACCTTCTGCCTTCTGCCCACCATGAACGGTTTCTCTTCTGCAATGCCCCTCTCTGTCTTACCACCCTGCCTTTGAGCCAACTAATTATGGACTGAAACCTCTACAAACTGTGAACCAAGATAAACATTTCCTCCTGTAGGGTTGGATGTTTTGTCTCAACAATGAAAAAGTAACTAGGATGTTCGAGAACCCCTATGTACCCATCACCAGCTTCCACAGGTGCAGCTCTTGGACAGTCTCATTTCACCCACATCCTGTGTACTTACCATGTTCTGCACTACCTTTAAAGCAAACCCAATATCTGCCATTTTATAAGAAAAATTGTTTAATATGTGTTTCTGAAAGACAAAATCTTTTTAATTCCATTATTGCTATCATACCTAAAAATTAACATTACAAAGATAAAATTTCTATACTCAATTTTTATTATGTCCAGACCCAATCACTGTTTTATCAAAAAGCTTTATTATGCTTGTGTTTATTGCTTAATTACTAATAAATAAAAAATAAAGGAGAACTAATTGTAATTTTATTAAATGAGGATGAAGGATTCATCCATGTACAAAAACTATTATTTCAGTGAATTTACTGCCCCTGTAATAAGTTTTTTAAACAAAACCTCCTAACTACTTTTATTTTATTTTATTTTATTTTAATGCTGGGAATTGAGCCTAGGGCCTCTTCATTGAGCGACACTCCCATCCCTCTTTTACCAACTTGTAACATCTGGAAAACAATGTTAAAAATATGTCTAATTCAGGGGTAAATGAGAGCTATTTGATGAACTATCAATTCAAGAATGTTTTTCTCTCTAAACACACATATTAATTATTAACAAACAGGGTAATATTCTCAATTCTTTCTTCAAGGATTTTGTAAGAGGTAGAGAGTGCAGCACTATCTCATCACCTGCTCTCTTCTCCACCCGCCATCTTGGTTTCTCTCAGGACCACTCTTGCTGTGTGGATCCATCTGACTCAGTCTAGTACAGCTGATTGCAACGTTGTGCTTGGGCCTAATGCATATTCCTTTCAATTCTTCCAGCCCTAGGTACCTGTGTCTAAAGAGACCCTCATTTCATGGTTGTATTACGATTCTCCCATGTGAGTCTGTATTTTAGGAGGGAGAAAAATCCTTGCTTTTCTGTGCCCTTGTAAAATGTAAAGGTGAAATGTTGCTCATATTTATTTCCTATTCCCAGGAAACTGGCTTCATAAACTCAACGTGGGGGCAATTCACTTTCTTTTCTGCTTAAAAAAAAAAAAAGGTATTACTTTGTTTTCAAATAATTTTCTGAAAAAAATCATTTGGGACTTGTGTATATCTATGATGTACTTCTCATTTCTTAATTTCCTTCTCTAACATGTAGCTGTTTTGATCTTTGATTTCCTTTAAGCGTACAGGGAAGCAAATGTATTCTCTTACCACCACCTTTAATGCATCCCAAATTATACCCCTTGGAATTGCTTCAGTATTATTCATTTCAAAATGGTTTCTCAACATTTCTTGAATTTCATTTATACAGGTAAAGTCTTTAAGCAAAAGGTTATTTGGGGGCCAGCGCTCACAGAATCCTGAGCTTACTCAGTCTCCTGAGATGATTTCCTTTGGAATCAGACCAGGAAAGAATTCAGCTTGAAAGCTACAAAGCATAACAAAATGGGCAGAGAATTAAATATATATCTGAATGCATTTGCACTTAACAGAAACTGGAGTGGAATGCTTGATTTTTTTTTCAGAGACCTATTAGATGGATATGTTTGTTTATTTCATAATTTAATCTCTCAATTGCAGACTTAATATCCAATTAAATCACCCTTTTAAGACAACACAGGTTTCAGGGAATAATTAGCATGTTAAGAAAAAGAAGCTTGCTCATTATTTGGGGTCTGTACAGAGCTGAAGCAACTGCAGCCGACCTCACTAAAAAGATGATTTTCAGGAGCCAAGTAGATGATTGGTAAAGTAATTATGTTATTTAGGGCTCTTCTCCAGCACTGAAAGATGAATCACATTTGCATAGGTGAAAACAAAGACTCAAATGGGAGAAAATAAACCAAAGTTGTTTCACAGAAACAAAGAAAAATAATGCTTCAGTGGTTTCCCTTCTGAAACATTTTTCCACCACTGCCAACCTATGCAGGATAGAAACCAAATCCTCCATGGAATGCTGTGTGTGACCGGGCACATCCCCAAGGAGCCAGGTCCCCTCAGAACTGCTGCAGCATCATTGCAACTATCTATAAAGGTTCACTCAGAGGCACAGGAGCCCAATTTAAGGCTGCAATAAGCTGTAGGCCTGTGATCATAGTGGCTTTAACCAGGGACATGATCCATGTGTCTGCCAAAGATGCATGGATAAATAAAACATGAATGAGCACACATCGGCTTATTAGTGAGCCTTTAAAAGGAAGGAAATTGTGACATGTGTTAAATGTGGATGAGCCTTCAGGACATCTTGCCAAGTGAAATAAGCTTATCACCAAGGGTCAAAATTACTGCACAATTTCACTTCCATGGGACACCAAGAGTAGCCAAATTCAGAGAGACAGAAAGTGGGAAGGTAGCGCCCAGGCACTGGATGGAGAAATGGACATCACTGCCTGATGAAAGCAGTTTCAGCTTTAGAAAAGATGGACTTGGGGAGATGGATGTGGCGATGGTTATCCAATACATGAAAGCACTTAATATCGCTAAACTGTGCCCTTATAATGGTTAGGACAGCAAAGTTAATATGATGTGGATTTTTCCACAATTTTTTAAAGAAAATACTAAATAAGACAATGAAAATTACAGGATTTAAACAGATGCCCAAGATTTTATGTTTGGGCACTATGTATGCACAGGGTTCCCCAAAATCTTGTGTGTTCTTCTCCCCTTGTTTCCCTTCCGGCTGTGGTACTGACAGAAACTTACAGCATCTAGCACTGGTGAAGGTAGGACTCATTTCCTGGAGGGACACACAATAAAGTAGCACAGGCTCTACACACCGGACCGTTTCCTGGAGGGACAGAAAATAAAGTAGCACAGGCCTTACACATCAGACTCAGAGTCGCCATCTTGAAATTCCTACTCATTTTACTTTGAACTTGTGCTTTGTACATGAAATCCACTTGGGTGACAGGGAATGCTTTTTGGTCTGGGAGCACACAGTTCAGCTTCCTACTACTTCCTTTCCTCCCCAGGACAGGATTTCACTTTCTGATCTTCTGTCCCTGGCCAGCAACCACTGCCTCCCTCCATCCCTTCAAGCTGACAGCTCTGTACTTCACCAGAGGATGACTTGGCATAGATGAGCCCTGACCCAAGCACATCCTGGCCTAGCACAGAGGGTGACAGCTCTGTGAGACTTTCCTGCCCTTGATCTGTAAATGGCATTTTGCTTTAGTGCCTGGTAGGCAAGAGAACCAACTGAACAGACAGAAAGCCTCGTGAATGCTCTGAACTGCACAGAAGGGGCTGGGCATACCCTCAGAGTAAATGTCTACCCCTACAGCCCACTCCATGCTCTCAGACTCTTTCTCCTTCCAACCTTCTGAGTGTGGGCTACAAAGGTCTCTTCTAGCTAGATGTCGGCACCTCTAGGCACAAGACATGAAATACAAATTGTGTACTTCCAGTGATTCTGCATACAAATTAAATATTCCCATTTGCATGTAAAAAAGGATGTGCATAATGGGAAGGTGAAAAGTAAATTGTAATAACTTAAAATTTTAATTCTTTACTTGAATGACATTTAATAGTAAACAAGCATAACAAAATGAGAAAACAAAGAAAAAAGGGAAAAATACTTTATATTAGCACTTTCTACTGCATTCCCCCCCTGTTTTTTGAATAAAGAATCTATACTTTATTTTTATACTAAATCCCACAAGTTACGTGACTGGTTCTGTTTGGGGTCTAGAGTTATCTTTAGAGCTCGGTTAAGATGTCAATGTGTTACCTTAAGGCAGGAGTGAGCACATTTTTCCTGAAAAAGATCAGAGATCATGTTTTAATACTTTAGGCTTCATCTTGTCCTACCTTTTTTGTTACAATTACCCAGCTTTCCTACTGCAGTGTGAAAACAGCCACTGTAGCACATAAATGCCTGTCTATAACTTGTCTCGGTAGTGCCTTATTTACAAGCAAATGTGGCTGTGGGCTACGGCTTGCCAACTCCAGTCTTCAGAAAAAAGGGCCTCCTGCCTCCTTTTAATCTCATTTCCCACATCAGTGCCATCTGAGAAAGTTGGCGGAAATAAGGAGACCCTCACTGAAAACAGTCTTGTTTTAGCAAAAGCATCCTGGAAAACTCTGAAAAAGAAGATTATATTTTAGAGTCTCTGTAATTTAAAGAATATGGTATTGCTACATAAATAGACAGAAACAATAATAGTACAGACTTAGGTCCAATCAGTGAAAATTTAATGTACAATAGAGGTGTCAGCTTATAACAAAAAAGAAAATGTGGATTTTTTTTTCTTGTGGTACTGGTGATTGGACCCAAGGCCTTCACGTTGGCTGCATCCCTGCAGGCTCTCCCTCTCCCTCCCCCACCACACACACACACACACACACACCTGGCTCTGATGAAGCTGTTATAAGTGGTGATGGAGTAACTGAAAAGTAACCTGAAAATGAGAGCCCTAGTAAGATAGACTTCAAGTGGATCAGTAATTTAAAGACAAAAAATGAAATGATAAACACATGAGAATAAAATAATGGAAGAATTCTGTCATTACTACAGAACAAAGCTGTCATTACTATTACTCAAGTTTAGGACAGCGAGGAAAAGACCAACAAACTGGGTGCCTGATTCGTTTAAAATAAAAACAATTTGGTATGGCAAAAACACTCTAGGTGAAATTTAGAAAAACAAAAGAAATAATACACTGGACAAAATATACTTATGATTAATTTAAAATATAAGATTAACTAAAACTCTATAGTTCTAAATTTGGAGAATTATCAGTTAGGAATTCAAATTAGATTATATATATATATATATGCATTTGTCAAGAGATTAAGTAGACAAGTCTCAGAAGAAGGGATGGATGATATTTACCAAAGACATAGTTGATAAAGGACTGTTATCCAAAATATACAAAGAACATTTCCAACTCAGCAATAAGAAAACAACAATCCCATTAAACAACGAGCCACAGACCTGAGCAAAGAAGCTGAACAGATGGTGAACAAACACACAAAGGGGTGCTGTATGTCATTTGTGGTCAGGGAACTGCACATTAAAGCAGCAAGACAGCACTGCACACTGGTCAGTATGGCAAAGGCTGGCGAGGACATGAAATAACATTCATTGGGTGGAAATGGGGGAGGGTATGGGCTCTTTGGAAGACAGCTTGGCAGTTTCCAACCAAACTAAGCATACTCAGCAACCTCTGTACTTTTCTGTGAACATAAAACTGTTTCTTGAAAAAGAAACTCTTAAAAAATTTACAAATAGATTTTAAAAAATATATATTTACCCTGAAAAGGCACAGGAATGAAACGAGCCCTGTACTGATAAACACACCAAGTGCCTATCGGTGGTGTTCAAATGTCATTCCCACTAAAGAAAGAGCCAGGTGAAGAAAGAGATCTCTCCTGAGGGAGAAAGCCTGCTGACTCAAGCCCTGGGATTGGCTGTTGGGAGCCACCACATTGCCGAGCCGCCGCATATAGCGATCATGCGGCCTGTGGTAAAGAGTAAAGCCTGAGTTAGATTACCCCTCCTATCGAGCACGTTAGTTTCCTGCTTACCGCGTAAACAACCCGCTCAATAATATGTTAGCCAATCCGCTTGCCTTGCTTACTTTAATATGATTGGACACTGTATCCGTATATATACTGGTGCCACCCCTGGGGGGAAGTAGAAGCCCGGAAGGAGCCGCGGAGAGCGGACCGGTAGAGGCTTCGGAGCGAAGCACGGAAGGAGCCGCGGGGAGCGGACCAGAGGAGGCTTCGGCTGGGAGCGATCCCAGGGCAGGCTGTACGGAGAGAAAATAAAAGAAAAGGTTGTCCACTGCCAGACTTTGTCGTGTGTCCTTCCTGCCGGCCGGGAGCGACATCGACATTTGGTGGCCCGCACGGGGAACAACTGATCACCCCCGAGACGTGGTAGTGGACAACGTTCCTTGATACAGCACTGCGAGACAGGTGAGCAGGGGATAAACCTGGGCCCTGGGTGGCGCGCACCTACAGGGTTTTTAGACTCCCCTCAGGCTCACGCGTAAGTGGCGGATTTTTGGGCCTCACGCGGTGAGTAACATATTAAATATGGGTAACGTACCGAGTAACGACACCCAGCCCTTGGTACAGGTCCTCCGGAAGCTCTTAAAGTCCAGAGACCTCAAGGTGGGACGCAAAACGCTGGAGAGCTTTTTTGAGGAGATTGATAGTTTCGCTCCCTGGTTCTTGCCCACAGGGCACTTAAACCTGCCCTCGTGGGAGAAGTTGGGCAGGGATCTTTCTCTAGCGGAAAGGGAGGGCGGGGCTTCGGTCTTCGCTCGGCCACTGTGGGAAATGATATATGCATGCTTGAAGAGCGAGGGTGGTTGCAGGGAAGGTTCTCAAGAGCTCATTAAAGTGTGTAGGGCATTCGAACAGGCCCAGTCAGGGAGCTCCCGGGAGGGGTCCGTCAAAGGAGACAAAGATATAAAGGAGGAAGACGGGGCTCAGGCCTCGGAGTCGTCTGACTCCGAGAACGAGGAAGGCTTAGACAACGATGAGACCAAGGAGCCTAGATGCCAAGAGGATAGGCCGCTCAATAAGGAGTCGCAGGGTTCTTTCCCAGCATTGCGCCGCGAATTGCGCTCCGCTCAACTTGGTCTGCGGAGGAGTAGAGAGCTCCTGAGCGCCCCCTGGCGCGAGAGGGAGGCGAAGCCTTCCGCCCCACCTTGGGGGCTGTTCCCAGAAGCGATCCCTCACCACGAGGCGGCCGCGTGGGAGCTCCCTCCCCTTCCGTCAGTACAGGAAATAACGCACAGGCCGCCATTTTCTGTTCAGCCACAGCCGCCATCTTACGATGCTCCGCCACCGGCGGGACATTATTTCCACAGACAGCTGTGGCATGGGGGTCGTGTGTCTAATGAAGACCACCCGTTCCCAGGGATAGATAGCGACCCCTATGGGATATATCCTGTACAGATGGCCATGGGTCAGGGACGTAATGTGTGGGAACCCTTTGAAATAAAGCAGATTAGAGAACTTAAAAATGCAGTTACAACCTTTGGGCCGACTGCGCCTTACACCATTGCCATGCTGGAGAACCTGTCTTCTGGGCCCCTCACCCCCGCGGACTGGACTCAGCTGGCAAAGGCGTGTCTGCCCTCGGGTAGTTACCTGGATTGGCGAGCCTGGTACGCCGAGTTCGCTGCCGAACAGGCGGAAAGAAACGCTAACCGAGGGAACCGGGGATGGAATAGAGACATGCTTATGGGGGAAGGCCAACACGCTGATGATCAGACTCAGTTCCCTGGTGCAGTTTATGAGCAGATCAATACCATTGGGCTTCGCGCCTGGAAGCAGGTGAGTGGTGCCGGAACGGCATCCTTGTGCCTTTCTAAAATAGTCCAGGGCACAACAGAGCCATTCGTTGATTTTGTGGCTCGGATGCAAGATGCCGCCGATAAGATCTTTTCCGATAGGGAAGTGGCTCAACCGCTGGTTAGGCAATTGATTTTCGAACAATGCACAAAGGAATGTAAGGCAGCAATAGCCCCACATAAGAATAAGGATCTTAACGCCTGGATCAGAATATGCAGAGAAATAGGGGGGCCGCTTTCTAATTCGGGAGTTGCAGCTCTTCTGGCTGCGGCAGTGCAACAAAGGGGACCTTGCGGGCCTAGAGAGGAACATAAAGCCAAGGGGTGCTTCAGCTGCGGGGACCCAGGACACATTAAACGCAACTGCCCAAATAGTGCAGACGCCAAGCCTCGCCTTAAAAATGAAGGATCGTATAACGTCTGTGGGAGATGCAGAAAGGGCCCACATAAGGCAGAGGATTGCAGATCAGTCTATGATGCTCAAGGAAATCGTATTTGTGGCCGAGGACAGGATAGCACAGCTCCTGCTGCGCCCCAGCCTCTATAAGAGGTTCCAGTACTCCACATGACTCTTGACAAGAGGCCCATGCTTTTGCTTAAGATCAATGGCAGACAATTAAAGCATGGTATCCCATACAATCCTCAAGGTCAAGGAATTATTGAGAGAGCTCACAAAAGCCTCAAAGAAGTTTTATATAAACAAAGAGGGGGAGTAAGCCAAGGCCTGCCTCCAAAGGCACGGTTATCTATGGCACTGTTCACATACAATTTTTTAAACTTAAACAATAATAACCGCTCACCAGCTATGGAGCATTCTAGTCCATCTCCTAGCAATAAGGGATGGGTGAAATGGAAAGATGTCCTAACAGGACAATGGATGGGCCCGGATCCGGTAATCAGCTGGAGCCGAGGCGCGGTTTGTGTTTTTCCACAGGAACCGGGATGAGAACCACTGTGGGTACCGGAGAGACTGACACGGGCAACAAAGCCCTCGACTGAAGATCAGACCTGCCCTACCGGAGATCCATCACAGACCAACCAACAAGATGAATAGAAATAGCGGTAGCCCGAAATGAACAAGAAGATCCTCAGGCATATGCATGGCTTGCTCGCCTAGCCTACGACCGAGTCTAGGGACGGTGAGCTTCCCACACTCCTCCTCTAAAAAATTATGATATAGCAGGGTAGATGAGTCAATGACGGGTAAGAGCATGCCTCCCCACCATGACTCAACCTAAGACAGGCCCTACCCCATACCGCACGAAAGCTGCTGAATTACTAGGTTCCGCCCAAACCAAATGTCGCCCCGGGGGGATCATGCGGAGCGACATGAGTGTATGCCTGTGTGCATCCAGGTTCCGTCCGGTTCCTTCCTGGCCCTGGAAAAAGGACGAGGGCCTTGGGGCCTCGGCAGACTCGGGGACGGCCGACCCGGGCCGACGCCGAGAGCCCTTGGTGGGCCTCCTATCAGGGCATAGGCCTCTACACTCAATTCAGGACGGGCTGCGATGCGTAGACTTATTTAAAATAAAAAAGGGGGAGATGTTGGGAGCCACCACATTGCCGAGCCGCCGCATATAGCGATCATGCGGCCTGTGGTAAAGAGTAAAGCCTGAGTTAGATTACCCCTCCCATCGAGCACGTTAGTTTCCTGCTTACCGCGTAAACAACCCGCTCAATAATATGTTAGCCAATCAGCTTGCCTTGCTTACTTTAATATGATTGGACACTGTATCCGTATATATACTGGTGCCACCCCTGGGGGGAAGTAGAAGCCCGGAAGGAGCCGCGGAGAGCGGACCGGTAGAGGCTTCGGAGCGAAGCACGGAAGGAGCTGCGGGGAGCGGACCAGAGGAGGCTTCGGCTGGGAGCGATCCCAGGGCAGGCTGTACGGAGAGAAAATAAAAGAAAAGGTTGTCCACTGCCAGACTTTGTCGTGTGTCCTTCCTGCCGGCCGGGAGTGACATCGACAATTGGCAAGGCATGTGAGGAACTTGGGCATCTTATTACTTCAGACAGCAAGGAAGACATCAAAGACCACGGGAACCAGGGCAAAAGAAGATGGGAGGCAGCTTGAACAGGCTCCTAGCAGTCAAAGACAGAGCAACAAGCTCATCAATACGAATAATAACTGCAGTGGATTAAAGCACATCAGACAGGGTGAAACCCATGTGGTCAGAATAACACTTGACTAAGAAACTCATTGGGCACATTTAATGGATGCTAGGAAACCTATAGACAGTTTCAGATCTGATGCTTACCTGGCCTTTGCTATATAAACTATACCTTGGCTACAATCAAACTGTTGAAAAGAACTTAACAATAGTCCTGTGATAAAAATGAAGAAGGAATGAGAGTCTTAGGACAGCCATTTCGCAGTCCTTAATGGCTTCATGGATCTGGGCAATGATCAGTGATGAGTGTTGATATCACAGAAGGGAGACAAAAGGACATTCTGTGTCTCTGGCTGGACAGACACAATGTCGCCTTTATGGTATTGTCAAAAAGTGAACCGGAACGTGGCTGAGACTCTAGTCTAGATCTGAAACCCAGTTTTAAAAGATCAGCAGATAAACATCATAGAGATGTGGTCAGCAAAATTCAGAACGTGGAAAATACAGAACAATGACCCTGTCTCTTCAATAAATAATTTGTAAGGAAAGCAGACAGGGAGAATAAAAGAGGAAAACGAGGAGGAAATTGAAAATTAAAATTGAGTTAATCAATGTAGCAATCACCATAAGGTACTGAGCTTATTTGAAATATGATTCCAAAAGAATCTATAAAAAGATATGAATATTTTTAAAGATAAAAAAATTGGGAAAATTTGAACATTGACTGGATATTTGGTGATATTAAGTAACTGTCATTAGTTTCTTTTCATGGTGATGATGGTATTTTGGTTATATTTAGTAAATTTATTTTTTGGAAACACATAGCAATATTCATAAATGAATAATGTGATATCTTGAATTTGTTTCAAAATCAGCCTAAGAGAGGAGATAAGAGAAATATATGCAACCAGACTGATTCTGAATTGATCATTCTAGAATCCATGTTACGGATACACAGTGTAATCAGAAAGGATTCTAGGAGGTACCCTCAAGAGGAGTGGGGACTTTAACTTAACCCACATTCACCACGAAGGTTGTAGATTTGCGGACTTTTGTCAGAGATAAAGAATTTTCAAGATGTATCAGTGAGAGACAAAAAGGCGTTTTGGAGCACACACTTGGAGAGGACAGAGAAGCTCAGCATGGTCCGAAGCTGAGTACACTTATGCATCCTGGGGGCGCCTTCAGGACGGTGCTGGAGGACAGGTGTTCCTAGTGCCTGCCGAGTCCTCACCTGGTAGCCATGTGAGCAAACAAACCATGTGCATGCATTTGGTGCTGAGATCTGCTGCCCACTGACACTGCCACGTCCTTGAGGAAGAGGTATATAGGAAGAAAGACAATCTGCAGGTGAAAAGCACAGACCCAGAGCCCAATTTACAGGTTTACTGACTTCGAGACCTTTAGAAATTATCTTTGCATTGAGTTTCCTGGCAGGGAAAAAGGCTTGAGTAACTTTTGTGTCCTGAAGCTGAGGTTTTTCTTAAGGATATAATGTAAAAATTACAAGTTTCCCTGTCTCCTTTTTACCTATCTTTATCTCTTTTCTCCTACCTCAGTGGGAGTTTATAGTATTTTCTCTTTTTCTGTACATGATTGAAATCTGCCATAATAAAACACTATTTAAAAGAAATTTTAGATTTTTTGAGGTGAAAAATGGAACTTTTGAGGAGTCCTGGTTAATTTCAGCATAGCAGATGCATACAACAAGCACTTAATTAGCACCTACACACAGAGTTTAGTGATAGACCTTGGCAATGACTTCGTAGGTCCAAGTCAGGATGACACTGTGGTTCCTAGACACTGTACTAAACCGTCAGCAAAGGCCGTTTTCAATTCTTCATTTATATCTGGGGTGAAAACAAGTGAGTTTAAACCTGGCTCTAGACGAAGTGAGTTTTTGCTAGGACAATCATCCCGACGCCTTGTTTACCCCTAGGTTGGAATTCCAGATTTAAAGAGTGCTTTCTTTTTTCCTCCCTGCAGTTGTGAGTTTGTTCACCAGCCTGTTCTCATACTGCTTCTCCACTGTCCATAAATTACACCCTTCTCTGAGTGTCTTGTCCAGTGTTTTGTTCAGGACACCAAGAACCTGGAAGAAATTTCCTTGGGTCCCCAAAACCAGGAACAAAATGATGCAAAGTATAAGATATGTCAGCTGAGCCACCCTAGAGAGCTGAGGTACAAAAGGAAGGTGCTGACACATTCTATTTAGGATTTTTCCTAAACAAGCAGATTTTGCCTGCTTTTCACACACATGCAAACACACACACACACACACACACACACACACGTGTATGTGTACACACCAACAGGAAAGGCTAAGCTAGGTGAGACAATGGATGTGGTAATGGTTTCGTTATAATAAACATCTTGCCATCTATACACATCCCATCTCATCATGCTGTATATCTTAAATATACTCAATAAAAAGTGTTTTTTAAAAATGAGACCTGTGAAATATAACACGGAATGATTGGATGGCCCTGGCAATATGGAGACAAGATGTTTATGAGAAAAAAAAAAATGCTGTTAGCTGCTGCAACACCAGCAAAGAAAGATTCAGATACATTTTATTCAGTGTCCTTGGAAGAGCCAATGAGCACGGCCATCGTCTAAAGAGACAATAGACTTTTCTATCTGAATGGAGGTTCAAGTTCTCCGAATTCTATTAGAATTAAATACCTTGAGACTTTACATCTTTTTGTTCATTTATGTTCAGAAACCAACCACTCTGTTACAATTTACAAAGCGTCTGCTGTTATCTACCAAATAAATAGATAACAAGGCTTCTTACAGAATAATGAACAATGATTTCCATACTGCTGCTTCCACATAACAGCCTTGACCTTTCCCTTACCTATTTATTCTGTCTCTGCAGTTTGACAGCAGCTCACTATGTGCTGGAGGATATAGGCAGAGCCAGCCTCAGATCAAGGAGCCTCCAGGAGCAGGGGCCTGTTGGGAAGGGTGCAGATGGTGTGGAGCCGCAGAGCCACCAAGGACAAGAACGGCCTCCAGAGACAGCAGTCCTCCGCTGCTCTGAAACTGACCCACTTCCTCTACACAAAGGCCTTCTCCCCACTGTTTCCGGCTCCCTCTCCATTTTTTTAGGGTCTTTTTCCCTCACTGGGACCAAATACTTAACACCCACATTTGAAGTGAGGAGAAGCTTATTTGGCTCAGGACTTAGGCTGGCTCCGCAGCAGAACAAAATGGCAGAAGGGCATGGCAGATGAAAGGGTGATCAATCCAAGGCAGGCAGGAAGCAGAGACAAAAGAGGAGAGCCGGAGACCAGAACCCTTCCGGGTCACCCCCCAGTGACCCACCTCCGCACAGGCCCCCCAAACTCCTCAGTGGATGAATCCATTGATAAACATGGCACCCTCATGATCCAGTCACCTAACACACACGTGAAAGTTTTGGAGGATATTTTAGAATTAAACTTAAATTCAGTGCATTCTTAACTGGCTCATACAGGCTCATCAGGGCCTCTTCAGATGCAGCTTGACCATAGGATTCTACAGGCATGAAAACAGTAGGGTGGCTTGGGTGTCAATTACTAGTGAAGAACCAGCCCAGCTTAACTGCCCCTGGCCATCCACCCAGTAGCCCAAGGCACTTGTCTGAGCAGCTGAGGCCTAGGACGGAGGGACTGAGGCTCATGGCATCAAACATGGCCGCTGTAACCGCCTTGAGCAGCCCTGCAAAGCTTCTCAAAGGGGCTATGAGGAAGCTAGCATGGTACAGACTGCTCATACTACATTCTTCTAGTTCTTATTCACCTGCCACTAATTTAGCTAGGAGTCTCAAAACCAATCTGGATTTTCGCTGACCAATCCCCAAATTCCCACATCTCAGGTGGAAAAAGATTTACTTAGACTTGACAACATACTCAGCACAAACCACTAAGAAATTACCTTGAGGGCCAAGGATTTAGCTCAGAGGCAGAGCCCTTACCTGGCAGGCACGAGGTTCTGGTTCAATCCCCAATGCCATAAGAAGAAACACCAACAACCAACTAAAAAGAAATGATTCTAGGTTCTAGGATGGGAGCCATTTTCTATGCCTGCCACCTCTCAGAAGATTTTTATCTTCCAGGAATAAAGTATGGGGTGGGGGGTGGTAAATTTTGTTCTTGATGATATTTACCCGTATTTCAATAATTATTTGACCAGCTACAGTTTGTTGAACACATTATATGGCAGGCATTGTGCCTGGAGCTCTTATATATGCTTTGTTATATTTAATCACCAGGCATAGTAGTGCACAGCTGTAACTCCAGCCCTCTGGAGGCTAAGACAGCAGGACAGAGAGTTCAAGGTCAGCCAGGGGTAAATACTGTCACTTTATCTCCAAAAAGAAACAAAGAATAGAAAAGTAGGTATTACTTTTGTTTCACAGGTAAGTAAACTGAGGCTTAACAAGGCTGAGTGGTTCATCTTAAAATCACACAGTAGCTGTCCTAAATCCGAATTCTTAATCAGTTCCTGACTCTAATTCCTTCACTAGAATGATTCATTGGCTTTCACTCCGAATTCTATCATTGCTACCTGGTGACCACAGGTCCCTATCACTTAAATTCACGGGGCTTCCTCATATCTTCAGTGAAGAGAGACCACATTTTGATCACTGGAGTATTTTTCTCTACTGACTTGGACGTGGTTAGGTGCCCAAGCTGCAGTGTCAGAATGACCTGGCTTGTTCTAGGGGCAAATGTCCCTGATTTAGCAAACTCAACAATGGATACAACATTTTCTAATAAGGGGGTTTCGGCCTGAATAGCATGCAAATGCATTTCAAAATGAACTTGTTTATGATCACGTTAGGAAAAACTCTAACCTAATGAGTTTTGGTGGCCTTGTTGATGGAACTTTTAGCTTCTGCAATTACTGAAAGCAGTAAAGCAGCAAAGAAAGCTGGCATGTTAAATAATTGCAAATGTTATAGAAATGGGAGCGATTTGATTGAATTTATTAGATACATGTTGGTGGCACTTTAAGATATAAAGCATTTATCACAAAATGATGATTTCTTCACTTACACTCATTAGGAAATCACACAGCAATTCACGCATAATTACAGAGGAATTTCTGCTGTTCCTCCAATCATTACATGTTAGCTAACGTTGATTTCTTTCTCTTTTTTATAGTTTGTGTTTTTGTTTTATGATTTGGAAAGGTAGGAACCAAGGGGAAGAGGCAGTGTATGTCCTGGACCAGTCAGGAGGGAAGAGATACCTAAGAGTTCTAGACTAAAGTAGGGCCACCTCCCAAATCAAGCCCAAAGACTTCACCCCGCCATGATCTCACCATGTGGGTCATCCTGCTCCGAGGACAAGGAAAGAGCTAGGCAGCTAGACACTGCTTGTACCAAACAAGTGATGATCATTATGTAAGAGAACATCGGAAGGAAGAGGAAGCTAAAAGGAAAAACAGTAAACACAGGAGATATAAACACAGGTTAAGAATTCTGTTGAGATTAAACATTAAGTTAGTAAACAACAAACAAGGCTACCAAGTGTGTATCAGCCAAACAGAAAGAAGAGCAGTCTTCTAATATCAAATAATTGCCAGGTCAAAAGCCTTTGGTTTCTTTTTTTTCCCCCTATACATATGTAAAATACAATAGAATGTTGGTTTGTGGGCATAATTCATTCTGGAAACACATTTGTAAACCAAAGCTCTTGTATATTGAAGCGAATTTCCCTGTAAGAAATCGTGGGAACTAGAAACTTGCATAATTCATTCCACAACTCAAAAGCATTCATATAAAGATGAAGACAACATTGTAATATAATATAAATAATAAAGAAAATCCAAAATATAAGGAAAAGTAAACAAATTAACCCACACTTACTTTTGAAAATTTTTGTGGCTGGCATGAGGGAGACAAGAGACGAGGCTTATTGTGTAGGAGGAATTGTCACTGACAGAGTCACTGCTGTGTATGGGCTCAATGGATTCTTTTTCTTTTCATGCAACTTTAACAATGAACCTATCCAATGAAGCTTGCTTTTGCCTCTTTTTGAAGATTTCACAGAAATGTGACATTGCATTGTTGTTAAACAGATTCACTGCTTGCATTGTTACAGCCTTATTTGGGTGGTGTGTTTCAACATTTTGCCATTCCCCACATCTTATGCATTTCCCTGATCTCATCTGCAGTGGGGATTCATCTGCCTTTATCTCATCATTCTCCTAACCCTAACCCTCCATACCTTCTAGCTACTGAGAGATGGTCGTTCACCATCCTACAGAGAGACAGGGAAGAATCACTGGCTCAGTGGTGAGCATGTAACATTCAGCTTCCTGTGCTACTTGTAGTGTAAGACATCATTCATCAAGTTAAAATTTATTAGAAATGTGTGCTTGTCTTGCAAAATGAGTTACTCACAATCCAAGGTTTTACTCTACATATGTATTGGCCATTCAAAAGTATATTTCTTTCCAAAACTGACTCTGATCCTCTTTTTATTTCCATATACATAGGATACAGTAAATATAGAAGGAAGTAATGAGAGAGAGAAAGTGAATGAGACAAAGGATCAATGAACTGATTGTTAGAAGACAACGTAGGGTGTTAGATATCATGGATCTTTGGTCCATTTCCTCAATACATAAAGAGCTATTTTAAATAAGAAAAAGATCAACGATTCATGGAAAAATGGACAAAGATCATGAAAATTATCCCACAGAGAAAGAAATATAAGTTACTTTTCAACACATGAAATTAAATAATTGCAAATTCAAACAATAAAGAGATACGTACAACTTTTAAGCTTTTAGGTTGAAAAAGATCAAAAAGTTAGGTATAAACCATGTTGGTAAGAAAATACTATATATAAGAGATACAGCATAATATATCTCTTTGAGAAGTAAAATTTGTTAGTATATATCAAATTTTAAAATATTTATATCTTCTGACCCAGCAATTCCACCTCTACAAATTTATTTCATAAATACGTGTGTGTGCAATTAGTACAGGAATTTTTATTACAACATTGTAATAACAGAAGATAGGAAAATTTTCACAATGTTCAACAATTAGGAACTAGAGATGAGGTGTTTTCCTTTGTAACAATTACAAGAGAATAAGATAGATTTTTAACTATATTAACAAATCTATCCATAAGCACCAAAAAAGGAATTAAGTTGTATAATATACTAATATTTCTATAAAAGCAAAATTATATATATGTATACACATAAATATAAAACATTTTCCTACATAGACTATCTGAAAAAATAAATAATCCTATTCTATGAAAATAGGCAATAGAGTTTGTTATCATGGCCCATGGCAACCCAGCATTAGAAATTATAGAATTTATATAATATAATTCTAAATGTTTTTTTTCTTTTTCTCTATTGAAAAAACAATCTTTGAAGTTTAAATCATATGAGTATGTGTACACATGCACAGTTATACATGTATAAGTAAAATATTTCTGGAAGAACATCAAAGAAAGTTTGGTAGCCTCTGGGACAGTAGGGCTTCAGGGAGCTTAGAATGGGTAACTTTTTACTGTAAATTCATAGTTTTTGGAAGAGTTCCATTTTACATTTTTTTAATTATGGCGGGAGTTCCTTGTGATATAAATAGAAAAGGAATCCATGAAAATTATTTAAACCAAAGAAAATCACAAGTTAGATTCTTGGGAGCAGAACGTCCTCATCTTGGGGAGAAAGAATGTGTCAAAGGGAGGGGGCAACCCAAAGCTGGATACTACCAGCACATGTGGGTTTCAACTTTTCTCCTAAAGTGGGAAAGTAGCAGAAAAAAAATACACTCTCAGGACCCAGATGGTTTGAACCTTAAGTGCTCTCCAAAGCCCATTTTAAAGGGATGGTCCCCAGCCTGAGACATTATTGGGAGGAGGTAAAACCATTAGAAGATAGATTCTAATGGGAGGTCTTTGGGTCACTGGGACTGTGCCCTCAAAGCAGATAGACTTCACACCCCTTCTTCCTCTTTCCCTTCCTAGCTGGGAGGTGAACAGCTTTGAACCACCGCATTCTCACCATATTTTACAAGCCCAAAGCAATGAGACCAAGTGGTCACAGATTGAAATCTCCAAAAATGTGAGCTACAGTAACCTTTTTCTACTTATAAATTGATTGGCTTAGGTATGTGTTCTACAGTGAAAGTTAACACAGCATCCCCCACCCCCAGCTCTCAGGAGATGTTTTAAGGATGAAGCAGCTATCTCACAAAGTGCTTTCTGATAGTTTTTCTACATTGCATCTTCTCAGGAAAGATTTGAGAGATTTGGAGACCTCGTATGAAAATTCTCCATCAGACAACAAAGCACCTTGTAGAAGAAAGATTCCAAAAATGAATGAAATTCTTCAGGAAATTGGTCAAAGTTAAAATATCTTCAATGAAAACAATTAAGAGACCTTTTCATGTATGTGATTCCAGTAGCTGGAATTTCTCTTCAATTTGCCAGTGAACTTCCAAGTCATTTGTAGCTTAAATCCCTCATCTCTACCAACAAAGTAGGGACACAGTTTACAGAGCATGGCCATTTACCCTCAGTTCTGCTGGGAAGTTGCAGATAAACCACTCCACAGCTCCCAAACTCTCAGTGCTCCAGCAGTCTGTGTGAACCAGAAGTCTGCTGTGAACCGGAAATCCATGAACCCTGAACCCCTACTTCCAGCACTTTACTTGCTTCCTGGTCCCAGAATCTGAGTCTGTGTCAGCCCTCTTGGAGGTACTCAAAGTTTTGAGTGATTTTGATCTGATTCCACCCGTCAGATGTCAAACAGAACTCACCATTCCATAGCTGCACGAGGTTAGTTAAGAAAACACAACTGAAGCATTTAAAATCTTTCACTGTGCTGACACCAGGCAGTCTAAGGCATTTTCTCTGGTGAATGAGCTTTGCATAATGAGCTCAACGTGCAGCGCTCCTAGGACCTGAACTGTTCAGATCCAAAATTTGCTAGCCTAAACACCAATAAATACATATAAAGAAATAAAACAATTCCAAAGTCTTCTTGGAGGATTAGTTGAAGAATTATACACTGCTTTTTTTCTTTCTTTAAATGCTCAATTTGGCAGACAAGTGAGAGTAAGGAAGAAATTCTCTTGTTAAGAATGAAAAGAGAAAATTTCACCTCTCTTTTCAGGTGTTAGAGGAGAAAAGCAATGAATAGAAAAGTGAAATGATTTTTCTCCTTTGGGGGAAAAATAGTTTTAACCTTCAAGTAACTGCAGAGGTTGTTGGAGCTTATACAAGGAAACTCTTCAGAAAGACAGGGACATGAATCATGGGTCGTTTTATCTCTACTTTAAAGCACTTGAACATTCGCATTCCCTAAAGAAAAGAGAGCTGGTGGTGCAAATAATCCAATCTAATGGATTTATTAATATCCCCAGGGCCAGCCCAGGAGGTTCCTTGATTTCTGTTGGTGACACCAGCAGTTTTTTCCTGAAGTTGAGTCAGAGTTTCCTAGTCATGGGGTTGAGGTCACTGGAGAGGGGAAGCATGAGCCACTCTAGGCATGATTTTTTTATTTATAATATACTCGTGAGACGTCATCAGGACTGCTTACAGGAAGTCATGTGCTGGAGCAGAGCCGCTTGTTGCAGGGAGTTTGACAAATGTCTAAAGAATGTTCTGTTAACAATATAAAGGCTCCAGATGGCAAACCGGGAAGGAGAATCCAACTAAGTGCATTTCAAAAGGCCATGCACAGGTTGCCCGGTGTGATACCAGGCCCAGGTCAGTGAGGAAATAGGAATGGACGGGCACGAGCTGGCTGGCCTTGCTCAGTGATATATGAAACATTACAGGGCAGAAGTCTTATGATGGGAATTTATTTTCTAGGAGAAAGGGCTGATGCATTTCCTTTTCCAGCAACATCCATCAGGCCCTGACATTTATTTGACAGTCTCTCATCAGATATTCATGAGCACATAGCCTGAGCGGAACATTGTACTTGGAACAGCGGGGCTAACACGATGGAAAGTTTGTGAGCGGGTGGATGGTACGCACAGGAAAGAGGCAACTATGCCCTGTGTGGTGAGGACCCCGAAGAGGGTAAGCAGAACTGCTCAGGACACAAAGGAGGTACATTTGGAGGTCAAACAGCTGTACTGGAAGAAGAGGCGGTAAGTTCTAGCAAAATAGGAAGGGAAATGAGCCAGGTGGAGAAAGCTGGATGTGGGAAGACTACAGGTGAGAGCAGAGCCCCCTTCCTTCCCTGGTCTCCGTCACACTCCCTTTGCTCATCTCTTCTTCCAAATCCTTCCTACTCCGTGCCATCCTGCCTGTGTCTGCCGTCTTGCCCTGCCTCTTCCTGTGCTGCAAGCCTTCCGTCCTCCTTCCCCAGTCTAATGGCCCCAGCTCCTTCCGGGGTGGAGATCTGTCTTTCTGATCTCCACTGTCAGCTATTATTGAGAGTTTTTTCTCTCTTCCTTCCTGTTTCTCAACTCTTCTCCTTCACTTTTCCCTTCATTCTCTCAGTGAAGATGGCAACTAAAGACCAAAACGTTAAGTAGAAAGAGAGTGGATGGAGTAGAATCTGTGAATGGATTACATCAGGAGCAAAAACAAAAATAAAATCCTTAATGTAAAACGAGTCGCCCACAGAGAAACTGAGATGCTGCTCCATCTTGATTCACCTCACTATAAGCACCAGTGAGGAAGACGAAGTAGTGGATGCCAAAGAGAAGTATGATAGTTTTTCTATATTAGGTCAAGCATCTTTTTTGAATGACTGTTCACTAACTTGCCCAAATATTTTTGTTTTCCATCCCAAATCCTTGGATGCATGTGATGTTTTTCACAGAACCACAGTGGACTTTAATAGTGGCTTTATGCCTTTATGTGTTTTTATTCCCATCGTGCCTAACCTGTGCATATCAAATGAGTGCGCGGTTTAAATTGTTCCTCAGGTTAGAGTTGAACTTGTTCAAAGGCAAAATTCAAAAAGAAAACTTCTCTCATCCAGACAAGGTTAATTTAGTTTGCAGAGATCACAAATAGTTCCCACCACTCAGGAGACAGAAGAAGAATGAGTCTCAACTTTTCTAACTCCCAGCTAATCAAATCAGAACTCTACCAATCACTGGGAACAGGACATACCCAAATTACATCTACAAAGTAAACTCTGCCCAAAGGTATTTCATCTGATAGAACTTTCCAAGATCTTGTTTATGTGTCAGGAACAGAAGTGTGAGAGAAGAAGAAAGAGATGCTCTCTGGAGCAAATGTCTGAGCTAATAACCTAGAATCATCCTGATACTCACTCTTGGGGCTTTGCCCTCCCTCTGCTTCCTGCTAACATACCCATCACTTTGTACGGATTTGTAAACCAGACGTCTGGATCCTCCCCACAGCCCAATTCGTTATAATGTGTACTTGATGGAATTCAGATCCGGGACTCCAGCCAAAATCCATCATCACAAGGCTGAGAACAATCCCACGAGAACGTTTACACTCATGGTACAGGTCCATGACAAGTGCCCCAAGACACCTAGGATCTTATACTTGGGGCTTCTGTGTCCCTTTGGTTTGGTTGGGATTAGAAGGGTTATCTTCACTTGGTATCTTATTTTACCCTTCCATACTTCCTGCAGAAACTGAGAGAATACAGTAGACACCTGTGTTATGGAGACTCTTAGAAAACCCCAAAGTCATGATCTTGTTATGGATCATGTCTGGATGTCCCCCCAAAACCTCATGTGATCCTAGTGTTTTTTCAGAGGTAGCTGGATCTAAAGTGTGTGATGCTGGGATTAAGGGTGAGTGATTGCTAGATCAGTCCACTAGTTGATTTGGCACTGCCCTAATCACATAAATCTGGATAAAATATAAGGACAGAAAGATGCCATTTAGCTCTTGTTGTTTTTGCTGTCTTCTGTCACCATGAGTAGTTATCCTTCTGCCATGTGCCACCCCACCTTGGAGCCAGCTGATTATGGACTAAACCTCTGCAAACTGTGAGCTAAATAAACTTTTCGCCCTTTAACTTTGTTGGCTGGTATTTGTCTCGGCAATGAAAGAATGGAAACTAAGACAATCTCCCCTCAGAAAACCAACTGTAAGTACAGAGCATTGAAGCAAGCTTCAGATGCAGGTAGGTGGCTGGCTTGGTTCATTCTCCTGTCAAGAGGCTCGTTTGCTCACACCAGTTTTGTACGACGGCAAGATGGCAAGCTCTACCTGTTGCAGTCACTGGGATGGAAAACAAACGAATCCTGAAAGCAGAAGTGTTAAATCTGCAAATACCAAGACTGTGCTGTAAAACAATCCCGTAGGTTTCAGTGCACCGCAGTCGAAGTCCACTTCATTTCATTGCTCATAATGATAATGAGATGGGCACAGAGTCCAACCATCCCAACAAGTCTGAAAGAACTTAACCTCAAGCTTAGTGACAGGAAAGACCAGCCAGCAGGGACAGGTAAACCAAGCACAGCCACCATCTCTCTCTAAGATGAAGTGGCTCCTTTGAGCTTGTTCTCGTGTGTTTCCTCTGGGGTCTGCTGCAGGCCACTATGTGGCTAGCCTGTTATCTCCCCAGACACACAGGCTCTGCATCCCATGCAGGCCAGAGCTCAGCAGTGTAGTTTCTGTCACCAGGTCCCAAGTCAGTCTAGAGCAGTCAGGGTCCCCAGCCAAGGTGACCAAGGCAGTCACTCCATCCTCCAGCAGGGCAGCAGGGCAGCAGGGCAGGAAGTGTGAGGTCTGTTACCTCTGAACATCTGAGTTGTCAGGCAGTGGCCACAGCTGTGTCCTACATAGTCCAATGAGCAGCCCTTCCCCCAATGCAACCTTCAGCAGAGCCAGTGTCTCCCTCAGAGGACAGGAAGAAGCCACTCATCTGCCAGCTGGGACGCAGCAGCCCCAGGACTCAGCTGCCAGCAGCTCCTCTCCTCGCCTACACCCAGAGCCAGGGCACCACTGCCAAGGCCGCAAAGCGAAGCATTCTCCCCGGAATCCAGCTCCCCCGCAGAAAGGGGAGCCGCAGCTTTTACCTCCCTGCTGCTGCCATCTCTTCTTTGGGGGACTGGCTCCTCTCTTGTTCTCTAAGGAAGAGCTTGGGCTGAGGGTTTAAATCAGTGACATAAGTGCCTGCATGGCAAGTGCGAGGTTGAGAGTTTGATCCCTGGTACAAAAAAAAAAAAAAAAATCAGACTCTAAAGGAAGAAAAGCCATCAAAGGCCAAAGTCACCCCTAACCATGCAGAAGCAGAGTTCCCATTAGCAGCCACTGCTTGCAGGGTGTGCAGTGCTCCCACACTGGTGCTATGGAGTACGACACACCGTGATTCACCACCTGAGCTTACCCCAAGATTCTGTTTTCCAGTCAGGGTTTCCTGTGCCCCACCTCACACCAGCATCTGGGTGTCATGTACCACTTATGTCTCCAGAGGTGTGATTAAGAATGAGCATCAGTGCTTTCAGGTCCATTTCTTTAGAGGACAGTGTTTACTGAGTCTCATTACATTCTGTTCTGATTACCCCAGCCTCTGTCACACTGCAGAAGTCAGGACTCTGCATAGGAACCCTCTCCAGGAGCATCCCTGGGATGCTTTGTGATTGTGGCTCCCATAGCAACCATTTTCCTCTGTCTCCCAGAAGATAAACTCCAGCTAGAATCTCCATCTGGATCCCCAATATCTGCACAGGCCACCATGATGGTCATAATCAGAAGGTGGAACCATCTGTACCAGCTGAAGGCTCAGGAAGAGCCTTGAAGCTTCCTCAGCCCCCAGCTCCTTCCACCCCAGGAACCAGGCTCATTTAGTCTCCTCCCTGTGATCCTTTACATCCCCTTGGGCCCAGGATGGTCAGAGAGAGTTTCCTCCAAGCCAGAGCCTGTACAAAGAGATCAACTAGAGCACCATTATGAGAAAGGGTTTCATAATATAACTTTCTGATACATGGAGGTTATTTTCGTAGGGCGATGTATGCTATCAGCCATCAGGAATATTAACTGATTTTATAGATATTTGAAGAATAGATTTTAAATCACCCCAGTCATCAACCTTTCTCATTAGCAAGAGAAAGGACTTGAGTGTGTACAGTGCATTGCATTCAGCTCTCACAGATGTACCCTCCTCTTCTGACAACACACCACCCTACCTAGCTACCCAGAATGTATGGACACATCTTATAATGGCTCCCTAAGCAGTGGTGTAGGTCAGAAATGTCAATTAACAGAGAAATGCAGCAGGGGACCAGGAGCAGTTGCAGAAGAAGGAGAGGGAGTGGGGTTCGGAGGAGGAGGAAGGTTGCAGAGATGGTGACGCAGTGGTGAGAAGTGATGGTGGAGATGGTGGTGATGGTGGTGATGGGTTGGCAGTGGAAGGGGTGATGGTGTCACAGAAACATGGAAAGTCGAGTAAATTGCTTACACCATTGGGATATTTAATATTTTAAAGCAAGAGTAGAGGTAGCAGAGCTCAGTAGGAAGAGCACATGCTGAGATGCTAGAGACCCGGGTTCAATCCTTACCCTCCCCTCAAGAATTAAAACAATATCTTAGAGAGGGTTTTAAGCATTGAAGGAAAGATCTTTTGCTGCATGAGAGTGTTTCATTCTATAAGAAACTGCCAAGCTGCTTCCCCGTGCAGTGTACAACTTTGAATTCCCAGCTGCAATGAATTAGCGTTCCTGTCATCACAACCTCTCCATGCCTTCATGTTATCCGTTTTCTACACTGAGACCTTTCTAGTAGTGTGTACTGGTATCTCTGCATTGATTTAAACTGCAATTTCATCATGACACATGACTTATACTTATGACATGTACTCAGGAATCTGCCATCTGTATCTCTTCTCTGGTGAAAAGTCTATTAAGGTCATTAGATACATGTTTAATGGGATTGTTTTCTAACTGTTGAATTTTGAGATTTCTTTGTATATTTTGAATATACAATGTCTCCTCATCTCTTTGACTTGTTTTCTCATTATTTTGACAATGTCTTTCACAGAGCATTTTTTTATTAATGAAGTCCAGCCTATTAATCATTTTCTTGATGGCTGATGCCTTTAATGTTGTATCTAAAATGTCAGTGTCATAGCCAAGATCACCTAAGTTTCCTCCTATGTTACCTTCTTGGCATTTTAGTTTTTCACTTTACATTTAGGTCTGTAATCCATGTTGAGGACATTTTTTTCTTTTTTTTTTTTTTGTCTTTTTCCTTTTTATCGGTACCGGGGATCGAACTCACGACTGCCTGCTTCCAAGGCAGGTGCTTATGCCGCTGAGCTAAATCTCCAGCCCCGTTGAGGACATTTTTGAGGAGAGCATGGTCTATGTTTGAAGCCGTGTAGTTGCATAGCCAGTTGTTCCAGCGTCATTTTTGGGAAATACTATTTTTTCTCCATTGTATTGACTTTGCTCAAAGATCAGTTAACTACATTATGTCAGTCTGCTCTCAATTGGGCTCTCAATTCTGTTCCCCTGACCCAGGTGTCTGTTTTTTACCCAAGACCAAACTGTCTCCATTATGGAAGCCACCTAGTAAGTCTTGACATAATATTTGTCCTTCAAGTTTGTTCTTATCCTTCAATATTACTTTGGCTGTTCTAAGTCTTTGGACTTTTCATATAAATGTTAGAATCAGTTTGCTGGCATCCATAAAAGAATTTTTTGAGATTTTGATTGAGAATGTGTTTAACCTATAGGCTGATTTGAGAAGAGGTGACACTTAACAATATTGTTTTCCTATCTATGAACATGGAATGTGTCTCCATTTAGTTTCTACTTGGCTTCATCTATCATAGTTTTACAGTTCATAGACTAAGCATAGAAGTATGTTCTCTGGGTTTGTAAAGAACTGGTGTAATGTTTTCCCTACATGTCTGGTAGAATTCACCAGTGAATCCATCTGGGCTCTGTGCTTTCTTTTTTGGAAGTGTACTGATCGTTGACTCAATTTATTTGATAGGTGTAGACCTACTCAGATTGTCATTTCAGTTTGGGCAGTGGCTTCAAAGAGTTGGTCTTTCTTATCTAAGGCTATAAAATTTGTGTGCATGGAGCTGTCTATGGTATTTCCTTTCTGAGATCTACAGTAATGTCCTCTCTTTAATTTCTGACACTATAATTTATATTTTCTGCCTTTTTCCCCCTCCTCTCTCTCTTCCTTAGCCTGGCTAGAGGCTGATTGATTTTACTCATCTTTCAAAGACTCAGCCTTTAGTTTCATTAATCTTCTTTACTAACTTCCTATTTTCAATTTCATTAGTTTATACTCTAATTCTTCATATTTCTTTTCTTCTGCTTGCTATAAATATATTGTTCTTTTTCTAGTTTCCTAAAGTGGAAATTTAAATTACTCATTTAGATCTTTTTTCTCTTAGGATATATATCCAGTGCTAAACATCCCCCTCTACCTACTGCTTTAGCCGCATCCCACACTTTTTGGTAAGATGTGTTTTCATTTTCACTTAGTTCAAAGTATTTTTAAATTGCCCTGGAGATTTCTTCTTTGAGCTGTGTGTAAGTAAGAAGTGTTTTATCTAATCTTTATGTATCTTGAGATTTTCCAGTTATTTTGCTGCTATTGATATCTAGTTTAATTTCACTGGGACCTGACAGCACAAATTATATGACTTCTATTCTTTTAAACTTGTTCATTCGCATTATATTGCCCACAATGTTGTTCGTCTTGGTGTGGATTCTGCTGCTGTTTGACAGTGTAGCTGGTAAACACCAACTGCGTAAAGCAGGTCGATGGTGCTGGAATCAACCCCCAGCAGAGATTACGGAGCAGCTGTAGTGGATACCACGCACCGTATTGCTTACCATTTTCCATTTTTGCCCTTGTTCCTATTTTATCTTCTGCTTTTTTCTGCCTTTTGTAATTTTGAACATTTTATGATTCCATTTCTATTCTTAGCATATAAGTTATATTTCTTTCTTTTTATTTTTACTTTGCTTTAGAAGTTACTCTAGAATTTGCAATATACATTTATAAGTAACCCAATTCTAAAAACACCACTTCAGCTTTGAAATAACACTGTACCCCTTCACAGGTATTTTGAGTACCATATAATAACAAAACACTCCAAATATCTCCTTGTTTCTCACATCATCTTTTACTTTTTTTCTATACAGCAAAGATATTAAATTGCATATGTGGCTTGCATTTTTGGCTCCTTGTGTATTTGGGCTCCCTTCATCTGGATGACCTCTGATCCAGCACTGACATTCTGTGCAATTTTTAGATAGATTAATGGAGAGTTGACAGGAAGTGACACTTGCATCAGTCCTGGATCAAGGCTCTGATCTCTGGCCAGAAGCCAGCCGGCTTCCAGCAGGAAGCCCCACCCACCCGGAGGAAAAAGAAAAGGCAGCAAGAGGAGGTCAGTTCTGAAGAGCTGGGCCTTGCGCAGCTTCAGACAGACACTCTCTACAGCAAGTCTGGGTGGCGTTTTGTCATTTCAGAAAGCTCCTCCAAGGTTGTCATTAACTATCCCCAGGGCTGGTGTTAGACTGCCAAAGGCCAGCACATACAGACTGATTGTCTAGGCAATCTCACACTCTTAGACTGATATTTTTGAAGTGAGTTTTATTTCTGTGATGACATAAATTGGGGAGCATATTTGACCTGCCAACAGTGAAAATAATTTTTATTTTCCTCTCTCTTTAGAAGTAAAATTGTTTAATGTCCTGCTGTATATCTGTTTATTATGCCTAAAACAAACAGACCCACTTCCTAGAAAGTTGTTACTAACTTCTAAGTCCTCATGATGTCTCCATCTCCTTTCGATTTTTATTTACACTGCTACCACCTCCCACCACCCCACCTGCCACCATTCCTCTGGGCACTTCGGCCCGCCATCCGGCTCTTGGTATGACCTGTGTTAGTTGTCCTGTGACCCCCCTGGCTGCAACTTCTCCACCTTGTTCACTGGCTCTTCCTCATTTTCAGAGGGGCCTAAAATACCCAGCACGATCTGACTTTTGGGCTCTCGCTTTTTCCTTCACAAAACAGCTCTCAGACTTCACATGATAACTACTTCATTTATTGTTGGCCTCCTTTCTCTAGAACATAAGGGCGCTGAAGGCAGGAACTCTGTTGGTTCAGGCCGAATTTTCAGCAGCTAGAATGGAGCAAACCATTTTAAATAAATTAAAGAATAAGGAGTAGGTGTCTCATAAAATAAGTCCAAAGATGAGCGAATGATGAAATTAGCATAAGTCCATATGGAGTTTTATTTGCAACTTTGAGAACCCAGATTTTAGCCGCTTGATTGACTTATGCACAAGAGCGGGGTCCATTACAGAAGGATGTTACTATTTTAATTCCTCCTCTCATGCACTTACTCTCTCAGCTGCTCATCACTGATGCAGTGGTTTACACTGTGTTAGTTCTGGGCACACACACATGGTTTTCCATGAGCTACTGTCTATCCAGAAGACATGCTAATGTAAGACCCTGGGCAGGAGGTAGGTGAGCATTTAGAAGTGTTTCTGAAGACATAAGATCTATCTGGGGAACTCAAGAGAGGCCATAAAAGTCTTCCACCTGGAGTAGTAATTAGGCTGAGTCTTGAGAAACAAAGAGAAATTCTTTACATGGACAAAGATAAAAGAACATTCCAGAACACAGTATTCCAGGAAATGGGAACAGATGGACAACAGACAACAAGGTACCTCTGAGGAAATACCAGTGGTTAGGCATGGCCTAAGTTTAGACCACATTTCAGAGAGCTATGAGACATGAAGCAAGAGGGGTATGTGAGGTAGGTCATGAAGGGCAGCTGACCAGGCTGATGTATTGTCCGTTCTCTCTAAATAATATGTGGGATTTAACAGAGTAACACTGAGGGAGAAGGAAGAAGTACAAAGTTATCTAGAACCATGAATGACCATTCAAGCTGTGAGTGTCCTCTGAGGGCACCTGCGGAGGGGCAGCACCCAAGTCAACAGCTCAAAGGGCTGACCTAGGAAGGCAGGAAATGACAGGCGTCCCCCAAAGGGGCCCAGGGAATGAAGCCAGGCAGACAGGAAGGGATGAGAGCTTTCCTGGGAGAGAACAGGAGGCTTCGGAGCCAGGGGGTGGGAGAATGGAGAGCACAGCTGAAGTCTCAGGGACTCGGTTTTCTCACCGCCCACATTAATACCCTTCCTGCAAGCTAAAGGCTGCCTAAGTCCTTTTGTTGTCCACACATTGCGTAATCCTCCTTCTCCTTGATCTTCATTACAGAACCACAGAATCAGTGCTGCAGAGCCGGCCGGCACCTTCCAGGGCACTGAATCCGGTCTCTCTGGGTCCTCCCTGTTCAGCTACCCTGAACAGCAGAAAAAACAGTGTGAACCAATTTTTGACATGGCCCTTTATATCTTTTCTTAAAGTATGAATTTGCCTTCAGAGCCGAAATGTCAGCATTTGTCATATTAATAAAAATAACAATTTTTCCTCAAAAATCTCCCGGTATTGTTGATCCTCCAAAGGAAGTCGCGCCATCTTTGTCATAGCTGCCTGGCCCAGGGCACATTCCCAGGTGTGTGGGCAGCCCTGGGAATCCACGGCCTACAGACAGGCCCTGGAGATCGGGGCAGAGCTTGTGCCCAAGGTCACACAGCTGGTGGGGTGCAGAGCGGAGTGGACCTCCAGTCTAGTGTTTCCTGGACCCTCCTTGCTTCTGGGCCCCACATGTGACGCTGCCGAGCCCTCTTCCTTCTGACTCTCACCCTCCCTCTGGTCTTTAATTTCACTGACTGCTCTTCCTTTGTCTCATCCTGCGCCCCCTCCTAACCCCTTGAGGACTCAGAGGCAGAGGAGCCAGGAGGAGGCAAAGCCTCACCCAGAGACAGGGTCACAGAAGGCAGAGCCACGGAGCTCTGCTCCTGCTGCAGCGTCTCAGGCTGCCTGTGAGGAGAAGGCTCTGGCAGCATCAGATCAAAGGTTTATGAGGGCTCTTTCAGCTGCTCTTAATTAATTATACCTTTGCTTGCTGGAGGCACTTAGGACATAGCTCTGAGTCTGGCTTAAAGCATCGAGTCCATTGCCCCATCTCCTCTCTCACCCTCCTCTGCATCTCCACCTCCAGCAGGGCCCCTACGCCCAGCCCGCCTCACTCCGCCCCACCCTGAGTGGACAAGCCCAGACTTCTCTCCTACAAAGGCAGAGAGCTGCTGTTTGGAAAAACCCATTCACTGCAGTCTCGTGTGTCACCCAAGTGGAGAGGGAAAGCTATTGTTTTTCTTTGAAGCACAAATCTAATCTAATCATTCCCTCTGCCTACAATACGCCAGCCTTTCCCTTGACTCCCAGGCCGAGGACCCCTCCCTGCAGGACTATTAACAGCTCCCACTGCCCCTCCCGTGGCGTTAGACTCCACCTGCACACTTTCTTCCCTTTTCTGCTCTAGCTGCCCTGCTTGTGCTCCCCTCTCCCTGCTACAGAGCTTCTGTGTCTGCCATTCCTCAACCTAGAAAGCTCTTTTGTCCCCTTTCAGCCCCTTGTACTCCTCCATATCCTTCTGCTCTCAGCTCAAATTTTCCTTTCGCAGAGAACTCTCCTCTGACCTCCTGACTGTTAAACCTCTCATTATAGGTTCTCAGAGCGCTGAATCCTTCTTTAACTGTATCATAGTCACAGATTTGCATTTATTTGTATCATCAGCTACCTTTTTGTCTACCTCCCACACGGCTAAATGATGCACAAAGGCACAGGCTCTGTAAGGATTTGGTCATCTTTATACCCACATCACTTCATGATATGCCCAGCACGTAGCAGATGCTTTAAAAGAAAAATGTTTAAATAACAAATTAGATAATAAATAAATGAGGAGCAGGTGAGGTAAGTTAAAAAGTAAATTGACCCCGATACTGATAAAAAAAAATAAATTGAATAAATAGTGTGTTTTAGTTACTTTCTCATTGCTGAGACAAAATACTTGACACTCACCAGTTAAAGGAGAAAAGGTTTTCTGTAGCTCACAGTTTGTAGAGGTTTCAGCTCCTAGTTGGCTGCTTCCAAGGCAAGGTGGCATGGCAGAGGGGCATCACAGAAGGGAAACAGTCCATGGCAGGACAGGCAGGAGGTAGTGAAGCAGCCAGCCTGCCTCCTGCCTTTACCTTTGTATTCTAAGCAGGCCACAAACCTTCTGGTTTGTGACACCCACACCCTTTTGTGGACTTTCCCATTACCTGCATCTAGAACTATGCTAAACCAATTGGTGGACTAATTTATTTATCACATACTCTTAACCCATTTTCACATATTCTGGAACTAGCCACCTCCTCAAACCCCCATCTGTGCACCCATGACACTTTGTGGAGACATTCAGATACTGTAACAGAGAGTTTACCAAGCATGCAGAAAGCATTGGGTCCTGCAGTTACAAGAAGAAGGAGGAAGAAAAAGAGAGGGGAAGGAATAGAGAGGGAGAGGAGAGGAAGAGGAAAAGGGGAGAATTAGAGAATGAATGAAAGACTTGCTTGTAAATATGTGAAGACCCATGATTCAGTCCTTGGTCCTCCACGTCTTTGGGAGTTCTTCTTAGGTGAGCACAAGAACTTTCCAGGTTGAGAATAGCCCTCCTCATTTCCCATCCCATTATCCACATCTTTCATATACCTGTCATGAGCAAGTGCTCTGCTACAACTCTGTTGGTTCCCCTCTTTCCTTCATTACCTGCTCTGTTCCCGTATCCAACAAATCCTGCCAACTCCATTCGGAGATATACCATATTTAATCCAACATAGAAAGGCTAAAGGGGTTTATCACCAACAGACAATTACAAAGGAAATTTTAAGTAATATTTTTTGGAGAGAAGGAAAATTGTCTCACAGGAGAGAATTAAAGTGCAAGAAGAAACATAGCCACAGCATCAACAAGAATAAAGTACTTAGGAATAAATTTAAGCAAGGAGTTGAAAGATCTGTGCTTCGAAAACTATAAAACGTTGAAAGGAATTGGAACACACCAACAAATGGAAAGATATATTCAGAAATCAAAAGAATTAACGTCTTCAAAATGTCTATGTTATCTAGAACAATCTGTTATAAAAAAATTCCAATATATACCACAAACATGTTAATAAATTAAAGTCCAAATGAGATTTTTCACAAAATAGAAACTGCGATTCTATAATTCTCAAGGAACCAAAAAGAACCCAGAATAGTTAGGAATGGGGTTGAAAGCATCACATTTCCTGACTCAAATTGTATTACAAAGCTGTAGTAATCAAAATAGTACAGTATTGGCACAAAAGCATACACTAATGGAGCAGAATAAAAAGACAAGAAATAAACTCACCGATTCATACTCAACTAATTTTCAATACAGTTGCCAACTGTACATAATGAGGAAAGTGTAAAGGCCTCAATAAGTGGTTGGAAAACTAGATATACATATTTTTAAAAATTAGATCCTCATACATACAAATAAACTCAAAAGGAATTAAATATTTAAATGGAAGATCTTAAACACAGAGGAAAATAGAAGGGAAAAGATTGGTGATATAAGTCTTGACAATCACCTTTTGGGTATGATCAAAACAGCATAGTCAACAAAGTAAAAATAATCAAGTGGACTGTATCAAACTAAAAAGTTTCTGTACAGCAAAGGAAACAATCAACAAAATTAAAATAATATGGGAGAAAATATTTATAAGCTATTTATCCAATTAATGACATTTTTCTAAAGAAAGCATACAAATGGCATACAGGTGATATGAAACTGTGCTCAGCATTCCTACCTGCCAAGGCATGCAAATCAGTGCTTCAGTAAGATACCATCTCATGCCTGTTAATGCTGCTATTGGGAAAAACTAAAGAGAAATGGGTTCTGGCAAGGATACAGAGAAAAGGAAAAATCTTACCCTATGAATGAATCTTACCCTATGAATGGTAATGTACATCACCACAGCCACTGTGGAAAATTTATCAAGGTTCCTCAAAACTTAAAAATAGAACTACCATACTTATCTTATTTCAGCTTGTAGTCTACAGAGGTTTCAGTCCATAGCTGGCTGGCTCCAAGGCAGGGTGGCACAGCAGAGGGGCATTGCAGAGGAGAAGCAGTCCACGGCAAGAAAGCAGCAAGCAACAACTGAGCAGCGACATCCAGCCTCCCTTTCTCTTTTACCCCACCAAAAGGCTGGTAGCTGCGTGAAACCATGCTGATTCCAATCAGTCTACTAATTTAGTACCACACACTCTTATCCCCAGCATCATGCACCCTGGATCTAGCCAGTTCTGAAGAGTCCCACCCATGAGCACATGGAGCTTAGAGGGGGACATCTAGACACAGGCCAGAACATGCGTCTTTCAGCAAACCCACTACTGAGTATGTATCCAAAGGAAATAAAACATTCAAAGAGACCCCATCCTGCTATACTCATTGCAACATTGTTCACAAAAGCCAGTACATGGGAAAAGACCAAAGTGTGTGTCCAAAGATAATTGGATATTCGATCCCTGGTACCGATAAAAACGAAAAAGACCAAAAAAAAAAAAAAAAAAAAGATAATTGGATAAAGAAAGTAGATTGGTCTCTGTTTTACTCCATTTTTATTACTATAGCTTTGTAGTATAATTCCACATCAGAAAAGATGATGCTTCCTGCTCGTATATGGTGAAATGTCCCATGTTCATGGAATGTGTCTTCCTTAAAAAGAAATAAAAGCCTGACATTTGTGAAAACATGAGTGAGCCTGGAGTACAGTGATATGAGCCAGATATCAAAAGACAAATGTTGCATGATTTCACATATATGTGGTATCAAAAAATGTTACACACAGAAACAGAAAATAGAAAGGTGTCTTCCAGAATAATCAGATGAACTATTGGCCAAAGGTTACAAACTATCTGTTTTAAGATGAATGAATTCTGGAGACCTAATGTATAATATAGTTAGGTTAATAAGAAAATTTTAAGTAGATGCATCAGTAATACCAGCTGCTTAGGAGATTGAAGTAGAAGGATCACAAATCCGAGGCCAGCTTGGGTAACTTAGTGAGACTCTATCTTTTAAAAAAAAAGGTAAGAAAGAAAAAGAAAACCAGTATGTATTACATACTTTACTAAGAAAATCTTGGCCATAAATGTAACTCAGTGGCATAAGTGCCTGCCTAACATGCACGACGTCCTGAGTTTGAGTCCCAGTACAGAAAAAGGAGGGTGATCTTAAGAATTCTCAACACACACACACACACACACACACACACACACACACACACATGCACATGAGTGATGGTACGTTAATTAGTTTCATTAGGGTAATCATTTCACAATACACATATCAAAACATCACACTTTATACCTTAAATATATGCAATTTTTATTTATGAATTATACCTCAATAAAGCTAGAGGAAAAGAAAAAAAGAAGTTCAAGCCAAGAATGGGCAAACATGCAAATAAATCTACATGAATATTTACTGAACAGAACTACAGTAACAATGCATAGTGTTTGAGATTTATTTTTAAAAGCAGTTAACAATAACTAGCACAAGCAGAAAGAACCAGGAACAGACCCACCTCTGCCTGCCAGGCACTGCCACCAGTAGGCCCTTTCCTCTGCACACTCAGCATGGGCCGAAGGAGACAGACAGATCCACCTCTGCCTGCTGTGCCCCACCACCAAAAGGCTACATCCTACAGGCAGCCAGTGTGGGCAGAGAGAACCAGCAGATCCACCTTCACCTTCAGAGAGCTGCCACCGGAAGGCTCCTTCCTGCAGTCAGCCAGCAGGATCAGGGACACTAAGCCAGGTGAGCCCTGGACCTCTGTAGGCCACCATCTGAGGCCCGTGGTTCCCTCAGACAGCCATCATCCACCAGCAGAAACAGACAAACACACCCCTGTGTGTCTGCCACTATCAAGGGACATACAGGCTGAGAGAAGCAGCATCACCTACATGCACCCCTGATCATCAGTGAAGTCCCGGTGTAGCTCCATAGCTCTGGAGAACCCCCTCCACACCCTGCTACCTCCCTGTAAATCAGGAATTAGAGGAACCCAGGTGCCTGTCTCATCCCACTGCACTGCCTAGGGGCAGCCAACATGGGAAGCACCTGAATTCCCACAACCAGCTTGTTGGGAGGAATTCAGGAGAATGTCAAGATGAAGGAGCAAAAGGTAAACTCAGACCTCTAGCCCACAAATAATAAGTCTGGGAAATATGGTCATGGAAGAAAACAGAGTCACACACCTGAAATCTCTGAGAGGATAGCAACTGAAGTCAGGAAACAATTTCATGAGATTGTAAAAGCAGTCAAATCAGAAACAATGTCTCAGGTAAAAGAAGAAATCACAAACATACTGAAAGAATTGTTCAGCAGGTCTAAAGAAGACATAGACAATAAAGAGGAGCATGGGAAAATGATGGAAACCTTGAATGAATGTAGAAAAGAGTTACAATGTGTGAAACAGATTCAAAGAAAGATGCAGGAAATTAAAAATTCAATTGAAAGCTGGCAAAACCCCTTGAAAGAGACTGAAGATAGACGTTCAAACCTTGAAGACAGGATTGCAGCTGGTGATCATGAAAGGAAAAATCTCTTAAAAATAACACAGAATCAGGAAATAACTCAATGGCTGCAAGATGATGCAAAAAAGCATAATTTAAGAGTGATAGGTATCAATGAAGAATCAGGGGTCAACACAAATGAAATTAAAAGGCTATTCACAGAAGTAATAGAGGAAAACTTCCCAAACATGGGAAATGGATCTGGCATACAGATAAATGAGGCATATAGGACTCCAAATAGCCATAACCAAAGTAAATCTATACCCAGACATATAATAATCAAGATCACAGAAACCCAGCACAAGAACAGAATATTAAAACATGTTAGAGAAAAAAGACAGATCACTTATAAAGAAAAACCAATCAGAATCATAGCAGACTTGTCAACACAAACCATCAAGTCAAGAGTTTGAAGTGTTTCAAACCCTGAAAGAAAACAACTTCCAAGCCAGATTGATGTACCCTGCAAAACTATCTTTAAAAATTGATGGAAAAATAAGATATTTCCATGATAAAAAAAACAACTGAAAAAATTCATGACTACTAAACCAACCCTAGAGAGTGCTAAAAAATATTCTAGAGAGAGATAAAGATGACCATGGTTCCAGGAACAGCACCAGAGGAGGATCACCAAACAAGACAGACAACTGAATGAAGGGGAAAAGTGGAAGACCAACAACAGGAGGATAGCAGGGCAGAGACAAACCAATGCTTGCTGATTGTAACCATTGATGTAGATGGCCTCAGGTCAGCAATAAAAATAACACAGGGAGAGTGGATCAAGAAACAAAATCCATTGATCTTATATACAAGAAACACATCTAACTGGAAAGGAAATTCATAGACTGAAAATCAAAGGAGAGAAAACAATTGTTCCATGAGACAGGAAACCAAAAAAAAAAAAAAAAAAAAAAAAAGCAAGAGTTACGATATTTTCACGCAGTGGAAAGCTCCCCGCTATAAAGAAGAATAATCTCAAGGCTCCTGTAGGTAAGTGGCTGCAACTGGAGATCATGTTTATGGCCGAAACAGTTCGAACTTATACGCGTGAATCCTAGCATAAGAAACAGAAGGAGTCAATGGGATCCAAAAGCAAAATAGTTAACATAAGAGCAAAGGGGAGGAAACACCTGGGAGGGAAAGATGGAAACCACTGTCAATTTCTCATTGTCTTATCTTGAACTCTTGCATTATTTACACAATTTTGTTAGGTTTGGCTTTGTTCTGTCTTGTTATGCTGTAAGATGGTAGGGGCAGCTATTTTGAATATAATGGGGTATTTTGTAATCATGTTTCCTATTATATTGCTTTGAAGCTTTATGTTTTCATTCATTGATTTGATTGGTTTTATTCTGTTTTGTTTGATTTTATTATGTGTGATGGTATGAACAGTTATTTTGAAGAAAATGAGACATTATGGCAGCCATCGCTGATTTACTATCATCTTGTTTTGAAGTCCTACCATGCTTTTGTTCTTCTGTTTTGATTGGTGCTATCCTGTTGTGTTTTATTTGATTTTATTATGTGTGATGGTATAAACAAGTTTTTTGAGGAAAATGAGATATTATAGTAGCCATTGTTCATTTCATGATATCTGGTTTTGAAGTCCTGTAATGCTTTCATTCTTTTGAATGGTTTTATACTATTTTGTTATGTTTGATATTATTATATAAGAAGGTATACTCAACTATGTCAAAGAAAAGAAACATTATGGTAAAAAAAAAAAAAAACATGGAAGAGGGACAGTTATGTTTAAACATACCTAAATTTGAACAGTACATAGACTAAGTAAATTTAGACTTTGTTAAGTACAATTAAACTTTAAAAAGTAACTCTAAAAGAATAAAAATAAGAGTTCATATTTTCCAAAAGCTAATAGGGAAAACGCTTTAAAAAAAAAAATTTCTCAGAGGGTTGAGAATATAGCTCAGTGATAAAATCTTGCCTAACATGCATGAGGCCCTGGGTTCAATCTCCAACACCACAGCGATAAAAAATAACCTCAATTAATTTCTCCAAGATGGCATAAAACAAATAAATGTATTTTGAAAGTCAAATAAGTAGTGCAAGATAGTATAAATGAGTACAAATATATTAACAATTACAATAAATGTAAATGAGCTAAAGTCAATTAAGGACAGGGATTGTCAAATTATATTTTTAATATTCAGTTTTATTTTATTTGTAAGAGACATATTTATAGTATAAGAAGTGGAAAGATTGAAAGTAAAATCTATTTAAAAGGCATTATGTAAATATTGAACAAAAATTCACTTTCATATTGCATAGAAAAATCCATGTTAAGCTTTTTAAAAATTGAGCACCCACTAAATAATGAAAAATCATTAAATTTGAAAGGAGAAAAAAATTCAATCATGTATGAACTAGTAATACAATACAAATTTACAAGTCAAATTTGGTAGAATTTCAAGCAATAATTGCCAAATCCATAGTAACAGACTTTAACATATTTTTCTGTGAAATTAAAACATTAAATCAACAACAACAAAAATTAACAAGGGTATAGAAGATCTCATAACACAATGACACACTTTTTAATGGGCACATATGGAGCCTTGCATTAAGAATTTGGAAATCATATGTATGAAACTTATTCTAGGGCATATATGAAATTGAGGTCAATAAAAAAGCTCACCACATTTCAAAGAATCTATATATACAGATATAGTGCATAAGTTCAATTAGCTTAAAAGAAATGACAAAGAGGTACTTTTTATAATATTAATTTTAAAAATTAGAAGCATATTTCTAGTTTACATAGGTGCTCAAAATGGAACCATAATAAAACTATAAAATCATTATCAACGTTCATGGCAACACTACCTGTCAAAACGTGTGGCCTGGAGGGTGGTTTGCAGAGACAATTCTGTAGTCTCAGGCCCTTCGGAGCTCCCCTCTATTACACAGTTCATCCATTCACACTCATTCAGGGACTGGTCTGGTACCGTAAACATCACACGGATGGAGACTGCCACGCTATGGCTCCTGGAAATAGCTGTGGTTGCTGATGGTTTCAGGATGGAAACCCTGTACTAACCTGGTCTGTTTTCCAACTATGGATGTGCAGGAGCTGCTCAGAGCTTCGATTCTCTTGCAGTGAGCATGCTGCAGGCTATGCATTCCCACTGATAATAGTCAGAGGCATAGACAATTGTCCCCTGCTTGGCGGATGACAAATACAAAAATCCTTCAGATCAAAAGGGGACACGGCATCTCCGGATATTTTCTTACCTTCCTGATGTTCTACCACAAATACTGCCTTTTTCATTCTCTTTTCGACAGTTTCCCACCATATTCTTCCCACTAGAAAGTGAAAAGTTTTGTAGGACTGGAAGAATATGCCCTTCTTTTTGTCTAACAGCTACTCAGAGGATGTTTAGAAGAGAAGAAACCAAAAACACTTATGGGTTTCCCTAGAGCAGAGGGCGCGTAGAGCATAAGGAAGAGGCATGGAGCCTCCTTCACATCTTGCGAGGGGGTATGAGGTAGCGAGCGACAGGTGTCAAGTTGGTTCAAAAGACTCAGAGAATGTTTTATTGTTGACAATTCATTAATTTTTTAAACCACTATCAGGTTTTACAGTGGAATTAACATAGGCTCAGCCTTTGGTCCATTTCCTTTTCTCTTTGCAAGTTGTCCTCGGTTACAGGTTTTTGTCAAATAAACTGTGTTCTCTATTTCCCACCATCAGTTATCTAATTCCCGTGTTGCAAAGAATCCCCATAATCTTGTTTTCTTGATATAGAAGGCTGTTACTCATCTTTCAATTACAGGGACATATTCTGAGAATGTGGAGGAGCAGTTGGATTTTTAAGGCAAGCGTCAGCCCAAGCATTTGTTTGTTCCGAAACGTAATACTTGCTGTATATTATTTATTAGGTGTCCTCATTATGTAAGACATTTTAATTACAGTGCTATCCCTGCCTGCATTCGAGATGGCTCTTCTAATGGTTAAAAATAGTGCGCGTGACACAGCTGAGGTCTTTGATACTGTCTCTGAGCAGATAGCAGAGTGTCACAGTCGATGCAAAGCAGGAAAGATAAATCCTGCTGTTCATCATTAGAACCCGCTGTGCAGCTATTATAGTTGCACTGTTCAAGTTAAAACAGTGGCAATGAGTCAGACGGTCTCCCCCTCGGGCTTTAGAAAACTTGTGTATTTTACCAAGATGGATTTACACGTGAGGCATGCATGACAAGCTTGCTGCAGATGCTTCCTCCGGGCTGAGTTCCAAGACAAGGCACCAGAAAGCAGGAAGACAGAAGCAAAAAGCAGCTCCACGGTCCTGTTCCTCCTGTTCCTCAAGGACCTCCTCTCCCCAGAGCTGTTTTGCCATTTGTTTAAAACTGAGGTCCCCACAGGCCAGTCTTCGTCCCTGAAGGAACTTGACAGATGATCAGCCTCTAATGACACTCACAATTTATGGCTCTGGAAAAGTCTGAGCTGCCTACATGGCTGGCTCTTTTTAGATAGGGTGTAGGGCATGTTCAGGGTGCTTGAGTAATGTCCAAACTAACTTTAATAAATCTCTGCAGAAACAACACTACCTCTTCTTTTTGAGATTAAATTAAAAGCAACTTTTTAAATGCCTGCTTTATAGAATGATACTGCACGCTTTATATTTCCCCTTGCTTGTTTATAATAGTCGATGCCCTGAACTGGTCTTTATTACCAAAGTCAAATATAAAACACCAACCCCCTGGAAGAAACCAGAGAGATTAGTCTTCAAAATACCATTTGTGGGTTTCTTTCTAGATTACAAAAGGAGTAACCATTTGTTGTACAAATATTGTTAAAAACAGAAAAGTAGGAAAAGAACATATGGGTCACCCATGATCTTGCCAAGGAGAAATTATTTGCTGTAGCCTTTCAGTATTTGGGATTGGCATACTTTTATAAGATTCTGTCACATATATGTATTACATATACACATATATGAAAGTTTTCATTTAACATATCACAGCCATTTTTCACATTAATGATTATTATCCCAAAGTATACCTTTTAATAGCTGTGTAGCATTATATCATATGAGCATAGTATGAATTTGAAGACCACTCTCCTATTATTGAACATAGAGATTATTTTTAACTATTCACTATTATAAATCCTAAGCACCTTTTTTTAAACAAAAGAGCCATCTTTGCATTCTGGTCTGTATCTATTAATTATTGTGTACATTACTGAATTAAATTTTCCAGCACTGTATTTTTTTTTAGGATGTTTGCACCTGGTAATGGGCTGTTTCTAAAGCCTACGAGAAGTGCATGCAAACAGAAGCCCTGTATTCCGTGTTAGAGTAGGAATAGTCTTAGTAGTACAGTTCTTCACCACTGTGCCTGCTGCAGGTCTTCTGAAGAATGCAAAGCCAAAGTTCTTCCGTTGGCATTGGAATTAGAGCAACTGTTCTATTATTGTGTGCAAACTCCTGCTATAAATAACCTGACAGTATCCATCTGCATGGCATGCAGAAAAAGCGGAAACAGGGAAAGTTAAGACCAAAATAGACCTGGGGTCCATCTGGTCCGCCCTTTCCATGGAGCCCCAAACAGATGGTGCAAATTCCCAAGATATACCTGCCTAATGGCATTGTCCTGGGGGTGGTGTGGGCGGGGTGGATATTCCTTCAAGCAAATGGCCCAGCCAAAAAGCAAAAAAGAAAGGGAAAAAGTTATAGGGATATATCTTTTCATTTGACATATAATTCTCTGGACAGCTAATATAGTCCAAGGAACTCTTCTGGAACCTGGGGATACAGTAATAAATAAGAGAGACGGGTTCCCTGGCTCATGGTCCAACTCTATTTTGGCAGCTCTTCCTTCCCTCTCCTCACCTGGCTTCTCTCTGTCCTCCCACCACATTCTCTGCCTTTCCTTGTGCTATGGTTTGGGTCAGTGTCCCTTAAAGACCCATGTGTCAAAGTCCGTGGGAAGTGATGGAACCTTCACCAGGTGGAGTCTTCACATGGTGGAAAGAAGTGGAGTCACCATAGAGGTGACCTCAAAGGGCATATTAGGACCCCAGCTCCTTCTTCTCTGCTTCCTGGCCCCCACAAAGTGAGCTGCTTGCCCTGTTATGCACTCCCAGCATGAAGTTCTGCCTCACCATTCACCCTAAAACAATGAGGACAACTGACCTCGGAACAAAACTTTGGGAATCAGGAGCCAAAATAAACCTTTTCTCCTTGTAAGTTGATTATCTCAGGTGTTTCAGCACAGTGATGTAAAACTGCCTAGTACATGCTAACACCTTTCTCTTGGTCAGTTTGCAACAACCAGTCAGATTTCAAAAATGTCTTCAGGCTGATTCTTCCTCCATAAACTTACCAGGCAGCTATGGAAGTCTGAAGCTGTGACCTTTGGGTCCTTGAATCTTTACTGCCCAGCATAGTGCTTAGAAAGTGCTCTGTAAAAATGAAATCAACAAGATTTTACTTCTCAAAAGAAGAATCTCATCATCTGAAGAAACTTCAGAAATTGGCATTGTCTGCTCTCCCTGATCTCTACCCAGAAACTTGGAAAATCTAATCAAACTCTCCCTGGGAAGTCTGGCAGGGGGTACCATGTACATCATCTCAGGTAGATACTAAAGAGCTCTGACTGCATTAAACTTGGAGTAGCTCTTCTGTCTCATGGATCTTGCTAGCATTTGTCAACTCTGAGCACAGACATGCAGATAGATAGAGACAGACAGGCAGATATATATAGATAGGCTGGTAGATAGAGATAGATGGATGATAGAGGAAGTCAGAACTGGCAGAGAACACCATGTGTCGCTGGTAGGAGACGGATGAAAGACGAAAAGTAAGACTGATTATAGCCCAAAGCACCAAAGCCCAGAGTGATCCACAAAGAGATGAGCATCATGAGGAGATTCAGGAATTAACCCTTGTCTGTAGACAGTGGCAGGACTTGGAAGGTTTCTGAAAAGCAAAGGCTCCCCACTTTTTTTGCTTGCAACAAGAAAAGAAAAAGAGAGAATAGTTTGTGGATGTTTTCAGGTAAGACAAATGAAGACATGCACCCATATACATGGAGGACTGAATCGTGTGCGAGAAATAACGGGGTGGCTTTGAGGCATCCATTCTGAACAAATCCAACCCCTCCATATGTCTTGAGCAATATTGCCTCAATTTCTGCAAGAGATACAGAGAAGACCTGAGATCCTTGTTGATTCTGGGTTCTGGGGTTCTTGCAAGGAAGATCTGGAGAAGGCTTTGAAGACAGAGAACTCCGTCTTCATCTATCCACTGCTCAGCACCCACCCACCTGCACCCCTGAGGTGTTTCCCTAGGGCTCTGCAGGGAGAGGATGGTGCAGGTGACTGTGAAGCAGGCAGATAAAGATATGGAAGAGGGAGACCCAACAGCCCAGCATTTCCTAGCTTCTTGGCAAGCTATGACTCATGAGAACATAAGTCAAGTAAATGAGAATAAACTCAATTCTAAATGTGGTCCTTAATCTAATCCAACCATCAGTGCCAAGAAGGATAAAATCGACTAGGAAAAGTCTCTATCTGCCAAATATCTTTTGTGAAGACACAGGAAATGTCCAGTGAAATTTGCCTCCTTATACAAAGTCTTGATGTTGCATTTCTTCAGCTCTTTCATCCTCCTTTTAGGAAACCCACCTCCAAATATTCTGTGCTTCCCACTGGGATTAAGATACAGAAAGTCAAGGAGTAAACTCTGTATGAGCTACCTCTCATTCTCAAGTGAGAATGAAGTAATTTTTCTTGTTAGGAAATTCTGAGCAACCACTGAATCAAAAAAAAATCTGAAGGCAGGTTGAAAAAAATCTTCATTTGAAGGCTAACTTCCCCTTAATTCCTTCTTTTCTGTCCTTAGGATTAATAGGAGCCATGTCCTGATATCAAGAGAAGAATAAGCCACCAAATGAGGCAGATGGACACTGAAATGATTACTAAATGTGACCCATTGTCAGCCAGTACAGAAGATGTAGAATCCTGGTTCCATTCGTCCCCTTTATGAATAGTAATTCAGTGACCTTGTTGTGGGGAATTACCACAAGCGTCAGTCCTGCCATTTCATCTCCAGAATGAACAAGGCTCTCTGGAAGCTGCCTCCCCTCATCTGTCAAAGCATAATTCTGTTGAGCATGGAAGCCTTAGCAGGCAAGTGGCCATGGTGTCATACTTAGGCCCCTTTAGCCCAACAAATACCAAGAGATGATGGTCTAAATCCATGTAGGAAAGTGTAGAGATCAGTTATACAAATTCTCACTTGAGAATAAACCTGTTAACAGTGTGACTCTTTTGAGAGCACAAAAGTAAAGACAGGATTGGATACACTGTCTGTGTATGTTCCTTAGTCTGTTTCAGGTGAGTATTTGAGTGACTTTTTCAAGGGCTACAGGGGCTGGCATCTCATGAAATGAGTACCCCAAACCAGGTCCTTTGGGGTTGACTTTGTAGATTTCAGTTTGTCCTGCAAATAGACTTGTGGAAAATAAGGAATAGAGGAGGACACAGTCACTGTCACAGCTTGCATTAAGATGACTCTTCAGGAAGAAATGACAAATTATAATCCTACAAGATTGGTGAAAGTTATTAAAGCTTCAATCGAATAAGGGTAAGATGTATCCACCGCATCTCATTGATGTCTGGCATAGCAGCTCCAGAAGGGGAGTATTACTAGCTCTGTCTTTGTAGATGGCAGAATTCAAGCTTTGAGTGGCTACATGACTTGCTCAGTCACCTAGAGAAGAGAGAGCATAGCTGATTTAAACCCAGGATTCCAGATCCTGTTCTTATCACTGCTACTGACCAATTTATGCACAGCCCCAGCCATGCAGTATTCTAGGAGTTTCCATGGGTAAAAATGGAGCAAACCCACATCAAGCACGGCAATGACTAGAGAAAGCCAACCAGGTCATCTGGCAATTTTTTTTTCTTATGAGGAACCAGCCATCTCCTATTCTAAGTAAAATTCAGGCCCCCACAATACCCAAGTTTGTCACCTTGACAACTCTAGGAAGAATTCTGGGCAATGGTAATTCTATGAACAATGTGATCAAAAGGTGGGAGACATGCTAAATCCCTGAGGTGCAAAACACTGGATTACAACAAACACATTCCATGCATGTATTTTAGCATAATAGTAGCCAGCTGAGCATCCCAATAGCTCTGCCTAGGAGACACAATAAGCAATATTCATTTTACATACTTGGCATGATGAATGGCAAGGTGTGTGCCTGTGTGCAAAAGTGTCAAACTGAGAGTCCTGCCCACATAATGCTCCATCTAACAGGTTTTGTGTATATTTACCTGAGCATCACAGGGGTAAAATATACCCACACTACTCTTCCATTCTGTAAACATGATTTTTACCATAAATGGAATGTAGATGTGATTCACAGAAGCTATACCTAGAGAAAGCAAAAAACTATCTATGCTTTTACCCACTTGGTAGATGAAGGGCAAGGTCTGGGCAAAAGATACAAAGCAGTGATAGGTGAATTTTACCCATAAAATGCTTATTGCAAATTTTTTTTAAAAATTTTAAAATTTTATTCTAAAGAGGATAAAAACAAGAATAATAAAACAGAATAAAACCAATCAAAAAAAAAACCCCAGTGTAAGTGGTACAGGACTTCAAAACATGAAACCAACAATAGTTACCATGGTGCTTTTTGTTGTCTTCAAAATAGCTGCAGATACTTTTACCAGCAGTAAAAATCAAATAGAACAGAATAAAGTAGAAGCAATAAAAACAAAGCAGTGAATGCCACAAAGGACTTCAAAACAAGCCAATAATAAATCCAAAATTGCTACTATCATGTATCTTGCTATCTTTGAAATAGCTGCCCATGCCATCAGATTTAACATAATCAAACAAAACAAAAGAGAATAAAATCCAACCCAACAAAACAAGGAAAATTATATAGGATTTCAAAACAAGACCATAGGGAATTAACAATGGCTATACTCCTCAGAAGAAGATCCCCTCTAGAAGCCACACTGCATACTGCTATCCTCTGAACCAATGATCAGACCACTGGCTATAGAACTGCAAGGTCAGTGAAACACCAAAGCACTACAGGCATCCCAACTGCATTCCACCTTGATAGCTATCATTACAGCCTGTGTTCCTCCAGATTAGCCAGTCTTTTGCAGGGGGATCTTCTTGTTTGCCAGCCTGTGCACTAGAAAGGGTTGGGATCTGGCTGTCGCCAGTCCAGTGGTGGCCCTCAAATGGTGCTGGTTCCCAGAGGGGGCTTGCTTCCTGGTATGGCCTTATTCTCTGCAGGCCACAAATGTCACTGACTCATGGGGAAAGGTTTGAGTCTGGCTATCCCAGTCCACTGGCAGCCTGCACATTATTGCTAAATTTGTGTGCATTTAGGATTTGTTTTCTTTAAGTTTTCTTTTGATATTTTTGTAGAAGTAGCTCAATTCAGTATAATGGCACATGAAAAATCAGATTTGCAAGTTTTCAAGGAGATCAAAGTGAATCATCAGATCATTCATGCATGGATGATGAAGATGATTATAACTTTGACATTGGCCATGTGAACCAAAGTTCTTGGGGCAATAAAATGGAGCAAGAACCAACTGACACAGACACAGGGAATGCAGACCTCCTTGATTTGGATGACAAAGAAAACTGCAGTGTGAGTACATATCTGACTAGTAGAAATGGTACAAAATGGTCATGCAACCAAATGGTACAATCCCATGTTAGAACTAAGTCCAAAAATATAGTGAGGATCTTGGCAGGGGTAAAACCTATTGGCTAGAAGCCAGCACTGCCACACAACACTGGAAATTTTTTTGTAACAGATGGAATGATATGAGATGTTGTGAAATATACAAATGTGGAAATATAAGTAAAATAGAATGCACTGATAGCCATACTCACAAATGTATTTATTATGACACCTCACTAGCTAAACTGAAAGCATTCATAAATCTGCTGTACCTAGCAGGGTTTTCTCACGGTGATCACAGGAATGTAAAAGACTTATGGAAAAGTGATGGTGTGGGTTTCAGGTTTGTAGAGCAAAGATGACAATAAGATTTGGTTTCCTTCAAAATTGCCTGAGGTTTGATGAAAAAATCATCTACTGACAAAGAAAAACAACTGATACTCTGACTGCTATCCACTTATGGTTTGAAAGATTTGTTTGGAATTAACAAGCAGTTTACACACCATGTGAATGCGTAATCACTGATAAACGTCTTACAGTGTTTCATGATCACTATAACTTCAGGCAATATATTCCCAAAAACCTTTCAAAACGTGGCATAAAATATATGCCCTTATGGATGTGAAGACTCATGTTTTCAACTTAGAAATTTATCCTGAACTCAGTCACCAGTTATTTGTATAGTAATAAACCAAATGATGTCTTATTTCCCAAATTGATTGAAATGTGGTATTTGACAATTGGTTTCCCAGTTTCCAGTTGATGTTACATTTGATTACAGAGCACAAGTTGACCAGTGCAGGAACAAAGCAGAAATTTCAAATGAAATCCTGCAGTTTCAAAACAGAGAGTTCACAGTACAATCTTTGGATTTCAGAAAGATTGAACATTGGCCTTCAAATATGGCAAAGAAAAACCAACTGGTATTGTTGATGTCAACACTGCACTATGTTGGAAATATTGATAGGGAAATCTTGACAAAACAAAAGCCTAAGGTGGAAACTTTCCACAACAAAGCCAAAGGAGAAGTAGGTGTTGGTGAGTTATGCACAACGATGATGTCACTTGAAACACAAAGCACTGCCTAATGGTTCTGTTTTATTCAGTCCTAAACATGTGTGACATAATAGTTTCACCGTGCACAAGGAGAGTACCAAGTGCAAGATGAAATTTTCTTGGAAGATTGGGACTGGAACTCATAAAAGATCATTTGTAACAGAGGGAAAACAAAATGTTTCTGCCCAGGGAACTATGCAAAAGAAACTGGAATACACTGCTGAGCTGACAGGTGAACAGATAGGTGCCTGTCACAGAAAAAAAACCAAAAAGATGTCAACTGTGCCCTACGGGGAGGGATAGGAGAGCAAAACATAAACATTGTCAGTGTAAGTGATGCATAAATATAAAACATGCAGTTGTCATGTGTGAAGACTGCCTTGGGTGTGACAGTTTACGCAAAGATTATTTCTGTGGCAGACTTTCGTTTGTACTTACATTATAGTTCACATATGTTTTTATTTCTGATGTTATCTTTTAGGTTTAAGCAAGTAAACAGCTGATATGAAATTGTTGGTGTCTATTTTAAACATGCAATACATATTAAGAATTTAATACCTTATTTTATTAATATTTTGTGTTCTTGTTAACTACGCATTGCATAATATAATAAGAACCTCCTGACAAGACAGCAGGATCAGCAAGATGTCAGGTATGTCCTAAGAGGCCAGGAAAGCAAAGCCCACATGCTGTCAGTATAAGTGATAAGTGTGCATGGGACACGCTGTTGTCATGTGTGCAGACTATCTTAAGTGTGATCACTGAAGTAAAGATTTTTTTGTAGAGTTCTATTGGTATTTTCATTGTAGTTCATATGGATATTATTTCTGTTGTCATCTTTTAGGCTTTGCACACCAAAAAACAGTTGATCTTGAAATTTCTGATGCTTTTTTTATAAACACTCAATAAATATTAAAAATTTAATATTTTATCTTGTTAAGTACTCACTGTTTAACAAAGTTCATGAAATTAAACTTAATAATCCATCAATAGAAATATCCTAAAGAATAAATGTGACCTTTATGACAATAATGGGCCTTTATGACAAAATTGGTGGTATAGCCAATGAGTAAAAGATATCAGAGGACCCCAGACCTGGGAAAGTTATAGGCAGGGGACAGGATTCAACTTGCCAAGGAGAGACAGAGGGAATGCAAGTCTCCGGTAGAATTAAGCCTCAGGGTGTCCTTTGTTCCTGCTAAACTTCACCTAAACCCACCCATGACTCGCACCCTTGAAATAGCAACAAAGCATCCCCATTCCAGGCTCCCGACCTGCCCCAGGTACCTCCCACCCACAGCTCAGAACTTCCCTGCTGAGCCCCCCTGCCCCTGACCTGGGTGCATTGGCCTCCTCCTGTCACCTGCCTGGACCTAACAGCCCAAATCCGGCTCTTGCTCTGCTGCAGATACTGACTTTGCCTCCTGTTGTCGCCAACCATTTCAAGCTGGTGCCAACTGGAAGAAAAATGGGATAGGGGAAAACTATCTTTCCTGCCTGGTCCAAAAATATCACCCGCACTGCATCAGTGGGAAGTCTATGTTCCTGTATCTGTGGGAAAACCATGCGAATCATCTGACAGGACATAATAATAGCTAAAGGAGTTTTTTAATGGGCTGAAATGTTTGAAGTGGATGGAATTCAATATTATATCTTATAACCTAAGTCCCTACTTCAAGGACAAAGTGACATGGTGTGCACGTTTTATAGTGAGCTAAGTGGAGTTTGATTTAACCCAGTTTGAGGCGAGGGAGCTTAGTGTCAAACACTGCTTGACGATTTGGCTCGAGAATGAGATATTTAAATTCTTCATTTGAGTTTCCTGAGTCTTTGTATTGAAAACTACAGCTAAGTCATGGAAGCCAGCGGTATCCGTAGGAGACAGATACCCAATTGAAAATGAAACAGTCTTGGTTTTCACATACCAGAAAAACAAGAGAGAGTGGAAATCAGCAAGACCCCATCAGAGAAACCAGAGAGCAGAGGACAGAGCCACTCTTTCCCAGGAGATTTCACCCTGGTGTTTTCTATAGTGAGACAACAATCAGGCAATAATAAGCAGAGGAAGGACAATGGGGAGATTAATTCCAGAGAAGCCACCAGAGAGGGGCCTCTTCAGAAGAGGGACCCTGGGGATTAGCACATCAGTGCCTGCACAAGACTCTGAACCTGAGTCCCTGTCAAGGTCCCAGACTGTCAATGCCCCATCTTACAGCCACACAAGTGCCAGACTCCAAAAGACACCCACGAGCCTACCTCTTCTCCGCCTGTACCAAGCTCCTTGACTTCCAGAATGGAGGAATGGAGAGATATTAAGAGATTTGTTTGGAATTTCCCACTGGAGTCTTTTTATTCGTGGGTCTTTCTTCTTGAGTCTTTCTCTTTCAAGGGCCTTTCTCTTGATAGAATCTAGAGGGCTCGCCTCGCTGTGCTGGGTCTGAGAGAATCCTTTTCGATAAAGGAGGAAAACATGCCCTACCCATGGGGAGTGCATAGCTTAGTGTTCTAGAATAGTTTAATGATCTTTTTCCTTCCAGAATCATTTTATAATCTTCTCTCTCAGATTTCTAAGAGGACTTTGAAGTCCAGACATCATTCTGCACAGAAAGAACAACCATACCAAGTCCAGTTGTCCTATTAAAAATCAAGGGGCCTGACCATTCCTTCTCAGTTTTTCACTTAACTTCTTAGAAAGTTTGTAAGTCTTCTTCATAGACAGCGCACACGTTTTCTGAAGAGTGGCTTCGCTAAATAGCGACCTATTTTGTTAATTCTTCAAGAAGAGGCACCAGGAATTTAGTGTCTTCTATCCTTGCCTTCAAGAAACTTGGGGTGTAGCAGAGAAAACTGGATTTATTATTAAGGAATAACTGGTGCTACTAATAACTAAGATGTGAGTGCAGAGCCCTGAAAAAATAAGACAGAGGGTACGTTGGAGGTCTAAGTGTGTTAGAGGCCCTTTCCGTGGGCAAAATGTACCAAGCTACATCTGATTAAGAGAGAAGAAGGGAGACCAAGTCAAACATATTTCTCTATTTGTCTTTGATATTTTTCTAACTGAATAACCCAAGCATGCAGGAACAGTGCTGGTTTCTGTATCCCTTTTACCTGGCCTTTATATGAAATTACAGCTTCTTAATTAATGCCTTTGGATTTGCGAAGCAAATAATTATGCAATATGCAAATATTAAGCATCTCAAAGGACATTTGACATTTTAATTGTTTCCACTTCTTGGGACAAGAATTTGAGAAGTTTATTTTCTTCTGGAAAGTCTCATTTCCCTGCAACGTAGACTCCTGGCCCCTCACATGGTCCCCTTCAGCTCTCCAGAGTGTGCTCCACGGTCCTTGTTCCCATGAAATAAATAATTCATTCACAGACCAGAAGCAAAAGAAAGAGGAATGAAGTCAGAGTAAACTGGAAATCCTCCCTTTCTTATTTTTTTAGAGGAATCCAAGAGAATACGATTCAAGCTAGTGCATTCCCTCCCGAGCACCGCAGAGAAAGCCAGTAATTGTCAGTGTGTGGCTCTCATAATGTCTTACAACAGCAGACTCAAGACAAAAGCCAAATGCCTCTTAGCACAGTAATGGCAGGGGCTAATGTTATGAAAAGGGCGAGAACAAAGCTTTCCTAATAGAATCACGCTATGTCTTCTGCCCAACTTATGACTGAGTCACCTCCACGCGCATGTGAGGTATGCTCTCCTCTCAAGAGAGCTCCAGGGAAAAGCCGCAGGGGAAGGAGTCAGCGTCACATACCTCTCTCTACTGCTGGTGCAGCAGGGATCAGTTCTCTCTCCTGTATTGTCGGCAAGGTACGTAAGGGACAGAGGTGATCCTGTGAGAAGGCGTGGGGTCTCCCAAAGAAGAGAGTGAAGATGTGGGACAAAGTACTTAGAAAGGGGACTTCGTGAACAAAACAGTGTCAAACATGAAAAGATTGGAAGGGCCAACACATGCGTGGTGCATTCTCACTTTCCAAGACTTGGGTTTGGAAAGGCCTTCCTTTCTCTTGGGCTCAGTGGTTGGCGATGTGAGTGAAGGTCCTGGTGCTCTCTCCCACTGTTTGCTAACTGAGAACTTTCTGACCCTTCAGGGATGCACTTCTTTCATCTCCCTGGTGCTCCAGCACGTCTGTTCTTGTCTGGAGGGAGGACAAGGCAAGGTCCAGGATGGCAGTGCTTCACACCCATCCTCCGCGTATGGGTTGCAGGGTAGGCTCCACACGGGAATTAGGTATGAGACCAGATTTCCCAGTTGGTTAGCTGGAAACTTTCTTCCATATAGAAAATAAAAGGCCCTTCTGTATTCCAGTCACATAAGTCATGGACATATTAGAGGAGGTAAAAGACAGACACAGGCAGTGAGCTTACAGGCCGCTCCCAGACCTGGTAGTTCACCCGTCATTCTCATGCATATTCAGCTCCCTGGCTGATTAAGGCATCCAGGCCCAGCAACCAACCTCTTCTGGTGAAAGCGACCATCCCTAAGTCAGCTCTCCAACTTACTAACACTACGCTCATGACACAGAGCTTGGGAACTAACATATGTTATCCATCTCCCAGAATCTTAATAATAGGATTATTAAGGCAGGAATGAATGATCACACATTCTACCAAAGGAAAGACTGAGGCTTAAAGAGATTGTAGCAGACACTATCAGTCACTGATCCATCAGCCACTCGTCCTTCAGCCTACCTTTCTAATGAAACTCTAATTTTACTTAGATAGCCACACTCTTTCTGCATAGGATGTCCTTCCAGGATGAGGAGGGCACTGTGCCTTCTCTGCATCAACCATGATGCCCTTTGCTGTGACTATTTGAAAGGTGGGCATGTGACATTTTTCTGGTCAATACAATGTGATATTGTATCTCTAGAGAGTTTCTAGGACAGTTTTATTGCTGATAATAGAGACAAGACCACTTCTTGTGCTGGATATTAGTTCTACATTGGATTCCTGGAAATGTAGGCAGCCATCTTGCAATGTAGGCAGCCATCTTGCCAGCAAGACTACAACCTAATCCATTGAGAAAGAAGAAAATGCTGGGGAAAAAATCAAGGCTCTTCATTTATACTAATGATCCCCTGAATGCAGTGCATCCCTAGAATTACCTTGAGTATAATTGCTTAATAAAGGATCTAAAATGTTTTCTATGATTATTTGATCACTCTGGTTTGGGATTTTTCTTACTCCATCCCCAAACACCCTGACAGATAGAGAAGGCAGGTAATGTGCCTAAGATAACGCAGCTCAGGAATCACAGAGTTTAGATAACATTCAAGTGCTGTGGAGTTATGAAGAGCATACACCTCCGGCTCTGCTGAAGTATATAAAAAGCAAAGGGTAATTTCACAGGACTCATTAGACTTTCTCCATGGGAAGATCTTTCTGTTAGTTAGGCATCTGTCAACTATTTAGTCCTTTAAGAAGATTGTAAAAATGATTTTTAAAAATACAAAACAAATCTCCTCTCTTCACATTATTTTTCCTTTCCAAAGCATCACAATTGCTTCTTATTCTGTCCATAACACTAAGATAACAGGATTTAATTACCCAAGTTATACACTACCAGCATGGCAAAAATGCTTTGGCCTGAAAAAAATAAAGTTTATTTTTTTAAAGAAAAGAAATGCTACATCAACATAGTGACAGTGGACACAGAGACAACAATTTTATTTACTTTATCTCCTTGCAGATAAGTCATTTTGAAGAGATTATTTGGTTTTGATGACCTAGGATATTTAACAATGCTGTGCCCAGCAATACTGACCTTGTACCTCAAATATAGGAAGCTATAGATTCAAGCCATAATGGCTTATTTGAGATCCTCTCTCCCTGTACATTTCCAAAGGGGGGTACGATCATGATTTTCCACTTGGATGGGCTGGTGTTCAGGATGTCATAAGAATCAAGCTGTTTAGTTTGCCTCACTGGACCTGGGAGAGCCTTCTAGACTAGGATTCAGCAGCAACGTCTAGCCTACATGGTGTCCCCAAGTGCCAGAGAAAGAAGAAAATGAAAGAGAATGGAAAAGAGCGAGAAAGAGTGGGGGAAAGCCAGAAAAGAGTTAGCACATGTGGTGCCAAGAACTTCATCAACAAAACTCTCCAGCATGTGCTTCTCCAGGGTCTTGTGCTGCCTTTGTATTGACTAAGTCCAAGTTCAAGTTGCAAGAACCAGGGTCCTCTCTGGTGATGTAGCTGATATGCATGTTGAGATCAAGTAGGAACTGATTTCTAAACCTACCAACAGATTTCCCAGAGCTCTAAGAAATCTCCAGTAGAGAACATGTGTTTCACCCAAAGCAGTTTTCCTTTGATCTATTTTATACTTTGGACTTTCACAAAGATTTCCTTTGAAGAAAAAGGTCCATTTTGTGTGTGTGTACATGCGAGCTGGGATGGAACCCGGGGTCTTACACATGCTAAGCATACGTTCTAACACTGAGCTACAACCCCAGCGAGAGGGATCTATATTTTAAAAGTTTAGAAACTGAAGATGTTGGTCAACATCTTCATTTAGCAGAGACTGACAGCCAGAGAGGACAAGTGGAAGCCGGAGGCAGTCAGAGAGACAGACAGATGGAGCTGGAACCCGGTCCCAGACTCTTTCTAAAGAGATGAATGGACAGTGCTGGACCAGATGACTTTTGCACTTCTACCCTCCTCAGCAGCAACCATGCTAGATGGTAGCTCTGCCTTGTCTAGGCAGACATGAAAAAGGATTGATCCCATTCCAGCTGTAAGTTTCATTCATTAGGTGTTCCTCCCAAAGTCAGTTGACCAAGTCTGCTCATAATCTCCTGAAGTTTTATACAAGAAGCCTTGTGTTTCTATCTTTGCTCACAGATGTGAAGGAAGATACATTGTCCTCAAAGGAGACTGTGTGACCTTGGTCTTGTCCCCTCTTTTGTATTCTACCATGAGTTCCACTGCCTCACCATGCTTTCCACACTATGGTCTGCTGTGTGGCCACACACCTAAAGTGACAGGGTCAATCATTCACAGGTGCCAAAACTAGCCTCCAAAACTGTGAGCCAAAATGAAACTTTTCTGTTGGTAAGTTGATTATCTCAGGAGGTTTGATACAGTAGTGGGAATCTGATTAACATAATGGTAAGGACACATGCATAAATGGTATCTACAGTGTGAATATGGAGACAGGCAGATTCTGGAAGACTCCATATGTTGGTCACCTATTAGAAGAAAAAGAAAAGAACCTGATTGTGAGGAAAATACTTTTGAGAGGAGGCTTCACAGCACATAATAACCAGTAGTCTAGGTCACATCCCAGCTCTTCCACATAACAGCTCAGACAGCAAGGGTAAACCCCATCGCCTCTCTAGGACTCTGTTTCCATAGCTGTGGAATGGGGATGACAACAATAAGCCAGAGTTTCCAGTTAGGGCGAAAGGGGAGCCTGTGTGTAAAGCACTTCACACAGTGCTGGCACGCACAACAGTGCTCCACCACATTCTGAGTTATTTGGTGGAAGTGGCTGAGGCAGAGGCAGCACCATGTCGACCAACCTCTTTCGTTGAGTCTCAGGGAGAAGAAGGACAGGCTGGGCTCCCCGAGGACACACTGGAGTCCATCTGCGGGGGTGGAGCCGGGAGGCAGCTCAGGGAAGCCCTTTCTCTAAAGAGAGCCCCAGAGCTAGGCCTCCTCCCCAGAGCCTTTTCTGTAGTCATGTGTGTGTCAGAACTACCCTAGAGCAGAGGGCCTCTGCCCTGGGAATGTTCAAGCTGAAACCCATGATCAAATGCTCCTCCCACAGGGTCAGCAGGAGCTAGGTGACCTCTACCTGAGACATGAACATCTACAGCTCATCCTGCAGGCTCGAGGCCAAGAGCTTCCCATCCAAGGGCTGACCTCCATGACGCAGGTGCTGCAGGTAATTCCTTTACAGAACAGGAAACTGGGAAATCACTCTGTTAGTTCTTTTTGTGTTAGAACAACAAACTGCCTTCTATCAGGAGCTTACAAGGAGAAGATGTTTATTTAGCTCACAGTTTTAGGGGGTTGAAAGTCAAAAACAAGGTGGCCCCATCTGGCTGGTCTCTGGTGAGGGCTTCTGGTTGTGTCACACCATTCGGCAGACATCGCATATCAAGAGCACCTGCAGAGAGGTCACCCAGTGAGAGAGGACAGGAGGGGCAGGCTCACCCCTTTATAATAACACAGTCTGAAATAAATGAATCCATGTCTATGGAGACCCAACCCAGAAGGGAGGCCAGCATAAATCTTTCAATGAGCCTGATCATGACCCAGTCGCTCCAGGTCAGTCCCACTTCATAAGGGACCTCACCCACACACCACCCCTCAATTTCTTTACACTGCGGACCAGGCTTCCAGCACATAAACCTTTGGGGCACAAACCAAATCCAAACCACAGTAGGCCCTTGCCCAAAGTTGCCCAGTTAGTTGAATCCAGAGCCAGAATCCAAACCAAGGCACAGGGGAGCCAACCACTGTCCTGTGTCACCCTCCCAAGCTAGGGCACATCCATTTCCTACCTGCCTGCTGCTACTGACTAGGGTATCTGGTGACAAGCAGGACGGGAAAATGGGGACCTAGAGGGGCAGGCTGGTAGGGAGGGCATGGGTGCAGCTGAGGTACCAGAGCTGCTCACATCACTGTGACAGTCCCGACTCTGGCCGAGATTCTGAGCTTCCTCTGCAGCGCTGTCTGGTGGCTGCTTTGCAAGCCCCCCACTTTTTTAATGTAGGCAGCACCTGATCTCCCCAAGCACCTGCCAGCTGCTCCTCTGCCTTCTCTTCCTAGATATCCAGCCCCTGCGGCCCTCTCACCTGGCGTGGGTGTCGCCAGCCCTGGGCTCTGTCCTCAGCTGGCCTGGCCTTCTGCTGTCTCCCATCCCTCCCTCCCCACACAGGGATCTGAGTCACTGACAATGAGTGGGTGAGAAGCAGCAGAGAATGCAAAACCAAGAAGGAAAAACCCTAAGGGCAGCAACAATTAATATTTAACTTGAAAATTTCCTGGGAACAGAGAGCCCAGGCTCTTCATGTGTAAATCATATGCAAATCATATGCAAATACTTTCTATAGCGAAGCCCCAGAACTGTTCCATGAACCTGCCAGGACGGCCCTATAGGCAGTTTGTGGATCCTCCCAGCCCAGTCTGCTTCAGGCGGCACAGCTCCTCAGGATAGGATACCTGGGCGGGGACTGCTGGTGACATCATTCAGGTCGCACCATCCCGCCCCTTATCCTCGGTTCTTCATGGTCACGCTTCTCCTGTCCTATGTACCAGATCTCCTCACCAGTCCCCAAACTGTCTTCTGAAGAGTGCCCATGACTTCCTGATGAAATCCCAGAGCCTCTACTCCATCCTTATGCCCAGCAAGGGTCAGCACTGCCAGCCCCTGGAGCAGCATGGTCTGTGATTTGCTGGCCACTTGGGGCTCCTCCCTGTGGTCCTTGTCTGCCCTTCTCCTGTGCTGGGGCAGCAGGAGCCTGAGAGGCCCCCACCAGCTGCTGTGCAGTAGATGGCATCTTTGGGTCATGTGGGCAGGTTTTTGCTAGACTTCCAGCTGGTCTACATGTGACAGGAATACAGTTCTGTTCCTTCCCCCTTCCCAGGTCAACAGAGCCAGCTCGCCAGTCTGGAGGAACCGGGAGCACCAAGTTGACCTACAAGGTCCAGTGACCAGGGCCTTCCAGACTTGAGACCTCAGGCTGAAGACAGAGGGTCGATGTCTGTCCCTGTCTCTTCATGGTCTGCAGCTGTCCAGCAAGAAGCAGCCCCAGGTGGGCACTCCACTCCTTGCTGCTTTTGAACTCTGACTGGGCTTGGGTGGGTCATCTTTCTTTGAAAAAGTACCTGATGAAGTCAATTTTAAGAGGAAGGTTTATTTTGGTTCATGGATTCAGTCCTCTGCTTCTAAGCTCGTGGTGAGGCAGAAACATGGTGGACAGGTAGGGTGAAGGAAGGCTGCCAGGTAACAGAAAGACAGAGACCGGAAGGCGAGGGGACAAGGTCATGCCTCCATGACCCATTCCTTTCAGCTAGGCCTCACCTCTTGAAAGATGTATTAGTCATTTCCCCATGACTTTGACGAAAACCCAGCACCCACAATTTATCATGGCTCCCAGTTTTCAGAAGACTCAAGCCATGGTTCCAAGGAGAAATGGCATGGTAGAAAGGTGGAGGAGAGCTTTTCAACCTCCAGCAGTCAGAAAGAATGGAGAAAAAGAGCTCAAGAGAGAATCAGGAGAAAAACGCGGCAGTGAGGTCAGTGCACTGTGGGGTATTCACTAAGCGGCTCTATGAGGAGGGAGAGTGGATTAAAATTTAAAAGTTAGAGTAGGAATTTAAAATAAAGCAAGAGAGGAGAGAATGTGCTTGGTGTCCGGGGTAGAGTTACCCCTGGGGTAGCTCCTCCCCACTGGCTCCCTCTGTGTGATGTTTGCTCCTTGACTGTACCCTCAGGCATTCACTCCACTACTCACTGCACTTCTGCTGGGCGCCGGCTCTGCTCTGGCGGTGAGACGCACACCCTGTGTCAAGGACCTGCCGGAGGATGGAAGAGAAGCTCACATGATGGAACTTTGCTCTACCAACAGCTTCAAGATGAATATCTGAAATATTTACCACATTACACATTAACAGAAGGGAATAAGTGAGATAAAAAGTGCACCCCACTTGCAGAAGTATGAACATGTGGGGAAGAACATGCACCTGAGAGCCGGAGAGCTGCAATAGTAAGTTTACAGTAGCACAATAACGATAACATAACATATACGAGGCTGGTATAGAGGGCACTGCACTTAAATTACAACTCAGCTGCTTGTCAGAAAAAAAGTCTAACCCCAGCAGCTCAGGTGAACAGAACACAGGGCAGTTGATACCATTCAGGAGGAAGATCGTGCATGGGGGCCCTGGATCTGCACTGGGGACCCAGAGGTTACGGACAGTGGTGGCTGGTGCCCTCCCTGTGACCCCTCTTCTTGACCCTTGCTCGCCATGTGCTGGTGTCACTCTCCTCTCCACTGCCAGCTTCCTCTGCCTATTTAAGCTTTCTTCGGGGGTTTGCTCTGATTTTAACCTTGGTCATGACCTTCGCCCTACACACACACACACACACACACACACACACACACACACAGTGTGCTCTGTCATTCTCAGGGTGATTATTTTGCCCTTGGACCGAGAATGCACTCAACCTAGTGGAGACCTAAGAAAAGTGCATTTATTTGGGGCTCATTATAACTACAATCCAAGAACACTTAGGGTCCAGTAATCTTGCAAGTGTGCCCAGAGGCCCTTACCAAATGGCAGGTGTATCGAGAGGTTAGAAAGTACAGCTCTTGCTGGTCAGGAACTGGAACTGGTGCCGGCAAAAATCAAGTCGTGTGAGAAGTGGGCTGGGTGTGGTCTCAGGCTGGGTATTTTGGGGGAAGATCAGCAGAGGTGAGCACCGTTTCAGGGAACTGCGGCTGGGCCCAGTTCAAAGGTTCAGCTGTACCCATATCTGAGATCTGAGTAGCCACAGCCTGCTGGCTCCGTCGTAAGTACCCTCAACCAGTGCTACCCCATTTTTACTTCTTTCCTAGAGAGGATGAAGGCATCTCTCCATTCCCATGGCCAAAATTTATCCATGGGTACTGAGTCCACCTTCAGTGTCATCTTTGCTAGGCAGTTGACTAAGGGATGACCATCTGTCACATCAGTTAGTTACCTGCCAGGTAGCTGTAGAGGCGGCATGCAGGGGGTGCCCAGAGGGGCCTCGTGGTGGAAAGATGTGCCTGGAGTGCCCCTCTCCAGCCGAGTCTAGGGCACAGGACTGAGAATAGGAGTTCAAGGGGTACAAGTCCCACCCTTTACTCTCTGCCTTTGCACTGAGCTCTGCACATGGAGCAATCTACGGAGGTCAAGTTTTGGTTTTTTGTTTTTCTATTTTTGTACCAGGAATCAAACTCAGGACCTTGCACTTGCCAAGCAGGCTCTGTGCCACTGAGCTATATCCTCAGCCCACTGGAGTTCAAGTCTGTACACAGGCTCTTCTGTGAGTTCCAGGAACTGCTCTTACTCTTGGTTTTCTGTGGGGCGGTTGAGAGGATTAGTTGAGGCAAAGTATGTAAAGCAACCAAGGTATGTGCCTCGGACCCCTCACCCTGCAGACAGCCTGGGAAAGGAGACCAAGGACCAGGAGAGGAGCCCCAGGCACAAATTTGTGATCGTCCTGCCTCAGCCTCCCAGACTGCTAGAATTATAAGCATGGGACACCTTTGGCAGCCCATCTAGGAAGAAAGTTTAGCATTTGCCCCCCTCATTCAGGTGCTCCAGTTCTTAGGTCCTACTTATTCTGCAGCCGGCACGATGGAACCTCCTGCTGACATGGAGGTGCTCAACAAATGGTAGAGTTTGCCTCTTAGATTTGAGCACTCAGAAATGGAATGGCCAGGGCAGGTGGGAGCTCCCTCTGACCCCTTTCAGTCCAGACACTTGGGCATTTTTCTGCGGGAGACAGTTTAAGTGACTCCCCTTGAGTGCAGAACAATTGCTGCAACTTTGATTATATGGAGATTGATTTCCCTATACTGATATGTACAGAGCTGACTATGGGATTTCCTTCTCTCTTCAATTGGCTGTAAGCATCGCAAATAAGGCTAGCCAGGTACTGGTATGTAATCTCCAAACCTGTCAGATTCCCACCATCCTCACTGTCACTCATCCCTGAGCCACACCCCTTCTTCACAAGATAATAAATGCTGGGAGAGGCCTAGGATCAGGGCCTCTGTCCGCACAGCCTCATGGGGGTTGGGCTCGGGACCCCTTGGCTGTCCTTAACTTGGAATATGTCTTGGTGTCTTTACACTCGCCAAGGGCTGCATTGGAGGTGGTAGATCAGAATTAACTTGCTGGGATTCTAATAACGTCTCAATGGGCTTACAAATATAATTTTTGGATTATGAGGAAGACTAGAAAAGGAATTACAATAGTTGGATGACCATACTCTATATTTGGGATTACAGTACTTTCTTTGCCTTTTCTTGTTCTTGGGGAGGTGATACGCCAGTGCTGGGTCCCCCAGGACTAACTCCCACTCCTGGAGATGCTGGCTTTCATGACAGGAAATTCAGGGCCAGTAGCTGCCTGGCTGAGCTTTGAGAAATACTACAGGAATGAACATGGCTGTGGCTTAAGTGGACTTTTCTTATCAAAATAATTATTTTTAATACAATAATCAATATGGTGCTCCTAGGGATGCAGCTTCCCAGTTTGCTCTCCCTGTCATGTTCCTGGAGACGGAAGGATGGGATGAGAGAGCAGGGAAGGAGGCAAGGCAGCATAGGAGTCATCTGACCTCGGAAATGGATGTGGAGCAACAGCCTGCCGCTTGGGCGATATCTGTGGTCATCACAAGGACCAAAATGCACAGACCAATTAGAGACATGAAGACACCATTGGTAGTGGGGCTGGGGGAAGCCAAGATTGGGGAGTGCAAAGTATCTCCATAGGGTGCTGAAAAATCCTTTGAGGGCCCAGGTCATTTGGCTTCAGTTGTTTGGCTGACCCCCAATGGTACCTGTTGGGGCTCATCTTACCAGGGGTAAGATAAAAGCCTGTGCACCGATGCCCCAAGCACAGTCCTCCCCAAAGTCCTCCCTCCCATGTCTAGCTCACCGCAGAGGACAGAAGTTTTCTGGGAATATCATGTGCTTGTTTTTCTGATCACAGAAAAAATATACAACCATTCTAGGTGGTTTATTTGAAGATGTGGAAAGGCACAAAAGAAAAAACAAAAGCCACCTGTAATCCTACCATCCAAAAATAACCATTATTAACATTTTAGTGTAACACAGTACTAGCTTTTCCTATGCATATATTTGCATAAAATTGCATACATCAAATTTGGATTTCACCAAATCCCCTGCTCTGTAACCTGCTCGCTTCACTTAACAACACACACAGTTTTCCGACACCATCAAATGTTCTTCGACAACTTCACTTTTAATAGCTCGCTGTATTTGAGCATATGGGTGCACAACAATTAATGTGAATATTTAGTCTATTTCTGTTTTTAGTTTTTATTTTATTTTGTTTTTGCTATTACAAATCGTATTATGTATCAGCAATGCTTTTTCTCAGGACTGAGTCTGAGAAGGTAAGTCCTTTGTTTTTGTTCCTGTTTTTTAAATTTTAGACACACATCACCAAATTGCAGATAGCAAATAACATTCGAGGAAGGCAGAACAGGGACCCAGGTCAGGCTTCAGATGCAGAAGGCAGTGCTGGCCTTCATCTCTACCCAACTCCATCTCTGACACCACGAAGATGCGCATTCCGTCAAGCTTGGAATACTCGAAGAACTTTGCTCCCTCCCCCCTAAAACACCAAAACCCTAAAATTCCTTTAAAAACTGTAGAAGATTTCTCCTCTCTGATGATACTCAACCCATTTTGAGATCCCATGCAAATCTTTATCTGGCCTATTGCAATTATTTCTGAAAATCAGACTCTCGACAGAAGTACATTTAACTTTATTTTAAACAGCATTTCTAGTGGTGCTATTACCATTGTTACTTATTCAAATGTGTTGATGCAGAGTAGGCGGGAGGGCGAAGCTGCATTGGCATGGCAACACTGACTAACTGAACTCCCTCACCGCCTGCGATAGTTTGGGCTTACATGGGGCCAGAAATGGGCTTTTTTGCTCTATGCGTCATGGGCTCATGGTAGAGAAAAAGTTACTCATTGATGATCTAACCCATTTTTATTCTATTTAAATTTTTAATCTTGCCATCTTTTGGGCTAATAAGTTTAACTAGTTTACCTCTCACTCTGTAAGTGTAAGGTTTCTTTTCTACAGTTGCATCTTCTAAACTATAAAATAGGGCTCTAATTTATCATCATAACTACTATTGATTGGACCCTTATTAGGGTACCATGTAGTCTACAAGGTACTTTATACAAGTTTTCCAATTAATCCCTAACAAACCCTATGACGTGGGTACTATTCCTACCATCCTTTACTAAACAGACAAGAAATCAAGGTGGCATTTACAAGACACCCAGAAGGATGCAGAGTTTATAAAGATTGAAACCCAGCTCTGGAGGAAGGGTTGAACCACTCCTCTACCCACCCTCACCATGCAGAGGGTGTGCAGTGCCCTCCTCTTACCGTGGAGACAAATCTTGGATTTGTGGGGTCAATCCGTAGTTACACACAAGGTTTTCTGCCATGCTGTAGCTGTTGGATGTGGCCTTTCTTGGGTGATCTAGACTGGAAAGTGTTAGTGCTTCCGTCTATTCTCATGCAAATGTTCCTTCCTTTATTGGCCTGATTTCACGAACCCTGCAAAGTAAATAAGGTTTTCCCTGCTTTTTGCTGCTTTCACAAACAATAGTACCCTTATCTCATCAACTCTAGGTTCTTTCAGCTATAAAATGTAAGGGCCAGAAGCTCGCTCACATGAGGAGTGGGCAGGTTGTGTAAGGAAGGCTATCCAGAAGGCCTCTGCACCGGACCTGTACTGGACACAGTGGGTGCTCACTTGCCTCCTGTCTCTTCTTGGACTCCCAGCAGGATCAAGTCTCCTTTGTGGAGCTCCAGGATGACCATCATCTCCATGTCTCCGTGCTCCTCCTGACCATCAAGGGCAGAGCTGAGGGCCCACCCTGGCCAGCAGGCCCTCCGTGCTGTCAGTCTCAGCCTGGCACTGCAGTGGGTCATGCTGTCCAATGCTTAGTGGGGAGAGGATGGAGCGGGACCCAGGAGAGCCATGTGTCGGGGTGAATGCAGGCATGAGAAACCCTGCGGGGACTTTGGGAAAGTCTACTCTGGAATCAAAGGGTGAGGGCTGACTTCCCACCTGCTGGCTCGTTAGTTACCAAAACCGAGTGAAACACAGAATGCCGGAGATGAGCGAAACCCTTGGGGATGCCTGCACAGACACAGTGATGAGAGAGAACCGCTGCGGGTAACAACACAAGATGTGAGAGCAGACCGTGCGGGGTCTGGGCCACTTACCCTGGTGGCTCTATTAGAACTGGGTGACACTCTGTACTCACAGCCTTAGTTCTGTCAGCTGTGACAGTAGATCCTGAAGATCCTCCCAGTGACACCGGGAGACATGCATAATCTGTACTCATAAGACATATGAGCCCTAGAAAGCTGGGCATGGTAGTACACACCTGTAATCCAGCACTTGGGAGGCTGAGGCAGGAGGCTCATTGTGAGTTCAAGACCAGCCTGGGCTATCGTGTGAGCTCAAGGCCAGCCTGAACTACATCGTGAGACCCTGTCTCAAAAAGATAAAAAAGAAAAAAAAAAGAAGAAGAAGAAGTATGACCTCACCATTCTATAGTTACGTAATATGAAAAAGCAGAAGGCTATTACTGGTTAATTTTCTGTCACTGGAACCTGCATACCTGAGGTATTCAACTTCTAAACAGAAAGGCTTAATCTGGACTCATCGTTTTGGAGGTTTCAGTGCATAACCTTTGATCACTCTGCTTTGAAGACAGGCACTGAACTGTATCCTGGGGCTCAGGGCAGAGGAAGGAGACCTCAGCCCCCAGCCAGATGCCACAGAGAAAGAGGAAGAGGCCAGAGCCCCACAGTTCTCTCCAAGGACCTAAATGACCCCTCATGACCTAAAATTTCTCCCTGGACCTGTACAAGTTCCACTACCTCCCAGCGGGGAGGCTGCCCTGGGGACCGAGTGTTCAACGCAAGGGTCTTTGGGTGACATTGTAGGTGCAAAGCACAGCAGATGGGTGCCAAAATTTTAGTAGCATCCTTCTCTGAGTGGTTGGATTATGGGTCGTTTTTTACCTTTGTGTTTCCAAATAAACAATTATAAATATTTTCTTACTTTGTAAGAAGAAAACAATAAGCACATTTTTAAAAAAATCACAACATTTCACTGGGCCTGAAGGCTCCAAAGATAGTTTTCCCACTTGCATCAGTAAACTAGGTTCTATCAAGAGGGCTGGGCGGTAAAATTCACTGAATACCTGTCATACTGCCAGCTGCTGTTCTGGATTCCGTGGTAGGAGAAACATGAGCAACGCGGGAAGGTTCAAGGGAATCAGAGGCCCATCAGTCAAGCTCAGGCCTAGGCTGGGCCTCGCCACTGTGGACGTGGCCTCAGCTGGGTGGCTCAGAATCCCTGGAGCAAGACAGAAATCTGCCTTTGAGCACAGCGCTCCAGATGATTCTGAAGTAAGCCATAGAGTCGGAGAAGCACCAGGCAAAAGATGATATCAGAAAACAACCCACGAATCTCCATGGCTATAGTGACAGAGGTTGGGTCCACGCTCATGAGCGTCTGTGGTCCTGCTCTTGTCCAAGCACGGGTGGCCCACCTGGGCCAGAGCACTGCCAGTTACTATAAGGGAGGAGATCAGAGCATGGCCAGCTGTGACCTTCAGCTCAGCAGCCCCCTTGCTCGAGTGTCATTGACCAGAGCAAATCACACAACCAATTTGCTCCAGGGAGCCAGGAAATCTTAATTCTCCCTAGGAAAAAGTAGCACATTCTTCAACGATTTTTATTTTGATATAATTAGACATTCAAGTGCATTGCAAGAAATAATACAGAGAGAACCTGTATACCGGGTGACATCCAACACAGACAGAGAACAAGTACCACCAGAAAACAGATGGGTGCCATCACTAAGCCAGTTCAGATGGCACCAGCTTGGCATTCACACACTGATCTGTGTGTGTTTGTTCTATGCAATTTTAGCATTCTACAAATTATTTTTAAACAGTGATGTGGTCTGTTGCATCAGGTAAAAGACTGGGACTGTCTAACTGGGAAGCGAGGCATTGTTGCAGACTGCTTTCCCTTTTAATAGCATCCATGTCTCGGAAAATTTCATCTGGTGATAGAGAGACTAAATCAGGGAAAGTACAGAGTCTGGAAGCCTGTCCTGAGTTTGTAGACGCGGTGGGTGTTCGTCAGTGTGGCTTACCTGCCGTCCACTCCTCCTTCAGGTGGTCAGGAAAGCCTCCCCTCTCTTCCTCCTGGCACAAGTCCAGATGTAGCCACTTGCAGTCTGAGCTCAGGAGTGGTCACCTGGCTCTGGCCTGACCTTGTAATGTGTTGTATACCCCTGGCTATCATCATTGGTTCCGAGAGGAGCACATGAACCCCTAATGAGCCCCCAAGATGAGCCGATCCCCTAAGAACCAACCTAGAACCTTTACTAAACCTATTGAAAACACTGATGTCTTTTCCCCTTGCCAAGCTAGTAAATGATAACCTTATATCTGTAGGGCAAGTCTAGTTCAGAATGCAATCAACACAAATGATGCAGAAGGAAATCCAAGGGTCAGGGGTATAGCTCAGTGGTATAAGCGCCTTCCTGGCAAGTGCAAGGTCCTGAGTTTGATACCAGGTACAAAAAAAAAAAAAGAAAGAAAGAAAGAAAAAAAACCAGAAATCCAAGCCCTGATGACACCACAGGACACTCTGGTTCCAACCATGCCTGATGCCTACTTTCATACTTTTCCAATTTTTCTTCTTTATTCTTCCTTACACTGTTTTAAATTAGCTGTTCCGCTACTCACTCAAGTCCCAAGTTACTCAATGAAGGGAATTCCCAGTGCTTGATAGGGTAACAAAAGAGGGTAACAGTTCTCTTCCCAATGTTTAAATGAAGTACCTGGAAAGGGACACACAAGTACCCACCTACGTACAAGTGTGTGTGTGTGATCTATATTTTCTCTTCAGCTGCCTCTTCCCTATTCAGAAACTGTCTATCTAGACCTGTCAGGCGACAAGGCCAGGAAAGTGGAATATACTCTCCTCTGTGCCCTTTCCTTTGGTTGGGTTTTGCTGTGTTTATGAGAGAATTTTCAGATCTTCAAAGAATTTTTTAAAATGTGCAGAATGCTTATGCTTGTGAGTCTGATTTCACTGGGTAAATTTTGAGCCTAGTAACCGTGGAGGCTTTAGGGAATGCTATGGAATGGACAATCTTCTCAGGGTTTTGCAACTTTACTTTCCTCCTGGGGGTTTCTAACCTTGGTGTGAGGGTTCACATGGCAAAGCGGCTAATCTGCTGACAAACTGATGTGTGTTCCTCCTTGAACAGAAAAATGCGTGCACACACTTGCACGTGTGTGTATATCAATAAAATATGCAAATGAAGCCTCAAACTTTGCAGCACGTAAATATATTTTAATTTCCCTTGATACAGACAAATACAGCCACCAGGAGTTTCTCTGGGAGTTCTATCATCTGCCACTTTCAGAGACAGTGGGAGCTGAGCAGCAATTAGCTGAGGAGGAGGCAGAAGAACCTGCCAGCCTGTGCAGCCCGCTCCCTCAGGTGGGGACCAGCCATCCCCAAAATGCACATGTGCTCCCAAGAAGGTTCTCAAAAGATGTGAAAAATGAGGTCTGCATTGTGAAATGCATTCTGCTACCTCAAAAAAAAAAAAAAAAAAAAAAGCTGGCATTTGGCTGCTGTTTGTGACATCCACTGTAAGAGCGTTTGTGCCTGTTGTGATGCTGGCCCCTTTTGGGGAAGCTGCAGTCCACCTTCCGAGCCCCGAGACCCAGGGGCCAGCACTCTGTCAGACTGGGTGGCAGTGGCCTCAGGTCATCAGGCTCCGCTCCATGCCTTGCAAGCCAGGAACTGCAGCTCCCGCTCACCAGCACAGATGCCTCCTTCAGGGTGTAGTGGTGAAAATTAAAAGAACTAATAACTGAGTCACGATCCCTTTGGAAACATTAAAGCTCTGAGCGCCTGGGTCATGCCCCGCCGCCCATCCTTAAGTCTGTGTTCTGGAACCACACAATGGAAGTGCACGCATGTGTGCACACACGCATGCACACACATGCTCATAGGCTCTTGCATACACATGAACATGCACACAAATACACGCATGCACAACAAAGCTGACCACACACCAGAACAATGTGAATTTTCTATTACAGGAAAAAATATACCAGTTGCCTTTTATCCTTCACAGTTTAAACCCTGGGGATGGTGGGAAGGGACAGAATTGGAAATAGAGTCGGGCTACAAAAACAGTCAACTCCCGGGTACCAAAAAGAGGACGGCTGAAGTTGCTGTGGTTTCTCAGAACCAGGGAACTCTTTGGTGAACAGGGCCTGCATTGGGGGCCAGAGCCAGAGTCCGAGCCCTTGCTCAGCTGGCCTCCCACTCTTTTTGCTTCTGGTCTCAGAGTCACTGCCTGGTCCTTAGCACAGAATTAGGGATCATCAGAGCAGGCTGGGGAGGATCGGGTGGGACAACACAAAGCTGTCGCCCCTGTGTCTGGTATACCAGGAATGCAAAGAATGGTTATTATCTGGAGAAAAAAAAAACACCAAAAAAACCTTTCTGATTCCAGGCGAGTTAAAGAAACCTTTTTTTTTTTTTTTAAAACAGGCAAAAATAGACATGGAAACTGTCATGCTTGTCAGCAGATTAGGCTGTATCTTTTCTGCTTTCAAGCTATTTTCTCTTTTCTTTATTGTCACGTCGAGTGCATATTGCTCTGATTTTATGTAAGCCCTGTATCCCAACAGGGAAGCCCTGTGGAAATGAAAGATGTAATGATATTTCCCACTTTCAGGAAGATTTCAGTAAGCACAGGCCGGCTCTAGCCAGCTCTGCAGTGACCTGGGGGAGGGCGAGTCCCTTTCCAGCATCCAGATTGTTCTAGGAAAGGTCTGCACATAGGGACAGCCAGGAAAGCTGGACGCTTTCCCAGACCCAGCCGAGTCAGGGCCTTTCAGCTCTGCTTCCTCATGTCGTTTGAAATAAATTCCCAGAACGTGAGATCTTGCCACATTCGGTGCAAAAAAGTTCTGAAGCTCCATATCCATGTTATTTAGCTCATTAGCTACTTTAAGATGGTCAGAGCTGTTTTCTTTTCCTTTGGCATCAGCAATCAAAAGTTGACACCATTAAATAGGGAATATTTTGGAAATACCACAATCAGTGTTTTGAGATTGAGTTGACCTCATCCTAGGAGAGCCAAGAACCATCGCGCTTGCTTTCTGCCTCAGTCCAGGCATGAGCTGCCAGTCCTCTTTCAGCAGTGAAGTGATGAGTCCCCATTGAGTTAAGAATGGTACTGTATCTTGTTAAACTGTGTTTGATGCTCAGCACAGTTGCTGGAAAGGATAATAATCTGTGAATCTCTTTTTAGAAATTTTGAAAAACAGATTTGTATGCAACAAAAATACTAACTGCTTGGAAAATTGTATGCAGCTAAGCAAATATAAATGGTGGGTGCACTAATCCATGTATTCCATACATATTTTCTGGGAACCTACTACATGCCACACCTTGCTCTCAATGCTAGAGACAGAAAGGCAAACAAGGGCATGATTCCCACCTTCATGAAGCTCAGTCTGAAAAGAAAGAAGGGGGTCCTGCTCAAGGATCTTAGTTGCAGACAATGCAACCTATTCAAGCCAGCTTAAACAGAAGGGAAATGATTAAGGTCCATAAATATCTCACAAAATCATTGGGAAGAAATAGGCAGTGGGTTGAGCTTCCAGGATTTCACCCAAATAGCCTGCCAAAGGCAAGCTGTCTTTGCCCCAGACAGGGACCTCTGAATCAGGTTGCTATCATCACTAGCGCTGGCTCCATAGCCACATTACATCTGCCACCATCCAAGCCAGCAAAATGAATGGCTCATGTCCTGCTTCTTTTCCTGTGAAACCTACGTCTAAATCCAAGTCCTGCATGAGCGTGTCTGCCTGGCAGACCATAAATCACTATCTGCACCCTTGCACCTGAGACTGGAAATGCCAGCACTGCCATCAACATGAGCCTTTGTGAGGCATGCGGTAGGGAGCTACCAAAGGCTTGGGACTTCCAGGAATGATCGTTGTGCCCTACAGGGGTTAAATAAGTGATGGCAGAATGAAGTAGGAATGGCATGACACGGCATATGCAGAATGCTTTGGGACTATAGGGAGAGTTTAACCCAGCAGGATGGTGCCATTATGGTAATTAATCCTTGACCCAGTAGCATTCAGCCAGGAAAAGCAGTGCAGGAAGAAGATAGTCCATTAACATCCAGTATTCAAAACCATTCAAATAGTGTTGAGAACTAACAGGCGTCATGCTATATACCAAGGACAAGTTATGAGCAAAAAGACCCCTGCCTTGCCCTGATGTGGCTCACAGTCCAAAGCAGAGGGAGAAAAGCTGCAAGAGTTTTGCTATGAAGCCAAGTATAGTTGATAAGGGAATCGTGGTGCCATGCTTAGGGGAGTGGTGCTGCGGTTTGGATAGAGTCCTTCTAAGGCCTGTGTGTCAAAAGCGTGGCTGAGGGGAGGTGTAGAAAATTTAAAAGGCGAGGCTTGCTGGGAAGAGGGTTACCTGGACCACTCTGCTTGAATAAAAAGCAATTACCTCCACTTTGTCTAAACTTAGCTCTGTTTCCATGTGCTGATGTGTACAGAGCTGGCTAAGCCATTTCCTTCTCCCTTCAGTTGGCTCCAAGCCGTGTAAACAGGGCTGGCTGAGGTGCTGGGGTCTACATAATCTCTGAAGCCAGGTGGCAGTCAGGGCTAGACCCACTCTAGGATCTCCCTAAACATGGTTGAGCTGGGCGAGATGGCAGAGCCTCCGCCCCAGGGCTGTCAACTGGATTAGAGCCTTGAGATAAGAGGCTGTGACTTCCCAGGGCAGCAAGACATTAAAGGAAGCACCAACCCAGAAGACATTAAATGCTTCCTCAGCTGTGTTATGCAGATTGCTCTTTCTCCGCAACCTTCTTTCTGCCTATTGCATAGGTGCTTTCTGGCCTCTTAGCCAGCACACTCACTGTACCATTCTCATCGTCACTCGTCCTTAGCCACTCCCTTCTACATGAATAAATAAAATCCAGGTTAGGCCTTGAGTAAGACCCTTGTTCCAAGGAACCTTCATCTTGGCTGGATTTAGGACCCCTTAGCCAGCTATAATTATAAATATGTCTTAGTGTCTTTATTCTCACCAGGGGTTGCACTGGAAATGGTAGATTTGGATTAACTTGCTCTAATTCCAATAATGTTCCCCTGGGATTACAAATCTAAACTTCCTGGACTGCAATGGGGATGGGAAAGGAATCTCTATAATTAAGGAGTGTACTTGAAAGGTATACTGGGGCTCCAGCACCTTTCTTTCTCTTTTTGCCTCCCAGCTGCCATTAAGTACCCAGTTTCTTCCATCACACACTCCTACCATGATGGGCTACATTTCTACAGGCCAAAAAGCAATGGGTCAGTTCACCATGGACTGTACCCTCTAAAACTGTGAGCCAAAATATAAACTTTCTTATCTATAAGCTGATTATCTCAGGTGTTTGCTACAGTGTGGAAAGTCAACTAAGATTCCAGTGGTGGTAATATTGTCTCTGCCCTCACCCTCACTTTTAGCTGAGCCCTGGCCTGAGAACTAATCCATGTGCAAGCCAGTAACTTCTAAGTTGGCAAGGAGCAAAATGTACCCCCAACAGAGACAATGGCAAGCAACTGCTGAATTCAGGTTCTCTCTTTTTAAGGCTTGAACTGAACAGCAAAGTGAGAGAATTCATGGGTTGATTAATGGAACTTCAAAAAGAATTCAACCACATACAAGAAACAGGAGTTAAGAGAGACCATGAGAAAACCCAAGTTATATGTAAACAGAGGTGCAAGATTTATGTGGTCCAAGGTGCCCTCACTAGAGAATGAAGGTGTAATTGGAAAAAATGAACCACAGAAGGGAGGTGGAGTGGGCTGAGTCCAGTGATGGCAGAGCATCAATAAACTCTTGCCAAGCAGGGAAAAGAGAGCCCAGGCCGAGGAGCTGTGCATCCTTCCATTTCCCAGCCCCTGTTCCACTCCCTGCAAAGCCCAGCTCTGTAGCTCCTGAGAGGCCCTGGGTTTAATTCCCACCTGCAGCCTCCCTGGTCATCCTGTGAGGTCACTGCTCCATGTATCAGCTAACTCGGTGGGAAACTGAGAGGACTGGAACTTGGCCCAAACAATGCAGATGGGAGAAAATGTTTTCTCAAAATGAGAAAAGGAAACCAGAGTTAAACACTAGTTGATTACAGTGTAAGTTGAGATTTTGTCATATATATTTTACCTGTATGTTTATTTCTTACAAACTACAGCATCCTTACTGCCCTGAGTTGCTATGAACATGTCTCTAACAAGGAGTAAAATCTTCTGCCCTCCTGCCCCTCTGAGCCCCTTGCATGCCTTCCTTCTCAGAGATGAAGTCTGAGTGTTTAAGGGAGCCGGATCAGTGGTAACACAACGGCAGGAGTGGCTGCTGGATTTTATCATTTTAAAGGAAACCCATTATATATTGAGAACAACACAGCTCTTCTTTCTCACCCTCAGCAAGCAGCAAAATGTTAACCACATCTCCAGTGCTCTTAAATACATGTTGATTGGTAACGCTGAAAAATCAAAGGATGTTCAAATATAAGTTTTTGCTGCTGTGCAAAGCTGGATTTGGATAAGAAAGGCTCTGGGTTAGCGTCTCAAATGAAGCAGCCTTATCTCATTCCTGAAGCATTTCCTTAGCCAAGCAGGTTTATTGATCCTCTGCCAGTGCTGAGGGTTGGCCTAGGCCCTGATGGGGGAGGGAGGAGCCTGCAGGGTGCAGGTGGAGGGATGCGAGGGTGGGGAAGGGAACCCTGCTTGAAGGGGAAGCAGCAGCCTGAAGGAGCAGGTGAGAGCCCCACCAAGTGGAACCAGGCAAGGGCGTAGGGAAGGCCTGGGGACACAGCCTGAGCTGGGGAGGGATAGGTTTTGCACTCCTCACCCATCCATTCATTCAGTGAAGATTTTTTGAGGGCAAGGAAATAGGACTAAAAGACTTTGTCTTTGCTCTCAATTTGTCACAGACTAGGGAGCCAGGCATCAGGGCGATCTGTGTGAGCTGAAATGCAAGTGCTTGGGAGGAAAGGTCAAGGGTCAGGGAGGAAAGACAGAGACTGGAAACAAACCAGAATGACCACAGAGGGGAGGGACTCTAGGAATGTAATCTGGCTCTGCCAGGTCTCCCTGCCTAAAAGCAGTCTGTGTCACACTCCTCCCGGATGTTCTGGCAGTGAACCAAGTTCAGGGGATCAGCACCAGTCAGGGGAGGGGGCAAGGGCCAGGGCTGTGACGGTGTCCTGGTTCTCGGGATGCAGAGGGGTGCTTTCCAGTGAGGCCCGCGCTGAAGGGAAGGTGACTCTGTCAGAGAAACCTGGGGAAAGGAGACGAACCTCGCAGAATAGAGCATGGCCCTTGGTAGAAAACTACATGGCTCCCTGTTGTCACACGAAGGAGTAACTGGTACTGGGAGCAACAGGAAAAAGGGGGACTATGTATTTGAGGCCAGGCAAGCAAGACAAAGAGTGATTTCCTGATTAATGCCATTGCTCTTACCTTTCGCAGTTCCCGCCTTCACTGAGCCTTTGTTTATTCCTCCTAATACTCTTTTCTCTCCTTTTAAAAAAAATTTAAAATTTTATTTTAAAGAGATAAAACCAAACAAAATAAAACAATAAAACCAATCAAAACAAACCAATATAAGTGACACAAGACTTCAAAACAATAGGAAATAAACAGTGTTTACCATAATGCCTCTTCTTGTCTTCAAAATAGTTGCAGATGCCTTCAGACATAGTAAAAACCAAACAAAACAGAATAGAATAGAATCAATAAAAACAAAACAATGAATGCACTAAAGTACTTCAAAACAAGATAATAGTAAACCCAAAATGGCTACCATAATACATTTTGTTATCTTTGAAATAGCTTCCCACGTCATCAGATATAACAACAACAACAACAGCAACAACAAAACAGAATAAAACCCAACCAAACAAAACAAGGAAAATGATACAGGACTTCAAAACAAGATGATAGGGATTAACAATGGCCACCACCTTCAGAAGGAGATCCCTCTTAAATGCTACATTGTGTATTGCTATCTTCTGAATAGATGCTCAGGCTATCAGCTTTAGATCTGTAAAGTCAGTGAAACACCACAAGCATTAAATTGTATTTTACCCCAATAGCTATCACCATAGCCTGTGCTTCTCCAGATCAATCAGTAGCTTACAGCCGGGTGTCACGGAAGGCTGCCTCTTCTTGATTTCCCACCCATGTGCTGGAAGGGGCTGGCCTCTGACTCTCCTGCACATGGCACCAATTTGCAGGGAGGGCTTGCTTGTTGTTGACTTCTTGTTCTCTTTCCCTGCAGTCTGCAAATGGTGCTGACTCATGGGAAAAGGCTGGCATCTGGCTGTCCCCCAGCGGCCCACACATGGCCCTTATACTCCTTTCTGTAGGGGCATTTTATTGAATGCCCACTCTGAAGAAATGGGCACATTTAAATGAGATTGAACATTAATGTGATAATACATTTTTGAGCTAGAAATTAGGAAGCCAATTTGTCCTGGTCAGTCAGTCACCATATAGATGCTAATTTATCCCCTAGCTTCTCCTCCCTCCTTCTCCTCCCCCCAGCCACTCAGCTGGGGCTCCTTGCCAGCCATGCCCATCCCAGGGTGGGGCAGCTGCCTTCAGCATGGAGGCAAACCTGGGTGTACCCTGGAGGCTTAGGCTGATCCAGTGGCCCTGAGTTACCAGCTTCCAACTGACTTTTAAAATCATTCATTTTAGAGGCACAGATGACACTCCAGTGTGTGGGTCACAGGGGAGACTGTGGGTGAAATGCAATGGCACAGGCCCAGGCCAACAGTGACTTCCGAGCCCTCTGGTCTCCTCCCCCACACCTCAGCCCAGAGCCTCCCCAGAACACGTTCTCGCAGAGATGACAGCTCACAGAGAAACCCTGTGCTGCAGAGCCTGTCTCCGCGATTGGCATCCTGGCTGGCAGAACAGACAGTGGCTTCTGTACCCTCAGCCCAGTTCTGCTCTTCAGAACCAGGGTCTTGGGACACAATAGGGCAAAATGCTACGGGAGCTCAGGAAGGGAGCGACCCTCCTGCTTCCCGTGGGGAGGATAGAAGGGGACCAGGTCCCCAGAGGAGTGAGGGAAGCTGGTGCAGGCAATGGGCAAGGGCCTAGAAAGAGGGGTGATTGTATAAGGAATTGTGCATTTATAAACACCACTTGGGGACAGGGGCATTGGCAAGGTTTTTTTGTTTGTTTTTTTGGTTGGTTTTTTTTTTTTTTTTTTTTTTTTTTTGCAAAGTTCTTCCCCAAATGAACCTCCTTTAGAATCCCAGTCACTTCTAGTCTCATCACCAGGTGTGTGTGTGTGTGTGTGTGTGTGTGTGCGTGTGTGTGTCTGTGTCTGTGTCTGTGTCTGTGGTATTTGTGTGAGGTGTGTGAGGTGTGTGGTGTGTGTTGTATTCCTTCTCTGCCCCTAGCCATGGGTCTCATGCTTTCCTGCCTGAGTCAGGACCAGGGCCCCTGTGCCTGCCCAGCATTTACAAGGTTGGGATCAGAGCATCTGAGGAAGGAGGAGCCCTAATTTGTGTTTCTGACCAGCGAATCTGCTAGGCAGGAAACACACTTTGACAGTATGGATCTAAAGTATTCTTTTAAAAAGTTACAGGATGCCCTGGTGTCTGAGTAACTTGATTTGGGCCAAGATCAGAATCTTACAATGCTTTACTAAAAAACAAAACAAAACAAAACAAAACAAACCCTCATGCAATGATCCCAGTATCTCAGGGGACAGAGATCTCTTTCTAAGGGAATCTCCGCTGGCAGGACCCCACTGAGCCACTTGGGACTAGGAAACAGGCACCTTTGCCAGTGAAACTTCCTCACAGCCCCTCTCCCTGGACCCCACCTGTCCTGTGGGCACCTCTCCCGGGGTGCCAGAGACAGGTGGTGCAGAAGAAGTCACTAGAACAGCAGGACACCAGGCCCGCATGGCTGCTCTGGAAGCCTTGTACCCTGAGACCCCATCAGTGGCTGAGCCCCTGGGACCACCCAGCTGAGTCTTCTTTTCCATTTACAATAGTTTTAAAAAGCAAGAAAAGAAAAAGGGAAAAGAAAGAATCACTTTCGCCATAATCTACTGGAAGCTGAGGACCAGGCCTCCTGCCAGGTCCATGGTGCAGAAGCAAATCCCCGAGTTGAGCTGTGCATTAAGGCACCCTTTTCCTGTGCTGACTGCTGGAATTTCTGACACGGTCTGCACTCTCTGCTCCCAATAAGCTCATTAGTCCGTAGCGCACTCTGTCTGGGGCAAATGAGTACGGGATGGGAGGCAGGGGGCTGAGGAAGGGGGTGCCCTTAGAAATCACCCTGGGAAAATGTTACGTCTCTGTTGCTGCCCAGGAAAACATCTGACACCCAGAGTACAGCATCAATAGCAGTCATCTGCAGAGATAGAATGTTGTGCAATTCTGAGTTATTCTTTGCTCTCCTAATTTGTGATCAGAAGAAAAAGTAAAATGTCCTTCAAAGCAATCTTAAATCCAATAACCTTTGGGGTTTGGTGTGCATGCAAGGATGGGGCGAGCCACTGGGGCAGAAGAGAGAAGCCTGGGAAAGCAGGGGTCAGCAGATGGCCTTGAGCTGTTCTCAGCCCAAACATAAAGACAAGTTAATCATTGTACTTCAGGAATGAGAACTGATTTTTAACCCAAGAGAGGAAACCAAAGCAAGACAGTGTTGAGTCTTAAGTCAAGGGGAGGGCCGGGATTTGGCTCAGTGGTGTAAGTGCCTACCTGGCAAGTGCACAGTTGAGTTCAATCCCTGGTACCAGGGGGGCAGTCTGGGAGGAGGAGGACACAGAAGATGGGGCCCCTGAGGAGTGGGGAGCAGGTGCCTCCTCAGGCCTGTCCACAGTGCAGTGACTCCTGCAGCCTGCGCTTTCAAGGGGCACTGCTGAAATGGGGCCAAGACCCTGGCCAGGTGGCCTTGGCTAGCGAAGGCCTGAAGGGTGCCCTCTTTGCAAGGAGCTAGGTTCCCTTCCCTGTCTTCCTCTTTATCTCTGTCTCTGAAGGAGACAGGACACCTGAGACCCACAGATCCTGCAAAGCGGCGCTTTCCTTTGCCCCCGCCTCGTCTCTTCCACTCCCCTGGCCTAACCCTGTCTCATGGTTCCTCATTGTGCTGCAGTCTCTGGGGCATGGCTGTTCGCCCTCCATTTGCCACTAGCCTTGTTCATGGACCTTTCCTTGATTCTTAGAAGAGCTAGAAATAACCTGTACAATTCTATGGTGTCCAGAAATGGCAGCACACTGAAACTGCAAGCTTCCCTTTGCTGTTGAAGGATCCCCCAGCCAGGAGATGTAGGTGTGTGCCCTCACCTGAGAGTGCAATCAGTATCAGTATCAGTGCAATCAAGAGTGCAAATCAGTATGACACACCGGGAGGGCAGGTTGGCAGTGGTCCATAAAGCTTTCAGGTCATCATCCTACTCGACCAAGCAATTTCACTCTGAGTAACTAGTCAGAAGTAACTAGTCAGACGCGTCCACACTGCACAAAAGATGTTCATGAAAAAAATGTTCCTGAAAACATGATTTATATTATTTTTAAAAGAAACAAAAATTGGAAGTTGATTGATTCAACAGAAACATGGCAAACTGTACATCATGTACAGAAGTATATCTAATGACACAAGAAATTGTTTATGCTTTATTGTCAAATAAAATACTGACGAGTACACCCCACCTGCCATAACCATAGCCCTCCAGAGTGTTTACTGATGCTCTACGTACATTGGTGACATGTGACTCCTGTCCTTCCCTCAGTGCCATGGCCTGTGCTCTGGGAAACTAAGACAAAACCAGCTTTCCTCAAAGAGCTTTTAAAAATTGCAAGTTGAGAGAGAACTCAAACCAAACAGGCTTGGGAGCAATATTAACTGACTAATATCCCCAAAGGAGGGCTGAAACCATCTGGTAGCTCAAGGGTGTCACCAAGGACCCAGTTCTTTCTGGGGAAGTTTTCTCTGCTGCTATTTATCCTTGTGAACTGTCTCTGAGGTTAATCACTGCTGTGTAATCTCTGCCAGGCTGAGGGCTACGCACCTGGCTGTTACTTTATGATTTCCTTTGGGTGGAGGAGATCACCCAGTGTCTCGTCTCCGCCCTCCAGGGAGGTGGTGGCCTATCCAGGATCATGTTTTACTTTATGGCTGCAGCAGTTCCACCTCTGCCTCACATTTCCAAGAAAGGGAAAGAGAAAAAGGACAGGTAGCTTTTGTGCAAGTTGTGGCATGAACACTGTCATTTGCCCAAGTTCTACTGCATGATTGGCCCTGCACCAGTCACTAGTCGGAGGAGACGCCCTCACTGACTAGGGCTGGGGTCCTCGCGCTCAACTCGGTATATAAAGAGGAAGCACAGCAGCCGAGTAAGTCAGGAAATGTTACAGGAGGCACCGTTACTCAGATTTCTTTTTCAGAGCCTTTAGAATGCTAATGTCCATGGTAAATCACCAAGAAAGGAAAATTTAATTTGTGGTACATCACACAGGGCACACTCCGGAGAATGTTGGAGTGAACTTGAGGAAGATTGGTGGCCGGTAAGTGGAGTCATCGTGCATCTTGATTTGTCCTAGACAGCCTCAGTTTATCTCTGTCACTGCAGACTAATCATTATTAGCCTTCAGATGCACTCTCCAAAGGGTTCCAATGTAAATGATGAATGACCTGGTCATATTCAGTGATTTGGATCAAGGATTCTGGGTTTTTCCATGTTAGATTGTGAATCACTTCACCAACCAGATCTTCTCTGTGAGGGCTGTGAATTTGAGATTTAGGAAAAGAGGAACACCAGGAAAAGCTGAAATAGCAGAAGCAGCAGAGGCACAGAAAGAGGAAAACTGGGCAGTAGAAGCGTACTTTCCCAAGGACAGGCAAGCAGGAGTGAGGCGCCGGTTCTCCATGTCCTCTGACTCGCCTGCTACTAGTTCAGTCCCAGGGATGTCCCGTGTCACCTTATTCTCAGGACACTCCCACAGCCTTCCTCTCCTGAACACATCCTCGTAGCCAAGACAGCCTTTCCCTGCATGGTTCTCCACACTGGTTGCACAAGAGAATCATCCCTGGAACTTTTAGGATATAAAGATTTTCAGGATGCCTCCAATCCCTGCCCCAGATTTTTTATTTATAAGAAAGAATATATCAAAATGATAGTTTCAAAATCTTTGCTCATGATGGGATTGTAGCATTTTTTTGATACAGCCTCCTTTGCTCTGTCATATTTTCTAAATCTTCTGTAATGTATAAATATTTCCTTTGTAACAAGAAAAGTAGTTATTAAAAAACAAGGAAGTAGAAATAAATGTTTACACTTATTGGAAGTTGAATATCAACAAAGGTAACGAAGTAATTCAATAGGGAAAGAACCATTTTCAATGAATAGAGTTGCAACAACTGAATATTGACAAGCAAAAGAATAAAGTTGATCCCTGACCACACCACACATGAAAGTCAGGGTGCATAATAGATCTAAATATAGGAGGTAAAACTATAGAATCTTACAAGAAATCATGGCCTTGGTTTAAACAATGATTTCTTAGATATGACAGCCAGAGGAAGAAGGGGAAGAAAAAGGAGAAAGAAGAGGAGTAGTAGAAAGAGAAGGAAGGAAAAGAAAATATTAACTTGATTTCATTTAAAAAATGAAAAGACTACCCAATATTTGCAAATTGCACTCTTAATAAGGGATCCAGAATATACACAACAACTCCTGTGGCAATAAAAAATAGACAAAAATTTTTTAACAGACATGCTTCTATAAAGAAGATAGACAAATATCCAATAAATACATGAACAGGTGATTGAAATCAGTAGTCATTAAGTAACTGCCAATCAAATCATAATGAGATACCTAACATCACATCCATTAGGACAGCTAATACAATCAAGACAGACAATGACACATGACGAGGAGGATGTGGACACATTTCTGGTGGGGTTAGGAAGTGAGGCAGCCATTTTGGAAAACAGGTGGCTGTTCCTTATAAAAGTTAAATAATAATTTTATATTTAAATAGACCCACACTCCCACTCAAAGGTATGTGTTCAAAAGAAATAAAAATGTGTCCACACAAAATCTGTACTTGAGTGTTCACAGCAGCATTACTTGTAATAGCCCTAAAATACCCATCAACTGATGAATGGATAAAATGTTGTATATTCATATTAAAAGAATCAGAATACTAATGCATACTTTAATCTGATGGACCTTGAACAAAATATGCTAAGTGAAAGAAGTTGTCACAAAACATTGCATACTTTATGAGTCTATGAATATGAAATATCAAAAGTCATCTTAGTCTGTTTTCTGTTGCTATAACTGAATCCCATAGACAGGGTAGTTTATAAAGGAAAGAGGTTTATTTACTTAGCCCATGGTTCTGTGGTCCAAGAGAATGGTGCTACATCAGTTTGGTATCTAGTGAGGACCTTGCTGGATCATGACATGGGAGAGGGTATCTCATGGAGAGACACAATAAATGAGGCAGAGGGTTTGATTTTAAACAAAGCCAGTTTGATGATAACCCATTAATCTACTAATCTATGAATGAACTAATCCATGCATGAGAGCAGAGCCCTCATGACCCAATGGCAACTTAAAGGCCTGAATACTTCACCTTGGGTGTTAAGTTTCATGCAATCATCACATCCACAGAGACTGAAAACAAATTCGTAACTGCCAGGAGATACAGGTCGAAGGACTGACTGCCAGCAGACTGATGACCCTCTGCAGGTTGATGAAAATGTTCTCAAATGAAATCACAGTGATGGTTGTGCAATTCCGTGGCTATCTTAAAACAACTAAACTGAGTATGTTAAATACAACCTAAAGCTTTTTGGGTACATTAATTAATTTTATTCTGATTGAACTGTATTATTAAGAAACAAACACGGAAGCCAGTGATGAAAGCATGAGGAGTGAACTAAGGGCATTTTCAGCGAAGCCGAGGTTGGAGAGGAGAAAGGCTGGGAATGAATGGAGACGAGAGGCAGAGTGGGCAGTCCAGGAACCTGGCCCCTTCTGGCCTCGTCCACCACAGCCTACTGTGCCAAAGTTCCTCAACTGTCATTGTGTCCTGCAACTCTCTGAAAAATCAAAAGGTAACGGAAGGGTGACAATTTCTTGGTAATCCATTGGTTATTTCTAAAAATATTTTTCTGTTTTAGATTGAAAGAAAAGTTTCATACACCAATTTAGATTTACAGAAAATTTATGAAAATAATAGTTCCCACATATCCTACCCCTGCTGCTGATATTAGTAACGGTCTATGGTACCTTTTTCATAATTAATGACCCCAAAGTGATGCATTATGATGAAAGTCCATGCTTTGTTTAAATTCCTTTGTTTTTTTTTTTGTTTTGTTTTTTTTTTTTTTTTTGTCTTTTTCCTTTCTATTGGTACCGGGGATCGAACTCAATTCCTTTGTTTTTTAAAAAAATGTAGTACCTTTCTATAGCCCAGGATCCTAGGCAGGATACAACATTCTATTCAGTCATTGGGTTTGCTCAGTCTCCTCTTGTCTGTGACAGTTTCTTGGACTTTCCTTGTTTCTGATGACTCTGGCACTTTTGGGGTGCACTGGCCAGGTATTTTGTTGAGCCCCTCTGTTGCGGTCTGTCTGATGTTTTTCTCATAATTAGCCTGGGGTCATAGGAAGCTTGGAGGAAGATCACAGAGGCAAATGCAATTTTGGTGCTTAGCAAGAGCACACGTTATCAATATGCTTATCATTACTGATGTTGGTCTTGGTTGAGCTGTGGTAGTATTGCAGGTTTCTCTGCCTGTACAGTTATTCAGTTTTCCCCTTCCTTTTCCATACCTGCCTCTGTGGAAGGAAGACATTACACACAGCCCACAATAAAGGAGTAGGGTAAGATGCTCCATTGCTACTATAGTTTGGATTTTGAACATCCCATGAGGGTCTACATTGTTGGAGAGGATTCTAGGACCCAAGCCCCTGACTTTTTTCTCTATTCCATGGCTTGTGAGATGAGTTGTTTTACTCCAGCTGCCTTCCTGCAAGCCTAAAGAAACAGGACCAAGAAGAAACCAAGCTGTGCCTTTCCATGAGCCAGGGGCAGCCATAATGGGGATTAGGAAGAGAATTAAGAAGCCAGATCACACCGTCCCATAGACAGCCAGTGTGTGGGTTGAGAGACAAGAAGAGCAACTCCTCCTCCCCCATTAGCAATAGGCTTATTCAGAGGAACACAGGCTGAGATGATAGCAACTGAAGTAAAAAAAATAACTTCATGCCTGTATTGCTAGATTGACTACAGCTGGTAGTCTGAGCATCTATTTGGAGAATAACAATATGCATTATAGCAGCTGTGAGGGATTTCCTTCTGTCTTGTTTTTGAAATCAATGTTTTGTTCTGTTTTACTATTTTGCTTTATTCCTCTATCTGGTAACCTGAGCAACTATTTTGAATATAATAATATGTAATATAACAACCATTGTTAAATTTTTATCACTTTGTTTTAAAAATCTATATAGCTGTTGTTCTTTGTTGTTGTCAATTTGTTTTGTTATTTGTTTGCTTCTTGATTTTTCTGATATTTCTTTTTTTTCCTTAAGATTAAAGAAAGAAAGAAAGAAAGAAAGAAAGAAAGAAAGAAAAAGAGAACCAGTTGGTCACTGACTAACTGGACCTTCAAACTGTGAACTAAAATAAACCTTTTCACTTAATATTAGTGATCTCAGCTATTTCATAATAACGAATGGAAGCTGAACAACACAACCTCCTTTAAGGAAGAGTACACACTTCCTTAGAATTCTTCCATGTGGAAGTCGGTTTCTTTTCTCCCACTAATTTATCATTTGTTCATATCAGAATGAATTTAAGAATGCTTATACTGTCAGTTACATTAAGACTGTACTAGTTATTTTGTTTTGTTATTGTTTTTTGGTCAAACTGTTCCAGCTTTGGTTGTTGGGTGTTCTTTCACTTACCAATTACAAGGAGTTTTGTTTGACTAGTGCTTTTTTGTTGTCATCGTCATTATTTTGGGTCTTTTCTTACTTTCTGGGAGTACAAGGTAACATCTTATCTTGTTCATTAAAAAGATTGAATCATACACAAAAGGGAATAATAAAAGAAATTTCACATACTCATCCCTTAGGTATAACAACCGCTAAAATCTTTTGGCGTATTTATCTCATCTGTTTTTATTTTCACCTCTAATAAGGTAAAACTTTTAAAAACATAATGGCAGTATCCGTATCAGACCTTACAAAATGAACAGTAATTCCTGAATATCACCTATTATAACCCAGTGCCTAAGTTCTCCTGTTTACAAAGAATAATAAAAGTGCTTTTAAGTTAGGTCAGTCAGGTCAGCTCCACTCTGGTTTTGACTAATTGTGTCTTCATGTTGCCATTTAAGATGTTCATCTATCTTCAGTATTTTATGTAAACTAGCATTAAACCTCGAAACTTGAGTGTATGCGCCCAGAGTTAGCGATGTTAATCTGGACGCCACAGTCTGAGTCTCTTAGTTTCAATGGATTTTATCTCTGGACAGCGTGAATGCCTTCCAGGACCCATTGAGAACAGGGAGGTGAGAGTCCAGGGACAGGCTTGATGCCTGTCAAGAGTTCACAGCTGGCGATGCCCACTAGAAATGCCAGGAAAAAATCACCCAGGCTTGTATCTTATCAGAGCTGTGATTCTTTTTTGCCAGTGCTTTGGTTACCATATTCCATAGATTTTTATGGACTGCCCCACATCTATTTTTCCCATAAGTGTGATTATTTTTTTTATCATGCCACTTTTTTTTAAAGCAATGTATATGTGACATTAGGGCAGAAATGCCTATATATCTTTATTTTTAAAAAATAGCAAAAAGTCTGGGACAGTTGTAGAAATTTCATGATGTTTGGTCTCTGTGCACAAAGTGCTTCTATCCTGCTTCTGTCTCCATGGCGCTCAATGGCACTTGGAGGGCTGTTGGGTTGAGGGGCCACCTCAGCATCTCCACCTGTCCCCACAGAGGGTTCCAGGCTGGGAATGTAGTTTGGTCCCTCTTGATGTTCCTGCCTAGCAGGTCCTTGCCTCTGTAGGCGATGCTTTCCATCCTCCTGGCTATGCTTTGTGTATTCCCACAGCCCCTAATCCTTGATCAGAAAGTAGGAACTGGTTTCTTTTATAAAATTATGCATTGGCTACACACCTAGTCTCATGATGGCAGACTGAACCCCCTCAGCTAGCACAGAAAGAGGTCCTTGTGGAAATGTGAATGGTGAAGCCCTGGCGACCGAGGCCAGCAGACAGCCAGAGAGCACCAGCGTTCCTGCCCCCAGGTGAGGCAGCAGCTATGTCACTGCTGCAGGAATTGTCTAGATGAGCTCTTTTTAGCTTTGGGAGACAGGACTTTTCTTTTGGCTTCCTCTACTTTTTTATTTCACTTCTCACTTTGTGTCCCAGTCACTTTTTCAACACTAATTGAAAGTCTTGGCACCAGGTATCTTGAGAGCCAGTGGGAAAATTCGTTTAAATGCACATCTTAGAAAACAAAGTTGAGGGTACACCTGAGGAGAGAAGCATTCAGTGAGAGATAGTTAAACAGCTGGGCTGCTCCAGCTTCACCTCTGGGTACCCACTAAGTCCAGGTCCCAAAGACTCGTGGGGCATCTCCAGCACTCCCTAGTGAACATGGACTCAGGACTGTTCCGACTTTTGTCCCTTGCTGTCCTTTGGAAAGCAAAATCTGGGCAGAGTCTTAGCTCCAGATGAGGTTTTGTCACCAGGCCAGCAACCATCCCAGCCTCACATTCTATGATGAAAGAATTCCAGTATACAGGTGGCTCTGGAGCGGGTGGCACGTTGCATCTCTCTATAATGTGTCCTGGCTGTGGTTTCCATACATGAGCTCTAGCAAGGTTCCAGAGGCTCCTGCCTCAAACAAGATGGGGGTGGTTATGGGCAGACCTACTCCTCACTGTCCAGAACTTGGGATGACCTTGAACTTTCTTCTATTCTGTATCTCTCCTCTTCTCTCTTGAAACCTTTCTTTGTTTTAATTCTCTCCCTGCTTTCCTAAATCTCCACCTCCTCTATTTTCCTAGATATCTTAACCCCTCCTTCAGGAATTGTCCCACCTTTCTTCCTTTGACTTTGTAGTTCCCAGCTTCCAAAATGTTCTAGAACTGACTAGGTGGTCAAGGTACCCAAGACGGCTGGGCTCAGCCTTTAGGCCTTCCACTTGCTAGTGAGCCAGCATGTATTATGTATTATTGCACACATGTGCAATGAACACATAAACAAGTAGTCTGTTCTGTAACTTTTGGACATTCCCCTCTTTGGGTGACATCGTGTTGGAGGGAGAGGGATTTTTTTCAGCAGTGCCCCATGCCACTGAGAGAGCACAGGCCTGCAGGTACTCACACAGCTCTGTGCCTTTTTCTCAGGCTGCCCAAATCTCCAGTGAGCCTGGACTGGCAGGACACTGGGCAAACAGTCTCCAGTGTCCCCACCATCCATCTGGGCAACCTTTAGTAAATGGTGGACATGCACTTAAGCCTTTATTTGCTCATTGGCAAAACAAAAACAAAACTCTCCCAATTCTCACTGCTTCAAGCTCACTGTAGTATCAGAAATTGCTTGGGGGCAGCAGCCATTATACACGATGGCACTACCGGCTCCCACAGCGCCTTTCTTACAAAATCAGCCCCAGGCAGAGGCTGTCTGGTCACAGCGAGTTGCCTGGGTCCTTGGAAAGCTTGGGGGCTCCTCTCTCAGCCTCTCCAGAGGCCTCCAAGCTGCTTCTCCTTTTTCAGGGTCTCTTCAGTGGTTCCACAGCCTCTTTTCTCAGTCCACACCCAATGGGCCTCACCTACTCGCAGAGCCAGGGAACTTGGGTGCTGCTTGGCCCCTGTGCCACTACCTTCCAGTCCTAGACTCAAAGCAAGGTCTTCCTCAGAGCTTGCCAAATTCAGCCCAACTTTTAACTCACAAAGCCTGAGGGAGCTGGGGAGTATGGAGCCCGCCCTGTGGCAGCTCTGGAAATTTGAACATTGCTCTCTCGGGATTTCAGGCTCAGCTGCCTACAAATAAAATTTTCTCTTACAGCTGTGGGAAAATTGGGAATTTCATTCCTACTAGGTTCTTTCTGGGGCTGGAGGGTCAGCCTACAATATATCTGGCTTTTCTTCCTCTGGGAGTTCAATTCCTTTGTCTGAATCTTAAAAAGTTTTGCCTGGAAGCCAAGGCCAGAAATAAAGCAGCTGCCAGAGTGTGTCAAAAGTCACAGAGAATCCGCAGATTTCAGCCTGGCTGGCTTTGGGGGGTCACGGGACAGTGTTTTCCCTCTGGATAAATTCTGCTGAAGGACGGTGTGCCCTCCTACCCTCAGAAGGCCCAGGAAGCTCCTGTCATGCGTGGCAGAAATTGAACGTCCACTTGGTAAAAATGGCTTTTTTATTTATTGAGTGGCAAAATGCTCTATTTATCAAACCCTCCTGGGTTCCTCTAAAGATAAAATGGAGGTAAAAACCCAAAAGGAAAATTAAAGCTTTAATGCGGTCTTGCAGGCTTCTGCTTCATTTCGTTGTAAATCGAGTGCGATAAAGCACGACGCCGGCCGCCAGCCCCAAGCAGCTGTGTAATTTCCTTTTGTGCGAGGACCTGCTTCTGAGGTATAGGATGCCTCACCAATGAGAGGTCTGCTGGTGGTGATGGCTCCCCTCCACTAATTATGTCTTCCTTTATATCTTTGGCTTGAACTCTAATTTGCTTACAGTTTAATGAACATCGGTTCTCACCGCAAAATATCTAAGTACCTGGGAGATTGAACACTTAGGCAGTCAAATGCTCTCACTTGCAGCACTAATCTCCAAGCCCTCTGCATTCTAAACAGCCTGCTGAAGGAGAGTGGCTCTTTCGAGGCCGGTGAATTGCTTTTGAGCAGTAATTGTACACTCAGTTTAGAAGCCACGATTTGGTCGGAGAGTTGGTTTGTCCAACTAGAAATGAACTCGAAGGCTTTCCTAGTTGAGGGACAAGGCCTCCATCACTGTCTGGTGCAAAAGTCTGTGGCTGCTTGTTTCCCTGGCTGTGGTTTTCCCCACAGCTTCCCTCTAAAGTCTTGGTTAGTTTCTCTGGGTATTTTCCCTTCATCTATGAGAGTTAAAAACAGAGTCAGTGGAGTAGGAGAAGGCTACTCGTAGCTCATCTGCAAGGTCTAGCTCTGAAACACTTTGCTCCTGGAAGCATGATGGCTGAGTGTTCAGTGGCCACAGAGTCACAGCTGTTGTCCATGATGTGCTCCACTTGCTAGGTGCAGGTTCTGCACAGCAGCTCCCAGGCGAGGCTCCTGCCACACGGGTCCAGAGACTACTCTTGGAGTGGTCAGGAACTGGGCTCTTCATCTGGATTCCAGGATTTCAATGTCATTACAGCCCGTAGGGTTCACACTCTCACACAGCAGGCTGATGAGTGAGGTGCACTCAGGATTTGCCTGAGGCTCTCTAGCTGTCCATGAAGCGACTTGATTTACCTGTGTCTGACTCCCAACTGCACACGTCTCCGCCCTTTTTCAGATACCCTTATTAAAAAAAAAAAAAAGAGGACATGAGATGACATTGGTGCATTGCTCTTCATCCGAATATTCTGTGGTGAATTTTGGTTAATCCAAGAAACCACGAATTGATCCACAATGTCCAGTTGGGGGGTCACTGTGTGATCATGAGGAGAACCCAGGCTCAGTAAGCACTTGCTGGGTGCCTAAGGTGGGGAGCCCAGAGCTTTCGGCGAGACAAGCAGGATCCAGTGTGACAGAGGGCACCTCACATCTCTGTTCTCAGCAGTTCCCAAAGAAACACATTTCCTTTCTGATTATTTTGAGTCTGGGGACTCTAAACAAAAGACATAACTTTTGCACCTCGTTTAAAAGTTTCAGGTGGCACAATGTACCTTCTGGGTGTTCCGTTTCTGTTTGGTGGAAATAATCCACCCCATGCCAAAGCCTGGGCCCTGATTAGAGAGGCAACTCCATTGACAAACTTGCAGGCACTGGTGCCACACCGCCCACCCTACTGGCCCAGGCAATTTACATGAAACCCATGCTTTAGTTTCTTTACCTGGAAAAGAGAGGAACTGATAACATCTTCCCTCTAGACCCATTGTGACAGTCACACGAATGAATTCCCATGAAGTTCCTTGCCATGGATAATACCACCAACAATGTGAGTGTCTGTCATTTACACACTAGAATGGGTAGCCTTGCTGAGGGCAGTTCCCGGAATGGGGGGACATTTTCTATTTGTATATTTAGTTCCAACTTTTTTTTTTACTGCTTCTTTGGGAACAGCAGAAAAGGTTTATAACACCTATAAAGAACTGATATTACCAATGCACAAAGCAGAGAGAAGGCGTCAATGGCATTAGCACTTGTATGGATTACACGTCTGTGTGGATGCCGAGACCTCATGCTGCTGCAATGAAGACACCGCCCGTCAATAGCTATGCACACAGTGACCTGTGTGAGCCCCACTCCTGCACCGCTGGGCAGGGCTGAAATGCAAACACACTTGGGAAGAGGCAATACACTTTTATTTCTAATCAAGGCAAAAGCTATTACTTGATCACATAATTAACCTTAGGAATAGGAGTGTAAACAGCACAACTCATGAATCTGTTAATTGGTCTTCCCATTACTGATATTAGCCCATGTTGATGTTTTCTTGGTTGCTGATTATTTTAGGAAGTTTCCTCATTCAGATTTTTCCAGCATATGCTGGGAAGAGCGAATAGTCTGGGAATATTCAGTTAAAAAAAATTTTTTCCCCTGGCAGTGGACAAAACTCCAGGGAAGGAAGATACCAACTCCCTAAGTACATCAGCATCTTTTCCCGATCTCTCTTCTGTGCACAGATGTGTGTTTGGCTGGTTCTCAATGTGGGAGCCTCGCTCCCCAGGCAGTGGAGACATAAAATAGCAGCAGCGCTCAGCAGCAGGCATCTTCTGGGACTTGGTGCTCGGTCCCACTTACTTCTAATTTATTTTCACCACTGTAGTGGAAGCAGAAACACAGGGGTGTGCATAGGTTCAGCTCCTGCAGACGGAGTGTGTGTGTGTGTGTGTGTGGGTGTGCACTCGGAAAAGCAGAAACTGAATTCCGAGGTAAAGTATCACAGCCTTTTCTCTTAGGGTTTCTTTTCCAAGAAGGGACCCCTTAGATTGAGGTCTAACTGAACACAAACCAACACTTAAGGGATTCTTTCATTAGAACCCTGATAATGAAACTGAGTTATTTTGTAAATTAGACCCAAGTCCAATTTTTAAAAAAGATTCACTAGAGACAGAGATGCAAGGCTTGATCTGTTCATACAGACTAAAAGGAAATTTAAGGATATATGTGTGATTTGTCACTGACGACTTGAGAATGTTAACATGCTAGCCAGATGTGGTGACCTGTGGCTGTAATCCCAGCATTTGGCAGGCTGAGGCAAGAGGATCATAAGTTTAAACCCAGGTGGGGCCACCCAGCAACCTAGCAAGACTGTCTCAAAAAATTTAAAAAGGCCTGGGGATGTGGCTTAATGTGAGGTTCTGTGCCCAGTATTGGGGGAAAAAAACCTTAAGCTGTCTGCTTCAGGGAACAATTTCAGTCAACAAGTGACGGTTCTATCACCCTTTGATAAAGGACACTTTGCTAACGGTCTAGCTAGTTGAAACCTGAAGGAATCTTGCTGGGTGGTCTAGGTCACCAGCCAGAAAGCCACAGTGAAGCACACAAGAATGGCCAGCCCATGGCTACAGGCCTCAAATGCCACATACCACACACTACCAAGCACAGAGACGTGGGACTTCTGTGGTTTGGGACTTTCTGCCACTAGGATGCGCTCCAGGAGATGAGGGAGCAGCCATCCACCTGTCACTTAGACCTCAGGATTTAGGCTGGAGAGCTGAGCTGGTAGCACTGAGCCTCCTAAGCCGCCGCAGCCAGCCCTGTCACAGCTGGACAATGTGGCAACGTCCACCTGGACTAATTCAGCCCGCACATTTCCTGGAGATAAAACAATCTTGTGGCCTTGGGAGAATCATGCTTTCCTCCGAGGAGCCCACGGGGCAGGGCCTAAGCCAGGGCCACAGAAGTTCATCTGGTGCGAGGCTTCTACGCTCGTACTAGCCAGCTCCTCTCTGGCCTTTTGGACATTTTGATCTAGCATTTCAAGTGGGAAATAAAGTTTCAAAAGAGATTCTTTCAACTTTTCTTTCTGAAAAAGTTGTTATTTTCATTTTTCTGAGTACTTCTGATTATAGAAAATACCTTAAGATACCTTGTGGGAGAATTTGGAAATAAACTCCAAAGTAAGTTAGAAAGAGGTGACGGGAAACAAGTGGGAGGGGAAAAGATTATACCCTTGGAGCTCCTTGGAGAGGGGCAAATTCTCTTCACAATAGACACTTGGAGACAAAACTTAGCTTATCCATCTGCACAGGCTCAAATCAGAACCTAAAATCAAAAGCTCTGGACCCTATTAATTCCACATCTTACTATATGTTAGTTTTTTCCTTGAGGCTAAGGAATGCTGGAAATAATATCATCAAGTACCCTTTATTAAGAACTCATGAGCCAGAGACTATGCTAAGCACATTACATAGCTCATCTGTTCAGCCCTCCAAAGGCTTGATGAGGTTTGGCTAGGCAACTTCCTGTTACTGTGACAAAACATCTGAGGTAAACAATTTATAAGATGCAAAGTTTTCTTGTGGCTCATGGTTTCAGAGATTCCAGTCCATGCCAGATGGCCCACTGCATCTGGGCCCATGGCAAGGCAGCACATCAAGGCGGGAGTGGAGAAGGAAGCTGTTCACCTTACAGGATGAGAAAGAAAGAAGAGGCACAGGTTCCGATATTCTCTTCAAGGACACACCCCCAATGACCTACCTTCCTCCCACTCGGTCTGACTCCTTAGCTCCTGCCACCTCCCTATATCTCCAAGCTGAAGACCAAGACTAATACACAGGACCTTGGGAGACACACCAGATTCCAACTACAGTAGATTAGGATATCAGGCACCAAAGAACTAAAGTTTTTTCCTCCATATAATTTCCATCCTGAACTCTGCTTTGCTACAGGACTTCTCCAGAATCTACACCCTGAAGTCCTCCTTCGTGACATAAGGCTAGATAACTCATGACGCTGAGCTAACTGGATAGGAACTTTTATTTACCATTGAACATTTCATTGTCTTTAAAAAATTTCTATCACATTTTAGTTTACATGGGCTTTTTAAAAGTTTCATCTTACTCCTAAAATATAATATGCATTATTTTATCTCAGAGTATTTTATCTGAGAGTATCTGAGAGTATTAATTATAGCTTATTTATAGCATGACTTTTTAAAGGGGCGGGTGCCCTACTTAGTCTTTCAAATTGAAGGCTTTTTTTTCCCTCAATGTTCAGAGATTCCTAACTATCTGATAAGAAATAGACACGAAAAAGCAAACAGGAAGTTCAGTGCAGAAGAATTTTTCCTTTAATGGGAGGGGCCAGTTTCACTGGAGGAATCCTGAAACACCAAACTCATTGCATCTAACTTCCAAGAGAATGTTGGAGCCAATCCCTCTCTGTCCAGCGTCAGTATGTGGAGATGCCTTTTCCTGTGGGTTCTCTTCTCTAGGGAAGGATGCTCATACATGGTGGACTGCGTTCTGGAACAGGGTTACAGAGAACTTCAGGCTGACATTAATGTTTTCATCTGAGAACTGTGCCTGTGTGCTCAACTTGGGTTGGGGGAGCACAGGTGCAGGATGCAGTGGTCCTCAGACTGCGACACAAGAAAGGGAAGTAGGGCTCCAGCCATCACGTATGTTCTTCCTGTCAAACAGCCCTCCCGGTTTCAGCTCAGGTCGTACCTTTGCCTCCCACAGAGGAGGAATGAGCTCACTTCCCATGTACATTCCCCTTTTCCTGGGCATTTGATTGTAGCTTCTGCCGTCTGATTATCTAGAACAATCCACTCCTCTGTCTGCTTTCCTGCATCCAAAGTAGAGGAAATCTTTTGTCTACTTAACTGTCCTTTCCTGTTCTCCTTTTGGGTTGTGCCTCTGCAATTCCTCTGCTCTGTATTTAGATAAGTTCTTGGGAAATGAAGAGGTAACGTGCCAGCCCAGACTTGCCTGTGCATTGCTTCTTCACAGGGGAGACTGCCCTCCAGGGTGCCTGGCAAACGTGGGAGGTGGTCTGGGCACGGTGTGCTGGAGGCTTTCCAGTTCTGCCCTCCAGACGAAGTCTGAAACGTAGCCTCTTCACACTTCCTGTTGACATTGGGCCTAGATCTAAAACACTCCCTTGCCAGTCTCAGGTGCTTGGCAGTGGGGCTTTCAGAAGTCAACTGGCTCACCAGGGCTTCGACTCCCATACTGGACAGTGGTACCAAGAGGAAACGGAAACTCAGGAAGCAGAGCCTGGTTGAAAGGTGTGAGCTATGGTGGCATGACCTTGGGGACTGTATTTTGTTTCTGACTCCGTTCTCGCTGGCTGTTTCACCATTTCTTGACTCCCATAAGGGGAGCACACTTCCTCTGCCACACCCTTTTGCCATTTCTGCCTCACCACAGGCTTAAAGCGACACACCTGGCGAGGGGCTGAAAGGTTTGAGACCCCAAACCAACTGCTCCTCTGCTACCATGCACAAGCACACAGTCTGCTATGCTTTGTACCAGGTCCTATCTGGGATCTTATGCCACAGTCACAGATTACTTTGTTTTACAGATAAAGGGGCTCAGAAAGACATTAAAAACCTTCCGGAGTCACACCAATGGTGAAAATGGAGTTTGAACTCAGGTGTCTTTTACATTCCTGGTAACAGCAACAACAATGACGATGACGATGGTGACGGCCATGGCTGCTAATGTGCACCGGGGATTTCATAGGTGTCAGTCTATCTTCTATATGGCCCTACCTTGCCTCATGACTGTAATAAAAGGCAAAACCCTGCTGCTCTTTCATTTGCCTGGCTGCCTTTGGAACACAGACACATTAATGGTGAATTTACTCTAAAATCTTATGTAACTACAATATACATCTTCTATCTTCTTTAGAAACAGCTTTATCCCCTCCTTCCAGCCCTGCCATGATCTGAAAAGACTTCCTTTTAATACTGCACATTTTGCCGGGCGCAGTGGCACACACCTTAATCCCAGCACTCAGGAGGCTGGAGGAAGAGGATCACAAGTTAGAGGCCTGGGCTGCACAGTGAGACCTTGTCTCCAAGTAAGTAAGTTAGTAAGTAAGAAGTAAGTAATGATACCAGTGACACACACCTAACCCACTTTTCCTCTATTTTCATTACCAGGATCTCTGAGTAAACTCTTTCTTCTTAGGCAAATCCCCCGTTTTGGTTTCTGAAATAAGGAAAAGCAGGACAGTTTAGTACCCTTGAATCTAATTACAATCTACACCTGCATGTTCTCCAGGGTTTCCCAGCTGAAATCTAAGCCTGTGTTTGCTGCTATGGCTCCGAGGTTGAGGTCCGGACCAAAGACATTGTTTTCTGGCGTGCTCTCATCTTGGCAAGGCAGAGATGAGCCTACCTACAATGCAGGGCTCATGGGAGCACCAACGCGCAGGTTCCAACCTGTTTCTCCATGTAGGTTTCATCTACCCCATGCCGCCAGTCTTCCTGTGTTCTTGAACTGGCTGACATCCTATTTCCTTATCTATAAAATGGATACATTTATAAAAAGTTGAGATTAAATGACAAAAATGATCTAAAAACAATTAGAACTATGCTCAGTATTAGTAAGTGTTCAGGGAAGCCAGCTGCCACACTTCATTATGGCAACAACTACAACCCTGTAACACACCGCACCAGGTGCTATGGGAAGCACCTGACATACACCAGCTCACGCAGCTCTCAGAACATATACCATGTTTATGACGAGGGGCTAAAGTGAGAGAAGCAAATGTGGGTTCACGTTGAATGTAATGAAGTTAAACTTCAGGACCCCCTCAATGAACAGATTCTGGGAGAGAAGTTGTTGGAACTTGGCAGTATTCCAGGTGGGAAGAAGCCAGGCTACAATGTGAACTGTTTTGTTGTTGCTGTTTTTTAAGACAGTCTCACTGTGTGGTTCAGGTTGTTCTTGAACTCATTCTGTAGTCAAGGCTGGCCTTGAAACGTCCAATGATCCTCCTGCCTCAGCCTCCCAAGTGCTGGGATTACCGGTATGCACCACCACATTTGACTGAGTCATTTCTTTTTCTGTCTTTTTTTTTGGTACTAGAAAGCCTGAGTCATTTCTAATAAACAAAACTGGTAATTGCCTTAAGAGCTCTCAGAAGAAAAGGTTATACATTTCCATGGCTCCAGCAATCTTTTATTATCTTATTCCAAATGCCCACTTTTGGATCTCAAGTTTTGGGTTTTTCTAAGTTTGCAAGCTTCCGGTTCCTCAAGCCTGGGAACACACAGTTTTATTCTTACCTTTTTACCTTACTGTGTCCTTGCTGGGTATATTCAAATTACTCACCCTTTACACGAATGGAAAGCATTCTTAAACAGAATGGCTATTTCTCTGTGTTCAGTAAGGGTGGCAGAGTCTTAATGGGCTGCAGAGATGTAAGTTTAAAAAGTCTTGCTAGTAACCTGAGAGTGAGGAATGGTTTGATGTTTCCTTTATAATTTGAATGTCTGGGAGAAGGGTAAATCAGCAATATATTTTTGTGATCTATTATAGTTGAACCTTTGATTTGCAAGAGTGATTTCAAAGTATTTTTTCTTTGCAGAGTATGATTGGTGAAGCGAAACAAAACCCAAAGACAAACAGCCTGCACAGGTTTTGCCACGGTACTCATTCCAATGGAAAGAACGAAATGGCAAAACAGTGGCTCCTTGTCCTTAAGAATCCTAGGGCGAATCTGATCATCTGAAATAGAAACGCAGCTATTTTTATACTCAATCACAAACTGGGAAGTCGCCAAGCTTTCATCTCAGCAAAGCATCTCCTTAGGAACTGGATCTAGAATTTATACTTCATGCTTTGGGAAAAGGTAAGTTCTGAGTCTTTTCTGTTCCAGGTGCTTTTTTCCTTTCCCTGAAGAACCTCTGAACTTAACTCTTGAGAGTCTTTCCTTTCTCCTCCTAGCAGAGGCGGCAAATGGATGGAGGAGGCTGGCAAGACTTTCACTTCTATGGCCAGCACTCAGGCTTCAGGATGAGGAGGACAGGTTGGCTGGTCAACAGTACCAGACCACGCTGCCTACGATTATTTGTTCAATTCTGAGCATGACGAGGTGCTCCTGGAAATGGGCCTGGGGCAGCAGCTTTGGATCTGACTTGATGCGTAGCAGTCAGTGGACAACAGGAGATGTCAAGATCCAAAATTGTAACCCACTTTTCAAAGCAGTTGCTTACTGCACACACGCACATGCACACGTTCTCTTCAGATGCAGCTGCCTCTGGTCTTCCACGTGGAGAACACTGGGGAAGCCTGTTCTTGGCCACCAACCTCGGCCCTTTATTGGCCCATTCCTATTTTGATGATGAAGAAAGTGTCAGGGAATGACTGTTCTAGTTCCAAATATTTTTTCATATATGGAAGCACACAGTTTTCAAAATGCAATAACCTGTGTCAGAAGCATCTGTTCAAATTCATTTCTCCATCAGCAACACTGACCCATTTTTACTATCAGAATTCTCTAAACAGTGCTGCAAAACAGGAGGTTCTCCAGCTGCTGGGCTGGGCTGGGCTGGGGGCTCCTTACTGGCAGAGGAGCCTAAGGGAGGACTGGGCACAATCCTGATCCTTACTGGGGGCGAGGGACTGTGAACAGAAGGAAAAGGAATAAAGCTATGTCTAAGGGGGACTGCTGATTGCAGAGAAAGATTTCAAACACCTCCTGGAAGAAAGGAATCAGAAACAAGCAAAGGTCATGCGAATCTATTGGTGCTAAAGGTAGAGGGAAAGCTGGCTCGCTTCTGGTCTCCAGGTGGACCAGGAGCTCCAGAGGAGGGAGGGTCTTTTCCCTTCCCTCAGAGGAAAGAATGGGTACAAAAACATGGGGCACAGCCAGGCCCACAGAGCTGTTCGTGACACCTCCCCTCCCTCACGTTACAAGAGAGGCATGGTGGTCTCAAGTCAATTCAGACAAAGAGAACAGTTTGAAAAGGATGGAACGATCTTAACTAGTTAACACAAATAATTAAATGTCAGGTACTTTTTTGAAATTAAATAGGTAGGTTGAAATATTTACTTAACCACTTGGTAGGCACTGGTTGCTGTGAATGAATGGAATACCTGTGGTAACTGAATCTCACTAAGGGGTTTCCAAGTGTCAAAAGTATAGACAAACTCCAATAAGAAATAATGAGACAGCCAACTCCCTTTGCAGTGCTAACCATATTTACCAAGCACCTGCTACAGGCTTTTACGGGTTACTTTTGTGTCCTAATTTTAGCTTTAGTTTCAAGGAATGTGTGATCTTTGAGAACACATAACATCTAAATATGGAACCTGCCTATATTCTGTTAAGATGATTCAAAATGCACAGTTACATAAGCTGGATTTCTTCACGAAGGAGGTTACAAAGTGGGGTTCCCTCAGTAATTTTAACTGTTTTTACTTCGATTTAATTACTTTAGAATGAGGTAACATTTTCTCTTTCAGGAACAAATCTGCCATAATAAAGATTACTCACGTATTCCTAAGTATTATTTAATGAACACCTAGGTACATACAAAAACCATGGTTAAGTGCTCCACTCGTCTGTCTCCCAAGGTCTCTAAGACTCAAAAGTGCATCCCTGTGACACCACTCTGAAGAATGCAAGCTGCTGTGTGGACAGTGATTGTATGTAGTATGTGGTACACATACATGTTATTTTACTACATACCTGAATGTGTCATGAACACACCCACTCATTCTCAAATACAGGAAGTTACAATGATCCAGGTCTGTTTCTTTAAAATCGTAACAGTAGCTACTGTCTCCAGGAGGCAACGTGCCATCAGTGTCCTGTTGTGCTCTGTACCATTTCCCTGAATCCTCGCGGTCACCTTGCAGGTGGGCATCCTCTGCATATAGAAGGTGAGGACCGTGGGGTCCCAAAACCCAAAGTTTCCAACAACTGAGCATTACTAGAACTGGAATTTGAATTCTATTTGCCTACAAAGCCTGCACACTCCCTCTATTCTCTGTAATATTCCAAAAGTGGAACATTTGATCAATCTACTCTAGTTAAGCCTCATTTATATAGTATGATGAAAAATCCACCAGCTCAATTACATGAGTAAAATCACTACTTTTCTGGCCAACTGAGAGTCCTCCGTGTGAAGAGCAGGCACAGCTCAGGCTGGGCTGGGCTGGGCTGGGTTCTAAAGGGCAGGCCAGGTGGTGCCTTCTGCACCCGGGCCTGACGCATGTCTTTCATCATGTAGCTTTTCAGTCATTTCTTTCGGTGTCGCTTTTCCCTGCTGTTCTTGTAATTTGCTGAGGCCTAATCAACTAAATAACCAAAGGCACTAGCATGGAATCTAAGGCAGTGGTTCTCAAAGGTCTGAGTCTGCAATTCTCCTGGTGAGAATGCAGAGGCGGATTCTTGGGACCCACTCCCAGGTGTTCCGATAAGTGAAAGAGGAACAAAGGCTTCAGGACTGCGAGTGCCTCATTCATTCTCCAGGGAGTGTGCGCTTCCATCATCGTGGACATTCTGGTCTACAGCCTGGTAACTGCAGATGTAGATCTCTCTCTCCTCTCCCTCTCTGCCCTCACCCTATTTGAGGGATTAAGTATATAGTTTCAATAACTTAACTGTATTTTCTCCCCTTTATTGGATTTACTGACTAAAATAGCAACAGAAGAGTCAGAAAGCACTACACAAATGACATTCCCTCACCCCCAAACCTTGCTTTAGTTCAAGATGTCCTGAAGAGCAGCATTATCTAGGCCTCAGAAACAGGCATTGGAACCCTGGCACTGAATCTTGGTTGACTGGTAAATAACCTAACCAATCTGAGCTACAATTTTTTGGCCTGTCTTTGAAATGCAGATAATACCTACTTCTTAGGGCTGCTTGCAGCTCGAGAAGAATGGGCAGCAAACATGTGGCAGGCACAGCATCAGTGAGGAATTCTTAGATCAATGTAGCATGTATAGGACTTCCAATTGTAACTGTCACAACAGTTTGGTGACTGAGGGAACCAGAGTTCATATAGCCCAAGAATTTACAGGACAAATTCAGTGATGCCCTATATAATTTTAGGAGATGAATAAAATTCACATACGCAGCACACTGTCCTTGCTTCAGCAACATTACAAACAGGTGTGGAAGTACTGATTTCCATGTCCCAACACTGGGCATGTGAAGAAACCAAGACTTTTCTAGCTTAAATATGAGAGACAAACCTTAAATACTTATAGTGAAATCGTATTACCTGGGTGGAAGAAATAGGCATACTAACATGAAAAAACACATTTTATTGCACTTAAGTTATAAGAAAATAAAATTTCTAAGTGAATCAAACCATAGACACAATCCCTTTAAAGGTTGTTTTCCTCCATCATGTCAGGCTGTTACATAACTAAAATTAACCAACTGGAATCTGATTGTTTTAAATCAGACTATAAATAAAACAACAACAACAAAAAAATAAACGGGAGGAGGAAGAAAGACCACCGAGGCTACAGTGTTAAACCACTTTCACAGTTCAGCTGGAGTTGTGGCTCCTGGAGAATGAGGCGAACCGTCCAACTGCCTGGCCGCGGGCTGCGGAGGCGGAGGCGGGCTCGCTCCGTCTCTCAGTTACTCAGAGCGAGGAAACTGTAACAGTTGTTTTCCCAAATACTGCAAAATGCTAAGACTGACCAGCAACTTTCATCTGTGTCTTCTATAGTTTTAAAATATTTTGTCAGTTTTACTATGTACGTTCATCCATTCACCACAGCCCTCAAAAAGAAAAGTTTCTCCACAGAACAGGCGGTAACAGCTCTGTTCCAAGGAATGTGTTTTAATTTTTTTTTTTTTTTGCCCAGATAAAAGAAAATAAGCTTTGCACACACTCTCAATTCTTTACTTGCAGGCAAACTTCACTCTTTATTATCTGAAACTTTTCCATGCTCAGCCTCTTAGAGGCACAGATGGCTCAAGTTTCAGTGGCAAAAAGTCTTTTTTCTGTAACCAAACTAGAGCAAATTTGGAATTCAGTCTGGGACTAAAACGTCACAGCAGAAAAAAAAATAAAAAAAAATAATTTGCTTTTTTCTTTCTTTCATTTAGCAGCATAAATAAGTTTGGCCACTGGGAGTACAGTACAGGGGTGGGCCAACAATCCCATATTTGAAGACCTACTTCTAGCACCAGCATCAAGAGTTAAATCCATCTCAGGACTCACAGAACCCAGGTCAACTTGCCACCTTTGAGCAACATATGCACTGAAGAGTGTATATGGAAGCAACAGGAAATAGATTAACAGAGGCTAATACTGTGATTGATTGACATTGGCAATGGTTGGCAAAAAAAAAAAAAAGCTTTTCATGATAACTGTACAAAAACAATTCACAGTAATTTTTCCTTTTTTTTTTTTAGCTTCTCCACTTCAGACTTGTTGCAGATGCTCTCTAATTAGAAAGTCAACCAGTATTTGTTTTGATATTAATGCAGCTCCTTTCTAGGTGACAGTGGTAAAAAGAACAGGCTAGCAGAATCTGCAAGGATGTTTCAGCATTAACACTGCCCAACGACCACTGAAGAAAATAAAGAAATAATTGCACCTGGTTTGATTTAGAAAGTCTCACTTTGCAAAGCTGCCCTCAGTCAAAAGTAAAGCCTTTCAGGTGAAGAGACAGCGGACCCTCTCTTGTCAGTTACGTTTGTCATCTCTTCCTCTTTCCTTCTTAAGTCTGTAGGTCTTTTCATTCTGTTGCCCCAAGCCAACATCCTGCACCACTGAGTACAAGGGATTTTTTTTTTTTTCATTTTCATTTTCTTTTCTCTTTTTTTTTTTTTTTTTCCTTTTTTTGTTTTTTCCACGGGGGAAGGACAGGGAGTGCATCTCTACACATCTGGACAGAATCCACCTTTCTTGTTCCTCACTTCATGTCCACATCGAAGTCCAGCACCAGCAGCTTGGTCTCCTCGGTCCCATTCCGACTCCCAACTGCACACACCAGCTTCGTGTTGGAGGCTCTGATCCGCCACACCACTCCCCCACTCCCCCCACTTTCCAATGTGACTAGGTTTCGAATAAATTCACCCGTTTTCAAGTCCCATAGTTTTACAGTTCCATCATCTGAGCTGGTAATTACAAAGTTCTTGTTGAACTGTAAACAGGTCACAGCACTCTGATGCTTGTTGGGACCTAGACAAAACCAAAGGAACTTAATTACTGGTTAAGAATTGTGGCTATGAGTTAGTTATATTGTAATTTGTAGCCTTGCACATTAAAACATACAATAAATGCAACATTTAAAATGCTGCATATTTAGAAACCCTGTGCTGAGTATTTTAGGATCAGCAAGGATGTCAGAAAATCTGGTAGCTATTTGTAACTGGAATGTTAACTCTCAATAGTCATCTTCCAGGAAGCCTGGTGAACTACCAGGCACACATTTGCTTTTCTGGTCGCATGAACAAGAGCTTCCCACAGCAATAAAGACAGCACAGCCACCTGGACTCTGAGGTGGACAGGGGAGGGTAAGAGATCCATTACCCTGCCCCTCTGTGCCAACCAGCCAAAGAGAAAGCTAATGGACACTACCTCAAACTCTGAGGTTAAGCCAAGGAATGAACAGTGCAGAGGTGCCCACCACTTGGCCTCACTAAAAAACTGAGGGGAGAGACCAAGAAAAGGCAATCGCCTGCCTGGCAAGCACAAGGTCCTGAGTTTGATTCCCAATATGAAAAAGAGCGGGGAAGGACAATCGCTAAGTCAATGCTGTTGTGTCTCAGTTAATAGTAATGATTCTCACATGTATCTTTTTGTGTGTGTCGGAGGACACTACTATTCCTTTCCATCCCAGTTAAGCAGGGGGCTCAGTTGTGGCCAAGACGATTTTCTATGACATTCTTAAATTCAAAGTAAATGGCTATGCTGCTTCTGTGAAACAGCCAAGATCTTTTTTCTCAAGTTGTTTAGGGTGACACAGACTCAACTGAACATGCAGGAACAGAAGGAACAAGTAGAAGGGACACATAGGGATATAAGTAAATTTGTATTAAAAATGCAACTTGCAATTTTTCTCAAGGCAGCCTGGTTCCACAGGTCAGAGTGGAAATGCTCACAGACTTACCTGGGGGAGGCACTTTGTATAAGGTTAGCCCTTTCTGATGTGAAAGCTCCACCCAGATTTCCCTCTTGAGTAACAATAAAGTTTTAATGAATACAACTGAAGATGGGCCAATTCTTACCTTGCAATGTCTGTAAACACTGTCCTGTTTTGATATCCCAGATTTTAACTGTAGAATCTGCATTCCCAGAGACAAGAATATTGTCTTTGAGTTCCATTCCACTTGTTAACGACTGGTGCCCTGTTAATGTGTGTATGCAATTCCCTGTCTCCACGTCCCAAACTCGGATTGATGTATCAAGAGAGCCACTCACCACATGGATGCCATCAAACTACAAGAGACACAACTTATTAGAATAGAAGAATGGATATACTTCTTATCAATTATTGACCTTAGTCCCAATATAAAGGCAAATATGGCAACAGACTAACACCAGGAAAAATATGAGGGCCTAGGATAAAGCGCATGCCACCAGGCAACTTTACAATGCACGTGGTTAAGACATTTCTATCAGAAATGTGAATTTTCTATGCCCAGTAGCTTCAAACTAGATGCAGAAACAAAAAGGAAATGAAACAAAAGCAAACAAAAAACCACCTCAAAAGCCTGAAATACCATTATTTTCCAATCATCTGCTTCCACCCAACAGCTTATACCAGGATGGTTCAGTGAGGACTGCCGTTTGGCTACTTCTCCATAAGAAGCTGAAACTAATGACAACAGCTTGTGATAAAAGGGTGTGCTTATCAGCACCTGAGCATGAAAAGGGCTCAAGATAACTTGCATGATGTTCAAAGGCTAAGTTCCCACTAACAACAGTATGTAAAATGAAAGTTTCATTTACAAGAATCCAACGCTAATTAGGATATGTGCCAAAATTATGGTTACAAAACCAAAGCATGCAACATCTCCTCCAGCTTTCCAGCTAAGTAAAAGCCAATCAGCATCTATCAATTCCCAGAAGATTATATATATATATATATATGTATATACTCTTTTCTGAGTAATTTAAGATTACAGTTTATTAAGGTTCTGAGCATATCACCAAACATCAAAGCAACTGCAGCCAATTCCCTTTCCTTCAACCTTTTCTAATTTAACAACTTTATTATACATCAATATTTAATGACATGGACAGTATCCTATATATTAAGAAATACTCTCAGAACAGCAAAGTCAGCATTGGGATTATGTACTAATTTGCTGATCATTAAAGGACAGTAGCTAGCAAATAAACTATGTAATTAGTGGGATATATTTTTAAGAAATTGAATAGGCTGCCTTTCAGGAAATAAACTAAACCCAATTTATAAATCTATTAGTCTTCTTAATGATCTTTAAATATGACAATCTATTGGTGGGTATCAGGTTCAAATGTAAACAGAGTCAGGTTTGTCGGATCCACGTCCTTAAGCAGACACATCAGTGGGCCTGGGACAGCGCAACGGCTTCCTGTAGACGGGCTCTGCCTCCACACTAAGCAGGGCTGGAACCACAATTACATGGCCCATCAACTTCCAGCTATCAAGGTGAACTGGAGCTTGTGGCCAAATTAATCCTCTGCTAAATTTATTGAAGTCCAGGTGAATCTCTTATGAGACTGTTTATTAATTAACATAGCAAACCAAGAGCCCCGAAGTCTCAGGTGCCAAGACAAATATTTGTATTTTATAGAGAAAATTGAAATCACAGAAATTGAAATCATTAAACCATTTAAGTGATTCTGAAATTCAGGGCTTCTTCACATCCATTTCCAAGTGCCAACAATGAGTGGATTGAGTGGATTCACTGTTCTGGATGAACTGGATCAGCAATGTGACAGTGATCATCAGAAAGACACAAGTGTGTGACTCACGGCCAGAGCTTCTCCGGGACAGGAGAGGCATGCTCGCTTACCTGTAAGGAATAGACCCGATTGGTGTGGCCCTGCAGCGTGTGCAGACAGGTCTCAGTCTCAGGATCCCACACCTTCACCATGAAATCATATGCTCCGCTAACGACCCTCCTGCCATCGTACTGAACGCAGCGGACTGCTGCCACATGACCCATCAAGACATGTAAACACTGGCCAGTCTCGATATCCCAAACCCTAAGCGTGGCATCTCGAGAACCACTGACAACTCTGTAGGGGAAGAGAGAATAAATGTACAAAGTAACTTTCAGCAGCATGAGCAACAGAGATGAAGCCAGTGGTTTTTAAAGCTCTCCCCTCCTTTTTTCTTGAGCATTTAAAGCTTCCCCCTCCATTTTTCTTGTTTTCTCAAGAAGTCCTATGTAAACTTTGAAATGAAACACACTACGGAGTGATTGTGGTGGAGACTGGAGGTGGGGGGGGGGTGCCTATAGTCCCACCCAGAAGGCTGCTTCTCTGACATGTGGACTTTGCTTGTAGCTCCATGAGGTTCTGTGACTTTGTTGTCCTTGCAGTGCTGGGAATGGAATTCAGTGCACTGCCCATGCTGAACAAGTGCTCAGTCCCTGAGGTATCCCCTCAACCTGTGAGCTCCTGTGGAACAGAGTTTGAGAGCTACTGTACTGTACTGTACTAAAAAAAGAAGGTGGTTGTCAATATATAAACATGATTCCGACAATGTGGGCACATGTGTAAGGCGGGAAGGGGGCAGTTATTACTTAAAACAACTTAAGTATCTTCTTCAAGTTGTCATTTTCCCAATTTTCAATTAGGAACACATATTACCTTTGTGATTAGGTCGAACAGTCAATAAAATTTTACAGCAAAACATTTTCGAATCAGAATTTGGGGTTTAAAAACCAACAGACTGTTCCTATGACATATTCTGGTAAAATTAACTAGTTTTAGGTATTTTTCAAACAAATGTTGCTTATGTTGTTAACGCTTAAATTTACAAATACTAGGCAATGGGACTGTTAAAATACACAGATGTATTAAAGACATCTGTGAAGCAACAGAAACCCCTAGCCCATCATTATTAAAGTTATACTCTTCTGGAAACCACAGTAATACAAATAATGCAATTATCTCTGGACTACAAAACAAAGTTGAAAATTCAACTTCCGTCATTCCGAAGAGAGAAAGTGTCATAGTTTCCACACGGGAGCACAGAACACTAAAGCATGAGAGTTAAGCCACAACATGACTGTGACTGAATCACCAGGTTTCCTGACACCCATACTCTGTAGGTCTCAAAGCCACATGGCTCACCTTTTAAAGCACACTCAAATCCCAAGGGAAAGGTACTCTTGCTCACACATTACAGATCTATGGTGAAGTTCTGACTACTCGATGGTTTTTGGTAAAGAACTAAAGGTGTAAGAGTGCAAGAGGATTCTAGAAGGTCCTACTGTGAAGAGCCTTTCTATATCATTAACAAATGAAGTAGAAAACACATTTGTTTAGCAGAGGTACAGTGAAGGCACGTCAATAGGAAGACAAGGTTTTAACAGAAGGGCATGATGGGAGGAGAAAAGAGCAACAACAGTGAAGGAACTAAGAAGGAAACGGCAAGCGGTCTGGTTTGGCTGAAATCATTTTGAAAATTGGATTCTGGATTGAGGATTTCTTCCTTAACTCAACAACAGCTGGCTGCCAACACTGAACAGGCCAGGGATGCCATCGTAATTAGAGGGCTCCCTCACTGCGCCCGGGTCTGAAAGCTGTGGCGACAGTTCCCACGACAGGTAATAAGGGAGAAATGAATGCTCCCAGAGCGCTGTTTTTGCCTAGATTTGGGGGTTACGACAAGAGTTGAGCAGGTCATTAACAGGACTCAGAGGCTTGAAAGCCTGAGTGCCTGAATGGGTCCCACTTGCGGAAATATAGTATCAAGAAGAGAAAATGATTTTTGTTTGAAGGTGATGAATCATCAGACAAAAAGGATTACTAAGAGTTTCAAGAAAGCAGCCCACAACAGATCAAATGAAAGAAATTCAAAGACAAGTCTGCAACTCCAAGCCAAGACACAATGGCTCTCCTTGTTTACAAACATTAAAATCTACTTTAAAAAATCAGTATCACTGTATCGGTAATGGTTCATGAGCGAAGGACAGAGTCCCAAGCACAACAGGGATTTTCCCGTACCTTTTTTCATGCAGATGCATACAGCGCACAGTGGACGTATGCCCGTAGAGGGTGTGTATACACTCCCCAGTCTCTGCATTCCACACTTTGAGAGTCCGATCTGTGGATCCACTGATGATGATATTGTCTCTCATCTGTGATGACCAGACTCCTCCTGTATGTCCCACTAATGTTCTCAGACACTGGAAAAACACTTTAGATGATTAATTTTGGGTAGAAAGTTATTTAAGCAATATTTTAATAGATCATTAAAATCTGGAATAAACTATTAAGTGAATTTGATCATCAGAAAATATTTTGTGTATCATCATGACATGGTCCAATCACTATTATTTGTTTAGCTTATTCAGTAGCATATGCACTTACACGTGTACACAAACTGAGGAACAAATATGTAGAAGGCAAATATGATCGGAAATTCATGTAAGAATCACATGATATAAACACAGCGTGACAGAGAGCAAATGTACGAGGAATGCAACGTGCTGTAGCTCCTGGCCAGCCTCCTTGATGAAGTAAGACTGAAACTACAACTTGGGTTGTTGGACAGAAATAGACACATGAAAGGAGGTCCACAGACTCGGGTGTGGCTCTCACTGAATCTGCCCTAAGGTGGTAGTTAGGAGCTGGCCCAGCCACCACTAAACAAGTAAGGACAGACATTACAACCCTGAAATGAATCCAAAACTAATATTATGCCATGAAATATGAAGCTGCTTTTGAAAATTTTAACATCTGACTTCTAATATTTGCAAGATGCTTGTCCAATAAGCAGTATGGTAAAAGACTTTTTTTAAACATGAATTTTTTTCACATTTTTTTCTCTATGACTTTACAGGTAGCCAATTACTTAATTCATGACAGATAAAAATAAATAACTACAAGAGAATCATTCATGTACAATAGTGTATGAAGTAAATCTATTCCTTGGATGGCTGCTTCAAAGCCATATTTAAACGCCTCCTTTGCTTAACTTTCACATCACAAGGATCTGAGGTTAACTCTAGATTAACATAATCTTAACTTCTAAATTATTGGTAGCTTATTAACAACGCAGTTTATAAGGCATAATAAATGTCTATCATACTTCTGAAAGACATTAAAACAAATGAAGTATATCTTGGATGGGAAAAAGTGAGCCAAGAAAAAGATCAATCTGAAAATATCTAAAATACTGAAATCACAGGGATAAACTATTTAAATGAAGGAAACAGCGAATGACATCCTTATCATGGAACACCATTATCATCCTGCCAAGGCAACTTTCACAAACATGGGGGAAAAGGCTGAGCCAGAAGCCCTGATATTTGCTGTTGTAATATGAGGACTGAAAATGAATCCATTTACTGGTCGATGCTTAGGGAGATAAACTCAAAATGGTAACTTTATGAAAAGCAGAAAAAAGTAAACGTACTTTGCCTGTGACTGCTGACCAGACTTTTAAAGTGTTGTCATCAGAACCACTGACTATCCGGTTCCCACAGAACTGCAAGCATGTGATCACGTGATCATCATGCCCTTTCAGCACCTGTAAGAGAGATGCACAGGTCAGGAAGGTGTCACTGTGTTGACATTCTTTAAAATACTGGTGAAAAGAAAGATGGAGCCATTGCGCAGAGACAGTAACCCTTAGTCTATTTCTAGAATAGAAATGTATATAAAATAAACTGTCATCCTTCCTGGCTGATGAATCAATCTTAAACACTTTATTATTTCCATATTCTATTATTTCCATTTCAAACACCTACCATTAAAATTTTACTAAGTCAAGATCTCATAAAGATGGCTCAAAAGCAAGTATATTTTATAATCATCTATTTTACATTTAAACAAAGTAACGTGTCATATATACATGAGAACTTTTAACAGACAAGAACAAAACACCTAATTACAAAGATGAACTTAAATGAAAAAATCTGCCACAATATATACATATCGTCTCCTCAAATTGTTTTTCTGTTATAAAACTAACATCTAAGAATTTCAAGCATTTTTACCATTCTTTGTATACTTGAAAGGTTGTAAGAAAGAAAATCAAGTTTATGTGTCAATTTATAAAAATAAAACACAGAAGTCACCTAAACCCCTCAAAAAAAAAAAAAAAAATCATGTTCAGGCAATGTGATCAAGAGGGAGCTCTAAATTCTTAGAAAGGATACAAGGCACAAGGTGAAAGCATCAAAGATGTATATAAGTCATTTCATTTTTCCTTCAAGTAAATTGTCAGATTACAAAATTTAATACTAAAGTAGTATCAGTTATATTTTGTTACTTTAATGCAGTTTCCGTTCCACTGAAGATAGGTATGGAGCTACACTGCTTGCCAAGAAGTGAAGCACTGCATTAGGTAAGACCACTGACTCATGGCTTCTGTTACATCATAAGCGCTCAGTTACCTTCGGAGATTTGAGTTCTCCTCGCCTCCAGTTTGTATCGATTCTGTGCTGCCTGATGTATGCACTTTTCCATGGACTGTGTATGAAACCTGGCTTTATTACTTTTCTTCTCTTGATGTGCAATGGTTCATCAATCCCTGAAGTATCAAAGAATTCAAGAGAATAATTCCCTTTATCAATAATAAAGATTATACATTTAAAAACATATTTCATCTCCCTCTATGCTTAAAACCAGTAAGATACAGGACACAGTCCAATTTCTGATACTGTTACTAAGAAATGTAACAATCCTGTGAAATGGGATTCTGTATGGCACATTTTTGTATTTATTACTTCATTTCTTTCTAAAAATGATTCCAGGAGATGTTGGTGAGGATGTGCAGAAATTGGATTGTTTGTGCACTGCTTGAGTAAATGTAAAATAGTGAAATGAATGTAAAATAGTGTGGGAAAAACAGTATGCTGGGTCCACTGGAAAATTAAACATAGATTTCACTTATGATCGAGCGATCCACTTCTTATCACAGCCCCAAAAGTATAAAGGAAAGAGACTTGGATAGGTAACTGTGCACTTGTGCTCATAGCAGTACGCTTCACAACAGCCAAAAGGCAGAAGCAATCCAAGTGCACACTGGTGTGGTAACACTCCGTCATGGAGGAAGTTTTCCTTAAGAGAGGAAATCCTGACAACCACCATGACATGGACAAACCGTCCAGTCAATATGTTAAGGGAAATGAAACAGTCTCAAAGGGGCAAACACTGTATGACTTTACTTATCTGAGCTACCTAGACCAGTCCAACTGACAGGAATAGAAAGTGGTTGCCAGGTCCTAGGGGAAGGAAGATTGGGGAGTTAATATAAAACACTCATGGACTTCCAGCTAGGAAAGAGGAAACACTTCAAGAGGCAACTGCTGGTGACTAGAGCACAAAATGTGAATGTGTTAATTTCCTGAACTATACACTTAAAATTGTTTCACTAATAAATTTTGTTACTACAATTTTCAAAAAACCATTAGAAAATGACTCCACGAGAGAGGTGACACAGATGATTGATCCTACTTTACACGGACACTGGAGAAGGAAGGGTCAGGGGCTAACCCAGGCAGGAAGTCTGGCGAAAGCAAATGAGAAACCAAGGACGCTAGATCTTCACCTGAAAGTTTCAGTAGCCAGAACTGGCCATCAGTGTTCCCCACCCGACCTCCTGATACCAAGGGCAGGATCATCCACTGGGTACCTGCAGCCCTGTGATTCGTTTAGAGAAATCTTGCTTCTTAGAGGTAACCAGTATTTTTATGTATTTTTTTTTGCCAAAATGATTATTTTATATATGTTTGCTGGAAAAAAACACTTAATATTGATGATGCCTATTCCTATACAAGAAAGAAGATCTTAAAACAAAATTTTTTAGGAGCAGAAGCTCCACAGTAGGAAGACAATGGCAGAACATCACTATGGTTAAGAAAGTCAGCTGGACATTGTGGCACATGCCTGTGGTCTCAGTACTCAGGAAACGGAAGCAAAAGGATCCAGAGTCTGAGGCCAGCTTGGGCTCCACAGTGAGTTCAAGTTGAGCTGGCACTATATAGTGAGACTGTCTCACCAAATCAAAACCAAATCAAACCTAAGTTCGGCTCATAGCAGGTGTTCAATAAATATTTCCGTCAAAAATGAACATAACATTTAATATCTGATAATATACCTTTTTTGTTTCCTTTAAATTGTCTTCATCTTGACTCTTTAGCTACTGGATCCAAGCAGGTGAATGTAAATGAAGACCCAATCTTTGACAAGCTGCTGAAGTTCCCCCTTTCCACCTATTCACCATTATTTCACTTGCACATACAATCTACTCTGATTCTGTGCACCTATTTTCAGAATTACACTGCTTTTCCAGAGTAGCGGCATGCTCTCCATGCGAGTTTGAACCTTACCCTCTTCTTTACATTTCTCTCTCCAGAGAAGGTTGTCTTCAGCCAAAATTCTCCAGTATCGACATGTCTGAGCTGCTTGTAGCAGATCTTTGGGTTCCAGAAATGAAAGCACGTAAAGTGCCAGCTATGGGAAAGAAAAAAATGCATGGTACACCCTTATTTTAAAAAAACCTGAAGAAGTAATTATTCTCGGTATAAGATACTTACATATAAATATAATTCTACATTATAACATCTAAATTTATGAAAGGTAGTACATTCAATATTTACAAATAGACATTACAAACAAATGCCTTACGGTTTTTTTGAACATCAATATTTCTGCATCTTGAAGGAATACTATTAATTATGTCTCTACCTTTGCCTTTGTTCTGAGTATCAACACATTTTATTTTGTACTTTATTTGTTTTTCCTCCTTTGTATAATATAATTTCACTAGTTGCTTGCCCCAGCCTGACTGATAAGAAATAGGGTTTTTACAGGTTCTGCATGGTATAATTTCAGATCACTTGTTAGATAAGTAGATCTTCATCCCATCAAAGTGTTTCCACAATGATAAACTTTGGAAACATTTATACACTTAACATCCAAGACAATTATTAAACCTCTCCACAGACATAGACAATTAATTGGGTTCTAATTACTTTATGGTGCTTATAGAGATTTTCTTGAGGGGCCAAAAAGACTTACATATTTGAGGCAGCTCTTCACCACACCACTGATTTAAAAACTTTGTTTGTAATATTTACAAACCATCATATTTCTCACTGTGCATAGTCAACTCCAGTTAAGAACGGGAAAGGAAAGAAGTAGAATAACAAACTGATACATATAAAATCAAATTATGATATAACAATAAAAATGTATGTAAATAGAGCAATTAAGTCCAGTTTTCATAAACTAAATGACAAAGAATAAATCAAATTATCATATGAAGGGCCAATGATCACATAGGGAGTGAAAGTACAACTTGCATGGTTTTTTGAAGTTGAACAATTATATAAATTACTTCTTCCCAGTGACTCCACATATGTACAGTTCACCATTAACCTCCTATTTATTGAGTACTTTCCATGTACAAAGTATCACCTCGCCAATATTCACTTTACTTTAACACTACTATTGATGAATGAGAAACTTTTCATGAAATAACTGTTTCTATCAGAGAAGCACATTCAGTATCATAACTTCATAATCATTTACAATAAAAAGGCATATTCTATAAGACATAAATGTATGTGTATATGCACTCAATAGATTTTTTAATGGGTATTCCATAGCTACTTAATTTTGAAAATATCAATCAATCAAAAGCTAGGCAAGTTTGCTTATTAGTTCAGTGTAACAGTAATGTGATATCACCATATTACCAACCTTGTGAAAACTGTAATCTAACACAAATGTTACCAGGCACAAAGATATTTACACAACAGATGCTAACTAATGCCCAAGATCCTTATAATGGCTAGATGTGGTGGCACATGCCTGTAATCCTAACACTCAGGAGGCTGAGGCAAGGGGGTTACCGTGAGTTCGAGGCCAGCCTGCGCTATGAAGACAGTTCCAGGCCAGCCTGAACCACACAGCAAGAAACTGTCTCAAAAAAAAAAAAGAAAGAAAGAAAGATTTATAATGGTCATATGAAAAATTCTATTCTTTGCTTTCATTATCTGACTAAAGTAGCAAGAATCAGGTAATTCAAAGACTATGACATAACAAGTCTAGAACTTCACTTTAGATTTCAAAGCAACAGGTTAAGATTTCCTCCATTAACAAGAAATTAAGAGATCCTCAAGTCCAGTGTCTGCATGCATTTAAGAGAAATGTAAAGCGATGGTCAGGTCCTAAGGAAAGTTAAAGCAGAGCTCCACAGCTAACAGCACACTTTCCTATCAGGCACGAAAGTCTCTTGACCATGAACTTCGGCTTATTAGTGGGCCTATACAGTACCTATTTACTTCCATCAAACAGAAAATGGGGAGTGGGGGATGGGGGGGTGGAACAAGGAAAAACCATATCAGCAAAGGGAAAAAGAAGTACACAAATTCTGGCAACAATGGTGTGATTTTTTTTAACTAATCTGCCAAATGGAAAGGGAAGAGCAACTCATCACATGATTCTACTTATGCATTACAGCAAAGTACATCAGTCCCTCAAAGGAAAGCAGGTCTGGTCTTGCAGGGCTCTGAAATGGGACTGGAAGTCTGTGTTCCCTAAAACTGATAAAATTCTAACTCTGAAACTTTGGGAAGTGGGGCCTTTGGGGTTGATTAGCTCATGAGAATGCAGTCCTTAGGAATGAGACTGGTTCCCTATAAAAGGGACCCGAGAATTCTCATGCCTTCTTTCTGCCATATCAGTTGAGGACACAAGTCAATAAAAATCTACAAACTGGAAACAGGCCCTGACCTCAAACTTCCTAGCTTCCAGAACTGTGAGAAATAACTATCTTTTTTTTTTTTTTTTTAAATTCTATAGTACTTTGCTATAACAAGCAAAGAAGGACAAGCTCCTTCTAAAGGAGACAGAGATCCAATATTGTTCTTTAAAAATAGCCAGCACTTCTCCAGGATTGTCATACTTCAGTGGACTCAGTCAACAACAACAACAACCACAATGTTAGCTAGCCCTGTGTTATAACCCAGCCTTCTCACTAGGAGCCTCCTGATGTTTACTCTCAGAATAAGCAATGTGCTAGTTATGTTTGTCACATGAGACTAGTGCAAACGTTATCATGGTTTTTGAGTTTACTAAGTAGATGTCAGTAAAGAGCTCTGAGATCTGCTCAAAGGAATTATATAAAAAAAAAAATACTCTTAGGTCAATCTCCAGACATGAACGTAATGTGGTTTTAAGTAATGATCAAACTGAATTTTTGATCAAAGTGCTAATTTACTTGAGGAGTTACATTCATAGTATTATTTGTTCACATATAAAATATTTTTCAAATTCGGGAACTTTTTCTAGTATTTGTAAACAAAAAAACAACATAGGTGATATTCTGAGGCAGGGTTCTCTCCCATTTTCTAATTTGGCTTCATCCCCCCCCCCCCCCGGCAAGATTTTTAAAAAACACCTAAGAGAATTTTTAGTGGATTCATCCACATTATTGACAATTTGTGCTCAGTTCTTAAGACTCTATAATATTTTCAAATTCTACTGATTTTAAACCCTATTTTTTTGTGAGCTAAAACATTATTACAAAATTAAAATACAGCAAAACAAAACAATATGAAAAAACCCCACCATTCCTAGAGCTAAACTAGACTACTAAGAAAGTACATTTAACAAAAACCTTACTTTCTAAAATTAGGAGATATAGCTATCTAATATACATATATATATATATATATCTAATATATATAACATATTAGATTTATATAAATAAAATCAGGGAAGGTATAAAAATGTATCAAACTATCAGATATCTCAAACTATCAAAAGTGGATAAATTCACTTTCAGTGAAATATAAAAGTATTTCCTATTATTAATTCTCTTCTGGAAGGAAAGAGAGCTTCTATCATTTTTCATAAGCCAAATTTATTCAGAGTTCCATTTCAGAAACAGCTAGCAAGAATGAATATATATATAGCTTTTTAAAAGCAGCCTTAAAAAAATCATTTCAGAAAAAAGATTATTTAAAAAATTGTTTGCTTTTCCCTGAAGTAATGCTTAGTTTCATACACTAATTATAAAGCTATTTTACTCATATCTAACATGAAATTATAATTGGGACCATCTTTAATGCCATTAGAATATTTAGAATGATTATCTGAAAAAAAAAAATTTACTTCTTTTTGCATTTCAAGCTTTAGGACCATATTTATTATATGTAATTTTTTAGTTATTAATATGATTAGTAACCACTTGTGAAAATATAAATCATGGAGAAACTGATTATTTAATGTTATAGTACTCCTGTTTGCCAACAAAATAAAACTAGGAAGTCTATATCAGTAAGAGCATTACATCTGAACTATGCTTTATTTTTATAATTATCGGTTTCCTTAAAAATTTAAAAATGAGTATAGGTATGTCCAGAAGTGCCATAAGAATGAAATCAGCATGGGAGCCTACATGTTTAACAGATGGAAGAGGAAGGTAATCAGCAGAAAAGACACATGCACGGTACTCTGTGCTGCTCTGGTACATGGAAGCCACGTGCTGTAAGTACTGTGGTGCCTTGGTTCACCCATTTAATTCTTTCCATGATTCAGGGCAAACCAAACTGGGCCAGAACCAATTCAAATTTTCCCATCAGGTCAAAATTGAACCTAAAATCTTTGTGAAGAAACAATCTAATGAATCAAACTCAAAAAGTTACTCTATTGTATATTATCAATTTAATAATAGTTCTAGAAAGAAGCAACTTAGTCCCTCAGCATACTTTAATTTGACAATCACATTATTAAGTAATTGTTTAAGTCTTCTTTACTACTAATTACAAGTGTGAAACTGAAAACACTGGATAGCATGATTAGCATGATAATGGACAGTGGTAGCTGTTGAGTTGTACACCGTAATCCCACCCAACTTGTGATCCTTACCTCTTTAGGGAGCAGGGAAATGAAGTCTCTTTGAAACTGAGGTTCTATCACTTGCATCATATGTTTTACTTGTGTTGGTTCACAACTATCAATGAGTTCATCTAAAGCAAGCAATTTTTCTGGTCCACTCCAGCTCTATCAAAGAGGAATTCAAAATTATTACCATTTTAACAGAGGTCCCAAATGCTAAATTCATATTAAAAAAAAAAAAACCACACCCATAGACAACAATCATATTCCAACAAGGCAAGAGTCTTATAAAAAGTGACTGAATACGGTGACATTTTCTACAGAAGTCATTGCAGTGATGGTGCCTTCTCATCGTTTATTAACTACCTCTATTTTACAAAAGCTTTTCAAAATATCGTAATTTTGACTGAAAAAAAGTTTGCACATTATTGTAATAGCTGTTTGAGATGCCAAAATTTTATTCCAGAAACAACAGTTTGGATTACTGAGTATTGTAAATAGAGAATGTGATGACTATTTCAAGTGGGTACAGTAAAATTTGATGGTTTTTGTAAGTCATCTACCTAAGTGTCAGGAGATCAGCAGCCTCATTCACAGAAAGACTAAGGCCCAGACTGTGCATGGCGGACAAGGGCCTTCTACATGCGGAAACAGCTGTTTCACCAAAATAATTTCAGATTTAAAAATAGCCAATGAAAGACAGTACCTGACTTGGTAGTAAAATTAGAATATAAGCGAAGACTAAATAAGAGTAAAAAATAAAGTGCTGAATTACAGAAATGCAAAAAATACATAATTATACTTCAAAAATATAACAACACTTAGGGATTACTTTAAAAATCTCTTTTCATTTGCAGCGAGGAACACCTGCACACAAAAAAGCTAGGATTCTAAAAAGGAAAAACTTAGAAGTCATATGAATAATTTAAAATGTTGAGGTTTCACAACAATCATACAAAACATGTAAAGAGCCTCATGATAAGAGAAAAAAAAAGTCTTTGAACAAGCTTTTGTTTCTGTAAATCCAAGCTGATTTATATACTTTTGTGAATTATTGCATCCCTTTGGAAATGAATGAACAGAGAATAAACAGGTGAGGTTTGGAGCTCGAAAAATCTGAACTTTGACAATTCTATTTCTTGGTCAAAAAACAAACAGTTGCTTGGGCCCATGTAAAATATATTCAAAATAGTTTAAAGTATTTTTGAAAGTATCTACCTTGTTAGAATCTCCAGTGAACTTCACCTCTTCTCTCGTATCATAAACTATGAGTTATGGTGCTACTACAAAACATTTTCAACAGTATTCCTATAACATACATTCAACTTACCACTAATGCAAGAATCATAGGCTCCAATAAATTTGGGTCCTTTCCTCTTACTACTACATATACATACACTGAGAACATTCATCTTGAGTACTCACTTTGCATTCTTTAGTCAGAATGAGGATTTACAAATAAAATGCTCCTAAGTACGTGTATGTACATACATGATCAATCAAAAGTATTTCATTATATTTTTGCCTCATATAACTTCAAATACTGGCTCAACTATGTACTATATACATGTACTAATAAAAATAAAAACTAAAAGAAAAAAAACCACTGGTTTAAACTTACCTATTTGATAATCTGATCAATCTCCACTTTAGTTAGTATCAACAGTATGTTGCTCACTGATTTATTTATGTCCCTCACAGAATGAGGTGGGTTTTCATAATATGGTCTTCCTCTCCATCTACATCGTATTTGTGGAAACTATTACTGTAAGAACAGGTCCATTTTGAGTGATGGACAACTATGCTGACTCAAAATGCAGCTTTAATTAAGGCATTTGATAGAATAATTTTAGTATAAACCTCTTTATCTCCATATATATGAACATCTGGTCTAAAATACTTTTTGGAATATTTTTGGATTTTGGATTTTTTTTTCATTATTACTTACATGAATAGATTTTGTATTTCTAGTATAAGATGTTAAATTGTACGTTTCATGTTTTTTCAATTAATTACTGCTTTTTAAAAATTTTGAAAAACATTACAATGAACAATATATAAATGATAATAGATGCGAAGTATCTTTTCATCAAATCTTTTAGATAGGGAGATAAAATAGAAAAATAAACTAGAAGATAAATATTAATTCAGACCTTGAGTAGATGCTTGAAACTGTGTCACAAATTTCTACATATTTAAGACAAAGTTTATGAAAAGAGATGACTGTCTGGTAAGCTGTTTCTATTACTTTAAAGTGATACTGTTCTAACTGTATATAAATAAGACAGCTTCCATGGACCACACAGATTCAACAGTCTAATTGCTTAAAATCACATCTCTTGGTGAGCTCAACAAAGGTCTTGGCCATTCAGATAGCTTCCTTCCTGCAGCCTGGACCTCTTCCCTGAACTTCAGACCTGTGCATTGAACTCCTTCCTCAACACCTGCCCCTGGGTATGTAGTGGACGCAGTATAAAGTCCATGATGCTCTCTCCCGATACCCACTTCCAGTCTTCCTCACTTCAGTAACAAGCAAATAAAGCAACATGTTGTATTTAATGTCCAAGCCCCAAATTCTAAGTCATCTCTGACTCTTTTCTCACTATCAGATAGGTCTGACTCTAACCAATTCTATGGCCTCCAGTTTCAAAACACATTCACAACCTGAACATTACTACACTGGTTTTGGATACCGTATCAGTGTGGGTCACCTAGATTATTCCTAACAGGTCTCCCAGCTTCCTACCTTTGACCTCCTGTTCTGTTTTCCACACTGTACTTGGTGACTGTGAGAAATCACTCTTCTGCCTAAAACCTTCCAGTGACTTCCCATTTTAGACAAATAAAAACCAAAGTTTTTGGGTTGGCCCACAAGATCCTAAGTTCCCTATTACTTCCCCTCTTATTTAGTCTCCTCTGCCACATACATTCTTTCTGGGCCTCAAACTCTCCAGGCATTCTGTGAGTCACAGCCTTCTCGTGTGCTGGGTAGCTGGCATGTTCCACCCGAGACACCCACAGGCTTGCTTCCTCCCTTCTCTGTATGGACAACCTTTCCTGCTCTGGGCAAGAACTGAACCTTTTAAAAGCTGCAAACCAGTTCTAACTCCAATCTACTCATTTCTGTCTAGAACATAAGTTCTATGCCAAAACAGTTTTTGTCTGTTTTATCTATTACTGTGTCATAGACTCAAAGTTAAATCCTAGCACAGAGGAGGTACTTAAAAATATCTGTGCACTAAATGAATAAACTTCAAAAGTCTGGACTTCACTATAGTAATTTTATCTCAAAATTCCTTGGTTTCCATTCTTTATATTGAATGACATCACTAGGACTTGTTTGCTCAGTCTGGCTCCAAGAGCAGTTTCACATTTTGTATACATATGAGACTGATCAGTAAGGAAACTGAAAACCTCGAATGAGTATAATAAAATAAAAAGAACAACAAACTATAGTACCCTTTAATAAGGAACAGTGGAGAGAGCGCTGAACTCAGTTTTAGAGGAGATACTGTAATTAAGGCTACAATGTAACCTCACAGGCCTTAGTTCCTTTATCCGGAAAAGGACACTGGTAGATGAACTCTGATTATTATTACCTTACTTCCGTCTGCAGACTAGTTGACCTTGAATAGGAAAAAGCATTTCTTTTGGCTTTTCATGATTGCCACATGGGAACATATAGGAATAGGAAAAACATTCCAGATTCAGAAAAGATTAAGAAGTGCAAATTTCATTTGTGCGCAAAATTCCACGTACAGATCTGGAAATTCCTCATGAAAGTGGAATTTTATTTCAATTCAAGCAGACAGGCAGTGAAGAACAGGAGAAAGGATCCGTAGACGGCTTCACCAGTGACCTCACTGCAGATTGTGGAACCATATCCAGTCTTATAAGTAGTCTGAGGCTCAGAGAGCCCACCTACATAATGAAGGGCTCCGCCCAGATGACTCCCAGATGGTTGTCAAGGGATACAAAACCTGCAGAAGACCCACCATCTAAAGGTCTGGCTCAGTGGTACAGATGTGGCTGAGGACATTTTCTTCTATTTCTTAAATCATCCAGCATTGATGTGGGTGACTCAACCAGAAGTTGGGGTCCACTAGTCTGGGCACTCTTAGGGTTCAATTATACATAGTATTTTACATCATTGGCTAGTACCTTGCCTGAATTTCACGTGGGAAAGAACCTGGTTCTCCAGTACTGTAGCATGCTATCCAACCTAACTGAACTGTGGGTCAGTTCTAATTGTTAAAGCCAGCTAATGACAAAAGCTAACTCAGAGATTATGATTTAGGTTTTACTTTCTGAAGAAATCAAGAATTAGTTTGTTTCTACTTTTACTTACATCATTGGCTATGGGGAATTCAAATGTTACAAAATTTGGTTTTTGTTTTTTACTGTAATTTTCACTTCTATTTCGCTGTAGCATTTTGTCTCAATTTTGTTTGATTCAAAATGGTGTATCATTTGTTCTCATTCAATTTACAAATCAAGAACAGAGCACTGCATCAGAACAAGTGGAGCTGGATCAGAACAATGCTGTATCACTTCCTCAGAAGCAGCAGGACAGTAAGGAGAGGAGCTCTCCCATTCTGCTGGTCATGCCACAGAAGTCACCCCGAGTGCCCCCACAGCAGGTCTGCAGATGCCACGTCAGTGCAGTTACCCTTCCACCTCACCTCATAGGTCTATTCAGGACTCCCCTGCTTTAGTATGAAATTATAAGTTATGCTTTACTGTCTGCAAGTTATGCATTAAAGCATTATAAGCTTTTAGGCGAGTGATTAATTTCTAGTTATTCTGCAAAACCCTAAAAAGGCAGGGCAGCATACAACAAAAGGATCTTGAGGGTGTCAGAGGCAGACACAATAGTCAAAAGATTAAGGCCCTCATCTATCTGTCCCACGGACCTTTCAATGCTATAGATCTGTTTGCTTCAGACTACTTATCTAAAAAAAGCCACCTAGTCCTCTACCTGCAGGCATGATTTCATGTTATTCCTGTAAACCAGGCACAAGCTTCCTTCATTACACCTTACTTCTCACGTGCAAAAAGTAATCAAATGCTTTGACAAGACAAAGCTGGCTTACTATTCTTTAATTTACTGAGTTTCAGTGATTTAAAAAAATAAGGTTTTTGTATTTTTTCATATAACATATCTGAAACTGGGATGCCTCAGATTTTATGAAATACAGTAAAGAGTAACATTTGATCAATTAAGGAAGCTATGAGCTAGCTGAACAAGCAAACACTGTATAAAAAACTCTTTAAAATGCTCACTATAAAGCACAAACGCCTCCAACAGCCAGTCAGTATTAGACTTCCCTTAAAATTGGCTAATTCCCTAAACGCATACAAAAAATAATTCAGTATTTTAAAACACTGAGGAAGAACCAGGCCCTCTCACATAAATAACCTTACTCTGAACTACCTCTTGATAAGAAATAAACCTTTTAATACAATAAAATAAGCATGATGAAGGCTACCAGGATGATAAAAACTGTTACTAAAGTGCAATTTTCAGTCATGTTTGTATTTTATTACAAACAAAAATTGTGAGAAATTGGTTCCACACCATTCTCAAGGGCTATGCTGCTCACGCATCCACACAATGCCACATGCAGTACATGCCCACGGTCTGAACCCTCTGCAGCAGGGACGATGAAAATCGGTGATACTCATATAAGACTATGTAAACGTCTGAGTTTTTTCAGCTCTTATTGATGGATAAACTTCTTTTACAAAGATGAGGCAAAATATAAACTTTACGATTCTGAGCTCCTGCATAAGAATTAACTAAAAATTGTAAAAAAAAAAAAAAAAAAAAAAAGAATAGCATGAACATGAGGCGACAGAATGAAGAGGGAGGGGAGAAAAAGGACAGGAACAGTCCCTGGGGAAAAGATAAGCCAACAAATGACTATAAAAACTTATGAAAAGCTTTGTGATTGCTGTGCTTCATAATACTTTAAAACAATAAAATAAGGCTTTGATTTCTCTAACCCTGAGATTCTTAACCTCAATACTACTGACATTTTGGGCTGGGTAATTTACCACTGAAGGCTGCTAACACTGCCTCTCCATTAGACAGATGACGGCGGCATCCCACCTCCTCTCCACCGCTGTAACCCCTCAAAAACGTCCTGAGACATTTTGTCTCATCTCACGCTCTTAAGTTTCGATTATACCCGCGCACCCAACTATTCCAGTGTTTCTAAAATCACCTGAAGGGTAGAAAGCTTAAAATTCCATTTAAAAGCAACATAGATTCAACTGAGTTTTCTAGCTACAGAAGAAAAAAGCCATTTATTTTGCTTTTGTCTATCTATAATATTAGAACTTACATAAGGTAACATCTTTAAAAAATATGAAATACCAAATCAAGTCAAATAAGTATCATTTTCAACTATTATTTCTTTAAGCATTTATTACATATTCAATCAAACAGTCAGAAGTAGTAAAATATATTCATTTTACACGAGGATAAAAGTTAATATTAGGTATCTCCATTTGATATAATTTTTATTTTTTATAAAGAATAATTGAGTGCTTAATCCATGTCCACTATTTTGTTAAACATTGGATTTATATGCATTATCTCAGAGTGTAGAGATAAGTCAATTTAATATCACATTAATTTATATAATTTATGTAAGTTAATGTCTGGTTGCAAACAATCTCTCCAGTGTATGTTGAAAGAATTTAAACACTAGAAAATCCAGTACTTGGAATGCGAGCAATATACAAATATGGCCACGATAAGAAACTGCATTAACTCTACTCGGGCAGCAGTAAAGGGTAAGTTACTCTAGTGTCTAGAGGCATTCTTAAATTAATCTTAAATGCCTAATTTACATCAATGCAGTTTAGAAAACGAGTATCTTCCACAGTTGAGAAATGAGAAAAAGAAGGCCTTATTTAATAAGCAGTGGAAAATGCACATGTATCTTATATAAAATACACGCTAGACTTTAATTATTGCACTGCAAACTGAGCTCCCTCGTTTTTAACAGCTACTTTGTTGAGCTACACAAGGTCATCAGGTGGAAGCGTACACTCTATCAGTTCCCAGCACTACTTTCGCCTCCCGTAAGACCCTACCCTTTCTTGCGGTCACTCCCAATCCGCCCACGCTTTCTCTGCTTGGCGACCACTAAACTACCTTTTGTCTCTATCGATTTGCCTATTCTGCCCATTTCATACAAATAAACAAAATGAATATGGGGACTTGATTCTTTCACTTAGCATAATGCTTTCAAAGGTTCATTTACGGTGCAGCATGGAACTGCTTCATTCTTTCTTGTGGCCAAATACTCCCTTCTTTTTTGCAGCAATTAAGCAAAGCACTTCAAGTAGCACATTTACATAAGTCACCTGAAACATTTTCAGCCATTCCTGGAGGCCTGTAGGTGGCTGGACAGATGTAATCCGGCGTCGTTGCTGCCCTTGGCCATTGGCTGCTCTTAGGTCCCCGAAAGTTGTTGGTGTTGCTGAACATGGTACAAGCCCAGTGGTACTACCAAAACAAAAAGCAAGAGCAGAAGCACAGACAGATGTTAACAACAATGAACTCTGACTTAAGAAGAAGAATGATGAGGACGATGACCTAGCATATTTCAAACATGAATCCACTTATTCCTTTAACTGCTTATTCCCAGAGAGGAAGGGTGCATAAAAACTACTTTGCTATTCTTAGAGTAAGTTTCCTCCCTCCTACATTACCACCTGTTATTATCTCAGCAATGCTAAGTGCAACCAAATGACAGCATCTCTATGGCAAAACTGCAAGCCATGATACATACGAATAATATAAAAATAATTCCTTAGTGCTGGGGTATACCACTGTGGTAAAGCATATGCTCAGCATGCCCCTAAAACCTGTATTTTAAAAAAACCAGATGTTTCCTTAGAACATACAGGCCTCACTCCGATGGTCTTCAGTGACATAATTAAATAAAAATTTAAATCTTCTTTATAAAAAGAAGTGTGAGATTATTGATGATTTTTTAAAAACAGTACAATGAAATGTTTTGGGTATTACTGGTCACTAATCCCTTAAATTTACCTTACAGCAAAAATATTTACCTTGTTCCCTAATATTTTATTGCTATTTATAAATCTAAGTATCTGACAGGAATGAGTCTTGATTAAAATGTGGTTATTCAAAATAGATATCAAGAACTTATAGGCAAAATTAAAGAAAACGAGATCATATAAAGATTCTCAATTAGAAATGTTATTTAAAATAGGTATCAAGAACCTCTAGGCAAAATTAAATGAGATCTAAACATAGTTAAAATAATTTAAACTTTAAAAAAAATTAAACATTAAACAAATCTGAACTTAAAATTTTGCAGCCTATAAAATGGAGTAAGACTATACGATCTAGTTCTAAAATTGTCTAATATACCTCAAAGTAACTATTAAGAGAAACACAGTTTTAACTGGCATAAATGTTTTAAACTTTACTTTCTAATTTACTATTTAAACAAGATAAATTATTTAAACAGGTAAATATTGAGCATTTTTAGACACTACAAAAAAAGATGCAGTTAGAATTACATTTGTAAAATAACCCTCAATTCACTATTTATGATGTAAAGTTGGTATAAATTCCAAGAACATATACAATTATATCACAATAATTGAGTATCATGCTCTAATAAATGCACTAATGAAGCAACTTCTCCTAATTTTTCTATCCTATGTACCCCAGTTTTTGTTTAAAAATGTAACTCAATCACTATATTCTATAGAAAAATCTTCATATCTGTTCCCTTCCAATCTTTTAACATTTTTGTATTTGAGATAATCATTAACAATCAACAATTTATTGTTTCTTTCAAATTCAAAGGTAAGTTCAATTTTCTCTTGCTTGAAAAATAAATATGATGTGTGCTTACAACTTAAAATTTTCTAGGAAAAAATGTAAAATCAGTTTCATCCTATATGATGTCAAACTGTCAAAAAATCACAAAAATATTAAATATATACATTAGTAACTGACAAAGCCTCCAAAAAGATGGAAATAAATATGCCATTAAGTCAAATTTTGCTTTAGTAAAATTATACATGAATAGGCAATTGTTTTCTCAATATAAAAAGTGAGCAACTAAAGACAAATTTTACCAGAACATGTTTTGTAATAAAAATTTACCGATTTTTATAAGCTGCCTTAAAAACTAAACAATTTAATTCTTGATATGAGCCATATTAATAAAGACCAAAATAATATGTTTTGACTGAAATTTATGTATTTAAAAAGTAGCATTAACAGTTATCATTGATCTCTGCTTTCTCATCCAAGAATACTCTATCAAGGCTAGAAAGAAAAGGTAAAATGAAGAGAACAGTTTTACTTGTCTCTCTATCTCCCCACACCCTCTGGTGGAAGAGCCAAAACATGGTGAAATTTGTCAAGGAATCAAGAAGGGAACAGTTAATGAGAGAAATATTACACAGAAAAGCAGTTCCTATCTAGCCAAAAGATAGCTTTATTTTTCTCTTTTGTGTCAGCTCTCCAGTTTTTTGCATATAAAATTACCTGATTATTACAATTTCTAAATTTTATAAAAGAACACTTGAAAGAAATATTATCCACAGTGGAATGAAACAAAATGAACTGTTTCTCTTTTTCAAAAGAGATGAATCGTAACAATGTTCAGTTCTCAAAAGCCTGATGTCTGAGAAAGTTAATCTACATTTTATAGAATAATTCTAAATCAAAAAACTTTGAGAAAAAGAACTATCATAAACATGATAGTTTCTACTGCTTTCATTTAGTTATTTAAGGTATCCACTCTACAAAAAACAAAAAATAAAAAAAGACCAAAAGAGAGCTCTTAAGACACTTTTGTCATTTAAATTTTAAAATGCAGCATTCCAAGTGACGCGCAAAGCCATTTTTAATTGGCTAGGCTACAGATATTGTGCCTAACTTAGCCTAATTAGTGTGAGAGTGGGGAAAGTTTCATACTGATGCAAAATCCAAAAATGATGGACTGAAGCAGGAAACAAGACTACAATTGTATTTAGTTGTTATGGAAACTATTCTACTGGTGCAGAAATGTACGTGTTGAAAGCATAAGATCTAGGAAGCCAATAAAAGGGAATTTCTAACACACTAATTTCATGAAACAAGATTGAATTAGTAATTGTGAGGTTTATTTCACTACTAATCAATTTATCTTCAATTTTGCATATAATAGCCACCCTACTAGAGCTGTTGCTATAGTAACAAGACACATTTGCTCATATTCTCTGGTTTACTTTATGGAATTCCTTAAAATCATGATTTTAAATTTTGTTCACAAGAGAACTTTTGCTTGTGTCTTGAATACACTTGTACAAAATATAAACTACAGTGGTAGTGGCTTCTTCCTATTTAAAGTGATAACTACTCAATTTTTAGTACAATCAACAATATTGGTAAGTTATCCTATGAGAACAAACATAAAGCAGTGCTTCCAGAATCATCAAATCTAAAAGCATGAGAACCATGAGAGAATCAATTATTACATTTAATATTACCTTGTATATTCTGAGACCTTGCACGGTTTCTTTCCCAAAGAAAAGGAGCGGACCTCAGAACCATGGTCCAACTTTCTTTTCATCTATAAGGTAAAGCAAATAAAATATGTTTTAAAAAAATCACCTGTCCAACTATCAAATCCTGTAGCACTGTAATATTTTTAAAAATTCTTAAATTTTCATGTGCCTATAGTGCACATTTTCATGTGCCTATAGGTAATTAATATAGACAAGAATTGTTTCATAGTTTCTTTGATTTATTCTACTTTGTTTTATTAACCAATTGAAAAGGTAAATCTACCCCCTAAAATATTTTGTCCAGAACAGTGTATAGTGATTGAAAAACTGATATTAACCATATATATTCCTTGAGAGGATATAACCATATATATATATAACCATATATATTCCTTGAGAGTTTAACAGCCAGCATCAGGGAAAAAAAATCTCATGTTAATTTATATAGAAAGGAACCTCATTTAACATGCCTTTCCACTAATCTTCATTTTTCTTTAAAAATAATTTTTAATAAAGGTAACAAACAAAATATCAAACAATGGAAATTCACTAAATTCTAAATGCCTATATTATAAAAGAGTAAAAAAGTAACTGAGTTCTGAATGTTATTTTTATTATTATAAAAGGGTAAAGAAAGCAGTATAAATGAAATAACAGACAATGATGACGGTAGAGCATATAATTAACATGAGTAATACAGATAGTTAAAAAAAGTAAATCCATAATGAGAGAGAAGTCTGGAAACAGCATAACAAGCTATGGGAAAAGTCATCAATTGCTATAGACACAGAATAGAGCTCTGCTGGCAGATACTCTGGATAAAATATTCTAACCCGAAACAAGAACAACACATTTGAAAAGAATGAACTACGCCTCTTCATAAGATATATCAAGCATTTACATTTTTAGCTATCTCATTATGCATGTTACACTATAAATATATTCAAAAATGCATTTTGTCAATGCCAATATTGAAACACTTATTTTTATATCTCACTATCAATTAATTGATATAATTTTACTATATTTATCTTAAAACTCAAAAATAAGATCTGATGAAACTCAACTTTTTCTTTTTCAACATTTTTCAGATTTGCATTCACTAATTACTGTATGACTGCAAGTTTTGGGGGGCACCTAGAGTGATAAACAGTTATTCTCATTTCTGCAGTAAGGTGAAAACTCACCTTACACCAGGTTTATTTTCCTATTTCCTCACATGGGAACCCACAACACTGTATGATACAATGTAAGTACTAAAGAGAACTAAAGAGACCCTAAAAATCTTTTAGAGCCACAGTAAAGACTTGATCTTTAAAATCATAACGAAAGCCTTCTACTCAATGCAGGATGATCTTACATTAGAGGGTGGAGGTGAGGGTACACCGAGTCTATCCACAATTTATACCTTAGTTCATAAAATAGCTACTGGGAAAAATGGAACTGGTCTGGATCTTTCCTTCAGAAGTTTCTGTTCTGTACTAATCATTACGTTATTTTAAAGTAATCCTTCTCAAAAACCATTAATTTCTTTCTCTACATAATTTTATTAAAAACCAAACATAAAGTATTATAAAAACGTGTATTATAAAAGCTGTAAAATCTAGGTACCCACGTGCTTCCACGTGTATAATTTATAGACACACAGACCTGCAAATGGATCCATCATGAAAGTCAGTCAGTAGGAATTATCTTACAATCAACTTTTGGGATAACTTTTGTAGATTATTTTTATAATTATTATGAGAAACTAACATTCATTCTAATGAAGTTGGTAATACTAGCTATCAGAACTTCCCAGGGCATCTTGTAAATACATTGCTGCAAATGCCATTTGCCACTGAAAGCAAACTTTATTTCCATCTTGAAGATCTCTCAATGAATAAAAATGCCCCAAATACATTTTATGAAAAACATGAGGATTTTATTTTTCCATTATTTTATACAACACTGCATCTTCTGAAGTCTTTCAAATATTGTACTGTTTACTGAAGATACTGACTTTACAACCCAAAATGAATCCTGCAAATTTTTGAGGGGCACAGAAAGTAAACGTAATCTCCTTAAATATAAATCCTCCAATTCTAGTGATTCCAGACTTTTAGAGCCAACTCATAGAAAAAGAAAAATAAATATAAGGTACTGAAAAATTGAAGGCAAATGCTTCACTGAGAGCCAACTACGGCTACAGTATTTCCAGGTCAGCATTTAACGGAGGCACATTTCTGAAGTCTGAATATATTTTTAGTGAAAAATTCTGATTCAAATACATATTTTATTGGAAAGGCAAAGCTTTCCCCCCGCGCACGTCGTTTCTCCATTATTTGCTTACATTCATGAAATAAGACAGAACCCCAGACACCCAGCCACCCACCAAAATCAGAGGATACTGCAGCCATCTCTGATGATACAGATTCTCCTCGCCAGGCAGGCAGGCACACGCACACAACCACACAGCCCAGGAGAAAGACAGATTACTTACTTTGTAAAAAATCATTTTTAGCGTGCCGTAGAAACCCATATTTTCTGTATTTTTCCCCTTCAGGGACTCTGTGCCCCCGTGCGTCCGGCTGCTGGGCAGTCTCTGGCAGTACAGCCCCTTTTCAGGTAGGTATGTCACAGATTCTAATGTGGACATGCTCAGGCACGTCAGAAAGGGAAGACCGGGGAGCAGAAGCGGCCACCAAACTCCACCGCACAGGCAAACGCAGCTCAGCAGCAGCCCGCTGCCCGGGACACGCATACATACATGAGCTCGACTGAGGAGAACTCGAGGGAATAATGAGAGAGAACCAGAAGATTATTGGAGGAGACGCTGCCCTGTCAAAGCCTCCACTGAAGAGATTCCTCCCTCGGCAGCAGAGGGATCAGATTACATCTTCCCTTGAACGCGGAATGGTGCAGTCCAGGATTCAGCAATGCAGACTGCACATCAATTATACGCTGATCCGCTCCAGGGAACCCGTGAGCGCACGGCGGGCGCAGAACCGGGGAGACGTGGGCGGCAGAGCCCGCCCCCGCGCCGCCCCCTCCCCTGCCCAACTTTCAGAGGGCAGCGTCGGATTGGGGAGACCGGCGTTTTTCTACAGCTTCACATAGCAAGCAACAGCTCCACAAATAAGTCCTTCCAGAAACATTCTGAAAATGAAATAGATTTTCACGCAGCCCCCCGTCCCCGCCCCAAACAGGAGAACAGGCTATTTTCACCAAGTGTCCTCCAATGGAGTCCTTGCGTGGGTTGACCAGATTTCTCAAGTAGCCTGGATGGTATAAAATGGGCAAACCCAAAGGGACAGATTAAATATTCTTTGGGGAACTGACAATAAAGTAAACCAGTTTGGAGCATACAGCATTTGCAGAAACTACGTAATCTAAATTACATTTCAAACTGCATGTCTCATGTTGAAGATGTGATTAAAGTATTCCCTGTGATTTTCCATTTCATTCCTTAAAAACACAGTTTTGAAGAAAATTACCATAAACTGCATTAATTCTTAGTTATCGCGAGACTAAGTGTATAAAATTGGTCCGAAAGACTATCTTCCCTAACAAATGCTGGACCTACTAGAGTTTTACCCCCTTGTTTGTTAATTTAATCTTGAGTAGAAAGGAGATTGGATTTACACCTCCAAAGCTACTTTCACAAAGTATACTGTGTATCATTAAAGAAGCATTTTATATAATAGCAAAAGTAATGTTTGCCTGAGGCAATATTTTTCTTAGGATTATACAAATTCAGGTATTTTATTTTGCAACTTGCTACATACTAGCTCTGGAGGCAATTATATGATCCCTTGTACTAGTAGAAAGGCCCATTATTAAAGGTCTAGTTAATTAACTCCTACCCTCCCCATTAACATTCTTTATTACAAGTAAACTGTGAGGATATAGTTATTTAAAGTACTTAGCAAGTGCCTTCTCAAAAAAAAAAAAAAAAGAAAAGAAAGAAAAAAAATACTATTTGGGCTAACCACATCTTAATACTCTCTGCTCTGCTGGTAAATAGCTTTCTTTAGTAAAATGACCTGAAAGATAGTATAAGGTAGTATCATACTTTAAAAAATGTTTACCTTTCTAATTAAGACACCAGGTAAGGTCTTCTACTTTAAAATGCCAATGAATATAACATAATGTAAGACTTTATGAAGATACACACCCTTGATCTTCTCCTGGAAATTATACTCTACTGTCTACTAGCTTTATAAACTCTACTAGTTTTTCAATTCTTTCCTCAGAAACAATAGGTAATATGTACTGTGCTCAGTAAAAATCAGCTTGCTAAATAATCAAGTAGCTCACTTCAAAGAGAAGTCCTTTATAAACTGAAATCTTCATTTTAATGAAAAAAAATGTTTAAAAATCCTCTATGAAACGCTACAACACCTTGGATTAGGGAGGAAAAGTGGCTTTTCTCCCTGGGTTATCTGAAGGAAACAACTGTAATCCAAACATCTGAAATTTCCTCTAGAATTTATCATGGCAACTTGCTTGTCATATGACCAGTGGCACACTAGTGATTCAACAGGATACAGTTTGCCTTTAACTGAAATCATATCCTACCTTCCGGGAACATGGACAACTTTAATGAGGTGGGGGACACTGTCTCCAAATCTACAATGTTTAAAGACAAAATATTCCTTGGTTTTGTATATTCAAAGGAATGTTCCCATTGTTACCCTTACACTTATTGCTATAAAGTTGCACAAAAACCTGTTCCCATAAATATTTATATATAGACATGGATAGTCATGTTTTATTTTTTAAAAGGTAAGCTATTTAGATGGTCAAAAATCAAAATCATACACAAAAAAGAGTATCCTGAAAAAGTCTCTGCATTATCACATCCTGCAACTTCCATGGTTTTCCCTTGGGAATGATTTTTACATATCACTTTGTACTTTACGTGAAAAATATATATGGTTATAATTTCTATCAGTAAAGACCTTATTTTCCCAACTATTTCAACAGTTCTCCTTCCTATCTTGTTTACAATATTAATTTAACTGTCAATAATTTGCCAAGCAAAGCTAATCAATCAAGCCTGTGATTGAATTTCAAAGTAATAGAGTAGAAATAAAAATTAGTTTTAGAACGGAGGTATTATCAGTGAAAATTGTGATTTATTATATTACTGCCATTAGACTATATAAGTGAACAATGTAAAAGACATGATCCTCACATTTCTGTTCCTGACAGTCTTCACTATAAATACAGGTATTTAAAACTTAATTCAGATTTTAATAATATGATATAAAAATTTTTTTCTGTGTTTGTATCTACATCCATCTCTCTAGCCCCTATGGTAGACAGAAACATTTTAACCTTTGGCCAGTCTCATATATGTTGACTAAATTTATTAAAAAATAAGTATTTTATACTATATGCTACAACATTAAGTAGTATTAAGTTCACTGAAAAGGTTCACTACTCACCAATTATAGCTAAGAAAATACTTACTTTGTCACCCAATTTTTGTGTCTCAACTGATTAAATATATTTTCATTACAATAAATCAAATACCCGTAAAATTGTGCCTAGGCAATACTTTTTTCCCATACTGTTCAAAAATGACTTCTTGCGTTGACTGATAACCTGTAAGCCTTACTAAAAATCCATTAGCAAGTCACTAACAGGCAGGTCCTGGAATACAGGACTGTATTCCAACCCAGACCAACATTCACCTTATCACAACTGTACTAAGCTAGGTGTACAAACCTGGATGACAGCAGTAACTTGAGAGGAAAACTTATATAAAGAGATGAAGATGCTTCTGCTGCATAGCGTAAGCCTCTAGGGGTTAAAATGATTAACTCAAGGGCAATTAAATAACAGAAATGGCATCTTCTGAGCAAATAGCTAGCTGGCAAGATTGGGCTATGAGCAGAAAGAAAAACACATAAATAGAGAAAAAATACAAAGTCTTCCATGAATCATGTAATTTTAGAGAAGTACGTATACAAAACAACACTAATTCAGAGTACTTTTGCTTAGACTCTGGGACATTATTTTCATCTGAAATATATAAAGATCTATTACTCCACTGATCACAGCTCAATGTCACTACTTTTATACATCTTCCTTCCCTACCACCTACACTTGAAGTCTCACATTCTATTCAACTTTAATTGTAGAGCATCCAAAACAAGACGTAAGCAATGGTTTTTGATAATCTGCCATATAAGACAATAACAGTAACCACAGCATTTATTTAATAAGTACAGTATATGTTAACAAGTACATAAACTGAAGCATGGGTATATATTGCACTTAGTTTTTGTATTGTAATTAGTTGATACTACAAACACTATTGGCACTTTTAATTATCTTGCTGGCATTTAAAAAAACATTTCCATGTTACTATAATAAGAGAATCCAGAGAGGAATAGGAACAGTTAGCTGTCTTGCTGTGAGCACAGAATTTAGAGTCAGTTCAAAATTTCAACATCAAAGAAAGGAATGTCAAGCATGTTGAGGCTGAAACAACCTTTAGGAAACTTAACTCACTGTCATTAACTCTCTGGGATGCGAATGCTTATTAAAAGGCCCAGAACTGAAACTGGCAAATTAATAATTCTGTTGTATTATAGTTTTCATAATTAAAATAATATGTATTTGTAGCAGCCACATATTCACCAATGCAAGTAGTGAAACCACTGATTAGTAATGTATTCCATTCATTCAGAATTTAGCTAGCTCCTACTATGTGATTTATCTAGAAAACACTTAATTCTTATATCTCCTGCTTCAAATCCTACTATCGGTAAGCAGCTTGAACTCATATCCAAAAGCTTCCTCTCAAATTTCTCATAGTAATATTTTCAATAAGGTAAGGAACTGCCAATTATTACCAAAGGGATTAAGTGTAACGCCTAGAACCCCATTCACCTTTGGTCTTTCTTTACTAAGACCCTATTTATAAAGACTTGTTTGTGACTCTCAGATACATTTACCTGACTTACAAGAAATTCTTCGCAACTGTGGTGTATCAGTCTTTTTTTTTTTTTTTCCTATTTCAAAGACTTTAAAATTCTGGAATTAACAGAAGACGGTGAGGTGGAGAGACAAGTGTCTTAAACAGTCAGCTCTACAGAGAATCTTGCTCACTGGTCCTCGAGTTCAACATCGCTTACTAATTCCCACTAGATGTGTGGTAGTACAAGTTGAGCTAAACCAAAAATCAGACATTGCTGAAGAAAAAAACGTGTGACAGTTTACGCACGTAATAATTATGGATGCAACAGTCCACTAAGTCATCGAATAAGTATGTATTTAGGTTCTGTCTTAGTTACTTTCTTCACTGCTGGGACAAAATACTTGACATTCACAACTTAAGGGAGAAGTCTATTTTTGCACACGTTTCAGAGCTGGTCCAGGTGGAATGCCATGGCAGAGAGGCACTGTGAAGGAGACCTGCGCTAAGGCATGGCAGACAATAAAGAGAAGAGCCAGGGAAGGAGACAAACCTTCCAAAATGCGACTCTTTCAACCAGAACCCACTTCCTGAAGTGAGTCAGCTCTGAAGTCCCATAATCAAATCACCTTCCCAAAACTACGAGCGCCTATGAGCACTGGCGCTCCTAAGGGACCTCTAAGTATAAATGTGTTTTACTGCATATGGGAATCTGGGGCAAACGGTGATGGAGAAAAGGTGACAGAAAGGAAAGAAAAGTTTTAAACCAATTGATTAAAAAATAATCACTTGTTCTATCCCAATCTCTACAAAATGCTACCAAGAACAAACAAAAACATAATACTCTTCCCCTCTCAAGATACCATAAATCCATCCAGCAAGACAAGGTATTAATAGAGACTATTAATAATGGACTATAATATTGGACTATATATCAATTGTCCAACTGGGTGATGTAAATCAGAATATGGAGAAATTTTAGAAGTATGTAAGGTTTCATAAAAGATATACTTTGACTTTACAAGATGAAATTTGGTAGGTATTGAGGAGGAGAGGAAGTCACCATCTAGGGACCTGGGATGTATGTGAAAATGCTATTATTACTACATGATTAATAATGCCGCTAGGACTTTCAATACCAGTAATTATTAATTGTGTAAGGTTTGTTACGGGATAACCTATGTGTTGCTCTATCAATTTAAATTTGTGATAGCTGAATTAAAATGCTGAACTTATGAAGACCGTTGATTTTTTACTTTTGTTTCAAATACGTAGCAATAAAAATGCTTCTGTTTTGATAGACATTCATATCAGAAAGCATACATACATATACTTGAATACAGTGGGTTAGGAAGTGGTACACGCAGATTTCTTAAATATTCATTACAATCTTGCTTGAAAAGACAGTGAAAACTACTTCAGGGAAGTAGGCAAGGACCTAAGTCATTGACTCTGACCAACCTGTGGCCAAAAGGACTTCTGCTATTCAAAATACAACTGACTGGAAAATTCTCCACACCTGCCTACTCTCAACTCCCAGATGCTAAGCCTCCTAAGAAACAGACTTTACTATGGAGCATTCTGGAATTATAAAAACTGCCCATCACATACAGATCTTGGTAGAAGTCTAGTGAATACTAAGAGGTATACGGGATTCAACAGTGGTCCCTTGGGGGAGGCTGGACAAATATATAAAAATGTTAATAGTGGTCATCTAAATGGCTTAATATGGATTTCCTGTCTTTTTCTCTTACCAGTCAACAAACGAGTTTAACCTTTGCAGTCCTACTATGTGCTAGAAACTGTCCTAGATACACACTGGGCACAGGGTGATGAACAAGAGAGAGATGAACTCTCCACCCTTATACTGTTTACATTCTGGAGGAGAAGACATATAATAAGTAAATTAATAAACAAGCCAAATAATTTCACCTAGTGGTAACTTTAAACAGCAAACTAAAATAGGGTGCTATGAAAGAAGTCAATAATCAGGGTATAGAGAATTGTGACTAATTTTGAATGGCCTCATTCAGGAGACAATTTTTAAGCCAAAATGACAAGACTGAGCCCAGGATGAGCAGGAATGCAGTACCTGTGGCTAGGGTGAAGTGTCGGATAAAAGATGAAGTCAGAGAGGGAAATATAGGTCAGATCATGTAGCATCTTGCAGACCATGGTCAATGGTTTTGGAAGTGCAATATGAAGTTATTGGAAGAGTTCTAAACAGGAGTACTTTAACATAACACAGCTCTGTATAATCTTTACCCATATATGAATGTATTGATCAATTTACTTACTTATTTTTATTATGGTGCCAGGAGTTGGAACTTAGGACCTGCATACTGAGCTATACCCCCAACTCATTTCTGTATTTTTTATTTGGAGACAGGCTCTCACTAAGCTTACTAGGTTGGACTCAAACTTCTTGCCTCCAGAGCCACTAGGATTACAGGCATGCACCACTGGGACCTGCCTCAATTCTTTAAATTCTTAAAAATGTATGTAAAATTAAAGACCATTCACAAAGTAATTTTCACCTACTGAAATCAGAGATACAAACAAAAGAATACACAATAGTATTTGAGTTTCATTCAACTCAGTAATTCATAAAGCAACTACTCTTTCATTTCTCTCAGTTGCTACTTCAAAATTACCTCTCAAGCTCAGCATCTATCCTTAAGATCTCCTAACTTAAAAGAGAAAGATAGCTTTATAAAAGATAACTTAAAAGATAGAAAGTAACCCTTATTTATTGTGTACCAAATGTGTTAGGCCTCATTCTAAGCTCTTCATAGCTAGTAACTCAGTCCTATAAGAAGCATGTACCACATTGCATGTCTATCTCCTTACTCTTCTACTTTCTCGGCTTTGATTTTCTTTTTCCACATGATAATTTACTCCTTGAGAAAGAAGATAGGGTTTGGATCTCTAGACTGTCAGTGTCTCTGCCAACTGTATTTTTGCCAATGTTTGCTACAACGAAAGTTGTAATCATCCTTCGTTACTTTGAGCTGAAAGGACACTGCATAAGTTACTTCTCTGTGACCACACAAGAACTTAAAACATAATCATAGAACCTCAAAGTTAGAAAAGCCTTCAAACAAATTTAACACTAGCCTTAGGTACAACCTCACCAGCAGGTAGTCATCCAAACCTGCTTAGCCTTAAATATACTCATTGTTCTCCACGCTATGATCTTGTATTAGCTGACTTACTGAATTTGATAAATTTATTCAACTGCCAATTTGGCTGGCAGAGACATGAAATTCAGATTCAAAGTTATTGAACTTTTAAAAATATAGGCCTCCCTCAAGAATCTTATTAATTTTCCAGTAAAATGACAAAGGATTACTTTAACCAATCTTTTAAAATTCTTTATTAATCAATGTCTATGGATTTACACTTACTTCACTTAGGCAAAAATATTTACTCAATACTTACTCTGTATTGTGCTAGTAAGAAACAACACAATACCACATTCTTGCTATAAAATATACATCATAGTGATCTTTAATCAAATTCCTTACTTTAGTTTACTTGCTCTTTGAATTCCAGTGTCGTATGTAGCTGTAAAGTGAGTAGAAAAGAACCTAGTCATCAGGACCCACTATGTTTAAAAAGGAGGATTCTCAATAGTTATTTTGGAAGTGGATTTATGTTTAAAGTAATTATTTGATAAATAATTAAATGGCATTCTTTTCTGTGAAAAAAATCAAGAATTACATGACTAATAAGCACATGTTATATCATTCCCTGACTGCAAAAGATTCTAAAGTCAGTAAACAAAATGTGAGTGCAACAAAATTCTGCTGCAACAGGTCATGAGGAGGGTTTGATAAAATTTTGCCTGTTGTGAAAATTTTTTTAAAATAATATTACTGCAAAGAGGTATCTGGTATACAATAGTTTTTTTTTTTTTTAACAGCAAACTATATAAGAATGCTGATTAGGAGCACTTTGATATCTTAAAAGATGTTTGCAATGAAACTGTTTTCATTTCCCTTAGTAAAATTTTTAGTGTTTTAGCACATAATTTAAAAATTTAGTGTTTTAGCACATAATTTAAAAATTATCAGTCAATACCAGTGCCTCCAAATGTCTACAAATCAACTTTGAAAGTTTGTCATATTTGTACATGACAGGTGTCACAAGTTTCCCACCAGTTACATGAGGCAGAGGAAGTAGTGACAGAATGATGGCTACTAAGTTAGTCTGCTGAGAACCGCTATGTGGGGATCCTAGAACACTTTCAAACATAGTACTTTTGAAATTTAAGTCTGAATCAATGTATGTCCAGAACTCTGTAACGTGGGGGGAAAAAAAAATCTATGAGGAAGTTAAAATCTGCCCCATGAATATAAATTCAAAACAAGCAAAATGATGTTAAACTTAATCTTCAAATCATAATACTTTATTTTCTTAGACCTTGAGATGAACACATACACACACACATACCCTCTCTTCTTTACTTTAAAACATTCCTTTTATTTCATCACAGCAAAATGCTTATAATGAAAAAACAATATTTTTCAAGAGGAGATAAAGATGTGCTAATCATCACAATCAAATATTAATGGCAAAGACTGAAATTAAATACTATTTCTAGGATATTTCTACTCACCTACTTTTTGTTAAACAATTGCAATAAACAGATTTAATAGGACCAAGATGTAATTTATTCCCAACAATACATTTCAAAGACTTTAACTTTGTGAAATTCACTATATTTATTTATAAACAGGTAGCACAAGAAAAGGTAATTACTGCAAGCAATTTATGGTAGGCCTCTAACCTCAGATTCCATTATAATACTGTCAATCTCATCCAAACAAATCCTTTGAGTTATATAATGGGTCTCTTTATGTTCTAAGCAATGAGGCAACATGGGGGAGGGGACTAAGCCATAATTCTAACATTACTTTTGGGGGACTGGATCTACCATATTTGAGAAATATTTAGCCAGGGTAATTGAAAACCATGCACTAAGCAACAAGAAGGTAAAATTGAGCAAGTTGGAATTGTCTCTATCCTGGAACAACTCCTAATTCTGAGAAGACAGACAAGTGAATAAATAATTAACTGATACTAATAAAATGAAATTAGATGCTTTATATGACAATATCCAGAGCTAGAAGAACTAAATATTTCAGGAAATGCATATGGTAGTATTTTAAACCCAAAGAATTGAAGGAAAACAAACATTAGATTTTACACTGACTTCTTCAGTAGCCCATCAAAATGCTAGAAACTTTATTCAAATTTGAGTAAACAACTTATTTTTAAAAGATATTCCCTTAAGAAAGCAAACAGAGAGGAGAACTTACTATAAGCCAGGCCCTCTTCTAGGTGAGTGTGTTAACACTACCTCACTGAAGCTATACAGCACCCTTATAAAAGAGATACAGCTGTTATCTCTATTTCACAGATGAGAAAGAGACACAGAAGAAAGCTGAAGTAACTTCTCCAAATTGTCCCAAGACAAGTAAGTAAGGTAGCTGAACATAAGCAGATCTTGGTTTCCACTTTATACACAATGAAATACAGTTTCTCCATATATGAACCAAGAAATGTCAGTTTAAAAATTCTACAAAGTTTATAGAACCATTTCAGTGTACGTATGTGTTATATGTTCACAAGAGAACAACGAACAGGCAGCTAAACGTGCACTGATACATTTCACTTCTGAGAACTCACCAATGCCTCCCTGGTGAAGAACTGCTTCCATCACCTCTGACACAATGTGTATTATGCTGGGCACTCTCAGTGGGCAGGATGGAGGGAAGGCTGATGAGAAGTGCTCACAACACATGGGCATTTGCTTTCTTTTCCCAACTTCTCTAAGAACTTTTATGTCCTATTCCTTCATAGTCTTATGCTTTATTTCCCTCAAACATAAAACAATGAAAGAAAACTGAGAACAGAATACACCAAAGGATTTTTTATTGAAATGTCTTTTCAAACAAGCTACAAAATTCTTTATCATTACCAAAATGATCTGAACCCTACAGAAAACTGACAGAAGTTATATATCAAAGTTACTGAAGAAGCTGCTTTAAAATATTCTTTGTTGACTACTCCAACATAAATACATGTTGAAGGGAAATACTATAGCTTCCACTTGACTTTAAATATTTCTAGTTCAGCACACACACAGTTAAGAGATTTTCCATAGGAACACAGACAGAACGTTCTGTACATACAGAGCATATAGTGTGGTTGTCACTTTGGCTCAGTTTCTTAGTTTTACCACGTAAGATATTTTTTAGGAGCTGGTCCATCTTTAATAAACTCCAATCTGCTCCATATGATTATCCTTCCCTAACTTCAGTATTAATATAAGCATATTTCTGTGATTCTGCCCCATCCTTAATTGTCTCTATCTTTATCCTACCAAGGAAATATAATTACAACAAATGTAGGTTTATATCACTAGTTTAATCTCCTATAGACACCCTCATTTAAGTATGGGCTCATCTTTATGGCTGGAATTTATATTTAGAAGGGAAGAAAGACAACAAAACAAAACAAAACAAAGCAAAACTGCAACTGAGTGAAAAGCTACAGAATGTTACACAACGTATGTTAAGGTTGTGACCTAGTCCAGGGATTCAGAGGAAACATCTCTCTGAAAGGATAACTGAGTTAGGTTGAGGATGGGGAAGGGGGCTATATACTGCCTGAGGCAGAGAATAAAGGTTCTATGACAGGTTTAAGATCAAGCTGGAGAAGTAAGGCAGAAATTGATTTTGTAAGATCTCAAAGGAATTTTGTCTTTATGTAAGAACAATGAAAAGCTAATACTCAATGTTAGTCAAGGAAGGAGCACTCAGGTATATTTCTTGAAAACACATGGGTCTTGTGGCATCTTTGAGATACATCCAGGAGAGAGAATATAATGTTCCAAGAGCTCTGGAGGTCAGCAGAAGGTCTGGGTTGGAGATGAAGTATATAATTCATCTGTAATAAAGATCTCTAACTTCCTTCTAACTCTTTCCCATTCTAAAGCTGTCAATCACAACATCTGAAGCCAAACTCTGTTACAATGTTAGCACATTAATTATCTGCCTAGGTTCCAAATCAGATTCTAAATTCTATGAATGCAATTACCACTTCTACTTTTGTTCCTATTGTATTCCACATGGTCCCGCACATAGTAAAGTGTCAATAAATAATATGGAAGATAATGAACAAAGATATGTTCAATTCAACAAGGATAGAACTACAGAAATAATTTTAAAATGTTAATTTTCACCATAATTTGAAAATATAATATTCAGAATAAAAGGGCAATATAGGTGAACAATAGTTTATATATTTATTCTTTTAATTATTCTATTATATTTTTATAATAATTTACATATTTACATTTCCCCTTAAGGAAAAGTATCCCTAGGTATGTGCATAATTTAATAAGTTAAATTAGAAGGAAATACAGGTTGATGTGCAATGAAAACACAATTGTACAATCTGATGCTTCCAACACCTTTATAAAGGACCAAAACAATAAAAACTTTCACTATTAAAAGGAATATACAGTCCTGATAATGCTTCACAATATTTGCTTATGTACATCATTTCCTAAAGATGTCGCCTAAGCTATCTATTCATGGGCATTAACAGGTAGCATTTTGCTTCTCTACCTTACTAGCAATAATCTGAAGTATGAAAGTTTCTGAGAATTACCAAAAACACTGAAATTAATACTTGCTAAAAAATTAGCTATCTATAGTATATATAATGTAGATAGTATACTCATATATTTTAACCTCTAAGAACAAAATAAGAATTCATTTCACATTAAGATTAAATTGAATACATACATTTTACATATAATTGCCTAGGTTTTTTTTCCTCTGCTTTCTATCAGTTTCTCTGATGGAGACAGGATATATCAAGAAATGCTATAAAACAATAAAGTTCAAAAGATGAAGATTCTACTGAAATACTTGGTTTAAAAAAAGTACTGACAGTTATTTCAATTATATCTAATTCATTTTGGTTTTGTGAGCAAGGAATACTTTCCAAGATAGATATATTTCTGGGTGTACATTTTATTCACTTGTAACTTTGCAGAGGGAACATAAGTCAACAATACCTCAACTAAATCTTCAATGTAGTCAACACTATCCATATAATCTCCAAATATTCCTTTTCATCTTCTAGATAATATTCATTATATATATAAACTGAAGACTGTTATTGTGTTTTTCTCAAAGTACACACACTTTTAAATGTAGACATGGTCTCGGAATTTTAAGTAAATATATTCAGAATTATGACACGTTAAACTGATGAGCGACACTAGCCCACTAGTAGCACTTTCTAAATTATATTAAAGAGACATTAGACAGAGGAAAATAAAGGAAAGACTCATTAGATACATCTGGAAGACTGTGGTTTGCCCATTATTGTTATTATTATTATTATTATTATTACTACTACTACTACTATTATTTTGTATTACAGTTAGTATTCTAAATAGGTCTACAAAAAGCTAAACAACCTCTCAAGCTCTGAATTCATGGCACTGACCTTAGACTTGCTCAGAATGATTTTTAATGCACTCTGTTATTAGTAAAACCTGTTCAAACACATGCCCCATCTGCCAGCACCCCATCTGCAAGAGAGCTGCTCATTCTTGTAGCCGGTACAACTCCTGCCTGCTCCCTTCTCTCCTCTACATGCCAGCTGTATGGTAATGAGCACGAGCAGCTGAAAAATACTGCATGATAACAAAGCTAATATAAAACAGCAGAACAACACTTCCCCTCAAGGAAGCAACTGCAGCATGAACATAGCTGATAAGCTATTGAACAGAGGAGGGGGTCTAAACTTTATTTGTGTGTATTTGTGCAAGGCATGCAAGGTGGCGGTGGGAGACAGGGGAGTGTTATACATATGAGCACGCTAAAGAGAACCCAGAGAGCACAGGAAACCAAAGAAAGCTCTAAATGTCTAAGGACTTTTGCTAAAATCTGTGAATCAGTTCCTTAAAAGCTTTTATGTCAAGCCTTATGTAGTAATTAGTGCCATTTTTACAAGGTAGTGTTAAAGACGTTAACAAGTATATTCCATTTCTTAATCAACAAATTTTGGAGCTTTGGAAAGAAAAAAATAGTAGAACTTAAAATCATAATGAAAACTATTTACTAGACATTTTAAGCAAAGAACAAGTGAGTTTATAAAATCTACATCTTTAATTTTTATATATCACTTTTTCAAATTCTAATTTAATGACATTTGAAGCCAACACATTTATTCTGAATATTCAAGACTTTCCAAATAAAATACAAAGATGCTGCATATCATTTTCTTCATTTAGGTAGACATAATGGGGTTAATTTTTTACATACATGATAGTCACACTGAATGAATCTACATAATGTAAGTAGAACTAAATCACATTAATGTTTCATGTGCAGTACCTTCCCATTTAGAGAAGATTAACAGTCACTCAGGAAAACTGTTTAAGAAAACTGACTATTCAAAACTGGTGTTACATTATTTCCTTTCACAATTTGAAGACAGTACACGTGAAAAAGCTGTCAAAAAATCCTAGACCTAAGTAAAAAAAAAAAAAAATAAAAAAAAAAATAAAAGCAGTGCTACTAAATCAAAAGAATTAATTATAATTTTTACCACACATTTAAAAAAGTCTTATGTGGTCTTCATGATAGCATGCTCTGATCACATAATCACATTTTCTACAAGTTATTTCATTTTGCTCTTACAACAATCCTAAGTATTAAGTACTGGTATTCTCTCCGCTGTACAGATGAGGCACCGCAAGCGGTAGAATTAAGAACCTACACCCAGGGCTGACAAGCTTTGTCATCCCTGCTCTTAAGCAAGCTACCATTCTGATGTAAACTCCACAGGAATGAGGACTTGGGTATGCTTTGTTCACTGTTGGACTCTAACTGTCCAAAGCAGTTTTGGAACACACGAAATGTTGAACAGAACAAATAAACAGATAAAGAGATAAGTGCTCAGTTCTTTGTTTTAGGTATATGTCAGGGGATAAGCTACCTATATTTTACAATACAGAGCCTAAGAACCTTAATTCTTCTGATATTTTAAAAACAATAATTCTAAAATAAGACTGCTAAGTAATACAAATTTTGCTCACATGACAAAAATTCAGGACATAAACATTTTGACAGGCTGGTACAGAATAAAACAAAACTGCGCTGATCTTAGTATTTTTAATATTTTCTTGAATTCATTTATTCTCGTTTATCATCTGACTATAAAAATGTATTTTCTTTTAACTAACAACATAATCCTTGAATTCAAATACAGATCAAGGCCATGGCTTTATAAAAAAAAAAAAAAAACTTTTGCGTAATATATTTAAGAATCTGAATTGAACTTAATAAAGTACCATCAACTATTCCTTAAAAACATAGGTACACTTTCTCAGAGAAGAGCAAACTTTAACAGTAACATTTAGATTTTTAAAACGTACAAATTCAGGCAAGACTTACAAAAACAGTACTACACTGCCCCTACATGTTCATATGAGTAGTAACAATGACATTTTAAACTCTCAGGGGCTAATGCAGAGATTTATGTGGATTACTGAAGTCAGTTAAGCTTAAATCGTTGCCAAGTGAACTGTTCTCCACCCACACATCAAAATATAATTAAATATAGAAATAACTAGCAAATTTCAATTTTCATGTTCCAGACTAGTAAAGGAGAAGAAATTTAAGATAAAAGAATTTCACCCAACATGAATCATACATTTCTCCCTCTTAAAACAGATTTTTTCCATCATTCCTGGAGAATATCATAAAATAATCAAAATCAAATAACTACCTAATCATGCTGTGGGGATTCATATTTAACCTTTTCTGTGTGGGTTCTTTATTTCTACATTTATTTGAGAAAGGAGGTTCAGTCTAAAAGTCTTAATTCAGTCCTAAGTAAATTTCCACAGAATGCATTCATTGAATCCTCTATCAAATTATGCTTTGAGTTAACTATGTATATCAAAATTCTTATATCATTTCTATCTACATGCTCTTATGCTTTATCTACACCCTGAGTTGCTACTACCAAAGGGCCACTCTGAAATATTCTATCCTGTAAAGGAAAACAAATATGGAAAAAGCAATGCTAATATAATAGGGAGCATGTGTTTGAGAAATGATGGCTCTTGCCAGAAGAAAAATCTGCAATTTGGGTAAAGGGGTGGAATGAACAGAAAAGCCTACAATTTTATGGTTTAATAGCTGTGAAAGGTATTCAGTAGAGAGAAATGCAATTACAAAATGTTTGAGAAATACTGCTGAATAATGTTCTCCCTCTATACCTTAAGTTATATGTATATAACTTACATAGACACTACCAAAGTCAAAGGAGAAAATGTCATTAATCTAATACCAGATTTAAAAAATCATTTAAAAAATCTTACAATACTTTACTTTTCACATTTTAGGAATAAACACTAAATATGCAAATAAAAAGATGGGCTATATCAATAGGTACTTGTGAAAGTAACAGAATTGTAATGTCTAAACACTTAACTATACCAAATGTAGTGCTTCTTGTTTATGTCACATTTTAAAAAAATCTTAGATTATATCTACCATTATTTAACTGGCTTATAAGTGAGACATAATTTATTCAGCTTTCTACAGTAAGTCAGAGATAAGGCCAAGAATTCCAATTCTGATCCAGGAATGATTCATAAAGAAATCACTAAATGTGCTTGTTAAGATATTAAAGATTCTCAAGGAAAGCTTTCTTACAAAAACATAAAAAGTGGAATAAGACAAAAATACATACATTCTTCCAGAAAATAAAAATAATATTCAGTACCAGATACTATCTAGAATTATTTGAAAGCCAGCAGATTATACACGTTGATAAGGTTACCCACTTAACCTATCAAATCAGGTAAAGTGTGTCTATGTATGTGTGCGCACATGCACGTAGTTATCTTTATGCACAGAAATGATCGCCAACTGACTTAGATATAAAGTGTGTAATTTAATAATGGTCTGATGACACCTTGTACATTGATCCAAACTGAACATGGCATCTCAGGCAGACTTCCAGGATTACTAAAATGTTAAGTTACAATAAAGGTGGGGGTTTTTGTTTTCGTTTTGTCCAGTAATATATCCGAAGTGCCTAGAGCTGTGCTTCATTTATGTGGCTGAAATTTTCTTTCCTCATTTAAAGTATAAAATCACTGCATCTTAATCACTGAAGAAAAATAATAACAAAGCTCCAGACTATCATTATATGGAGATGCCTATAACCATGTTAAAAAAATTAGATATACGTAGCATGTTGTTACAGAATTCAAATATAGAAGTATACAAAGAAGACAAAGCTCAGACTACTCTGACATTAAATAGATTAATCCAGCTTTTTTCTATGGGGGTGACAGCTACAAAACACAAAGGACTATGAAGTTAGCTCCACAATTTGAGTCAGCTGGGTTCCTATATTTGGAATTTTTTGGATTTTAGAAAGAGAATACTGTGGGTATACTGTATATTACAAAACACTTCCAATATATTACACATTAATACTTTACAGCAGAACATATGAGAATACAGATAAATAATGACATTAGATTAGGTTTTGCTGTATTTAAAAATTTTAGCTTTCAGAAGTTAGATCTCTGGTCTGAGGACAAGGGACTGTGGATTTGTTTCATAGCTGTTTACTTTGCCAGGAGCTTAGCTCCAAGTTTATTTTTAGTATATTTTTCATCTGCCTTCCATACTACATGCAAGTCTTAAGCAGTTGGTTTCTACAAAACATAAGCTACAAATTTAAACAGCCTTGCCCATGTGATATAGAAATTCATAAACCATTTGGATACATTTTTCCCTATTAGCAAAAGAAGTAAGTCATGGAAGTCGTCTCCCGTAGTTGAGGTTGATCAACCACCTGCAATATATGCTTCCTGTCTACACTGGACAACCAAGGTGCAGCCCAATAGGAACATCATCCATTGATCAAAAACCAAAGAAATCTGGGCATCAGCGGTACCAGTGATTAGATACTGAGACCATCATAAATTGTGCAGATAGGGGCTGGGGATTTAGCTCAGCGGCATAAGCGCCTGCCTTGGAAGCAGGCAGTCGTGAGTTCGATGCCCGGTACCGATAAAAAGGAAAAAAGACAAAAAAAAAAAAAAAAAAAAAACAAATAAATTGTGCAGACAGTGAGAATCACGTATTTTAAACCCCAGGATTACACGGCCAAGGTTAACCCCTAAGACGGGTCAGTGCGTCCTCACTCCAGAGCAGGGAACCGCGCAGCCGACGAACCCGACTACAGAGTTAGGTCCCGGCTGCACCATGGCCTAGCTGCAGGGCCAGGTCATAAATCCTCCTATGACTCATAGGACAACCTCTTTACGAAATAACTTTAGGGATTAAATTGATTTTTTATAAGGAAAGTGTACTGAAGAGCAGTGCCACTCCTGCATACCACATTAGACTCTATCACTCTACTTTAATGTCATCAAAACATTACTAATAAGAGTGTTTTCTGTTTCTTCACAGTAGAATCTAAGCTCCATGAAGACAGGGCCTTTGTCTCTCTGGTACTTTCATAGTGACAGATACTAGAAAAATCTGCTACTCTCTTTCAGGTGTTCAACACTTTTTGGCTGATATTAATATAGTACTGACAAATTAGTGGCAAGATACAAATAAATAATTTGCAGCAATATAATTAGTGTGAAAAAGCAGTATGTGAGCCCAACCAGTGATACACAGTCCCGCACCAGCTGTCTGGAAAACACTTTCACATTGACAGCAAGACTACCATAAAGCCCCGATTAAACTAGGTGCTGTGTGCCCTCTCGCCTCCCACAGTATTTTGTACACAGGTCCACTTAATGCAATTATCTTTGTACTAAAATGATTTGGGGTCTTTCCATAGATGCTTAAAGAATGTAAGATGGTGAAAGGATTGTGTTCTTTCATGTATGTGCACTCACGAGTATAGGTGATAAGTATCACTTCATTTATAGCCAATACGGAAAACACAATCTCAATAAAATTCATTATTCATATTTTGTTTATTCATCTTTATGCATGATACATAATGCTTGGAACATACTTAATAGAAAAGGCTGATAAAACTTAAAATAGAATGTCCCAATATCTTGTAACAACTATTAACTCTTTTATTGATAAAATAAGTGACCACAAAGAACAATGATGATCTAAAAAGTCTGTATTTTCTATATTCCAGGGACATGTTCATAAGCAAAAGAAAAGTTTAGGAAGAAACAGTTTCATCTCCTCACTCAAAAAACAGGCCAAGAAATAAAACCAGAACCCAATTAAAATACCCCTCTGGATTTGCCCATACTACCACTCTATTCTCTCTTCTCTTTAAAGTAACACGATATTTTCTTTATTTCTGTAGTTTCTGACATTTTCAAGCTACTGTTTTACAAGAGTACCTGCTGAATGACTACACCGTATGTTTGTTTCTCCTTCAGTTTCAAAATCAGTAAGTGCTAATTACTTTTAAAATTAAGAGTCAAATAGTGTCTGAGTTTAAATTTAGAAAATGAAACATTTAAAATCACAGCTGCAGTCACTTAAAAAAACATTTAGTAAACAAAAACATGCCATATTCTTACAGTATAAAAACTCCTTAAAGAATTTCCAAGTTTAATGAACACTTTAATAAATCAGTCTTAGGAGTATTTATACTATCGTTCTCCTGCCTATCGGAGAAAGCATGAAAGATACGAAAGATCACTTCTGAATTCTAAGAATTTATAAGCAGAGGGATAAAATATCCCTATAAAGTTGTCATATAACACCACTGAGCTGTCCCAATATGCGTAAGAGTCAAAACTAACGGCAGTAAGTAGAGAACGCTTCTCTACTCTGGAAAACAACGCCAGCTGAGGTCCATGCCAGGAGAAGCTTTTACCAAAGAGCTGAGTGGGACTGTGAAGTCATGGGAAGGACCTGGAAATTCACTGGAGGATATCAGACTAGGATGGGGCAGGACAGCACAATGCTCACACTCAAAATGCATTACTTTTTTCTTCTGTTAAGGAGATACCTATGTATTTGTATTTAGTTGAGCATTCCCTGAAACAGACACTTGAGTTTTAAGCAATTCTTTTAAGACAGCAAACCATTTTAGAAGAGCACACTTAACTGCAACTGTTTTAAATGAGAATTAATTGTGAGGCAGACTAGAATTCAGGGTAGAGTAAAGGTAAACCTGGAATGGAGCTAATTGGCAAGCTATGACAGAATGTTAAACTAAGTAATGGTGCTATAAGAAACAGACAAGCATTTCTGGCAGCTGCTCCTGCTAGCGTGAAAAGTACTCCTGTAGTACAGATTATTAATAGCACTATACTTTGGGAAAGGCTGTCATTTAAACTATAAAACTATCTCACCAAAATTTGACAATGTAAACATATAATCTATAGTGATAAACTATAGACAGCTGTAAGACTAAGCAATAAAAAAATTCCAAATAAATAATAATTATAAACTCAAACATGGGCCATCGTTTAGACCAAAAACACAGATCATAGTTTTAAGAGCATGAGAGGGGATGGGACATAGTTCAGTCATAAAGGGCTTGCCTAGCATGCATGAAGCTCTGGGTTCAATCACCAGCCCCAGAAAAAAAAACCATGAAAGGAGCAGGAAAAAATTAAAAATTACTTGAAAATAATATAGGTAATACGTTTATGGAAAATATTATTGCCCAAAAGAATAAAAGTAAGATCATCATCAACAAAAAATTTTTGATCTATACTTTTTGATCTTGTATTTCTACTTTTTTCACCATGTCTTATGCATAAGAAATATCATTTTCTCAAAATGAAAGGGAATTTATTTGATGGAAAGTCTATAATAAACATAGAGTACACAGATACAGTATTAACTAAAATCAACATAATGTTGGCATGGTGGGACTAAAACTGCTTAAAATATGATTTGTCTTTAATAACATTAGAAGGCCCTCATGTTGTCTCCTAATTGGCATAATTTTTCTGGAGAATTATTCAATAGTTATCAGGAATCTAAAAAAGTCACACCATTTTGTTTAGTAATTCTATTTCTATAAATCTGTGCATAGTAGTATGGTTAGGTTTATGTATAAAAATATTCAAAGCAGGTCATACTACCTAAAAAATTAACCATACTAGAAAAATTAAGGTACAGTCATATGTTAGATTACACAGTGTAGGTGGTGTGTAAGATTTTGAACATTTGAAAGTCATGGGTAAATATTAGCAGTATATTAAACATGGAGTAAAGTGACAATTTTGTTTAAAAATAATTAAATGCTTAAAAACTATCATTGAGGTTTATTTCCAAACAGTGTACTTTTTTGGAAATTGAAAAGAATATTTTTTGGTTTTATATTTTGAGCATATCCTATTTTTATAAAGGTAAGTAAAAGGTACTAAATATCTTGAGAAAAAGTTCACTATTTACCCACTTAACTCAAAATTTAGGGGATAATACATTACTAAATTTGAGGGTGGATAATGACTCAAATTTGCTTTGCCAACAGAGCGTTCAACGGTTTGCATTGGGGTACGCACAAAATCTTCATACAAATGAAAATTTTATTGTGGAATAATTGAAGATGTTCCTTTTTGAAATGAAAGTAACATAACTGACAATTATGGCAGACCGTGAAACAGTCTATCTAAAACAGACTGGCCAGTAACCTAAAAGGGTGGAAATAGATTGTAATTATACAAAGCTTAGACTAACTAAAAACTACATACACAAAAACAACAAATAATTTTATCTGAGTGACAAAATTAAAATGTGATGTAAGCCTGTTTGTTATCAACAACTCAACAAGAAAAACCTTGAACCGAGCACAGTACTGCTAAGAGTGGTGTTATGCTGCTTTGTCGCACTTACTGAGTGAAAACGGTACTGTATTATGTGCTGATAATCCGTCAGCCATCCTGTTCTTGATTGTTCTCTGCCAAGGACAAAACTGAGGTATCATCCCTCAGTTTATAAAAAGTCAAAGAATAAGCAAGAATAAGAATAGTTCCAGTTCTTTATGATTAATTTTGTTACATACTATGTAGGATGACTTCTAAAGGGAAAAATCTTGAAACAGATTATGCAAAAAATTCTACATTGATGAATTTGCACATTAACTGTTTGAAACTCTGCCTGCTTTTCCTCATACTGCCTGCCAACAGTGATAGGCTCCTCTACCTTCCCTCCAAAATAATACAGTAACACTTGAAAGTAGCAGCTGCAAAGTGTTAAGCTCGTAAGAAAAAATGCATACAAATCACAAAGCATAGAGAAAGAATTGCTAGTACCTACAGGACCCACAGATTAAGTGTCAGCTTTGCTATTTACCAAGAAAACTGGGAGAATTAACTTATTTGAGCCTCAGTTTTCTTATCTACTGAATGGAGACAACATAACTTACAGTATTATAATGATTAAATGAATTAATTTGTTAATGTTATAACAGTGCCTACGATACATGCTAGGTTCTTTTTTAAATAATAGCAATTGTTAACAGAATTACTAAGCTAATATACATGCTGCTAATAAAAAGCAGTATGTTAAGATTACAGTTATTAGAAGTACAAAATTCTTCATCACATTACTAAAGAACTTGAGAAAAGTACAGTTTTCAAAGGAATGAATGGCTTAAAAGTTTCAGCAACCCTGAAACTTTCATATAAGCACAGGTATATGCACAAGATTTATTGTAGTATTGTTACAATAGTAAAAATCTATTTTCAATGTTTTTGTAAGTAAAATTTTACTAAAACAGTCATGCCTACTCATTTAGGGGCAGTCTATGGCTGTTTGAGCTTTGTAGTTTTAACAGAGCTTACATGGTCTACAGAGCCCAAATACTTACTAGCCCTTTGCAGAAAAGATTTGTGGACCCCAAATCTAAGTTACCCCCAAATTATGACAAGAAACAGAAAGGACACTGACATTTTTTTCAAATGACATACAAATATTTTTTAAATTTTAAGGAAAATGATTTTAAATGTGGCATTTGGACAAGAACTTGATATAGAATATAATCATTACAAAAGTGTTTTAGAGTAGCAGAGATCCCAGTTATGTGTTTCACTAGTACTGAGCTCCTGGGTTTCAGACACACAAGCCCATGTGCCACAACCACACCCTGTCTTTTCTATCGAAACTGTGTCCTGCTCTCAGTCTTACCAGGCCATACACCCAAGAAAACAAGGCACTCTAAAAGCAGTATTCGTTTGTAAGCTTGCAGAGGTCAACCAGATATGGTAAAAAGTGCTACACGCCATTTGGAGGTTTCTATCAAGGAAGTATCTTTAAGAGAATATTCTAAAACCGGTCCTGGTAGCAATGGCCTATAATCCCAGAACTCTGGAACATCACATGACTAAGCCTAGTGTCAAGGGGCTGGGGATTTAGCTCAGCGGCATAAGCACCTGCCTTGCAAGCAGGCAGTCGTGAGTTCAATCCCCGGTACCGATAAAAATGAAAAAGAAAAAAAAAAAAAAAAAAAAAAAAGCCTAGTGTCAAAATAAGACCCCATCTCAAAATAAAAGATTAAAAATGGGCTGGCGATATAGCTCAGTGCAAAGTCCCCAATGGGGTAGGGGGTGGGGGAATGAATGAATGAAAATTCTAAATACTTAAAAGTGCTCCAAACTACAATCAAATGAGCCAAAGGAATACCTGTAGAACATCCTTTTAACAAGGATTCCAATTGGTATTAGTGATCAGGGAAGACTGAACAAATATGAATAAAGTATGAGGCTCTCAATACTAATATATTTTCATTTAATGGTAACTGATTAATAGCTAGATCTCTATTTACTGCTGTTACATTCAATTCAAAGTTAACATATTTCAGATCAGATCCTAAAAAAATTATAAAATAATAAATCAGAGTACCAGCAATAATATTATGCTTAACAATAAGGTAAACAACTTTTCTGAAATTTTGAAGACATTAGTTGTAGCTATTATTTTAAAGTGTGTTCACTTTTAAATTACTTTAAAGAAGCTGAACATATCATATCTAATGTGGAGCTACATAAGATATCAGTCACAAATATAATCACCTGATAAAAATATATTTTAATGTGTCTATCATAAACTTTACCAAGAGAAAGTTAGTGACAAAGAGGCAAACTGTTTAAGTAATAAAGAGGAAGCAAAGCTATCTACAGAGTAGTTGTAAAGCGGAGGCGGGATGTACTTTTGTAGCCACTCTAACATTCATTTCTAGTAAAGCCAATGAGTTATGCAATAGCAAGTTATTGACAGATTGGCAGGGAGAAATGAATATGTTCTGGTTTTCGAATTTTAAGATATTCTGTTTTCTTGTATGAATTTTCTTTTCAAATTTAATTCTCTGCTGTTATTACAAGGTTTCAATTCAGCGTAACACAGTAACCTAGAAAAGTCAAATTGAATAGTAACCCTACAGAGCCCTCAGGGAAAGGTTTGAGGTTCTCTATTAATTTATCTTAAATAATCATCTTTTATGTCTTCTAACTTCATGTGCATATTAGAAGGCAGAGGCAGAAAATGTGCACAGTGACATCAAAGTAATCTTCCTCATACCGTGCTTAACTTTACTGGAAATATACTCAACAACAGTACAACATTAACTTTAGATCTGAACAGAATTTCTTATTTATTTCCTTTAATTTTTAAGTTTATTTGTATTGGTATTTTCATTTATAGCTGTATGAAAATAAATTAGCTTATTAATGATTTTAAAGCTATAGAGGCATATGCGTAAAATGCTTAAATCAGAGTGATGACCTCATTCACCAGAGGCTGTAAAACTGACAGGTGAAAGAAGACAAAATAAAAGAAACATTTTCTTGAAGACATAGTAAAGAAGAAACAAGAGGTTTGTGCTCTAGTTTCAGTGTTTAAACTGTATTACATTTTAACTACATTCACATGCTTTCCAACATGGCTGCCACTCATCTGGAATAGTAGAAAAACTTGAAAGGAACTAATTAAAAATCTATTTTTACAAAGACTATGTAAGTTCCACTACAAAGAAGAATTTCTTTATATGAAGGAAAAAATATTTTTCCACAGAGTTGTTCTACATAACAAAATACTTCCGGTTCAGTTAAAAAACACAACCCCCCCCCCACTAACAATATGGATTACATACACTCAATTAAAAAAATCATGTGTCTGTGTTGCCTTCATGTGTTCATGACATAAACATATTTTAGACCTAAAAATATTATCACTTTAGTACATAATCAAAACTGCCAATACCAAGTAGCTCACAATTGCTAATACTAACAGCTTCAAAATTTGAAAGGAGAGCAAAAAATAATGCCGCCCTGAAAGACTCCAATAGACCATAACTAGATTATATATTAGCACACATTTTACAAAACATTTGCTCAGGATGGTCTATATATAACTGGATCATAACTGCCACACAATTGTTAAAATGCTATTTTTATTTTATGTAACAGCAAAAAGTCAGGTATCTATTTTCAATTTAAGAAAAGAGTCACTTGAAAATAACCCACTTTAAAGGGCCAAATAGGCCTGAGGACCCAGAATGCTCTTTAACTGGGCTAAATGCTGCATTTTCCATGTTTAAGCAGAGTTCCACCAGCTGTATGCTTTTCATGAAAAATCACAGCTACAAATTCCGGCTTTAGTATTGTTAGTATTATTTCAAAATGTTTCTTTTTCACATCTACCAATTTTAAATAAGTTTATAGGATTCTATTCTCATGAAAAAGGAGATAAAAAGGTAGATTGGGCATGTAATCCTGCCCTCTAGGCTCCATAACATTGTAAAGCTATCATTTATATAAATTTTCACTGGCTATACAATGCATTATTTGCCTTAGTTATAAATATCAATTGAAATCTAAAGTATTTCTTCAATAAACAAGGCAATTTAAATAAATATTCACATTTTTCAAATGTGTAAGACTTACCCGTCTTCGACAAAAGGGGAGGCCTTGGGCAATGATGCTAATGCTAAATATCTTCATCACAGTTTGATGTGGTAGAGGCTCTTTTGCACTTTTAAGATCAACAGGAACCAAGCCATGGTTTAGAGTAGCTTTTCCTGGTTTTGACATTTTAAAACTCCTCTTGGTTGATGAATACTGTCTACATGTAATATATGCACATTACTAAAAACTCTACCCACAAATTAAACATACATATACATTTATAAATGATAATTTTAAAAGGCTGAGAACCCAAGGCCTGCTGCTTTTGTCTTTGAACCTTCTCCTACCAAATGTCCTGACCTGTCTGAGGCTTGGTGAAGTGCAAACTCTCCTAGAATAGCCAGGAATTATAAACTACTGAAGTGAAAGCTCCTGCTGCCGCCAGTCAAACAGCTGGTGAACTTCCCCTACGGTCAGTAAAGCAAATGTGACCAAGGCAGGGCTGCCCTTCAGGGTCCTTTTAGCATTTCTCTTCACACAGAGCAAAAAACAAAACAAAGTACTTATCATTGTTTCACCTCTGTATAGCTTATTAAGTTAACATTAATACTTTAGGAATGCTTTGAATTCTATCTCAAATTTAAGGAGAGTGTTTCTGCATAGTGAAAAATACATATTTATCTGTTCTATCTTAACTATATTAAAGTGAGCATTATTTTCAAATGTTTACCTTGATGGTACTCTATCATACTATTTTTTTATCTCACACTCATTAAGATAGTAAACACACTCTAGTTCTATTAAAAACTTTGTATTAATCTTCCTAGAAATTTTGTGAACTCAGTTCAATCTGTAATTTTGAAAATCTCATAGATTCTGCTTGAAAATATTAAATAGTCATGTGATTGATTAAAGATAAGCACAAAAAACTGTTTATAAAGTTGTCTATGCTGGCAAGTAATCAAGTCCCAAGTCACTTAATGACAGGGATAAGAATCACAGAATGTACTGACTAAGCTTATGTCACTAGCTGATAAGGTCTTCTGGTACCACCTTCACACAAGCAGCATTTTGTCACGGAAATATCATCAGTTCATGACTCTGCAGTAAAATGTGTAACTAGCCAGCCCACTACAAATCCCTAGTGACTAATTTCTGCAACATAACATAAAGTTTCCTAAAACACAAGAGAAGGAATCTGGCATATGACTAACTGATCAAGGACAAAATCTGGAGGTAAAGACTCTCTTAAATGTGGCTCTGATGGATTCTTTCCCACATTATTTCAAATACTTCCCTCAAGTAACCTCTTATATCAGTGTTAATTTTTATACTATCTTCTCCATTCAAGCCCATGAAGTAGATTATTAAAGACAAGAAAAAACCTTGATGTGAAAATGAATGGTCCTAATAGAAGATAAATTGGACTATCCTTTCACAATGTTTAGCTACCTAGTTTGTTCTACCATTTTCTTTTTTCTTTTTTCCTTCCAGTAGCTGACCTCTCCTTCCAACAGCTTTTATTTGCCTTAATTCCTATTTTTAAACTTTGGAGAAATCTACGTTACTAAATATAAAATGGGCTACACAGAAGACAACTTACATGTAAGAAATATTCTCAGTCTTTCCCTGACAGCACATTCTTAAGAGTAAACATTTTTTATAAGTCACAATTTAAAACACAGAAATGCAAAATCAAGTGCAAATGTGATATTTTTAGTGATACCAAAGTCAGTTTTTCCAAAGAAGATAAATATATGATCAATAAGCAATTGAAAGAGATGTTCAAAATCACTAATTATTAGGGAAACGCAAATCAAAACCACAACTAGTTACCACTTTATATTCTTTAGGATAGGATAGCTATTTAAAAAAAAAAAAAGAAGAAGAAGGAAAGACCTTTTCCCAAAATAAAAACAAGTGCTTGCAAGGATATGGGCAACTGGAAGCTTTGGGCATCAATTATGTGGATGTAAAATGAAAACAGCAGTATCACAGCGCCTCGAGAAGTTAAACACTGAATTACCACGTGATACGGCAGTTCTACTTTTAGATATACAGTACACCCAAAGGAATTAAGAGCAGGGACTTCCAATCCCTGCAGGAGATGGCTATACAACCATGCTCAAACAGCATTATTCACAACAACCAGAAGATGAAAGCAATCTAAATGAACACTGACTGATGTAAGGTTAAATACCAGACACTATGGAATACAACTTAGCCTTTAAAAAGAAGGAACAGTGGCCACACTACAACATGGATAAATCAAGCTCAAAGGCATTACACTAAGTAAAATAATTCAGTGAAAAAGAGGATAAACACTTCAAGATTCCACTTAAATGAGATACTTAGAAGAAACTTGGAAATACAGTAGAAGAGTGGCTGCCAAGGGGCAGGGAAGAGGAAACAAAGGAGTCAGTATTAAATTGGTACTGAGTTTCAATTAGAGAAAAAAAATGAAATACTGGTGAAAAAAGGTAATAACACTTGGACAATACCATGTCAGGACACTTAGTGCCACTGAATTGTATACTTAAGTATAGTAAAAATGTTAGATTTTATCTTAGGGATGCTCAACCACAATAAAAAAGTTTAAATTTAAAAATAATAGAGCCATCATCACCAGAAAATCCTCACAGAGACCTACAGTTAAGAAAGAGAAGACAGCATGAGGCGGCTGGGAATCTGTAAATTCAGAAGACAGGAAGAAAGTGAGGCTGGCATCACAATGACCGTGTCTATACCCCACCAGCCTTCGACCACTCATCAGCATAACTGGCCCAGCCTCATGCTAGTCTCGGAATTTTCTCTGGTGCTCGCTTTATTTCCCAGTCTAAGACTAATATTTTTGCTTGTGTAATATAACCTTCAGTCATGTCATCTCTCCCACTTAAGAATCTTCTGTTCATTATTAGCTACACTATCTACTTTGTTAATATTGCAATATAGTTTTATATACATTGAGATGCTTACTCTCAAAAAAAAAAAAAAATGCTTTCCCTTTGTTCTTCCTCCTGCCTCCTCCTTTCACAGGGCCAGGGATGGAATCTAGGGCCTCATACACACTTAGAAAGTACTGTACCACAAGCTATAACCCTAGCCTGCAGCGATAAACTTGTTAATCAAAGCGCTAACTTCCCTCCAAACTCCTCTTTCTGAACCACAAAGACATAGTTTAAATTATATGATAATCTAATGCCCAAAAAACAGAATTACTACATTCTGTAACCTTAAAATTCATTTATACAGAAAGATGAAGTCACACCAGGTACGAGGAACACATCATGAATCCCACTCTGGGAGCTGAGGCAGGAGAATCAGAAGTCCTAGCCCAGTCCAAGTAACTCAGTAACTTAGAAGATCCTGGCTTAAATCTATAATATCACCACTCTCAAAAAAAAAAAAAAAATCAACTGCAACCTTAATCTCTTGAAAGAGATCTCCAGTTAGAGATCTGTTCCTTTTGGGGAAGACAAATTTGAATTGAAAAGAACTTGGACTGGGAAAATTAAAACCAGTATCAATAGTTTTCATTCCTCCGTTTACAGTTTGAAACAAAACAAAATTTCCCAATTTCAATTTTACAATTATGAGAGAAAGTGGAGTGAAAACAAAAGTTGTGTTTTATACTAGATACCAACTGAAGATACTTAAAATTCAACTTTTTTAAATTGGTAAGTAGCTGCCCTCAACTGGACTGCATGGGGCATTACAACTCCAGTAAACCCAACACTAAAGAAAATACGTTACAACGCATATTTGTAAAAAAGAGGCAATTTTAGTGACAGGAAAAAGTGAATACTAACTCTAAAATGTATGTACTACAAATTTCATCTTTTTTGGAGAACTCAAGAAACAGTACTTCTAGAGCTATGTTTCTAAATAGTATTGAAAGGTAGAAAACACTAAACCTCCCAATACAGAAAACTCCAGTCACCGCGGGAAATCTGACAGGGTATGTAAGAACTCCAACTGTTAATACTAAACATTAACGTCTTAAATTTCAATCTACTTTTAGAAATAGTTAAAATACATATGCCTTTACTACCACCTCTCCCCCAACTCCCAAACTGAGACTCTTAAAAACAGACTAGCACTTTTGATTCCACAAATATTAACAGAGAATAGCATGGTCATGCTATTCTGGGCTGTGCCCAGTATGACCTTAGTCCCTCTGTGCTTCCATTTCTCCTACACAGCATCCACCTCGCATGACTGTGTCGGGGACTGAGTTAGCGTTAGCACACAGAATAATGCCACAGTCCATTACTGTCCATTTGATATTGTTCAACTGTCATTATCATTAGTACTGATTAAAAAATCATGTACAGTTTTGTACATTACATTTCTGTTTCTAAAATCACTAGGAAAGCAAACAGAGATTCTAAAATTCACCAATAATAAAGTGGGAGTAGAATGTTTTAAAACATAGTATCTACACAGTTCAGAAAGATTTTCACTAATTCTATCAAAATTTTCACCAAAAAATGAAGCTGTAATATCTCAGCTGTGGTATCTTCACATTTTAAGATTCCAGTTCTCAAGTATCACCCAGGAAGAGTTCAACAATAGAGATCTTGTGGTACAGAGAAGGTCCCTATAGAAGATCATTTGTTTTGCACAGTTATCGCTTTCTCATTTTCTTTTATTGGAAATTTTGCATTGGCAAAAACTATGATATGCAAATATTACTTGTAACTAAGTATCACCAATGTGGCACTTGGATTACAGACTCCAATTCTCCTGTAACAAAATGCAGGTACAGAAATTATTTTGGGTTTCCACCTCCTTCATTATCATACACAAAGCTTGGGTTTAACTGCTGCAGACAAAAAGACATAACCAATAACAACCATTAAAGGTGACAAAAACTAATCCATAGTATACACATCAGAATCTATAAGATTCTATAAAATTTACCCAAAAAACCACTTAACCACTTAATAATTTATCTACAACTACATTATTCTTTGACTTGACCACTAACTTTCAGCCCAACTGCCTGGGGCTGGCGCTCTAGGTAGCAGACACATCGATGTAGAAAAAATATTGGGTGAATTTTAAATTATAGCTTCAGCCCCACTGCTAGCTGGCATTAACCTCAGACTTCAGATTTCTATTCTGAGAAGGCTAGACCAGATGACTGAGAATGAGCCGCTGCACTCTTAAGAGCGTATGGAAGGTGCCGGGCACATGCACAGCTCAGGGCTAGAAGTGAGCATGAGTGCGGCCTTGGGTTCCATCCTCAGCATCAGGAGGAAAACATCAAAAACAGAACCAGAGGGCAGATAAAGTTCCAACAGGTAGACATTCAGCTTTCCTGGAATGTGCTGGGCTTTCAGTCTGATACGCATTCCTTCATTACCATAATGTGATATAAAGTCTTTCAAAATACCTCCAAATAAAATTCATTGCTCTGACATTATTATGCCTACCTTCTAGAACCAGGCATTTACACATCTGTTGTTCAGGCATATTTTTGTTGTATAAAAAGAAAATATTTTATTGGAAAAGTTACAAGCATAATGATTTTTTAAAAGCTTAAAACATGAAATTCCAGAAAAACATCATCAGTGTTTTTCTGATTCCATATTATACTATTATAATCTGCATATTTTTGTTTTCCTTTCCTAGCTAACCTAGTGGTATAGACAATGCCATACAAAACACATCTGATTTTTTAAAAAATGAGTATAATTTGGATTTTAATTTTATATTTGTGTCTAAGACCTTTAGTTAACTTTAAGGTGATACTTTTCCTCATTCCTTCATCAGACATTTAAAAATTGTCTGAGCTAAAACAAAAATCCAACTAGTACATTAAATTCTGTAAGTATTTCAGAAATGCCCCGTATGAAATACTCAATGAGTACAACATAATTTACCTCATGAATCAGTTTAACTCGTATGTCTGTGGTGGTTATCCCAGTTGTTAAACTGGCCTTATACAGCTGCTCATCAAGAATTTAGCTGATGATTATTATAGTTATACCTTTAAGTCAAGTATGACAAAAATGACATAGATATTACAGGTATTTCAGTCATGCGAAAACTTCAAGTGATGATGGAGTGATTTAAAGTGACTTAACTTTCCACAATTTTCAAAACAAATTTTATTTAAGTGTAAGAAAGACAAAAAAACTTCTAACAATTTTTAAGGTCTATCATTTATATTATTTTTATAAACAAGTTTTCATTTGAAATAAATGGAATATTACTTATCAATCATTTATTTCCCTTGTATAAATTCCAAATACTGTTGCAGTCCAGAGTTATAAATGACCTAACACTAGTAACTCTAAAAGACAGTTAATACAGTTATAGTTAACTATAAATAATGTAAATAATTTTGTTGTATGGCTTTTAAAACCAAACTAATGCAAGACGCTCACCAATCTGATACATTATAAGGGTTTCTCCTATAAAAATAACAAGCTAAATTTATAGAAATGTAAAATATCAGGCAAAGTCAGGACAATTTTAAAAAGTAATACACTAAAGGGTGAGATAACTATACAACACTAATTTTCTTTTTCAAAGGAATTATTTTTATTTATTTAATTAGGTACCAGGGATCAAACTCATGACCTCGCACTTACCAAGCAAGTGCTTGAACCACTGAGCTAAATTATAAATAAAAATGAATTGTTTTGAGCAAGGCAAGCATACCACCACAACCTGACACGTAATTCTAACATGCTATGAAAGCATCTTCAGTTTACTACCATTGAAAGTACCTCTGCAAAGACTTTAAATACAGGATTATTTGCCCTAAATACAGAAAATAAGAGTAGAACAATGCTACAAAAACATGTATGGTCTCATTCCTGGATGTGCTGACAATTATGACCACTGGTCTCTCAGAATTACATATTTGACAAAACACTCTCTCATAAACATAATTAAATTTTTGGCTCAAGTCTAAAATGTCATTCTTTCCAATAAGTGAAACAATAAATGGCTACCAAGAATGATTAAAAACAAAGAAAACTCAATCTTTACAATTCTTGAATATCCCTGAAACAACTTGGAAGAGAAAGAGGAAGAGGTCTACAGACGCTGGTCTCAAGACTCTCAAGCGATAGATAAACAGATAATGATCAGAAAGGTTTAGTCACAAGTCCTAGAAAATATGTTTTATTTCAGTTTGGGACAATGGGGAGAAGATAACACTGCAGGGTTCCTAGTAGTGCTTTACTTCACTTAGTCATCATGAAAAGACTGTGAGGTCTCTCATCATCTTATTATTTACAGAGAAAAAGTTTAAATGTTTTTTATTTTGGAATATATATAGAATCTGTTTTAACATGCCTTTTTTAATGAAATCCCAAAACAGGGGGCAGGGTATTAAAAGCAAAGACAGTAAAAGATCCTAGAACAAACTATGTTCTCAAAGCCAGCCACAGTGTCTCCTATACTGCACGTTATTCGTACAGTATGACCCTGACACTTCTCCCATTTTGTGGAGACCACATCCTCTTCCTTAAGAACCTGGCCAGACTTTTCTGACTATTTCAAACACTAGAGAAGAAGAAAATAACACTGAGTTTCTACCTCACTTGTTGAAACACTTTTGCCATAGCCCTGATGTACAGTTTAGTCTGATCACTCTGAGGTCACTAGGCCAAGAAGTTGAAACTAACCAGGAAAAAAGATCACAGATGGGGAGTCCAAGACTGTATGAAAAGAAAAAAAGATTCCCAATCAATCTGCATATGTCCAAGACGAGCGATGGCCAACTTCCAGTACACATGCTACAGGCAGCTCTTTGATAGCACTGAAAGCTCTAGAAGGTTCACTGTCACTGCCCTAGCCCCTGCTCTTTCGCCTCCAGCTATACTTTGCAGCCCTGATTCTGTAGTGCCCACTGTGAGCACTTCTCACATTCCTAGCCTACAGTAACAAGAAATAATAAAAGTCATTTTACTTTGTTGCAATCCACAAAACCATTGGGTATTTTGCTACACAGTAACAGATAACTGGAACAGCTAACAAAACAAGGAACAGGAGAACAGGGGTCTGTGTACCAAGAAAGCCATCACAGTGGAGTGTGAATTCCAACTTAAGGATTGAAAGGACAAACAGTGATCCAAACTGAAAGAGGGAGCGGCTATTTTGAGGGTGGCAAAACTGTGATGGTAATTTCTCACCTTGCTATCTGTACAATAAAACTCAAAAAGAAAAAGTTCAACATGAAACAAAAGTTCGACATGAAACAAAACAAAAATCAACCCACCTTTAAACTTCCTACAATCATAGTTTTGTCTTTATTTCATATGAACTTAAATGAGTAAGCAGGCAAAATAGAAGAAAAAAACAGGTCAGGTTTAAGACCTAGAAAGCCCATTTAAAAGGACCAATTTGATTTTTGCCTTTTTAGTACATGGGCTCAGTAAAGACAGACATTCCTGTTTCTGGGGAGGGGGAATCAACATTCTTTTTTAAGAGCATAATATATTTATCGAGAGAAAGAAAGCTTCTGCCTAACAGAGAGACAGAAGGGGTCCTGAGCAAGTTGCCTGAAATCCATATTCTTATATGTAAACTTTCCAGAGTTTTAAATGCTAGCAACAAATTTAAATGAGGTTTAAAAAATATTAGATGAGTACTGGACATTGTGGTGCACATCTATAATTCCATCACTCAAGAGGCTGAGGTAGGAGGATTGCTGTTTCAGGCCAGCATGAGCTACATGGTGAGTTCAAGGTCAGCCTAAACTGCATAGCGAAACCCTCTCTCAATATACTCCCCCTACCAAAAAAGATGAGCTAATGATTTACCGTTTCTGTTCTGTTATCCTTGGAGCAAAGAAGCATAAAATATAATACAAATAAAGTGAAAGATTGCTGACATCTAACAGGTAGAGAACTTTTCTTAAAGTTGTAATCACCTTTTCTATACCAAGCTAACAGAATAAAATGAGAACAAGAAATAAACTTCCAAACAGAAAGTAATGGTAGGTGATATATACTATTGATGTACCTCAGCATATTTACATTTTTCATTCATTAAACTCTAAGAAAGATGGCATCATAGTGGTGAGGTGTAAAGAACTCAGCCCGGAACATTAAATTTACCATGCAGACATATACAACCAACACCCACAGCACACGAGCAACACTCACACCTCCTAGTCCTCCAGGGCCTTCTTTGCACTCCCAGCTCTTCTCTGCACTGGGAAACAGTCAGGCACTAACAGCACAGAGACACAAGAAACTAAAGCACTGACATTGAGAGTGTAGTATTTCCTAAAAGCAACTGCTGTTTCAAAAGCAGAGAAGCCACCTTTGATGGCATCCAGAAATAATACCTGACAGAAAGACAAGGCACATTTGAATGGGGGGGACAGGGCTTCAAAAATTCTACACATCAATTTTAACTGTAGGCATCCATGAAAACAGTATCATTCCTCTATGTACGTTTCAGGTAATGAGAGGTTAAAGTCTGAACACAACACACCCCTAACAATAATACTGCTAGGTGAAATCATCTTAATAATCTATGCCAGATACAGATAATAGTCACACCAACAATTTACAAATATGTTCTCTAAGGAGTATACTAAATGGAGATAATTTCAACTTTCCTAAAACTACTGCTTCATACTGCAAAAACTTGGGTATTTTCCCTTATATCAAGCAGTAACACCAGAATTGCTATAGACGTGCCAAAAGGAAAACATTCATTTACTCCAGCTCACTCAGTTCAAGAACATACCAGTATCGTTACAGAACAGAACTTGCATTCTCATTCTGAATGTTTTCATATGATGATGCAAAGCCCCAAGAGCATAAAATTTTCTTTTGCAAATTCCTCCTAGGTTCAGCATTAACAATCAATTACAGAAAAATATCTGCAGGACCAAGAGTGTTTCACAGTTAGCAGGAATAAAAGTTACAATATCAGACAGTTGAACTCTGCTGAAAGCCACAAATATCTACCTAAGTCAATGGAATGGTTTCAATCCACCTAGAAGGTATCTTTAAAATTAAAAATACTTTGCATAGTAAAACATCTAGACTGAACTAGACAGTTAAGTTAGTTTTAGCACAGACTTGAAATATTACAAAATATAATAGCTAACACTTATTAAGGACTTAACTCTGCCAGTTATTGTCCTGAGTACTTACATATATTATCTCACTGAAAGAGCTTAGTAACACTATGTGGTAGACACTACTACAATCCTTAAGTTAATATAAGACAGGTTAAAATTCTGCACAAGAAGGGCAGGGGATTTGGCTCAGTGGTATAAGCACCTGCCTGGCAACTGTGCCACGAAATTGTGAATTCGATCCCTGATATAAAAAAAAAAAATTTTACACGAAGTCAAAATGCCATAGAGCAACATGAAAACCGTACAGTCTGACCAGACTGAACTCTAAACACCACTCCATGAGCTTTACAGCATCTGTTATAGATAGGCTACTGAAGACACGCCCCTCTGAATCACTCGGCCCAACATGGAAATCTTCTCAGAGCAATGGGAAAGCAGTGTTGTGCTGGCATGCCTGGGTATGGATTTGTGATACATTTACTTTCCCTGAGAGACTCTATACACTGTTCTTTGACCTATATTCTTGCTCCATGTTATCATCTAGAGCTAAAGTGGTCCCCAAAGCCTCATGCATTTGGAAGGCGGCTGGATTATGGGGGCTCTACAGGAGGTGCTGCTAGGAGGTGGACTCTGATCAGAAGGTGCAGTCGCTGTGGATATGGTCTGGAAAGGCAGATCTGCCTTCAGTCACTAGGCTTCCCTGCAGCCAGGAGGTGAGCAGCTTCACCACCACGCCTTCAGCCGTGCCACCCTGCCTTGGGGCTGGCTGACTCTGGGCTGAAATGTGAGCCAAAGTAAACCTCCTCTCCCTGAATTGTGGGTGTCTGGTACTGTATCCCAGGAAAGCAGCTGAGACACCGCAGTGCCTCATAACTCATTCCTTATCTCTTCTCTGCGCCTTTACTCCAGTGTATTCCTGCATTTTCCCTGGTGCTGACTTTCATCTATATTTTATCATTTTTATTGCATGTGTTCTCCTACCTACAGAGCACAACAAATTCCTTGTGAAGCAGAGATGTACATTTCCTTAAAATAAGGTCAATTACCTTGTCAGTTTACCACCTAAAACCAATATATCAAGTCCATGAGAAAAACTGATCTTACCTGGTTGGCTCAGTTATCTGCTGTGCTGTGATCTCCTCTATGTGTAAATGGTGTGCTTCCCTCAGAAAAAGGGAGCATACCCAGCCTATGAGAAATGTCCTACTTCCTCCTCAAAACATAACCCAAAAATTAGTAACAAGAAGTGCTATCTCCAGCACAGTACACCTAAGAAAAAAACAAACATTTAACCAGGGCTCTACTTATATTTTGAACTTTCTACAAGTCATCAAAATAGCAGTACATAGTTCAAATGGACCCTGTCACTTCTGCAGGGCCTGCACAGAGTTGTGCAGGTTTTGTTTGTTTTCACTGAACATTTACCATCTTGTGGGGAAGGCAACGTTTTACACAATGTGTAAGGACCTAAACAGTTTTACTGGCTGGTCATGACCCTCTTCTACAAAAGGCTCATATGTTATATAGGAGTTCTGATCTCTTAGTCCCAAAAAGCAAAAGAAATTGAGGAAGATTAAACTGTTTAGATATTCTTTTCTTTAAGATGACTAAGTACTTAAGCCCCGTAAAATTTTCTTCTATGTTAACATAGAATCTGGACAAAAAACATAGACTCTTCATATAGACCTTTCTTTTCTCATATACACACTAAAGGAGCCTGGAGCAAATAACAATGGGAGGCCTTTCATACCATGCATTTATGAATAAATCCTTGAGAAAATTTCAAAAACATACATATATTCCCAAAGCACAGTAAGTTTGCATGCATGTGTACATTTATCCCAAGATCCACTCTATCATCATTTTTGGTGTTACTACATAGCAAAATGGAAATGTTCCAGCCATTTATCAAAAAGTAAAAGCAAAATCAAAAACCAAAGTATTCCACATTATGACAATCCTCATTACTAGGCCAAATATTTATGCCAAGATTTGGGTGAGAAATGATGAACCAGGACACAAAGCACAAGAGAGATAAGCACATACTAAATATTTTAAGTACATGGAAAGCAGCTCTATCAACAGCAACAAGGTGCTATATAGCCCTCTAGTGTTCAGTGAAGAAACATAAAATTCTTAAACAAATGCTTACATATAATGGTTCATAGTAAAAGAAAAATAGTAATACTTTCTCTAATTTACCACTATGGTAAATATATCAGTACACAATTCTACAAACCTAAGTATGGTGGTTACCTCGGAATTACCGAAGTAATTGGTTGTAGGAGGCACAAACAGGTACCAAATAAATACACAAACAGGTACCAAACAAAGCATGTTGGCTGGACAGGATAGTGAGTAACCAGGCTATCGACACAGCCAAGTTTTAACTTGTGCACTGAGTACCATACAATAATTTCTGTATGAAAATGCCTTGAATACCAAAGTCTACCATTTTCAAAGCAGCACAGTAATCAAGGTATGACTATATTTCATTTCTTTAATGGATTCATACTGTCGTGCTTTCTTTAGAGTATCCAGTAAAAAAAAAACAAATTCTGAAATGATTTTGAAGTATTTTCCCATAAAAAAATCCCAACACTGGGGCTGGGGATTTAGCTCAGCAGCATAAGTGGCTGCCTTGCAAGTGTGTGGTCATGAGTTCGATCCCCGGTTCCGATAAAAAAGAAAAAGACAAAAAATAAAAATTAAAAAAAAAATCCCAACACGAAATGAAAGAAAATAGCATTTCCCAATTAAGAATTAAATAGCAAGAAATGTAAGGCAAGATTCAAAGAAGAAACAAAGGAATGCTATGTCTATAAACTAAGTACCTAAATAGATCGAAATTCCCTAGCCATATTTCTTCTCTGTATTCTGCTTTTGTAACTCATTCAATTTGCTTTTTTCTCTATTATACTAATTCACAGATAACTAAAATTAATTATATCAATCAAAAAGATTAAATATATGAAAATGCATCCTGCAGAAGACAAGTCAAGGATAAGGTTGAGATTTTAGGACAAAAGTGAAAGCTCTGTAAGCAGAGAACAATCTCATTAATAAGAATCAGAAGACTGCAATCACTGATGAAATGATTTTAAAATTGATTAAAGCTGATGGAAAATTAATTTTAAAACAGACCTAAATGTGTTACATTTATATCCATTTATAGTTTATATGTGGGGAAAGGGAGCTGATGTATAACCAAGATACAACTTTACCACCAGCTTTGTCATTCATTTGCTGTCCTGGTGCACTTTCCAGGCTAAACCCTAGAAACCACAGGATACTCGGTAAAGATCCTCCATTGTTCAGAACATATCTCTGCTGGTAAACAATACAAGACTGCACACTAAAGGCAGACTGTGTGTCACCTCTATAGCTCATCCAGGTACAGAATTTTGCTCACACAATTTGAAATGAACCTTAAAAAGACAGAAATAATCCTGAGGCTATACAGTGAGGAAGACTTAAAAAAAGCTTAAATGGAGGTATCAAGAAAGCATGAACATTTTTAAAGTCAAATACACATTTTCCTGAGGCAGATGGTAAGGTAGAAACAAGCTAAGCAATATAATATAAGGAATATAAGAGGGTTTTAAATTTTTATGTATGTTTAAATATGCCTTAAATTTTAAAAGAATAAAAGGCAAAAAGAACTCTCAGTGAACTAAGAATAGAAGGTCAACATGACAGAGGCTATTAAAAAATATCTACGGTTAAATTCTGAGTTTATGAGAAACTTGAAGCTTGTTCCATTTAGATCAGGAAAAAGGCCACAATGGTCCTTCACCTCTCCTTCCCAACATCATACAAGAAGTTGTAACTAATGTAGTAACCCAAGAAAAGGAAAAAAAGATACCTAACCAGGTTAAAAAGAGGAAATAATATTGTCTTTGGTCAAAGATGACATAATCCTCTATGTAGAAAACCAGAAAGCATGGTCAAAAACAACTGAATAATTATAATAAAAGTTGTAGGATACAATATACAAAACTGAATCACTTTCCTATAAATCAGAAATGAACAAGTAGAATGTGAAATGAGAATTATAATACCACTAAAATTAATGCCACCAAAAAGGAAATATTTAAGTATGAGGAAAACATGTATAAGATCAATGTGAAGAAAACCACAAAGCTCTGATAAAAGACATCAAAGAAGTGAATAAATGGAGACATATTCCATGTTCTTATACAGGAAGAACAAAAATAATATTCCTAACACCAACATCTGCAAGATGATGGTTCTCTCCAACTCGGTCTAAAGGCACAACACGATTCCAATCAAAAGCCCAGCAGTTATCTTATAAACATCAGAAACTGTTCCTGAAGTTCCTATGAAAGCAAAAGACCTAGAGTAGTCAATACAACAGTGAAAGAAGAGGAAAAGTTTGAAGACTGATACTATGCAACTCTGGAGCCTTACTATTAAAGCTACACCAATCTCAACCACATGGCATGAAGAAAAAACAGATAAAAGGGACAGAATCAAGAGACCAAGGTAAAAATAGTCAACTACATGAACAAAGGAACAAAAAGCCAATATAATAGAGAAAAGATGTGTGATCCACACCGCTGTGCTAGAATAACCAGAAATCTATCACCACCACCATCCTTCCTGAAAGGATAGGACAGGACAGGACAGGGGCAGACAGGAAAGGAAAAAAATTAAAAAGAATCTAGATATAGATCTTATATCCTGTACAAAAATTAACTAAAAGAGGAACACAAACCCTAAGTGTGAAATAAAAAACAAAACCCCCAAACTACAACATGTCTAAGGGCAGGTATGGTAGCACATGCCTGTAATCCCAGCACTTGGGAGGCTGAGGCAGGAGGATCATTGAAAGTCTGAAGCCAGCTGAGACTACAAAGTAAGTTCAAGGCCAGTCTGAACCCTGTCTTAAAAAGACCAAAAACAACAACCACAAAAATCTTTCTAGACGATGATATAGGCAAAAATCTACATGACCATGAGTAGGGTGTGTCAACATTTTTAGACACCACACAAAATGCATCCTCCATGAAAGAAATAACTGATTAGTTAGACTTCATTAAAAACAAAAATGTGCGCCTTTGGAAAGATATTATCAATAGAATGAAGTGATGAGCTACTACTGAGGGAAAATATTTGCAAAGGACACACCTGATTTAAAAAAAATCCAAAATACAAACAACTCAACAGTAAGAACACAAACACCCTGATTTAAAATGGGCAAAAGATTTTAACAGTCACTTCACTGTTACATGGCAAGTAAGCATACAAAAACATGTTCCCCACCATATGTCATTAAACAATTACAAACAAAACTAACAGATACTAATAAGACATCACATACACAGTAAAATAGCCAAAATTGAAAACACTGGCAAACTTTATCTTTGAAAAAGGCACCAAACACATTGGCTGGAAGGAAAAGTAGCCTGACATGAATGGTGCTGGGAAAACAGGCTCTACACATGCCGCAGATTCAAACTGGACCCGTATCTTTCACCATGTACTAAGCTAAAATCAGAATGGATCAAAGATCTTAATAAAATAAATAAACATAAAACAAAACACTGGCAACATCAAACACTTAGTGAGGAGAAGCAACAGGACCAGCTTCTCTGCTGGTGGAAATGTAAAGACCACATGGCCTCTGGAAACCAGCTGGCAGTTTCTTACAACAGTAAAGATGCTGTTGCCATTTGACTCAACAACTGCCCTCTTCTCATTTATCCAAATAAGTTAAAACTTATTTTTACACAAGACCCTCTACAGGATATTCTTGCTGGCCTGGTTTATAAATTGCCACAATCGAGATGTCCTTTGGAAGATGAGTAGAAGATGAATAAACCATGGTACATCCAGGCAGTGCTAAAAGGAAATGAGTTGTCAAGCCATGACCTACACGCATACTACCAAGTGAAAGAAGAAATCTGAAAAGCTGCATGTGACTGCAAGTACTTAACCTAGGCTGACTCAGTGTTTCCAGTTCTCCCTCCTTTGCAAAGGCAAGAGGTGGCTATTTACTGGTAGATGCCTCTCAGGATCAGTGCTCTGAGAACAGAAGCACTTCCTTTCTAGACATGCCTGCACCTAGCAGGATGGGAACTACAGTGCATGGCCTTGCAAGTACAGTAGGGCAAGGACGCTGCTGAGGCTATCACTCTGTGGAGTGGGATGACAGCACAGGACTCAGAGCCCCAGTAGGTCTCAGACGTTCCCACACTGTCCTACAAAGTTTCCAGAGGGTAGTGGGAGGATGGCAGACACAAATGAGGAACTACCATTTTGATCTTCTGACTGGCTAATGATCCTTGAGCCTGTCTCCCACATTGTTCAGAACCTACAGACTAGAAGGGTCTCCTCCGGTGCCCAAACTCCAATACACCTGCACGCTATCCTTTTAATACGTTTCAGCCAACATGCCTTTTTTATGTGCAGCAAACGAAAAAACTGTAAATACCAGGAGGAATGTGACCATTAGGATGTGGGGGAAATGGGTAAATTTTTAGGTAAGGAATGAAGTTCACAGAAGGAAAGCACTAGAGTAAATATGGGAGATCAGGATTAGATCAGAGTAGTTCCCAAGCAAGTCTCTTTTCATGAAAAGATTAGGAGGATAGGATTTAATCTTATTGTTTTTCATATTAGTAGAAAATTATTGGACAGAAAAAATGTTAAGCCTGTAATCCTAGCACTCAGGAGGCTGAGGCAGGAGGATCACTGCAAGGTCAAGTCCAGCCTGGGCCACAAAGTGAGCTCAAGGTCAATCTGAACTGCATAGCAAGATCCTGTCTGAGAAAGACAAAAATAAATACAATACAATACAATAGAAATGAGTTGATAATCTGCTCCCAAAAATGTGAAACATTCTTTAATGTGAGTTGATTATCTTTTCAGAAAGCAAGATTTTGCAGAAATATAATAAGGCTGCTGCCAGAGTTAAAATTGAAGAGACATTCTTATCTACAGAAGCATCATGATTCTTGGATTTGCAAGAAGGCCAGTAAAATTCAGAGCATAGTTAGCAAACACCTCATGGTTAAGAACCATGTCTGATGGCCTCTAGAGAGTGGCCCATCAATTTTTTGTATTGTCACTTCTTCCTGTTACTGCTATAGTCTCGAGGTCTCATATCTTTAATGATGCTTTCTTACTTTGTTAAATACTACAAAGACAAGCAGTTAACTGAGCACTCTCTACTCTTTAAAGAGTAGCTCTGTGACACAGTACATACGAGAGTGCCTTCCACCCCCAGCCTAGGATCTGTAAAAATCTCACTTAGCGGAGTGCATCAAGTTCCACCACAGGGGGCAGCATAACACATGGAAAGAAGAACTGTTAAATGGGAATACAGGGTAAAACCTCTCACTTGGGGCTGGGGATTTAGCTCAGCGGCATAAGAGCCTGCCTTGCAAGCAGGCAGTTGTGAGTTCGATCCCCAGTACCGCTAAAAAGGAAAAAAGACAAAAAAAGACACACACACAAAAAAAACCTCGTCACTTACACCATAATTTGGCTGCGGTGAATCTCCACCACATTGTGTTATAATCATAGGTCCCTGCACAATGCATGGGCTTAATAAACAACAACTCTTAATGGCCACTATAACTGATTTAACATTAGGATGCTCTCAAACTTCTAGCATACAGTTTGCCATAGATTCCCATAAAAATAAACTTAGTGATAGGGAAAAACTTGTTCTTAGTTTGGACAGTTTTCAATGTGTTTTTAATGAATAAACCAATGCAAGGAAGAAACTAATTTTCTAATGTCCTATGTAAACATCACATTAAGGAATGATGTACAAATAAGTCTAGCTTTCCACACGGTTTAGGGAACTGCCAAAAAACAAAATTTGGAAATTATGCTGGGTAGAACTGCAGAAGGCTAGATCTACATTAGTATTTTTATATGGAACATTTAAAATGCTCTTATGCCTACTTTTTTTCAAAAGTCAAAGTTTAATAAAACTTGACAAAAACCTGTGGTTTAGGATACTATCTACAGAAATCTTATAATTATCAAAACTTCCTCTGTTTGCAATAAGACTGCTCCATCACCAATTTTTCTTTATGATATATATGATTATTTATGATACTTTCTAATACCTTATGCAAAGCAAAAATTAGTTCATTTTATTACCATACAAGTGGATATTAATTAGTAGTAATACAAAGGCTAGGAGGAGAATTTCACTGTAATGAAAACAGCTGTTCAGCGCGTCTGGTCAACAGCAGGCTGAATGTACTCACTTTTGTCGTCTTTGTGTAGAATGGGGAGGAGAGCTGGTGAATGGGCAGGTCCACAGTGCTACTGGAGTTTGTGACACTGTTACTATGTATATGTTCGTCCTCTCTGCTACTGTCATCAGATTGATCAAAATCATCACTTTCCTGGTCCATTTCCTCCTCCTCTTCCTCCTCCTCATCCTGCTCACCAGCACGTTCTTCATCTTCCTCCTGCTCGTCTTGGTTTCCTGAGGAGTCCTCATCTACTGAGATAAACTGATTATTGTTTTCTTCCACTTGTCCTTGCTGGGACTCATTCTGGTCTCCAGATCGAGGATCTGCTCCCACAACTTCACCGTTTCTCGCAGTGCGCTCCTCCTCTGGCTGCCTCAGCTGCGGCGGTGGTGGCTGCTGCTGCGCCTCCTCCACCACCCGGTTCATCTGCTCCGCATCCGCCTGGCTGGAAGAAGGGTTCCCTCGCAGAGAGCCTCCTGTCCGTCGCCTTTTGCTGCCCACAGACAGCAGTTCCTGATTCATTTCCAAAAGCCAGCTTGCCACTTCCTGAACCCTGGCCAGACTATCAGAAGACGCGATGGTTTTCACATTCTGCAGGGAAAATGAGAGGCAGAAACAAGATTTGTACTCTCATGTTTTGTATTTGTATTGTACTAATTATCATTAGAGACCACAAAACATATTTGATGCTCAAGGCATTAACATGTTCTTAGCAATCAATATAGAAAGAGTTCTGACTTTTTCTAAAATCAGATAATAAAGCTTTAATATACTTTTAATAATACATAGCACTAAGCTATACAAGTTTAATTTAGTTCTTTGACCAATAAAACAACTGGAAATAGTAGTTCATAAACTGTATTCTGTGTAACACTCCCATAAAATATTGGTGTATTACAAAAGGTACACAAAGAAGCATATTCAGTGCTCAGTCAAGTTCAGGAAATAAAGAAGCAAATCAAGTATAAAGCCTTTATTTACCCTGAAAACTTCCCATAGTCTGATTGCATACTCTTACCTTCAGACACAATGTTCTGAAAGGTAACAAGTAGAATCATTATGATTTCACTTTGCTACAATGACTGTAAATCAACCAGACAGCAAATAAACAAAAACTCATTTGAAAAAAAGAAAAAGTTCTTAAGTTCATACCCTCTGACCCAGTAATTCCACTTCTGGCAATCTATCCTAAGGAAGTAATCCTAAAACAGAGAAAAAAAATTATACTGAAGATGCTTAGTGCAGCTTTATTCACGAAAGCCAAAAAAAAAAAAAAAAAAAAAAAAGCAAGTACAAATAAAAAGCAAACTCAGATGTTCAACATGAAAGACTACATGAACTGGAATATACAGCACAGTCCCTAAACATAATGTTCGCCCAAAAAAAAAAAAGGGAAAACATACTTTTTGTATTACATTATGCAGAAGGAGAAATGCAGGAAATTATATGACTACAGTGTGATTTTTTTTGCTGTTGTTCCCACTATGATTTTTAAACTGCATAAAAATCAGATGACAATACTTCAAATATATTACTATTGCCTAAAGTGCCTAAACTGCACTTTAGGCAATAGTAATATATCCTTTAAGACTTTACCATATTACTCAAATTTTATATATCAAACATGTTTATTATGTTTTTTAACATAGGCTCTGAAATTTGATAGAGCATCTTACCACTGTGTTTATTTTAACTGCACCCTCTGCTGGTACCTAGACACATATGATGTTACCTAAATACCAATACATTATCCACATTTTTAAAAAGCTAACAGACATATTTGATGTTTCCTAAAATAATGACAGCATGTTAACCATATTTTTTAAAAAGTAAACACTCATTACCTAAACAGTGAAACTTCACAGTCTGGCTGTCAATCTGTATGTGTGATAATTAACTTTATAAGGATTTATAAGATAAATTAATCTGGCACTGGCAAAAAGGGAGGTGAGATACATTTCATTACTGCAAACATGTACTAATAAAAATTTAAAGTTTTTAAAAAACCTCCAAAACAAACCAAAAAATAAAACTTGAAACTTCAATACAGAACAGGTTAACAAATGAAATTTTATTAGAAAGTATTTTTTGATTTTAAAGTTAATTCTGATCTTTTAACAAAAACTTTTTATATAACTTAGAAAACCAAACACAAACAACACAGTTCTATATCCTAAAAAAATACAATAAAAATTCAAGGATGTTTTTATTTTATCAACAGAAGTACATAATGTCAAGATATATCAAATATATACTTTATTTTTATCAACTGATGAAACTAAATTTGAGTTCAATAAAATAAAATCTGATAGTAAATATACTTTGTACTAAATTGCACTTTTACTTAAACTTAGGTAAAAATGACTCAAGGTCAGGAATAATACCAATGAAAAGAAAACCATAGCATCTTTAAACTGAAAATGTTCCTTACATCACAGACAAGACAACTGGGATTCAAAGAAATTAAGAAAGTATCTCAAGATTGCTAGCTTCAAGCAACACACAGACAACTTGACACCCCACTGCATCTTCCTTTCTGTACTTCAGTCAACAATAACTACGTACAATAAAACCCTAAAAGATTATGAATCCATCACATTGACAGTGCCTTCTTTTCTAAAACCGGAGTAGATGATAAAATGTGCTCAATCTTGTAATTCTACTACTCACAGTTCAGCAAGAGCTTCTGATCTCAGTCCAAGTCAAAGCCAATGTCCTCTGTGGTTGCCCACTAGAGATTCTCTAGAATCTACACAAGTCCCACCACTCTGAGCTCATTCTCTCCTCTCTCCTTCTGACCTTGCTCCATCTTTTCTATCCGCCGGCTGTTGCTCTTCCTGAATGGCATGGTTCTTTCCATCACTTCCTTCCGTACCCTGCGGAGATGCCTGCTCATCAGTGACACGTTCCTGACCAGCCCACGTAAAATGGCAAACCCACCATCATGGTCCCTTTTCCTCTTGTCCTAACTTACTCTCTTCTTCATATTCTAAGACACAGTACCTGCTGAACATTAAGTGCCTATTTGTCCAACCATTTACTTATTTTCTGTTTTCCCCACTCAATTTTTGCTCCACCAGGAAAGGGACTTTCCTTTTTGCCACTGTTACCTCCAGCACCCACAAAACCATGTGCTTCAGTAAGCATTCATACTTTAAAATACATTTACTGAGCAAGCAGCCATCAAGTCTTTTAAAAGTTACGCTCTGTATAACTTTTGAAGTCACTTGTAGTACTTCTGAAATTGGTTAGGATATAAATCCTAATATTTTAGCACTTGCCTTAAAATTATTTTCAAAGTCACAATTTTTTTCTTTACCAGATTTCTATCACAAGCTATAAAGCAATTATATAACTAAAAATATTAATATTTCAAACAGTCTTGTCATTTTTTGAGTAATTCTGGTTCTAAACCTTCTGTAGTGCAGCCAACTTGGAAACCACGTATAAAAATTAGAGACTGGAAAATTCAACAGATCCTCAGTGTTAATGAAATCAACATAGATGGGCATTCCTGGGGACTATCATATACCCAGCAAGGAATTCAGTTTTACGGATCTGAGCCAAATAAATCCTGCACCTTATCTTCACTGGAAAGGATGCAAAAGACTGTTTCTCAATCCAAGTAATGGTACCTACCTTTCATGTTACTTAACTTACACATTTCAGTTTTGTTCAGATGATCCTGGACTTATTCCATCATAAGTAAATTTTCGAACAGCTATTAAATGTTTTGCCATTTTTGCAGTTTTCACATTGCTGGACGCCTACTCTTGGCTCCTTTAGTCAGGCTGGTCCCCAAATTCCCCCCCGGGCTTCCCCTGGGACTGTCCCTGAGGCAGCAGCACTGCTTTGCTCTCCACTACCAGGTCCCTGCCTCCCTACACTTCTGTGTTTTTTTGAAACTCAGGGTTTCAATGATCACATAAAAAGCTATGGTTCTCCATTCTACCATATCTGTTTGACTACTGACACTACCAGCCCTATGAATGATCAGCACAAGTTCACTTGAAAATCCAAACTTCTCCCGTATCTGCATGCAGCCAAAAATATTGTTCGTCTGTGTTTCTTCTATTATCTTTAGTTTACTGACTAGAATTATATTTTAGCCAACTGCAGTCATAAGGAACTCAACGGCTCTTAATCTCGTTTCCTTCAATACGTTAGTCCTAAAGGCCACAAGAAGCAGCCAGGCAAGCGAGGCACATGTGTGAGGCAGCAAAGTAGGTGCCAGAGTAGGGAGTCGGTCTACACGCAGCCTCTGCATGGGGGGTGGAGGGACGGGGGCCATAAGTGGTGTCACAGCCTGACTGAAGAATAACGCATGACCCGCACCGTGTAGAAGCCCACTAAGTCAAAGGTAGAACAGGTAAGAACATTGCGGGGGCGGGGGCGGGGGCGGGGAGGTTCCAAATCTGAGCAGGGTAAGGAAGGTGTCCACACGGAGGTAAAGTCCTAAGGTCTGAAAGGGGTTAAGGAGGGTGCAAAGCCACGATGGTACCCGGCTCAGATAACCCTCAGATGCCAGCCTAACCTGCTGCAAGAAGGGCAGCTGCCTGACAGTCTCCACTCACCTCTCCTTGGAACCCACGGCAACACCCACAACTGACAGTGCTGCCTCCAAAGTTCTCCTAGCACCACTACCGACCACAGCGCGAGCACAGAAAGGGCAATGTTCCAACAGGCCACCCGGAAGGATGCAGGGTTGGCTGCCTGGCAGCTTAAATCTTACCCTCACACTGCTTCTCAGAGAAACCCAAAATGACACAGTAGATATTTGTGTAGAAGAAATAGTACCAAAAACTATAGAGTCAAAAAAAAAAAAAAAATTAGGCTACAAAATGGTTAACTTCATCAAACAAAAGGCATTTTATTCAAGAATGCTTAAAGTACCTACCACCCAAAGAAATCACTGATTTGACCAAGGAAAAGTTCTCAACAGTGTAAGGGAACTGAAAGAGGTTCTTTTAAGAAAAAAGTAGGCCAGATTTTTGTGAAATATTACGAAGATGAAGAATAGCTGCAGAAAAGATAGCATTTACTTTTCAGTCTTTTCAAGGTATGAAGAAAACAGTGGTTGGGTTTACTTCAGGGACAAGACTGTTAAATTTAAAAAGAAAATGAGCTATTGGAAAATGCTATCCTATAAAAGGTAATCATGAATGTTTCCACTGCTACTTGGGCTTAAGAATGACGAAAAGTATATCAACAATTCTCAAGTCTTACTGGAAACCACCTGGAGAAACACAGAACAAAACTGCACGGTTTCCTTCCTTTTCAACAAACTGAATAACTGGGCAGGGATCCCCTTTCCAGATCTTCTGATTGTGAATATCTGACTTGAGAAAAAAAAGAAGAGCTGTAATCTTCTCGTGCATTTAAGATGAAGTTTTAAATATCTTCCCCAAACAGAAGTTCTGGATTTCTGTGAAGAAAAGACTATCTTGATATCCATATGATCATTATGCTATACTTTCCAACTTCTCACACATGTGAACAATCTTTCTTAGTCAAAAATGACCAAGAGTATGCTCAGATAATGTCTCATTTCTATTAAAAATAAAATTTGTATTACTTATCTTAAATTTGACTTTATCCAGAATTTTTTGTACAATAAAAGACAAAGTAACACACACAATTTTTACCTTAAAAAGTTAAATTCACAATGAAGAGATAACTATGATTTCAGTTTTTAAGATTAAAAGTAATACATAAGCCTATAAAACATGTAATCTAACTGGTAGGCTTATATTTGAATATATGTCACTGAGTGAGGCGATCTTTTCTCAAAGTCTTGTGTAAAATTTGTGCTACGCTATTTGTATTCAAAGTGCTTTGGCTATGGTTTTACTAGCTTTACTATGCAACACTGTTGATAAATTGTCATACTGTAAACAACACTAATTAAAACACATTTGTAACCTTTATTTAAATTGAATCTACTACAACTACATTAGGTCCCAGACCCATTTAAATTTAATTACCTAAAACTAATTTCTTGTAAGTTTGTGAAATTTATGAAGAGATAATTTCAAAGACAGTAAGTTAAGCACAACTGTATTCTCCCTGAGAAAAGTTAGCTTGTATGTCATTTTTAGTTTTAAGTATGGGGTGAAAATTAGTCTTGCATATACCATATTGCATACTGATCTCAGAAGAAATTTGTGATAAGACCTACTTGGATAAGGTAAGAAAATAAAAGGTTATTTGATGAAGTACACAATTGAGTTTCTTCTACTTGTTCTAATGATTTGCAAGACCACTGGATTTCCTTTGTGGGAAGGGGAAAACACACAAAAAGGAAGATACGAGTTCATCACATAAAGAGAGCCACGAGACAGGGCAGAGCTTTCTCTGTTCAAAAGAGCACTGACAGTCATCAGTGAATTACCACATCTGCAACTTTCTGACCAAGCCAATGCACTCTGAGCTACAACCATTTCAATGCAGCGGTCCTCAAGATCTGAACATACCTCCAGGGTAAAAAGACGGAGAAAGGCCCACAGCACATCAGTAATGAAATGAACCAAAAGTTTGTCCAAATAATACAGAGCAACAAGAGTAATGCAACATCAGTGCCACAATACTTCTGCCAATGATAAATAACCTGAACCTACTAGGAAGAAACATTAGATGTTCCCAAATCAAGTCACTGTCAAAATGCCTGGCTTATAATCTTTTACTGTGCTAAAGGAAATACAAGTAAACTTAAGATCAAGGAACTTTTCCATACACTAAGGCAATATATAATCCTGAATGGAATTCTTTTGTTATATGAGACATGATCTGTACAACTGGTGAAATTCAAATGAAGTCTGAGGATAGGCAGTCTCATAAATCAGTGCTTGCATTCTCATTTTAATGGCTACGTTGTCAGGCATGAAAATGTCCCTGTTTGTTAGAAATGCATATGTAAGTGTTTTGAGGGTAGTAATGTATTTTGTTCGCAATTTACTATCAAGTAGTCTGGGACAAATTAAGTTCTTAGGACAATGCACAGATTTTTCTGAAATGTTAGGGAAAAAAAAAGAGGAGGAGGTGATATGGACATCACTCTGGTTTCCATCATTTGTCACAAACTACCCTTGGTATGTCCCCTGGACACCTTTGTCATCACCACTAACTCTTGCTTAATTCACCTCCAGTAGGTCTAGATCAGTCTCACTCCAAAAGGACTGGTGAGGTAAATGCTCGAGCTACTTAAATAGCATCCTGGTAATCTCTCTTTCTTCCATCATTCTCACTCAGCCTCCACACTGCTGCAGGACACGTAACACCAATACATCAGTACCAGTCTGCAAGCTCTTTACTTGCTGAAAATGTTGTTCAAATAAAGCAAAATACTACAGATAAAGGGATAACTATGGAGGAGGCAGGAAAAAGGAGGCACCAAGAGAAGAAGCAACCTGAGGGACTACAGGACTTCTGAAAGTCATCTCTTCCACAGGACACAATTTAAACTCACAAGCACAATACATCTGCAAGCCATTCTCAATCTAATCTGAAACCGTGTATGACCCAACAATATTGTTCGATCTGTGTTCTCCAATGTTACATGTGTCTATTTCTTTGCAAATGTTGTTTCCCTCTCGTAACTTCTTTGCCCACACTTACTAACCCTAATGGCAAACTCAGTCCTCTCCTGTCTTTATTCTTCTGTGTCACAGAACTACTAAAACTGTCCAGGAAAGTTCTTAAATACAAGCATCTATTCCTTATTTTTTTTTTTTTTTTTTGTCTTTTTCCTTTTTATCGGTACCAGAGATCAAACTCACGACTGCCTGCTTGCAAGGCAGGCGCTTATGCCGCTGAGCTAAATCCCCAGCCCCTATTCCTTATTTTTTTAAAGGCAGAAAATGATAGAGCATTCAAGAGAAAGTTGAGAAACATGGTAAAGAAGAAATAATGTTAGCTATCAGACAAACAGATAAGCTAAAATATAGAGGAAAGGTTTGACTTAAAAGTTGTGAAATTATCTTTTGCAGAAAGTTAGAAAAGTGAACATGTTTGTTACAGCCCATGTTTTGTTTTCTAATTCTATAAAGGAAACAGGAGCTATTTTTGCCCCCCATTATTGATGTTAACACTGACATCACGTATCAAAACCTATATTGTAATGCTGAGCTTTAAAATGCAAGAATACACAATGCACATACATGGACAATAAGTAAGTGCTCTTTTCTACATTCAGGAAGTGATAAATTGTAAATATCACACTATCACTACCCATAAACTCGAAAGGTTTATAAAAGCATGAACCAACAAGTACATGTAAAATCATGGGGTAATATTTCCATGTCCTAGAAAATACTCAAGAGCACTTCTCACAGATTATAAACTAATAGTGAACGCAGATCTTTACAACAAGAAAACGTCTGATTGTTATGGATACTCCTTTCTACATGATAGTTCAAAACTGAAGTCCACTGGAAATAAAACCTGTGACTGAGCCAACAGATAGATCCTACCTATAAGTCCCTTACTGGATGGCTTCAGTTGCCAGGACTGCAATGTTTGCATACAAAAGCTGAAATCTACCTGAAACAACCACAAGGCTTCTTTAGGCATTTAATCATTCAAATTTTAATTGAGTAAATAATTTGGTAAGGATTTAAGTGGGTAAGCAGTTAACTAAAAATGAAAATACATGAAAAGGTACTTAGTAACAGTTACAAAGAAGATGCAAATTAAAAAATAGTATTCCTCATTCACAAGAACTACAAAAGTTAAAACCAAACACCAAGTGGTGGTGAAAACAAGAAGCAACTTAAACTCGCACATGATTGGTGGGAATATAAAAACTGCTCTACATTCTAGGAAACTGTCAATTTCTTATAAACACACACATATGCCCCATGAGCTATCAGATACATACAGCTACAGATAGGGATATAAAAATTCATACACACACACACACACACACACACATCGCCAGATAGACAGACTGGTCAAAAAACTTTCCTAGGCATTTATCCAGAAGAAATGTCCATAGACAGGCTGGTACAAGGATGCTGACAGAAGTTTGATTCAGATAGCCCAAAACTAAGAACAACTCAAGCGTTCATTTAGAGAAGAATATATTCATATAACATAAATTTAAAATGAATTTATGAATCATTTATGTCAAAAACCAGTATATCAAGTGAAAAAAAAAAGGTTTACACTGGATGGCTCCAAAATATGATGTTTGAAAATTCAGAAAACTAGCCAGGCATAGTGGCACATGCCTATGATCCAGCACTTGGGAAGCTTTCACAGGAGGACTGTCTGAGTTCGACCCACTCAAATTACATATAAGACCCTTTCTCACAAAACAAAGCAAAACAAAACCAAAACACCCCACAAAACTAATCTACAATAATAGAAATCAGAACAGCAGGTGTGTGTGTGTTTGGCATGAGCCTATCTGGGGAGCAGAAGTAATTTCATGTCTTGATTGAGGTGGTGGGTACATAAGTATACATGTTTTCAAAACTCACCTGTGTGTTCTAAATTATATTTTTAAAATATCTCAATTAAAGGTATGTGTTAGTTGAAGACAATATAAAACTTTGGCCCATTTTGACCTGGCCTCATTAGTTAGATCTTTCCTGCACTAATCCCAGATGTGTTCACATCAGACAGCCAGAATAAAAGCCCAGAATACTGAATTTTCTACTTCAACAGGTAAGGTGACAGCTTTCCCAAATTCATAGCTCCTGGCAGAGAAGAGTCAGCACACAGTTTGCTGTGAAATGCTGTCCATCGGGCAAAATTCTGACTAAAGAAAAAGAGGACCATATTAGCACCTGTACTGAAAGGTACATGGGATGATACTAAGGAGCCTGTGACAACAGATCCACAGAAAGCCAAAATCTGCTAAACCAGAAATAATGCAGCATCTTTAAGGAAAGCCCCACCCCCATCACAATGAGATGCTGATGAACAGCAATTATATATCCAAACCCTTTTAGCTAAGGTCTCCAGCCTGCTACACTATTATTGTATAAGAAGGCTGTGAACTCTAGAACAAGCCTACCACTGTAATACAGAAAACTTACTGTGTATAATAAGAAAAAAAGAGTGAGGTGCAACCTAGTGAGGAATCTGGTCCTTTAACAGGGTCCCCAAGTTAATAATCATAATTTTAACATGCCACCTATTTATTTTAGGCCTCCTGACGTACGTAATGTCCTCCTGACGTGAAGTTTTAAACTTCGAACTCATTTACTACTGCACTTACTCTCAGCCTGAGCTCCCAAGAGGTTTCATTTGCTACCTGTGCGATTAGAACTCAGGAGTCCCTGCTGCTTGTATTTCAACTTTGTATTTCAACCATTCAAAAAATGCCGCCCTCAATTTTTTTCTGGCTGTCTGAAACAAAATAATTACTTTACTCAGATGATTATGATAGATAATCACTATTCACAGATAAATTCACAAAAACAATCTGCCTCTTTAAATTCTTGCCAAGCAGGTTAAGCGAGCAGACAGAAGATACTGCCTTACTATAGCACATACAATGCAATTTCAAAAAACATGTCTTTGAATTGAAAAAGATAAATATTTAAACATTGAGAGTCAGGCACTAAGGACAAAAGGCATAAAAAACCCTGCATCCAAATTAAACAGTGGCTATATTGATTTTTTTTTAATTTTACAAAAACTATTCACACTTGTGAGACCTTTGTAAGATATTTTATAAAACATTAAATTCTGTAACTACAGTACAAGCACAGCAAATGAGCTTCATTATAGCCTGGTTCCATGGTCACCCACTGATGCCTTGCATCTATCCATGATGATGGAAAAAGCAAAAGTCATCACCATGAACACCCAAAAACATCTAAAACACTACTTCTAACACCAAGAAATAGAACCCATTCAAAACTGTTCTTTTTTTTTTCATTCTTTTTTAGTACAGACTGAGAGCTATTATTCTTTAAATGGTTAGAAATACCATAGTTTTCTTACAAAGATCTTCTCTATTTGTGCAGAAATAAAGCGACAGGGTCATAATTATTAAATCACTAAACTAGATTCCTTATGTAATGATCTCTAATTTTTCACAAAAGAAATTTTTAAAATTTTTCAGGTTACAAATAAGTATTTCTGGACAAACTTAACAAGGCAGTAGTTGTAAAACACCCGCAAACTTCAAAACACCCTCAATTTCAGTACAAGCAATGCTGTGTTGTGTACTCATCCTAAAGCTAAGAGGAAGCTTTGTGGGTTGGTCACAACTTGAATTCCTTATCACAATGAGGGCTGCTGATAGATATTACCACTAAATTCAGCCATTTAAGTCCTCAAACACAACAATGTGACTGCTCTCTAAAGTCACTGTTTTCAGATTGGGTGAAACAGCTCTGTCTTGGATCTTCAAGTTTCTGAATAGGCTTCCTCCATTCTAAAGCTATTCTCATTGGACAGACAAAATCAGACTGTCAGGTCAAAAGAAGGAAAAGGGACATAAAATATGTCTTCATTTTTCTACAGTATTAATCCAATTACTCGATACAGAAAACAAAATGTTAGCAGAAAACCTTATAGGTATAAAGTCAATCTGTATTTAAATCAGTAAAGATACCACCACTTGCATTCATTTAATCAGCTAACGTCCATAGAGTGCCTGTTACAGTACTATGCTCCCTACTGCACATTTGGTAAATCCAGATCTCTGTGATCATTATTCCCACTGTTATAAAGTAGTAAACAGGAGATTTGGCCAGATTTAGAGTCAGTAAAATTTAGTATCATGTTTGAAATTCAGATATTTCTGAGTCATTTCACTAACCCAAAGATCCTCTTAGTACGTAGTATTATCTAGCAGTAGTGAGAGAGCACAAAAGGCATGAGACTGCCATCAGTACAAGTATCCCTTACAAAGAAAGGCCTCTTCTTGAGAGAAAGGCCACTCTGCCCAGGACCTCTTAAACATTGCCTTTCTTTCAATCAAGGCTGAAGACAGTGAGACTAGATTCTGGGGAGGGGGAAAAATAGAGAAGGAGAAAGGGAGAGGGAAAGAAGTTAGTTTTAGTCTCTCTTTGGCAAGGTAAAAGAAAAAGTAAAGTAAAAGAAAAGAGACAAGAGATTTACCCTAAATCCATTTGCTTTAGGACTAAAGGATCTCAGTGATTTGTACCAGCCCCACACTTCCCCATACCCAAAAACTCATATTCATATGCACGCACACACGCACACACATCAGTTGCTCTTGCTTACTAGTAACAAAGTGCTCTTTATATTAAGTAAGAATTTAAGCACAATTTTATAGTTATGTATGATTTCTGTAATCTGACACTCAAATGATATGTTATACAAAATAATGAAATCGAATACTAGATTCTAAACCAAATAATCTATCCAACTTTGCCATCTTTCTTCCTTATCAATTCTCAACATGGATGCAAAATTAACAACTGCTTCCTACCGAAGCTTGTTTCATGCTGGACCTTGTTAAATACTGTACACAGGGACAATTTCACTTTAAGCTAACCTTTTGGTACATCATCTCTATTCCAGATGAGATGCCCCTCAAGCACTACCGTCTGCTACACAGCAGTCAACTGCTCTGAGTCGCTGCCTTTGGATCCCACTCTCAAGGCTGAAGAAATCACATAGAATTGTGTTCACAGATACACAGTTCTGGGCTTCAGTAAACTAATGGTTTTGCATCCAAAGTAAAAACAGTACTAATACTAACCAAAAAATTAAGAAGTAGATTTCAGCAGGTGCCAAAGTCAAACTGATAGTGAAGTGGTACATAAAATTTGGGCTGTAAAACCCAAGGATTAAGAGCCCAAATTCAGAAATTAGATATGGTACAAATACTAGCTCTACCAGTACCTAACTATGTAAGTTGGACCAAATAATCAGGACTTAAACCATAATTGTTTTATCTGAAAAAAGGATTCCAAATAATCAGAGGGTTATTATGAGGATTAAATGAAATGGCAGAAATAAAATATTCAAAGGCGTGTCTGACACACCCTAGGCTGAACATCCCTAACCTAACACCACATCCAAATGCTCCAAACTTTCTGCAAATGAATGCGACAGAAATTTTGGATTTTTGAGCATTTATATTTCAGACTTTTTTAAGATCAGAGACGTTGAACTAGTAAACTCTATATAAATGTCCCAATATCTGGGGAAAAAAATCCAAAATCCCAAACACTTCAAGGTCCAAACATTCTAGACAAGAGATATTCAATCTATATTCTTATTCACTATTTTAAGCCTTCTGTTATCAATTTTAAGAAGGCTAAATAAGCTGTTTCTCATGAATTAAGTATGATACCAGAAGAAATGAAACTAAGTCAACAGATCCACTTAATCCAAATCTTAACTGAGTATCATTAACAATAGTCAACTTTCAAAACAAAATTACGACAAAAAGTACAGCTTTATCTTTTTTTAGGCAGCAAAAAAATTAACTTCCCCAAGATTAGATAGAGTGAGTGGTCCTCAGAGTACAGTATGGGGACCTAGGGAAAATTTTCTAGAAAGTCTGACAGTTAAATATTTTTCAAGCTGCTTTGATGTTTTCATTCTCATTTTCTTCCAGGTATATGCTGACACATCACTTGTGACTACGCCATTGCTCTGACAGCTAATGTTAAAGTGCTTATGTTTTAAATTTTTCTCAACTTTTGTTACTACTACCATTAATATCAATAGATAAAACTCATATAACGACACTTTGGGAAGTCTTCAGTTTTTAAGAGCACAAACAGGTTCTCAGTCTAAAAGTCTGAAGCCTCGGGGCTGGGGGTTTAGCTCAGCGCCATAAGCACCTGCCTTGCAAGCAGGCAGTCATAGGTTCGAACCTTGGTACCGATAAAAACCACAAAAAGACAAAAAATAATAAAAAAATAAAAGTCTGAAGCCTCCTTACTGATTGCCATGATGGGTATACTACTTTACATTTGCACCAACAGTATGCCAGTCCCACCCTTTGCAGAGTGCTTTTTGCGTTCTTGATGGCAGTCATTCTGAAAGTGAGGTCCTGATATGGTTTTGATTTGCTTTTCCCTGATGCCTAAAGATGTGAGACATATTTTCATACAATCATTGGCCATTTGTATTTCTTTTTTTGTGATGTGTCTGCTCAATTTTGTTTGCCCATTTTTTTATTGGATTATTTGTTCTTTTGGAGTTGTTTTAAGTCACCTAAATACTCTGGGTATTAATCTTGTTGGAAGAGTATCAAATATTTTCTCCCTGTCTGTGTAGGCTGTCTCTTCACTGCTAATTGTTTCCTTTGCTGTACAGAAGCTTTATAATGGGACACAATCCTAATCATTGATTCCCACTAATACTTCCTGGGTCCCTGGAGTCCTATTCAGGAAGTCATTGGTTGCACATAAATCTTGAAGTGTTTCTCCTATGTTTTCTCCTGCCAGTTTCGAAGTTTCAAATCTTAAGACCTTGACCATTTTGAGTTGGTAAGCGACAAGCGGCAAGTTTCGATCTTCTTCATATGGATAGCCAGCTTTCCCAGCACCCTTTGTAAAAGAGCTTTCTCCACCATATGTTTTTGGCTGCTTTGCTAAGAATCAGATGGCTATCTCTGTGTGGGTTTTACTTCTGTGTCCTGTATTCTATTCCACTGGTCCACGTTTCTGTTTTCATGCCAGTAACATTGTTATTCTGCAGTACATGGTTCTGTAAATCATCTGTAAATAAGGATAATTTGACCTCTTCTTTTCCTACTTGTATCCTATTTCTTTCTCTTGCCTATTTGCTCTGGTTAAATTTTTCTATTTTTGGTACCAGAATCAAACTCAGGACCTTGTGCTTGCCAGAAAGGAGCTGTGCCACTGAATTATATCCCCGGCACCAGTTCTAGCTAAAATTTTAAGTACTATAATGAAACAGAATGGTGAGAGTAGACATCCTTGTCTATTCCTCATCTGGTTCCTAATTTTAGAGGAAATGTTTTCTCTCTACACCCCCATCCAGCATAATATTGTCTACGTGGCTTTTATTGTGTTGTGGTACAGGTCTTCTGTACCCAGTTTCCTGGGCATTTATCATTGAGAGATACTGAGTTTTGTCAAAGGCCTTTCCTATATCTATTGGAATAACAGTGTGATATTTACCCTTCATTTTTATCCATTGTTTATGTGTTACACTGTGTTTATAGATTTGCTATCAGGTAATAGTCTACACCACTCATTGATATATACTGGATGGAATTAAAATCAGCACACCACAAAGATCCCTGCATAGCTGAGACAGAGAACCAGCACTGGAGCCCTCACAAGGTAATAAAAAGAAAGGGTGGTACCCATATATCATTTAGTATTATTCAGCCACAATGAACCAAATCATATTATTTGCAGGAAAGCAGATTGAACTGGAGACACCACCTTAAGCAAACTAAGCAAGAAAAGTTTTTCCATGTTTTCTCAAATGCATGGAATCTACTTATTAAGAGGAAAGTAGAAGACAGACCATCAGGCAAGAGAAAAGGAGTCAGGGTCAAGAGAAGGAAGGTATAGAAAAGAATGGACATGATCAAAATGTTACATGCATATATGAAAATGTGACAATGAGACCCAACATTTTATAAAATATACACTAATTAAATACACATTTTAGAAAATAGTCTGAAAACTGCTCTTCTAGGTAATTCGAAGAATGAAGTGTCATATGAAGAGCAACAGACTGACAGCTCCAACTGGAAGCTTTTAGAGGTCTCCTTCTCGGGTCTCATTTTACAGCTGTAGAGCTGATTCCAGAGACCTGAGGGCTCTGCCCGAGTTCACAACAGCTAGCAAATGGAAATGGGGACAGTAAACTGGAAGCCAGGACATAAGACTCCCAAGTTCTCTCAACTATGTCGTGAATATGGCATGCGAACACTGTATTTCAAACAGCACTGTAAATATTAAGTAAGCTAATACGGTCAAATGCTTTTATTAGCCCTAGACACACAATAGGTGATCAATAAAATGGCAGCAATTATAATGAGGGGCTCAAACATCTACTACTTGAGCCACACACTGCACTGCTGAATGGATAATTAATTTACGGTGTCATCCTTAGTGCTGTTCTCATTCTCCTCCTTGAAATATGTTGTTTAAATGGTTGCTACACATGTAAAATTTAATTTGAATGTTATGCACCTTATTTTTCCATGCATAGCCATCCTTATTTTATTAAAGCTTTTTCCACACAGCATGACTTTCAGCTCCCTAATCATTCTATGGAGCTCTTAACAGAATGCTCTTGTAAAAGTGTAGAATACAAAGTAAAGTCTTCCGGTGTAGTCTCAGCATACATTAGGTAAGAGGTGTCCTTGCTCTGGATATTGTTGGTCTCTTAATATAAATGGTGTTGCTATTTCTAGAGTTCCCTGTTGTACTGTGGAATGTCAAAAATAACCACGGCAACTTGCTTTCTGAGATTTCTTGTTTGTTCTCCCCAAATTTCATCTGGCCCATTCTTTCCTCTTTCCCTATTCTGTGCAATTTTCATTCCATTCTCAGTTTCTCATTACGTGAGGTGCTCTCCTGGAAAAGAGCACTGACAGGTCAGTTTAGGGTTCACAGAGGCAAGACTACTCTTGCCCTGTGATCCTCTTGGAGGACTCAGTCTGTCTGTCCATTAATGGAGAGGGCAAAAGATCTACCAGATTCACCTGCCAAGTGGTATGGGATTTTTAGATCCTTCCACTACCATGTATCCATGCTGTGCCCAGTTACCTTTTGGGGTCCTGAGAATAAATATCTGTATAATATAAATGTTGCTGGCGAGGTTTTGGTTTTGGTGTCTTTACTATACTTTTCGTAGGCAAAGGTTAGGGAAGAACCAAAAACTATTTTCACTATTTCTTTCCAGATTTCTATTTTAAGCTAATTTTAAAATTAACAAAATTAAACCAGGCATGGTGGCTCACGCCTGTAATCCCAGCACTCGGGAGGCTGAGGCAGCAGGATCATTGCGAGTTCGAGACCAGCTTGGGCTACAAAGTGAGCTCAAGGCCAGTCTGAACTGCATAGTGAGACCCTATCTCAAAAAGACCCCCCCCCAAAAAAAAGTTAACAAAATTAAAGTTTTAAGCTAATTTTTCAAAGTGGCTATCCTTTAAAATAGAGGGCAATACTTAAAATTTTTTAATTAACTCTTTGTTACTATTACATCAAGAAATTCTTTGACAAAAGAAACTATAGCTTATAATGAATGGCATGATATTTTAAAAATACACTTTAATTGTAAGAAGTTGAGAAGTTGTATAGTAATAGGAAACTGGTTTCCAAAGGAAGGATTTCTGTGACTTAGGCAGGTGCTATCATTCTTTGGCCTTGGTATTCCAGGAGGAAGGTTACTCCTTATTTGCTGCCTCTGGTATGGCAGTTACTTAAGAGGTCTATCAGTCATTCAAACTGTTGGGGGAAACCAAACACAAATCTTCTAGGGGAAACCAAACACAAATCTTCTTCGCGATAATACATTAACTATCACCTCCCTCCTATAGCTTTTTGAAAGATAATCACATGGTATAAAAACATGGTTCACAGCTTTCTCTCAACAGAAGAGTTACTATTCTACCATCATCTGGTTTCCACTAGTACTACTCAAAATCCAGGCAAATGCGTAACTGTTCATTTTTTAGGAAAATCATCTTTACCCTCTACTTCTTTTTCAAATATCTTCTTTAACTTACCAGTTCTATAGTTACAGTAAGTTGTGTCTGAATGTGAATTTATTTTTATTTGTCCAGACTGAGGTTCACTAAGCCTTCCAGATCTGATCATCAGTATATTTCAACAGTTTTAAGACATTCTTAATAATTATTTCTTGAAATGTTGGTTTGTCCTCAGGCTTTTACTTTTCAGGAACCCACATCAGATGTACACTGACCTTTGATTCTGTCTCCTTTACCTCTCAATCTATTTTTATTCATCTGTCCTTCAGACTGCATCACTCCTGTGCTTGCTTCAGCTTCCACTCAAATCTGCTTCAAAGAAAAATAAGGCTGCTTCAGCGACTTGCCGGGAACATTGCCACCTCCTCAGCACTGTAAGTGAAATTCGCTGCCTGTGGAATTTGGAGCTACACAAGGATGTACTGCAGCGACTTGCAGCAGGGTGAAAATGCACAGAAGTGAAAAAGACTTAGCATACATGAGATCATTGGTTTTGCTAGGCTGAAAATCGAATTTTTGGGTATGGAAGTGGGAGAAATCAAATTCATGATTAAAATGAGGCTCAAGCCAGGCATGGTGGCTCATGCTTCTAATCCCAGCACTTGGGAGGCTGAAGCAGGAGGATCATGGCAAGCTCAAAACCAGTCTGGGTTACAAAGTGAACTCAAAGTCAGCCTGAACTGAATAGTGAGACCCTGTCTCAAAAAGACCAAAAACATAAAAAAATAAAATGAGGCTCAAGACTAGTAGGAGTCAATTCCTGAAACTCTTCATGTGTCATGGTAAGGAAGATAAATGTCTGACAATCAACAAAGGTAATGTATCAGGGAGCTGACACCAGCACATCTACGTGCTAGATAGCCACAGGACTAGGGTGAGAAGTAACTAGGTAAGACTATAACCTTACTATTCAAGATAATGGTCTTCAAACAGCAATAATATGGTCCTCAACCAGCAGTGCTGGCATCACCTGTGAACTTGTTAGAAATATAGAATCTCAATTCCCATCCTCTTCTTCTTAATCAGAATCTTCATTTTTAAAAGACCCCAAAGCATAGTCAACTGACGCCACAGCCAATGATCTGCAAAGCCAAACTTCAAGGAAAAAGTTTAAAAGTGCATGACATTCATGTGAAGTCCATAATGTTGTTTTAGTTTGCTAATAACTATCTGACTTTCAATACTCTAGTTCCTGAACAATAGTAGATGTAATATTTGAGATTTTGAAGCTACAAACTTATGATATGCAGTGATTTGTACTGAGTTGTGACATAAACTTAAATTCCTTACTATACTGCTATCTTAAAAGGTTTAGTGACCCCTGCAGACTGTTAAAAACTGGAGCAGTGTCTTAGTTCAATCACTGTTTATTGAATAAATGTCAACGCCCTAGGAACTTTATAAAGGCAGGCAGGAGTGGAAAGCAGAGTTCGTCTTGCTTAACGAAAACAGTGAAAAGATCTAAGAATCTCATGCTCTTAAATAAAAACATATATTAACAGAGTTGTAGACTGTAGAGCTACTATATTCAGGTGTTTAATAATATTTGGTACATATAATTCAGTCATTTTAAATATATGTTAGAAATATTCAGCAGAAGGCTCTGAAAACATCTTATTCACATATAATACTCCCTGAAATGCTTTCAGAATCACTGTGATGGGGAAAGCTGAAATGTAGAAAATTCAGCCCAATCACTGAATCCCAACATACATTTTTAATAAGAAGCTCTAAAGTATTTCTTTTTTCAAATCTAGAAATTGTAATTGTTCTCTTTTTATTTACTGGAGGATAACATCTTTTTAAAAAGTACACTCAGATTAACAACAACAACAACAAAAAGTGAACCTGACTGCTATTCCAGAGCCACCTCTTGCAATTCCTCGGACCTGGCTCTTGTCACCTCTCTCTGCCCTCAACACACCACAGTGACCACCACAAAGACTTTCAACACCAGAGATTACGTCTGCTTGTTTCTCAAGTGTTTACAAATAGAATAATACTGTTTATTCTGGCTATTTTATTTTATTTTTGCTCAGTGATATGTCTATAAAATTCATCTGTTATTATCTGTAATTGCTTAATTTTCATTCTCAGTGCTGTATAATTTTCTACTGTGTAAAAATACATAGTTTACGCCCTGATGGATATTTGAATGTCAAAATGAAGTATGATATCCACTGTTATATGTTATTTTTAAAAATTCATTCTCTTGACACTTTATTTCAGCAGTCTATTAGAAATTATAGTTAATCAACACTGAAAACATGTAGGTTTTCAGCTTTCAGCTCTAGTTTAGTAGCTCAACTAATACACACTACACTAATACAGCCTGGCCACCTTTTCTAAAGTACATTACTCAGGAATCAAGGTAAAGAAGGGATTGTATTCTCTATAAAATTATCTCTGTTAATCAATTTTTTTAAATGAGAGAATTAGAACACCATCACTTTGCAACACAAATGGATGGAGGCACTGAGGATCAACAACTGCTAATATCACAAATGGAGAAAAACTAGATAAGTGACTCCTAGGAAAATAACACATCATTCTAGACAAAAATGAAAAGCTAAGCCTAAGTAAAACCTTCAGAACCAAATGCCAATTCAGCAGAAATAAAGAGGACAGATGAACTGCATAAGTTAAAGTGCTGCATTCTAAGTGTACATTAAGACAAATCTAGACTATAGAAACCTAGAAAGACAGGTCAGGCATAAGTTTTTACCAAAGAAAGTGAAGAAAACTAAATCTATAGATGTGAAGAGACATAAAAGAAGTAACAACTTTTAAAAATGGTCAAGATTAAACATCAACAGGATGTGGTGGCAATTCCTATAATCCCATTACACTGGAGGCTGAGACAGGAAGAGTACAAATTTAAGGTCAGCCTGGACTACACCATGAGACCCTGTCTTGGTTACTTTTCTTGTTGCTGAGACATAATACTTGACATCCAAAGTTGAAGGGGGAAAGGTTCTATTTAGTTCACTGTTTGTAGAAATTCCAGTCCACATTGCTGGCTCCAAGGCAAGATGTCACAAGGCAGAGGGGCAACACTTCATGGTGATGGAAAACAGCAAAATCAACAAGAGCAAAAGGGTGAAGCAAGCCTCTTTCTTCCTCTTTTATCTTACCCTTACTGTTGCACCCTTAATCCCAGCACTGCACTATGGATCAGTAACAACCTCTACATTCAGTTATTGCAAAAAGCCTGCCCCCTTGACTGCATAAAGCATCGGCAGCACATCTAGACACAAACCATAACATTCTGCCCTTAGTCCCCCAAAGATTCACGCACATCTCCTTTGCAAAGGCATTTATCCCATTTCAAAGAGGTGCCAAGGTTCTAACAAATTCTACATTGCTGAAAAGTCCAAGTCCCAAGTCTCCTCTGCGATTTAAGGCAAGCTCTTGGCTGTGAGTTCCTGTATAAATGAAAGAAAGTTAAACACTTCCAACATTCCATGGCACAAGATAGACATTTCCATTCCAAAAGTTACAAACAAGAAGATACAAAGGAATGGGACCAAAGTAAGCCCAAAATCCAGCCGGGCAAACATTAAGTCCTATAGTTCTAAGTGCAACATGAGACAATCTGTGGCAAGTTATGAGTTCCAAAGGATTTAGGTGACCAACACTCCTACCACCCTTGCAAAGATAACAGCTCCCAAGGTTTCTCTCTCTCTCCCACTGTGCTCCCCTCTTGCTAACAGGTTTCCTTAGATGATCCATGTTCCTGGCTTTTCCAAACTTCTGGGGTCTCTGTTGCATCTCTGGCTTAACCCTCCTAGGGCCACACTGCTCAGCCTCCAAGGCCTTCTGAAATCTGGGTGGAAATCTTCCTGACTCCACAATTCTTGCATTCTGTATGTATCTAAAACCAGCACCATGGGGATGATGCAAAGGTCTGCTGTCAGCTGGTGAGCCAGGCTCTTTATTTCCTCTCAGCCATAGGGATTAAGTAACTGGGTCATTGGGCACTCTGAATCCAATTCTGAGGGACAAATTTTCTACGCCACCATCACTCTGGAACATGATGCTCTCTGGCTTTCTTCTCAGAGCAAAATCTTTTACTTTTGTAGTTTTGAGGCTGTAAAGGGTGAAGGCTTGTGGCTTCTTGTGATGCCTTCAGGCCATCTTTTCTATTCTCCTGTTCCCTCCCAGCAATCAAAATCTCCTCTGCTCTATTTTATTTGCAGTCCACAGCTTTACTGAAGCTTGTTTTCTCACCAGACTCAAAATGTTTCAAATCATTCCACTGGCCTCTTTGCTCATGATTCACAGCATAGATCTGACTAAAAGCCTCCTACAGTAACCATGCCACTGCCTCAAAATTTGACTGCTTGGAAATTTCTTCTGCCAGATTAATTAGCCTACTGCTCTTAATCCCAGTCTCAGGCAAAGTCTCTTGACATGAACAAAATGCAGACAAATTTTCTGCCAAGTCATAACACACACTCTCTGGAGTTCAACAGCCATGAAGTTTTCCAGTAGAAACCTCTCAAGCCTGGTCTTTACCTTTAGGGATTCAATCAGCCTTCTGGTCTTCTGAGCTCTGACCAAAATATCTTATACATAACAGCCTACAGCATTCTAGCTCTACTTTTTCAACCAACATCTCCAAACTTTTCCAATCTCTTCCCACAAGCCATTCCCAAAGACTCCTAAACCACATAGTCAAGGAGAGTTACAGTCACAACCCCACTTGTCTGGTACCAAATTATATTATATCCAGTCTACAGGGATTAGAGTGGTGCCAATCCAATCAGTGGAATGATCTGACAATCACTTTCCCTTAATTCCAGCACCCCTAATTCTAGCATTACACTATGAATCAGTCACAATGCAGCTACCTCTGGAAAAGCCTGCCACCCAAGACTGCATCCAGACATAAACTGTAAGACACCCTTTCTCAAAAAAAAAAAAAAAAAAAAAAGGAGAGGAAGGGAAAAAAGAAGAGGAGAAGAGCAGGTAGAAAGAGAAGAAAGGAAAAACAGAAGGCAGGCAGAGAGGCAGGAAGGACCATCAGTACTATCAGTATTCAGCAGGGCTAACTTAGCTGATAAAATCATAAGCATAGAAAGTAATTACTGAAAGAGTAACTTGGAGTTACTTACAGGAAGCCAAGGGACTATGAACCAGAGCATTTGGAGGAGTATCTGAAATAGCTGGTAAATCTCTATAGTGTGGGTGGGGTTATAAGAAACTATTACTTTAATAGACATACTAAGGTATACATTTTTATAATGTATCTTTGTTCTATTTTATCATTTAAAAGGACATAGTTTAAAAATATTACAAATAAGAACTCTCAGACTAATGAGAACTTCACTACAGCTTCATGGACAACAGGGCCAGTGTTATCTGAATTATTTTCCACAATCAGGTGGTAATAACAGAATTAGAATATGTGACTACTTACTTAAAAATTAAATTCTGGTGTGTACTCTTAATTTTTATAAATAATACAGTGGAACCTCAAGTTATGACTGGCCTCACACACAGGCAAATTGGGTTATGACAGGGATTTTAGGTTGAATTTAGGACCAAAGCCTGCCACTAGTGCAGCTGTAAACAAGGACTCATTATGCCAGGAAGGAGTATGTAGGTATGTCTAAGCCCAGAGGCATGTGTTTGAGGACATGATTTCAGTCAGTGCTTTATGTAATTGCTCCAATTAGTGCTATCAAAATGGATCCAAAAAAGCAAGGAAAGAAGCTAAAGAAGGAAGGAAAGGAAAGAAAGCAACACAACTGAAAAGAACAGTGTTAAAGAAAGACAGAAACAAATAACCTTAGACCAGTTTTTAGTTCTGAAAAGGTTGAGACCCTGTGAGCCAGAAACAGATCTCTCTCAGAGAGAAAGAAGCCCAGAGGGGCAGATTACTGCTGTTCTCATGGAAGGAAATGCTCCTTCCAACAACCATCCACCTGCAAGCCAATGATGACAACTCCAATGGTGAGGACAGTAGGAAATTGTTGTTTCCGGTGAACTAGGCATAACTTTTTGGTAAATATACTAGAAAAATTATTGACATTTCTGTAAATTACACACATTAGATACTTTGGTAGGTTCTGAATGCATTATGGGTATTTCTATCATTTCTTATAGGAAAAGTAGTCTTGACTTATAACTAACTTGAGTTACAACCAGCCCTGAATTCATGAGTTCACTGCTTTGAGTTTTTATAATAATGTCACAAAGATGATGACACACACAATTCAAATGATACAGGTTTTCCTCCCAAGAGCTATCTTTTTAGTTTATAACAAGAACACTTGAAATTATTTTATAAAAACCTTAAGTTAAGGAGAAAGTAGAATTACTCTGATCCCACAGAACGTTTCTTTACTAAGCTGAACAATGTAAATTGACTTCAGCATTTAAAACTGTTGTTAATGTGTCTAAGATGATTCTAAAACTTTAAGATGTCAAACCATATCAAATTTAACTTGGTAAGACAAGTCATTAAAAATTAAAGTTATTAAGTTTTGTACCCAAAACTTTGTTTTACAGTATCGTATGTTAAGTACTTTTTATGGTGCTCTAAAACAGAAGCACCTGAAATAACAATCATTAAGTTAAGTAATACCAGTAGAGCCTGCCTACCACTTCAAAAAAACAGAATACATGAACTCACAGAAAAAGATAAAACAGTACTCTGAACAAGTATACTCATCTAGTAAACAGATGAAATCTAAGTATTCCCCATCCCACACTCCTGTCCCATATCTCATCAAATCTGCTTTATATAGAAAGCCATTTGGACCTTCATTCATACCTATTCAAGCTCACTACTCTGCCAATTCAAGCTCATTAACAGAACAATCTAAATCAAATTCTGATTTGGGGATTAACAAAAAGTCAGAAACTCTGAAGGCAGGGGGTCATGATGATACATGCCTGTAATCCTAGCACTGAGGAGGCTGTGGCAGGAAGATTCCTGCAAGTTCAAGGCCAGCCTGGGGTACATAGTGAGTTCAAGGCCAGATTAAACTACATAATGAGGAGAACTTATCAAGAATGAACGAAGGAGCAAACAAATGAACACACAAACATATGAAAGAGGGAGGGAGGAAGATGGGGAGAGGACGGAAGGAAAGGAAAAAGGAAAGGAAAGGAAAGGAAAGGAAAGGAGAGGGGGGGAGGGGGAGAGAGGGAGAGAGAGAGAGAGAGAGAGAGAGAGAGAGAGAGAGAGAGAGAGGAGAATGTGCTCCCTGTCAGCTCACATTTTTGTTTCCTACTGTTTCCCACTACCCATTCTGTGTATGTAGATTAGCATTTAAAGAACTCTCCTCTTCCTTCTCAAAGGCCTTTCCCTACTCATCACTGCTTGCTGTGGTTTTAAAGTAACTTATTTCTCCTTACTCATTCCATGCACTTCCCTCCAGATATTACACCCACTTCCATTACCACCTAACGCGGTGGTTCTCAAACCTTAGTGGGATTAAAGATCTCTTGGGAGACAAAAGTTGTAGAAATGTAGATTCCTAGGACTCCTGGCAAAAGCAAACCTCTAGCTTTTTGTAAATTCACCTCTTCTCTCAAGTAGCTTCTCAAGTAGGTCTCACCATTACTCCCAATCCATCATTAGTTTAACAACCTTACCCTCCAACAGCTTCTTCTATTCCATACCTCGCCTCTAAAATACTTTGTAATTTTCTGTCATCTGATTAAATACAAGTCTTTAAATGTTTGATCCAGGACTCTTTAGAAAAGGCAGCTCCACTGGTACTAAAACTTCATAAAGAACACTATTTATTTTGCATGAAATATTAATTACAAAACAATCTTAGTATCTTATATTTTATGACATAGTCAAGACATAGCATTCAATTCCTGTCTTTCTATTTGCTCAGTCCACTGTAAAAGGGAGGGGGAAAGGAGAGACAGAGAGGAAGAGAGGGAGAGGGACAGAAATGCAAAAGCTTACTGTACATCATTTCAGTGAAATGTATATCCATGATTAATATCCTAGTAGTTCATCACTTAACATTTTTAACACATCCTTAACCAAATTTCAAAGATACTAGCATCCTCACACTCACATCATTTATGTTCACAGAAAAGGTTAGGGTGGGCATCGACAAACTTTCCTATTGAATAATAAAAGATTACAAATTCTAGTTTTAAATTATAATTTTCTACAATTAATTTTTTCAATATCTGAATTCAGGAAAAAGTACAAACACAGAGTGACAAGAGTAATACTTCCATCTTTCAAGACGACCAAAGGCCTCAAGCATATAAGGTCACCTGAGTGTAACAATTTCTACACATAGTGGCTGGATACTGAAAGGGTTGCTGGCCCAGACTGGACACTAGCCAAAAAAAGCCTCAGCCGGAATTAGGGAGCTCCTGCCTCCCCCGCCCCTAGAGATTTACCTACAACCCTATACCTCCACCCTTAGAAACCTGCCCCTGGCGCCAAACGTGTGCCAATGGGCTACCTGTGCATCCCTAATGCCCCTTGGGTTCCACCCCAGGCCGAGGCTACTTATGTGCCTCACTCCACATGTTCAAGGGAGAGATCGCCGGCCCCAGGGTGGAGATGCCACGCCCCGGGGGGTTGGGGGTGTCTCTCCCCACATTCCCAAAATAAAGGTTACTTATATTTTATACCTCTTATCTTTTTCAGTTTTATCAGTTCTATCAGATACCATCTCCAATGGCAATGTTGTTTTCCTGCTATTGTAAATTACTGATTTTAACTATTATAAATGATTTTAGAAGCAGTTGAGAGAAAGTGTCTCATAGCAAGAAATAAAAAGGAATGATAAGTGAATTCAGTATTTACATGTGCCAAGTTCTACAGCACACTGTAACACAGACCAGGAGAAGAAAAGAAAGAAGGAGGACAGGGAAAGTGGTGCAGGAAAGAAAGGAGAAGAGAGATTAGTTTATTTTGTAACGCAAAGCACCAAGTAGAAGTTTACTGTAGGCAAGGTCTTAGCACCTGATCTCACTTCCTTTTGCAACTGTACTTCTATTACAAAGCCTTCACCAGTCTTAAGACTTCTGTATATGTAATTAGTAATACGTTAAAAAAATTATAGGAGATGAAAACAAAAATATGATTAAAATGCAATTACTTTGAAAATTTACAATCGTAGATTTTAAATAATTCTGGAAATCAAGTTTTATTTTGCTATGTCCTTAAAACATTACTTTAAAATGGCTATTAATATTTTCATCAACATTTCCTAAATAATGACACAACTCAGATTTCCTAAATGTTGCCATGTCTATACATTAAAGCAAAAGACAAAGAGAAAATAACAAAATTTTCTAGCATAATTCACTAGATGAATTCACCATAATCCACTATAATTGTAGCTAGAGTTTGAAATTGATTGAAATTTCAAAATGTTGAGAACAGTCTACCTCTAGGATAAAATAGATTCTTGTACTTTAGACATGTGCTGTCATGATCAGTACCCGCATATGTTGATGCTGAGCTAGGAACAGACAGCAGAGAGCCTGTATTTTATTATATTCAAGACTGGTTATACCAATGAACTTCTTACAAATTCATGAATTGAAAAATACACAATCTCTAAAATTTCATGTGAAAATTTCACGTGAAATTCAAATTAATGATAGTATTACTGAGGCCTCTCCAAACTTAAAGCAAAGAAAACAGAAAAGAAAAACTTACTGCTATAATTTTTAAAATTACGCTGCTGCTGCTTTAAGTGACCAGCAGTCTCACATCAACTCCACACTACAATCACAACACCCATTAGAGTGCTCCACAGCTCAGATCAAGCAAGCAAGTGGCTGTCAGTGCCGCTAGTAAATCACCTGATCCCATTACAAAATCAATTACTGCAGTGCATTTCCATTGCTACACAATCTGATGATGACAAAATGATATTGGATAGCTACTGCAAGGTCAAGAAAACTGCGAAGAACATCTTTAATTGGTCTTTTATTTTTAATCATTTGGCCCTACTTATAATGCAGCCATTTTAATTGTATATTTTTATGTGAAATAAATCTATGTATTTACCTTTGGTTGTCTGGGACATTCGATGGATAATCTCTGCAACTGGTCTGACGTATGGCTACAAGAGAACAGATCGGAGCAGCAGGTCGAACGGCTCAACCTCTTCATTAAAGAAGAAATAATGTTGCAGACACAGCCACACATTGGCTTGCTCATTAGATGGGAACTTTTAACTTAAAAAGTCAGAACTGGTAATGTCCCATATATACTGAGAACTGGCTAACTGCCTCATTCTGCAGCTCTCTGGCTGAAAAACACTGCTAAAAAGGAATAAAACAACAGCTTCCTTACAGAAGATAGCAGCCACAAACTTATCAAAAAAACCCCTGGATATTAAAGACAGAAGTCTCCTAGCTACTCTTTAGAAGGAAGGTAAGATGCTTTAATATTTGAAACTGTTTTATATTAAAGCCCAAGTACTTAACAAAGCAGCAAACTCAAGATCAAAACACCCCAATATTATACTAACCACTCTTTCTGTCTCCCATCAGTTTAGATCTGTTTGCCTACTCCTTGGGCTCAGCCTATCCAACCTGTTCCCTCTGTAAATGCACATTACTTCAACAACCAACAGGAGTGAGCCCCACCCCTGGCTGTCCCCACATACACCGTTCAAGAACCGCTCAATATCTGGAAAAGAGCTGCTGCAGCGTTGCTCTGAGAAACAACAGAAAGCAAATTACTGGACGGATTCTTTAACTTACCAATCAGAACTGCTGACCTTCTATGACTCTACAATTCAAGAAGCCTGCCAAGTACTCACAGTAAGAATAATCAACTGATTTTACTTTTATACTATAAAGTAATTTACAGAATTATTTTCTGTTGCATTCTTTAATCTAAATTTGAACAAGAAACAGACAGGTCTAAGTAGCTCTGTAGCTAACATGAATCTTAGAGGGCTGGTGGGAGAGGGCAGAAGGGTAGATGGGTAAGATACGCAAAGTAAAATTCACTCTGAATACTGTACTTAGTACCAGAAAAATAATGAGCAATGAAATCTATAACCATGAAAATATCAGTACAGATGATGACTGAAACAGTAAAATAACCTGAGAAGCTCTTGCTATTATAAATGATAAAAAAGAGTTTAAATGAGAAAAGGATATGCAGCTATATAAATAGATATTAAAAATAAGTAAAAAGTCATCAAAAATCTGTCTTGATACTGAATCTCACACCTGTTCATCTGTATTTCACTGTTTTTTAAAAACTCACAAATCACTCTAAAGAAAAATAGTATCTTAGCCACTCTCTAGTATATTTTTTATACTGAACCATTCTAGCTTTCCCAATAAGACAGATAATTATGCACCATGTAATTATAATCCATTTTATAATTTTCAAAACAAAAGAGGGTCATATTAATACAAATACTTTATAGCCACTCAAATAATCATAATTCAAATAACTGTAAATTAATGAATATTCATAGAGCAATGAAGCCAACCATCCCTTACAACACCCTTTTTCATGGGGAGAAGACTATCTAGAAACTAAATATAATAAAACATTGTCAACTAAAATGCATATTTTTAAAATTTTCTATTTTCTGTGGCATTGAGAAGTTCCTTACTAATGTATGCCTTATGCTCAATTTCTTCCCTGGTTTAAAGCTAAGAAGCAGCATTGCTTCTGCCTTCACCTTCCACTGCCCTTTTGATATTCACGTACACTCAAATCAATTCTTCCAGAACATCTAGAAACAGGCATGCACTTCACACTCAATTAAAAAAAAAAAAAAAACCTTTTGTAGAGAAAGACTATGGAAACAAACAAGCAAAATAATGCAGTAACCTTGTACTCGCCTGCTGGAGGTACTGTCTGCTGCAGAGAATTTAAAATCCTCATCTGCAGACGCAATAGCTGGTATTACTGCCTTCCCTGTGCTGTACTACACGAGCTGCTCATGAAAAGAGCACATTCTGGGGAAAATATAAGCTACTATCAATTTAGGTTTCTTGTATGATTTCTTAAACCTATCTATTATTCTATTCAATCACATTTTCAAATGCATGTCAGACATGTTAACGGAAAAAGGTCTTATTGCTGCTGATGCACTCCTAGCTAATGTAACAAACACAGATGCTAAGAGAGGCAATGAAAAAATTAATAAAAAAAACAGGCATTAAAATCTGACACAATTTTTTATCGCCACAATATAACTTATTCACAATGTAAATTTTATAATTAACAACAGCTTATACATATCAATCACTGTGTCTAATATATTAGACAAGTATTAATTAAAATCCTTGCCAACCGCATACTGCTCTTTAGGAAAGCAAGTTATTTTACTAGCTCCTCAGCATCACTGTTGTTTCTAAACAAAGCCAAAAAATGGAAGACCCAAAAGAAAAGAATGCTTTTGAAATGATTTTCAGTGCGTCGTCCTCATCTCCTTCACCAACATCCGGCTTTTACATTAGTTCTAACTAAAACAGAATGCAAATAATAATGGCTATTTCATTATTTATCATTTTCCTTCCATGTCAGCTAATTTAAGGTTACTACTGATTCTTAGGCTGTGTATACATGGAAACCACAAAGACAAACATCTTTAAATTATCTGAAAACAAAACAAAACATAGTATTGCTTAGGGAAAAAAAGCACTGAATGTTTAACCTTCTCTAACTATAGACATGTTTACAGAGTAGAGGAAACACTAGTATGTACCCACCAATCAAGCATCACAGCTGCTTCTTCAGTCAACTTAACTATGTTTTAAAACTGCTTTGGCTGCAAGTAACTGTGTCAAAACTTTTAAGTTACACAATCTATTTATACTGAATTTTCACTTCTTCACAGAACAAGGTGACCATGCAGGGCATCTACAAACACAGCTTGCATCTTCCCCAATGCCCAAATTTATTTGCATTTAAGTAAGCAAAATCCAATGCCAACCTCAAGAACAAATACGTTAAGTAAAAATTTATGTGACACTATTACATTTTTAAAAATTATTCCTTCATTTAAAAACACTATATATTGTCACATACAGTATCAGTTCTCCAAATGTGGACTCTGGGAGTTCCTGAGATTCTTACACGGAATCTCTGAAACCAAAATTATTTTTATAATAATACTATACTATATAGTATACTTTACACTATATACTATACTATACTTTCAACCTCCCTATCATAGTGTACACACAGATACCCCCAACTACGAGGCGTGTAGCATCCTACACACAATATGTATGAAAAACAACCAAAAACGTAATTACTTGATAGTAATTCTGGCTGCTGAGAATCTAACGCTTTATGATCAGAAACAGAGGAGATGACTGCTGTCCTCCTGAGGTCTGATATATTGCTCATGTTTCCCCTGTAGCCCCACAGGATAACTTTCAGAGTTCTTCTTGGTTTTGTCTTTGGCTGAACCTTGTGTCCTCAGGCTTACAGCGCTTTGACTCCCTTTCATCCGTCCATTCAACCACTGAAATATTTATTAAGCGTCTACCACATACTGCAATATTGTTGTAGACACTGTTTATTCTTTTTTTTAATGTTATGTCAATATATTCCTTGCCCAGATACAGTGTTATGTATCATTAAGAAATCTGGCCAGTGCCCTTTGGACTCACAAAAATCTCTACACAGATTCATACTAACAATATTTCTGTGATACTAATTAGTAACAGCTAAAATTCTAATTTCCCAGACTGTGCCTAAATTGTCCTTTCTAACTTGCGCTAAAAAGCCAACGTAGAACAACTCTCTGTATGCCCACTAGGCTTCTCATCTCTCTTTTACTTGAGAGCAACTCCCTAGGCTTTTTTTCCCTTCATGCTACTGATGTAGAAAAACCCCCTAAGGTGTCCTATATTCTGCAACTGTCTGTGTTCTTCTTTCACTTTACTAACTTACTAATTTCCTATATTTCTTACAAGTATATTTTGATGAGATTCTTCCAAATTCCAACCTCAACAAAAGTACTAGTGATATAATTAGCAGACATACAAATCTGAACTTCCGAAACGTTGATTTTTAACATTTGTTGAAATGAAACTAAAAATGTTAATATGGTGTAATAGCTACAAAAAGACAGAAGAGGGAAGTATAATATTTAGGAAATCCATACTAAATAGCATTAAGGTTTTCTCAGCGCTGGATTTCAATATAGTGATTAAACACTGTAATGATTAATTCTTTCACCATATCTCCCTCAAAAAGCACACAAACAAAAAGCTAAAGATAAAAGGATTTAGGAGAATAAGGTAAAAAGTAATGCCAGATATTTGTGAGCTGCATTCCCTAATAAATATAACCTATCAACAAAAGTTATCACATAAAATTATTCTGATAATGCACTTCTACATTCTAAATAATGTTCTTCACTAAATATGCATATCTAAGTAAAACAAATCTTTGCTAAATAACCATTTTAGTTACAAATTCAATTCTAAACTTTTAAAGCAAATTACTATCTAACAGATCCAAAATCAAAAGGAAGCTACAAAGTCTTTGGTAGTAATATCTCCATAAGTATAGTCCTCCAAGTTTTTGTTCAAATATTGGTATTTTTATTAAAATATAAATTTAACTTATATAAAAATAAAACTATCACATTAGAACTATTTTGTGCAAGTACAGAATAAAACAGCAAATTTATACACAAATGACTGATACTATCTCATGGGAAGACAAAAATAGATTCCCAAAACTACCAGACAGAACTCAGGTAAGCTTTTGTATCTATGAGGGCTCCTTCTACTTCAGACTCCAAATACACCGTTCTCTTTCCTCTGGAGCACACTGTTCATCTCTCCTCTGACATTTTTTTCTTAATCTATTTTTAAGTTAACTGACTATTCTGTCACCTCCAAAAAGCTGTTTTGCTTATCTAATTAACTTTTATTACAGATACTGATTTTCTCAGTCTAAAATTCTCCTCTGCAAGATCTTTGCTGAGATCCCCTTTTGTTTATTAAGGCTATTTTTATGTGATTTTTTCAGCATAAGATTCCTTAGAAATTCTTCTGATTATATATAGTTATTTTAAGATCTTTGATAAATCAAGTAGCTGTTACTACTCAAGGTTAGTTTCTATTGATTAATTTTTCTTTATCTTAAATTGAGTCATATTCCCATTTTCTTTACAAATCTAGTAATTTGTTAGAAAAAGACATTGTAAATAACATTGCAACCCTAGGTTTGGTTATCCTCATTCAAAGGGCCTCCTGCTTTTGATTTGAGTGTGGTTCTAATAACCCTACCTAGACTCACACTGCAAACCATGTCTCTCCTGCAGGGTGCAACAAGTGGCCGTGCTTCGCTCCTTCACGTCCTAGCTGCCTCTTCCTAGCCACTCACATCCTCCACGTTCGGGTTTCTCTCCTGCACTGTGACTCTTCTGTCAGCCCCATGTTCTGCTCTCTGAAACCCAAAGTCAGCTTCTGACCATGCTCGCCCCACGAGAGTTAAGAAGTATACTCAGAAAAGAATTAAACACAAATTCCATGTGACTCAGTTCTCTTTCAAAAGCAAAGTCATGTACTTAATCAGAATAAGGAACTAAACTGGTCATAATGAATTAAGAAGATGTACTCAATAAAGGAGAGGAAATGCTTACTTATTTGTAAGATTATAAAATATCAAAATATTTTTATCTACACATATGCTTTAAAAAGGCAACAGTGCCAGGAACACTGGCCCATGCCTGTAATCTTGGCACCCAGGAGGCTGAGGCAAGAAGATCTCTATGAGTTTGAGGCCAGTCTGATGACAAAGTAAATTCAAATCCAACCTGAATTACATGGTGAAAACCTGTCTCCAAAAGACCAAAAAGTAAATAAACAAACAATAATAAACAAAAATAAAAAGGCAATGTGTATGAAGACAATACACAATAATTGACATGATAAACTAAACTTAAAAATAGTCCCTCCCCTCTTCAAAAAACTAAACATAAATTAGAAAGACTAGTATCAATACACAACTCACACACAAATAGTTTTTTCATTGTAATACATGGGATCAAGCATAAGGTTTTGCTAGAAACAATTAGCTGAGGAATTGAAGCACAAGTACAAAATAATTGCTTCCTATGGGCTTTAACTGTCAAACATAAGAAATACAATGCTTTTTATAGTCCTATGATAATTAAAAACCTTGTCATAGGCTGAGATTATCAATGAATATTTATTTAAAATAAATGTACAGTATGGCACAAAAGCACAAGCAACAAAAGAAAAACCAGACAAAACAAACTTCATCTAAACTTAAAACTTTGGGGCCTCAAAGGACACCAGCAAGAAAGTAGAGACAATCCACAAAACAGGAGAAAATATTTGCAAATCATGACTCTAATAAGGGTCTAGTATATAGACTACATAAAGAATGCTTAGAATTCAAGATTAAAAAGACAGTTCAGCTTTAATACTGGACAAAAGACATATTCACAAAAAACAAATGATGAATAAGCACAGGGAAAGATGCTTATCATTAGTCATTAGAGAAATGAAAATCAAAACCACAATTACATATACCACTTCAAACAATTAATGGTGGGACTGTATGTAATTCTGGAATAGCCAGTTTGACAGTTCCTCAAAGAATTACACATACAAAAATGACTACCTGACTACCAATTCAACCCCAACCAAGCACACTAAAGTGGTGAAAATATGTCTATATAAAAACTTACATAACAGTTTTCATTACAAAAGCATTCCTAATGGCCAAAATATACCCAAAAAAGTGGACACAATCCACAGGAATGGATAAACAAAATGTGGTATACAATACAGTATCATTCTGTCATAAAACTGAATGAAATACTGGTAACTATTCTGCAACTTGAAAATACTGTGTGAAGTGAAAGACATAAGACACAAAGGCCACCTTTACAAAATGCACAGAGTAGGCAATCCACACAACCAGAAGTCCATCAGTGCTGCCTGGGCTGAGAGGCAAGTGAAGCCAGGGGTCCAAGAAGGCATTAAACAGCAGTCCTGACTCCACAAACCCGAATATACTTACATACAACAGAATACTGAAAGGTGTTTTCGGTGTATAAACTATATCTCAATAGAACTATCAGTAAAATAAATCTGTAAAGATGGAATCCCCATTGGCTTATTAACTTGAATATATGAATCAACAAAAAAAAAAAATGACAGTAAGTTACTCTTCTCTACTCACCCTATATCCAGACATCAGTGACCACATTGGACTGCAGTAGAAATATGATTAAGAGATCTTTACAAATATCATTTCCTCCTTAAAATGTTAATTTATTATAAGTATATGGCAAAAAGATTAGTATAATTTCTGAGTATTTAAATATATACTATGATTACTACAATCTTAGAAATATCATTGAATATTTTTTGCTTCAAACTCATTAAAAAGTGCACTAAGAGAAATCAGTACTTTTCAGTATTTCCTCATATAGCTACATGATCTTCTTTAGCTAATCAAATATATTTATCGCAGAAATCTTTTTTTTTTGTTTTGTTTGTTTGGTACCGGGGACTGAACTCAAGAAATCTTTTTTGACTACATTAAAAACCGTCACAAACTCTATTATGATACTTGATTATCCAACATCTCAGCACCTTCCTGCTTTTGAAATATATTTTTAATCACTTCAAAATCTATCATGCTTGGCAGGGTATGGTGGCACAGGCCTATAATCCCAGCACTTAGGAGGCTGAGGCAGAAGTGCTGTGAGTTCAAGGCCAGTTTGGGCTACAAAGTGCCAGCCTGAACTGCACTGTGAAACCCTGCCTCAAAAAGACAAAAAGACAAAAAAGAAAAAACACAACTATTATGCTATAGTATGTAAATGTTAATCTAAAATAGTACATAGTTGAAGTAAACCACAATCTGAGATTAAGATTAAGTTTTGTTATGCAAAACTAAATAAAAGCTTTATCCAATGAATTTATAAGTTTTTGAAATTCTTAACTGTAGATGTCTATAAAACTCTTCACATTTTAATCTCTGAACAAAGAAGTTAGGGCACTCTAGATAGAAAAGAGCACAGGGTCTGACCACAATAATGGCTGGCATGCTGTAGCAAACAGCGCCTGAGACAGGGAGGAGGCCAGCAATGGATGACAAGAAAAGAACTTTGTACATGTTCTGGCAATGAACAGAGAACTACTACAAAAACTCAAGTAGAAAAACCCTGATTCATACATAAAGTTTTACCATTTCTACCACTAACGTTAATACCTCCTTTGAACTTAAGACTGCAGACTGCACAGCCAAAGAATTTTCTGGACAAAATGTGTAGAAAAATTCAAAAGGGATCAAAATATGTACAAGGAGAAAAAATTTAATCAGTACTCAAGAAAACATTAAATGCAATATAATTTATAATTGTAATTTAGATTGGCTATTGTAAATGTCATTCACATAGCACGTGTAAATTTAAGTAACATGCAAAGTATTTAACAAGGAGATCAAGTACTTACCAACTATTTAGATAGCTTTTTAAGAATCTGGCTGACTGCTGAGACTCCCTAAATAAAAAAACAAAGAAAGAAACGGTTTTTCAACTTCAAAGTTGTTCCTACCCTGTAAAATCTACCTAAGAATTCTGCTTAATATGAGGGTTAAGTGTAATATTTCAAATTCAACATATAAGGGGCTGGGGATTTAGCTCAGCGGCATAAATGCCTGCCATGCAAGCAGGTGGTTGTGAGTTCGATCCCCGGTACCGATAAAAAGGAAAAAAGACAAAAAAAAAAAAAAAAAAAAAATCAACATATATGCTAATTTTACTGTAGACCTGAACAGAAATATACTTTTTTCTAATCACTGTATGCCTTATAATGCCTAAGTCATCTGCTTAAAGTAGCTGCATATGACTACACCACTCCATGTTTTTAAACCAGCATTATAACTTCAAAGCCAAACCAGCAAGGGAGAATATAACACATTATGAAAAATAAAAATAACCTGCCTCTCTTAAGAGTTGTGAAATAAAGTTGTTTAAAACTTCCTTTCAAAGAATCACCATAAGTACCTATCTTAGCTAGCAGAAAATGTTACCATTCTAGAAACTGTAATACCACACATAAAAATAAAATAAAAACACTTTCTTATGAGTAAACCAAATCAATGGATTTTCTATGACTATTTCTGCTAAAATCAAAATCAAATTAATATCCATCACAGGCCAAAGCAAAGAGGGAAAGAAAAGTATATTTGAGACCTGCACATAAAATTTTTTAAAAGTAAAGCTTCCATAAGATGACAAGAAGATACTATCACAACTTCCAACTTAAGCACATTCACCTTTATGTTCACATTGTAAAAGTACATCAACATAGAAGAGTTCACTTATACAGTATTTTTCTGAATGTAAACTTCAATTTTTTTAAAGTTTTATTTAAAAAAACAGGAAAACAAAGTGCATTTTTTTACCATTAAGAAGTATTCCTTTTTATTTGTGAAAATGCAAGCTACACAGTAGAAGACAGTATTAGCAATACACATGTACAAGAAAGAACTCATACTCAAAATATTTCAAAAAACAAAAATATTTTAAGTCTCCACAAAAGCCCGATTTTTAAGATAGCCTAAGATTCAAATCAAACCTTTTAAAAGATCAATAGAAAAGGCACTTAACATCACTATTCATCAAAGAAAATCAACACAATGAGAAACTATAACCCACCAGAACAACTAATTTTTTACCTAAAAACCAGAGAGTACTAAGTACATATAAACAGAATGTACAATAATTGGTATCCTCATACACTGGAAGCAGAAATGTAAAATGGTATAAAAAGTAGGAAAAACTGGAATCTACTTGAAAACACATATTCCTAACATATTCACAATGATTAAGCAGTACACCCTCCTCCAGGGATACTCTCAACAGAAACGTGTACATATGTACACACAATGTATGTAAGAATTATCACAACATCACTGATTAAAAGCCAAGTGATTCATAATCTAAACACCTATCAGTAAGTAGAAACAAACTAATACATGAAATCCTAATCTACAGAGAAAAATTTAAAACCAATGCCACAAACCAAACATAACAAATCTCAAAAATTCAATGCTGTGTCAAAGAAATCAAGACAAAACAGTGCATACTACACTACATGTTTCTATAAAACTTAACAAACCAAACTCTGGTTATTAAGTCAGAAGAGTAGTTTACCTTTCCTGGGAAGACATTATTGACTGGTACTGGACACAGAGAGGCTTCTGAGAAGTTGGGATCTTGATCTAGGTTGGGGTTAAAAAAGTGTGAAGGTGCATTCACTTTGTAAAAGCACATCAACATAGAGTTTATGTATATTTTCTGTATGTAAACTTCAATTTACTTAAATTTATTTTGTTATAAAATCAAAAATTACTTCTCAATAAAATAACGTTAGACCATGATACTAATAAGTGACTATTCTGGAAAAATCTGAAATCTCCTAACAATATATAAATATATAATGTTAATATATTTCTGTTGACTACACAAAGGTAATTTAAATATGACTGGTCTTTTTGTACTGGTAAGTTTAGGAGCTGTTTCAATGTAAATCTGAATTTTACCACAAGGAGTTCCTCATGATCCTCAATCACTAGTTAGGGAACCCTTATCTGAAATCGTCAAAAGTTTTTAGAATCTGGAATATCTAAAAGACTTCACCACTTGAACACCCTAACCCAAAAATCCAAAATATGAATACTTAATCATTTCAGAACATTTCACTTGAAGATGCACAACTTATAATGGTAAAGAAAACTTTTTATATAATTCTGCTGAAGTTTGTCCTAACCAGGCTCAAGTAAATGTACAGGTCAGTAATTTTGCATGCATATTTTAAAAGCATTAATAGCGAACTTTAATGACCTCAAAGCAGATGACCAAATTAGACATTCGTGAAAACTGTAACGCAAATCACTCGGCCTTATCACTCAGAAAACTTAAGTATTTAAAATTAGTACCTATTAAAGAAAACTCTTGAACATGTTGAAAAAAAGCCTTGCAAATCATATATAACTAAATTTTTGTTAGTACTTATACAGTACCTTTGTTTAATGAAAACATAAACACAGTCCTATTTCTTTTAAAACACTTTTCCATTATATTTATCTAGTCACTTTTTTAAAAAAACTAACCAACTTCTATTCTTTTCTCTAAATCAAACATTATTATTATTTGAACACATTATTATGTGAACTCTTTAACAGACCTGAGTAAAAATATCTGCCTTATTTATTAACCACAACCTATTTGTGTTGAGATGCAGTTTTGTTGTGGTTGTTACTGTTGTAAACTATAAACAAATTTAGGGGGAAGAGGCTGACAGTCACTGATAATTCAGGTCCCTTAACAATTCTCACAGGCTGAGGAATTTAAGTTTCTCATCACAGCAATATTCTTCTAAAGGGACAAACAGCAGGAAAACCTATCAAAGAAATACAGGAATTTTCCTGAGTTTTGCATTGTGCTAACTAAAACATTTCAACATGTCACAGATCTCCATTCCTAACTGGAATCAGTAAGAATTGTGCAGTTTCCACTTGAAAATCACCACCATCCAAACAGGGTGCAAAGAGGCACAAGGTACGTCAACACTTTCACAAAATCTACTTTTTGTTTTGTTCTGTTTTCTTGGACACTGGGTCTCACTCTGTACCCCCAGGCTACACTTTCAACTCACGTGAACCCCTTTTCAGGAAGAACAGTGCTTCTTAAAGACTCATTTCTTCTGCTGAGCATGATGAACACACCTGTGATCCCAGCTACTCAGCAAGGCAACTTAGCAAATTGTCTCAGAAGTAAAAAAGGGCTGAGGGCACAGCTCACAGTTCAATGCTCATCACAGTCACTCAGTCCTCAATCAATAAGTAAACAAATTTAAGGATTTAAAAATTGCACAGATGCCCTATGTTATGGACAGAAGTGTTAATTTAGCAGGCACTCTAATGGTGACAAAATGGGGGAAAACACATTCTTTATGAGAAGTCTGTTATGTTTTTAAGAAAGATCAGTTTACTGCATGCAAAGCCTAATTTCTAAAAAAGCAGAAAGCAAACAGACAAGTAGTAGAAGGATTAGGATCCTAGGGTTATAGAGTCAATTTTAAAGTCAAGAGAAAACTGACCAAATTAGCTCCAGACAATAGATCACATCTCAAATCAAAAAAGCCCATAGAACCACTAATGGGTTTATTAAGGTTACTTATCTAATTTTGTCATATGTAGTAATTCTAAAGATCCTAAAGACGACTCTAAAAGTGTAAGCAACTCTATATTAAAAGAATTATGATGAATTTGGGGATGGTACCTTGTTAGTTCACTAGTAAGTCTAATGAAGGTCACTCATGAAATATAACCATATAAATACCGATATTTAACAATCTAACATTTTAAAAGTTCTAACATTTTAAAGTTACAGTAAGATACAAAAAATAAGTTCTAGTGTTCTATTGGATAGTAAGGCGACTATAAATAATGGTAATAACTATTTCTAAATAAAGCAAAAAGAAAGGATTTTGAATATTTTCATCACAAAGAAATAATAAATGTTTCAAGAAGTAGATACAATATCCTGATTCAAGCATTATAAAATGTTTACATTATACAATATCATGATAATCCAAAAAGTAGTTTTTAATGAGTTAACTAAAACTTTCACAATAAACGTATAGAATTTAACTGAATTTTTAAAACAGTACTAATAATTCATTGTTTTAGACTGTTATTCTTGTTTTCAATTCTAATTTTGGAGCTAGACTTATAAAGAATATAAAAAAGCAGGGACTCAGCTAGTTAAAAGAGTTCTAAGTACAGAGGTCTTCCCAACCCCAGTTAAACTCTCCACAGTTTCAGTCACCTACGGGTGGCCACAGTCTGAAAATACTCAATGGAAAATTCCAGAAATATTTCAAAGTTTTACATTACATGACACTGAGTAGCATAATGAAACTGAACGCTCTCCTGCTCCATCCCACCAGCATACCCATGCGGTATACACTACTGCCTGTCGAATACTGCTTAGGTGCAACCCAAATACTCTGGGTGGCTGAAGCTAGAGGAAGACCATCTTGAGACAGTCTCAGAATAAAACTGTAAAAAAGGATGGGGATCTAGTCGAGTAGGAAGACCCTGAGTTCACTCTCCCAGGACCGAAAAAAGAAACAAACAAAACCACCAAAAAAGCCCTACTTCATGCCATAACAACTTTCAGTAAAAGATGTAAAATTTTACTTAAAATACCTCACGCTGCATTTCTATTTCCTTAACAAAGAAAGCACAGAATTCAATATTTACTCTCAAGCATCTAGTCTGATTGCTTCAAATCTGTAAAGGAACACTTACACAGTGCCTCAATTTTAAAAGAATTCCCTCAGCTTTCTGAGGACATTCTCAGAGACCCTACAGGAAAATTAAAAAGAAAACTCATCACACTTTCAAAACATCTGATTTGTTCCAGTTGTCAAAACAGTACAAAAAGTCTGAATACAACTTATCCATGTTTCTACATATTTAAAGTTATTCCTCACTCTTTTTTGACATTTCCACAAACCTTACAATATTTCTAAATTACTCAGCTCTTATTACCAATTTTTAAAAAGGACTCCTGATGCCTGTGACTTACACCTTTTACTACTATCCTACTCCTTAAATCAACGTAAGCCTCAGTTAAGGCATTTATTGTACTGACATACAACCACTGTATGAATTTTAATTCCATTTCCCCCAAAATGAACTTAATTGAGAAACATAAACTATCTACTTTGATATCTGCAACTAGTGGTCTTTGAAAAAAAGTAAAACATTAGGAGTCACAGTATCTCATATAATCTCTTACAATATTCAAATTAACCTTACAGAAAAAAAAAAAAAGAATTCCACCAAATTAAGTATTTCAATATACTTCTAACCCATAGGATTTACTTGAAATAATGTACTCAGTGAAAGGCAGCCCTTGCTAGAACCAAGTACAATCATGCATTCCCTAATGTTGTTCTGGTCAACTGCAGACAGCATATATGAAGGAAGTGGACAGACAAGATTATATGCAGCAAAAAATTCCTACCACCTAGGAATGGCAGCAGTCTTAGAAGTCTATGGTGCTGGTAGAAACAAACCTAATGGGCAGCCAGCACATACAGCTAAGCCCAGTACATACTATTTGATGAAGTATAACAACTATGTTACTGGTCTATGTTGTACTGTAGTATACTATTTATCACTATGTTGGGGGCTATTTTTTTTAAGTATACTATAGAATAACATGCTGCTACATTTTCCTACATATATGAAGGAAAATAAATCTGTAGTTTAAAATATTCTAAAAAAAAGAAAACACCTTCTAGTGGCTTCACAGCAAATGCTAGAAAACATTAGGAAAAATAATTCTAATTAAACATTATCTCTTGCAGACAAAAAAGAAAGAATATTTCTCTTTCTCAAAATTCAAAGATAGATAAAGATACTGTAAGAAAACAGCAGACAATATCCCTTATAAACATACTTAAAAATCATCAACAAAGGGGCTGGAGATTTAGCTCAGCGGCATAAGCGCCTGCCTTGCAAGCAGGCAGTCGTGAGTTCGATCCCTGGTACCGATAAAAACGAAAAAGACAAAAAAAAAACATCATCAACAAAATGTTAGCAAATCCAGTCCCATCATTTAGCAAATGAGTAACAGCTCACAACCAAGTACAGTTTATCACAGGAGCACATAACTGGTTCAACATTTGAAAATCAAACAGTGTGCTACATCATACCAACATACAAGAAAAACCATACTTTGACAGCTGTAGAAAAGGCATTTGATGGAATCTAATATCCATTTCTAATTTTAAAAAAGCCTCAACAAAGTAGGAATAAAAGAGAATTTCCTTAATTGGGTGAAGGATATCTAAATAAGCCTACAGCAAATATTATATTTAATGATAAAAAAGTGATGGAAGATCAAAAAGCTGAATATTGTATTGAACAGTTTCTATTAAGCTAAATCCCTAGCCCTCACTATTTCCATTTTTACAGTACAATAAAATGTTTTTTTCTCATGAGTTCCATTCAGTATTATAACGTGAAATGCTAGGACTGTATATGCAATTAGGAAAAAAAACTAATAAAGTCACACAAATTATAAATGAAGACATTAGAGTTATTCAAAATCATGATTGTCAACATAGCAAATTCAAAGAAACTTACAAAAAAATCTCCTAAAACTAATACATAATTGTAACAAGTCATTGGCTAAAAGGTCAATACAAAAATCAGTTGTATTTTTGTATACTAACAATGAAGCAGCAGCATCCATCAAAATAAGAGAAATAGTTATATAACTACAAAGCATGTGCAGAATACAAATACTAACAGCTGATAAAAGCAATCAAAGTCTAAAAAAGAAATACATCATGAATTAAAGGATCAATATTTTTAAAATATCATCATATTGCTATGAAGCTTCAACATAAATCCCAACCAAAATCTTAGCCGAAAATAGCCACTCTTGGCAGAATGGTTGGTTTCCAGGATCCCTATGGATACCAAAATTCAGACTTTAAGTATCTTACATAAAATGGTAAAGTATTTTTACACACTGTAAAACAGTTCTCAATTACTTTTGTAGCCCAAAATAATGTAAACACCATGTTGTTATATTATTGTTTAGGGAATAATGGCAACAAAAAAGCCTGTACATGTTCAATACAAACGTACTTTTTCCTAAATATTTTTATCTGTGGTTGATTAAATCCATGGATAAGGATTCTGTGACAATAAAGGAATCAAATACCTTTGTAGTTATCAAAAGATGGTTCTTAAATGTATATGGAAAAGCAAAGGGGCTAAATATCCAAGACAATTTAAAGAAAAAAACCTGAGAATACTAATTTCAGCAATTACTATAAAGCCGTAACATTCACAACAATGATATAGTAAGCAAAACGACAGACACAGATCAATAAGCAGAGTTTAAATCCAGAAATAAATACTTACAAGTAAGAATAATGGAATTTGACAAAGATACCAAGGCAATTAATTCATCAAAGAAAAGACAACCTCTTCAACAAACGGTATTAAAACTGATTTCTAAAACCCAAAACAATGACCCTGAACTCTACCTCATAACATACAAGAAGTTATGTAAGACATCACAAAAATGCAAAACATAAAACAATAAAATATCTAAAAGAAAGTAAAGTAAAATAATCTGTGATTTTCAAAGAGACAAAGACTTTGTGAAACACAGTTCTTAAGAGAAAAACTTGATAGCTTCATCAAAATTAGAAACTTTCACTCTATAAAAGATATGTAAGAATGTGGCAATTTAGATCCTTTCTGAAAAGTGAAGATGGCAGCTTAGTTCTGCCAAAAGTTCTGAATTCAACCCCCAGTACTGGGAAAAGAGGGCAGATGAAAAGATAGGTCACAAATTAAGAGAAGATATTTGCAAATCACTTACCTGACAAAGCAGTTTTCCAGAATCAAGTAACTACTCCCACACTCAACAATAAGAAAATGAATAATCTGATTTTAAAAGCTGAACAAGTAAGGCACTATTTTTCTGTCAAATAAGTAAGCATGGTTTACTCAAAGGAAAATTTGCTAAGAGACAAGACAGCATAACAATAAGTAGAAAATGTTAATAGGAGACAATTTCCTATGGGATCCCATGTTTCTGTACCTGTGGGGACTAAGACACTTAGAGTACTGTGTACTGCACTATTTTTTTGAGAATATTTTTATAGAAATGGCCTCTCCGCAGGAAAGGCAGGCACTCTGACTTTCTAAGACAAACTGCTGAGGTTCTCTAGAGCTACGATTCCTCTCCACTAAGGTAATGCACCAAGGGGACCGTACCTTCCCCCCTGAAACAATTAAGCATGTACACTACACACTATTACTTGCTGTAATAATTAATCCAACTCAGGAGTCTCATGTCTTCTGTCAGCATCCATGAGTCAATAATTTGTTAGTCGGCAAACAAGTAAACTCCCAAACTCTTCATAGTAAGAACTATGACAATGGAACTCTTAGTTCCAAATAAGAATAAGAATTAGAATATTACAAAAGAGTTGCATGAAAAAGGCCTTTTGGAAGAGTATTAGAAACTGTCTTATCTGCGCCGCAACAATGAAAAGTGATTTTCCTAGTTTCCCTCCATCCTCTTTGAACACTGATTTAAAATATCATACGCATTTGAAGATCTTCTAAGCCAAACACTGAAAATGCCGCAACGAAACTGTAGAATCACTTTAAAAGGGTACATTAGAAATATTCAAAAGAGAACATAATAAAAGTTTTTAACTTTTTTTAAGAAAATAAGGCCCAAAACCCACAAATACTCAACTCCTACATATTTATAATTTGAATTTTTCAAATGTCACCTCAATATCACTCAGTTTTATTATTTATCTACAGCTTTACTTCTTCAGGGTGTTATTAACTTGATCGGGTAGATAAACACCTACTGTGATATATATATTACTTATCTTGATGATCTCTCCTTTTTCTATGCCCACAACTCAGAAAACATGCAACCTTTTCAAATTTGATTTGCTTCTGCAGGGCGAAAAGGAGAAGTTGTTTTTCTTTTCAATCTACAAATTTAAATAGCTGACACTGTAACTTACTGTGAATTAGAACAATTACGCAAAATTTTCCTCTACTATCTCAAAGTGTTGGATTAAAATTCTATCCCAACATAGTATTATTTTCCATTTATATAGCTGTATTTCTAAATGTGTAAGACTTTTAGCACCTATTCCATGGGAATAGGAAAAACAGTAAATGACAATCTTACCACTATTTTGGGAAAATTATCCACAAATAACATAAAAATAGTACTTTTTAAAATATTGTTACAGTAAAATATACATGAGAATTTTCCGCTTTCACAATTTTTATATGTTCAATTCAGTGGTGCTGAATACATCCATGATGTCATACTCCATCACCACTACTCATTCCAATACTTTCTCAGCTTTCCAAAAAGGAATTATCTATTAAGCAATGAATTCCACTCCCCTCTAGTAACCACGACTATACTCTCTAGTTTCAGAATTCACCTACTCTACATCATATAAGTAGAGTCACACCAGATTTCTTCTTTCCTATTTGCTTACTTCACTGAGCACAATATTGTTAAGATTCATTTATGTTGGAGAATGTACAAAAATTCCACTCTTATGGCTGAATAATATTCCACTGTTTACACACATTTGTTTGTTCATTCATTTGTCCATACACATTTGAAATTGTATCTCCTGTTTGTTTACTGCGAATAATGCTGCAATGAGCACTGGTGTGTTTGGATGTGTCAGCTGTCTTGAGTTCCTTCTCTCAGTTCTTTTGAGGACACATATACAAACAGAACTGCTGGATGATTTGGTCACTCTACGTTCAACAAACTGGCAAACTGTTCTCCACACCAGTTACATCTTTTTATATCCTCATTGGCAGTACATGAAAGTTCCAATTTTTTTTAACTTGTTATTTTCCACGTTTTTTGTAATATCCAAGTGGTATCTCACTGTGGTTTTGATTTGATTTCCTTAATGACTAACAGTGTTCAGCATCTTTTTAAGTGTTTATTAGCAACTATCTTTGCAGATGTGTCTGTTCAAGTCCTTTGCTCTTTTTTTTTGAAGTTGTGTTGTTTATGTTATTGTTGCTGTTAGGTTTGAAGTGGAAAAAACTAAAGAAATGGAAATCTCTCTAAAAAAAACTACCTTGTTTTAATGAAATTAACCTGGCTCCTACTATTCTCAAGTTAAAGATCTATAATAAGTCTTAAAAGCAATAATCTCATAAACAATAAACAAAGAAGCAGTAAATCTAATTACATAGCTATTAAAGCATATTGTGATAATGGTGGAAGTGGAAGCCTTTAAGCAAACTATCTGGAAGATAATTACACATAATATGAGCTTAAATGAACTTACACTAGCTAGTTAAGAGATGTAAATGACAAAAATGTATTTTACATATACTATTTTACCAGATAATAGTATTAAGTAGTAAAACGTATCTCATAAAACCTCGTTAAAAAATAAATACACTGGAAACAACTAGTTCAATAAAAGAAAAGATAATCTGCTATCAATTTTTAAGCTATATTTTAACTGGTAATGTGTTAAGTTTTCTTTTCTTTTTTTATTTTGAAAGTAGTAAAATACAAGAGAACAAGACAGAATAAAGCCAACTAAGATCGTACAGTGAAATTGGTACAGAACTTCACAGCAGGTTACCAGGATAACAGTAATAAGTATCACAGTATATTTCATTATCTTTACAATAGTTGTTCTTTCAATCACGTGTATCAAAATAAAATGAAATACAGAAAATTATAGAACTTATCAAAACAGAATATTGAATAGAGCAGTACCATTAATCAGACTAGAGCAAAACAGTAATAAAAATATTTGCCTTCAAAGAGATGGCAGAAGGAAATCCCTCTTATTTGCTATGGTCAACCTCCCAAGAGATGCTCAGATTTCTGGTTCCCATTTGCTAACAGCTGGGAGGGACAGGAGAAGGGGGATAGGGGGAAGTGGGATGTTTGACTCTAGGCCGTGCACTAGTAGGTTCACTATGGCTTAGTAGGGGGGCAGGCTGGTTGCTTGGTTTCCCAGCTTCGTAAGTTCCAACGTGGTGCAGATCTCAGAAGACACTGGTGGTTCTTCCCTTGGAAGGGCTGCAGTCTGCCACACCCCCGCTGCTTACCAGGAAGGGGAACTGCTTGCTTGGTTTCCCAGCGTTCTAAGTTCCAACGTGGTGCGGATCTCAGGAGACACTGGTGGTTCTCCCCCTGGAAGGGCCACAGCCAGCCACACCGCAGCCAATTAGCAGGGAGTGTTAAGTTTTCATAACTGTCCCTGAGATATCTTTTTTCGGCCTTGGGAATAGGGTGATAAACCTAATAGCCAATCAACATTCACATGCTACTTTGTTTTAACCTCCCTTTGGTCTCTCCCATCCTATAATATTTCCACATGAACACTCATTTTGCCTTAAAACATTGACATATTTGGGACTTCTGGAAAGTTTTCTTACATACTGTCCCACACATCTAGGTTTGTCTTATAGCTTCCCAAAGTATGATTTGACAACTTTCTATAATTCTTAGGAACAGAAGAACAAATCTGAGAATCTGCCTGAATTCAAAACACTTCAGGCAAAAATACTGCAATAGCTACATCATTCCATATTCCATCACAAGAAAAGGAACAAATTATCATGCTGTATATGGTACTAAAAATCAACACTTGGTTCAAGTGGCTGCCTACAGATCTCTCCACTGTAAAGACACATTTCCTCTTGGTAAGTGATTTGTGAGATGACAATTAAGCATCATGTTTGTGTATATGTATCTCCAGTTCCCTGCTGTCTCTTACCCAGAAGTCTGGCATCCATTGGTCTTTCTGGCTTAGACTGCTCTTTAGAGTTTATAGTACAATAATTTTTAAACTCTAGCATTGCTTCTCAATTCTCTAGAGGACTTTTCCCTTTTTCTTCTTTCCATTCTATACCCGTGTTATTTTTTCAATTCACGATTAACTGTAATTATTCAATTGAATGATTCATGTTATTCAGATTCCGCCAATGTAAATTCCTTTGGATTCATTCTCATAATGTTTCTCATTAGCTTCTTTTAAACACTTCCTTGTTTTCCTGATTCCTGTGTTTTCCCAAGAACTGAGGTATCTATTCTCGCAAGAAGCCTTGGATCCTTTCAGTAGGGAAAGTTATTTGGAGATCAAGAACTATATGGATACTGAGTGTAATCACTGAAACTGTTCCTGTGCCTAAGCCCATCTAAGTGGGTGGATGGATAGACAGATAGGCAGAGAGATGGGAGATGGGTGGATGGGTACACAGGGGTAAGTAGAAAGGACAGATGATTTGTGGACTTATACTGATATTTCCAATTAATTTGACAGTTAAAACAGTTTTTTGGCTCCCTCTTGCTCTGTCTTTATATCTTTTCTCTCTTACAATGAAATTTTTGGTTCCTAACCATCATGGTTCATATCTAGATGTCCTCCAAAAGATGCATGTGGAGCTTTTGGGAGGAGACTGGATCTTGGGGATGTGATACTCAGTGGACTATCATTAAACGTGATATTCAGAGGCAATGTCTGCTCAGAATGGTAGGTCACTGGGATATGGTCTGGAAAGCTATTTCCTTCTCTTCTCCCTTGGGCGTATCTGCCTGTCTGTCTTTCTCCCCCTTCCCCTAGCCTTCCTGACACCAGCCCAAGAGCCACTCTCCTCGGCCTGCAGTCTTATCTTGGCACCAACCATGGACCAAAACATCTGAACTGTGAGCCAAAAAGAATCTCTCTTACTTTAAATTGTGGGTACTGGGTATTGTGTCTCAGCATCAAGAAAGTAACTAAGATTCTATCTTTATTCACAACCCATTTCCTAGTTTTGTTTTATTATTTTATACAAGTTCTTCATTGTATTCATTTAAACTCTGAGTATTTTCTACTATATAATCCCACCTTGTAAAAATGTCTTCTCTCAAAGAAGTTATTTCATTTTAATGGATTCAAAGCTGTTTCTCTTTTCAGATATATACAGTTCTTTTTGTCAAAGAAGAAGAAATAAATTTTTGGCTTCGTATGTGTGTACATATAATCTCTTTCACCTTTTATTTATTTGGACTCTACTTCTGCATCAGTAGTACATTATTTTAATATAACCTTATGGAGGATTTTTTTCTTACAAGTATCTGATATATAAAAGGAAAAACAAGAGTTTCATTAAAGAAAAGTTAAGAACCATCCATCTTTGCCTTTAAAAGAAATAAAGATACTCTCCTTTTTGCAATCTGAATGCCTAGTAGCTATGTGGAAGAGGCAACATACCATAGATATGACAAAAAGTACATCTTTTTCACAAGTATTTAGCTATACATACAATAAGAAGAAAGGAACGACCAGAAAGTACTAGCATCATTATAAAAGATCCAGAAAAAAACAAAAAACTCTATTGCAGAACAATGTATTTATGGCATGCTGTTCATATAAAATAAATTTATGACAGTTAAATTTTTAATTATTCAATGTTCAAATTCAAACTTTTCTTAAGACAAGATTTATCCATAGTAAAATATAAAAACCAACTAAATGAATGAAAAAAACCTTAAAAATAAGATAATACCATCACAAACAATTCAAATTACTTAATCCAAGACTCCAGGTGGATGAAATTTGTATATGTACTCCAACTATATCATTTTGTTTCCTTTATTCTTTTCCATGGAGTGGAATGAGATCCAGATTGAGATATACAAGGGGTGATCAAAAAATTCGGTAATTTTAAAAAAGCATATAGTACGTCAATGAAGTGTGGTCAGAGTTCTATGAACAAACAAACAAACAGACAAAACAGAAATCCTAACTTGTTTTGCTTACTGAGTTTACTGTTGGCAGCAGTACCAATGTAATTTGATTACTGTATCCTTTATATTATAGGCAGCAAGTGAATAAACTTAGTATCCTAATGTTACTGATAATTAGAACCCTCAAAATATGGAAAGAGATACAAATACCAAACAGGAAAAAAGAGAAGCCCTGTGACGCAAGGACCTGCAAGCATTAAAGATCTTTCAAAGCGTACAATATTTACTTGTTCTACCCAATCAAAAGAGCTACTAAGCAGTAACGCACAGTAGTGATATAGAACTCATTGATGTCCATGATGTTGGCTTGCAAATATCACTGTCCACAAGAGGCTGTACATGAAATAGTTTGCAAGAAGTCTAGGGTAGGAACAATGTAAGGTAAGGATGGAACATCCTGTTGTGACAGAAATTAATGGCTCTCAAAATGGTGAGACGTCACAGAGACACAGAAACAGACTACAAACTCTCCTGCTAGGTAAGTTTAATCATCTGGACCTCTAAAAAATGAGTAAGAAGGATGGATCTTTGCACAATGAGTTAATAATGAAGAAAGCATGGCAGAAATTCTTCCTTACAAGAATGCAAGCTAATAAATATGAGCGTAACAGAACTAGAAGGTTATTTAGAAACAGTATTCATCTCCAAGCATCACCCAACAGATTTAATAATTAATTACCATGAGAAAAAAACTCTTTTATAAGAGAAATCATATAGCATTATCTCACCCAGGTAACCAAACTCAACATCGTTAAGTAATGGTTAAAATAAAACTTAAGCACATAAACACATCAATGAAATGGAAAAAAGCCAGTTACACAGAAACAAATGATATGCTATTTACATTTTAAAATCAAATCAATACTATTTATCTTCCCTTACAAATGTGTGCATAAAAGTATTAAAAACTTTAAGGATGTCTTCAGAATAGTAATTACTTCTCAGAAGAGAGGCAGAAAAATGACATTAGTAATCTTCAACAACAGTTTACTTCTGAAATAGTAATAGTAAAAAGGTTAGTCTGATAATTTAGCTGCATATCTGAAAATCTTCCTTGTATTTTTTATACTTTTAAGGATTTCAAATTGAAATTTTTATATCTAAAATGAATTGCTGCTATTCATTGCTTGGTTTCCTATAGATTTACAGCAGTTCTATATTTTCTGGTATTTAAAAATTATTATTTTAATAAATCTCCTGGAAGATACAGTAGGCAAAGACTTTATGAACAAAACCTGATTGTCCAGGAACTGTCACAAACAATCAACAACTGGGATCTCACCTTATTAAAAAGCTGTTGTACTTCAAGAGAAACCACCAACCTACAATGTGGGAGAAAATGTTTGCCAACTGTTCCTCAAACAAAGGATTACTATGGAGAACATACAAAGAACTCAAAAAAAAAAAAAAAATCAGTCCTCCCCAAATTAAAGACCCAATCCAAAAATGAGCAACTAAAATGAATACACATTTCTTAAATGATGAAATACAAATGGCAAATAAATATATGAAAAATGTTCAACATCATTGGTCATTCATTCGAGAGATGCAAACTAAAACAACACTGAGATTCCACCTCATCCCAGGAAGAATGGCTATTGTTAAGAAATCAACCAATAACAAATGCTAGAGAGGCTGTGGGGAAAAGGAACCCTTCTCTACTGTTGGTGGGAGTATAAACTGGTGCAACTACTATAGAAAAAAAAGGAGGACTGGAGGTCCTCCTTTGACCCTGCTATTCCCCTTTTGGGTATCTTCCAAGAAGAATTTAAAACATCATACCACAGCAATATACATGGACCCATGTTTATAGCAGCACAAAATTTGTAATGGCCAGATCTTGGAAAATGTCCATCAACTGAGGAATGGATAAAAAGATGTGGCATTTTCTACAATGGAGTACTACTCAGCCATAAAGAAGGATAAACTTGAGGCTTCTATAGGTAAATGGATACAATTTCAGATAATACTCATTAAGTGAACTACATCAGACACGCATGGGGAAACATCATACTATCTCACTAGGGTGAGAAGTTGAAAGAAACTATATACATAAAAGATATTTAAGGTAGTTCTACTGATTTTTCTGAGCTCACTGAAGAGCAAGGTTTGTGCTAGCATTGTTTGGACATTTAAATGCAGATGTCTTGTACTCTGAGTGACTGATTTGCAGGTAACAATGTACAATGTATATACCTTTGTCACACCCTAATTATTGTGCTTTGAAATTTTGTTTTATTTTCCTCTTTAAAATAAAAAAGTATTGTTTCAAAGAATTTAATTTAGAAGCAAGTCTTCAGTGACCCTCTCTACTTTAATCCCTGATTTAACAGAAGCAAACCAGTATTTCCAAAATGATTCTAGTAAGTAAAATGCATTTCATTTACTTAAGTAAAAAGTAATTTTAAAGGTATGCCATCTTCATGACATTACATTTTCTCTATTAATCCTGTATTTCATTTCTTCTTCATAATTAACATCATTTAGAGAGCTGAAAGTTTACTCATTCTAATTCAGATTTATCCATCACAATGACCTCACTTTACAAAATCACCCTAATAAAGTTATTATTTTAAATTTAAGGGGGTCTGGAGGGTCGCTGTTAAGATTCACACACACATACACACATGCGTGCGATATAAATTTTTAGAGATTTGATAGTAATTTGCTTCTTTTCCACAACCCTTAAATGCTTTTATCTATTTGTAAAAACTTTCTATTTTCTGTTTAAGAGAAGGTCAACTGCTTTTACTTCACTCCTCTAACATAATCATGAATAGAAATAAGAACCTTTAGCTCTTTACACTGACAAAGCCAGCAGTATGCTTCAGCCAATAAAGTAATTCGTTCATTAATGCTCTGATGAAGCAACCTTTTGTTAGCCCCTGAAAGATCAGAAATCTCACACTCTTAACTTCACAGTTTTCCCCTTTTGGCCATATGAACTTAGTTTTCTTGACTGCTTATTTAACAACTAAAACATTATCATTCAGAAATTCAATCTTCCACTCTAAGTAATTTAATAACAGATTCCAACAGCAGAAAGTTGTTTCTAGATGAAGCTACTTGTACTTCATTCAATTATATTAATTTGTTTTCCCATTGAGTCAATCTGTACAGAAATCTGTGCCATCTTCTATTAAGCAGCTAAAGAAACAACTCATATAATATTCTCAAAATGAAAAGCATAAATGTTCATTTATACAATCAGCACTGATCAATCAAGTATGGCAAGTCAGGTATGGAAAATATTAATATTGAGGAACTATTTTCAAGAAGATAGTGTGTAATCTACTAGCAGGTAATTTCTTACTGTTATGTTTTTTTGTTTTGTTTTGTTTTGTTTTGTAGTTCTGTATTGCGTGTACCCTTACGCCGCTTTGGTTTGTTTTGTGTTTTTCTCTTTTTCCTCTTAAATAAAAAAAAAAAAAAAAAAAAAAATTAATACACAACCCTAGCCCACAAGCAATTCAATTCAGCAAGTAAGAGAGACATTTAGAAATACTGCTGTAATGCAGCTTACAGTAGTATTAAATAGTATGAAAGATTTAATTAATTGAGCTTAGAGAGGATCTTTTCAATCTTCCATGAGGAGACAATTGAGACTAAATAAAAGGTAATGTACTTTAGGTTAGGTGAACAGCAAATAGACAAAGAAAGATGGACCAAACACCATGGTAAACTCAGAAATTTTAATTAAGTAAGGCAAGAATATAACATGCATAATAAAAAATTATTATGAAATAAATGTCTGTCAGTTCGTGAAGACCCATACATGTTCTGCTCTGGAAGCTTGACTTTATTCCAAGCAATGAGTAGTTATTAAAGAGTTCTAAAGAGTGATTTGGTACTCAGGTGTTTCTTAGAAAGATAACTCCTGAACTACCATAATTCCCCAAAGCTCCTATTTTCAGTAACTTTGGAATCCGAAAGTACATAAATTTTAGATTTTCAAACATGGTTCATACTCAGTATAACCATATGTTGTATGATGCTCACATAAATTTAACATTTTCAACAATGAGTGCTACTCAAAGAAAAAGACATGAATTAATACTTTCAATATTTATCAAAGTGAAAACCACTTCACAATATTAAGAAAACATCAGTTTCCATGAGTATTATAAAGTCATGCGTCAACAGATTTTAAGAACGGCAGTTAAATTTACCAGAATGCATTTAGAATTTATAAAATTTAACCCTAAAACTTAGCTCACTGTAGTCTCTGCTGTGAACATCCACATCCTGTCTGCCTGGCAGCCTTGTGTTCTTCGATCTCTTAGTCTGCCATCCTCCTGCCCTCTGCAAACACAGGCTACAGAAGAGACTGACACCCAGTCAACAGATAAACCACGGTTGTGATAAAAACTATCAAAGGACATACCAAGGGCACTTAACCCCCTGAGCGTTTTGAGTTGAGAAATGGTTTTACCTATGGTAGTAACCACTAGACAGGTTGTTGAAAGATATTTAAAAGTAAAGAAGGATTCTGGATGTTGTCATTAGGGAAAAAGAGAATATGGGATCAGAGTGTGACTCACAAGAAAATGTGGAATTATACTAAGGGATTTTTATGAAGCTGATGGTGGGGGCATAGGTGCTGTTTGTACATTCGTAACTTTCTGAGTAAAAATCAATCTTTTATGTGGAAAATTTCCAACACAGAGACAGGATAAACATCCCTGCACCTAAGTTAGCAACCACAACTATCTACTAACCCTTATTTACACTTTCTACTCCCTGCCACCCAACTCAATTATTTTTATAATTTTTAGATAAAACTTACACACCTTGAAATACATGCTTACACATACTCTTTCCAGTGTTTTTGTTTTTGTTTTTCTGAGACAGGGTTTCACCATGTAACACCAAGTAGTTCAGGCTGGCCTTGATCTTGTAGCAGTCCTCCTGCCTCAACATCCCAAATGCTGGGATTACAGGCATGTGCCACTATACCTGGCCAAGCATGATAGATTTTGAAGTGATTAAATGTACTTCAAAAATAGGAAGGTGCTGAGACATGGGATAATCAAGTGTCATAATAGAGTTTGTGAAGGTCTTTAATGTAATTAAAAAGATTTCTGCAATATATTTGATTAGCTAAAGTAGATTTTGTAGATATAGGAAGAAACAGTTACTGATAACATTAAAATCATGCTAAAAGGCTCTTACACATCTGTCTCCCCCTACACACACCTTCCCCCCACATCCCCACCTGATACCGTAGAATTCATTTTAACTTGCAGATCAAGTCTTTGAGGAGGCAAATTCATTCCCTAAATTCTAACTCAAGTCTGACTGGTGTCTTTACAAAAGGAGGAAATCCTGACACAAAGTGATACCATGTAGCACACACACTGAGGGAAGACCATGCAAGAAAAACTGAGAAGGCCTTGAAAGAAATCAAACCCACCAACACCTTGATTGTGAACTGCTAGACCCAGAACTCTGAGAAAATGATTTTTTTTGTTTTTAAAGTCACCTCGTCTGGGGCATTTTATGGCAGACCCAACACAATGATAAGTAAAATAAGAGTAAATCTAAAAATATCTACTTAAGGTTAACGATGTAACTCGCTGGCCACTCTCACCACTGTTGTCCAATACAATATCCAAAAATTTATCCAGAGATATCTAGCAAGAGAAAGAAATAAAAGAGATTCATATAGAACAGGAAGACATCAAGCTACCCTTATTCATAGACTTTCATGACTTGATCCTGTAGAAAGAAGACCCAACAGACTCTTAATCAGATTTAGTAATGTAGCAGTATACAAAAATTGACAGCAGTTCTGTATAACAATGAACACACTGAGCAAGAAAATAACATTCACAATAGTTTCAAAGAAAATTAATTAGCTAAGTATTAACCAAGAAGTGAAAGACCTCCACGATAAGAAGTATAGTACTATAAAAAAGAAGATCAGAGAGGACACCAGAAAGTGGAAGGCATCCTCTGCTCCTGGATAGGCAGAACCAATATTGCCAAAATGGTCACATTCCTAAAAATGACATAAAGATTTAATGTAACTCCAATCAAAGTATGAACAGCATGCTTCAAACAACTAAAAAAAAAAATCCTAAAATTCACATGCAACTAGAAAGATTCAGAATAGCAAAAATAATTTTGGGTAAAAAAGCAAAGCATGAGGCATCACAATCCCAGACTTTTTAATTACATTACAAAGCTACCATGACAAAAACTGCATGGTACTGCCACAAAAACAAACCTATGGAACAATGAACCAAAACTGAGATGCAGAAACAACCCCAGGCACACTTGGACACCTCAGCTTTGACAAAGGTGTTGTGTTGGTTCTTTTCTCTCATTGCTGAAATAAAATACCCAACACCCAAAATTAAGTAAAGAAAGGTTTATTTTCTCACAATTTGTGGAGAAGCACGGCAGGCTCATGGCAGAGGGCAACAGTTCATGGCAGCCAGAAGACACCAAAAGCAACCATAGCAAAAGGGGAGGAGCACCAAGAGAAGATTCTTTCTGTCCCTTGTATTTGATACATATACACCCTATTTACAGTGCCACAAGTAGAGTAGCTAAATCTTATTTTTTGTTTTGCTTTGGTTTTTAAGTCAGGGTCACACAATGTAGCCCAAACTGATCTAACAGCAATCCTCCCAAGTGCTAGGATTACAGGCATGCACCACCATGCCTAGCTAGCAGTAGCTAAATCTTGGAAGTGGCTACCAAAAGATAAATGGGTAATAAAAATGTGGTATTTATATGTGATGGAAAACTACTCAGCCATAGAGAAGGGTGTGCCTTGAGACCATAACAGTGAGATAACTCAGACATGGAAGCTTAAATATCACATGATTTCTTGTATAAATAATTTAAAGAACAGAATAAAAGATAATAGGAAATAGAAGATAGCCTTTTGCAAATGGGAAGGGATTGAAAGATGGGAGGAGAACTAAAGAGAATTAAGATGCAATACATATATTTACCAACTTCCCACAATGAATGTATTCATTTTGCATCACAAACATGAACTAAGAAAATATCATTGGTAACATTACCAAATACACTTCTGACAGAATCAATTACTACTTGAAGAGGTGAGTCAATGGGGAAAAAGACAAAGCAATTTCAAATATTTGGCTAATACAGAATACAAAAAGGTTAGTAAGATGGCACTCACAAAGGCTTACTGGTTTGTTTAGTTTTTTAAATAGTGGAAACTGAAAGTGTTTAAATGAGCAAGTGTAAAGAGTGAAGCTCAATATACAAAGAGGAAATAATCGACAGTGTAAGGGACTCAGGAAGAAAGAAAGGAAAGGAACAGAACCTTAGATAGAAAGCAGTACTAACCATATTTTAACACTAAGAAAAATAGGACAGATGGTGGGAAACTAAGGCACACCACTGGATGCTCCTGCTTTTACTGAAAAATGTGGTGGCCCTTTTTGTAGAAAGGAAAGGATCATACTAGGTACAGAGTGAGTGAATATTGAAATAGTGACAAAAATGAATGCAGCAGACTTCCAAGCAATATTAGCATCAAATTATGAATAATTTGTGTATTTATGCATATATAAACATACACACACACACAACTTCTAGGTAACCTTCTAGCGTATTACTCAGCTGGCACAGGGCTGAAAGGATCACATAACTGAGGTAACTAGAAGCAGTGGGACAAATAGACAAAAGGGAAACTCAGCATAGGGAAAATAAACAGAAAAGATTCAGTTAACAAGAGATTCGAAAAACAGTGAAAGCTGATGAATAGAAGATGCCAGGGCTAAAATTACAAATAAGCTGGGTAGAATAGTTATAACAGGAATTGCTAATCAAGCAGTGTTGAAGGATACAACACATTTATATGCATGATTTACTAGGTAGGACAGTTATTAATACCTTAATTCTAATAAGAGTTAATTAATTTGGGTAGACTACCACAAGAACTGGCACAAGAGTATGCTCCCTTCTAAAACAAAACAAACAAAATGTGTGTGTGTGTGTGTGTGTGTGTGTGTATAGATACACATAAGACTCCAATGTTTCTTCCCAGAACAAAACAATGCATCAAAAGACAGCAGATGACAGCTAACGAGGGGTGCAAACTAACCAACACTTGTTTTACATGTACTAACTTTTTTAGTTCTCATAATAATCTGTTAGGAAGGATACAGTAATGATACTATTATGACAAAACAAACATAAGGAAGCTTTTAAGATTTACCCAATTTTGCTGTCTTAAATAACTATTATAGAAAATGTTAAGCCATCGAAAATCTAGGTAAGATGAGTTCACAATACAAAAGATATCCAAATAGAGTAAGATTTCAATTAAAAGATTTATACAATGTGGACCATAAGTTCAGTCTCAAAAATAACCGATGAGATGACATGTAAAGTCTTCCCACAGAAATTTCATTCCGAAACGATCCATCAAAATCTTTCTTTTTCGCTACCATGGAAAAAAAGACATCTTCAAAACTAGGAAGACCGCAAACTGGCAATGCGTCTGCCTTACAACGGATTGGTAGTCAGTATCTAGGTATTTAGCCTTTGACTTATGTTGGGACAAAAGAGTGAGACTTCTTGGACCTTAAAACTCAGTATCTTCTTTTCTCCTCGACATGAACTTAAGGCCAAGACCTAAGAAGAGCTGTAATTTCAGTGAAGGTGTCCCAGACAAGAAAAATAAAAAGGCACAGGCTTGGGAGCAACAACAATAATCATTAGTCAATGATTATGATTATTGCACACAGAACACACAAAAGAGTCTAATTTTAGATTTAACGGAAGCAAGGCTGCTTAATACAAAATCTGTATGTAAACATCAACATTTTGGGCTGGGGATTTAGCTCTGCGGCCTAAGCGCCTACCTGGCAAGTGCAAGGTCATGAGTTTGATCCCTGGTACCAAGAAACTAAAAAAACTTAAATATTAAAAAATAAAAATATCAATGTTTCTCAAACTAGCACTTGTAACCAATAATTACAAAATGTGTTTTTATAAAAATTCCCTGTTCACAACAGTAACAAATCAAAAGACTACTTTTGTAAAGACCAAAAGAATATCTAGAAACAACAGTCATCCAACATAAAGATGACAAATTCCCATACTGTAAACTTTAAATTCAATGAGATTCCAATCACAATTCCAACAAAACTTGGAGATTGATTTTTGTTAGATTTTCTCTGAATGAAGGTGAGATTTGATAAGTTGCCCTGAAAGTTTCATTAAAAGAGAATTTACATTAATAGATATCAAGACATAGCAAAACTGCTACAGTTAACATAACATGGTAATAACACGATGTAGACCAAGCCAATAAGGCTACGGCACAGAACAGGCACTCTACGGTAAACTCTTGTGGTAAATCTGAAACTTTGGAAATAAAGTTTAAAACAACACACAAAGAAAAGGTATTTACAATGCACACTCCCCAAAAGAGGATGGACAGTCAGTAAATTATCTGATATCTAAATTATAAGGAAAAAACATTGTCATGATCAAGATAAAAGCCAAAATCCAACATGAGAAAAAGAAAAGTAAAGGACAGGAAAAATATGCACTAAGTAAAAAACTACAATGCTTAAAAACCAGGCAGATATGTTCAACTTTATTACAAAGCAAAGTAATAAAAAACAAAACCTATGAAATGCCATTTCTCATCCTTCAGACAGGCAAAAACTGAGGTCCAAATAAAATTAAATGTTGATCAACACATAGGGAAACCCATCGGTGGGTACTAAGGAGTGTCTCCACTGAGGACCAGGCTGAGCAGTATCTGGAAAGACGAAGTGGCAAACTAAGTCCTGCGATTCAAGTGTCTGTTCTAAATCAGATTACACATGATTTAGTACAAGCATTACCATATTACTTGCCAAAAGATAGAACCTAATTATCTCTCAGCATAAAACTGACCTTTACTTATCAAGGAAAAGTAAACAACAGTTATAAGAAATAAACTAAACTTACATGTATAAATATCAATATACCTAGACATAAGATAGCATAAGATTTTTTCAGGCCATTTTAACTCTACATGGTTTACACGTGGAAAAACAACAGCAGAATGGCCACAGGGAATTTAGGATACTAGGTACCTCTCAAGGAGGGAGCAAGTTAGGGTGTTGGGAAAAAAAGAAAAGCATGTAAGGCAAAGGTTAGCATCTATTTGACCTTGAAGGTAGATACAAACATTTGTTACATTATTTTCTGTACTTTTATATGTTTGAATGATTTCATTATTTATGTAAAATTTCAGACACTAATATAGTAAACTTACTGATAATGGACAGCAAGTCCACCAGGTACAATAAAAGGAAGTAGGAAGCAGGAGAGAAACAGGAGGTTTTTGTGACGGCAAAAAGACATTATACACCATGAAGATAGTAACTGAGTTGACATGAGCGCCTGCTGAGGCAAACTGCTGAAAGGCAAGCCTCAGTCTCCCGGAGAAAGCAGAAAAGCAGGCCATCAGCCAGACTACTTGTGTCAGGAGGCCCACGGTAAAGTACTTTAGTCCACTGGCTCAGGCTGGCATTCCTGTGATTCTCAGCTGAACCTTGAATCTAATGGGTCTAAGACATTCTAGAAGATAATGTAAGAAGCAGAGTATATTGCCAGTTCATAGAGAGCTTATTCAGCGTGAGAGCTAAGATACACACAGAAAAATTTAAAAAGGGAAAACAGCGCTTAACATCTAACAAGCGTGACTGCAATTCAGAAGAACCCATCAGGCTGCAGTGCAGTTCAAACTGAGCAGCAAATAAAAAGAAGTCAAAAGTGACAAATACTAGTGTTCCAGGCAGAGAAAAAATGGTAGCAAAAAAATGCAGACCTCTGAGAAGCAAAAAAAAGTGTTAAACATTTCACAATATTTGAATCTTACTAGAAAAATAAAATACTTTGACAACAGAAGCCCTAACAGTCAAATTCCCCCAACACTGGAAAATGATCCGAAATAAACTCACAATACAGACCAATTCCTGGCTATCAAAAAACATACACATTAATTTCAAATTCCAAACAAGATTTTCAAGCATTACGGATTATAACCAAGACCTACACAAACAAAACCCTCACTGTTCTTCACAGAAAAATGAGACTCAGAAAGGCACCATCCATTGCACACGGCTCTACTACGAGAATCTCTGAACGGCATCCCCTTCCCTCCTGTTTTCTTCTACTGACCAAACTGCAAAGGTGCACAGCAATGACAAAAAATGGAAAGGCTATTTTTAGTGTATAAACACATAAAACGCATCTAAAGAGCCAACTTAAGTCTAGAAACTAGGTGACAGAATTCAACTCACTCCCACAATAGTTCAAATCAGACCTTCACTTCTGGAACTTAACTAAATCTGTGTGTTATCAGGTAAGGCCTTGGCTACCCATCTATCTTAGATCAAGGAATCCTTCAACCGTTTAGCCACACGCAAAAAAAATTCAAACCAGTGCATCTCTGCTACTTTATGAAAATTAACACCCACTCTGTTTAGGGAAGTTAGAGCTACATTAGAATCCCACCATTCCTTCCTTCACAAAGACTACACACACTCACACACACACATACACACACATAGAGAGAATTTCAATGTACGTATGTTATCTCCTCCCACCTACAAAGAGCAGCAATCATACAGGTTCTGACAGAAGCTGGCACTGTCCTTAAAGTATATCTCTCATCCCTGGTGAATGAAGAGTCTTCTGGTCCTCTTGGTAGAAAACACTGGAGAAGAAATGGGGAAGGTGGGTGAATGATCAATCACAGCACTAAATCTACTCTATCAATCTTATTTCCCATACTATTTCTCCTTTCTATCACCATGAGTTTTTAGGTTTCAGCCTCATTTAGTATACACCAATATTGAGATCCACCAAAAGAGCAAAGAATTAGAACCACTCCTGGCTACTTGAGCTAGAACATCATTACCAATATATTAATATATTCAGCTAATATATTATTATTGGTCTGTCTCCCGCCCTTAACTCTTTCACTGGCAGAACCAATTGGTTGTATATGAGTTTTTGGCTCATGTTAGCAAAAATCTTCTGTTAAGGTTATAATCCTTTTCTTCCCAGTTTTACTATGAAAAGGTATAGCATGAAATAATCTGCCTTCAGATATAAGTCTAGAAGCAGTGACAATTGTGGGAAGGGATATGAGGAAACTGGCTTTTCCTTGCAACTAACTATCCTAAGCAAGGGTGTTTCAGGTCAAAGAAGGGTAACTTCCACCACCAAGAGACAAGTCTGGAGTTCAGACCTGTATTATTATGTGTACATAAATCTCCATATAAAGAAATTTAACTAAAAATTATTAGCACACAAAAGTATAAGTCATCCAATTCAAAAAATATTTATGTACTGTTGTTGCATCTTCCCAAATTTTCCTAAAATTAGACAATACTTTTATTTTTTACTGTACACTTTGTTAGTAGTAAACAGTATAATTTCTACACACTAAGATCAGACAGTATAATGATACTTAAAGAGGAACTGAATTTATGCCTCTAGAGGGCAGCATTTCTCATAGATATGACAAGTTTGAATGAAAACAATTTCACTGTCCATGTTTAATGAAGGATAAAAAATTTAAGCAATTTTGTTTCTTGTAAGATGTCTCAGAACTGTCAATATGTTAATGAGCACTGTGTTAATATATTATTGTTCAATACAATAATGACCTACTGAGTTTAATCTTTAAGAGGCCATTATACTAATGAATAGTGTTTCTTTTACTTACTTAATCACAGAACCTTCCTTGACAGACTATCTCTAGTGACTATCCCACAAAATACCCTTTGGAAACAAACTACTAAGTAAATTCTCTCAAGATGTTTCTTTATAAGTAGATCTTACTCTTCTGATTTTTAAAACGCATTTTTTTGTTTTGTTTTGGTCGGGGTTTTTTGGTTTTGGGGGTTTTTTGCTTTGGTTTCTGCTGTACTGGAGTTTTTTTCCTTTTACATCTGTCATGTAATTTCAACTAGATGTTTAAAAGGTAGTTTCTATCATAAAAGCTTCTGCTACATTAGGAATTTTAAAAGAAGCAACTTCCATTGTATAATATACATTGAAAACAGTGTTGACAGCTTTCTGAAGCAGACTAGGAAAAGCATCACGAATAAAGCTGCTAAAATTGCTTAGAATATGCATGCCAGTGATACGAATCCTAGCCAATTTATGGAAATGTTAAAATAGAAGTCTATACAAATCCCTCGTGCTCTTTGTTCACTGGCTCTCTATGATTTCACAAAGAGTTACTACTATACAGTTAACTCTGATTCAAATAAGGAATGCTTTTCAATATTCAATGAAACACAAAAACACTATACTCTCTCTTTCTCACTTTTACCTTGTGTATGCAAAATATAATTTGAAGCTCCAAAGAAAGGTAAATTTTATTTATGCCATGCCTGCACAAATACAGGAATTTATGTTGAAATATAAAGTTTTCATAATACAAGTTAATGGTTTTATACTTTTTTCTACCATGAATCTATATGCATACATTTTAATTACAATTGAGGGCTATACAAACTGGCTGTGAAAATGACAAAAATTAATAGATACTAACACACTTGAGTTGTTTTTCAGTTTACACAATATCTTTTTGAATTTGAGGTTAGTAATCACAAGTTGATGTGAGAGTGAATTTGCTTAACTTGACTAGGACAGTTTTAAAACTGATACGCTTTTGCTTCAAAGTCTAATGAGTTCTACTAAAACATGCAAACCAGTTTTATTAATTTGGATGCACATATTAAAGGGAAAAAATTTAGAGTACTGAATTCAGATAACGAAAAACATGTAAGTCTGGTGTCATTTAGGTATGTGAATCTACTGTTCAAACCCTAAATATTAATCTAAATAAAGCCTAAGTATTTCTGATGAAAATTTAGTGCCCAAATTGAAATGTAAAATTCTTTCAGTTTTCAGAGATCTGGTATCAAAAGGGATTCTAAGATATCAGTATTTTTATAGAATCTATATTGAAATACTAGTATCTTAGACCAAGTTCAATAAAATATAATTAACTTTCTTTTTACGTTCCTTACGTTAGTGAGGCTACAGAAATTTTTAAATAACATGTATGAGACTCAAACAAGTAAATTTTCTGGCCAAGACAAACTGAAAGTGAACAAAATTGTGTTCTTACAAGAATATACTCCTTCAAAGCTTATAATCAACTACAAAAAGTAACCATGCAACTCTCATTACAAGACACATTATAGCCCACAACACATAGTGAACAAATCCCTCTGATGAGTTTATACTCATCAGAATATAAACAAGTACAGTATCTCGATTTTGCAGCATTTATATTTGGATGGATAAAAATACAAAAAAGGGCAAACTTCAGTGTTATGATAGCTTAAATAGTCTTTTACAAAAACTAAAACTGAAGAGATCTGTTCTCTAAAAAATTATAGAGTATAACATCAAATATAAATAGCAAAATTAGACACTTATTAAGAGCAAAGATGCAAATCACACAAAAGCAAAATAGTGAATGTATAATAGTTAAATGCTCCAATTCTGCCACAGGGATAGGCACTCATATACTATCTCTACTTCCTAAGGACACCATACTGTCTGACTAACCTAAGCAACAGAATAGCAACAGAACAGTACTTTGTATGTTACTGAGCTGAATTCTAAATTGCTAAGGAACAGAAACAAGCCTTATGCATCCTGATACTTTCCACAGAAGTCCAGGAGTATCCTTTACATACTAAATTTATATTCCTTAGACTTTCCCTATAGAATTTAAAATGTTTAACGTTACTCATAATTTTAGGAGTACTTCTTACATATTAAATTTATATTCCTTAGACTTTAACTATAGAATTTATAATCTTACTGATCATTAAGGTTTATTAAGAGTAAAAACAATCAAATCATCTTCAGAATTTAAATAAAAAGTATCAGAAATTTAAATTCAAAGAAACATGAAACATATAAGATAACTATAGTCAAGAAATTAAACAATTCATCCATGGCTAACAGACTTGTAAGAAAGGTGCCTCTACTCAATATAAAGTAATTGTCTCTGCAAAGATAAATAGTGTTAGGACAGTTAAATTCCACATTCAAAAGAATAAAACTGACCCCCAAACTCACACCACACACAGATACCGCTCCAAATGAATCAATGACCTAAACATAAGATATAAAATTTTTAAAAGAAAACCTAGGGATAAATCTTTGTGATCTTGGATTTAGCAATGGATCCTTAAATATCCTTGTGCACTGCTGCTGTGAATGAAAAAAGGTTTAGCCACTAGGGAAAATAGTGTGGCAGTTTCTCAGTAAGTTAAACATTGAATTACCATATGACCCAGCAATTCTATTCCTAGGTACATGCCCAAAAAAATTGAAAATATACATGTATGGCAATGTTCACAATTCAGCTTTATTAATAACAGCTACAAGGTAGAAATTACCCAAGTACTCATCAACAAATAAATGGATCAACAAACTGTGTTCTATGCATACAATACAATGTTCTTTAGCCTGAAAAACGAACAAAGTTCTGATACTTGCTATAAGACAAATGAACCTTGAAAAATTACATAGTCAGATACAACAGGACAAATACTATACAAACTGACTTATATAAAGAATGTAGAATAGATAAATTCGTAAGACGCAAACTAGAGGTGACCAAGAGATGGAGAAAAAAGAATGGATAATTAGTCTGTTCGGAATGATGGAAGTTTTAGAAAGAGTGGTGATGAGTGCATAAAACTGTGGATATACTTCATACACCGAATTACACACTTAAAAGTGATTTAAGCCCAATGCAGTAGCACACACCTATAATCCCAGCTGCTTAGGAGGCTGAGCTAGGAAGATCTTAAACTCGAGGATAATGTGAGTCACTGAGCAACACCTGTCTCAAAATAAAAAACAAAAAACTACATTTAAAACATTTACAAATAAAAAGGACTGGAGAAAGCTGGTCAGGCCCGAGAGGCTGAAGGACTATATTTGCAGATGAGGTCCCTGAAAGCACTCAGAACAGACATTGGTAACAACAGCAAGCAGCAGCAAGCATCTTTACGGTATGGCTTGTCCGTATCAGCCATCATCACGCACAGGCACTAAACAGCAGGGTTAAGTCCTAACAACACACCCTCAGACACCCTGGGCTTTGAAGCAGTTCTGAAGCGGCTCCCCACCTCCCTCCCCTTCTAAGGCTGGGGAGTGTCACTTTCTGTGAGCGCTCCACTGTACCCTGCCTGGTCAGAGGCTACCCCTAGTGGCGTCTCTAAACAGCAGTCATTTTCCTGGCCAGATGCGACTCCTCGTCGCACCCCATGCACCATGGCTAACCAATGCGATGCCTGTCATTCCCTGCAAGAGGACAGCTTCAGTCCTGAAATATGACGCGCCACATGGTCAGCTGTTCAGCCGCACTCACATAAGTCTTGCCGTAAGTTGGCACCCACAACGGTCAGTGCTTTATCAATCCATCCAGGTCTGCACAAGCAGGCAACCAGAGCATCAGCCTCTAAATAGCCCAACTGTCTGTGCAAACACATAGCGGGCATTTTTTATGTATCGTAAGTGTCCACACAGCCTGCAACTCTGCCTATTGGCTTACTTGGCCATTTCAGTTTTAAACAGAGGATTTCTGCATTAGGCTAGACAGCGACTGCTGTCCACTGCAGGGTTGTGTCACAGCAGGACCCATCAATATGCCCGGTGTCACCTGGGGGGGTCCCCCTGTTCCTGTTGCATAAGGCTGGCATCTCGTATCATTTCCTGTGCTATACACGTCTCTAGTCCCAATACCACTGCCAGTGTATTGCCAACACATGAAGATAGAGACCTGGGTCACTCTACTCTTGGGACAGAGGTCCACACACAGACACAGCCCTTACTACTACTGTCTGCTGCCCTACGATACTTCCAGGGGCATGCAAAGCAGCATATACCACTACTTCTCAGAGAATACTAGCTTTTGGCTTCTTTTGCAACTGTGACCAAAATCCAACAGGGTGTTCCACTTCCTTTGTTTTTGCCATAGGTCCCAACCAAACCAAACATCCCAAACAGACTGTTAGGGTAAATGGCAGGGAAGGGTCAAGAACTCAGGGGCTCCTATCTGCACAACTGCCCTCTTCAAGTCCTACAGAGTGGCTTCTGCTGCGTCTGCCCAGTCCCACATTGCTCCCTTCCAGGTCAGTAGCTGGGTGCAGTATAAACATTTGCCAAAAGCACACTAGGCCCAGGTATGCGTGTACAGGTAGGTGTCTGTCATGAAACTGGAGTATGCCTGGCTTTTACTAATATGGCATGGGGAATCACTGCCATCTTACCCCGCCACAGCCTGTGTCCTGCGGCAGCATGTGGGCTCCCTGTGCTTTCGTTTCTTGTGCTTCTTGGATTCTTCCCTTAGCTCAGCCTCCCAAGCTGCTCTGAAGGTGACTACAGGTACCAGGGCAAGGCCAGAGGAAGCATGCTGACCATCCTAGGGCTCTCCCTTGCCATCAGGCACTGTTTCCACAGTGTCTCCTCTTCCTGAGGAGACACTCACTTCATATTCTGCCAACTGTATGACTTGCTGGGGCCAAAGGGCTGATTCTCATAAATGAGGTCCCCAAAGAAAGCACAGAAAGTAGACATCGGCAACAACAGCAAGCAGCAGCAAGGGTCTTTACTGTCTGGCTTATATATATCAGCTGTCATCACACACTGACATTCTTGCATGCTGACTTAGCCGTGTCACACACGCATATTTTGTCTATGCTAAGTCATGCTCATGTAAGTGTGCCCCACTGTTCACAGCACCAAACAGCAGGGTCATGTCCTGACAACACATCCTGAGACACCTTGGGTTTTGAAGCAAACCTAAAGCAGCTCCCCCACCCTCAGCTCAGTGGTAGAGTTCCCCTCAATTCAATCTCTAGATACTTGTTTCAGCAATGGGAAAAGTAACTACAACACTATCTTAAATGAGAATCTTAAGATGCTTTATTTAATAGTCCATAGTAGGATATCCTCTGAGTTTAAACAATAATGCACTGCATGTCACCATAAGTTGTTTTAACAAATGACCTGACAGGTCAACATTTTTCAAAATCATACTCAACTAACATTAAACGACCATGTGTCAATCAACAAGTTGTAAAATAAATACAAATAAAAATGAGCAAAAATGTTTACAAACCTTAACTTATAAGCATATTTCCTCAAAATATCTTAATGCCTCTAAAAGCGAGGTAATACAGGGGATACTGCACAGCACATGTATGAACAAACTTATTACACTTTTATCCCTACCGCCACAATCTAAAACAATCTTTAAGCAATGTATATATCAGTGTTTCTCAAACTTTAATCAAACTAAAATCAGGATCACCTGGAGGGCTGGTTAAACAAACAACTGCATCTGGGTGGACCCTGGGAAATCTGCATTTCTAACCAGTTCAAGGTAAGGTTGATGCTACTAATGGTAGGGGGACCATGATTTGAGAACACTAAAGTCAAGACACATTTATGGATAGTATGAATGAATGATTCAAAGCTACAACATAGTCTAAGAACAAGGTGCTTTAATGCCTTACTATAGTTAAAAGCTCATATATCCAGAAAATGATGGCTTAAAATAATGATCCATGACTTTTCCAGGCTTCTAGGAACTATAAATATGAAGCTACAATGACTTCAGGGACTTAAAGTATATTGTACAAATAAAAGCAAACACATGCATTAGAAACAAATGAGCAGAAAACACTTTAAGTATTTTGTAAGTATTGTGAGGCCTAATCAAATGGATGGCCAACCTACCTGCCACATGGAAGTGAACTGAGAGAACACAAGATAAAATCACGGTTTCTGTTAAGAATATTTTGAGACCAAGAGATGGAAGGAGGTAGGGAGACATAGAAGGAAAAAGGATGGAAAAGTAACTAAGATGTGTTATATACATGAACTAAATCCTCATAATGATATAACAAAAATTTTAAGAAGAAAAATTTGAGATCACTACACTAAATAGACAAAGAAGTGATCCAACTATTTGTATATCCTACACTGGAAATGGTGGTACATGCCTACAATCTCAGCACTCGGAAGGCTGAGGCAGGAGGATCACTGCAAGTTCAAGGCCAGCCTGGGGGACATCATGAGTTCAAGTCCAGCCTGAGGTACATAATGAGACCCTGTCTCAAAAAAAACAAACAAAAAAAAATCTATAACCTATGAAAGACTATCTAATGTCCCATCGAAAATACCAATTACACCCATATTGACACATACCATAAAATAGTCAAAAATCAGGAGTCCGTTTGTTACTGCTATATCATAGCATCAGAGGTACACTTAGAAATGTTACAGGGTTTGTCATTGAAGCAACTGATCTATGAATTAAACTGAGTTCTCCTCTGCCTAGAGTAGCAACTTCTGCCTCCGTACCCTAAAGTACTGAGGATATGAGAGTAACAGACTTTCCAAGACACAATCATTAAGTAACATTCTCAACATTCATGAAAGGGTGACATATAAACAAAGATGTTCACTGCAGCATTTATTCATACTTACAAAAAATTGGAACAATTTAAACAGTTGTAACAGATCTCACCACTTGGTAGAAGGGTTATAATAATAAATGAGTTAGAGGATAAGCTTTACTGCTCAGTTCTACTCAGAACTAAGAGAACTTTCATCTGGAAAGGATTCGCCCCACTCTTCAAGTGAACTTGTATGAGTCCATCTGAAGCACTAAATATCTAAGAGCTTAACTGCTAACTCAAAAGCATATGTACTTTATTTTATAAACACTGTCAAAATGCCTTCCAAAAGGGCTGCATAAGTATACTCAATACTTTAAAAGTAACTCCTCCTGCCCACATTCAAAAACGTAAGTTTTATCAACTCTTTTCATGTTTATGAAAGATAACATTTTTTACTTATCTGTTTTCACAGCAAGTTTAAAAAAAAAAAAAAAAAAGGGAAGGAGAGAGGTGCAAGAGTACTGAAGTCCCTCCAGTCAGAAGACAAACCTCATATGGGCCAAGGGCAGAACTAGATTTTCCTTAACTAAAAACATACTAGGAAACAAGTGACATTTGCCTAAGGCAATTAAGGAAAATTCAAGACAATGATTGTAAGAAAATAATGAAATTTTTATGTTTGTACTCACTGAAATCAGTCTATGCTCTTTTATGCTTAAAAGTATGAGTAATCAAAGCAAGGCATGGTAGTATACAACTATAGTCTCCACACTCAAGAGGCTGGGGCAGGAGGAAGTTCAGTTGTAGGCCAGCCTGTGCTGCTCAGTGAGTTCCAGGCCAGCCTAGCGGGTATAGCAAGACCTTCTCTCAAAACAAAAAAGGTGTGAGCAATCAAATTCTAACTGCTAAGTGGATATGTTACATTTCTGTTTTGTTTTGTTTTGTTTTGACAAGGGGTTTTATTATGTTGCTCAAGTTGTTCTCAAACTCCAAACAGCAACCTTCTGTTTCAGGATCCTGAGTAACTGGGACTATCAATTTGTATCACCATGTCCAGTTACATATCTTTTTTTTTTTTTTTTTTTTTTTTTTTTGTCTTTTTCCTTTTTTATCGGTACCGGGGATCAAACTCACGACTGCCTGCTTGCAAGGCAGGCACTTATGCCACTGAGCTAAACCTCCAGCCCCCTAGTTACACATCTTTTGACCCAGTCATTTCACTTTGGAGAAATTATCCTGCACAAATATTGGCACACGTGAAATAACATCCATGCAAACATATTCACTGCACTACTAAGAGCAGAACTGCAAACAATCTAAAATATCCCTCTCTAGGGCAATAGTTTCAAGACTAGTGGCATACCCATCACAACAAAATGAACAATACCACTGTGGAAAACATGACAAAGATCTCAAAGCCATAAAGTGCAATAGCAAGTAGATTATTGGCTGCTAGAAGATGAGAGTTCTGATAATAAGCATTCAGCTTCTCTTTTGGGTGATGAAAATGTTCTCGAATTAATGATAGCTGCACAACTCTTGGAAATATACCTATTAAAAAATCATTAAATTGTATACTTCAAAATAGTGAATTTTCAGGTATGTGAATTATCTCTCTGTGTGTATGTGTAAAATAGATTGCAAAAAGGAAAAAATAGTTAAAAGGTAACTAAACTGGTTTACCAATGAGTACATAATCACCAGCAATGTTAACACTGCTATCCCAAGCCAAGAAGCACTGTTCAGATGAGTTCACTCCTGAGACCACCACTCAGGAGTACCCAGGCAAACAAAGACCCAAAGAGTTGAAAGGCTCAATTTAATATGCAAAGACTTAAAAGGACTGTTCACATGCTGAAATGTCTGCATAGGAGAGGAAGAAAATTAAGACAAAAAAAAGTAATCTATTTTTTTGTTTTATTTAAAATGAAGCATTCACAAAGAAATTCAACACAAGTTTTCTATTGGTTATCTCAACTGAAGTGAGGACAACCTATAGTCTCCAACATCTTGTAGACATTTCCAACTCTCTAACAATGACACTGCCTTAATAATGAAGATGTATAAAAATACATTTACCTTTCTAATGTAATCATGGAAATATTCTGAGACACTAACACCCAAATCTAAGACTTAACTACTTGTGAAACTCACATCACTGCTGTCTTTAACGGGAAAAAAAATACCTGCTTTGTCCAAAATGGAAGCCCCTAAAGAATAATTAAAATGACTACACTCAAATGGAGATGTTCTGTGAGAATAAAAGGACTTCAAAGACTTAAAATAACCAAGTGTATGATCCTCAGTGAGCTTTCATAGTTTATAAATTACATGATGAGTGCCAGTATTTAAACATGCTATATTAAGCACAATACATTAATATCGATGTCACCTTTTCTAAATACAGCTACAAGAAAGGCTAGCTATCTGACAAGCTGTCCAAGACAGCCGTGAAATGAGCTTTAGGGGGCCTCACCTGAGCCCTCCCTGGCTTCCCTTTCTTTATGCTCTAGGAAGCAAAATTTCCCAGGTGCTCTCTCCACTGGAAAACACTGCACACACCAAGAAGTATAAAACAAGCAATGAGGGTAAGTGCCTTGGAGGGAAGTTGATCACGTTCCCTAAAATTCAGACAGTACTATGAATCTGTAACAAGAAAAACTGAGAGGGGCATATTCTGAGACTTACGGTGATTCTCAATGAGAGGTTGAAAAATCCCTTAGCATCCTAAAAACTTTTAGGAGCTTAGAATTTCTAGTGGAAAGTTACCTGTGTATGGCCCTCAAAGACAGTAAGTTAGAAAGTGGGCGAGGAAGTTATGCAAGCACATACAATTTAGGAGACAGAACAGAGGTCACAAACATTCCAGAATTGTGTTCAGAAAGAATCAAGGAGAGGGGCTGGGGATTTAGCTCAGTGGCATAAGCGCCTTGCAAGCTGGCAGTCGTGAGTTCGATCCCTGGTACCGATAAAAATGAAAAAGACAAAAGAAAAAAAGAATCAAGGAGAATCGTTCTATTTACACACTAAAAAAAATACCTAAGAAACTAAAATCCCACTAATAATGATGAGATCTAAGGAAAAATACATGTATTAAGAATTGCCTGTCACAACCTTTATTTCCTCTCAATTTTAAAATACCACAAAAATGCAAACTAATCTCAAAAGTAACAAAAAAGAAAACCTGCCAAATGTAGTCCTAGCTACTAAGGCAGAGGCAAGAGGATCGCAAGTTTGAGGCCAGCCTGAGCAAATCTGACCCTGCCTCAAAAAGAAGAGCAGAAGATATAGCTCAAAGCTCCCCTCTCTAGGTTATTGATTCTAATATTGATCGCCAATATTAGAGAGAAGGAGGGAAAAAAGGACACAACAACAACAAAGGAAAACAGACATTCAGTGACTGCCAGGGGTTAAGAGTGCTACAAAGAGGAACAGGTTGAGAAAGAGCATAAGGAATCTCTTGAGAGTAAACAAAATATCTGGACTGTGGTGGTTTCGTAGGTATATACAGCTGTGAAAATTCAACAAGTCACACACTTTAAATGGAAACAATTTATTGGATATAAATTGTATCTTAGTAAAGTGACTAAAAAGGGGAGAGAGGGAAGGAGGGAGGTAACAAACAAAGCATACCAAATAGCCTGCCAGTCTGTTCATATCCACTGCCAATAGAATGGAAATAATATTGGATGAATAGCAAAAAAAAAAAAATCTAATTTTGAGATATAATCTAAGAACTTCAGGGAACTCAGCTATTAAAGAGAGTAGAAATATGAATAAAGTCTAAAGTCTAATAAAAAAATAATTAAAAAAATAGCACATGCTGTCAATTTACAGAATATGTATTTAGATGGCAATGGAAATACCTAGCACTTCTACAACTCATTTTGTGCCAGGTACTATTCCATAAAAATATGCAAGAAATAAACGGACAAATAACAAAGACAGATTAGAACTATGATCAAAGTTCCAGGCTCCAGAGCCAGACTACTCAGATGCAACCCCAGCTCCAGTGCTAACTAAAGGTGGAACCTTGAGCAATTTAAGTTCTCTGTGCCAAACCTTCACTATAAAATGGGGTATTTAACATCAATACATTACTACGTCACTACAAAAGACAGTGCCTGTCGCACACTAAGGACTCAAATGTTGCTCTCACTTTATTTCTATAATCCTGGCATAATAACATGTACTCCCGAGAAAGGTAACCTGCGGTAGACAACATCAGAGGACACTAAAAAGCCCATAACTTTCAACCTTAAAATCACAGCTCATCTGACTCTCTTCACATCAGTCTCTAAATTCTTATTTACCAGAATTCAGTTCCACTAAGTCATTTAATCTTTAATAAAACATAACTCAGGGTCAGGGTCAGCAGTGTAAATGCCTGCTTGGCAAACATGAGGTTGTGAGTTCAATCCCCAGTACCAAAAAATAAAGATTAGAAAAATAAAACATAACTCAGCATTTGGCATTTGCATATAACTTTTAACAAACTTCTACAAAAGCACATAATTAAAATTTCTGAAAAGGGCATAGATCCATATACATAGTAATAGATACAAATATTTAAAATACAATGAAAAAAAGTTTGTGCAAACATTTTTAAAAGCTAATATCCCAACTGGAGGCTTTTATAGGTAAATGGATCAACTTGAGAACATACTCATTAATGAAATAAATAAAGACACATGTAAACATCATATTATTTCATTATTGAGATTGCTGTGAAAAATAATTAAACAATGCATATAGAAAGCCGAGTCCAGTACCTGACACTGTAAGCATTCACTAAATGGTAATGATGATCATAACAATGATTGCCAAAATATTAATTTCTCAAATCATAAAGTGTATTCTTCTAGATGCATAGTCTCTCCTTTCTTGTTAATTTATTTATAAATAAATGGGGCAGCTTAAAAGAAGCTAGTAGCAAATTCCTCACTTCTGACTGCCATCTTTCTCTCCCACTCCTGAGCAGCTTCCATTACCACCAATACTTAGGAACATATACATTCATTTTGTTTGGTACCAAGTGTACAGAGTGAACCAGAGGCCTTATTTAACAGTTGAATGACAGTCCAGTAAGACTGATCTATGCATTCATCTTTCCAAGAAATTTAACACCACAAAGAACCCATGAGTACAAAATAAGCCAAAACAAAACAAAGAAAAAAATTAGCCAAAAATCTTTCAGGCCATTTTTATTGGATCACAGATCTCATTACTGAATCAAAACAAGGAAGGTGAACCTAAAGCATCATACACATTGAAATATCTAGGTATCTTAATTCCATGCTAATGATTTCTTGTAGGACAAAAAAGTTTCATAAAAACTACCAAATATTGGAATCTGCATGTGACTCACTCAATACATATTTGCAGAACACCTATGGACAGGGGAGGACATTAAACACTTGGAAACAAAGGTATCAGAATAATGCATCAGGGGGCTGGGGATTTAGCTCAGCGGCATAAGTGCCTGCCTTGCAAGCAAGCAGTCGTGAGTTTGATCCCTGGTACTGATAAAAAGGAAAAAGACAAAAAAAAAAAAATTATAAAAGAAGAATAATGCATCAATTGTAGTACTTTTTAAAAAAGCTTTTCTACTTTGCTTTTTTTTTTTTTTTTTGTATTCATATACCATGTGCCTACCATGTGGCAGGTATGATAAGCAATGAGGAAGAAGTATTCACAAAAAAAAAAAAATTGGTAAGACAGAACCCTTGCCCTCAAACAACTGACAGACCAGCTAATGAGATGATACTGTCAGGAGCTAAAAAAGCCCAAGACATTATGGGGTCATTGGGGAAAATAACTAACTCTACCTATATTAATCAGGACACACTTCCTAGAAGATGATGTAAGTAGAGCCTGAAGGGATGAATGTTTCCCTGACAAAAAAAAAAAAGAATATTCCAAGTGGAAGAAACAGTAAAATGCAGTCACAAAAACAATGAAAGTAAGTGTCCCTCAGAATCCATGGATTCAACATACTCAAGTTTGTGTATTCAGTTTCAACCAACTGCAGATCAAAACTGTTCTTTAAAAAACTCATATATATATATATATATATATATATATATGTCAGTGATGGCAAATCTGTGGCACATGTGCCACACCAGCCTGTTTGTCATTGCAAAGCTCTGCTATTCTATTTTGATGTATAAGTTACAGTATTCACTGGCCCTGAATCAAGGCCGGCAGCATCCTGACACTGTTGGTTTCAAGCAGGAGCCATGTCTTTCCATGATCTGTTGGTCATTTCAGAACTTGAGCAGTGAAATGGTCAATTCATTAGAAAGAAACAACTTGAAGCAACCCCTCCCCCACCATGGTGAGTGGCTGTGAGCGTGGCAGGCTCCGGTGGCCCAGGATGGAAGCCTCGGTGTTGACTGGGACCTGTGCCATGCTGGGATCTGGAGCACTGGGAAACCAAGCAACCCCTCCCCACTGCCTGTTTTGTTTTGTTGAACTTCAATATACATGAAAGTATGCACAGTTGTTTTGAAGAGAACGCGAGACTCTAGGACAGTCATTAGTGACTTCCCTACTGTTTGGTTTTGAAGACCTAAAATGCCTTCCTCATTCTGTTTGGATCAGTTTTATACTATGTTGATTTGTTTGAATTCTCTGTATGCGAAGACATGGACAACTATTTAAAAGAAAGCAAGAGACAACATGATACATAGTGAAGATGTCAGGTCATCTAGCTTTGAAATTTGTATCTCTTTTTTTTTTTTTTTGGTCTTTTTCCTTTTTATTGGTACCGGGGATCGAACTCACTACTGCCTGCTTGCAAGGCAGGCGCTTATGCCGCTGAGCTAAATCCCCAGCCCCTGAAATTTGTATCTCTTAGATTGCTTTCTTATGTCCTATTTTATTCTGTTTTGTTGTCTAATTATACCCCCTTTAAAATAAAAATTTTTTAAAAAGTTACAGTATTCAGGCTTAATTGCAATACTGGCACTTCGTGACAAATAAGTGGGTTTTGGGTTACAGTGTAGGCACTTGGTCTCTAAAAGGTTCACTTTCACTGATAGGAGCATTCTTTTCTTGTCCTTCTGAATAATACAGTGTATCAATTTACATAGCATTCACATTGTATTAGCTATAACTACCCTAGAGATCATTCAAAGTACTCAGGAAGATGTTCATAAGTTATATGTAAACACTGCCTCATTTTATATAAGTATCCTGAGCGTCTACAGATTTTGCTATCCAGGAAGGATCCTGAAACCAGTCTCCCACAGACACTGAGTGGTAACTAAGTGGTAATATACCTGTGCGCGCACATACACACAAATTACACAAGAGCATTATTTACATGGAAACCTAGCCAGTGTTTGAATACAAATGAAGGAAGTCACTGAACCACAAAAGACAGAAAACATAATTGACTATTTTCCTGAATCTTCAAAAGATGGTACATAATTAACACTATGTGTAGGAGAAAGTCGATTCATTTCAGTTTGACTTAGGGTACTGGGGCCTAATTCTATCTCAGAAACAAGAGGGCATGTCTACAAGTCCCTGCAACTGTGACCATCAAAAACATCTCCAAGTAGTGCCCAATGCCCATGGGAATGCTGTTATAGACTTCTATGTGCCTCGCACCGATCCTGCTTCTCATTTATTATTTCATGCAACCCTAATAGTATCCCTGAAATAGGTCAGTATTTTTCCCCATCTTACAGAGAAAGAAACTGAGACACAGGTTAAAGAACTTGCCAAAAGTTGCACCATGGATGTTGTAACCTGCATCAGAATGTACACAGCGAGGGTTGGAGTTCTTGCTTCTAATCACTGTTACGTCAGCTCTTACTCATGCCTCACACATACCATGCGATACTTCAAAACCAGTATTTTTTAATCTTATTTGAAAATTAAAGCTAAACTCTCCCAAACTAAACTCACATATAAGTGAGCATTCTTAAAACACTAATGACACAGCACTAACTTTAGATTCAAAGAAAAGGAAACTGCTATTTCTTAAGAATCTAGCTACCAGGTCATCTTCATACATTAGCTCTGAAATCTCACAATATCCCCATAGGACAGGTATTATCTCTCATTTTTCCCATGAGGAAGCTCAGACCAGAACAGAAAAGTGATCCCCAACCTAAAAATGTTCACAATTTAAATTGTATTTTTTTCAGAAGACATTAAGCAAGTTAAATATTTAGATAATAACAGTAACTTGAAAGTAGGAAACACAAAATAGGAAAAGTATACTGCTGGATTAGTCAAGTCACATGACTTAAAAGATTTATAGCAACCCTCTCATAAGAAAATGGCCTGGATGAGAAAAGGTGGGGGACAACGATACAGAAGTTCTAAGGACTATAAAGCACATCTTAAGAAGACATTTTAGGGGGGCTGGAGATTTAGCTCAGCAGTGTAAGCACCTGCCTTGCAAGCAGGTGGTTGTGAGTTTGATCCCCAGTACTGATAAAAAAAAAATAAAAATAAAAAAAAGAAGACTTTTTAGGAACTTGAGACAATGTGAATCATAATTCGAAGAAGAGGTGAAAACTACAAGACCACCTCAGAACTAGGATCCAGCTGCAACTACAAACAATGGGGTCCACCCATGCAGCTGTGCTTTCAGGTTCTTCCTGCCACCAAACAAAGCCCAAGAACAGAAATAGAAAAGATTTAAGCTGAGTGCGGTGGCATATGCATTCTGGGAGGATGAGGCAGGAGAATCCAGTTTGGACCCAGCCTGGACAACTTAGGGAGACCTTGTCTCAAAAGACAAAAATGGGCTGGAGATGCAGCTCAGTGTGAAGACTCTAGGTTCAATCCCCAGCACCTACAAGATTTAAAGGTGAAGACTGGTAGAGTGGGTTAATAACAACACCAACCTACAAAGTCCAACAGCCAAACTTCTTAAGACAAATGAGGAACAAACTGTTTTTGCTTTGTGCATTTTGTCTCCTTACTCTCAAAGTAAATTTCCAACAAGCAAATAATTTTATGTTTTATTCCCATATCGGTGATGGCAAACCTTTTAGAGATGGGGTGCCCAAACTGAAACCCAAAACCCACTATTAGTATAACAGTGGCAACCCTGCAATTAAACCTGAATACTGAAATTTTAATCAGAGAAAACAACTCACACATTAAAAGGAAAACACAGTAACAAAAGTCTGAATGACACAAACAGCCCACCATGGCACATGTGCCATAGGTTCACTACAATGTCTTAGATCAATGTTGGCACTTAATGAAGTGCTCAGAAAACATACACTGCTAAATAAAAGAAATATTCAAATGACTAACACATTCAGGAGCAAAGTCCCCAAATGCCTTCAACATTCTAAAAACCAGAAAACTCAAAGAAACAGCCACAACCTAATGTTGCGCTGTTTCTTTACTCATTTATTGAGTGCTAAGCAGGTGCTGTGTGAAGGGTTCATATGCACTATCTCACTTAATCCTAATTACACCATGGAGGAGGCACAAACTATTATTATCATGCCAGTTTTATAGGAAACAAACAAAATAAATAACAAGTCCAAGGTCACAACAAAACAGCAGACCTAGAACCTGAGTCTACCAATTCCAAAGTTTCTCTCAGCTACTGTGTCACATACAGAATTATAAACATCCCTCTCAGGGAAATATCACTAACAAGAATAAAGTCAACAAGGCAAAAATTCCACTGTATGTCAAAAACATTTGTCTGTCCCACCCTAGGATACACTGATTTTCCCACACAGATTAAAAATTCAATGATTTAAATTCAATGGTTCAAATTTAGAAAAGCATGAAGGGGAATCAATCATCTATCTAATCAACATTTCAATAGTAGATAACAAACACCCCAAGTCCACAACCCAAATAAATAACAGGGTGTGACCTCTGACTCAGCCTGACCTGGAAGCTTCCAGAGCCATTCTCCCCAGGATCTACCTCTTCATCCCTCCTTTCTGTGCTGAGTACTTCCCCCTTCCACAGCCCATCTCTCCTCTCCTATTAGATGGCTTTTCCTTAAAAAGTGGAATTTTGTGTTTCTTGTTCTGTATTTCTCAAGCTAGCTAGTTAAAATTTGTATTCCTCTGATGGAAAAAGATTCTCTCTAAGGTCCCCCACTCATTCATGAGCATTCTCAAGTTTATAATACCAAACTCACAGTGGACAGTTAAAAGAGACCACCTTTTATAGTCAGGATTTGCAAGGGAAAGGAATACAGGATACATAATTCATAGGATTATTTTATAGTACTCATCCAAAGAGTCAAATGCAAAAGAGTGTGAGAGAGCTCTCCACACAGTAAAGACCCAAAGAGTCCAGCTAAGGGCCTGGATCCCACAGCAATGTCTTGCCTGAGTCCAAATGAAGAACCCAAGGTCATGTCCTCTCTCAGCCCAGCTGGAGGCATAGGCCCTTAAGAATGTCTCATGCAAGTCTGTATCAAGGATCTGCACTAGGAAGGCCCAAAGGCCTGTGGTGGAGACTGGAAAGTCTGTGCTAGTGGTACGAAAGGTCTGTGCCAGCAGGCTGAGGGGATCTGCACTAGAGCCAGGAAGTGAAGCTCAAAATAAGGACCAGAGCGTTGGTGATACAGTGGTGAGCATAACTACCTTCCAAATAAGGACCAGAGCTTCCCAGAAGAGCACCACAGCCATCCTCAGCGACACCAAGGTCCTGAGCTCCTTGATGATGAGTATAGTCAAGTACATATCAGGAAAGCCAGTGAGACAAGCTTCTTCAAGAGAATCAACAGTGCACTATCCTTGTCTCCAGTTCTCTTTTCATGCTGCTGGCAACAATCCTCAGGTGGGCCTTCCACACCCAGCACAATGGTTTTACAAGCTGCCCACCAGCTGTCAGTCCACCACACTACTAATCATGCAAAACTGATGACCCAAATATTTACCTCCATAACCTCCTACCATCACATACATAAATAAGCATCAAAAAATCAGACTGTTTGTTCCACTCCCCACCTAGTCAGTAACCTACTCCTAATTAGAAAACCCTTTTGGAAAATCTCTCAAATAGAAAGATCCCTTGAGACACAGTTCTAATTGCTACCAACAAAGAAAAATGTCAAATGCCGAATTTTATAAGACCTATTCATTAAATTAACCATCTGACCAGAGATCCATCAGCAGAGAAACCAGCCTAATTTCTGCATTTACACCAAAATCAAAAGCAAACTCTAAGATTTAAGAAGTCAGGAAATAAAAATAAGAGCTAGGCAGATCTGGTTATGTTCAAATTAGTCTTTCTTTTTATAAAGACACACTAGTTCTATCATCTCTCTAGTTTTTAAGACCTTTTTAAGAAACTGTTAACGAAATATTTATTTTAGATGCCTTTGAAAACATTACAGTATTACTTGTACTTTAATATTATTTGTCAAACTAAAGTGCTCAATTTAATTGGATAATACAAAGTCTGAGTTTAACTTTCTATTTATATCACACTTGAAAAGATATTAAACAATAAATTAACAGTCATGAGTCATCTACTATATGCCAGACACTGGGCTATGAGCTTTGTATGATTTTTTTTATTATTATCTCATTTAACCCTAGCAACAACCCCAAAAAAGATACGTCTCCCCCATAAATCAGTACTGAAACTGACATTAAGGTTAAGTAAGGTTAATTTTGTCACACAGCAACAAAATTTATTCCGTGTAACTGAGTCTTCTACCTGAAATGTATGAAGGTATTTTGTTCCCAAATCTATGTATGAAAGTTTACAACTATTGGGTAGTTACAAATTACTCACTTGCGATTTCACCAATCCTATGTTGATGGGCAACACCATCAACTGTGGGGTGAAAAAGCCAGAAAAACCCACAATATCATATTCAACTGTGATCCTCTCAAAAAGGCGAAGAAGAAGTGACATTAAAAATACGATCCACTGTCCTTTAATATTTCCTATATTCCAAGCAGTCACACAAAATAAAAGCATCTAGCCCAGTATACCAGGTACACAAATACGCACACAAATAAATAAAAATGGATAAAAGTACTACCTTCTTCCAAAAGCCACCCAGATCTCCAATACCTATCTTTCTTCTGAAAAGAAAGGGCAAAAGTACACAGCATAGCAACAGAAAGGACACAATATCTGACTTATCCACTAGCTGGACCTTAGGTCTAATGGAAAAACCAAAAGGTAAGCTATTCAAGCAGTAAAGTCTTTTGTGTATTTTTGTTGCTTCTTCTTTTTCAACTGAATGCATGGCAGGATAACACAACACAACTGGTCCTCATATTTCCTCCTATTAATTAACTATTTTAGAGAAACCAACTGTCACTCAAAAATCTTATTAGAAAATTCTTTTATACATTAGTTTCTTAATCCAAAATCCAGGTTAATTACTCAGAAACTGTTAATGTTCCCTCAAATATTTCACAATTATTAAAGTGTAATAGGAATATATTTGTGTATTAAAATATAATTACTAAAAATTGTATGTATCTGACATTGCCCAGGAAACGCCATACATTTAGGAAAAACATTCAATTTAAATGCAATATGAAAGGTATCATAAGAAAGTGTCAGTGAAGTATCATCAGAAAGTAGCAAAAATCTAAAAGTACACTAGAGCTAAGATGGACTGGTTCCTGCTTAATGGAAGAAAGTTTCAATATAGATTTAACAGCAAGAGTTTATTATCTGAAGGCAACTTTACTCAATTTGTTTTTAAGGACACTACCATCCTTTTCCCTGTCTGCCACAAGTCACCAAAATAGAACACTCCTTTTGGAATATTTGCAGATATAAGATGAACACCTTGTGTCTTTTAAACTGCAACTCAAATTTGCGAAAATGATAAAATTACTTTAAAAGACAAAAATTAAAAAAGGAGACTTTTAAAGTACAAGGTAACAATTCTCACCAAGTGAAGAGGAAAGCAATGTTACAGTGACACTCTAAAAGGTGTACTGAAACTGTCAGATTATTCATGCATATTTTTAAAGGGAAGAAGAGAAATTGAAGTACCCATTATACATAGGGGACTACAGGTGACCCTTAGTACCTGCAATGCAAACACCATAGACTGAAAATATTTAGGAAAAAATGTCTGTGTATTATACAGAAAATATAGATTTTGTTTCTACTCCTTCCCTGTAACCAGTGTAACAACTATTACATAGCATTTACATTGTATTAGATATGATAAACAATCTAAAGATGATTTGAAGTATATGGGTAGATGTGTATAATTTATATGCAAAAACTAATTTACTTTGTGTGACATTTTGGTATTCACAAGTGTCCCAGAACCAATTTCCCAGACACAAGGGGATGACTATACAATATAAATTCAAGTTTAAAACTAATTAAAAACCAATCATCACTGCAAGAAGAGTCTCCTTCCTTGAAATAAATAGGAGAACATTGACATCATATGTATGAAACTAGGGTAAACATACCATCATCAATACAGGTATTTCTGACATGTGAAATAAGTATTTTGATATTAACTGTAATGTGAAAGTTACACAAAGTGAATTCCTTTCAGGACAAAACATCTGTATGCAGCAAAGCTAGGCCAGGCGTGGTAGCATATGCCTGTAATCCCAGCTTTCAGGAGACCCAAGGCAGATGCATCACTGTAAGTTCAAGGTCAGCCTGGGCAACATACAGAGTTCAAAGCCAGCTTTTACTGCACAGGAGGGGGGGGGGCTGTCTAAAATACACACTTAAGCCAGGCATCGTGGTGCATGCCTGTAATCCCAGCACTCCAGTGGTGGAGGCAGGAGGGGCACTGCAAGTCTGAGACCAGCCTGGGCTACAAAGTAAGTTTAGGGCAACCTGAACTACACAGCAAGACCCTGTCTCAAAAACATAGAGAAATAAATAAATACACACTTAAATGATGTTAATACTTGAAATCCACAAAACAAAAGTAATTGTGAAGTCAGTAAATCCATACACCGAATTTGCCACTGCAAGAGATTAAGACTTTAAAAGGTATAAGTATTAAACCTTAATGTTTTTATAATTTGATTATCATTATCTTATTGAAACTAACCATAAATACTTTTAGCTCTACATTCAAAATAAATGTCTTATGATTTATTATCAGAGTCCATAAGCTTCTTTGCAGACACTTTTGGCCATGACACAAAACCAGTACACCCCTGTATTGCCAAGGATGGCATCTTTGAACACACGTTAACTGTACCCCTAGAAATGGCATCACCCTTACTCCTCAAGCCACAGCTGCCACCACTATAAAGGCAAAAGTATACTGAATGGTAGACTCTGTTTTCACAGAAGTATTGTAAGACAACCTGGACGCACACATCTGATCTAAAAATACCAGCACACCAGGTCCTCATTTTGTAATGAAGCTTATTCTTCATGTTGGTAGATCTGGCAGTTATCTATACCCAGGGCATGTAAACTACAACTTAGAGGTCAAATCAATGTGCCTCTTGCTTTTACAAACGAGAGTTCATTGAAACCCAGTCTCACAGTGCTTCTGTAGTGTCTATGACTGCTTGCACACTTCAAGAAAAAATGTGACCCACAAACCTAAAATATCAATTGGCCAACACTTCCTCTACATCATTCGATGTCAGAAGTACCACAAGACTTTTCCAAGACACAACAGCAAGCACCACTGGTATCCTACACATAAGACTTTGGTGTCATTTAGCACTAAGATGCACAGAAACACAACTCTCAAGGTTCTCAATCATCTCATGTTGCAAGTCACCCAAAAGTTACCACTCCCTCCTACCATGGAGTCCCACTTGTCTTTCTGCCTTAGTAAATCATATTAGCCCTGAAAGGTTTTCTTTTACAATTCATCTAAACATACCAAGCTATATGGCCTCATCTGCATAAGAAATATTGTAGAACATGGGGAAAAAGGTAGAAGGTTCCCTACAGAATACATTCCTACCCAAACCCTTTACCCTAGACTCATCTTAGACCTACCTCCCTGTCTAAACACCTCTTCCTTCCCAAGAGGGTTCTGCCAAGCCAAAGAAGCTCCAGGAAAGGTACATAAGGCAAATGAAGGAAAAGAGAAAAGTCCAAGTATGTATCTTTATTTACAATCTTTAAAGTTAACGCCAAATGCTAGCCACAAAGATCTTTTAAGTGCCAAGTTGTTTGTTTTAATAAAGTTTTTAAAATTTAAAACATTTTCAACACTGCTGTGCCAACACAGGGACATCCCCTCTATTGTATGGGACACAAAGACGTATACCGACTGTGAGCAGGGAGGCAGCTTCCCTGTCAGCTATTTTTAGCACTACTCTGCAGACCAAACTTAAGATAGTAACACAAGGCTAACTTTAAAAACATAAATTTGGAGAAATGTATTCCCTTTTATTTATTAAGTTCCCTAACAATGAAGTCCGCTCAACAGCCTAAGTGCCTCCCTGACAAGTACAAGGTCATGAGTTCGAACCTCAGTACTAAAAAAATAAATAAAGAATCTGTGACTATTTCAAAAAAACACAGTCCTATGCCCTGTGTCTAAACTCACAGCCATGTATAAAGGCTGCTCCTCCCTCTACAACTACAATGCTCACCCACTTTTCCAACGTCTCTTTTGGGGAGGGTCTGGTCAAGCCTCTGTTGGTTCTCAATTGTTTTTACTCCCTTTATCACAGACTCCTCTCCCCAAGAAACAGTAATACCTACTGTTCAGCTCTTTGCTCTCCATCAGCACTCTCAGAAACCTAAACACTTGAGCCGGATGTGACATCCTACATTGTCACTGTCTTGAAACTGTATCAGTATCTAACTCTGAACCCAGAATTTAATGTCCAAAACAAAGTCTACTGTTCCACTTCTAATTACTATGACAAATTATAACACCATACTAAAAACTGCAAGCATCTCCTTTTCCACTCCTCCTGTGTACCCGCTTGATGGCCAAGGTATAATAATATGGGTTCTTCAGAAAAACAAAATCCTAATCTAGGCATAATGCTTTTGGCCTACAATGTAATCTCTCCCTAAAACATGTGAAACTACCCTTTCAGGAACACTGTGGCCAAATGTTTCTTTGGACTGTAACCATGCATCTACACAAATACAAACTGACTCCAGTCCTACTTAACAAGCTCCCTTTGAAGGTATTCCCACCAAGCTGAACTCATGACATTTGTCCCTTGCACCTCGGTTCTAAAAGTCTGAGATCATTTGTCCCTACAAGCTCTTCTTTTCCTAAAACAGACCTTCCCAGATTTGCTCAGACATTCCAGTTAGTCCTGTGTGGTCCCAAACCAACATTTCCCTAGTAAAAAATGTACAAATGTATTCATAACTGTAAGAAAACAAGCACCATTCAGCACATAGTGGACTTCAATTAATATTAGTACATCGCCCTTTTCAGTTATATACAATTGTATGATTGCCTTTGCCAGTAAAGGCAACGTAAAAGCACCACAGAGACCTCCTGCTCAATAGTTTATCATTTTCAGCCAAATATTCAATAAAACTTTACAATTTTTAACCAAGTATAATCAAAGCAATGAAAGAAGGTCTTAAAAGTTAGTAAGCAAATTTGACCAAGGGCAATCTACACTCAAACTAGTTTCTTGATTTATTTTCCCCTTCCTGCCCAAAAAATAGCCCATGCAAGACTCCATCATCTTTGTGAAAAACAGAATATATGACCAAAAAACAAAAAACTTGTTTCTGATTCTAAACCTAACCTTACATCCACTATTCAGTATTTTCATGTCAGTTCTTTTTAAAACAGTTTTGAGGTACCTTATTTTTAAAATCACAAAAAGAACAAGGCACTGTAGAAAAAGCATAATAGTTGGAGAAGTTTCACAGTAAAGCAAAGTGGTCAAAGAAATGGAAAAAATTCTCAGACAAAGAGTTGGGAAAGAAAACCTACAAAAGTAAGAAAAGATAAACTCAGGCCTGTTCTAGCATTTCTCAAAACACAAACTGACTGTGTTCTGAAACTTTATGCAGACAGGTTTGAGGTAAGTAAATGGGTTGCTACATAACACAAAGGTTAATAAGCTTACAAAACTCCTTGCTTTAAAAAGGTACAGAAACAAACCACCGTTAAGTTTGATAATGTTTTAAATAAATTTAATCATGCTCCTAAATGGAAAAATTAGAACAGACAATCCCAGGTGTACCTTCAACCCTACAAAGCATCTTTAGCAGTGGTTTCCGAGTCAGCCAACAAATGCACTGTCTAGATGGGCCAGAATTCTCATTCTAATACTGCCGGATGCCTTCTTAACACAGAATTCCACTCAATGTTTAACCCTTAAAGTCCATACGAATCTATGAAACGTTCATTTAACACACCTCACCTCTAATCTGGTACTCTAGAAAGACAGTCGAAACACGTCGCAGATTTTACAGGCTTCAACTTGAAAATAATAGAAAGAAAAAGTCATTCTTGAATTCAGTATTGATAAGAAAAATCTTTTTCAAAATTGGAGTGAAGAAAATGTAACAACTTTATAAAACTGTTTAATGCAACAAAAGCATTGCCCCATGCAATTCATAAGAGCTCAAAATTTCCTGAGCAACTGAAATGTGTTACAACACTATCATCGTACAATAGGTAATAAAATGAAAACCAGTCTTTTTCTCGCTAAAGACTGCAAAAAGCAGAGTGCCGGGAGCTCGCCTGTAAGTATTTCCCACTTGGGAATCCATAGGAGTTTCCCAGAAACAAAAACTACGCAGCGCTGCATCTCCGCAGATGTACCAGGAAAAGGTACATCACAGAGATGTCCTTTGTGTACACCTACACTCTCTGGCTTCCTCAATTTTCCTTTGAGGATTCTTGGCCAGAACGGTAAGTAAGTATCCATTCTGGATTGAACTCCTCTAACAGAAAACTATATAGTTGCATTATTCTTGCAAACTAAAGGTTACAAAAACACTACCTAACTAACCCTCTCCCTCCTAAAAGAAACAAACGTATATATTTACTTCTCACCTATACTCCCGACCCTCCGGGGAAGACGGCAAAACCCCAGATCGGAGCACCAACGTGCTCCCGCTTCCCACCCGTTCTACCTCTCTCCCCGGGCCACTCACGCGTTCGGGCAAAGCCAGGCGCCGACAAAGTGGGCTGGTTCCCTTCCTCCTCTGGACTGAGACAGCAGCTGCGCAAGGCTCCGGCGCGGAACAGAGGAAGAAGCGGCTCGAGTTGATCGAGCAGGCGGCCGCCCGGGTCTCTTCCGCGCTGCCAGCAGAGAGGAGGAGGAGGCGGCCCCGCTCACCTCTTCTTTTCCTCTTCCTGGGTCTTTTCAGGCTGTGGCTTCTGTCCTGCCAGGGCCACTTGTCCCGGGACAGTCACGTTTGCGAGAGTCACCTCTGGCACACTCCGGATGGTGTTTTTATAAAGTTTCCTCTGGACAGAGGCTGCAGCCGGCCCCCCGGGTCCCCCCCGGCCCCGCCGCCCTGTGGGGCCGGGGCAGGGAGGGGGCTCTCAGAACTCCCGGGGTCCTGCCGAGGAGCCGGGGGGCCGGCGACCGGCCGAGGGAGAAGACCCCCTGAGGGGGCGCAGGGGAGGGGGAAGGTTAGGAGAGGACGGGGGCGCCGGTCCCGCCGCTTCACATCGGGGTCCCCGCCCCCCCGGGCGGGGGTGGCTGCTGAGCGCAGGGCCCCGGCTCATACACTCCGGGGCCAGATGCTACGGCCCCGGGCGGGTGGCCGAGGCGGCGGCGAGGCGGGGGACCCGGCCGGCTCCGCTCGGCGCCGCCCCCGCTCCCGGCTCCCGCATGTGTCGCTGCGGCCGGGACCCCCTCCCCACTACACCTCGGAGGTTCTTCGCCCCGCGCCGCGGGACGAGGCAGCAATTCCAGCCCCTCCTCGGCGTCCTCTCACCACGAAGCAGCTTCCAGTCCCGACCCGCGCTAGCCGCCTCCCTGCCCCCAGCCGTCGGCTCCGGCTCCGGCTCCGGCTCCGGCTCCGGCTCCGGCTCCGGCTCTGGCGTGTGCAGCAGCCGCTGCCGGCCGGGAAGGTGAGGGGGGGAGAGGAGGACGGCCGCGGCTCCCGCTGGCCCAGGTTGAGGCTGAGGGCTTGGCGGCGGCCAGTGCACCGAAGCGGGGTCCCTCGGATGCTCCCTCGCTCTCACTCTCTCAGCGGCAGTGGCGGCAGCGCCCGGAGCTCCGCTCGCTATCTCCCTCGCTCTGTGCGGGGCTCTCGCCTCACTCCAGAGAGAGGGGCGGGAGGAAAGCGGCGCCTGCTGATGACGCAAGTCGCCTAGCAACCGCTCTCCTCCCCTCCTTCCTATTCTTTCCGCTCCGAGGCTTCCTCCGCGGGCCTTTTTTCCTCCTCTCGCCTACCCCGCCCCGGGCGACTGTGGCGCGAGCTGATGACGCTAGAAGGGAAGAGGAAGTTGAGGATCCGCGAGCGGGTGGGTGCGCCTCGGGCCGCGGGAGTCGCTGCTAACGCTGCCGCCACCGCCGCCGCCTCTACGGCCGCGTCAGAACTGAAGAGAGGAAGGGGAGGAGCCCAGTTGAGCCTAGGCTGCCGCCCGATGTTACCCATGACCCGAGGCCGCAGCGAGAGCGTGCTCCATAGCGGCTTCCTTCGGGACAGGTGGCCACTACTCCTTTGAGACCGAAAAAGAGGCCTAGGCTTTGGAGTTGGGCTCTGGCGCGCAAGGTGAGGCGTCTGGCCCCAGACAGGCCCTGGAAAAGCCACCTCATGGAGAAAGTGTTCTCCAGCGCGATCATTACACCTGCTCCAGGGAACGAGCGCCCCGCCCTTCCCGTGGCGCGGGTTTGAGACCTAGACCCGAACTACCTGCGGTAGGGCCGAGCAAAGGTTTGCTGAATGAACGAATGCCTCTTTCGCATGGCCCTCGCGGAACTCTTCAAGAATATGAAAGTGCAAGAGCTCTGTAAACTGCAACGCTTTGGAAAGAAGAGAATTCTAGTACTACTATCCCCTCCCCGTGCCCCAGCCATGAAAGGAAACGGGTGAGGCTTCAGGAGGGAGCCCCAACCTGAGTTTTTAGTGGAAAAGAGTTCCCGGGGAGTGAGGAAAGGAGGATTGAGAGGGAGCCTTCCTCCGGGAGTCGCCGGAGGGAGAATTTAGTAGTGTTTCACTGTTTATCGTTTTTGCTCTTGGTTTGAAGCGTTTGTCCCTTCCGGCGTCAAGAAATTTCGGCCTGCATTTCAGGTCTAACCTAAGGGTCATTATTTTCTTTGTGAAATAAACATTACTACGATTATGTACCTTAACCTATCGTTATATTGGGAAGTAAATGCAGGTAAAAGTTGATGAAACTTAAGTATAGTTTTCTAGGAAAAGAAACTTTTAAGATAAAAAGACTAGAATCCTCAATCTGTCTTAAACTTACTTTCTTGCTGAGTAGTGTGATAATGAGATCAAAACAGTGGCAATGGTGAAAGGAAACAGATGCCACAATTGTGTCGCTGGACCCTACCTCTCCTGGAAACTTCAGCGATGGATATTACAAATCTTTCCACCTTTTGTGGAGCGTGGGCAAAAGCAATTGCATTACAGACAAATTTGGGATGCCAGAGTTTCTGCCACTGCTTTTCACCACCATATGCAAAACAGTAGGCCAAGGGAACTTAACTGGGTAAATACAGGATCTCATTATTATAGTGATGCAGAAGAGGTAGATAGGAGGGGGAAAAAAACGACCTGCAAAAGAAGGAGAGACTCAAAATTGCCCCTGATCCTCCTGCCCTTGACCCTAAGATCCAAGGATCAGTTAACCTGCCTAAATTACGCCGGCATCCAGGGTATTAACGTGACCTAGTCACCTGCTATATCTTGTCAACTAAGTCTCACAGGGAATCAGTCAACAAACTGTGGCCTCACATGGCTACAAAATCTTTTCTGCCTTTGCCCCTCTTGCATATCCCACAACAGCAAAACAGTGGAAAATAGGAGTTAAACAACTGTAGGAGATTTTGTGAAGTGCAGCGTGTCATAGGTTAAGCTGTGTGGACTCATGAAAGAATCCTCAGAGCTCCACAGCGCACTACAGAACACTTCTAGGAAAGCGAGCACCATGCAGGGTCTTTGAAAGGCTTCATCATCTGCTTCCATTGTCAGTGGTTCCACCCTGGAACCTGACTGGAGAGGGACAGAATGGCACTGGAGAGCCCTGAGCTGCACTAGCCTCCTGCAAAAGCCACCCACCTTGCCACCCAGAGTGATAACAAATGGTGAGAGCTGGCCTCTGGAAAGGGGTAAATTCATACATTTCCAACTCATTCTGCGTCTCTTTAGTTCCTTATGTCACTTGTTAACCCAGAGGAGAAAACAGTTCAAAAATCCTAAAAACACTGTGAAGTTTCAGGTGACAGTTCTGTCCTTGATAAAGGTATGATAAAGATCTGCATACTATGTTAATAAGATATAACAAAGGGGCATTTGTACAAGGTTCACACCTACACTTGAAAGTGAGCCCTGGTGATTCACTAATCAGTGTTTTATTATCCCACATCAGTGGTTTCTACTGTCAGTGACTGGAGTATGCTGTTATTTGGCAAATTTCCCCTCTAATATATCAATTACTTTGAGCATTTTTGTGAAATATACTTTAAATGCATAAAATAATTATAGAGTATAATGGGTAATGATGAAAGAAGCCTGGAAGCAGTCAAGCAGCAGGGAAATATTGTCAGCACCCTGAGGCCCCCATGGTGACCTCCCTGAAGAAAAGAACACTAAGAGGTAGCCCCTTTAACTTTTGTGATCACTGTTTCTTTGACTTTCTTGGTTTTTCATAGGCATGTGTTCTAAGCAATATATTGTTTGATTTTGTCCTTTCCTTTGAGTTCTATGTAAGTGAAACAGTATGTAATGCACTGTGCTCCCTGCATTTGCTTAACACTTTTAATCCATACAGTGTTCACATTGTTCCTATAGCTATAATTGGATTGTTTTATGCCTATCAGAATGTTCCGTTGCAGTGATATGTGACAGTTTGTTTAGCCATTCTGTAGTTGATGGACGTGTGGCTTATGCAGTTTGGGGCTGTTACAAACTCTGTGACTCCTCCTAGATGCTGTCTATCCCTGCCACATCCATTTCTGTACAGTCTGTCCTTGAGAGTATACCATAAGCTTGAATGAATAATGCCACACTGTTTTCCAAAGCATCCCACTCCCATCAGCCAGGCACGATTTGCGGTACGCACACCTTGCAGCAGGGTGCTGCCAGCCTTTCATTTTGCTGCCCTGGAGCATGTAGGATAATACTGCCTGGTGGTTTGAGCTCCCATTTCCTAATCACTGATGCTGTTTAGGACCTTTTCATATATCAGCTTGCATTTTGATTCCTCTCTTGTGAAGTGTGCTGTTAATTTCCAATGCTTAATTTCTGAAATACACAGTTTTCCAGTATCTCTTTCTTATCCACATTTGGGCAGTGAAATTCAGGTAAAGTAATGCCACCAAATGAGTTATACTTGAGGTAGATTCTTTCCAAAATAGGAAAACTTATAGATTACCTATAAGTTTTACGGATGTGATACTTTTACTTCTTAAAATTATGTCTGTGGAACTATTTTTTTAAGTTCTTTATCTTCCAAAATAATTCAACATCTTTCAACCATTAAAATATTATTGAACTCTTCCTTATAATTTTTGTTGTTTGTTGTATTTCCATTTCCCTCAAGTATATAAAGGCAGTTTTTGTTCACTTGAAGCTATTAACTATCTGCTGTCTTTGTTCTGTATTTTTCTGACACAAAACTGAGTTAAATGGTTTCCCCACTACACATATTTTTCATTTCCCAAGTTCATTGATTTTATAAAAGTCACAATGACATTTTCTTTCTCCCTAAAGTTCCTACTAAAATACATTTTTTTATACTCTTACTCATAAATTATATCAGTATATACTGTCTGGCAAATTTTTCCAGCTGGCTACCTTTGATTGTTTTTATTATTTTCTTACCTCAGTTCTTGGTGTAACATTAATGATATTTTAAAACTGAGTGAAGCAAAGACCCAGCAAAATTAAGTGACTTTACCTAGAATCAAGAAAGCAAGTAAATAGGCCTGGACTCCACCCTGTCTTCACGTACAGTAAATTTGCCATTATTTCACACTACCTCAGTCCTCGAGAGCAATAAGGTAAATTAATTGACAAACTTTATAGAATTCCACACAACAAATCTCTTGTTTTACTATTGAATGAGATCATTTTAAGCCTAACCGCTTTAGGATCAGATTAAAAGATTGACATTAACAGAAATAAAAACTTAAATGTTAAAATCAAAAGTGCTAAAATAGTGATCAAATAGAAGAAAATGGCTTTAAGGAAATAAAGTTTCTCCACTCTCCCTTTCATTTTTCATGACCTGTCTGTCTACAGGTCTCATTGCCTCTTCAGAGAATCATACTTCTTGGCATCCGCAAAAAAGTTTCACAAAATAAACAGTGGTTATAGAGTTGTGTTGCAAGAAAGGCCCTTGGATTTGGTGCTAGAGTCCTAATCATTTCTTACTGCTATTTAAAGCAGTACTGTACTGGCAGAATAGCACGTGTGTTTTTGTTGTTGTTGTTTGTTTGTTTTTAGACAGTTGCTACTTTGCCCTGGCCAGCTTCAAACTCCTAGACTCAAGTGATCCTCCTGCCTCAGCTTTCCAAGAAATTTGGACTGCAGGCATGTGCCAGTGCTCAGCTGGATATCGGAACTTAGTGACATTTTAAATAAGTCAATCTAGAAAACAAACACCTGGGTTTTCCCCTATGTTATCTTTCTCATCGCCTAAGTTTGCAAAAAACAGATTCTGAAAGTGAGTGCTAGATCACTACTGATTTTAAAAGAAAATAAATAACTTTGAATCATTAGTAATCTTGGTAATTGAACCTAAAGACTTCAGGGGAATCTCTTCCAGGACGTAGACATTTGATTTTTTATAATAAATAGCCATGAAAAATGTAACACAATCCAGCTATTATTTTAAAATACATGGTAAAACATGCTTAAAGAAAATAAAGTCTTAAAGTAGGCTTTGATACATCTTTGTGAGCAGCAATTTTAAAATATCTAAGTTGATAACAATTATTAAATACCAGGCATATAAATATTATTTTTGTTTTAACTTTCAGAAGGCAGTGAGAAACAGAAGATATGAGAGAATTATAAGCGTAGGATTTTCATTTGCCTCTCCACTCAGTCGTCAGAATTAGATATATCACCTGCTTCCTAGCACTTGGCTAAATACAGTAGTGTGAAATAAAACCTTGTATCTTGCCCCTTGCTTCACTGAATTTCGTCTAGTACCTATTATACATTAGCCCCCCACTCTATCACTTAAAACATGTTGGTTTATTTACTTGATATGTTCTTGGGATAAAAGGTTTCCTGCATTTATTCTCTTGATAAGCAAATAGTGTAAAAAGACTAATTCTGTTTATATTTTAAAATTTTGTTAGTAACTTTTTTAAGATAAGGAGTATTGAAATAGCAATACAATGTATATTCACACATTTTCTCCTTAGACTCGGTCATTACTGATGTTCTGCTGGCGTTGCTTCCTATACTCTTGCTGAATCGTTTGAACTCACATTGGCATCGTATTTCACTCCCAAGTTCCTCAATAGGAAAAAGTACTGAATAAAAAAGATATACCTGCAGCTAACCTTAACCTTTAGTTGTATCTAAGAAGTCTCTGTCTGAATTCAGTGCATATTGAAATTTCCCTTTCCCAACAATATTTTTTGGGGTTCGCACCCTCCCCCACCTCATTAAGGGTCACACACATTTAGGATCAGATTAAAATCACAGCATTCTTCCACTGTATTTAAATATTTTTAGAAAAACTAATACTGGACTCTCCAATGTTATTTAGAAATAATTGCTTTGCGTTATATCACTTCGGTTTTTAATGTTGCATTTTAACTCTCCTTAGCATTTTGTCTTTTCCTTGACATTATTTCCCTCAGTAGTTTTTTACCCACTTGTGACACAGCACTCAAGGGCGCCCCAGGGTTTGAAAGGAGTCACGAAGGCCCTGAGCACTGGGGGAACCTGTGCACAGTTCTCGGATGCTGCTTCCTTCCACTTCAGCTCTGCTGTGCACGAGCTGCAGAATTTCATGTTTCTTCCAGCAAAACTCCTCATTACCGCCTGCCCTTCTCCTTGAATTGTTCTTACTTTCTCAGAATGCCTTAAAAAACACTTCCTAACATCACAGATTTTACCTTCTCTTGTTCTCTACCCATCTTTTAGGGCACTAGAACCATGGCTAAGCTCTACCAAATCTGCCCTCAATTTCCCTTAAGTGCGTCCTTTTAATGGGGGCCTCGTGCCCCGCACCCTCTTTCACTGCTACTATACTCCACAATTACTATACAGTATTTAGCTATTCCAGGGAAGAAAGGAGATAATTTTGTCAATGGTTTATTTATCTATCCATTTATTTAATCATCAATAAACCCTGCAAAATAGGTGCAAGACACAGGATTCCTTCCTCTTTTTCATGGCCACATAGAAAACTACATTTTCCATCCTCATTTGCATTTGTTTTAGGACCATTTTATTAGTCTAGGTTGTAGAAGTAATGTGTGTTATGTCAGGTTTAATCCCAGTCTTCCCAGGAAATAATCGTTTTGTGACTTCTCTCATCTATGATGCTAGAAGCCGAAGATATGACGATAGTGGGTCAAGTGATAGAAGGGGGTCCCGATTCCTTTGTTTGGGCTTGGAGGAATGTTATTGGACCTCAGTCAGACAGTTATAAAATTGCATTGTCTTAAGTTGCTGAGTTTAATATAATAAGTTTGCATTTAGAAATGTTATAAAGAATATCAAGTTATGTGTTTTAGTCTAATGAGATTGGGTTATATTAGGCTTTTGCAATCTGATATGAAAATGCTACCAATTTTGTTTATACTTTTTTTAATGGAAATACATGTTGTAAGTTACAATCCAAAGAACTTCTAGAGACATGAAAACAAAAACCTGAAAGGTTGATTAGTCTGTGCAAGAAGTGCCACGTATTAGAACCCCTCCAGGTCAACATGTTTAAGGCTTCTTTTTCAACAAACAAGAGTATATCTGAAAGGTGAAGATATTCTCAACTTCTCCAGCCCTTCACTTTGTGATGGACACTTCTCTTTATAACCAAATAAAATGTCATGGTTATCATCTTATATGAAGATATACATGTGAAAAGGTCAAAGCCAGCCATCTACACAGTGGATGGCATCCTTGAATTATTTGAATACCTTGACCAAAACTGGCCCTACTAGAGTATTCTTTCATGTCATTCGCAGAAATCTCTTTTACACAGAAAATGTTTAGGTTTGTAGGCTTAAAAAATGGCTAACATAATATAAAATCAACTTGTAGCACAGAAAGCAATCATAAAGTCAACATCAGAGCCAAGCATGGAGATACACACCTGTAATCCCAATTAGAAAGCTGAGGTGAGAGGATCACAAGTTTGAGGCCAGTCTGGGCAACTTAGCAAGACCCTGCCTCAAATCAAAACTAAAAAGGCTGGAGATATAACTCATCAGTACTGGAAAAAAATGTCATCTAAGCCAGTGAATCTTATCAACTTGACTGACTGAATTAAGAGACCACTGAAGAGGTGATTGGTTCATCGGGGGTGATACACTCATTTGTGCATTCATCTACTGCTGGTCATTGATGAATGTGCTGTTAGGAGGTGGGGATCAGGTGGAGGACGTGGTTGCTGGGGCCTTTGGAGGGCACATCTCTGGCTGGTGCTCTTTGCCTGTGTTCCACTTCCCATCCTCCATGAAGTGAGCAGCTTTGTTCCACCATCCCCCTCCACCTTGAGGTCCTGCCTGGAGCCAGCCAACCACAGATGGAAACCTCTGAAACTGTGAGCCAAAAGAAAACTCTCCTCTTTTAAACTGTGGGTTTCAGGTAGTTTGTTCCAGCAATAAGAAAGCTAGTAACATCAGATAGAGTTTCCCTAAAACTGTCAGCCAATTGCAAACTTAGGAAGAATTTCTCACTGCTTAGGTCTGTCATAACAGCTTTTCCGATCACCTTGCATTTGCTACTCTTGTGCACTTCTCACTCCTCTCCAAACCAGTCTTCTTAACACATGATTCCTTTTATTGAGCAAGCATTCAGCTCTCCTGGGTCTCTACCTTTCCCAGAACTTCCATCTGACTTGTAAGTAATGTATTAAGATACAAAAATCACAAAAACTCCAACTGGCATGAAAATATTTCTCTTAATAAAGAGCTAGCAACTAAGGAGTCCAAGATCAGTGTAGCAACTCCAAATGGCATCAGGTGCCCAGGATGCTTCTTTCCCTTGGCACCCTTATTGCCATCTGTGTCATGGTGACTCTTGCCATCAATTCTGTTACCAACAAGTCCCAGATAGCTGCTGATCTTCAGGGGTCACATCCACACTGATTTCTGTCCCCTCTTTCATAGCACTTCTGTTTATCTCTCATTGATTGGTATCATGAGGCCATGCCAAGCTCTAAATAAGACTGAGTTCTTCTAGCTGTGCATTGTAAGGTGGGGTTCCGTTAATAAAAGCAGGAAGAGTAGATATGGAATAAAAATTATCAGTCTCTCCCACATACTTGATTTTTTTTCCTTGAATAAAAGGAAAGGCCAGCATCTAAACCTGGAAATAGCTGGAAAAGCCTTTGGTTTTTGCTTTAAATAGCAAGAGTTTTTTTCCAATGCTTTGTGCATAGATCTAAATAATATATAGACATATTTTTGTATTTCTTGTAGTTTGAAAATTAGAAATTTTCTTTCAGGAACATTCTTAAATAAGTGAATTTGTGATCTCCGGATGGTTGACTTTTAGTGTCTCACATGATCATCACAAAATACATTTCATTAGTAGCACTTTAAGCTCTTTTTGTTCCACGCCATGTAAAATAAGAATGATTAAACATTCCTTCCTTTTAAAATCAAGAATAAGCATTATTTTCACTTACACTAGAACAATTTGAAATTTATAGAAAAAGTGTGCATTTAATGCAAATATCTTTATGGTTTTTTTTTTTTCCACGTCAGATAGGTAATGTGCCGAGGTCGTAACAAGGTTCAAAGGAGGCACATGTCATGCATGGAGCATGAGCACCCAATCATCAAGCTTTTATTTTGAACCATTAGAAAATGAGTTGGAAACCTGATACCCATCACTCCCCAATTCTTAAGAGGATCTTCCTACAACATTCTTCTACATAATTACAGAACTCTCAGGATCAGGAAATTAACATTGGTAATTAACACTTCCTAATTCTGAGACCCTAATCAGATTTCATCAGTTGTTCCAGTAATGTTACTTAGAACAAAAATAAGAGATCCATTTTGGAATATGTTGCATTTAACTGTCACATCTGTTTAGCATTCTTTTGTCTGAAAAAAATATATCCTTATCCTTTTACCTTCATGACATTAACACTTTTGAAGATAACAGCTAGTTATTTTGTGGATACCTCACAACTGCGGTGTGTTTGTGCAGGAACACCATCAAAGTGACACAGCGTTCTTACTGCATTGTACCGGGTGACCTTAGATTTCAGCCCAGCCTGTTACCAAGGATGTTCATTTTAATCATTCAGTCAAAATTGGGGCTGCCAGGCTGCCTATTTTCTTCCTATCACAACGAAATGTCCCAAGTTCACTTTGTACTTTCCTTGCCCCAGTAGTGGAATCAGTCATTTCTCCAAGAAGTAGAACTGCCAAAGAAAACACAAATCATCAATTAAATGAATTTTATATGAATTTCAGATGAATAATGAGGGAATGTTTAGTACAGGCATATCCCATTAATAATTTCTGGCCTGCTAAATTTTTTGCCCTTTTTTTCCCCCAAATCTGGCACCCAACCAAGAAGCCTGGGTTCATTTTGAGTAGTGAACGATACTTAGATGCCAGATTCTGGGTGGTTCTGCAGGTCAGTTTGAGTTCCCAGCTCTCACACTTTCTCAAGGGGCCAAGCTAGACTAGAGGACACACACCCTCACATACTGCTCTAATGTTATGTAGATACATTCTGGAGCACCAGTGAATTCACCCTGAAAACTGGTAACATCACTCTAACTGCAGGAAACTTACTCTAGTGTTCTCTTTCCATGTTTAAGACTGTATTCCGGAGTGGGAAACCAAGCTCCTATTCTCCATGATATTTTTGTTTGATCAACCCTGTATGTAAGCAAATCTATGCTGCTGCCATTGGCCCCTTCCCTTGGAGTAGCCCTCTTCTGTCTGCTCGTGCCCTGATCTCTGCACCAGGCTGTCCCAACAGGTAGATACTCTCTTCACCCATCTGGCCTCCAGCACCTCACCCTGGGCCAGTTGACAGCATGCATGCCCTCTGTACCTTCCTGGGGCCTGGCATCCCACATTAGGCCACCCCTCGCAGTGTATCCCCCACGCAGGAGCCCACCATGTCCCACTCAGGATCTAGCACTCCACACTGGTCCTTCCCAGGTGGAGCATCTGTCAATTTCAGGGTGTGTGCTTAACTAGAACATCAATAGAGCAATGTGTGTACCCTGCTCACCTTGCTCTAAGCAAGACTTCTACAAGTGATGCTGAGGTGTGAACTATTACATTATTCATAACACTGTTAATGTAAACTGAGGTTTTCAGTGTAAGAGACAGAGGTAACTGGAAAAATTGTTACCTAGGAATATTTTTATTCATTTGCATTAAACTGATACTAACCACTATTTATTGACCAATAATAAAACTTCAATGGAAGTCAAAATTAGAAATGTAAACTCCTAGTTAGAAATTCATTTGTTTCTACTTCTTCCCAAAACTCTCTAAGGTAACAATAATAGAGGAATTTTTAAGAGATGCATAGAGAACAAGAGAAGGGATGACAGCTTACATGTCAGGAAATTCTAGAGACAGAAAGTAGATAAACAAGGAATAACTAACTGACTTAGAGGAAATGAAGCCATGGCCTACATTCCTGCAGCAGAGTCCAGCAATCACAAGCCAGTCTCTGATGTGGAACCCCAGAAATGTCAGAACTGTGTCACCAGTTGCCTCTGAAGGTACAGACTAAGGGGGGAAAAAACCCAGGCTTTCTCTTAAATGGAAATGAATAGCTAACGATCACCAGGTAGTGGGGGAAAGTCAAGTACAACAGTGAGAAGAAAAGAAATTAATCTGGAGAAAACTAAGACAATGTGGAAGAAAAAAAACATGTAAATAATTGCAATAAAATCTAAAAAGGGGTGGGAGAGTGAGAGGGTTAAATGCATATTTTCAGATCATTAAAAGTTCATCTTTAATAGTAGGGAATTAATAGGTGATGTCCTGATGTGGAAACTATGACCCATCTGTATGAGCATGCTAGCTCCATGCAAATGCAAGAGTTCAAAGTGGCTGCTTGTAAGGGGTCCATTTTGCATGAGAAGGAAAAGGTGTGGGACTCATGTTTTTCTTTACAAACACTTATGTTTCTTTGATTAAAAAAGTTTAACTTTAAAATTAAGTTTGTGCAGACTGGTGTACTTTACAGTTACACAATTTAAAAAGAAGCAGACAGTAGTGGAAAGAACCAGAATTTGGCATCCAGATTCAAGGACCAGTTCTACCCATTTACTGTTTAATGTGACTGTATTAGCCTTCCCTTGAGCCTCAGTTTCCACATTTATAAAAGGGGGATAATTAATTTGCCTTGCTGTATTAGTGTGCTGGGTCTTCCATAACAGATACACAAGTAGGTTGGTTTAAACAACAGAAATGCCTTTTCTCAGGGTCCTGGAGCCTAGAAGTACAAGGTCAAGGTGCTGGTGGATCTGGTTTCTCCTGAGGTCTCTCCCCACTTGCTGATGGCTGCCTTCACACTGTGCTTTTCTTTGCATTCCTGCTGTCACTTCCTCTTCATGAAGGCCTCAGGCCTATTGGGTTAGAGCTCCACTCTAACACCCTTATCTCAATATGATTGCTTCTTTTAAGACCTTATCTCCAAATACAGTTAGATTCTGGGCTACTGGGGTTAAGATTTAAAGATACAAATTTGGGGGGATACAGTTCAGCCCTAACACTTACTTAGTACATTCCTTTATTTGCTGACATACATTGGTCATCTTCCATGTTCCAAACTGCTGGAAACTGAGAATTGAAACTAAGGATCTGATGAGATCATGGCATTTGGAAAACTGACTTAAATTATACAGAAAATTAAGACACAGCTCACCCGTGTAATGCTTTGCATGCAGGAAATAATTAAATTGAATGAAGTCAAATGAGGAAGATGGAAATTTTCTAAAAAGGAAAAAAACGAGAAACTTGGGCAAAGTACAAAATACCACTTCATATGCAGTTGATGTTGCCAGCCACCAACGCAAAGCTTTATGTAAATTGTCTCATTTACTCTTCACTACTACCCTGCTGGGCAGATGTTGCCAAAGCCATTTTACTGGCGAGACTCTTCAGAAACTCAGAAATGTTCTGAAGTTGTACAGCCAGTAAGTGACTTAAATTTGGATTTATCTGATGCCAAAGCCCAAAATCCAGGTTCCTTTCACTGAGTCATGATCAACAAGAAATTGTGGTCAGGGTCTCTTTCTTTATTTTTGTTAAATATTAACTGCATTCAAAAGACTATAAATTGTGGGCCTAGAGATAACAGCAAAAGGAGAATAACATTTGTGTGCTCATAGCTGCCTTGGGAATGAGGGTATGACTGTACCTCGGAAGCCCCTCTATACATTTGTATTCATCCCCATTCTCTTCTCTCTTCCTCCTACAATAACCATCTTTCTGCTTTTGTGCTACCCTTCCAAATATACACACACACACACACACACATACACACACACACACACTCCTTCATTTTGCATGTTTTAAGAACCTACATGATTGATGTGCTCTACTGGGGTTTATCTTTCCCCTCCTCAATTTAGCCCTAGGATTTATTCAGTCTGATCCATTGTAACCATAACAGTATCCCCATTGCATCAGGTGCTCCAATGCCACCAAGAACTCTGATCCTCCCGTTGACAATGAGGCAACTATCACAGTCAGTCTTGATTGAGAGCTTCCCAGTGCATCCCCTCATCACTTTAACAAGGGGTGTATACTCTAGGCTCTACCAATGGCAAGTGTTAGCAGCTGGTTCTCTAGTACTGCATAAATAATGCATACTTGCTTCTGTCTAACTTGTTTGAACTTTTTGACTCCATTCTTCTTCTCTCTTCTAAAAATCTGGCATCTTCACCTCATCATTATTTTCAAATTTCAAAGAGCTATGTCCACCATACATTAGTTCTAGACATTCGGCCAGGATGTTGAGTCCTGATTACTGGATAATACACCTGTTTTGACATATTACAGATGTCTTGGATTCCTCCCTCCCTGATCCAGTACCTGTAAGGTCCATCTCAAAGCATTCCCAGTTCATCCAGATCTTGGGCAAATAAATCCTTCTTCATATGACTGTATTTCCCCACTTGGTTCATTATTTGACTAGAAGCAGTGCAGAAAGACTGGGAAATAAAGACAAGAATTATCTTGTGAGGCATCTGCCCTGGGTGGGACCTTTGCACAGTCTCCAGGCAATTAGAGTATGGTTTCCCCTAGGTTTCAGAATATTCTGACTCAATCCAATTTATTCACCACTGTATTTCCATGCCTAGAATCATACCTAAGCATAGAATGGTCCGAAAAAATACTTGCATTACAGTTTGGAAACACTTAGCTTCTGTGGTTAGAAGTCAGGAAAGAGGGGCAAGTTAAGAGAATGGGGGTACACTGAGAAGACATGAAGCGTGAATGTGAGTTTATCAAACATGACAAGTTATTTCATTCAAAAAGCCATTTAGTATGTCAGGTGTGGAGGTATCTACCTATAATCCCTGCACTCAAGAGGCTAAAACAGGAGAATCAATGCTAGGTCAAGGTCAGCCTGAACTACACAGTGAAACTCTGTCTCAACAAGCTAAGAAAAAAAAAAAAAAAAACATGTTGGTCTCTGTTCACAAGAAGAAAACAGCTAAGTCAGTGAAAGAATTAAAAACTGAAGTTTCTTTAAAAAAAAACTTAGGAAACAATCAACTTAGGCAAAGTTTATTAGTGGATGCTAAAACTGTTGGGAGAAGGTGGCAAAGAAAATATTCACTCGTGAATGATGGGTAACCTTCAAATTACTCACTAATTACAACAGGAAAAAAATCTGAATCAAGGAGAGATTTGGCAATCACTCTCTTGACCAAGTGATCAGATTTAGTATCATACAATGAACAGCCCATTTCCTTCTTCATATGATGCAAGATAAAATGCACAGCATCACCTATGAAAAATGTATTTTCTTGCTAAAAGCAAGTCTTTATACTTAACTTCCAAAGCGTAGAGGTATAGATTAAATGCTACCAAAAAAAAAAAAAAGAAGAAGAAGAAGAAAGAAAGAAAAGAAAAGAAAAACAGCAGATAATACTTTTTTTGTCTAGTATCTTTCACATAGCACTATTCTTTTGAGGAACTTTCCCTAATCTATGTCAACAATTTGTCCTGCTACATTGCTGAATTCCACTGTGTAGATATATCACAATTTGTTTCTCCATTCATCCATTGATGGATATTTGAGTTGTTTCCATTTGGCACTAACACTGCTACTGTGAACATTTCTGGACAACTTTTTTCTATTTACTCCATTACCCTGGAGTAAATATCTAAAAGTTGAATGGCTGTTATCTGGCATGTATACATTTCAATTTTTTAAGAAAATGGTTCAATTGTTTTGCAAAGCATCATTTCACTGTGCGTCCCTACTAGCAGTATGTGAACATTACAGTTATTTCACATTTTTCTCAGCTTTCCCATTGGAGGGACAAAAGGGGAGATTTACTGGCTTACAGTTGTAGCAGGTTCAGTTCATAATCAGCTGGTCCAAGGCAGAAACATGTTGGCAAGAGTACAGAGGAGCAAAGCTGCATAATTCATGGTGGCCAGAAGACAGATCAAGGGAACTGTCCCAGAGAAGCAGGGGCAGGGATCAGATGTAGTCTCCAAGGATGTGCATCTATAACCCACTCAGACACATCCAGAAGTGTGATTTACTCCTTTTCCCAGCTCACACGCCAATCAAGTTGGGATTCAGCACAACAGTTACATTTTACATCTAACCCTTGATATGGTAATTCATTTTAATATTATCCATTTATTTATAGGTTTAGTGAAACCTCATTGTGGATTTAATTTGCATTTTAATTTTATGAAGTCAAATGTACTGGGATTTGGGGAGGGGGTAATTGGAGTTTAATCCCTGGATTTTGACACTGAGCATCCCCTACCAACTCCTCTTTCTAAATTTGAGACAGACTCTCCCTAACTTGTTAAATTGCCCAGGCTGGGCTCAAGCCTGTGATCCTCTTGTCTCAGCCTCCCAGAATGCTGAGATTAGGAGCATGCACCACCTTGCCTGGCTGAAGCATAGATCCTAAATACTAGCAGTGATACATTTTAGGTTTCAAACTGCTTTCCTGAAAACACTTGAACCAACTTAAAAGAACATTTACAAATACACTTTAATTTATAAACTAAAAGGGGAAAAATGAAAGATTTTCAGTGCTTCCCTTTGCTTCCTGAATTAAAACAGAGGCAGTGCACAAAAGGGTCCCAAGGCTGAGTGGTGGCCCCTTTCCTGTGTGGTTCTTCCTGCTGCAGAGGTGGACAGGCCTCCTCCGCACAGAGACCCTTCTCCTTTCAGCTGTGTCCAAGCAGCACAAATCCCACATGTCCTCTAAGGCTTCTTTGCAAGCTTGCTGCCCACTCTGCTCTACTCCCCACCCTTGCCTGTGGTCTGTCCTTTTTCAGATGTTCTTTCCAGGACCTTCCAGAAGGACACAAGAGCGGTCTCACCTGAGGTGCAGGTCTTAAGGAGGTAGCCAGGCAAGGCGTCCTTGGGAGGAAGGCTTGAGCTCAGAAGCTGGGGTCAGTCTGGGCAACCTAATACAGTGCTCAGCTCAATCAGTCAATCAAACTAAAAACTTTAAAGGGGGTGCTCCAGTAATCAAACACATTCAAACTAGTGTTCAGTCAAGTTTCACCTGCTGCATGTGGTTATGTCTCTGCACACGCAGACCATTCTCCCACCTGTTTAAATGTGTCTTGTGGAGTCAACTGGGGTGTGGATGGGAAGAACAAGGAAGGAAGCTGAGCCCCTGCCCGTGAGCTGGCCGGAGCATGGGCTGGGGATAGAACAGCCCACCCCCACCCCCACACGCCCCAGCAACCAGCTGATATGGAGGAACTATACTGTTTGATTGGTTTTACAAGCCTAAAGCTGAGCAACTGCAGGACAACAATATGCAGTATACAAACTGCTGTAGATTTCGTACTGTCCTAGCACTGTTTGGATTCATTTCATTGCTCTGTTGTATTCCCATTAAAATTAAAAATAAATAAATAGATGTATCTTGCATGAGGTATTCATCATGAAAACTGGGTGACTTCATTTTCTGATCTTGTGTAATATTTTGAACAATTATTTTTTAAAAGTCAATGCTATAATGATCATGAACAAAATATCAAAATTTTACCTAAAGACAGGGTCTTTGTTTTTTTTCCTGAGTCAAAGCTCCATCAGCTCTTTTACAAATGCTCAGAAGCAAGAACTCACCCTGTAGGTGGGCAGCTCTGTCTTAGGTAGGTCAAGCACCCACTGACCTGGTATTTTCTATTCATTTTGTGTATTTCCTCATTAACAAATGCAAAGAAAACATCAGATGTGATTAAGGCATGTATGGACAGGAAAGTAATAAACACAAAATATGTATAGCAGACTTGAATTTAAAGAAACATGGCAGCGCATACCTGTAATACCAGCTGTAAGGAGGCTGAGAGGGCAGGATCACCACTTCAAGGCCAGCATGTACTACTCGGCAAGACTCTGATCTAAAACTCCAGACAATAGAATAAAATAAGAGACTGAGAAGTGTCTTCAGGACAAAGACCTTAGGCTGGATGTGACATTTGAAAACAGATCACAAAGAACAGGGAGCTAGCCTGGCATGGTGGCACATGCCTGTAACCCTAGGCCTCAGGAGGCTGAGGCAGGAGGATCGTTGCAAGTTTGAGACCAGCCAGGCTACAAAGTGAGCTCATGGCCAGCCAGAACTGCATAGTGAGACCCTGTCTCAAAAAGACAAAAAAAGAAAGAAAGAATAATAAAGAACAAGGAGCTAGTACCGTGCAAGTTTCTTATTTTAAAATGTTCTTTTTTAAACCAATAATAATCATCCTTGAAAAACTGTAATCAGAGTGTCCCTTTCCTTCTTATCATTGGGGTAGAATTTTTTCTGCTATAAGCAGATGCACATTCTTGATATAAAATTTAATATGTTACATATAGCCTTATTTCCAGATTTTCTTATCTTTCAGTTATAGATTTCTCTCCTGTAGCTTGGATGAAAAGAATTGTCTGTTTGTGGGTGTTCACATTCTTTGTGATTTAATAACCATTTTGACAGTCCTCCTTTGTAGGCCTAAGACTTTACAATAAAATCTATGAAAGTGTTCAATGACGAGTATGATGTCTCAGTATTTCCATTGTCACATATTAATTTAATTATTCAGTTCATTTCCTTGGTCATCACGATATCATCCTACGTAGTCCATTTTCTAATCTGCTTAAAACCGGTTTGTCTCTCAGGGCTCTGTACATACATGTATAGTACCAAAAATTTCAGTCCTTAACATAGGAAAAAACACAAAACACAATACCTAGAATAACTTGCTGACCTTGTGTACATTTCCATGCTCTAAGCAATTCTACATGTGCAATTAGACTGCTTTGTTAGGTAACATACTGTGGGTTTTTTTTTTTCCACAACCTCATGCTTGCCAGGCAGGCACTGTGCTGCTGAGCTATATCCCCAGCCCTAATATATTCTATTTTTAACATTGTCAGATCTTTCCAGAAAGTAAATATAAGTGGAATGAAAATGGCTTGAGTACTCCTTGTATGAATTGGACAAAATCTTGCTCTTTAAATTAGGGTAAATTACACCTCACATCACTGCAAGCTTGGAGCAGGTATTCACCATCTCTTCTGTTCCAACTTAAGAGTGAACAATGATGAACAAAGAAAAAAAGCACAACATAGGAAATATTTTTAAGAGAAATAAATGCAATTAGAGCCTAGGACTAAATGGCTTGTCTTGTCAGCTTTATGAAAGGTAACACAAGTAACATGTATCCCCCATCTTGGGGGAGAAGCCATGCAACGACTTGAGGGTTGCCTCATACTTCTACTTGCATCAAGTAGATTACTGGTGATTCATAAATTGCCTTTTGAAAGCTTAGCCACCAGTTTTGATTTTATTGCTCACAATAGGCAGAAAGAATTGATATATGTAGGTTATTTTGCTAGTAAGGAAGATCCAGATGTACCTTAAGCTTTAAAAAAGAAAGACGAAACAACAGAGACCACCTTTTGGGTCACCCCTACACGCTTAATCCCCCAGAACTGGGGATTAAGCTAGATCTGGAGTGTACTAAGCATGGGATCTACCACCCACTGAGCTGTGTTAACAGCCTGATTACCATTCTCTTGCTTCATCAAGTTTTGTTGTCAAGAATCAGAGCAGGATGAGAACCAGGAGTGCTCACTTCTGGTGCAGGAGGAAGCAGGAACTGGTTAGTCCAGAAAATGATAAACCAGTTGTGGATACCATTGATCCCCTCATGATTGATTGTGTAAGCCAACAAATTCTCAGGGAAACAAGAGGAGACCTGCATTGCAACAGGAATGGTATTGACTGCCTCAGGCAATCTATTGCCACTGATGGTTAATACTGGACACATCTGATGCTTATTTTTAAAAAGAACAATCTTGCTTGTATTGTCTATTAAGCACCTATCACTACTAGATCTAACACATAGTAGGGATTTAACACATACTGTTGATGAATTTTTTTTTTTTTTTTTTTTGGTCTTTTTCGTTTTTATCGGTACCAGGGATCGAACTCACGACTGCCTGTTTGCAAGGCAGGCGCTTATGCCGCTGAGTTAAATCCCCAGCCCCTTGTTGATGAATTTTTAAAACCTACAGCCAGGAAAATACATAAAGGGAACACAGTAGCATACCACTAAGTAAAGAAGCCATGCGGTTCTATACATGTCATTCTTTCTAGAAAAGGCAAAACTGCAGATAAAGGAAAAGCTTAAGGGCTGCTCTACATCCAGAGGGAAGGAGGGCAGAGGGAAAAGTGGTAGAGCACCTCCAGCCAGAGGATTTTCACTCCAGGGAAACTATTCTATGTGCTACTCTAATAGTGGATGCTTGTCAGGTATTTGTCTCCAACCCATAGAGTGTGTAACACCAGAAACACACCCTCATGTAATTATAATCCCAGCACTTGGGAAGTAGAAGCAGGAAGATTGCCATGAATTCAAGGCCAGCCTGAGCTACACAGTAAGACTCCGTCTCAAAAAAAAAAAAAAAAAAAAACCTCTAAGATAATTATGATCTTTTTTTTCTTTAGAAACCAGGGATCAGACTCATGACCTTATGCTGCTGAGCTAAATCCCAGCCCAAATAATTATGATTTTTATTTAATAATTATATCAGTATTGGTTTGTCAATATGACACATGTATAGTACTACTCTAATGCAATGTGTTATAGTAAGAGAAATTAAGACTAAAGAAGGGGTTACATGAGAACCCTATAGTTTTTGCTCATTTTTCTATAAATCAAAAACTGCCCTAAAATTCAAATCTGTTATTTTTTTTTTAAATCCTAAGGGCCAAGAGGAGTGGCAAATGCCTATAGTCCTAGCAGTCTGGGAGGCTGAGGCACAAGCATCACAAGTTCATGCACAACCCAGGCAACTTGCCAACTTAGCAAGACCCTGTCTCAAAACTAAAAATTAAAGCAAAAAAGGCAAAGAGGATTTAGCTCAGTGTGGGGGGTGCACCTCGGTGTGAAGGCCTTGAGTGCAATTCCCAGGATTACACACTCACACACACACACAAGTCTATAGTTTTATTGTGCCTTTGGACAATAGAAAAGGAGCTAGCAGAATAAATGAATGTGATAACCAAGGTGATGTTCTTTAGAGTCTATTTTATTTGGGGGTTGGGATTAGGTACAGTGGTAGAGCATATGCTTATTGTGTTCAGTCTCCAACCCCCACCCCACAAAAAGTCTATTGAATGCCAACTAAAATGACACTAGAAAGAGAAAGCAAGTGAGAAGGCAAGAAAACCTGTAATCTCAGCCCTTGGGAGGCCGAGGTAGGAGGATCTTACACGTTTGAGACCAGCCTGGGCTACAGAGTGAGCCCAAGGCCAGCCTAAACTACGTAGGGAGACCCTGTCTCAAACAGATAGAAAGAGAGTAAGAAAAAGAAAGAAAGAAACAAAGAGAGAACCAAGAAGAAAGAAGGAAGAAAGAAAAAAAGAAAAGGAAAGAAGGGAGAGAGAGAAAAAGGGGAAAGAAAAATTATTGTCTCTTGAAGCAGTCAGAAATCTTGTCCCTGTGTCATTGTGGAAGCCATCTGAGACACATATCATCACCTGCAATTGTATAAAGTATAGAATAAAATCAAATAACCTCTTTGGCCACCCTGGCCTTCCTCTGAATGTATGTACACACGGATATGAACACTCAGTCATGCACAGATGATGAGCCCTTTCTAAAGATCTCCAAGTTATAGTCAACTGAAACTCAGCCACTGGAGGCAACTGGTAGGAAAGAAGGAGGTGTCCCACCTGGTTCTTAAAATGAAACAAAGCCAACACAGCCACACACAATGAGAACATCTTTTTCATCACTCAAGAGGCAGAAAGGCCCTGCCCATCCCTGCTTCCCCACCCACTGCTCTAGCTGACTCTGGATGATTTCCTTTATTCTTTAAATCTGGACTGGGCGTGTGTTTTGAGCTGGTTTTATCTGTACATCAATTGCAATGCAGTGAGTGTTAAGAAAGCTGACAAAAGGAAAGCAATATGATATTCCCTGAAGCCCACCCCACACACAGAGCCCAAACTTGGATTTAAGGTTTGGGAGCTATAGTGTATTTCAGATTGATTAACACACACACACAATCCCTGAGCAAAACAGCTGGACTACAACAGACTGGGAACATTCCATGAATGTCCCTGAAGAATAGGGAGTGTGGAGGTAACCCTTTTTTGGTCCAAAATCTCAGTTCTACTCCCTACCCGCCAGGAAAGTCATATGGTATGTCATTTTCTTCATTTCTAGCGCAGAATAAAGGTCAAAATAACACCTGCCCTTTCCAATAGACAGGTATAATGAAGACAAAATGACATAATAGGAAGCAAAAATGATTTGTAAAACATCATCTGCATTACCACTCCTTCCTTCCTTGGAAAAAGCAGGTTCTCAGAAAAGTGTCCAAATATTTTCAGGGCATAATTCCCTCTGGATGTGACCTTGGAAGCCTCTAAATGCATAGATATGCTTTCAATTTCAGCTAAATCTTAATCACTAACTATTACCATCTCATTACAACTCTCCAACTCCAGAGGGACCATTCTCAGAACTTGCCGGCTGCACCTAAAAACTAGGGATTGATACGTAAAGATTCCAGACCTCACTTTTGTAATCAACCCACACTTAAGCAAATCTGATAGTTGCTACCCAAACATGTAGCATGTGGCGCTGCTGTTTGCAGTCAAATTTGGGGAATACAACAAATTGCATGGACAAAAGAAATTTCCATCCTGGGGCTTGGAGTAAATCTTTTTCTCAAGATGATAAAAGATACATACAAAAGCTAAGACTAAAAACAAACAACAGGAAGTCCAGGAATTTTACCAAAAATCAACTGGTTTTGAAATGCACTCAATCTTAGTTTGCTACAAAGAAAGTGGTAAAAAATGTATATAAATGTAAATTCTGCCTTCCATTCTGGGATCAGCCACAAGAGATGCATCTCCTAAATACAACATTTAAATAACGGCCATAAGAGATAGGAAGCTGCCCCCTCAGGAGAGTGAATTTCACTCTCAAAAAGGAAGACAGTGAACTGGCAAGAGAAAACCATGGTACCAAAGGCTAATCCACTTGATGGTAGGGAACTCTGACCGTAGCGTTTGGATAGTTTCCAGGAGCTTCCTCCCGTAAAGCTATGCAGTTCCAATCAGCAGTTCAAAAGGGTCTTTTTTTTTTTTAACTTGGAAGCTATCCCAGTTTCCCTCTGGAAGAAAGAACAAATGAAAATAACATAACTGCTCCAAAGAGAACTAAGGTAAGGAGCTAGCTCTATTAGATATTAAAACATATTATAAAGCAATACTAATTAAAATTTTGTGGCATACATATGCGAATTGTGTTGACAGATTTGTCAGTGGAATGTAATAGCTTGTGCATGAATTCTGCTAAGCAGAAATACATGTTAAAAAGTCATATCACAGGGGCCGGGGATGTAGCTCAGTGGCATAAGTGCCTGCCTGGCAAGTGCAAGGTTCTGAGTTTGATCCCCAGTACCAAAAAAAAAAAAAAAAAGTTGCATACAGGGGTTCAGTGGTAGAGAACCTGTTTATATGGATGAGACCAACTCCCAGCACTCCCCAAAAAGTCATACCATAAATCAATTGAGAAAGAAACGGGGCTGGGGATTTAGCTCAGCGGCATAAGCGCCTGCCTTACAAGCAGGCAGTCGTGAGTTCGATCCCTGGTACCGATTAAAAAAAAAAAAATCAATTGAGAAAGCAAATTCATTCTACAAATTATAATGGGCTGAATAGCCAGCATTTTGGGGGGAAAATCAACTCATTTCCACACATAAAACTAAGCATAAAAGGACTATTTTAAAATAAACTTTAAAATACATAAAACAATTTTTTAAAAAACATCAAGCTGGGCACAGTGTAATCCCAGCTATTTGGGAGGCTGAATCAGGAGGATCAGAAATTTGAGGTCAGCCTGGGCAGCTTAGCAGGACCCTGTGAAGGTGGTGTGGGTGCGTAGCTCCGTGATAGAGCACCCCTGGATTCAAGGCCCATACCACAAAGTCAAGCTCTAAATAAGCTAAATGAAAACAGAACTAAGTATTTTGAAAGTTAAAAAAGGTAAACAGTAAAGTAGGAAAGAGACACACTTTGTCAAGGGACTAATCACTGTTTAAAGGGCAGGGAAGGGGCAGAGACTTATATGTGCCTGCCTGGTTAGCTTGAGGTCATAAGTTCGATTTCCAGTACCAAAAAATAAATACAAAATTTTTAAAAACCAAGTAAAACTTCAGATAAGTATAAAACATCACCAAGAAGGAAAGAAAAAAGCCCCCACACTTTTATCTGGGTGTCCATTTTTGGAGATAAAAAGTATGAACAAAACTGTTTGCACGAGAGCAGTCATAGAATACAGTGTATGAGTGTAAAAAAAACCGGAAAGGAAACAACAGGGAATAACTGAATAAAACATTGGCAAAAAGTCATTTGGAATACAGAAAAATCTAAATGGAATACAGAAAAATCTAAATGGAATACAGAAAAATCTAAATGAATGAAACACATACGGTAAAATACTATTTGGGTTACCTCCACACACACAAAAAAATACCCAACAAGACAAAAAACCTTGGACAGTGGTTTAACTGTTGTTTCAGGGATTTCTTCCATTGCAATCTTCTGACCATGTGTTCCTTCCTTGGGAGACTTTCTTACCAACTTTATGTAATTCTGGTGGAATGTGGGTCACAGTGCCCTACTCTCATCTCCACCAACCTCATGTATGGCCCAGGTTTGACTCATGACATTGTATTATCACCCCATGAGTGGTAATTAGGCAAAGGAAGGATATGCTTTTTCTGCCTGACCAACCTGAGTCTCTTCCCAGAGTTTCCCAAATTAAAGGTAGATAGAGGCTCCCTCCACTTCCTCTTTGATGACCCAGGGATTTTGGCAGCTGTATCCCCTGTTGATTGGGTCCAGATGTACAGAAGGCATGGGTGGAGGTGACAGAAAGAGAAGTGGTTAATGAGACAAGAAAGAGCAGAGGACCAGCTCTGGACCTTTGAACAGAGCCATGGCACTTCCCCCAGCATTCTAAACTGGTGCTTGGATCGGTTACAAAGGTCTGAATTGGGCTTCACTTCTTAATATTTGTATTTGCACTCAAGTAGAAATAATTTCTGACCAATATTTTTGTTAATCAAAGTGCTCTTAAAAATCTAGGTCAGATGGCAACTTCCAATAACTTCACATGGTTATAGACCAAGAAGTAATACTGTGCTCGCTCTCCTCCCTTCCTTCCTCTTCCTCTCTCCTTCTGTCTGTCTGTCTCTCCCCTTAAGGCCTTCCCCGACTACTCATTGTGCTACTATACTTCCTTTTATATATTTAACATTATTTATATCCATCATAGATTATCTTAGCTGTAGTTCATTATCTGTCTTCCATTTTAGAAGAAGGAAAAACTTAAAACTAGTATGTACTCTGAAATTACCACTAGGAAACAAATACATGCATAAGAAAAGATTAAGAAAACACCCAAGTTCTTAACATTGGGGAGATTGGGATTGGTTGTTTTTAAGTTTCCTTTATATTTTTTCCAAATTTTCTGCAACGTGCTTCTACCATTTGGTTAATTAATGCACAGATAGAAAAAAGTAATATGCTCCTCTGACTCTGCAAAGCTTTCTGGCATTTATAATGAAAAAATTATAACAACAAGTGTTTTGCCAACAATCACCTTCAGAAAATCTCCTGGTTAGAAAAAGAAGAAGAACAAGAAGGAGGAGAGGGGAGGAGGAGGAAGAAGAAGAAGAGGAGGAGGCGGAGGGGGGTGGGATAAGGGGAAGAAGAGAGAAGAAAAATAAATAAAAAACCAAAAGGAATGAGAGTATGGGGGGCTGTTAGACAGTTATCGTTAGGAATGCAGCTTGTGTTAGGTCATTTCTTTAACACTCCAAAGCACCCGATCTAACCAGGGCGGGCTGCTATTCATAAACATAAGCTCACATCAGAACAGATCAAAGATCAGAGACATTAATAAAAGTTAGAATTATCTGGCCCAACTCCACAGCCAAGTGCATGGGGAAGTTACTGCATCTTGACAGTTAATTGAGAATGAAAGGACTCTGATCCAGAAATTATAAATTTTTCATTCCTAAAATGGTATTCACAGTCTTTTCTTTAAATCAGACATCCCATGCTATGTTTGTGTCCCTTCAAATTTACACTGAAACTTAATTACCAATGCAACAGTTTTAAGAGGTGGGACCATCAGCAGGTGATTAGACCACGACAGTCCCGTCTTCATGGGTGGATAAGTGCCTTAGAGAAGGGCTCAAGGGAGGACTTGTGAGGGCACAACACTTGCTCCCTCCTGTGACAGAGCAGTGAGGGTCAGTTGGGATGCACACAGCAGCCCTTATCAGACACTAGGTCTGCCAGCACCTTCATTTTAGACTTCTGATCCTCCAGAGCATTTGTTATCAGTCAGCAACTTATGGTGTTTTTTGTTACAACATCAAGAATGGACTAAAAAACTCCATTAATGTTTCCCAAAGCCTAAAATGATCCTGTCTGTTTTGGAACACTGCAGTAACCTTTCTTTTCCTGGAAATCATCTTTCTCTTTGCTCTGGGGCCTCTTCTGACCTGTCATAGACAGACTTGAATACACCTGCCTGCTCTGAGGTCCCATAGTCATCCTTGCTGGTTTATTTGAGTTTCATATGTTTTTCAACAATTAAGTTAGTCCTTACTTCCTGGATTACTTCATTTACTTTTCCCATAAACAGTTACTGAGTGTCTGTGAACAGTAACAAGGCGTTCTTCCTGCCTTGGAACTCTTGATTAATTGGCACGAACAGGTAAATAAAATAACGCAGTGTTTGTAAATTGTCAGAAGGATGGCCAGTGAAGATTCGTCTGCAGTGGGAAGTTGAGACCTGCAGCAGAAAGAGGACCAGGTGGAATTGTTAAAAGCACAGCTTATTTGATGGCTTGTGCAGCTGGGACATCATGAAATAAAATGAGTGTGTCTGGGAGATGCCAGACCAAGCCTGGCACTTTAGATCACAAGAAGGCTTCTGACTTCCATTTAGAGTGCAATTTGAAGGTTTTCTTCTTGAAAGTGAAAGTGATGTATCTGATTAACTTTTATTTTTGCTTTACTTGCTTATTTTTAAAATAGTGAGCTCCTTAAGAACTTTTCCTTATAAACTTTTATCATCAGTTTCTTGGTAGCCATAAAATGAGTGGGATTTTGGCTGGGATTGTATGAACTTGTATCATCTGTCTGGGAAAATTGATAGCATGGCAGTGAGTCTTCCTAGCCATGAATATAGGATATCTCTCCATTTATGTTTATCTCTGATTTCTCTTTTGAGATGGGGTCTTGCTGTATTATCCAGGCTGATCTCAACCTTGTGGGCTCAAGGCATCCTCCCAACTAAAGGAGCCTCCTGAGAAACTAGGACCCTGGATAAACCACTGTGCCTGGCTTATATCATTGATTTCCTTCATCAGATCTTTACAGTTTTCCTTATATAGATCAGGAATATATTTTGTTAACTTTATACCAAAATGAATTTTTTGGTGCTAATATAAATGGTATTTAATTTATCATTGACATATAAAAAGTGATCTTTGCATATTAAGCTGATAGCCTTTAACCTTGCTACAATCACTAATGAGGGATTTTTTAAGGGTATGATTCCTTGGGATTTTTCTAAACAGATAATCATTTAATATCCTTCAAAGCTTTTTTAAGCTGTATCACTGAAACATGAATACAAATACTCAGATCTATTTTAATCTCATGTACTTATTATTTTTTAAATCAAAGCTTAAATTATCCTTGCTTGAGCCAATAGGAATCTCTTTAAATTGTTTCCTGAGTCCTTCTGACATGACCTCAGTGGTCTTGAACTGCTTCACTGCTGCCTGTTTGGTAAGATGTTTCGGGTTAATCTCATACAATTCTTGCTCCAAAACTATAATCATTTTATTCTGCAAGGAGCCCTGATTCCTTTTATTGGAAAATAGTATTCAGAAGTCACAATTCTGAGTATTATTTTAAAAATCATTCCTGCTTTTGCATGCAAAATGAAATAAAAGAGAACTGAGAGGAACTGGAGAAACTGGTTAGGAGGCCTGTGGCGGTCCAGGTGGGTCCAGGTGCGAGACCAGTGGTATCTGAACTAAGTTACTGATGGAGGATTTGGAGTGATGTGAACTGATTTAAGAGATTTTCCCTTCATAATCAATGAATTCATCATTGGATTATGTGTGGGAAATGAAAGATAAGAAGAAGACATGGGCAGCTTCTGTGTGGGGGGAAGAAGTGTGATGGGAAATATTGTTATCAGAATAATATATATTTTAATAAAAGTTTAAAATGGTATATTAAAACCCAATTTCAAAAGTCCAGTAGTCTAAAATCACTGTAAAGATATCATTGGGGTATCAGGTGCTGTACCTCAGTGACAGGACACCACCAAAAAAGCCTATTTCCAAAATTCTTGTGCACTTAGTAACTGTTTACCATGTATACTCTTCCAGGTTCTTGGCTGTACCTACAATTTAATGGTTTCAAGCAATGTGTTCTTATACCTTACTGGTCTGTAGATGTTTTCCACATAGATAATCTGATACATTGCCTGAAAAATATTTAATAAACTAACATGCAATCATTTATTTCACCATTTTATTATGGGGGATACTAGAGTTGCTTCCATTGTTTAATGATTTTGTCTTAGTTAAGACTCAGTTATTAGTCCCAGCACTCTGGGAAACTGAGGCAGGAGGGACACAAATTGGAACCCAACCTTGGCAACTTGTCTCAGATGATTTTAAAAAGGGATGGTGACATAGCTTGCTGTGAAGGACCTGAGTTTAACTGTGTAAACATAAAAAAGAAAAAGAAAGATGCAATTATAAGCAAGCAAAAGTGATTCAAGTTACTGTACATTAAAGAGTGATTTGTTACAGAGCCAGAGAGATGTCATGGAGTCCAGTGGTGGAAAAGAAGGCGGGAGTCTGGAAGAACCAGAAAGTGGTTAGCTCGTGCTTTGTTTCTTGTCTGTTTCTTAGGGTCAGTGGGCTTCGTTGCTTTTTCCTTACTCTGTTACTCTCTGCTTGCAGAGGACCAGAGTTACCTCCCTGACTGCAGGCGGAAAGTAAGCTGCCACTGTCTGTCCACATCTACACAGCAGCTCCCTTTAGGCCCACTCGTGGCTGAGCTGCAGAGCGGGAGGCGGATTACACACATGGCGCCCTCGACCTACCCTATGGTTGGGGGTGCAGAGAAGAGGGCTGGACTGACCCCTAAAAGATGTCAAGACCCTTGGAGTAACGCTGCTCTGAACAAGCATGTGCTCTTAGGAGTAAAGCAAAGCAGAATGACTGGGTCTCAGGGCTGGAACAGGTTTCATAGCTCAGAATTATTCCTGAGACTGTGAGCTGGGCTGGAGCGGAAGAGAGCGCACTGGGAAATACCGGTCTGGCAACTCTCAAGAATCTCTTCCTTATCTCCCTGATACCCCTTTCAAGTCACTGCCTCTGTAAGTGCTCAGATGAATATGCTCTCTTCACACCTTTGTCACGTTCTCTCTTTAGTATTTATTGACACAGTAAATGAAAGAATAACCTAATCCAAAGCCCATGTACCATAACACTGTTTTGGGTTTGGTTTTTTTTTTTTTTTTTTTTTTTTTTTTTTTTTTTTTTGTCTTTTTGAGGCAGGGTCTTGTTGTATAGTTCAGACCTTGAACTCACTTTGTAGCCTAGTCAGGTCTTGAAATTCTAGTAATTCTCAAAGTTGCAGTAATCCCCCTGCCTCAGCCACCCGAGTGCTGGGATTACAGGTGCACACCCACACCCTCATGACATCACATTCTTAACAGGAGTTACGCAGTCACAGAGTAATTTCCTCTCACAAATGAATACCAAACGTCATCCTCTCACCTCTTCACCTTCTCTCTCTCCTTTCCCTGCCTCCTTCCACCCCTCCCTTCCTCTCTTTTCAGTACTGAGGACTGGACCCATGGCTTTCTCTCAGAGCTACATCTCCAGCCCTTTTCTTAGTGTTTTTATTTTCAAACAGGGTCTTGTTAAATTGCTAAGTTGCCCGGGTTGGGTGGGAACTTTTGATCCTCTTGCTTCAGCTTCCCAGAGTGCTGAGATTACAGGCATGTGCCACCACACCTGGCTTCATCCTTCTTATCAGTTCCCTTTCCCAACCATTCTAAATGGTTTTCTGGCCTTTGTCACACTTTCTCTGATTTATCCCCTCAGACTGATAATCAGAATACTTTACTGTCCCCAAAACAATATGAATAAGTACCCATCAGTATGAACTATTGATTCCTCTAAATAAATGAAAACTTTCAGAGATAATGATTATCCCCAAATGCTCTCTACCTTGCACTACATTTTTCCTTCTCATTCAGGTTCAGAATCTCAATTTACCTTTGAGTTCCTAACTCAGCATCAGGGAACCAGACAGAGGTCAGTGTAAGGTCGCAGGCAGCAAGGGATGGTGGTGAGAATCAGTGTGTTCCAGGTTGACGCTGTCCAGGATGACACAAATCAGAAGCCCATGCAGTGTGCCTTGGGAATGGAGGTGAGACACCAGCCAATAAAAATGTCAGAGGTATCTTCGTGCCCAGAAGAAATGGCGAAAGTAGCCGACGAGTGAGCAAGTGAGCTACTGGGTTCAAGGTCCTGGCTGGGCACAGAGCCCAGTTGAACATGGGGTCTTTGTGTCTCTGCGGACCATCAGAGCAGATGACAAGTGCAGCCCAGCCATGGGACCAGGAGGACAAGCAGAGGCTGGATCCCATGCAGTGAGAAAAATATTGGGTGCATACACCCAAAAGCATCGCCTTTCCTCATGCTCTACTGAAATCGTCCCCATGTTGCTTTCAAATCATGTGATTTACAAAGCTGTCATCTGAGTGTGACTCTTGGTTCTGCATTTGAGGTCTCATTCTTCTGTCATTTTTACAAGCGAGAACCAGTAGGTGCGTCCTGATCCCTGGAAGGACTGCATTCTGCCGGGCTAGGAGCTGGGGCTCAGCCCAGACAGGAGCAGGGCACCCCAGAGCATCCCATGACTCATACTAAGTCCTTCCATGAGTAGACGGCTAGAAGAGGAACCTTCCCACAGCACTTGTGTTACATACTTCGCCTAATTTTAAGAGTATGGAAAGAATGGTAGTTGGTTTGTGAGTTTGCAGGGAATAGTGCTAAAAGCAAATAAGTAGTCAGGAAATTATCTTGACGTTTATGGAATGAACAAGACTTTAATGTGTAATAGAGGGGTTTATAACTGCGCTGGGAACACTATTCCTGGGCCTTTGAGAGATGGCTCACCATTTGTTTTAAAGGCTTTAAAGAATAGCAAAACAGCCACTCCAGCAGTTTTAGAGAAATAGCTGTGGCAAACATGAGGGAGGAGGAAGAGGGTGGGTGCACAAGGGCCACAAAGCTGGGTCCGTTAGGAAACATTCATTCCAAAATGACAACCGATCTCTGCGCAGCAAAACAAAATTTTTTACCCAGAACTCCCATTTCTACCTCCTTCCCCAGGCATTTTCAGATTTTGTTAGAAAGTAGGATTAAAAACAATGCAAACCTCAGATAAAATACGGCTCAATCCTGTTTGTCAGAACTGATAGAAGTGTTTGCCATAGATTTTCAATATAACCCCTCCGCAGCATGCCTCCTACTTTGTTCTCTTGTGATTTCCTCCATGAAGTTTTATTTAAAACTGTACAACTCAAAACCAATTAGGGCTTGTTTCAGTGTATGTGGCCAAGTTTCTTATTTGAAAGAAAATTACACCCGCTTCTGTCCTCATCATGACTAACCTTCTTAGTGCTTAATTCTTAATAAATATTAAGTAATGTATTTCCTTTTACGCTCTTGGTTGCAAACTGCATGACCAGGCATAGTCTGAAACTTCACACATTTCAGCTAATGTGCTTTTCTGTAATAATGAATCAAAATTGATTTATATTCAAGTGTTTTCTTGAATTAAAAATAGAGAGAAAAGGATTTGAGGATTTTTAAGGCACTAAGGAGTGCAATTCCACAGTGGAAATGTGTCAGGTGTGGTCTCGAAGACAAATTGAAGAATGCTCTTCTTAAGATAAACACTGGAAGAGGAAGAGGAAATTTTTGAAATCAGGAGTATCTCAAATGAGATATTAATAATTTTAACAAAAATTTCAGTGTTCCAGTTTATGCGACATAATCTGAATCCATCAAAATAGCATATTGGATTCTGGTTAACAGGATGGGGCTATAATTTCTCAAAGCAGTGAATTCCAATTTGTATTTAATAGGATTTTTTTTTAATGTTACTGACCTAGTTTCAGACATGGACTCACAAACCCTAAATCCCTAGGCGAGTAAGACGAAAAGTTCTTTGCTTATCCTCTGCAATTTATTACATTAATTTACAGTCTTTCAAGTCTGGGCAGGGGATGGGCTGTTCTTGTTTTATAGAAGAACCTTTTTGTCCTTAGTTGGGGATGTTTCCAGCTATTTAACAATTGACTCTAATAGAATCTTATGAGTATAACTAATGAAAACATGAAGAAATAAAATCTAGAGACCAAACATACAGTAGCGTATTGTTCGCTTTCTGGAGAATAGAAATACCTTCTCTAACAAGGTACAATGGGGCAAACAGGAACTGACACTCAGGTTTCAGTGTGCCGGGCAGTCAGGGTCAGCAGGGGGCCAATGTAGTCCCTTAATCAGGTCGGCATGAACAAGCTCAAAGACAGTGTGCAGGTTAACTCCACTTTGGAATGCAGTCATATGATTGTGAAAATTGTTTTAAGAGAGAAACTAGCTACCAAAACTAGTTCTTTGTCCTTTGAGCCATTTCAATTTTTTTTTTTTTTTTTTTTTTTTTTTTTGGAAAGGACTAAGGCCAACCCTTATTTGGTCTACTTTCTTAGGTTTTAGGGAATACAAAAAGCTTCAGTAGTTTCTCTCTCTCTCTCTCTCTCTCTCTCTCTTCTCTTCTCTTCTCTTCTCTTCTCTTCTCTTTTCTTCTCTTCTCTTCTCTTCTCTTTTCTTTGTCTCTGTTTCTCTTCCCAAAGGAGATGAAGAAATCTTTGGGATTAATGAAGAAAACCTTTTGGAGGAATCACAGATTCTTGGACAGTAGGTCAGAGACTTAGGCTTCAGTAGTATTCCACAGAAACACTATAAGTGGTTATCCTTGAGCTCCACCACCCGCCTTAACAGTTATTGTCAATCCTGGAGTCCTTGGATTGAGATTCTGCTTGTGCAGATAACTTCTCCTGCCCAGGATGAGAGCTGGCATCGTTCATGACTGCAGTAGCCTTTTCCTTTCCTTACAGCTTATCTGTCCATGTCCCTCCTCTTGCTGTCCTCTCTACTAACTGTGAGCTTTCAACAGATAGCATTTTTGTCAAGCTCTTTGTCAACACAAAGCTACACCTTCACATTTCCTCCCTGGACCAGACCGCTTTCTGTTACAATGACAAAGTACCCGAGAGGATAAATTTAAAACGAAGGAAGATGTGTTTTGGAGGTCTCATTCCAGCATTGCTTAGCCCTGTCACTTTGGGCCTGCGGAGACACAATATATCATGGAGAGAACACATGGTGAGAAGGCCTGTCTGCCTCATCATGGCCAGAAAACTGAAAAAGGAAGCAGAAGGACTGGGGTCACAATGTCCCCTTCAAAAGTAATCCCCTAATAACCTAACTTCTTCCCATTAGGCTCCACCTCCTAAAGGTTCCACTACTTCTCAGTGATGTCACATACTGGGGACTGAGCCTTTACCTTGACTTGAAGATCCAGTCAGAAGTTGAAAGCCTGGAGCTTCCTGCAAAGTCCTGTGCAAGTCCACAGTGGAAGGGGATGCTGACAGACTGTGGAAGTTTGGACACCCAAAGGCAGTGGCAAAGACTAGAACTCCCCAAAGAAGCCATGAACACTATAAGCCCGTTGGTTGGTGCCACCCCGCCCGTACCCAGGCTGGGCCTTCCCTCTTCAGTAATTCAATCGCCCACCCAAATGTGCCCAGAACTCGGCCAAACTTGTCTGCAAGGTGTTCTGTATTCAAGTTAACGTCCCAACTAACCATCCCAAGTGGACATTGAAAATCCAAACGATCGCACTCCCCTTTCATCACCAAGGAGTCTCTCCTGAATGCTCTGCAAACTCAAAGGAAAACCAGAAACTGTGCTCTTCCCTTTGAGAATTCAGTCACCCAAAAACAAGGTGGAAAAATCTGAAATTAGAAATTACATATAATGACTAACCCTCTGGTCCCTCGAAGAGAGAAAAACGTTAGGTCAATCAAGTCACTTTTTAAAAACTTAGAAAAAGAAACATTTTATCAAGTGGAGTAATAAAACTGAAGATATTTATGATATTCGGAAATCACTCAGTTGTAAAGATGCTATGGTGATAAGGCAGCTACTTCTAACCACACCTGTTCAACACATAACAGCTTCAGCTGCAGTCAGGTGCCCTGTTACAGTGTAGACCTAAAATGCTAATTTGTGGGCTCGCCCACTGATGAGTTTGGTAGCTGAATGTGCTGTTACGAGGTGGGCTGGGCTGAAGGTAGGTCACTGATGTAGGACCTGGAAGGACATACTGTTCCTGTCCATGGCTCCTCCTTTTTCTCTCTACTTCCTGGCCACCATGGATGGAGCATCTTTCCTCTGCTGTGGGAAACTGATTAATACCTACCCCGAGCAATTGTTCGAGGGCAGAGAGCCCACAAAGAAAATAGGGGTGTAACCCTTTGGCTTAATCCCACTACATTGTCTCTTTTCAATCCCATTCCCCACTCACAGATGAAGTCCTAGAGGACCTCTAGAAGGCCTCACCAATCCCATGTATGAAAGTGCAACTCTAGCAGGTAAAAACGCTCAAAATCATCAACTCAACCTACTCATTTCCCCTTCATTAGGGGAGGCAGGATGTATACCTTGTCTTATTCTCCATCTCACTCACTTCCCTTACAGTGTTGCATCTGGATTGCTGCTTTGCAGGGCCAACCCTGCATCCAGACTCCAGAGGTTCCTTAGATAAAAAAGTTAGAAGAGGGAAGGCTTATTTAAGCCTTGGTTTCAGAGGTTTCAGTACAGTCACTGGGCCCTGTGGCTTTTGGGCCTCTGATGAGGCAGGACATCATAGTGGGATGGAGGGATGGAGCAAAGATCTCCCCTTCCTGGCAGCCAGAAAAGAAAAGGGAGACAGAAGAAAGATGGAGAAGGGGTTCTGAAGGAACACTCCCAGTGACTTAATGTCCTCCAGCCTCTTAAATAAGTTTCCATCACCTCGCAATGGTGCCATGGGCTGGAGACCAAGTCTTTGGGGGGACATTCAAGATCCAATCTTTAGTACCATATTTAGCTCAGATTTAGCCCCATATTGCAGCCAGGGAAGGTGCTCTATTCTCTGTCTCCTGTCATGCGCATCCTGCCTGCTTAGGACAGGACTTTAATTTTAGAGGGACCATGTTGAGGGAGCAGTGAGGGATAGTATATTCCTCAGAGATTCCCAAATTCAACATGCTCTAGGCCTCAGAGGGCCATTTAGTACTCACCAACAAAGCAACACGGGCCACTTCCTGCCTTGTACGGACAATGCACACTGTCATTTTCTTTTGTAATTTTTTTTCTATTTCATTAAAAAAGTATATCAATACTTTCTTGGGTACCTACTAAATTTATTTTGTGACTCACGAATGGATGGTGAGCTACTGTTTCAAATGATTGCTGTATGAGAGAAAGATGCAGGGGAGAGTTTGCTGGATAAATTCTTTGGAGACAAAAGAAATTTTGTAAGATGGCCCCACTGGAGCCTCCTCTTCCCGTGTGCCCTGACCCGGTCCTCTGGTGCAGCTTCCCACTCTTTGTCATGAATCTCATCCAGACTTTCCTGATGCAAGGCTTGCCGGTGGCCTTTGGCCTTTGTTCTCCTGCTTGCAGCCTCCACTCCCAGCTCCACCCAGCCTTCCTGTCCAGGAATTTCTCACCCCTTTAAACTACATACTCAGTCATGAGATGAGATAATAGCTGCACAGTCTCATCCCTGTGCCATTTTTCTAAATCTAAGTTTTAACCCAAATTTGCAAACTCCAAATGCATTTAGTACAGTTTACCTTAAACAACAGGACATGCCAGTGGACCCAAGTACTAATGTCACAACTGCCAGTTATAAAAGAGATTGAGATCAAGAAATGGGAAAATTATACTCTCCAAGGGTCATATTTTTGATGTCTGTTTTATTCTCCAATATTTCAAAAGGAGTCATAATTTTTCTTCATAAGTTTTATTAGAGATTGTATATTTATTTGTGAGTATTTCATTCATTTCAAGACCTAAGTTCACTGAGCTCGAAGACTGTTTTACTGATTCTCCAACAAAGGGTCAATGCACAGCACATAGTAGGTTTCTATAAACACTTGCTGAATAAATAAATTACTTTTCTCTTTGAGAAGGCTTTTGCAACATTTTTTGGTCTGGTCAAAGCTTTGAACTTTCTTTCATGCTTTATAAGCTAGAACGGTAGATATGAATTTGACACAGAATCTAAAGATGCATAGGACTCCACAGATGTGGGTTCTCACTAGGGTCCCAATTCAGGTGTAACCCCAAACATGTCAGAATCCAAGATTTAGCTGTAGCTCTTAACACTAGTAGCTGCCATCAATGCACAGTTTACAGTAAGTCTACTTGAAACTCTAATTGTTTCCTATTTTATGGAAGAGGAAATTGAGATAGGAAAAGCTTAATCTAGGTGTCTTTAGACTACATCATGTGTATTTTATTCTGTCCTTTAGAAAATATCTTGCTAGCTAAATTTATTTTTTAAATTTTATTTTAAAGAGAATAAAACCAATCAAAACAAACCAGTGTAAGCAATATAGGACTTCAAAACATTATGAAATCAACAATAGTTACCATACTGCCTTTTGATGTCTTCAAAATAGCTGCAGATAACTTCAGACATAATAAAAATCAGAACAGAATAGAATAGAATAGACACAATAAAAACAAGACAATGAATGCAATAAAGGACTTCAAAACAAGCCAATAGCAAATCCAAAATTACCACCATAGTATATCTTGCTATCTTTGAAGCAGCTGCTCCTGCCATCAGATTTGACATAATCAAACAAAACAAAACAAAAGAGAATAAAATTCCACCCAACAAAACAATGGAGATGATATAGGACTTCAAAACACGACCATAAGGAATCAACAGTGGCTTTGACCCTCAGAAGGAGATCCCCCACTAGATGCCACACTACGTACCACTATCCTCTGAGCCTATGATCAGACCACTGGCCTTTGCCCTGCAATGTCGGTGAAACACCAAAGCACTACAGGCATCCAATTACATTTCACCTCAATAGCTATCATCACAGCCTGTGTTTCTCCGGATAAACCAGTCACTTATGGGACAGAGGCAGGAAGGGGTTGGTACTTGTTGTTTGCCAGTCCATGCACTGGAAGGGGCAGGGGTCTGGCTGTTTCAGTCCACTGGCTGCCCGGCATGGCGCTGGTTCCCAGCCTGGGCTTCTTTACTGGTGTGGCCTTTTCTCTAGCTCTGGTCCTTGAACGGCACTGACTCATGGTCCAGCAACCACTAGCTAAATATAAAAGTATTTCTTCTCTCCAGCCTCTGAGAATCTCTCAAATAAAGGCAGTATTAATAAATGGCACAGAAGAGGAGAGTGAGCTTTTAAAATACATTATTCCAAAAGACAGCATGGCTCACCATAATGGACTGATGCTTTTCAGATGTTTATGTCCATGCTGAGCATGTCGTTTAAAAATGCCTCTTCTTCTGGTGCAAGTAAATGACCAAACTTCTTAGCCTTTGTACTGGCCCATCCTAGGCTAAATTCTGTCAAGCATAACTGAGTGTCATAGTACCCGAGAAGACGCTGGTTCTAAAACAAAACAAATTAAAAAATGAGAAGTGGAAGAAATAACAATTTGACTACAGTAAGAGGAAATAATAAAGGTATCTGTAAGCTGTTATTATAATTTGAAAGATGATTTGACTCATCTAAAATTTTAAGAATAGTTTTTCTTGGAGCATGAAAATGGTTCCTGAGGTTTGTTTTAATCTGAAAGTCCTGTAGGTCTCTTTCCGGTTTCCTGGAGCAGAGTAAGGAGAGCATGCAAGGTGTTAGATGGGAGAGTGGCATGCATTCTTTCAGTTTTACAGAGCAATGTTTATTACTTGTTGTTGTTGTTGTTACTGGGGATCGAACTCATAACCTCAAGCTTGCCAGGCAGGCGCTTACACTGTTGAGCTAAATCCCTGGCCCTACTTTTTCAATTATTTGCATTTCAAAAGACACACATCCTGGTGTTGGTCTTTCCCTCACAGTAGATAATTTGTAGGCTCCTTTAAGATTCTGCCTAGCAGCAAACATCCCCAAAGTACTTGATAAATGTTTATTAAGTAGAAAGTGATTTCAAAAGAGACTTCAGCAGGCATGGGGTGCAGGCCATTCCTGCCAACTCTGAGGTGTCAGTGGTGAGCTACCCTGCCTCCTCACTTTCCCTCTGCCTTACTCTTCCCTTGTCCAATCTCATCTGGACCTCAGGAGCCAAATCAACAACCTCTCTGCAAGTTCAGGTGCTCCTTGACTTACAACAGGGTTATGCATCAACAAACACGGCAGAATTTGAAAAGATGGTGAGTAAAGATGCATTTGATACACCTGTGCTACTAAACATCATGTTTCGGCACAGAGCACACTGTGGACTGGAAATTATTTTCCCTGGTGACAGCAGGGCTGCAGCCCTGGACCCCCGTCCCTCATCACAAGACAGGATCAAAAAGACCGAAATTCAAAATTCCAAGTGTGGTTTCTACTCCACAGCTATGTCACTTCTGCACTCTTATAAAGATGAAAATCATTAAGTTGAACCATCATAAATGAGAGACTGTCTATAATTAAGTATCAAAGACTTAGCTGATAGCAGTAAGGCAACAGTTTCTTAATTTCTTCCTCTACAGTACAGTCGGGGCTTGGACAGCTGCCAGGGGAAACAGACTCACGATGTGCAAAAACCAAAGAGGGAAATGGTGCAGATAATACCGTGATTCTTTGGTGGCCAACGCTCATCTTTTTACAAGGAAGTAGCTAGAGAATAAGGCAAAGGATAGATTGTAGAGTTACGGGGATCAGTTATTTTGCAGTGCTATGCGTGTTACACTATGGTGATAAACAACTATATAACACATTGAAGGCTCCCTGTTACTGTCACTCTAGGCTGCCTCACCATGTGACCCACAGTCAGTTGTGGCCTGTCTGGTCTGTGGATGTCCCATCTGCAAAGACACACACCTAATGAACAGAAAGCACAGAAACGCAAGCTCCTTTCTTTCCATATCATGGGAACTAAATTTTTCTTCTTGGTCATGTGTTATCCTGTTCTCTGTCATGTGGAGGACCTCCCACCCACATGACTCTCCTTTTAAGAAGAGCAATTGTCTCCATTTGGGCTAACCCTGGCCTACTTCTGTGTATTGGTAGGTGCAGAACTAGCTCAGTTTTGTCTTTATCCCCTCAGTTGAGTTTAAGCACTGCACATGGATCTAGCTGAGGTGCTGATGCCTAGTCTTTGAAGCAATGTGACAGGTGAGTCAAGCCCCATCTATATCTCCCAAGTAGTATGTGTGAGCTAGGCTGACAAATGCCAAGCTGTCAGCTGAGAATGAGCCTCAGGAAAAGAAGCTATGACTTCTCAGGACTTGAAAATTACACATCAAAACTGAAGCACCAACCCCAAAACACTAGATACTAGCCCAGTCTGTGATATGCAGATTATTCTCTTTTTTTTCTGGTACTAGGAATCGAACTCACCACCGTGCACTTTTGCACTTGCTGATTACTCTGTCTGCATCTCTCTGTCTGTCTGTCCTCTCTCTCTCTCTCTCTCTCTCTCTCTCTCTCTCTCTCTCTCTCCCCCTCCCTCTCTCTCTCTTCCCCTCCCTCTCCCTGTCCCTCTCCCTCTCCCTGTCCCTCTCCCTCTCCCTCTCCCTCTCCCTCTCCCTCTCCCTCTCCCTCTCCCTCTCCCTCTCCCTCTCCCTCTCCCTCTCCATATTGCAGAGGTGATTTCAGGCATCCTACCTGGCCCAACTCATAGCATTCAGACACTTCACAAATTAATAAAACCTGTGTTGGGCCCTGGCTGGGGCCTTTGTTCCAGTCAGTCATTATTCTGGATTTAGGACCCCCTGAGCTCCTCACCATCTTAGATATATTTGTGTGTCTTTATTTGCACAATGGGTCACACTGGAAGTGGCAGATTGGAAATAACTTGCTAGAATGCCATTAACTTTCCCTTGGGATTACAAATATAAGCTTTGCTGAACCACAGTGAAGTCTGGGAAGGGCTTCTCTGCCGTCACTGTGACAGAATGCCTGAGATAAATACGTGACAAGGAGGAAAGATTGATTTCGCTCACAGGTTCCGAGAAGTCAGTTCCTGGTCCGCTGGCTCTTCTGCTTGGGCCTGACACATAGCAGAGCATGGCTGGGAAGCAAAGGGAGAAGGCGGAAGGGGTTGGGGCCACCCATTTCCTCTTCAAGGGCAGTGCTCTAATGACTCAGCTTTCTTCTAGGAAGCCCCATCTCCTACAGGTTGCACTAAGTCTTAATAGGCTAATAGTCAAGTCTTCTGTGCATGGTGTTTGGGGGGTTTTTAGGATTCAAACCATAACAATTCATTCCGGGTAAAAGAACGGAGTAATAACATTTGCAATTTTTAAAAAAAACCATTCAACGATCATAACTGCAACAAAATTCTTCACTTTACTTGCTAACTCCCACATATGCGGTTCAAATATAGTTGAGCTTATAGTGCATACATTTTGTGAGGAAATATTTAACAGTAAATAAATCTACCCACTTGAACAAAACCCTCTTCTTTGATCTGTTTACTGAAATGTACTGCATACACTGCCAAATACCTTCTGGTCCAAGTCCTGCACAAATGCTTTTATTCTCTTTTTTTCCAGGAATGGAGGATCCTATAGTTGCTTAACTGTGGGACTTGTGCTGCCATGGGATATTACTTATAAGCTAAATTTTATACACAGTTGGAGCAAACAGAGCATGTAGGACACACTGACTGAGGGTTCCCCTGAATTTCCATATGGCTTCCACTCCTACCCATCTATTAAATTTTCTGGAAAAGAGTGACCATAACCTTCTGGGGACACTCTTGCTCTCTGATCAAGTCCTCAGGGAAGCACGCTTCATAGCACATTCCCTCGGTGCCCTTCCTGCTACTGCTATTTCTTCTTCTCCCTCCCTCTCCTCCTCTCCTTCCTTCTCTCCCACTCCTCCTCCTTTCTTTCTTCCTCATCCTCTTCTTTTCCTTCTAATACTAGAGACTGAGCTCAGGGCCTTTGCACTGAGCTACACCTGCAGCCCTTTTCTTATTTTGAGACACAGTCTTGCTAAGTCATTAATTTGCCCAGGCTGGATTCACCCTGGTGATCATTCTGCTTCAGCCTCCCAGAGTTCTGGGATTCCAGATGTGTGCTTCCATGCCCAGCTCCCTGCTTCTTCCTCTGCCCTTCCTTGGGCTTTCTTGTTGACATCTTCTGTGTAACACACAGTCCTTCAATGTTGGAGGGCTCCAGCCAGAGCTTGCATTTCTTCTTTCACGTCTTCCTAGGGCAGTCCATCCATTCTCATGGTTACCAGTGCCTCCCCAAACCTGCTCCAGACTTGTACCACATCTATTCACTCTACTTATCAAAGTGGCTCCCTGCGATTTTCCTCTTTACAGCAAGAGTGAAGACGCGGGTAGAAACAATCACAGAAGAGCCATTGAACCAAGAACCCAGCTCCTTGTTCTACAGTGTAGCGGGGGAGATAATATCAATAATGGTGTTAGCTGGAGCTGTCCTTGGTGAGTTAGTACTACCAATAAAGATGCCATTTGATGTGACAAAATAAGTGATGAAGTGGTTCTATCATCTTGTAACTGGTTCACAAAAAATGTTCAAACACCTGGAATTCTCTTAGAGTTTGCAATCATCCCTGATTCATGAAGAACGTATTGCTAGACAATATCTAGCTAGAGGGCTGGGGCATAGCTCATGGTGGAGCAGTTGGGTAGCGTGTAAAGGGCCTCTGCTCCCCGCACGGACATACCTGGCTGCAGGCAGAAGCACACTGACAAAGTTCTGTTCCCAAGGACAGCACTGCAGGCTACTGCAGACAGAGGCAGGAAATGGATGAGAAGCCGTCGTGTGAGGAAATCACTTTTGATGACAGCAAGTGTGGCCGGGGAACAGCACTGGGCCTCTGTGGGGCTCTCAGTGGAAATACCCGGGAGAGAGAAGCAGATCCTGAGAGGCCACACAGACACAGTGACTCAGTGACTCGGGTTAAGAATCACAGGAGATTCTTGGGGAGGGGTCAGAAGTTACTTCCAGAGCTGCCCTGCGTATCTTTATGTGTTCACTCCATACTCATTTTGATCAGGTTGACAGCTCAGTTCACTTTGTATTGTTATTTGCCAATCCAATTCAATGGTTGTCTACTTTGAGATCTTTTTAAAACTCTGAGTTAAAAACAAAAATCAAGAACCCAGCTGCCAACTTCAGTCCAGATTCCAGTGGGCAGACGAGGTTGCAGGGGTCCTTCCAGAACAGGATGTGAGGTGCTTGCCCTGCCTCCGTGGGTTTTACTTTATGCTTGTTAATGGAGCCTGAATGTTTCCGACCCTAAGGTGAGAGCCTGAGAAGGTAAGGCAAAGGAGTGCCTGAACACTCTTCCTTGGCCATCTCTTTGACTTTTGTCTTTCATGCTCTGTGTGTATGCATGGTACTGGGGATTGGACCTACAGCATCTCCACTGAACCTGAGCTACATCCCTACCCTCCTCACACCTTTTCATTAAGTTGCTAATTTGCCCAGGCTGGGCTCCAACTTGCAAGTCTCAGCCTCCCAAGGTGCCGGATCACTTATTCTTTTAAAGTATGTGTTGGTTCTTAGTGGCCAAGCTGGATCTCCCAAGACCTACAGCCATGGCTGGGGATGGCATGGAAGGTGCTGGGATCTTCATTACAGGGATGAGGAGTCAGGTAGGAGCTAGGAAACCTGGATTTGAGGTCCTGGTGTGTTTTAGCTCCCAGCTAAGAACACCACTCATCTCTCCTGGTCTTTTCAGGTCATCTTATCATTTATTTCTGTTGACAACTCTTCCCTTGCATCCAAGGTTGGCTCTGGGTTGGCTCTGCCTGTCCCTTCTCTCTGTAGCTGTTCCCTTCTTCCTCTTCTTCTTCCTCCTCCTCCTCTTCTTGTTTTGCCAGAGTATTTCCATGTAGCTCAAGTTGTCCTTGGACTCACTATGTAGCCCAAGCTGGCCTCTAACTCACAACAATCCTCTTGCCTCAGCCTCCCGAGTTCTGGGATTACAGGAGTGCGCCACCACACCTGGTTGGCCCTGCTAGTCTTAAACTCTGCCTGGAGTGGCTCTCCTTGGCTACACCCGTAAACTTCCCTGGACTGGGACCGCTAACACTGACCCATGTCAGCCTGCCAAGGCTCTGAGAAACCATCCTCCTTCTGGCCCTTCCCTACCTTTCCTTTCCTACCTGTCCCTCCAATGCCTGCAAGGCCAAGCCAAGTCTTGATTTCACCAAGAAGCATCCTCAGAGCCTCTCAGAACATGTTCCCACCCAGGCAGGATTATCTGAGTATAGTTCTCTCTTTCCTGCTCCTCCTTAACTGTAGGCTCCTCAAAGGAGGGGCCAAGTCTTCCCTATCACAGTTTCTGGCGACCTGCTCTTTAATTCTGTTGGATTTTTTTGAATCAAATAATTCTTGGTAGCTTTGTATTCAATAACTATCAGTGGGAAACAGGTAAGAGAATTTCTGTGTAGGTTATTTATTGTACACATAACACATTCAAAGTGTTTTAAGATGCCTTCGTTGAGATGGGATTCACATGCTATACAGTTCATTCGAAGTGCACAATCCAGGGATTTCAGTGTATTCACAGGGCTGTGTGACACTCACTGTGATTCAACTGCGGAATAGCTTTGCCTCTCCAAAGAGTCATGCTGTACATTTCTGCATCTCCCCCAGCCCCTGGCAACCACCAGTCTGCATTCTGAAGATTTGCCTATTCTGGACATTTCAGAGAAACAGAATCATACAATATGTGTTCTTTTGGGATCTAAGTTTTATGCTGCTGAAATGTGATGAGAGTTTTCTTTTTAAAAGTTGGCTCCTTTAAATAAACCTCCAGCAAAATCCACCCTAGGAGGGAGAAATCATCTACCAGGCAGTATAAACACTGAGTGACCTTTTTAAAGGGATTTGTATTTTTAAAAAAAAAAATTTTTTTTGTCTTTTTCTTTTTTTATTGGTACGAGGGATCGAACTCACAACTGCCTGCTTGCAAGGCAGGCACTTATGCTGCTGAGCTAAATCCCCAGCTCCCAGGGATTTGTATTTTAACACCATCATGCAAATCAATGGCTCTTCCCAAAGGGAAGATGCTTGGGGAGAAGGTGAAATGCATCATGAAGACAGTTGTCCCCTGCGCAGGTGGACGCTTAGCTTCCCCCTTGCTGAGTTTTTGGAAGAAGCCAAGATTCAGCCTGCATCTGCTCATTTAGAAAATAAGGGAGCTTTCTAATAACTCTTGAAATTTTCTGACACCGAAACTCATCCCCTTAGAGTAACAAGTCTACACCTAGATTACCAGTGTCCTGGCTTCTAGGATGCACATTTTTCTGCACTTAAACACTCCTCCAGTTGGGATACATCTTAGAGATGCCACTGCCTACCACTGGCCACAAAAGAGCTGCCATTACTCCACAAGTACAAGGCTGTCCTAGCTGTTCCATTGAGATGTGGACTTGGTTGCCACCACTTCCATGAGCTCCCAGGCCATTTACAAGGTCTCCCAAAAGTGTCCCCTATTATTTGACATTGACATTTGACATACTCATGGCTCCCAATGTAACACAGCATTGTGTGAAGAAATCACAGAGATTACTGGATGGAGGTTGAAAAGTGATTCAGAAAACAGACTCTGCATATTTAAAAGTTTTAGGAATACCTCTGCCCTAGATTTGCCTTTCTTGAATGCACAAGAGTGATAGGCAATTTTTCAAAAAATCTGCCTCTAAGTCTAAAGGAGCATTTTCAAACTGATTATAATGGAGACAGCTTGCATTAGAGTTTCATGAGCAGGACCTGTTTCTCTCTTTGCAATACAGAAAATGGTATCTTCTACAATCTCAAATTCTGTGCCTTAAACTCAACACATATCCTGGAGGGTTATCTTGTTCTATAGCCCTTGTGAATCTGAGGAGAGGTTTGAAATATGGAGCAGAATTCTCAAAGACCCGGCCTGGGAAGGCTAGGAAAGAGACCTGCTCGTGGAATTGATGAGGTTACTCTTCCTGCTCTAGAGTTGCAGGGAGAACAATAACAAACAGACCAACTGACTCAGACAGGTACAGTGGAGGGCAAAGATTGTAGTGGGATTCAATCTTCAGAGACCTGGCAGGCAGCCTGGAGATGCTCCGTGAGCTCCCGGAATCCTCTATGGACAGCAGAGCTCCATAAACTACATGCTGACATCATCCCTGTCTGGGCAAAGATGGGGCCAGCAGCCACTCGACTGGCCTCTCAGCATCCCTAATGAAGCAATCACCATAAAGTAGAGCAGGAGAGGGAACATGCTCATGCCTTGTCTCCTCCGCCCAGAATTCCACCTCCCAGCCACCAATTAACTTTACAGTTACATCTGTCTCTCCTGCCAAACTCTCCCATAAAGGAATTTATCACCTTCTGTTCTGCTTTTCTTCCCAAATGTGAATTAGAAACCCTCAGTACGGTTTACAGAGGCACTTGCAGCAAATCCAATTATGCTCCCAAGCACTCCTCAGAAGCTTCTCCTCAGAAGCAGTGTGTTCCTCTGAGGTCCCTTTGGTGGCTTTGGTAAGAATGCTGGCTCAGAAGCACTCTGCTAGCTTGGGCCAATGATAATAAGAAACCCTTGTTTGTGTGGCAGATTCTGATCTAGGGGTTTCGTATGTACTGACTCAATCCTCACGTTAGTCTTTCGAGATCAGCATTGTTGCTTCTACTACAGTACAGATGAGCAAACCGAGGCCCAGCGAAGTTTACCAATAAGTCCAAAGCCCCCAGCTCCAGGAGAGTCGAGGGCTGAGCTCAGGCAAGCCGGTGCCTGAGTCAGGCTTGTAGCAGCTTCTGTGCTCAGCTGTAAATGAGCATAAGGATTCGCTGGTCCTGTGCTTTTCACACCTCTCAGATCAGTCATATTGAGAACTCGTTATAAAGAGCCCAATCAAAGAAGCCCTGTTGGAAATGGAATAAGAGTCCATAGGCTTTGCCCCTGTCCAGCCTTGCTACTGACCCCTGAGGTGACCTTGGGCATTTACTGGGACCTCAGAGGCTTTTGGAAACCTGGAAAGCAGCTACTGAAATGCCTCTTGTTACTGACAGTCACCCGGGGTCTGGGTTCCAAGGCTGCCAGCTGCGAACTGAGAGTGGATCCAGGCTCTCCTGCTACCACCCACAGCTCCAGGCTCCCTGGCTCTGCCCCAGCAAGCTTTCTCTGCGTGTCAATTAACGCCTGCAACCCTGCGCTTAATGAGAACAAACAAATGTGCTCATTGCAAGGAGTTCAAGTGGGAATGATGTGAGTGCCGCCCCTGCTCCACAGCACAGTGTTTCTCCGGAAGATCTAGGGCAGAAGCTGGAGCTCTGTGTGCTTCCAGCTCACAGCAGCGGCCTTTGCGGGAGCCTTCAGCTGGGAGCTTTGGGTCAGCACTGTGTGTGAATTAATCTCAGCTGCCTATTGCTGTTCCCCACTTATGGATACTGTGGGCAGCCCTGTCCTTCTCACCCACCATAGTTAGAGAGGGGACAGAAAACCAAACCACCTGAGAAATCTGAAGGGTCATTCACGTCGGTAATATCGCTTGTTCTGGGAATAGAAATGTCTGACTTCTGTATGGATCACTTTGTATCTGCAGAGACCTCACAAAGCCTCATTGTTTTTGAGAGCACTGTGGCTTGAAAATGAATCTGTGTCCCCTCCTTCACAGCAGGCACTATCAAGACCTTTTCTGAGGGCTCAAGCCAGACAGATGGAACAAGCGGCCATGAAGTAATAGTAACTTACAATCGCTGCTCTGTGCTTTTAAGTTAATAAAGAAATGATTCTTTGATTGCAACACTTTCCTTTGTATTAACTGAACTTTTACAACCTGACTGGGAGTTTAACAACTTCTTCATGACGCTGGTCACGTGCATAAAAACCCGAGACAGCTTTGCCTCTCTGACCTTCTGATGGTGTTTTGATGACTTCGATAGTATAATACTTCTATGTAGAACAGAAGTGAAAGAATTATGATTTTACATAATATTTTTTAAAATTTTACCTCCCTCTGAATGATGAATCATATTTAGAATCACAGTTCTGCGTCTCTGGACATCTTCAGATACTCCGGCCTTTGTCTTTCCAGACATTTTCAGATACATCTGCCTTGCTCTTTTGTGCCTTTGGCCAGGTTTTTATGCTCACAGTTAATTTCTCTAGAAATAATGTCATGCCAATTACTAAGAGATATTATTCTCTCTTACTCTGGCAAGACTACAGAAAGTGCTCAATCACAACCTGGAAAATCATGGGGAAAGTGAGCTGCTCATAGATGAAAGATGTTATTGATCAGAAAGAGAATCCTTCTGCTTTATGTTAAGGTAGTTGTCTTCCTAGATTTCTTCCAAGTTTATTTAGTTATTTTGCAGTGCTGACAGTCAAACCCAGAGTCATATGCATGCCAGGCAAGCATTCTATGACTGAGCTACATTACCCAGGCCTCATTCAAATCTTAATATGTCAGTAGGCTGGTGTAGTAGTTTCATCTAAAAGCAACTGAATTGGTGAGCTTTTCACTACTGTGATGAAATACCTGAGATAATCACCTTAAAAAAAGAAAGGTTTATATCAGCTCAGTTTTAGAGGGGTCAGTCCATGGTGTTGGACCCTATCACTATGTGACCCTAGGACACAGTATACCATGATGGGGAATGAGTGATGAAGGGTCACCTCTGATGACCTAATTTGCTCCCACTAGACCCTACCGCTTAGGGGTTCCACCATCTCCCAGTAGCAAAGGCTGACAACCAAACCTTCAGTACATGGGTCCTTGGGGGATATTTAAGACCCACACAGCAGCAGCCAAGTATAACAGGAAAGAATGCACCAAACTTTAGAAAGTATATTGCTCACCATAAGTGCTAGTATAATTGTCTCAGTTCTTCCAGGATTTTTTCTCATGCAATCAGTTCACAGCAGAGCATTTTCAACACACAAATGTGCAGTCTCCACCCAATACTTTCTAGGTCGGAGTCTTTGGCGATGTGATATTTGCAGTGTGTTGAAAAGGCTTCACAAGTTATCTGCTGTGCTTATCTTAATTAGCTAAGAAAAGCTGCTCTCAGTAGTTCATTCTTTTTGAATTCTAATTTAAAAGAAAGCTAAAGCAGTCTTGTAAGTTTTTGTATTGTTTTATTGACTTCACTGATGCCAAAATGAATATTTCTGGTTAAAACATTGCAAGTCCAAAAGATGATTGGAAGGGTAAAATGAAATGATCTCTATTAATTCCTTGGGGGAGAAGAGACAGGATGGAAAGTTTGGAGACTTCACCCCAGGTTCCATCTGAAGACTATACAGTCCGTATGGTTGAAAATTCTCACCATCGGCTGACTTTATGAAATGACTAGATGTCAAGTCATCAGATGACTGGGACCTGTGCCATCAAATGCTGACTTGGCCACAGGTCACTGACAAGCATAAAGCATAGAGACCTAGCTCTAGCAGATCCAGGAAGGCCTAGGAACTCTGCAGGCATCCTCTCTCTTGAGGAAGAACCCTGAAGTTTCAGAGAACTGGACGGAATAGTGATGGTGTGGGCCTTTGAAAGCTCAGTCTCAGCTGGAACTCACTTCCTTCTGGAAATACTTTCCCACATCCCCCCAGCATTGTGATGAGACAGGGCACGCTACCTAAGAGTGCCTGAGGTGCAAGGAGTGAGATGTGGTTAAATACAAGGCAGAAAATGTAGCCAAGATTATACCAAGGTTAGGTTCAGATACTGTATTCTCTTATGTCTATACAGCCATTTTACACAAAGAGCATTCTCCCCTGGGTAAAATGACACCCTTTTGAAAATGGCAAAACATGAAATAAGAAGGAATCTCAATAGGTTAAATAAGCTCTGAGCTATGGTCTTCTATGTGCAGACGCCTGTCGTGAGTAGCTTGTAAAATCAGCCACTGTGACCGCTCATGCATAGGCTCTGCTGATTTTACAAATACTTAGTAATGCAGCCGCCTCTCCAAGGGCAGGCTCCAGCCTGACGTTTGCACAGCCAGCAGAAATAATTTCTTGTGGGAGATAGAATTTCGTCGTTTAGCAATATTCCATCAGAGGAAGCTGCACCCTCGGCCACACACCCTGAGTATTTCAGGGGAGGTGGCTGTCCTCCCTCTGGCTGTTTCCCTTCAAATTAATAGGCAGCCAACAGGTAAATCAATGCCTTTTCTACAGGAGGGCAAAGCAGATTCTGTGGTTCTTTGGATTGGCAAGATTTATCGTGCAAGGTGGTCACGAATGTTTTTAAAAAAACATTTGCTTGTTTTTCTTGATTGTCAGAGAAAATCATGTCCAATATAGAAATGCTGAAAAATAAGAAATCTTTAGAATTAGAAACAAATCTATTGTGATCCAAGGCAAGCACTAAGGTTTCAGTATGCTTTGCACCGTTTACATAACTGAGGTTATGCCATGTATTCAGTTTGTGTTCTGCTTGCTCATTTATTCTATTGTACATGCTGATCATTTAATCCCTTGTTGTTTTGAGGTTATAAGTGATATTTCAGTGAATAGTCTTGTATGTAATTTTTAGTCTACTTCTCTATTTCCTTAAGGCAGATTCCTAGAAGAGTGATTTTTAGATCAAAAGATGTAAGTGAGCATCATGGCACTTAAAAGATTTTGGGTTGGAAAATGTGCTACTGTGGCCACTGGCTGTGTCCAGATACCCTGAGGAATACACGCCTGCTTTCAGCTTTCCTCGCACCACTCTTTTCCAGGGAATAGAGGGTCTGGTTCTTCCTAGAGAGCAGACGGTGGATACAAGACCTAAGGCGGCCAGCTTCCTTTCCTCCCTTTGAACCTTCCTCTTGTCTCCAGTGCAATTGCTAATCTTGGTTGTCAGTCTGCCTGGCTTCAGAGCTGCCTACAAAATCAGGAAAGCTTACTTTTGCGTATGTCTGTGGGTCTCTGGAATGGACGGAAGACCTGCCCTACATGTGGGTGGTGGCATCCAGTAGGCTGGGGGTCAGGATGGAACAGAAAGCAGCTGAGGGCAGCGGGCAGGCAGGCCCACTCTGCTCTTCTGAGCAGGAGCTCAGAACTGCTTGTGACTGCTGCTCTTTCCCCGGGACATCAGACCCCGGAGTCTTCAGCCTGTGCATGCTGACTCGCTTTCCGACAGGACTACATCCCTCTTACTGGTCCCTCTTACCCTGAGGGTTCCAGGTTCCTGCATGGAGCAGCCAGTGGTTTCCCTGGCTCTCCAGTCTCGGGACAGCTTTTGTGGATTTGTCCAGCTTTGGCCCTGTAAGCCAATCTAGGAAATCTCCATATCTTCTTAAGAATCTGGACATTCAAATATCCACATGTACATATGCACATATGCTTCTCAGAGAACCCAATTATGCACCCTGGTGTGCCCCGAGGTCCGATCTGCTGAACTGCACACGTCAATCGGGTGCCCTTGCTCTGTGCATTCTAACTGGGGCCGATCAATGAGGGATTCTGGCTGTGGAGGAACAGTGCGGGGATGGAGAAGATGGGGTCCTTATCCTGCAAAGGACTCTCTGAAAACGATCCTGTGAATTGGTCACATCCCCACCTGCACTTGTGTGTGTGTAAGTATGTACATAACAGTCACAAGCATAGCCCCTTCAGGCACAAAGTTCAGAGATGTGAACTAAATCCAGTTGTCACAAGACCATCCCGACCATCCCGACCATCCCTCTCCGAGTGGGCCACCTCCGCTCTGCCAGGATTCTAACTCTCTCGAATGCTTTGCTGGCCACTAACTCAGCTGAAGGCCTGAGACCACTGATACGTCTCAGTGACCAGTGAGTCCTGTCAGTAGAGATTGTCAAATACCTGCAAGTTCAAACTAATACAGATGCCCAGACCCCACTCCACTTCAATCAATTCAAAACAGCTGATGCTGGGACCAAGAAAATATTCCTTTTAAAGTTGTTTCTAAGGCTGTTTCCAGATCTACCAAGAGTCCCTGCCAATGAGACTGTTGCTTACAACCCTGAACAAAGATGTGTTTCTAGGTTTGTTTTAAGAATTTAGGCCAGACTGGTGTCATGGGGCATGCTTGTAATCCTAGCACTTGGGAGGCTGAGGTAGAAAGATTACCATGAGTTCAAGGCCAGCCTAAATTACATAGTGAGACCCTGTCTCAAAAAAAAAACCAGAATTTAGGCCAGCAATTTTGAACTGTGAGTTGAAGGAATGATACTTGAAAATCACACTGCATTCACCTGAAGTTTCTACATTAACTTTGTTTCATATTGGATTGCCTTCCAACTGCTCACTAAACTTCTAGAAGAATAGAGAATGATTGTCACACCCAGAGGTTGTTCTCTAAGCTGCCAACATCTAGCTAATTTTCCCCAGGCACTATTATATCATGCACTATTGTAGCGGTGAAAAGCTAAGGCTGAGCACGCAAACTTCATATATCTAACAGTTACTTAACTAACCATACTTCCTGTCCTGCATTTCCAAAGTGATCCAGATACAGCTGTCCTCATGTGTAGGGTTGAAAGTCATATTAAACACACTGTGACTACATTTTCAATCCGCCTAGCAAATAATGGCTTCAAATTTGAGTGGTATTCAGGGAGAAGTACGGAACTGGAGATAAGCAAACAGGCTTTATCTGCCTCAATATCTCGCCAAAGGCAACTCTGAGTCCAGAGCATTACGTAAAGCATTACTATTTCCTTTGCTTATGAACTCATCTGTATGCTCAACTGTGGGAGGTGGAAGTTTTGGGCAATTCTTTTAACTTCTCTGATTTTCAGTGTAGAGAAACAGCACCCGAGATCTCATCACATTTCAGATTCTTTGTTTCGTGAGTTCTGTGTTGCCAAAGAAGAAATGCGGTCCAGAGGGGCTTCAAAGACAAGGCCACGTCCACACCACTGCATGCGGCAGCACAGAGCTTCGAGCCCAGCCCTCCTCGTTAAGGCTTGGGAGACAGCCCGAAATGAAGACAGAAGGTTAAGAGGAATTTAATGAGCAATAAAGCCAAACAAAACTCAAGGAAGAAAAAGCAAGCAAACCAGGACTGGCACTGTAAATACTGGCCCCCCTCCAATGCTGGTGAGACTGAGCATGGTGGTTAACGCAATCCATCCCCCTGAGGTTTCAAAAAACATTTCAAAACAAAAAGTGACAAATTTCTGTACCTACCTGAGCTGGAAAAGTGCTAGGAAGGCATAAAGATGCAAAGAGGCCACTGTCTGTCTGGTGTAGCACACGGTTCGGGTGAGACCAGCGGCAAGCCTGGCTCAGCAGACGCCCCAGCCGTGTGACCGCATCACATGAATTACCACGGGCCTGGAGAGGGTCTTTTTGGGGCTTGAGGATTTTTTCCCGGACTTATCAATAAACCTCTTTTCTCTCCTCACCTGTGAGTTGAGAGACTAAATTTTCTTCCTGACACTTAACTCAAAAACTCTGTAGTCTTCTTTCCTTTTTGAATATTTTTCTAGAATCTGCAGGAAGCTGCCTGAGAGTTGACTGCATTGCTTTCACATCAGCCAAACTCCAAATCGTAGAGAAAGTGAGTTTTCAGTGTGATATTCAACATTATCTTCTTGGTCTCTTGAAGAAATTGACCCTAAAACACATCATCATCACAATGGCAAGTTGCTGTTTTAAACCAGAAACTCTGAGTAACCAGTTTAAAGATAACAACTTGCAGTGTATTGACCATAGTTACTCTCCTATTAGCTTGTTTTGAATTTTTTTTAAATTAAAAAAAAACCGGGGCTGAGGATTTAGCTCAGTGGCATAAGTGCCTGCCTGGCCAATGCGTGGTCATGAGTTCGATCCCTAGTACCAGAAAAAAAAAAAAAAAAAAAAACCAAAGGCAAATTTATTTTCAGCATGTGACATGCAATTTGTGTTTCCTTCAAACTCAGAATTAGGGCTCTACTTGAAGAAGAAACAAAATTGAAGTCACGAAACACCCCCAGTCTCGCTCTACCCGTGGAATCTTGAGGCCCAGCTCTGTCATCTGAAAGCAGAAGCCTAGAACTTTCTTTTCTGCTGGGGTGGGGTCTGTGGTCTTGTGCAGAGTGTGAATGATTTTCCTGACACCCCGCACCCAGCACTGAGCTGCCTGCTGCAGTCCTTCCTGCAGGCCAAAGCTGGAAGGCCATGCCTGCAGACTGGAAGGCCAGTGCCTTTGGCTGTGTGACCCTGAGTCACGGGAGAGGTGGGGTCCAGGCAGCTCGGGGGCAACAGTGTACTTTCCTGCCAGTGCCATCATCAGGTTCACTTTCCAAATTTCTGAGGCTCTGGATAGAGCTCAGTGGCACAGTGCCTGCCTGGCAAGGGCAAAGTTGTGAGTTCAATTCCTGATACCAAAAACGACAAAAGGAAACAAAATGTTTGAGGCTGAATGAATAACGCTGTGAGCTCACTGTGAGGTGTGAAAGTATAAGCGTGCTCTGAAAATGCAGTTCCTTTTTTTAAATGGTTCTGGGGAATCTAATCCAGTGGTCTTCTACCACTAAGCTGAATCGCCAGCTCTCTTTATTTTGAGACAGGATCCTAGAGAGACTCAAACATTCCTGCCTCAGCCTCCCTCAGTGCTGTGATTACAGGGGTGCCCCACTGCACCGGGCTTATAAACTCAGTTCCTTTTTGTCCTTTTCACTTCTTGAATGTAAGTTCTCTCTGACCATAGCAATGAGTGAATGGCTGATAGAGGTAAGAGTGATCCCGTGTTGACACGTTAGGGAGGTTGAGATGACCACTCCCATGATCAGAAGTGGCCCTGTCCATCTCAGAGAGCATGGGAGGAGTCCCTTCCTTTTCTGCTCCCCCATCTACAGATCTTGGGGTACGGCCAAGATTATGATGTTTTATTATTATACAGGGCTTTGGCTGAGAGCCTGGGGTAAGACCCCACACCCAATGAGTAGAGAGTGTGATTGTGAATGTGTGTGTGTGTCCACTCCCAGGGAAGGAGCTGATCAGAAAAGGCTGATGGGCAGCAGAGACCCAGTGTGGGGACACGGACTGGCAGATAGTGCAGACAACCTGGTCTTCTTGTGCAAACAGAGTTCTTCTTCCTCCCCACCCCTCACAGGATGGAGCAGGACACCTCCTCCACCAGGGAGCCCAGGAGTGAGGTGTGGAGGCACAGCCCAGGAGCCTGAGGATGCTGAAGCCTCAGCCTAGGTATCCTGGTTATTTTTCTCTGATTGCTGAAACAAAACACTTGATACCCAAAATTAGGGAAGGAAAGTTTTATTTAGCTCACTGTTTGTGGAGGTTTCAGCCCATAATTGGGGGCGCCAAGGTAGGATGGCATGGCACAGGGGCAGCACTCCAAGGCAGCATCCAACAAAAGCAGCCAGAGGAAAAGGGGGCAACAGGCTACAAACCCCACCCAGGGTGGATGTAGCACTCACACAACCTCTGAACCCTCCTCTTGCACAGGCTGAGGATATTTACAAAGTGAGAACCATGGCTCCCTGCTGTGTGTCTCAGTTAAACTTCTAAACTGCTCAAGCTGACACAGTGTATCAACCATAACACCAGGTATAGTTTGCCGGGCCAGGGTACTAGGTCTTTGCCTGGCTCAGTGTGTTCTGAGGGTGAGCTTTACTCTCAAGGCACAGGGCCCTGAAGGGCTGTGGGATGCTGGGATTCAGGGGATGGACCTCTGGCTGCCAGCCTCAGCAAGGCTTGTCCCTGTGTGGGCCAGCTGGGAGGTGTTTGAGAGTAGTGGGGCCCTGGCCTCTGGAGCTAGGCTTTGTGGTTTACATCCCAATCCTTCCCTTCTTGGTGGTTGACCTGGCATTAGGTACACAGCCTCCTCGGCCTGTACTGCGTTGACTGTGAAATGCGGGTAGTACTAGTTACAGGTCAGCTGAGAGGATCCACTGGGTCTGTTCGGTAACATTTCAATTCTCTGGAAGCTTTTATGTTAGGATGAAAATATGGCTGGGTTTTCTTACCACAGGATTCTTAGAAACACTATTGAAATGGGGAAGCAGCTATGTAAGGGAGAGGAAGAGTGGTGGGTCAGTCAAAACCTAGGATAAAAACTTAGAAAAGAAAGGGTGTGTTTACACTCACAGTTTAGAGATTTCAGTTGTTGGTGACTGGGACCTGCTGCTCTGACCTGTGTCAGCGCAGTGTATCATGGCAGGAGCACTTGGCCTGCTTTGCCTCATGGCAGCTGGGAAGCAGAGAGAGAGAGATAAAAACGGGCTGAAGTTCCAGTGCACCCCTTAAAGCACACCTGATGGCCTAACTTCCTTCCCCGAAGACCGATCTCCCAATTGGGCTGGGATCAAGCATTTAACACACGGGCCTTGGGGGCATTCAACATCCAAAGTACAGCAGCTGGGAAAAAGATCAGCAGAACGAAAGAGGTAGCTGCCACATGGCAGTGGACACAGAATGGCTAAAAAGGGTACCCCAAAAGGAAGAAAGAAAAAGACACCCTGAGGTACCACCTCCAGGGGAAATGTCAGATCCTGGTTTCCCTGTACTGGGGAAATGGTTTTCAGCGGTTTTCAATCTGCCCACTAGACTGAGCAGAAGTAACTGCAACCTTTGCCACCAAAAGCAGCCCAGCAGGGTCAAGCCCTACACCACGAGGCTGGAAGATCAAATCTGTGAAAACCTGGATTTACTCAGTGTAAAAACAACTAGGAGCAGGCAATTTTGTCATGCACACTGAGGGGCCGAGGGGAGCAACTCTTTCTAGTGATATAATTTAAATCATTTTAAGAACCATAAGGTTTCTTGGAAAAGCCTAGAATGGAGAAGTGTGCAGATGGTAGGCAGAGCAGTGTTGAATTAAGGCCCTGAAAATATCTTCGAGTTCTTACGGTTGGTACCTGTGAGTCTGATCTCACTTGGAAAAATGGTCTTTGCAGAGATAGTTAAGAGTCTGGAGATGAGATTATCCTGACTTCAGGGGAAGGATAAATGACAGACAGATGTCCTTAGGAGGAGAAGAAGGGGCACAGAAACACAGAGAGAAGGCCATGCAAAAGAGAAGGCAAAGACCAGAGCAGGGCATCCTCACAGCAAGAAATGCCCACGACGACCAGCAGCCATAAAACACAGAAATTGCAGGGAGCATTGCTTTCCTGGAACGCGCTCCTTTGCGGCCATCAAGGTGACCTGAACACCATGAAGCCTCCACCATGGAAAACTCTGGGCTCCGGAAACCGCCAGCAAGTCCACACGAGGCAAGGAAGCGCTCTGCCCACCTGGGCCGTGGGCTGCTCTGAGCAAGTACCACCCCCACCCCGAGCTGCTTCACAGCGATTTCTCTAAAACAGAAGTCCCCAGTCCCTGGGCCACAGGCCAGTAGGGGTCTGTGGCCTGTTAGGAACTGGGCCACACAGCAGACGGTGAGTAACCAGGGGCAAGCGGAGGTTCAGCTACATTCACAGCTGTTCCACGTTGCTTGAATGACTCCCTGTACTCCACTGCCTTCCTGTCAGATCTGCAGCAGCATTAGAGTCTCACAGGAGCCGAACACTAGTGTGAACTGTACATGAGATGGGTCCAGCTTGCTAGCTCCTTCCCACACCATCCCACGGTTCATAGAAAATTGTCTTTCAGGGGGGTGTGGTGGTGCACACCTGTAATCCTAGCATTTGGGAGGCTGAGGCAGGAGGATTGTTGTGAGTTCGAGACCAGCCTGGGCTACATAGTGAGTTCCAAGCCAGCTTGAACTGTGTAGTGAGGCCTTGTCTCAAAAAACAAAAGAAAGAAAGAAAGAAAGAAAGAAAGAAAGAAAGAAAGAAAAAGATTGTCTTCCATAAATCCAGTCCCTGATGCCTAAAAGTGTGTGGGGGGTCACTAGTCTAAAGACACTTGTGAAATTCCTTACTCTTACATTTGGGGAGGCCCTGTGGTGAAGTTTAGTATGCACTTTGATGGCGGGTGTCCTGCCCTGTCCACCTGCTCTATCTCAGGGCTCACCAGGTACCTGGCAGAGTGGCTTTGGTCTGAAATGTCCCCAAAGGTCCAAGTGTCGAAGCTTTGGTTATCCAGCTTTGGGGCCCTTGGAAAAAGGTCGAATCTTTGCGGGCTAGGATGTAGTGGGAGGACACGAAGTCACCTGGGCATGTGCCCTTGAGGGGGATACCAGAAGCCGACCCTCTTCCTCTCTCTCTTTGCTTCATGAATGCTGCGATGTGAACAGCTCCCTTGCTGCCCACTTTCTGCCATGATGCTCTGCCTCTCCGAAGGCCCAGAGCAACTGGGTCAAACGCCATGGACTGAAGTCTCTGAAGCCAAGAGCCAAACCCAGCCCTCCTCTTTTGAAGCTGACTGTCAAAGGTATTTCTTCACTGAGACAGAAAGCCGACAAATACAAGAGCACACAATTGAAGTGCAGCATCCGCTTTACCCAGCTGCTGCTGGGGCATTGCATAGGGCCGATTCTGACAGTAGGGTATCCAGCTTAGGATTTGCACTGAACGGCACTGGGGCAAATGCTAGAGGGAGGGCACAGTGTGAGGCATTACTTCCATGTCTAGTTACCTTGCACTTTCTACACCAGCTAGCTAAGGTACAAAAAGAGAATTGCCCAAGATCCCTGGGGCACAGCTGGTCACAGAGAAGAGGGACAAATTGCCCAGTGCACGTCCACACAGACACAGCCTGACACTCCCGAAGGCGGCCTGAGATAGAAGCTCCTGGTGCGAAGGATGCCTGCTGGAAATGAGGGTGACATTCCAAGGCGCTTCATTTTCAGCAGGTGAAAACAAATCAGAGCCCTTGCTTTTCATCTGGCAGGGTGTTTTCTCCACGCAGGGCTCTTAGCAACAGCCGCATCCCTCCTGATTAGTGCTGCCATTAGAGAAATGATTCCTCAACATGGTGAGTCATCTCAGATCCTGACAACTGTAACCATTCCAGATGGTGAGAGCATCAGTGACCATAATGGCCCTTCCTGTCAGCCTTCTCTGTGGATTGTTCTCTGAACCGCAGGGGACACACGCAGGCTTGTATCCTGTCGAGATTTACAAGGGGAGGCTGCAAAGCGGTGACACTCATTCCCGGGCCACATGCGGAAATCAGCCGCCTTTCTTTACAGTCACAGCTTCCATGAGGGCAGAGTCCAGCCCTGACTGTGAGAAGCAAAACTCCAAGCAAGAAATAAAAAGCAGGTGCCTGCCGGGTCCCCCGGTTCCAGCTGTCAGCTCGAAGGCACTTTGCAGACTCCTTTCATGTCACTGCTAAGATGGACTCACAGCTGTCAGAGGAACTGGGGGTCCGAGCTGTGTGTCTTCCAGCATGAAAAGAAAGAAGCAATCTGTGGCCACTTAGAGAGACACCCACAAAGTCCAACATCCCTGGACTTCCAGTCTCCAGGAAAGATATGCTAAGTTTAAGGACAAAAAAGCCAATTTTTAGGATTGGTGGGAATGACTGCAAGAGGCTGTACAATTCAGCCCTCTCTCCCCCTCCCTTACACACCTGAATATCTGGTTCTTGCACGGGCTGCAAGAGTGAATTAAGTATGGCTGGATTTTATTTTACAATTTTGAGGCTTAGATGATTAAATAAATAAATAAGTAAAATCGGGCAAAAATTTCATCATAACGATGGCAAAGCGAAGTGCTCGCTTCCCAATTGGTTATTTAAAGTTAATAGTAAATCAGCTCCACAGCCACTAGAAGAGATGATACATCAGCTTAATTCTGCGTTGTTACAGAGAGCAGCTGAGTTAATCTGAACGCGGAGATGTTGGCAGCCAGCTCCTTGCGGTAATAATGCTCATTTTTATGAATGGCTCATTTATTTTTTATATGTTCCCTTTAGCCCTGCCCTCATTTCTCGCCTCTGCGCTGTCTGGAGCTCAGGACTCTAAAGGTAGAGGAAGAAGGATCCTTCACGAAGAGGACGGGTAGGCTGCTGCTTTGGACAGCTCCGAAGCCGAGAAAATGGAAGAGGAAAAAAAAAAGATTAGAAAAACAACTCAGGGGCAGACACTGGTTTCAGAAATGCCAATCACCGGTGATTCGCTGGGTCTGCACCCTGTGTGTTTTCTAAGGCAAACTGGTTGCAAACCTGGTGGTGACTCAGCCTGGCGCTGCAGCAAGCAGGTCATCTCCTGCGGGCGGGAACTTTATATGCACAAAGCATTCTGTCTTTTTCATCTCATCGCCTGGAGAATGAGAGCACATTCGCTGGTGCAGGAAAAGCACAACCCTCCATGGAAAATGCCCCAAACCTTTGCCTTTTCTTTGTCTTTCCCTCTGGTGTGGGATGGAGCCCAAAGCCTCATACAAGCGAAGCACACCCTCTGCAGCTGAGCTGCACCCCAGCCCTGCAAACATTTGTCTTGGAAGTTAATGGGCCTGGGTGGCCCAGCTTCTCTTCCCTTTGCATGAATATTTGTAGCAGGGTGAGGGTCTGATAGGCTCTGCCGAGCGGTGCCTGTATTTCCTGTGCCCACCATGCTGTCTGCTTTTTTAGGGTTTCTGGATGACCCTGAGCCTGCCACAATCATTGCCAAACAGCCATTCCTCCTGGCTTGGCTCTTCTTCCACAAGCCTTCCCAGGAACAAAGATGCAAATGGGAAAGTGGGAAGGGATGGTAGAGCGCTTTGGGATCACAGGCCACAGCTGAGAGAGACTGCTTGAAATATCCTCGAGACCATGGCCAGGTTGTTAAGAACTCCCTGACCTGGGATTCTGGTTCTCTGGCTCACGGTGGTAGATGTGTGACCTTCAGCAAGTTGCTTAACTTCTTTGTGTTTCAGCTTCTGGGAAATGAGCAGAATAATGTCTCCAGCAGGCTTATTACTATGTTTACATGGGTTGGTGTAGGTGAATTACTGAGAACATTGCTTGAATATTTGTTCCTCCTGCAAATTCATACATTGAAACTGAATTATGAAAATGATAATATAAGAAAGTGGGCCCTTCAGGAACTGATAGGGTCAAAAGAGCTCCTCCCACAGGAATGGGATTCTACTTGTGCTGCTGGCAAAACTTGGCGTCATCCACGTGCTGCAGGGTTTTACAAGAATGTAGGATGCAAGAATAATGGGTCACGAAGACCTCCACTGAGATTGCAGGAGAAAGCCTGTGAGTGCGGCAGGATGATGCATGAAACTGGAAGGCAGAAGCTGAAGCTGCAGGGAAGAGCCCAAGAAATTCAAGATGCCAGCAATGAGGAACAACTACAGAGGAAAGCCACCGGCAACCAGCAGGGCCAGCCCAGGTGGGGCCCTCCCTTTTAGAATGGGGATATTGGCCCTGCGCCATGGTTCCCCGGAATTGTGCAACGTTTTCTTTGCATTTTTACAGGGGGCTCACAGAGTTTGCCCCAAGTCTCAGAGGCAACTTTTTATTTGATCTCCTTTGAGCAGTAGTAGAGCTGTCAGGATTTGGGGAACTCTTGGAGGTGACCAAGTGCATTTTGCATGGTGAGGTGGGTGTGAGTCTTTTGGGGCCTGGAGTGGAATGCTATACTTTGGATCTGAAATGACAGAAAGCTAACCAGAGACCCCAGATAAGTAGCCAGCCCCTTCTGCTGATCCAAGGACACAATGAGAATATCATGTCCTCTAAGAAATGCAACACAGGGTGATTTGGGGTTTTTTAAATTTAATTATTTTATTTTAAAGAGGATAAACAGAATAAAATCAACCAAAACAAACCAGTGTAAGAGACAGAGAACATTATGAAATCAACAATAGTTACCATAATGCCTTTTGATGTCTTCAAAATAGCTGCAGATAACTTCAAACGTAATAAAAATCAATCAGAACAGAAACAATAAAAACAAAACAATGAACGCAATGAAGGACTTCAAAACAAGCCAATCATAAATCCAAAATGGCTACCATAATATGTCTTACTATCTTTGAAATAGCTGCTCCTGCCATCGGATTTGACATAATCAAAAACAAAAGAGAATAAAACCCAACCCAACAAAACAATGGAAACGTTATAGGACTTCAAAACAAGACCACAGGGAATCAACAGTGGCTGCAACCCTCAGAAGGAGATCCCCTCTAGATGCTATCCTCTGAGCCTATGATCAGACCACTGGCCCTAGACCTGCAATGTCAGTGAAACACCAAAGCACCACAGGCATCCAATTGCATTTCACTTCCATAGCTATCATCACAGCCTGTGTTTCTCTGGATAAGCCGATTGCTTACGGCCGAGGGTGGTGGGGGTGGTACTTCTTGTTTGCCAGTCTGCACGCTGTCTGTTCCAGTCCAGCGGCAGCCCACACAAGGCGCTGGTTCCCAGACTGGGCTTGCCTGTTGGTGTGGCTTTGTGTGAATGTCCGCTCCTTGACAAATCCACAAAGTGATTTGGGCTTTTGCTATTATTTCAACTTCCTGTGTCAAAGCAGCTCCTAACTGAAGCAAATAAAATGCCCATTCCTACCCATCACTAAATTTTGTCAGTAACAGGAAGACTTCATCAGGAGAATTAAGCGCACTTACTCTCTCCAGATGTGTACTGAAAGGAGCTGGAGGCAACCTCTCTTGGATGCAGAGGGGGAAATGCTTGAGGAAGTTTTTCTCCTTGGTGGAAAACCTAAAAGACCCCTCTTCCAGGACTGAAAGCTCACCTTCCCCTCTCGTGTTAGCATTATACTACTGAACCTCTGGGGGCTCCCCTGGCACCAGGAAAGAAGTCCTCAAACCAAAGCAGCTGCCACCTCTGAAATGCTCACAGTTTAAAGGAGACGGGTCTCATGCACCATCCATGGCTGAGCTTTCTGGGTGAGACCAGAAAGCTCAGAGCTTGGAGTAGAGAGCTCAGGGCAAAGAGCTCTGGCCCAGGGGCCACACGCTCAACCTTCACACCTGTCTCCTCACAGAGAGAGCGCATTCTTATTTCTGTCCTCACCTCCTCCTCCTCTTCTTCCTCATCTTTTTCTTTCCTTCTCCCTTCCCCTTCCTTCTTCTTTCTTGAAAGTGGGATACTCAGACTCCCTGACTGAGAACCACTGAGGCTGAGTTCTCATTCAAAGTGCCAATTCCAGGTACTGATGTAGCCTCCAGGACGGTGCCCTGGACTCCACATTTTCCTGAAGTTGTTCTGATACTTTTCACGTACCCTTCAGTGTGAGAACTGTTGACTTGGAAATGATTCAGTCCAAGCTCTTTATTTTGCAGGAGGGAAACAGAGGCCTAGAGAAGCAAAGTGGCTTCCCCAAACTCCCCCACTTACTGAAGGCAGAACCAGGAGGCGCAGGCAGGTTCTGATCACCGCAGAGAGGACTTCAGGACTTCTGAACAGGAATGCTCTGCACAGCAGCGAATGCTGAGCTCCCTCTCCAGCTGGCGTGGAGCCCTGGCTCCTGCAGTGTGGGACTTGGTGCCATATTTTACAGCAGACATAAATTCCACGTTTCCGAGTAAAACTAGAACCCAGTTTATGCCCAATGAAAATAAATTAATTTTAATGAGGCTCTTCTCACTTACAATGTTTACAGATTTTTGCATGTTTCATTTGATAATTTAAGGCTATTCTATCTTGAGTGTTGGTATTGAATTGAAGTGTTTTTTTTAAGACAATAAGAAAATCCATTCATACGACTACTGGCTAGCTTATAAAATTCCATGGGAATTACTAATTACAACATAAATCGGCTGCAGCAGCAGAGAGCAGATAATAAAAGAGAGACAGGGAAAATGTCAGTGGAAAGGAGGAAGACCGGAAAAGAACAGGTACAGATACAATTCAGATACAGTGTATCTCTTACAAGGATGCCTTGTAACAGGTGCATGTGTTTGCTATCATACTGTGAGTGACCTCAGGCAGGGTCCACGGCTCTGTCTTTTGCCTGGTCCTCAATACCAAGCACAGTCCTGGGGAATCACTCAAATACGTATCTTGCCTTGCTAAGGGGAGAGGAGGCTGGTGCAGGAGTAGCACAGAGAGACAGGGGTCCTCTGGGGGTTTGTGTTGGTGAGTGCAGGAAAATTAAACCAAGGACAAAGCTGGCACCTGCCTAATCCTTTGCTGGACAGTGTGCTTGGAGCAGGACCAGCTGTCGTGGTGGAGAGTGGCTGTCCCACTTGACAGGGAGGACAGCGAGTCCTCAGAGTCCCCAGGGTGACCATACAGAGCTACAGAAATGGCCTTTAAGACCAGGGCAGATGAGACGCGGTCAGCAGTGCCACTTCAGTTTGTAAGTCAACCGGGAACCTGGAAAGTTCGCTGCTCTAATCTCACCTGTGTATGTTACTGGTTCTCTGATTCAGTCCTTCCAAAACTATTTGTTGCTCTCTGAAAATAATCATTTATGAGCACTGTGTACAGAGACCTCCCCTGTGCTGTTACCCCACAATGTAGATGGGATCTGAGGTCCACAGAGCCGGGGATCTGCCCAGAGACACAGCGCCAGGGTTCGAGTCCAAGCCTCCGGCATCCTGGACTGTCATCTGGGCACTGCACTGTCGCGCCCAGCAGACCCATGTCAGGCGAAGTGCATTTAGGGAGAGCAGCTACGAATGTCCCCATAGCCTTGCCTCACCTTGCCGCGGGGACCTGACGCAGGTCCTGCCATGTGCTCCTCTGTGCCATGGTCCTGGCCGTGTCTCTGCCCCACGAGTCAACCCTGTCCACCCGCAAGAAGGCAGCTGAATCTGCACACTACTCTGCACCTCACGTGCCTGTTCCTGGGTACTGGCCCTCTCCCCCTGCATGCATCTTCATGTTCCTCTCGAGACCGTGGCTCACCCCTGGGCTGTGGCCTGGTACAGCTGAGTGAGCCACTGGCCATCTGATACCCTCTCTCTCTTAGTAGCAGAATCCCTGCCTTTGAGGTAGCAATGCCCCCCACGCTCCCCAAAAGGCTGCATTTTCCAACTTTCCTTGAAGTAAGATGCATCCTTTTCATACATCTTAGCCAATGAGATACACATGGGTTAGACTTGCAGGGGAGTCTATTTCACCTCCCCTCTTCTTCCTTTCTGCTGTCAGGAAGACAGATTTGATGACTTGAGCTCCAGCAGCCATACTGGGCCAGATGGGACTTTAAGGATTGCCTCCATATCCTAGATCAACAATTCAGAGTAGCATGAATCACAGGCCCTGCAGAGCCACTCCGCCAGCCCCCGCCTGCCTCACTACAAAATTTTACTTTCAAAAGAATGAACATTTTCAAAAAATGAACATTTTTCTTAAGCCTCTATTCTTTTTGAATTTTTGCTATGTGTCTACAAACTAATTCTTACTGATACACTTTCTTCACTCTTTTTTTCTCTAGCTTACTATGTTTTCTCCTTAAACTGTGATTTTTAAATTCACTGTGGTTGGCTAGAAGAACTGATGGCCTGTCGGCACCTCCAAATCAATATATATAATGCTGGATTCCTAATCATCCCTGGCACACTGATGCTCAGGTCAGTGGCAACACTGCTTCTCTCGGCACAGTGACAAAGCTTGGCATCATTTCCCGTCCTCTCATTCAATCAGTTTCAGACACCAGAGGTTCTTCATTCATTGAGTGTCCGGAGAGTGTGTTACCTCCAGAGATGATTGGTGCTGGGGTTCAAGGGAAGCCAAGCAGATATTTATCTGTTCTCGGGAAACTTTCAGGGGTAGTTTTTATTTGTGAGCATGAAACTTATAATCAGGGCAGACATCAATCACATGAACACGTGTGCAACTAAGTCAAACACTAAGAAGAAACCACACCGAGAGCCCAGCCTGTGGGTGTGCATCTCTGCTCCCAGCACTTCAGGAGACTGAGGCAGGAGGACTGCAAGTCCCAGGCCTAACCTGGGCAACTTAGTGAGACCTGATCTCAACATAACAAAATTTTGTTTAAAAAGGCTGGGATATAGGTCAGTGTGAAGGCCCTGGGTTCAATCCCTACTACAAAAACAGAATCAGGAAAAGTACTGAGAATATTCAAGGAGGAGGTCAGAGAAGGCTTCCACTGAATTAGAGCCAGGAGGATGAAGGAGACCTGGTAGGGCAAGAATAGCGTGGAGCTGGGAGATCGCTTTATAGCAGAAAAGGTAGTGCAGGGAAAAGGCCACGGCAGGAGAGTTAGGGTGCATTCCAGGAGCTCACACCTTAGGCACCAGGGAGATCCGAGAGGCAAGCGAGCGCTTCATGGCAGGGCAGGAGCACCCTGGCTTCCCTTCAGCACCCCGCTCTTCCCTCCTTAGGGCAATGGTCTCCGTAAATGTCAACTGAAACAACAAAGGAAGATGCCCTCAGAAGTAAGTGGGAGGTTTCCCTGGCCACGCCTTCCACAGCACCTCTGCCGTCCATGTCGATGATACACAACTGCAAGGTGACCAAGGAACATAAGGGCTGATTTGGACACAGATTATCTGGGTTCAGATAAGCTCTACCACATCCTATCTTAGCTCCCATTGCCTCAGCTTCTCTACCTGGAAATAGGATAATAATAGACCTGCAACCGGGACAGTTGAGTGAGTTAATTCACACGAAGCACTTAGAAAAGTGCCTGTCCCAGTGAGTGCTGATAAATCGTCTTCATCACCCATTGTGGCCCATTAGGATAACATCAGTACAGGAGAAGGCTCACTATGAGCCAGTGACCTAGCCGATGATACTGGGGCTCTGCCTGGCGTGGCCCACGGCTTCCCCAGGGGGAGCTTCCCAACACCTCTAGGCTTTAGCAAACTGAACCTGGCAGGTCCTTCGTCTCCTTCCACCACCTTCCTGGGCACTTCAGCCACTGGACTCTGAAATCCTTCAGTGCAGAGCCATTGCAGTAGCAACACCAGATACCCACTCACACATGGAGCTTGTCCCAAAGCCCTTGGAAAGGAAATAGAGGTTAAATACCTTGGCCACAGCACAGGGCAGCTTTTAAAGCCAGGTGGTCCAGCTCCAGTCGCCCTGCGCTTTCTCAGGCCGTGTCACCCCTCATTCCAGAGCTCTGGCACGTAGTAGGGGCTCACAGCTTGCTGAGTGAGTGACCCCTTGGCATCCTTAGAACAGTCTCCTAGGATTAGCTCTTCCCAAGAATTCTGATAGGCTCCTTTGTGCACTGACCCACATTACCCTCCAAAAGCAGCTAGAAAGTGTTCTTAGCCTTTTCTAGAAAATTCTGTGTTTCTCCTGGGCTGTTAGAGGCAGCCATACCCTGGACATCCACACCCTGGCCCACTCCTGATCCTTTCCTTTCTCTTTCTTAGAAAGAGATAGGCAGGGGTTCCAAAGCACTCTTAGGAATGGAAAAATTGCTTCACCAGGCTGGTAGAATTTAAAATGACTTTTTATAATTTTTAATCGGACTTTATTTCCAATAATTTGTTTACTCCAGCCAGGTATGATGGAGCATGCCTGTAATCCTAGCACTCAGGAGGCTGAGGCAGGAGGATTGATGTAAATTCAAGGCCAGTCTAGGCTACACAGTGAGTTTAAGACCAGCCTAAATTATAAATCAAGACTTTGTCAAAAAAAAGTAAAATAACTTGTTTATTCTATGAAAGATGTACATGTTAGTTGTAGAAATTTGGCAACTACCACAATGCAAAAGGAAGATTTAAAGAGAATATTGTTGCTCTCTATTCAAAATATTATTCTGTGTTAAATAACTCTCACAGTAAAAAAGAAAGGAAGCCAAGGATTAGAAACTGTGTACTGTGGGAATAGAAAATTCTTCCAATTTTGCCTTGTTCCTGTCTAGCTTCTCAGAGTCTTGACAATTGCATTAACATCATCCTCTCCCATCCTAAATGGTAAATGAAGCCACAGGGTAAATGTAGAGACAAGAAACTTCCCTGATTCTCCCACAGTTCCCAAAAGGAAATGGGCACAGTGTACCCAACCTGGATTCCAGGAATGCAGGCGGAATAAAACTATGCCTTCCACACTATGAAGCAAATTTTGGGAGGTTTCCTATAGTCCCTGTCTTGGTTACTCTTCTTCCAACTTGATTATTCAACACCCAAAATGAAAGAAGGGAAGGTTTATTTAGCTTACTGTTTGTGGAGGTTTCAGTTCACAATCAGCTGGCTCCAAGGTAGGATGGCATGGAGCTTGGGCAACACTTCAAGGCAGCAGCCAGAGCAAAAGAGAGGAAGAGCAAGCCTCTTCTCCTCCCTTAAATTGTAAGCAGGCCACCCCACAACCTCACCTCCCACCCCACCCCCAGGGCATGTGTAGCACTCACAAAATCTCTGTGCCCTCCTCTTGCACAGGCTGAGGATATTTACAAAGTAAGGACCCTGGTTCCCTGCTGAGTCTCTTAGTCAAACTTCTAAACTTCTCAAGTTGACACAATGTATCAACCATAGCAGAATCCTTTCTACAAAGAACAATCTTGGTCACATACACCTAAATAAACCCATTTAGATTTGCCACTAAATTTCAGAAGATGTTCTTGCTGCAACTAAGTTTTTTTGTGTTGCTTCTTAATATTTCTGCCTTGGTTAGTGAAAACATATCTACCCTATTCTTTTTTTAAAATGCATTACAAAAGTAGTAAGTACTTACTATAGAATATTTGGAAAATATTAAAAGTACACAAAAAAGGAAATGGAAAGCATCAGTAAACCACCATCCAGAGTACCTGGCCCATTCTCAATGACTCTCTGAATGTGGATTAGTAAGCAGAAAGAACAACGCGTGTGGTAGAAATAGCTCTGAGACTGGCTGGTCCCAAATGCCAAACATCTGGCCATAAGACTGATTCCCTTTAGAAATAGTTGCCCCGCATCTCTACCCACAACCAACTACTTTTACCCAAACATTCAACCACTCACCACCAAACCATCCAGTCCAACAGCCAGCTCCCCTCCCAGCCAACCACTATGAGCTACAAGAAAATGTCAGTCCTCATTAATTCTCAAGTTCACAGGACTAGGCACTGTCTTCCTGCATTTTCTGTTGCTCAATGTGAGTATCTGAGACTAGGGAATGTATAAAGAAAGAGCAGGGGCTCATATTAGCTCATGCTTTTGAGGCTAGCAGGTCCAAGAACACGGCACTGGCATCTCCTTGGGGTCTGCTGACAATATTGTGATGCCTGACAGAAAAGTGTAAGGGCAGGTGTTGCATGTAAGAGACAAACACATGAGGTGTGGACTTGCTGTAACAACTTGCTCTCCAGTAACTGACCCAGAGCAAGCACTCACTGACGTGAGAAAGTATTCCTGAGAGCTCGGCCCCAATCCTTTCCAGCAGGACTCTAACTCTTGCCTTTATTTCTGTGCCAGAGTTTGACTCCTTTAGTTTTGACAACCTTATATTTCCCTGGTTAATCAGATAATTTGCTAAGAACTATTAGCCCTTCCATCCTGGTTCTCCTTGTTCTTATTACAGCTCCACATTAAATCATTTCACCGCCTCCTCAGATAGATCCATTCCAGCTGCCGGAAGGCAGAAGCTTGGTCAGTGTGGATTAGAGGTATGGTAGAGATCTATTTGTAAATGGAACAGGGGTGAGCTATTGTGTTAGTAAGCTTCTGTCTAGTTCCTTTTCTTTCATTGCTAAGACAAAATACCTGACACCCAAAATTAACGGAGGAAAGGTTTATTTTGCTTACACTTTGTAGTGGTTAGTGTGTAATTGGCTGGCTCCAAGACAGGGTGGCATGGCAGAGGGACACCATACAGGAGAAACAGGTCATGTTGGGCAGAAGATAGAAAAGCAACAAGGAACAATCACAGCTCTTTCTATCCCTTTTATCTTATCTAGGCTACTCAGGGTCGGTACCTCTCACACCCTTAATCCGAGCATTGCACTGAAAATTAATCCCAGCATCACACACTCTGGACTAAACCACCTCTGCTCTGAGGGTTTTAATGATCTGCTGGGCTCTTCCCCTAGTATTCTTTTACCTTCCAAGTTGGGACCAATTTATTTCCACCTCCTCATGCTTGTTAGTTCAATTTTGATTGTTCTCCGCCTCCTCATATTGGATTTGGGGTGGCTAAAAATAAAAAACATAGACAATGGTACAATATGAAATAAAGGTTAGGAGTGGTACCAGAATGCATAGATGGAAGATGAGGAATATACAGTTAACCCAGGAAACTTGGGAGACCACGGTTATGGATAATGAACACCATATTTAGAGCCTGCAATCACTGATGGAAAGATTGATTAGGTACTTAGGAGTGAGACCATGTCTCAGCTCACTAGCTGATTGAATTTTCCCTGATTACTGAGCATCCAGCTGTGGCTTGCTCTTTTCAAGATACAGAGCTGACCAGAACTCGGGCCTGACCCAAAAGGTGTTCACAATCCAATCTGGTGCCATTCCAATCTCATTCGCTGACCATGGCCACAGACTCCAACGCCCAGGATTCACCTGTGGCTCATTCCGTGCCATAGTTCATGCCTCACGCAATTGGTAAAACTAGTTCTTCCACTTACCACGGATTACTGGACCAGAAATGTAGGTCCAAGCCAAAGACAACCATGAAGGTGCTGACCTCAGAAGGGGTCAAATCTCCCCGCAGTTTCCTAACGTTTCCTTCGCTTGCATGGAGACGCATCAGTTTTGGCAGCTTGTATTTTTTCCACAGCACCAGTTACGTATCCCCCATCCTATCTGCCCTTTTTACAGTGTGATCCTCACATGTGACTCCTGGCTGGCAGGGTTTCTGTCCTTCCTCCTTTGAACCTGGTTAGGGCTTTATAACACCCCAGGGACAAAGTCCGGTAGAAGTGATGTCACTGAGCATCAGAACTGAGTTTATACAACTGCTCTGCCCCTCTCTTTGTTCTCTCGGGACGGTTGCTCTTGGAAACCAGTTCCCATGTGCTAAAGTTGCCCCAAAGTCCACGGAGAAGCCCCTATAATAGAACCAAGGCCCTGGCACATCTACCTGGCTGGGTTCCTATGCGACAGCTCACATGAACTTGCCAGCCGTGCTGGGGAGCCCCTGTCCATGCAGCCCCAGCTCTGCCTGAGCTGCCCAGTGGAGACCCCACATGAGAGACCCAACCATTCCCACTAAGCCTTGCCTGCAAGGCAGATTCTCAAGCAAAACAAGTGACTATTGTTGTTTTAAGCTGCTAGGCTGGGGTGGTTTATGGATCAGTGACAGATGGCTGAAGCTCCCATCCATTCATATTTTCTCCCAGGGAAGAACAAATGCCAGATGCATTCCAGAGGTGGCCGCTCCAGCTCTGCTGAATCCCGAGCTTTCCCACCCACAAGTCCTGTGCGCAGGCTCCTCTTGGGAATTCTGAGAGCCAGAATGACTGAGGCTGGGAAAGAGGTGCTATTTCACGCTGCTTTGATTCTCGCAAATTCTAGCACTAATCCCCATTCCCCAGAGCCTCCTGTGGCACCCTTGAAGAGAACAACTAGTGTTCTCTTTCCTTCTGGTCTCACCAGTGGGGACTTCATTTCTTCACCTGGTCTCCAATCCCTTAGCGTATCTAAGTCTGGAAACTGAGTGTTTTTTCTCTTTACTGCCATTCCAACTTCTGGCTTTTTTTTCTTCAGTGTGATCCCTCTATTATCTGGGACTCAGATCCTGGATTTGCCACCTTTCTGCACCTCTGTTACTTCTTATTTCCAGCTGGACTCATGTCCAGACCTCCTTGAAAAGATCAACACTTTCTTAAACCTTTTTACTGCTCATCGTTTTAGAGACAGTGGTTAACAGCGTGCACTCTGAGACTGGGGAAGGATGGAGCAGGTGTATAGGCTCTAAACTGACTTTATAAAATAGAGTTAGGGTTAAATGAGATGGCATTGCCATCTCATGGCTAGGAGTGTGGCCTCATCAGATACCTATGTTGTGAAACGGAACCACTTTGGGAAACAGAACCTCCATTGTTGGTGAGATAGGCGCCAACACAGAGGCCTCTGTTCCCTGCTGCCTTCTAGACAGGTCGGCTGGGCCAATGAGAAGTGGGTAGAGTTGTTTCATTGGGCTGGGAGGAAAACCCTTTAGTGGCTGACCTAGTTGGGCTCGCCTGGGTGCCAGCTCCCTCCCTGTCCTTGTGACAGATGCTATGGTTAGGGCCACTGTTCTGGATCATGTAGGGGACCTTTGGGTGGAGCCCTGCACCTTCATTAGAAGGGCGTGGCCAGCATACACCAGGGTCCCAGGTGAGATGGGAGTCACCTTAACATTCTTCTCAATGTGAGAAACAGACTCTTAACACAATGTTATTCTGTGACTCTGGTACTAGAGGGTAAAGTCAGTCCCTGACTGATATACACAGTCAGGGTTATTATTCTCTTGTGGGCATTTCCATCACTGTGGGACGCTCTGTTCTTGTGGTCCAGCCGTCATCAGGTCAACCTGTCCCACTTCTGAAAAATCTGATTAAGATGGAAGGACACACACCATGCTGTGTGCAGGTTCCAGAGGGACGTTGATGCTGGAATATGTCAGGCTTTCCTTACCCAGGATCTTCAGGAAGAACTTCCTGTCCTTTGTCAGTGTCTTACGGGTCCTTGTGACCTGAGAGAATGTGTCCTATTCCAAACTTCTTTATGTTGTCTACATGGTACGAATTTGCCATTCAGCCTTGCTATGTTCTGATATTAACGTGTGGAAGATGAGATTAGAATGACAAGCAGGAAGAAAAGTTTGTAAGCAGGAAGAAAAAGAAAAGATTTTATCTTGAAGATTTTTTTTCATTTTTGCTAAAAATGGATGCAACTTGAGACCACATTCAGTAGTGAAATAAGACACAGATATGTAAACACTGTATTGTTTCACTAGTGAGAAGCTGAAAGAAAAAATATGTATACATATATGCATATATAAAAACAGTTAAGGCAATTATACTATACTCTGCATTCACTGAAGAGAAAGTTTTGTGCTGGGATTGTTCAGACGAGTGAATGAAGACGGCTTGTGCTCTGGGTGAATGAATGGGGATGACAGTGTGAGTGTGTGTACCATTGTTGCCCCGATTGATGTGTTTTGAAATTTTGTTGTAGTTTTTTCTCTATTTTTCTCCTTTAAATAAAATCAATTTGAAAAATAAAAAATAAAATCACAGGCCCATAAATAATTAATACTTTGTTCTTTCATTAAAAAACATTCTGCAAGGAAGAATAAAGGTAAGAATAATACCTTATAGGTATACAGAAAATCCATTTGATTTTTTGGCTAGACAACTGTGTATATAGCAGATCTGGAAGAATTTTTGGATATTGTGGCATTTATTTAAGGAGGTATGCAAATCAAGACACTGAAATAGTGAACGTAACGTTTATTTTTATAGTCCCAGAAGTTAAAAAAAGGTTTTACCTTAGAAAGGTGCACAATTCACCCCTTTAGTCTTAGCAAACAAGATTTAAGTAAACAAATACCTTACTTCAAAATTTTATTCTAAATACTGATGTTCATCCATGACATAGAAACTAATAAGGAAATATTTTTCCTCTTACAGGCTTACTTAAATTTATAAATGCTTTTCTATCTATAATCATTGAGGAGACAGTTTAACATATGGACATGTACTTAGTTTTATTTTTTAAAATGCAGCTGAGAATAATTTATACATACATACTTGTATACCTGACAGTGATAAAACTAAGTTATAAAGAAAATATTATTATATATGTTATTCTCAGCATGCAAATAGGAGATTTAAAAAACCCTAAAATGTTCAATTAGACTTAAAGCTTTAATAGTTTTACAAATCAGCTCTAATCAATAGCATTGGGACAATTCTTCTCTGAGGTTTACATGCTAGAATTTACGCATAGCTGGGAAGAAAGGAACGTGATTAGTGTGGCAACTGACAGTCTGACCTCGAAGAGACACACAGCATTGCCTGTAAAATGAGAGTCAAACACATCATTTTTTAACATTATTTTCAGATCATTTTAAATACAAGACATGCATGCATCAAATTATTGATAGTTGCGTATTTCACATTTCCATCTAAGTCAGAGGAACACAATGATTACTCTTGAGTTCTACACTGAAAAAAAGTGTTGCTTACATTTGTAGAAGATGCATCTCATTCGCTTTCCAAGCCCTTCACATGCAGACCAAGGGAATGAAAGCTGAAGAATACACTTTTTGCAAAAATCCAATTACGGAATTTATTGATCAAGTACCAAAGGCCAACAGTGATAATGTCACACAAAATATGGCTCCTGAGCCTGCTGCTCAGCCAAAAGCTAAACTAGCAACCGAAAAGCCTATCTACCTGAGGCTGTTCCGAAACCTTTACCATTGTACCGCTAACCATGCACGACACTGAAGTCAAACCTTCAAGTGATCTGAAGCACTTTGGTGTAGGAATTTAACCTCTGAAAATACAATATAATTTCTGAAAGAGTTTAGCTCATTACAGCATCTATAAAAAGCTCTATTTAACATAATTATATGAACTGCTATCTCATGAGCATAACATGTTACTTAGAAAAGGTAGCAGGAAAAAAAATACCAAGTGCATATAAATAACAACCTCCCCTCCCAGAAAAGTAAGAGGAAAATCAAATTTTGATACCAAACAAGATAATATCAAGACAATGCCACAGTGCAGCTTCAAAGAGAAGATTTGGGTAATCGGTTGTTTGAGCTAGACGATTATCAATAACCAATCAGACAGGTCCCAGTTCTCCCAGATATACAGGAACCCTTCTGGACACCGTCAGATCACAGAAATGCATCTGCAAGTGACACTGCTCTGGACTTCTTTTTTCCTTTTTTAATGGTACTGGGGATTAAACCCAGGGCCTTTGCACTGACTACATCTCCAGCCTTTCTTGTTCTTTTTTTCTTCTCTTTTTCCTCCTACTCCTCATTCTCTCTCTGTCTCTGTCTCTGTCTCTCTGTCTCTCTCTCTGAAACAGGGCCTTGCTTAGTCACTAAATTGTCCAGGCTGGGCTTAAATTTATGACTCACCTGCCTCAGGCTTCCAGAGTGCTAGGATCACCTCCTCTCCCTGTGTGCCTGAAGCTATTACAAGGAGACCCCAGAATTCATCCTGAGTGTCCTGTGCATGTGAGAAAGTCACGTGTGTCATTCCAAATACGTCATTCCATATTTCAATATTTTCCCCACCAGGAGAATTTCAGCAGCCTCTTCCCAGGGGAACTGTGACTTTCCGCTCCACTAGGGTCAGAATTTGCTCTAATTCCAGCACGATTCCTGTGTACTCAGTGTGAGGCATCTTCCCAAAGATGGAATAAACTGATGGCTGAAGGAACCAAAATTTTAAAAATGCACGTAGTTTTCAGAAGCGTTGGTTTATACTAACACTACTCCTGCTGCCACTGCTCTGGAAGTCACAGGAAGCACCTGCTACCCCACGATGCAGCGGCTGATCCGGGCTTTGTGCCCAGGTGTGGCTGCCATGCCCTTCCCAGAGAGTGGAGTCACAGCCTTGGGTTCCAGTCACAAATCAGCAATTTTATACAACAAGCTTCCCTGGGCAGTGTCGTTAACCTCATCTGTGTAAAGTGACAAAAATGAATAAAACATATCTTTAAAGTCAGATTATGCTCTGATTGGCTCTCCATTTAGGGCAAATTACTAAGACTGTCTTACTAATAGTCGCAAATATGAAATTAAGCCTGAGTTGCAAGCGGTTCCTGGAGGTGTCATACATCCATGATCCACACCGATGGCACAGGAGAATATTCTGCAACTGTTTTCGCCCACACTAACTCTATGGATCTTTTTAAAAAGTAACTTTAGTCAGTACATTTCTCGGATATAAACTTGCCAAGGTTTGTTTCTTCCTGAATAAGTTTTTGAAAACACAGAATGAAATATTTTATTATAGCACACAATCTTTTGCTTTTATCAAATGAAATTCCGGGACACCCTCATACTTCTGAGAACTTCCAAAGTTCATTATTTGATAAGGTCATATCAAGGTTAAGGGAAGGCCTGGGTGTTCAGCAAAGATCTTAGATACCCAGAAAAGCAAACTGAGGCTCTTCTGAGAAAAAAACAAAACAAAGTAACAAACGCACGTATAAAATAGATAAGACATGAGGATTCAGAAAGCAGCAATTTGGGCATAAATATCTGACAGCTATCCTGGATCGCAAGCTGATTTATGAGTATGCAAAACAGCAATGAAAATAAAGAGCCTCGGAAGGATGTGCTAATGGGAAGATGGGAGACAGCTCTGCTGCAGTTAGAGGCCAGGACGCTGCCTTTGTCAGAGCTCTAGGGGCCCCAGGAGAGCACAGCGGTAAACACAGCCAGACTGACGGCTTGTTCGTTGTGTGGTGAGCCAGACCTCTGGGGCCTGACACACCGCCTGTAAAGTTATCTGCATACTGCAGAGAGCAGGTACTTGCTAGAGGATTTGTAAATGGCAGGATGGGAGTTTTGTTATACCTGAAGGTAGCCTGACACACAACCCCAATTCAGCAGCAAAAGTCCATTTCACTTCCTGCAATTAACAAAATAAATAAAGTTTTGAGTCTTTGTGCTTTTCTTGGAATAAAATATCAAGTGTCCTAAGGAAGCTGAGGACTCCATTGGTTGGATTGCTTGTTTTTAAGTGAGAATCAGAAAATTAAGTATTAAAGAGAAACAGATTTTTTTTTGTGAGGGAAGTACAGGCCAGTGTGCATTTAGTGTCATCCCTGTGTGCACAAGGGTATCAACAAATACAGGCAAAATGTCATCACTGGCAGACCAACAGTGACCTCTTGGGCTGCTAAGACAGCAGGCTTGTCCACTCGGCAGGACAGAATGCACTGCACCAAGGTGCTATCTGAGGCAGACAGAAAGTCCCTGTTCCCACTTGGTTTCAAAGCAGTTTAAAGGTCCCTGAGATGAGAAAGGCGACAGAGGAGCCCCACTTCCCCCAACTCACTGCCGATATCCTTACAGGCACTGCAGGGACAGGGGCATGAGGAGGTGCGGGGACAGGTCGCAAGCAGAGGCGATTCTAGCTGAGAAGGAAACGCTGGTTTTTTTCTTTGAAGCTTCCCAGTTCCTCTGAGAATTCTCCAAAGGTGACCAGGCTATTGCTGAATCAAAGTCTGCAAATGACACCACCTCCTCAGGACCGCGTCCTTCCTCACTGCACGGCCCTGGGCTGGTGACAGAGAGCTGGGAAGGCACCTGGCCCTTGCGGGGTGGCCACTGGAGCCCACGCTTGGCCTGGCTGGTGTGGCCACCTCCCTCTCCTGGAGGAAAGGTCTTGCTGAATGGAGTCAAAGTGTCAGAGCTCTTGAATAATGAGAGGAAATTATCCAAAGCTGGTTAGGTAATAAGTTGACCCAGAAGGAAACCACAGCTGCTGTAACAGCTTCCTAATTTAAACCCTGAGGAACGCAGCAGAAAGGTAACGAGGAGTTGGAGAGGGGGCAGAGTGAAGGAGGTCGGGGTGCCTAAAGAAGGGGCCCACGTGGGGTCCCTAGGGCAGCTGGACTCCTTCTGGGGCCAAGCTTCAGGGGATGCCATCTGAGGGCAGTGGGTGCTGGAGGAAACAGCAAAGGCTCTTCTGCCTATACTGATCTGAATGCATTCAACTCGCGTCCTCTCCATCCTCCAGGGGCAGGCAGCAGGCTCCTGGGGTGACTTCTCTTGGGAAACATGAGCACCATGCATCATTCTGGGTTAGGATTCGCTGTCACTGCAAGAGAACAAACACAGATGGGAACAGCCGTGTATCACCAAGACGCCGCAGAGAGATGGTCACTCCGCGCCAGGGCCCAGCTGACACCTGTGGATGCTCTTTCCGTGGATCCCGGAGGAGGAAGCCCACAGCGCCAGGGGAGAATACTTCCCTCTCCTTCTCCTCCCTACATCACTCCCCCTGCTGAGCGGGAGAACCAGATGGAGGCGGGGTTCCCCCCCTAATTAAATCGAATCCCAGTCTCTATGAATAGATGCCAAATTGCCTTTTTTCCATGTGTGTTTTCCCCCAAGAGTCAGCGGTCCTGGCAAGGTTTCAGCAGAGCATCTTGTGCAGATCCGAGGGGCTCTGGAGGTGCCCTCCCGGTGTCACTGTCAGTCACCAGGCGTCCGGAGGTGCGAGTGGACATAAACTACAAAGTTGGTGTTTGAACCCTTGCTGGCTGCCCTGCTTTGGTTTGAACTCGGCTCTCTCGGCCAGATATCTGCCTTCCTAGCTTTTCCCAGCAGGCTGGTGGCTCTGCCCAGGACTTTTCCTCCTACTTCTCTTTTTAGTTCTGTGACCCCTTCCCTCAAATTCCAGGAGGACTCCCTTTTCGGTCAACTCTGTCTCCCAGGAAGTGCTGGAACAGGAAGAATCAACAGATCTGGTATCGCCACAGCACACAGATCAACAGGTGACCCTCAGGCCTCATCGGACTCCTACTCAGCGGCCTGCTCAGTGAGACACTCGGCTTAGCCAGGCTTGGCAGCCTGTGCTGTCACCCCTGCTACACAACAGGTGGTGCAAGGCAATATCCTGAGGCCAGGAGTTTGGGGCTGGCCTGGGCAACACAGAAAAACACCTTGAAAACAAAAGAAAACAAACAAAAAACATGTTTCTGGAAAGCTTTGAAACAACCCGAATGGATGTATGGATAGATAATAGATCAATAGATAGATCTACCCATGACATTGCGTGCGTGCATGCATGCGTACGTGTGTGTGTGTGTGTGTGTGTGTGTGTGTGGTATTTGTTTCTATGTTCTGAAGCCAAGCAGAAGCTGCCATAACAGGAAAGGACAATGGGAAAGAAGGAGGCAAGTGAACAGAAGAACAACCTCTAAAGCAAAACTTATTTGAAATGGAAGAAACCTCCTGGAAAATTTAAAAACACTGTGGGCAGGGGTGTGGCTCAGTAGTAGAGTACTTGCTTACCAGGTCCAAGGCCCTTGGTTTGACCCCAGAACCCCAATCCCCCAAAAGAGAGAGCAGATGCTAGCAAACACTTTCACTATGACACCCTGAACAGCTCTCCACCCGGGCGAGTGGACACTGCTTCATTTCTTGGAAACTGGGTGCTAGCAAGATAATAGGAGTCCAGCTTTACAGAACAGTCTCGGAGCTGCAGGCTTCCCTTTCCCGGACTTATCTTGATGTTTCAGCCACGCTAAACTGAGAGAATATAAAGCCAGACAGGAATAGACAAAGCCTCTCTTGCCTACGATACTGATCTGTGCCCAGCTGTTATAATAGAAGTGACTTTGAAAGCTGATTACTGTAAAGCCAGTCCACATTTATTGGAAAAAATATAAGTAAGCAAAATAAACATACCAGTAATGTCGCTAGCGCTAAGGTTTTGCTGTTAATTCGCTGCAAGGCAGGGCTGTGTTCTGCATAGTGGTTTGTACTCCCCCATCTCATTTGCATACAGACATCTTTGCCTGATCACATACTGTGCGTTTTATCGGGCTGGAAGGGAAACGCAGCAGCAGAGGACTTTGCCAGCACCTGCAAGCCCTGGGTTCAATCCTCAGCTCATAGTAAATAAATAAATAAATGAAAAAACAAATACATAAGTTTACGTATTGTGTCAATATACATACAGGACACTTGTGATGGCTACGTAGCTTTCCATTGTTTTACTCAATTAAAAAAATTAAACATTCAGGATTCTTCCAATTTTAAATTTTGTTTTGTAAATTGTCAACTTTTTCACAGATCTCTGGAAGAGGAATTATTACTGAAGATGTCAAACTATCCCTTTTGCCAAATTATATCCCCTTCCCTAGAAATTTTATATAATTTGTATTCTCTCAACATTTCTCTTTAAGAAAACGTTCTTTTGCTCCTATCCCACCTGGGTTATTTTTTAACGAGGTCTCACTCTGTAGTCCAGGCTGGAGTTGAGCTTACAAGGTGGGCCTGGCTGACCTCAAGTTCACAAGAGTCCTCTGCCTCAGCCTCCTGAGTGTTAGGACTATAGAATACTGGGTTCTAACACTGCTATTGTTTTCATCTTGTATAAGCCTAATAGGTGAAATTTGTATTAAATTTACCCTCTTATTACTTTTATTGATTTATTTACTTCACTGCTTAGAAGAATAAACATTTTTTTTTCATATGACAAGTGGAAATTTCAATTTCTTCTTTGGTTGAATTTATTGATAGTTTTTCTCCTATTCAAAAGGCAGCAATTATCTCTTTATTGGTTTGGCCATTAAGAGTGCTAGTAATTTTTAATGGGGATGAAATCCAGGGCCTCTGACATGCTAGGAAAGCACTCTGCCCTGAGTTACAAGCCCATCCCAATAATAGTAATAATTTCCTGCTCGGGATATATACTGCAAAAGCTCAATTCTCCCTTTTCTTCTAGTGTTACTTTATTGTTTTCAAAAGTACAAGAGCTTTTGAGATCCTTTTGCTGTTAAATCGGCCCTTTTCTTACACAATGTTATGTATCTCACAGGAGTCCCAAAAATCCCCTCCTGTGAGATACATAACATTGACCCAATTTTTCCTGGATTTTGTTTTGCCTTTTAAAACTTAGCTGCAATTTTAGCTAGAAGTGTGTAAGGTTCTAACCTTCTGAAATTCACTGAACATCCATTGTTACTTTATGCTATCTTACATTTCTATGCCCTTAAGATTCACAGTTTCTCTTCCCCTCTTGTGTGACTGTCCTGGCTCTTGGTGCTTCATCCAGGTGAAATGCCCATAGGGTTTTTAACAGGCTGGGCTGAACTGAAAATGATAATTTCCACACTGTCCTCTCTCCTTCAGGAACATAGTATGTCTTTCCATTGCTGCAAACCTCATGTGCCTTTCAATAAAAATTTGAGGACTGAGGGTGCAGCTTGGGGGTTGAGAGTGTGCTTAGTTGGCATGGAGCCCTGAGTTCCATCCCTAACACCAAAAAAAAGTTAAAAACTTGAACTTAAATATATATATTGAACTTAAGTATAAATATATTGGGTTCAATCCTTAGCACAAATATAAACAAATGCACTAATATATATGTGAACTTAAAAAAGAAAATTATCCCAGTGGTGTAGATTGGCACATGCCTGTAATCCCAGCACCCTGGGAGACTGAGGCAGGAGGATCATAATTCTGAGTCCATCCTGGGACATTCAGCAATTTATCAAGACCCTGTCTCAACATTTAAAAAAAAAAATGCTGGTGATGTAGTTCAGTAAAAAGGCCCTGAGTTCAAATTCCAATACTTCCAAACACATTATTATGCCATGAATTTCATTGTTGTTGGCTGTGGTTGGCAGTTCCGCCTGGCTTTTATGATGGAGCTGGAAAGTGTTAGCGAGTTTTCTGGCACAGTAAATAAGAGCACAGGCTCAGACAGTCAGTTTGAACCAGTCATTTCTTTGATGTGTGACTGTAGGCAAGTTAACCTTCCTAGCTTCTCATATGCAAAACATCCCTAAATATACCGTGTACTTTACAAAATCACTGAAATAATAAAAGAGGAGCGCGGGTGAGGCTCAGTGGTACCACCTGCCTCACACACACAAGGCCCTGAGGTTCCTCCCTAGCAACAGGCACACACACACACACACACACACACACACACACACACGAATAAATGAGCACATGCAGGCCAAACCACCTGACCTTCACACACGTACGTGGACGGCTGCTCTTCTCACTCTGCAGATTTTACAGCAGCAAAGGTTGCTGGCAAAACACTAGCTTGTGCATTTCTTCAGACATTCAAAGGCTTTAAGAAACTGTTTCCCAAAGCCCACTTGAAATTTGTAAGAAGCATTTTGTGCAACACTGTTGTTTACCTAATGTATCAAAGAGCAAAAGCAGCTCCAGGCACAGCACTGCCCGCTGCAGCTCTGGGGCCCACAGTCAGCCTGATGACCTCGTCTGCGGTGAGTATCAGGTGCCTCAGCTGTGGGACATCAGACACCCAGGTGTAGTAACTTGCTGGGTGGTGTGACAGTCCCCAAGTCTTGCACCATTCTCTCTCCCACGTGGCCGTTTAGTTAGACCTGTTCTTTGCTGTCTCTGTGGTTATTCAGCATCTCTGCGAAATGATCAAATCCACCCAGGTGTTTTTAACTGGCAAATCCTAGAGTTCCCTATTAAAAATATCTGGGCAAACTGCCACAGAATTGCAGCAAATAAAATAAGCAATCCCACTTTAAACCTTTATGGCTTGTCTCAGTGGGAATGTGCGTCACATTAGCAACTTATCTATGAGCATGACATTAATGAGTGATTTGTCTGGGGGTGTTTTATTGATATTTTAAGAACATGGAACACCTTCTCAAAGCCTATATGTTAACAGGCTGACACACAGTAAAAAAAAAGTTTCAACTGATCAAAAAGCATCTCTGCATTATTATCTTTAAGAAGACATTTAATTGGCAGGGTACCAGTGAAGTGAGGGCAGATCCAACTGGACTACCTTGTTTCATAACTGTCTGTTTGTTGCAGTGGGGGTCAGATGAGTTTTCTTTGTTCTCCTGACCAGTCTGCCTTGTAACAATCCCTCTTTATGACCATGGCTAATGTACCTTATCTCCAAAGATCACAATAAGCCTACACTAAACCTTTCGTGTGTTCTGGTGTTCAGTTTGAGGGGAATGCAGAGTTCAGTCTGGCGTGAAGTCACATAATAATTAGATGGGACTCCCTTTCTCATCGGTGATGTAATGTCCCTTCTCCTTCCTGCAAAAGGCCTGGCTGGGCTGCAGTTGAAGAGATCATTCATCTGGGTAACCTCAGAGCAGGTTCAGAATTACTTCAAGACTCATAGATTATGCACATGGTGTAGACAAACTGGGCCACAGTCCAAGCTGTGCTGTGGTTAAGGTTTAGTACATCTTTCCTCTCCCTGCTGCACTAACAACGGTATTTGAAGTTAACATCCTGCAGGGCTATAAGCTGTGACTCTGCGCCCCTCCTGGTAGCAACCTCAGGTTGAGAGAAAATCATTTGGGTGTAATATTTGTTGGCTTGAAGTAGAAGATGTTTAAGTAAATTTTGAGGGACTAGAGAAGAAAGGATGAAAGAAACTCAGAAACAAAGAAAACACTGGAAGTGGCCACAGAAATTTACTTGTGATGAAAGAGAGGAAAAAAGTCACACGAGCCTCCTGTTTTCTTATAACTAATAATTAAGCCCATCAGTGAGTGCCCTGCTAGAAGTCATTAAAGGAATCACCTCTCCAAGCTGGTATTCTTACTGCAGGTATTCTTTGTTGGCTCTCAATACAGAATGTGTCCTTTTATTTATGTAGGATCTCTTCTATTCTAATGAAAATGAAATTTTAAAAGCAACTTTTCTCTAGACTAGGCTTTATCACAAGGTGTCATATAAACTTTAACAAATCACTTAACCCCTCTGAGTTTCAGATTTACTTAGATGAGTTATTGCATTTTTAACTATCTTGACACGGTATACACAGTGTCAAGCACATGTTAGCTTTTCAATAAATATATTTTTTTCTTCAAATGGAGTTTCCCTATGTTGCCCAGGTTGGGCTTTAAACTCCTGGGTTCAGGTGAGCCTCCTGCCTCAGTCTCCCAAATAGCTGGAACTATACGAGCATAGCATTATGCCTGATTTGATCAATAAACATCCTTAAAAAACTACAGATACAATGTTACTGCTTAAAACAAAGACAAAGGAGAAGGAAGAAATTCACAAAATTAAACTAATCTGGACTTTTCTTGAGGGATATTGCAGAGCCCCAATTTTATAATGCCCTTCAGCTCAGAAACATGTACAAACAGGAAGCCTATAAGAACAGGTATACTGCCCTGTTCCTTCTCGGACTTAATTTCTTAGGTAATAGTACCCACACATCTGGCATGTAGAAGACTCTACATAAATATCTTTTTACTATTGTTACTGTAGCTTGAAAATTATAAATCCATGTGAGTGCACCCAGATCTAGTTCTCTGCCTAATCTCTCTCAGTGCTGTGGCTCCATGTAAAACCACCACTGTGGCCGAGAGACAGAAAAGCAAAGAAGCTTGTGTGCTTGGCTAATATTTGCAAGTTTGCGTGTGTGGATATTCATCTCAGAGCACAGACACAGAAACAAAACTCTCAGGAAATGACTAGAGATGCCTCAGGGAAAGGAAGAGGCTGGCTGGCCCAAAAAGACATGATAAAAGGAACTCTCGTGTCGTTCTCTGTATCGCTATCTGGGGGCATTTGGGGAGGGTGTTAGGAGGGTAGGGTTAGACAATAAAGGAGCGTGTTTTCTATAGAAGCTTTAAACAATTAAGCATAAACCCAAGACGCGATCTGTTTCGCATTATCAGATCCTGGCAAGGCTACCAGTATCATGATGAAATTCTCTACAGCTCCAGGACTGACCTCTCCTACTGCCTCTTTACCACCACCAACATTATTTCTTTGTACAAAGGGACAAAAACGGGAATTATGGCAGGAAAATGCTAAGATGGAAAATAAGAGTAAAATCCCCTCCCCTCCCCCATAATTCTTTTGTTATCTTTTCACCTTTTGTAAGTTTCCCATAGAACTTTGCACGTAGCTGGTTCTTATTAAAGATCCTGTGCTAGGGTTGGGAGTGTAGCTCAGTAGCAGCTTAAATATCTACTTGCCTGACATGCACAAAACCCCTGGGTTTGATATCCAGGACATTTTAAAAAAATCTCATGATATATTTTGGATTCTACACTTCCAGAAAAATCTGCAATAAGAACTAGGAAAGTGCTGAAGGAAGGCTGGCCAATGGGACATGGTGTAGGGGAAAGTGGGCTATCATAGCCTCACATGCAAAGGGTGACAGGCTGAAGATTCTGTACCCAGTGTGGCCTATGAAGGACAGGATGGCCATCGGAACCGCTCCTTTTCCCAGAACTAGGGCAGACCTCATGGATAACAGAGTTCTATACCAGAGGTATCTCCAGCTGTACAAGGCTTGTCCAAACAACGGACAAGAGTGCTTTCCACCGAATCCCGTCTTCAGTGACGGTCACAGACTTTCAAAAGCACGAAGCCACCTGCACACTGCTTAAGACATGAAGAAGGATGACTCACAGAAGGAGTTATTTCATTCCCCTAAGTGCCAGGTGGGGAACTTTGGGCGACAGTGGAGTCCTGTAATGCAGGCTGCTTAGTTATAACACAGGTACCACTCTGAAGGACATACATTTGCCATCATGGTTTGTAACTAGACATCCCTCCAATGATGCATGCACTCACAGATATGACTTTTGGAATATGACTGAATCATGGGAACCCTACAGCTAAATGTTGAGGTTAGGAGGTGGGGCCTGATTGAATGAACAGGCCAGTGGGGGCGTGGCCCAGAAGTGGGTCTCTCCCTTTAGGCTCCTCCCTAGCTCTCAGCTTCCTGGCTGCCTGGGGTGAGCTGCTCTCCTCCAAGCAGGTCCTTCCTTCCTCAGTGATGCTTCTGCCCTAAAGAACGACCCACTAAGAACTGAAACCTCTAAACCCATGCACCAAAATAAACCTGTCCTTTAATTTGTTGTGTGGGGTACTGAGTCCCAGTGACAAGAAACTTAACTAAGACATATTGGGAATTCTCTGTACTTTCTGCTCAGTTTTGCTGTGAACCTAAAACTGCTCTACATAATAATATTTTTAAAAACCCATGAGAGAGAAGAAAGAACTATTGCCATGCCATAAAAGGAATTCGTTTCATTTGCATGATGCTTTAAATTTTAAATAGTGGTTTTAGTCTCTCATACAATCCGATCTGAGGAAACTAGAAGGCCCAGTGTCCTTATTTCCATTTTTCAAGACCAGGAAATGGCAGCTCAGAGCCAACAGAACTTTTCTTACTCTAAAGAACTAATGAGCATTCACATCAGGGCTGAAAAGCCATCCTTTGCCTCTGAGTCCAATGACCAACCTGCTTTCCATCTGGATGTCCAACAATTCTCAAGCTTTTCCCCCAAAAAAGCAAACCTTATTCTGTTCCAGATTAAACATCCAAAATAAATGTTTTACTGATCATTAATGTAAGCCAGAAATGTAAATGAAATTATGACAGAAAAGAAAGATGATCCAAAAGATGAGGTGCTAATATCCGTGACCCAAAGACCTGCCTCTCTCAGCTCTGAGACACTGTTGCTGGCTTCTCGGACCTGAAGGATGTGAACCCCAGCCAATGTCCTGTGAGTTAAAGTCTGGTAGATCCAGGGCTGCAGAGGACTAGAACAGCTCCCTGTAAGGAAAAATTGTCACATAAAGCAATTCTCCAAATAGGTTAAGGCTTTCTTTTTACTTCCTTAGAGGTAGAAGTGGGCTGCAGTTTATTTTAATGAATAATTTCGGGGTTTTTTTGTTTTGTTTTTTAGAGGTTTGGTTTTTTTGTGTGTGCTGGGGATCGAACTCACAACCTGGTACTTACCAGGCAAGTGCTTGAGCCCCTGAGCTAAATCTCCGGTTGAACAATTTCTTAATATTCCCCCAAGCCTGCTTTTTCACCAGGCTTCACCACTACACAGTTCTGCAAGGTTAAGTCCTCGTGAAGCCAATCATTTCAAAGGGCAAGAGGCAGGTGTGTAAACACACCGACGGGTGTGTCACACTGTTGCAGGGCGCCCATGGGGTGGTGACCTGAATCTTGTGCTGGGAAAGGTGCTAAGGTGGCTCATTTTTAGGTAAGGTAACAACATGGGGAAACCGCTTCCTGTTCCATGTCCTGTGTTACACATCCTGGAGCATTTTTCTTTGGCCTGTTTGTTAACAACCTGAAATCTCATTCAAACAGGGTAGAATCTTTTCTGAACTGGCGATGAATCTTAACATATAAGTACCTCGCAAGGTCACATTGGTTTAACGCTACAGTAAGATACAGATGTTGGTTTCAGACCACAGTGTTACGCTGTGTAGAGAGATGTAGGAAGGCAAAGCAGTGGGAGGTACACTTTAGGGGGAAGAGGTAGGAAAAGTCAAACAGCTAATGGCCTCATGCGACAGTATAATAATCAGGCTCCATTCGCAAAGCTCTGGCTTGGGGACTGCCCAGTGACATGGGCACTCTGTGGTGGCATTTAAGGTTTCAGGTGCAAGACCTCTCATTATGGTGGAAAGGGGGTGGGCAGTGTTCGTCCTGCTCTAAAGCTGGGCTCTGTTTATTCCAACACCTGTGTCCGCTGTCCACCACAGCCGCAGATGCTCTGATTCCTGGTCATGCGTGGGTTGTTCTTGCCCACAGCCAGGTGTCCCCAGATCACAGCAGTGCTCTGTAGAGCAAATCTGCTCTGCAACCTGCAACCTGCTAAATTATTCATCCCATGTCCTGAGCCCATCCCACATCCCCACCCACACAGCCACCTTTATCCTTCCAGAAGATCATTTACACAAGATCGCCAAGTGCAGCTCATTACCCTAGAGCCCAGGGCGCCGAAATGTTCTATCGGGCAGAGCCACCTAGCGGTAGAATGGAATATGTAATTTTAAATTTTCACTTCATGTCTCTCTTACCATAATCCAGTCTGGTTTTTACAAAATTGTTTCTCCATGTAGTAACCATGGTTAATCAACTATTGTGTTGATTTTTAAATTGTGGTACCATTATTCGTCGTTTTTCATTTAAAAATTTTTTAAAAATACATTTAAAAAAATAAAAAATAGTGTTTCCAAAGATTCCTCTCCCTCCCTTCAGCCCCTTGAGACAGTCATCCAGGTGTATATGTTCTTCATCAAACCCTGACCCATTGGTCAACTGGATAGTTTGTTTTCTGAAACTCCTGGGTCATTTGTGCACACTGCACACAGACACCTCCATGGAAAGAGCTGGGTAAAACTGATAGGTACAGAGAAAGGGAGGAGGTGTGTCCCTCAGTCCCCACACAAGCTGGGGAGGAAATGGGGCATACCTTGGGTTGTGGTTTGGTTCCTTTTCTTCCTTCACAGTAGGCAGACATTCACAGTCGGCTAGGACAGAATGAAAGCAAACTCACCGTTAAGTCACTGAAATTCGATTTTCTATTCACGAAACAGACACTGCTGACCATCAAATTTCCCTGACCTGCGCAGTTACCTGTGCAGAAACGGCCCCACAAGGGAGTTCCAGAGGTTAAAAGATTAATGATGGCCCAGCTCTAGAGATGAGCAAAGCACTTATAGCGCAGATAGGAGGCATCACCTTGCCTCTGCCCTGCTGCAAAGGGCACAATCCATCACCGTTGGCTTATTCGGTCCTGCAGGAGCCTCAGCGTTGCTCTGAAAGTCAGCATCTGCATCTTTGAGGCACTAGAATAAAATGGCTGTGCCTGGCCCCCAGGAGCCTGCAGAGTGATTTTGGTCAGAGCACACATCGGAGAAGGGCAGGAAGGTGCGGGAGCAGCCACCTCCCAAAAGTCTGGGGCTGAGTTCTCTCCCTCTACATCAGCCATTATTTTTTAGGAAAAACAAAAACCGATTCCACTGGAGCACTCCTGGCCCTATCAGAATCACCGCCTGCATGAGCTCTCAAATCCACATGTCTTCTGCCAGCTTTCTGGCTTTAGCAAGGGCGAGAGGGATCCTGATTTTGTATTATACCAAATCTCAGACACAAAAGGAAATGTACCGAAATATTAAGAGATATTGCCTGTGGGTGGTGGAATTATTTTCCTTCTATTTCTTTTAGTTTATCACAACTTCTACCAAAAACAATAGAATTCAACCACTAAATTAGAAACAATAAAGTTCAACCACTAAATCAATGACCCACCCCAACTTCAAATGTTTTCCAAGCTCTTCTCCCATTGATAAGAAAAGCTGCTGGAAGTTGTCTTAGTAGAGTAGAAAGCTCATCCTACTCACAAAATTTCTGGGTTTCACAAAGCTCCATTGAAGACTGATGGATTGATAGACCCCAAGGTATTTTTAGGAGATAAATATTAAAAATACAAATGATGTGATAATGTGAAGAGTGGATTTTACCCATTTAAGCTGAGCATTAAAAATAGCATTGAATTTAAAAAAAAACTAATTACTGATGTAATGGAAATTAGAGAAAACATATTACAGTTACTACCAGATATTCATTGCAAATTTTTATAGGAGAATACTTACATTGCAGTCTGTATTTGTCCTGTCCAATGTATCTACTACAAAGGAAATGATCTAGATTCATCCTGTCCTATATAGTTACTGGGCACTCAAAATGTGGCTACTAAAACTAGATTTTATTTTTACTTAATTGATTTAAGTAGTCACACATGGCAAGCATACATCTATGTGAACTACATTTCATAAAGTTGTATATCTGTATCAAGATTAAAATCATAATCTCTAAATTCGGTAATGCTATAAAGGTAGTGCTAGATGATCTTTTTAGAAAGTTTGGCCTCAGATTTCCTTGCTTGGAAGAAGAGAGATCAAGATGGGGATATAGTTCAGTGGTACAGGGCTTGCCAGGTTCCCATCCTGAGCACAGAAGAAAGGAAGAAAGGAAGGAAGGAAGGAAGGAAGGAAGGAAGGAAGGAAGGAAGGAAGAAGAGAAAGAAAGAAAGAAAGAAAGAAAGAAAGAAAGAAAGAAAGAATAATTTTATATTTGAAAAAGATCATTTCAACATCTTATACACAAATAAAAACAAGTGGCAGGACCTGATACCATAATTAAACTGGGTATTTAAGGACAGGTCAGACCTAAATTTATTGTTTGCACACACGAGAAGGAATGTGGCCCTGGCCTCTGTCCCACTCCAGAATATAGTGAGGTATTTATTTATAGAGTCGTCACGACCTTCTATTACTAGAGAGGAAGGCAAAACTTTAGGTTGCCACGTACCACTTCTGTTCATGCTGTTCATCCACTTATCAAGCTCTTCCATCTCTATTTCCATGACAGATGGAGTGTCCTCTTCAAAAATAGGGCTAGAGAGAGACAGCAAAGCTTGGTGAAGACCAAATCGGTCTGTGCTCCGTTTCATTTGGGGAGAGTCCAGAGTCAGCGCTGAGGAAACTGAACGTGACTGAGCGGCTGACACTGGGAGAGCCTGGGGGCACTGCCCTGTGTTAGGGTATCGGACCCTAATAAGAAGAAAGGCTAAACCTTAAACCAACCCAGGGCTATCCCTGCCCCTCAAATTGCAAAGCCCAGAGTCCCGGAGAGCCAGCTGAAAGGGGAACCCAGGAGACTGCTCCCCAAAGGTGCAGCACAGCCTGCAAGGCCCCTGCGGGAGTTGCCCTGGGTCTTAGCCTTGCCCATTTTCACTTCTCCCCCCACCCCGGGGGTCCTGATGAGTGTCCCACATCAAGAGGCTGCTGTCATCACCTACTTTCACCGCCTCTCCCCCAGGTCCCAGGCTTTCCTGCCCAGAAGAAATGGAGCTGTCACCTCCAGCCTCAGGACCAAAGTCCCTGCTCAGAGGAAGTGTGGGAAGGAAGGACCACCAGCCCACCGGAAGTGTGGGTGACACACTGCATAGAGGAAATGGGAAGCCTCTAAATGGGGGAAGTCGCTCAGAGGGCAGGCCTGGGGGGTGGCATCACCCCAACAGCTTCTGGGTGGAATCCTCCCTCTCTGTCTCTGTCTCTGTCTTTCTCTCTCCTCTCTCTCTCTTCCTCCCTCTTTCTCTGTACTCTCCCCCACCTAGCCTCTCTTCTCTCCCTCTTCCTCTTTCCCTCCCCACTTTGTGACCCCTGCCTCTGTCAGGGGTCTGCTTCCCTTTGGGAGCACAGCCTCCCCTGGCATGGAATGCTTCATCAGAATAGATGAACCAGCATCCTGACCCACACTCAGGGTCAGTCTACTTAACGTGGCATTCTTTTCTGAGCAGGTGAAAGTGAAGTAAACAGCTCCAGGCCCTTCCTCTGCAGGGTAGAGACCTCCCTTCCTCCCAGGTCTCCAGACAGAGGCAGGAGGAGCCAGCCAAGTATCAGAGCAGAGACAGCTTCAGAGGCCACAACCCTCCCCACCACCTGCCCAGCCACAAGAAGGCTGGGCTGGAGTCGCTGGGGGTGACTTACACTTTGAGGTTTTCTCCGCCCAGTTCACCTAAGAGGGAATAAACATAAAGCTCACGTTAGCTTTGTCCATCACAACTTCTCATTTCAACAGCAGCCGGTGTGTCCTGTTACACAGCAAACCAAGTAGTGTTATTACAATTTGAAGGGGGCAGTGCTTCACCTGGAAGTCAAACAAGCACCAGCCACCATGTTGAAACGTGGTCCTGTGGTATGAAATGTTTCCCGTTAGATGTGGAAGGTTTAGGGAACACTCCCATCAGAGCAGATGTGTGGCTTTGTATTCTTATATCCATGTGCGGGGGAAATAGTTGTAAAGGAAACAAGAGTTAAGCAAAAGGGTTTACTCTTCCCCTACCCCAACAAAAAACCATGATGTGCCACTGTCACCTGTCCTGGGGTCACATTGGGCCACTCCACCCAAGGCTCCCCTCGGAGCTCCTCCTCCATCCCGGCCTTGTGAATATCTGGGACCCTCATCTTCCTGGTCTCAGCTTCAATGCTTTGTCCACGAGAAGGCCCTGCCCACCTCTGCTGAACCAAGGCCCATTTTCCTGTGGTTCTCTGCTCAGCACCTTGCTTGCATCCTGCTGACAGTTTCTCCTGGGTCAGTCCGCCTACTTGACTCTGTCTCTCCCATGAAACTAAACCATGGCTCCAAAAGGCAGGGTCATCTCTGTCTTGTTCATTGTGGCATCTTGAGACTCCCATCCTGCCAGTACCATCCGTGTCTGACAAATGCCTGGTAAATATTTATTGAATGAATGAATAGGCCTTAATCTTGTTTGCCCAGCACTGGGGTTAAATTCACGCCCGAGCTTTTGGACTTCACATTATCAGGGGATTTAGCTCAGCGGCATAAGCATCTGCCTCGAGTTATCATAACAGTATAACTTCTAGCACATCTGCTCTGGGTTGCTGTTGATTGGGGTGAGAGGCAGGTGACAGTTTCCAAACTGGCTCTCCTGCAGACAAGATGCCAAACAAACATGTGGCAGGAATCAGAGCCCAGTGTCCCGGTTTAAGCTGTTTTATTTGGCAGGGGGACCAACGAACCCCGAGAGATGCCACAGTGGTGTCAAGTGAACAGCACAGCCCGCTGCACCCTTAATGATGCAGAAAGTGCTGAAAAGCAAACCGCTTTGCAGAGCCCACCAAACATGAGCCCTGGCAGTCGCAGGCCTCCTCAGTCCTTGGCAAGGGACCGGGGCCAGCAGGCACCTGGCAGCAGAGCCTACTGTCATTTCCTGCAGATTGGCAAGGCTGAGAGGCATCGCTAGTCCAGGAAAGCGGGGCGTGGGTGGGGAGTTTCCTGCCATCACCACAGCCCGGATGGGCTGCTGGCTGTGTCCTGTGTCCCCCCAGTAAGACTCTGCAGATGCCTGGCTCCTCAAAACTTAGGCTGGGGAGAGTATCTTCATCTTATATATTTTTATATGCACTTTAAATCCAAAATTTACAAGCTATTTCCTTAAAGATTTTACAATCAATACAGACAGCTCCCATGCAAATGACCCAGCTTCCCTACAGGTGACCCATAAAGACCCCCTCTTTTGTCACTCTCTCCTCCTTATAACTTTTCCCCAGCTTCATAATCCCCCCCCCCCAGGTCCCACCCCTTCCCACTGATGTCTCAGAGAGCAAGTGGCTTCCCAGCCCCACTATTTGGGGAATGGATTTATCTTTATAATCTGAGTGTCCTGTAGGCTTGGAGGTGAATAAAAGCCTGCATGCAGACGATGGAAAAGTTTAAAAGCCCATTACCAAAGTGCTCCAGATGCACTGAAAATGTGCCGCTCCTGTAATCAGTATTAACAGAGAGCAAAAAGCCTTCTGTGGCCTCTTCTTCCGTGCTCCACGACCATTACCTCTGCCCCAGCTGCCATGGCAACAGGAAAACATCGGGGAGAGCACACAGGAGCAGAACCTTAAACCAGGAGGGAGACCCATTACTTGTCCTCAGCGAGCAGGCCCTGGGCACTCCACTCCACCTGCCCTGCAGCTCTTGGTTAATAGGCACCACTCCTTCTGCAACCGCAGCTCCTGTGCAGCCCGCTTCCTGCCTGGTTCCATTGTGCCTCTTCCAGCCCTGCTGCTGGCCCCTCCCAGCTCGCTCAGCTCCTGCTCTGTGCAGCCCGCAGTGGGATTGTCAGAGTAGGGCTGCGGGCGCGGGGCCACGGAAGGCTCTGGCCTCCTTATCTTGTTTCCATGCTGAGCAGTGAGCAAAAGATTCTCTCTCCCGGGAGATCTACTGAGCAGGGCCAAGCGTGGTGTTGCCACCGTCTGTTTAAAGCAGTGTTTTCCTGCCAGCTGTTTTCACTGTAGCTCTCAGACACGCAGCACATGAAGACACTTCATAAATGTTAAACAGCAACGGAAGGCCCGCGGGTCGAGGAAGAATGATAGCAGAACGTAACCTGCACTGTGCTTCCATTCTCCCGCACATAAACCAGACAAGCACCAAGAAATCGCGTGACTTAGGCGCGAGAGGCTGTGGCCTGGTGGTGGAGCTCAGCTTAGTATGTTGGGGGACCAGGGTTCCAGCCCCAGCACCCCTCAAAACAGAAAAGAATAAAAGAATTTCTGACCCAACGAAGAGCCCTTTCTCAAAACGTTGGCCCAGTACTCCCCAGTTGTCAGATTGAATGTTTTATTTTCTGGGGGTGAAAGACAGCAGACACTGTCACAAGGGAAAAGAAATAGCAGTTCGATTCCTATTTCCTGAGGGAGTATTAAACGTGCAGGTACCCACCCCTCCCCCAAAGCATTATTCTGGAACTTCCAAAGCAAAATGCTGGTGGGTCTATACGGTGTGACAGTTTTATTTTCTTGGAGGAAAAAATTACTTAAGTTTCGCTGATTTTTTTCTGCTTTTATTGACTAGTTTTATATCGTTAAGCATGAAAGGGCGGGGTCAGCAGGAAGTGGCTGCAAACCTTGCAGCTCACTCTGGGGAGCCACATCTGTGTCTGCACAGGAGGAATGGCTCGCAAGAGAAATGCTCATACAGACGCTCTCTACCAGAAACACCTTCTGCTAAGTAACTGTCTTGGAAATTCTAAGTTTTCTATGTTGTATTTTTCTTAAACTGAGGCCTATTTACACTAAAATATGATGTACCCACTTATAGTAAGGATAATGCACAAATATGTTTCCATCTCTGAGAGTAACAGATGTTCTTTTTTTTTTTTTTTTTATAAAATCCTAGCATTTTGGCTAGGGATTTAGCTCAGGGCATAAGCACTTGCCTGGCAAGCATGAGGTCATGAGTTCAATCCCCCATACAAAAAATAACTCTAGCATTCTTTCATTAACTCATTCATTGAATAAACTTGTATCAATCAATTAGTGTATGTTAGATTAGGCATTACTTGATTTTTTTAAAAGTGAGCACTTATAGCACTTCTAATATGCCAGGCACTCTTTTTTCCAAGTTTTAGAGATATACATAACTTTGATATACATGAATATATATATATATATATATATATATATATATATGCCTTGGATTGCAAATAACTTGTTCTGTGAGTATTCTGCAAGATAAGCAAACATTTCTAATAAATTTTAACTTAATAAACAAGTGATGCCTTCCAATATAAGCAATACAAGACACTGAATGTCACATAATCACAAAGGAGCCAGTGGCCCCTCTGTATCTTTATCTCTGTCTCTGTCTCTCACTCTGAGATCTGATTGTCTCATCCAATGGCCAGAGTTATGGAGGAGATCTCATCTGCAGAGGAGAGGGGGGGAAAAAAGCAGGAGAACCCCTCACTTTAAATGAATGTGTAAAATGTGGGAAACTACAAAATTCTGTAGAAAAGCAACATCAAATAAGGCTGTAGCACCAAGCAATGTTATGTTTGACAATGCAATGCCACATTTCCACCAAATCCTCAAAGGAGGCAAAGCAAGTGTCACTGGATAGGTTCCTGGTTAAAGGTGCATGAAAAGAAAGATTCCACTGAGCCAACAGACAGCAGTGACCCTATTAGTGATAGTGGAAGTCATGCTACAGAGTAGCCCTCCTCTCTCTTGTCTCCCTCACGCCAGCCATGAAGGTTTTCAAAGGTAAGTACAGTTTAATTTATTTTTCTTTATTTTGTATTATCTTTATTATTTTGTATTATATTATAAAACACTGTAATACATTTTTGCAATCATTTTTATATGAATATTTTTGCATTGTGGAATGAAGCATATGAGTTTCTTCTTTTCTTATGGAAAAATTTCTTTGATATACAAGTGCTTTGGATTATAAGCATGTTTCTGGAATGAATTATGCTTGCAAACCAAGATGATATATATCTCCATATAGATATACATATAGATAGATAGACATGTAGAGAGACAGAGATATATATGATTTTCATATTGCATGAGGTAGGTATTGGATTTTCCCATTTTACAGATGAGGAAACAGAGTCACCAAGTTCATAGAGCTAAGGAGCACAAAAGGAAACCAAATAATATGCAAGTTTCCAGAGCCCAAATTCTCAACCTTAATGCCACACTGCCAAACAAGATGAATAAGACAAGTTCTTGGTTCTTTTGGCCTTTAAAAAGAGCATAATAAAATAAGAAAGAAAGACCCAGAAAGGTCACCTGTTTATGGAACAGTGAACCATGAGTGTAAACATAGCTGGGACAGCTCAGGAAGAAGAGACTGTGAGGAATTTTCCCCAAGAAGAGATGACTCCAGGCTTCACTAAAAACCCTTAGACCTGGGCGCTGAGGAACAGGGTGGCATTTTGCCAAGCAGACAAGAATTCCAGACAGAGGCAGCAGCATCGACCAGACACAGAGGCGTTCTCAAGGTGATGCCACGCCCTGGGGACAGCAGGCACCTGCAGTGGGGTAACAGCACAAGGGCCCTGTCTGCGAATGTGCCTCATTTGTTCATGTCAGTGGCTTCCCGACAGAGAGACCTGCACGGTGACCTCCAGAGGAAAATCCACATCTGAGTTTCAGTGGAAGGACAGAAGTATTACACTGGGCACTCAACCTCCCCCCGCCTCCGTCCCTTGATTTTGTTTTCGAGGGCCAGCTGTGGGCCTATAGCTGGGGCAGGAAATCCTTACTTTGGTTAGGGGGAAAAAAAGGAAGAGGGAGAAGAGGAAGGAAGAACAAGGAGGAGGGAGGAGAAAGAGCTCCACCTGGAAGGCTGAGGCAGGAGGATCATCCGAGCCCAAGAGTCTGAGGTCAACATGAGCCACATACCCAATACCCTCTCTCAAAAAATAAACAGAAAATAAAACCAAAACCAAGATATACCAAAAAAAGAAAAAAGAAAAATCTCAACCCCCACAGCAAAACAAAATATACTGTCAGAGTGAGCTTCTAACCTCGGGAATTTTTATCTTGGTTCTGGATCATAAGAAACTCTCCATCCAGAGTTTCCTGATACAAATGGGCCTGGTTGCAAGGGGAACAAGAGCACCATTTTGCCCAGTCATTTTCCAGATCAAATTGGAATGTGAGGTGTGGGGGGAAGAACAGCACCCACAACAGACTGTTCACAACCCCAGTGTGGCCCAGCTGCACCAGCCTGGCCCTTCCCTCACACAGTGAGAGATGTGACGCTGGCCTCTTAGCCAAGATTATGGTTTGTATCCAGATGCACCCCAAAGCCTCATGAACTCACAGGTGCACAGGCGCCCTTTCCTTTTGGGAAGTGATTGAGTCCTGGGGGTGTCCTCTACTCACAGGTGGATCAGTCCACTGATGAGCTGGTAGCTAAATACATTGTTGGGAGGGGGGGCCTGGTAGGAAAAGTGGGTCACTGGAGGCGTGGTTTGGAAGGATTTATCTCCCTCCCTGGCTCCTCCTTTTTCTCTCTGCTTCCCGTCCATCATGCCTCAAGCAGCTCTCCTCCGCCAAGCCCTCTGGCACTCTGACCTCCCTTGGGGCCTGCCAGCTACAGACTGAAATATGAGCCAAAATAAACCCCTCTTCCTTTAAGCTGCAGGGGTTGCGTGTTGCGTCCCAGTGATGAGGAAAGTGACTAAGACAACTTATCCAGATTTCTTAGAAAGATGGCAGAAATATATTTTAAATTTCTATATAGACCAAAACCAAAATTTCATATAGACCAAGAACATTCTTTTAAAAAAAGGAAATGTGGCATTATTAATCTCTAGAAATTTCATTGACATATATCATTTTTCATCTAGTATTTTATATACTTATTTTTGCTTCATTTATAGACATTGCTTGCCTATCCCCGCCCCAGTTCTAAGCAGACGTTGGGATAATACTCACATGTTTGCAAAGCACTTTGAGATCCCTGACTAGAAGGCTCTGTGTGGAAGAAAAACAACATTTTGTTTTATGATCGTTCATTAATACATAAGGCACTTTTCTGAAGGTGGGCATACACTCAATAGTTACCTTGTTTAGTTCTCTTTCTTTTATAGTATGTTGCAAGCAGTGCCACACATACAAATAGGAGGGCCAACAGAATCAATGGGATCAACACCATTAATACAAACTCCAGCTGATCTGAATCCTCGCCGAGGTGGGTAGAATTTGTATCTGCGGTAATCGCTTCTGGGGTCACTGCAAGAAATGTGTTTAATGTGGTCTCTTCATTGGTTTTGTTATCTTCCTGCAAACCATTTCCTGAATATTCTACGTCTTTGCAATTACCTGTAGGAACACACACAAAAATGAAATTGCCATGGAGACAAAGCTAGTACGTTATGGTCCTGGTGATTTTTAAATCTGCCGCAGATGCACTGCCTGATACACTTGATCCACTATTAGGCCTTGCAGCTCAGGGTGTCATGGTACATTGATTTAACACACACGGAGCTCACACTGGGAGAATGCTGGGCATGGAATCAGAGCACAGAGACAAAGCTCCCCCAAATGCAGGCAGGTCAGCTTTGACCACATACTTGGGACCCTTAAGCAAGGGTGCTGGAAGCTCTGTCTTGTCAAGGGCAGTCGTATGACATTCCTATAGGGAAGCATGATATTTTAACAAAATCTCTGATTAAATTTAAGCACATACTTACTAACAGTAAAGTTTATGCCACATAACACATGTAGATGTGAAGGAATGGGGTCGAGGGTGCAGCTCAGTGGTAGAGGACTTACTTGGTCTTATGGCTTAGATTTAAAATGTCCCCAACATTTGGGAGGTGACGGGCTCAGGGGAGTGGTCCTCATTCATTCATTCACCCATTAGTACGTTCCCGGATGAGGGTGCGGTCAGGAGCTGGGCCGGCTAGAGGAAGATCACTGGCTGTGACCTGGCTGTATCCTTGGCTTCCTTTCCTCCCCCTCCCTCTGTTACTAAACTGCCAAGGCTCCAGCACTTTTTCTACCATGCCCCTCTGATCCTCTCTCCCGAGGAGCAGCCACCTGTGGCCTGAGACCCTGAGCCAAAATAAACCTCTCTTTTCTGTAAGCTGTGGGCACTGGATTTTGTGCAACAAGGAAAGTGACTAAGACAGCTGTCCAGCAAGCCCAAGACCTTGGGTTTGACCTCCAGACCCGGAACCAATCAATAAAACAAGGAATGTACTCTGTGTCCCCGTTTTGTTTCGTTCTCTTTTTTTTTTTTTTTTTTTTTTTTTTGGTGCTAGAGATTGAACCCAGGGCTTCACGCATGGCCAGGCAAGCCCCCTGCCACTGAGCTTCATCCCTGCCCCCCCCATGCTCTCACTTTTAATAAATGGAAATGAATTCCTTGCCCTCAGAGCAACTACTTAGGTTTCAGCGTCGTCTCACTCTTTGTATAGCACCAAGTCAGCTTCTGAGATTATATGACAAAGTCTCCTGGATTCTAAATAAAAATACAATGCATATTTTATTGGCAAAGTGAACTTCTCAAAGCAAGGTTCCCAGGGCTGGGGACTTAGTTCAATGGTGTATGCACCTGCCTGGCAAAGCAAGATTCCCTTGGAGAATAAGAAAGCTCACTAATATTTTTAAAAACGCTCTTGTGGAATCATCCATATTATCAAGATGTAAGAAAATTTGTTCTGTTTGAACCTTGGATGGTACAAAAACCCATAGCGTGACTCATGCAGGAAAAGAAAAAACCACCAGCTTGACAACCACTGGGCAAAAAGCTTCCCTCCCCTGACTGGGTTGTGGTTATGGCACAGGAGGTTGGGGTTCCTTCCACTCTGAGGGGAACCCACCACCTTTTTAACTATATTACCAGCACTTGCTTATTCTCCGAGAGAGCCTTGTTTTGAAAAGTTCACTTTGCCAATACAGCAATGCACTCATTAAATGTCACCTACATCCTAGAGGTGAACACATGTGTACAGAGGACAGCACATGTGACAACGTGGATGGATGCTCCTCATCAGGTGTAAGGTGCAAGCTGAGTGGAGAAGCCGACAGCTTTAAAGCATATGCTGTTAGTGCAGGTTGGGCCTGGACAGGGCACGGCTCAGTTCACATTTTATCTTCCTGTGTGATAGCAAGACAATGACTTCCCCTGGCTGGGGTTAAGGGAGAGGCGTGGGGCCTTTGTCGAGGATCAGGCTTAGAGGATGTGATGAATGAAGCTGGGAACCCCACAGTGGTGTGGGCCCCTGGACAGAAAAGGAAGAGCCAGCACATGTCCCCAAAATGGGAGGCCACAGCAAGGAGGGCTCTCACCAGACCCTGACTCTGCTGGCACCCTGATTTGGAACTTTGGAATCTGGAGTTTCCAGATTATTATGGATGAACATTTTAGTCTCCTGAGGGATCAGGAACCCACTTGATAACCATGTAGACAGATGCCACCCAAATCATCAGAACCAATGACCGGAATTTTTCACTTATGCAAGGTGTGGTTGACAATTATGGTGAATGTGTAAAAGGTTTGTTTGTTTATTTGTCTTTTTGAGACAGGGTCTCTCCATGCAGTTCAGGCTGGCCTTGAGTTCACTTTATAGCCCAGACTGGTCTCAAACTCACAATGATGCTCCTGACTCAGCCTCCCGAGTGCTGGGATTACAGGCATGAGCCACCACGTCCAGCTCAAAAGGTTTTTTTTTTTTTTTTTTTTTAAGTTTATTACAGTAAAAGACACATTGCCACTTTGACCTCTCAAAATACTCCTTCTTGCTTCGAACACGCTCATCCCATAATTTTTGCCACTTTCTAAGCAGTCCTCAAAGTCCTCCTTGCTGAGTGAGCTCAGTTTCATTGTCAAAGCTATCCTGGGGACCCAAACCTTCTCAAAACGTTTATTTATCATGACCATTTTGATTTTGGGGAAAAGCCAGCATTTCGTGGTGCTAGATCAGGTGAGCAGGTTGGGTGAGAACAGTGTCATTCTTCTAAGGCTGCCTGTCTCTGCACCGGAGAACACTGAGCAGCAGCTCTTCCCACAGGGTCTATAAACTCACCCTCCAGAAGACCCTTGGCTTGGCTTTTGGTCAGTTCTCCACATTTTACTAATATCAGCTCATTTTGTTCCCACTATTTTTTTCAGATGGACACTGGGACAAAAAGGTCACACAACTTGCCCTAGGTCACAGAACTCACTTGGAAGAGTAAAGATTTGGACCCAGTCGGGTCCAGAACATAAGCTTTTAACCTCGCACAGTTTTCCCTCAGTTGCCGAGCAGTGCAGGGCCTGTAGATCATGAAGTTGGTGGGGACCCCAGGAGGGGACCCTATGCTCCGCCTCTAGGAGATTTCTTCCTGGAACTTGCCAGGGTTGGGGGGAAATAAGGAAGTGGTTCCAGAGACCTCAGCATTGCCAGGGCTTTTGCTAAGGTGCCTCCTGCAGAAACAGAGATTTTCTGCACATCTCAAAGGGAAATGGATCAAATTCTCAGTAGAACACAGTGTCCCCCCTCAACCCACGGCCACAGGAAAATAGAAAAGACGCAAAGAACTCAGCTCTTGGGAATACAGAGGGCGTGCTGACCCCTGGGAATGAAAGAAAAGGAGAGAAGTGTTCCCAGATGGTCTGGGTCATCTACACTTATCTTTCAGCATGAGTCAGTGTGGTCCCAAGTGGCCCTTGGTGGCACTGTGGAGTTGAAGGGTCGGGAATTGCCATGCTACACACACACACACACCCTCAGTGTGTGCTTTCTACCTGAAGCATCATTTGCTCACTCAGATTCTCTAGTGGCTATTTAAATAAGTGAGAATAAGCCAGGCGTGGTAGCACACACTTGTAATCCTGGCACTCAGGAGGCTGAGGCAGGAGGATCGTTGCAAGTTTGAGACCCACCTGGGCTACAAAGTGAGCTCAAGTTCAGTCTGAACTGCACAGCAAGACCCTGTCTCAAAAAGAAAAAAAAAATGTTTTTTAAATAATAATTGAGGACTCTCTCTTTCTCTGTGTGTATTCTTTCCCTTTATCCTGCAAGCCTTCATTTCCAGAGACTCCTGTGACTCCCTCAGCCCCTGCTCCAGGCAACTTCAGCTCCCGTACTCCACAAGGGCTCAGAAGACCTTGACAGAACACACTGCTATGTGCTGGCACCAGAATGAACCACGTTACCTATCGAATGTATCCCTCACAACAACGTCAGTGCCTTTGTGTTCCGGATGAGGAAGCTGAGTCTGAAATGTCTTTTGTGTGAGATGCGGCCTTGTCCTTTGGGTCAATTTCTACACCTGAGTCAGGCGTGGTGGCAGGTACCTGCAGTCCCAGCAGCTTAGGAGGCTGAGGGAAGAGGAGCGCTGGAGCCAGGGGTTCCGGGGCAGCCTGGGCAACATTGTGAGACCAGAGCAAGAGCAGGAGTGCGAGAGTGCAAGAGAGAGACAGACAGACAGACAGACAGACAGAGACAGCGGGAGGAAGAAAGAGGAGAGGGGACAGAGGGAGGGAGAGAGAGGAAGGAAGGAGGAGAGGAGGAGGAAGGGAAGGAGGGAGGGAGGGAAGGAGAAGTGGTACTGATCTGATGCAGGTTTCTGAGGCTGCACTCCCTGAAGCATTATCAAGATAGAGAGGCGCTACTCTACCTCTTTGAGTAGTTTTGCAAATTTGCAAAAACCTCTTATCCTTTACTGTTCAAAGCTCCTATGTCCATGGTCAGAGTCACTTCCAAGGCCCAGCACACTTTTGCACCTCTGGGTGGATTCCACGGTGTTTATCTTGCTTTAATGACAAGTTTTGAACAGGTGACACAGAGCACACAAAGCGCTGAGCCCAGAGGGGAAGTGTCACCACCACCCTTTCCCCTGGTACTCAGCTTCCTTCCCCCAGGTAGCCGCTGTTTCTGCTGCCTTCCACAGAGCCCTGTGCGCACACATACACACACATGCAAGCGTTATTTCCTGTTTTTAACTTTTTAACACAAATAGAGGCAAAACTTAAAACTTCCGTGACACAACCCTAGCCCAGCTGGCTGCCTCCTCCTGGCTCCTCCCACCGGCCAGCCTTGGTGACCTCAGCTCCTCCTTCGGCTTCCACCTTGGTTGTATCTTGCTCTGAATTTCTTCCTCCAACCGTTGGCGCTGGGTTACTGATTTGATTCCACATCCCTCACCCCTCACTCAATTCCCCAGCTCCTCCTCTGATGCCATTTGATTCCTTCTTGCACAAACTCTTGAGGCTGAACCCCAATGTTCTCAGCTTTCCTCCTTTGGCAACAGACTCTGCCCACCACCACCACCACCCCTACCACCCCAAAAGTCTCGTCTGGCTGGGGACCGCGCTAGGGTTGTCTTGGGGAAGTTTTGAGATCAAACAACTAAGGGTGGCCCCCAAAGTGTGACAGCGGCTCCTCCCACAGCTAAGCAAAATGGATCTGGGGACCCTGAAACTACTGCATAGCCCCACTCCCCTTTGTGACCTGCACCCTTCTCTAGAAACACCAAATGAAATAATACACATGAAGCTGTTTTTGAAGCCCTGACAGCCACTCACAGGCCAGATGCTAGGAGAGTTGGTACATATTGTCTTTATTTTTCATTGACTCTTGTTCCTCATCTTTGTACTCATTTCTTACTCTGCTGATCCCCAGGTCCATCCGCCTGGTTCAACTTCCTCATTTTATAAACTTGGGCAGATTTCAGAGAATAAGGGGGAAGGGCTGGTGTAAAACTAAAGAAGCTGCCAAAGAAAAAGAGAGAAATGCTACAAAGTGAGTGGAGAGAAGCAAGGAAGAGTGCAAGAAGAAAAAAAAGGAATAATTAAGAGAGAGCAGGGGCCCTGCCAGAGCCCCACCAGGCTGCAGGTCTAGTGGAAGCTGGCTCGTTTGGATAACCTGGTGTAGTTAACGTGAGTGGCCCCAACACGGATTCCCCCTAGGAATTAAGATCTGGGCATGGTGGCACACATCTGTAATCCTAGAAGAAGAATTGCAAGTTTGAACCCAGCCTGGGAAATTTGCAACTTAACCTCGGCTCCAAACAGACAATGAAAAAGATCAATGGGGAAGTAATTCAATACAAAGGTCTTGGGTTCAATACCCAATGCCTCACACACTCACTGGTAGGGATTTTTGGAGGTGGTTAGATGGAGCATGTGTGAATATAGATTAAGAATGTGTAAACATGGATTAAAGATGTGATAATTAAATTCCTCCCTGATTAGTTTAACACAGTTCTGGGTTTGGATAATGGGAAGCCCCACTCCAGGGGTAGGTGGCACCATACAGTAGGTGGGTAGAATAACGGGAAATGAAGGAAGGCAAGTTCACTGCTCACCGATTGCTGCTGCTTTGCTGCCTCCCACCTGCTCTTCTGTGGACCGGTTTTCCTCTGTGATAACCCTCCCTGCTTTGAAGTCAGAGGACGATGGAATGAAACCTCTACAAACTGTGAGCCAAAATAAACCTTTGCTCCTTTAAATTTGGGTGTTGGTACTTTGTCTCATCAATGAGAAAGTAAGACAGACAAAAGTGTGGTTGTGTGACAGTGAAACCAAGGTACAAGACACACCTGACTATGATCCTAAAATCAGATAATCAGCTGCATGCATGTAGTCACTTACAAATGTTTAACGGTATCCATGCAAACACAGCTTGAACTCACAGTTCACACATCTGGCAAGGAGCCTAAGGTTGGTGAGGAGAGACCTGGTTACTCCAGCAGCTGAGCCACAGGTAACCCTTTTTCTACTGTTCTAAGCACTGTCCCTAAGTGGAAATAATTTTGCCTCTTAGTGAAGCCAGCTATATATCTTCTCTTTCTTTTTTCTTTTTTCTTTCTTTCTTTTTTTTTAAATGGAAAAGTATTTGATTAAACTCCAGTGTTTCTTTGTTTTATTTTGCATTGAGGCTGAGACCTGGAAATGAAGAATATCTATTGATTTTTATGGTGCTGGGGATTGAAACCAAGGCACTAATACTAACTACAAGCTCTACCACTGAGTTACACTCTCAGTGCTCTAGTTTTTAACATTACAAAAAAATTATACACATAGATGACAAGTTGCTATACTAATTCAATGCAAAATAAGGCAATAATAAGGGAATTTTGATTGTAAGATTCAGATCTAAAATGTCACCCCAAAATGCTCCTGTGTTCAGAGGTTGGGCTTTCGGAGGATAACTGTATCACAATGACACTATACTTCTCAGCAGATTGACTCACTGAGGAGCCCATACCTGTGCTGCTAGGAAGGGGAACACAGTAGGAAGAGATGGACACCTGTCACTCAGGCACTTGCTTCTGCCTCTGCCTCCTGATGCAACAGGCTGAACAATGTTACTCTCACATGCCCTCCTGCCGCGCCATTTCTCCCTTGAAGTCAGCAAACCATGGACCAAACCCTCTGAAACCATGAGCCACATAACCCTCTTTTCCTTATATTGTGGGTGTCCGGTATTTTGTCTCAGCAGCCAGAAAACTGAGTAACACAGTCTCTAACCTCAGGTACCACGCCCCTCGATCAGATGCTGCATTCCTTCATTCGTGAATTATGCCCAAATTATTTAAACTTTTATATTTCAGATGGGGAAATAAAAAACATACACAACAAATGTCAACCATCCCCTCTCATCTTGATAAAGTAATTGACCATCTATGAATTTCAAGACTGTTCCGAAAATCAAACCCAAGTACAGTTCATCCTCCTTATACCTAGACCAGCAAAAAGCATGATTAGTGATAGAAGGAGAAAATAAAGAACAAACCAAGGAGTACCTCATTGGTTCTTAGCGTTAGCAGCACATCTGCATCAGCAGGGAATCCTTCTGATTTAATTTAATAATCCTAGCCCCAGAAAACACCCCAAACCTACTGTATCAATATCTGGGGAGGAGCCCAGGCCACCATACTTCTTACAGCTCTCCAGTGACTACATCCGAGTTTGAGAGCCACTCCCACCCCCCAAGTCCCCGGGGTCAGCCTGACATGTCCATTCTGCCCTCTTGTTCTCTGTTCTCCTTCCTGGTGAACTTGAGAAGAATCAGAGATGGGGCACTGGATGTCAAAGGCTGGCCTAGCAGCTTGCCAAGAACATAATGGCTTAAAAATTATGAGAAGCCTGGAGCTCACCAGGGTATGTTAATAGAGGACCATGACCACCATACCTTTCTGAAAAAGTCTGTATGAGAGAGATGCAGGCTAGAATTTAAAACCAGCATCTACTAAAGAGTCTACTGATAGAAGAGCTTGGCAGTTAAGCCAGTGGTCCTCAAACCTCAAACTGAGGGATTCTGGTGCTATCTCAGAGTTTCTGATGGAGGGGCCTGAGGTAAGGCCTGAGGGTTTGAGTCTCAAAGAAATTCCCAAATTGCACTGATGATGCCCTGTCCTGGGGTCATGTTATTGTAAACTGATTAAATAATTTCATTTATTTTGTAGGGGTTATACCTGTTATTCTCATTTACCAGTTATCAGGATCATCAGATATTTGAGGATATCTGAGGATGTGACCTGGGTAAAGGATATATAGGATATATATATATTTGGGTGGAGCCTCATCCATGCTGGACATGTGCTCTACCACTAAACTCCAAAGTATTTTTTTTTAAAAGCTGCCCAGATAAATCTAGCGGATCTGTATTCCTGATTGAGAGTTACTGAGCTAAGTGACAACCGAATGGCACTGTTGCAAGTTGCCATGATTCCTGATGACAGTTCTCATTAGCTTTAAATGTGACGGGGGAACCCTACCCAGGAAGAAACCTCTGGGAACAGAATTACATGTGTGTACACCACGAATTAAACATTAAAAGAGTGGATCTTTTTAAATCAGTTGTGAAGGTGGGGTGTGGCTGTCTGGTAGGACCATCCCCAGTACTGCAAAACAAGTGCAAGGCTGGCAGCTCTGGTGGCACTGTGGGCCACGCTTGTCACTTGGTGTTCACGAGTCCGATACCCTCTTCCCCCTAACAACTCCCTTCCAGGACACGTGCAAGCCATGTCCTGACTCATAAAGAAATGGGGACCTAGCATGGTTTTCTCTGCAAAAGCGACCTGAGATACAGTTCTAAGAACAGGAATAAGAGTGACTGTCTAATGCCAAGTTATGAGACCTGGATGATGCTCTGTCACACTGAGAGACTTTAGCCAGGGAGGGGTTGGGTGTTTTTCACACTGCCCACACAAGAAGACCAGGCTGCTAATTCCCTCTGGAGCAGGACTGGGAGGTGGCAGCTTTTAAGCAAGAAGCGATAGTTTAGGGAAAGTCATACCTGTTGTCTCCTACATTGGACAGCTAGTGGTGATGCTTCCTCACAATGAAATGTCAAGAAAAGTTTCTTGTCGCTCATTTGAGGAAGGCTGTCTTATAAAACACTTTCATGCAGTCATAGGTTCTAGGATTTTACTTCATGAAGTTTGTCATATGTTTTACTGCTGTTTTTGTTTTTTGTTTTTTGGTAATACTGGGGATCAAACCCAGGGCCTCTCACATGCTAAGCGTGAGCTCTATGCCTGGGCTACAACCTCAGCTCCATCATGATCAGACACTGTCTGTCAGATTAATGTCAGCATGTTCTATCACCAGGGAGGCCCACAGCATTCTGGTGTTTTGGGGTTTTTTTTCATTTTAAACATTTATCTTTATTTACATATATATTTATTTTTACAGAAAATTTGATCATATTTAATGAGATTTTTCTAGATAATAAGACTAACTCCTGTTTGCAGTAATTCACTTGGGGAATGTCTACTTTGGTCATCTGACAACCTTGTCGTGCGCTGTTAGCCTGTTCTAGCTTGTAGTACTTCCCTGTTGAAAAACTACAAAGAGGCCTAAGAATACAGCTCAGTGGCACAGCACCTGCGTGAGGTCCTCAGTTCAATTCCTGGCACCAAAAAAAAAATTAATAAAAAAATGTATATTTTTGTGGGCAGAATTTTTAAATCTTAAAAAAAAAATTCTTTCTACCATCAGTGGAATAATATCTCAAAGTTGTGGGGAGTTCATGAAATAACATAATTACTGAATGGAATACGTCTCTGTTTTTATTATACTTCTGTCTCTGTTTTGAATAAGTAACTCTGAAATAACAATTGCCATTGGATCTGGAATGGCCCCAAAGTCCTAGGCATTGAAGGATGAGCCCGTGCTGCCCAGCCTGTGATGCTGTTGGAAGGCAATGGACCCCTAAGGGGTGTGGCCTAGTGAGAGGCCTTTGGGTTACTGGGGGCGTGTCTTTGAAGGAGACTGGGCAGCCAGGGTCTCATCCTTTCCCTCTTTTCCTGTCTCAGCCATGAATAAATGACTTTGCTCTGTCCCACAGTCTCTTCCGTGATGTTTTGTTTCCCTACAGGCCCACAAACAACATGGCCAATAAACCATGGACTGAAGCTTGCAAAAGTATAAGCCAACATTAAATCTTTTCTTTTTATGAGTGGATTATCTCAGGCAGTTGTTATAGTAACAGAAAGCCAAGGCAGCAGCTTTTAAAAGGAGATGGTGAAGGCGAATACACCCGGCCACCATGGCTTCTCCTTCAAACACTCACCTCTACTCAGCCTCTCTCTGAGGGAGACACTGCCCGCCCCACTATGTCATGGGGGAGATGGCCTGATCACGGTCCTTAGAAGCCTCCATCCTAGTGTCACAGCCTCACATGGGTCAGCACATGCTTAGTGGTGCCAGGAAAATGACATGGGCAATATACAAAGTCCACAATACCAGGTAGACACACACCGTGATAAACTGCAAGAACAGGAAACCACTACCCCATGGCTTCTGAACCCCACCATTTGTCCAGAGCCCATAACCCCAAGGTCCCCATAACCCTGAGGCCACACCGCCAGCATATGTGAGAACAGAGAACAAAAATCTGTCTACAGTTTGAGGCTTTGTTAGGTTTTTTTTTTATATAAGAGTCTCAAAAATGCAGGTCACAGAGATCTTTGAAGGGTCCTGTGAGGGCAGCAAACTGGTGAGCAAGATCATCCTGGTCCAGGGGAGGGCTCAGCAGGCCCTGCGGCTGCCTGGCTTCCAGCCAGCTGAGCCTGCAGGGGAACCTCCTGCCCTTCCGCCCTGCACGGTCACACAAGTCTGGAGCACTCCAGGGCCACTGCTGCTGGCCGCTGGCGTGGGCTCTTGTGGCTTTCAGGTCCCTTCTTGCTTTTCCTTCCTCTCCACGTTGATGACTAATGCCTGAGAGCCTTTTCTCACGTAGTTTCTACTGTGATTCACGACACGAGTAGATTAACGTTACCTCACATTTAACTCCTGGTTTCACCCTGCTTAGTCAGTACCTTCCCCAGGATTCACTGCTCCCCTTTTCTCTGAATGGCTGATCTAGGAGTCAGAGTTAGTCTCCTAATGTATATGTAGCCAGCTATGTAAAAAATATACATACACACATATTCCATAGCTAAAACATCTGTGATCTTACTGAACAAAGACAGAAATGCTCTTCGCTTGATGAAAAACAATTATAACTCTATAGTTACCAGATAAAATGTAGGTGACCAGTTAGATCTGAGTATCAGACAAACAAAAAATAGTTTCTTGGCATGTGTGCTTACCCTGTGATATCCATGTGACCCATGCTTACACTAAATTGCATAAGATACATGGAAAAAAAATAGGTGATTATCTGAAATTCACATTTGAGTGGTTACCTGTATTTTTATTTACTAAATCTGGCAATCTTAATCATAAACTAATATGAGACTAAGCATAATTTTTTAAAAAGAATTTTTTTTTTTTAAAACTGGGAGTGGTGGCAAATGCCTGTCATCCCAGCATTTGGGAGGCTGAGGCAGGAGGATTCCTGAAAATTCAAGACCACCCTGGGCTACATGGTAAGTTCAAAACCTGAACTATTATAGTGAGTGCCTGCCTCAAAACACAAACAAAACAAAAACAAAATGCATCAATTATTTTCTAAATGAATAAACTTAATGTTGTCAGGGGAAAAAAAAACAAGTCAGCAAACTGTGCTGACCACTGGGATTGTGGTTCTGAAAATTACAATAAGGAGAGGAAGCAGGAAGTGAGGACGATGGTTTTAATTCACATAAAACGGAAAAATTCCAAAAATAGACCTGAGTAATGGTTTAATTTTGAGAGAAAAAACAAAAAACAGAACAAAGAAAACAACTAGAACTACTCTGGTAGGTGAGGCCCCTTTTCACTGACTTTCTTTTATTATTCAGGAAATGTTTGTGTCTTACCCTCACCAGGGAGGCAGATTTTTCTTTGAGTTTTCTGTTGCATGAATTTTCTTTCTTTTTCCAGTTTTCAAATCAGCTCCGACGGGCTTAAAACCTAGTGTCTAGTATTCCATTTGTTTTCCTTTCAAATGTTTCCCCCAGATGCCTAAAGCTACCTGTCCTTCTCGCAGGTTCTCATGCCACTGAGAATATGCAGATTTTTTTCTTTCCCAGAAGCTGTGCAGTATTAGGCGCACGAACTAATTTGGTTCCAGGCTACAGAAAACTATCTTTTAATTCAGACATAGAAGATTCGGGCTGGGGCTGGGGATTTAGCTCAGTGGCATAAGCTTGCAAGCAGGCAGTTGTGAGTTCGATCCCCAGTACCGATAAAAAGGAAAAAGACAAAAAAAAAAAAAAAAAAAAAAAAAGAAGAAGAAGAAGAAGATTTGGGCTAGTTAGCTAACGTGTGTGTGTGTGTGTGTGTGTGTGTGTGTGTGTGTGTGTGTGTGTGTGGAGAGTGACATCCCAAGCCTTTTTAAAAAAATTTTTTTTATTTCGAGTCAGGGTCTCACTAAGACACTCAATTACCCAGGCTGGGCTCCAGCTTGCATCCATGGCTGGCCGGTCAGCTGACATTTCAGAATAAAATTATAAAGCTGGGTTCACTAAAAATTACATCTATCCAGGAATTATGCGAATTTGATTTCAGTATTTCAACCACTCAAATGTCTTGAACACAAGTAAATCTTGGGGTATTGGTAAATGCCACCCTGTCCATTCATCCTGCCCATCATGTACCACCCTTTTACTGTTTCTTAGGTGCCAGGCACTCTCTGAACCCTGAAATTCAAAGATGAGAGAGAAACCCAAAGATGAGAGACCCGGGAGAGAGGTCAGGTGAATGGCCAGCTAATTATAACACAAATAACAAAAGCCATGAATAGCATGCATGTACCAGAGTGCGATGTGGGCGCAGGGAAGAACGCACGGGGGTGGCCTGGGGTTCCGGAAGTCTCCACAGCGGGGCTCCCCCTGCGCTGAGCTGCGGGGATTTCCGGGTGAAGGCGGCAGGGTAGGTGCTCCAGCAATGGGGAGCCCTGCGCCTGGGGTGGCGCAGTGGTCTCCGCCCACAGAGCGCGCACATTGGAGCATCCTCTCTTGGATTACATGGTGGGTGTGGCAAGGTCCAGTGAAAAAGGAACTCAGGACCGGCTCCTAAGAAGCCTTGTGCTAGCAGGACATGGAACCCCAGCTACTCAGGAGGCGGATGCAGGAAGAGCACAAGTTCAAGACCAGCGTGGGGAACGTGTGATTTAGCAAGACCCTGTTTCAAGCAAAAATTTTGTTTTAAAGAGCTGGAGGAGAGCACACTGTGAAGACCCTGAGCACAATGTCCAGTACTAAAGTGTCACACACACACACACACACACACACACACAGAGACACGTATAATAAAGCCAAGGGGACTGGAATCTTTCCCAGGGAAATGAAAACCCACGGAAGGGCTAAGCCCAGGAGGAAAATGATTGTATTCATTACAGGATGGTCACTGGCGGTGGTGTGAACAGGGGCTGGAGAGGAGACAGGAGGCCAGGAGATCCCTAAGAAGTAGTGGAAGACCTGGGTGCGCGTTGTAAAGGTCTGACCCAGCAGGGGCAGAGAACGAGCTTGGTTCTGAGCTCTGTGGAGCTGAGCTGGAGGTCCTGCAGAGCACAGGGAGAACAACTGGCGGGAACTCCCCCAGGAACGGGCAGGGCAAGGCCACAGATGGTCATTCTGAAACCGCAGCCTCGGAGTGGGATGAAGGCAGGCGGGTGGTGTGACCACCCAGGGATGGTCGAGGCCTGAAGGAAGGACACACGGACTCTCACGCGTGTTAAATGATCTGACTGAAGAGAAAGGCTCATAACACAGAGGTGGGAAGGTGCAGGGAGGGTCAGAGGAGGAGACCCACAGGAAGATGACAGCGTGAAACCAGGGAAGAGGGGGGTTTCAGTAACTGGCTCCTTCTGATCAGAGCCACCAAGGAAAACACTAAGTAAAGCCAGGAACAGGGGCTTCTGGGCTTGGCTGTTAGGAGGCCCCAGTGACCTGAGGCTGAGTGCAGAGCCTAGAGGTAGACTGCAGGGATTTGGGGGTAGAGGCGGGAGATAAGGGTGTCCAGGGCAGCGGGGAAGCCTAGAGGGGCTCAAGAAAAGAGACAGAAAGGCGCTTATTGCGTTTCATTATGAATACATCTCTGCCAGGGAGAAAACAGAATAAGGTCACAATTAACAAGTACCCACCGCTGCATGTCTTAATTTTTCCCATATTGACTACAACAGGGGCAGAAAATTTTTTTAAAGGGCCAGAGAGTAAACATATTGGGCTGGCTGGCCCTTCTTCTTCCTGTCTCTGTCTCTCATTCTCTCTGTCTCTCTGAGACAGGCTCTCGCTGTGTAGCCCAGGCTGGCCTTGAATTTATAGTAATCCTCCTGCCTCAGCCTCCCAAGTGCTGGGATTATAGTGTGTGTCACCCTACCTGGCAACATTTTAGATTTTATGAGCAAAGAGACAAACGACAGGCTGTTATGTGTGCACTTATTTATATTACCATTAAAAAATCTAAACATTTACAAATGTTACCATTTGTGACCCCACAACCAGAAAAACGTGGAAGCTGGCTAGGTTTGGCCCACGGCTTAGTGTGCTGGACTCTGGACCACTTTTTCCTAAAGGAATGGGTACTCCAGACATCATTACAGTGTAGATCTTAATTGTGCCCCAAAGGGTTAAAGGTTTGGTCATCAGCATATGGCACTTTCGGGAGTAGTGGAACCCTAAAGGGGGAGGGCCTGGGGCGAAAGTGAGGTCATGAGTGGGCGTGTCCTTGAAGGGGCCACTAAGACCCTAGCTGTGGCCTCTGGGCCCTCTGACCACCTTGAGGGGAGCAGTTTCTTCAGCCTTGTGCCCTGCTGTGATGTTCTGGCTTACCACAAGCCCACAGGTGGCCACAGACAGAAACTGTGACCCGAAATAAATCTGTCCTTCTTGCAGAATGATTTCTGACGTATTTTGTCACAGTGACATAAATATGCCTATTCCCTAATCAATATATAGTATAGTTTTATATTATTGAAAACTTTAAATAAATATAATTATTCTGTGTATAATAATAATTTTTTTCTTCTCTTTCTCTTTCTCTTTTGAGACAAGGTCTTGCCACATGAGCTAGGCTGGCCTGGACTCAAGAACTCTTCCTGCCTCAGCGCCCCCAGGACCTAAGACTCAAGAGTCCAGCACCATAGTCAACCTGTGCATAATAATCTTCAGCTGGCTGTTTTGTGCCAATGTTATTTCTGAGATTGATTCATCTTAATGTATGTTGCTCTTCTTCATTACTTGTACTCACCTTTTGGCTCTCATTCTGTGACTATAAGAAGCCATATTTTTCTTTATTCTGTTCATAGGAATTGAGGCTGCTTCCATTTTTTTTCCCTCCATTTTTTGCAAATAATGCTACAATAAACACTTTTTAGCCACGCCTCCTTCTTTGTGCATCTGCAAATGATCTAGAAGTAAATCATTGGCACTGTAGAGTAACAACATCTTCAGTTTACTAAATATTTTCAAAGCATCTCTAGAATGTCTGGGAAAATTTCCTGTTTCAGGAATCTGATATGCTTGAGAACCTGAAAATTATCTCAATGCGTAACACCTAGAAACACTTAATGAACTATAAGAAGCAACCTTTTAAATATATAATGAAAGTTCAAGAAAGCGATGAAACCCCTAGGGTTCAGAAATGTTACACACACACACACACAAAATGAAGAGAACATGAAAATCTAAATCCATAGCTGACTATGGGGATTTTCTAAAACACAGATTCAAAGGTATGGGTCCCCAGGGAAGTAAGAGTCTACAGAATGCTTGGGGGGGGGGGGAGTGGCCTGTGCCCATACTTCAAAAGTTAAAGCTAAAACACCAAGCCAGCATTAAAAAAAAATCTTGCAATACTCAAGCTCAAAGTTAGACAAGACTACCCTGACACTTACAAAACCTGATTTTTTTCCTTCTATTTTTCTTTTTCTTTTGCAACACTGGGGATGGATGAAGCTTGCGGGGCAATCACTCTTAGACACATCCCCAGGTCCCCTCTGATCTTCCATCTCTCTTCACCCACTAGGAGCTCCCTCCTTTCCAGGGTCCTCCAGCGCCCACCTTGGCTCCTGAGGGCTGGAGTGTGCAGAGGTCTTGATGCTTCAGCTGGCAACTCTTGGGGGCTGACCTGAGCCCCCTTCCCGGTCCCATGGCTGGGATTGAGCCTAACACCCAGCAGTGAGCTTCCTCCACCCCACCACATCCCTGCCCCATTTCTTCCAAACCCTATTCATGGTGGCAGGATGGACGTTGTGCTGGAAAAGTTTTGGGGATTAGGGCCCTTGACAGTAGCTTGGTGATGAGATTAGAAGATTTTGGGGTTACATTAACCAGGGTGAGCCTGCCTCTGTGTGCCAGCTGCTGCCTCAGCACCCCAAGACTTTTCTCATGAATGGAAGTCAACAGGTTCAACAAGCAGCAAGATTAGGTCTATGCAACTTCAGAAGAAAGCTAATAACAGGTTTAAAAGGAAGCATAAATAACCAAATTTTAAAAAATACCAGAAACGGGGCGTGGTGGCACATACCTGTAATCCCAGCACTCGGAAGGCTGAGGCAGACAGATCATTGCAAGTTCAAGACCAACCTGGACTGCAAAGTGAGCCTAAGGCCAGCCTGAACTGCACAGTAAGACCCTGTCTCAAAAAGACCCTCCCCCCCCAAAAATACCCCAAGACTCTATGTGTGTTTAAAAAAGATAGGCTTTCTAGAAATGCAAACTAGGAACTCCAAGGCCGGAAGCACAGTGGGTGGGTTATGGGGCTGGGTGGCAGTCAACCCCTCCCTCCTGCCCGTGGCACTCAGTTCCTGTTTCTCCACATCTTTGCCAATATCTGAGGGGGGTGCAAACTCTGCCCAGGTAGGCACACTGCAGGCTGCCTTGCATCTTTACAGAACTCAGCTCATCCAAGCCCACAGCTTCCCTCTGCTGCTCTGCTGGGTTCAGAATAACAGATACAGGAAAATACAGAAAAACTTTACACCTCGTCCCCTCCCTTCCCTGCCTGGTCTAGTTTTAGAGGAGGGCTCCCTGTAGCGCTCTGTGACCTAGTTGTCCCTCTCTCCTGCTTCCCCGTCCTGCACCTTCTTCCCCAGCAGCTCCAGCAGGCACATTTCCTGCTTCTGGTCTTAAGTCTGCTAATCTCCAGATTCTCTGACCGCTCAGTCTGCATCCATTTCAGCTCCACATTCCCACACCCCTCCTCCCTGCAGCTCGAGGTCCACCCTGCCTCACCATTGCTCTTCCTGTCAGCCAGAATTCAGCCAATGCCGCAAAGGCTACCAATATGCAGTAACCGCTGAGACCCAGACAGCCAAGAGTGATGTTCGGTACCCGCAGCAAGTCACGGTCTCCCAAGCCTAAAAGTAGACACACAGCCCAGCAGAGACTGAGGACCCTGCAGGGTATGAGGTGCAGACACCTGGAGCAGGGGCTCCAGAGCAATCTTTCTGAGAGCCATGACCTAGCTGGAGACCTTCGAAGGTCACTTAGCCTCTCTGGGCTGGTTTTCTCATAGGGGCAGACAGGGATAATAGTATCCACCTTGTAATGCTGTTCTGAGAATTCAACATACGAGGACATGTACTGTTTCAATCAGTGTGACAGATCAGAAGCACTGTGTACGTTAGCCCAGGAAACACAAAATGGTAACACAAAATGACCTTCACATTCACTGAGATAAGAGATACTATATTGTCACAACTCGCAACTTCAGTTATGCAAGTTTAGTTCCTCCTAGTCTTTCCTTCTCACTTTGTTCAGTAATGATAAGGACCTCACACCCCTGATGCATCTCCCGGGTTTCTTTATCCCCAGCCCCGGCACAGTTACAGACTCACGGCTCCTACTTCATGCCCATCAGCGCTTCCTCCTGCAAACCGCACTGCCCTGGCAGCTAATAAACCCCGCTTTGGGATCCGGGAAGTTGCTGTCAGTTTCCTGATAACCTGGAGCCCATGTGGATGGGAAAATGGTGAGGAAGGGAGGTGGGAACACCTCAACCACAGCAGGCATAGCCTTGACTTTGAACTTTCCGAGGATCCCACACTGGCCAAAATAAAATGATGACCATCTATTGGTCAAAATCCCAGAAAAGTTATTTTCTTATTGATCTCCTGGTGACTTGCAAGCAGATTATTTCACTCAATCCTGAATCACACTGTACAAAATCTATGTAAAAAGAAGCATTGACTCAGAGGGAATGACGCTGGTATCATACGGCGTTGCCTGTTGTTAATTGAGGCTTAAATTGGGATATGTTGGAGCCATTGAGGCTGAGTGCACAAGCAGGGCCGTGGCGTGGCCCTGGCATGATTAAACTGAGACTGAGGAGACTCCTCAAGGAGCAAGAGAGGCCACAGCTGAGGCACCTGGAGACTTTCTAGATAGTTTTCCTTAATTAGCATCATCTGTTGCCTAGAACCCCTCCCAAGATCCTGCTCAGGTTTCCTCCATTGTCCACCCAGCTCCTTGCTTGTTCTGATTAAACACAGGCTGCCTAGTGTCAGTCAGCTGGCAGAGTCATGAGCTCTGCCAAGGATTTCACTCCTTCTGCAGCCCTAAAGACCATGCCGCTTGTCTCATTCCTTTGAGCCTTCACTGTGCACCCATTTGGGGGGTTGGGGATCTAGGCACAGACCCCAGTAGGGATATATCTCAGACTTTGCTTGCAAGAAAGAGTCAGGCTATTCAGTAGATTCTTCTACCAAACATCCCCCAGATATTAAGAATTCAAGGAAACACAAATGTGATACTGTAAACTAACCTGAAGTCTTAGTCACCATTAGTTCAAAAAGATAATGCACACACTAATCAGTTAAAGATTAGGCCTCAGTTTAGAGCAGCCTTGACTAATGTGATGCATGGTAGTAAGCTCTGGTTAAACAGCTTTGCACTTTTTCCCACGCGTTGACAATCCAGGCAGCATATTGGAATAAACAGATTTCATCTTTGACTTCTCCTGACATTCTAACACCAACTGTTTTCAGGAACTCCTCAGTTTTCAGTGACAAGCCTCATAGCCATTCTATAGGTGATTTTAGGATTTATCACCTATCATTGAGTTCTTAATTTATGCAGAGCCTTTACAAGGGTCTGAAGAAATCGAAGACGAACCAAGGAAAATTTTCACTGGAGGTGCCCACAGCCCCCTCAGGCTCTAAAACTTTGTGCATAGACCAGGACAGCGCCTTCCCAACTCAGTTTGCACACGAATCCCCCTTGCAGCCAAGCTTCGTTCCAGAAGGAATGGCTTGCCTTCCTTCGCCTGCCAGTTTCCTCTGCAGAGGCCTGGGAGAAGCAAGCAACTGGTGGACGGGGAGGTAGAGGCCAACACATCTGTCATCACATCTGTAAGGTCGTGCCTGGGGTCCTCCATCCTATTTAAAGTACTGTAGCTGGAGAAATTCCCTTCTGCTCCCACACCATCTAGCTACACTAGCCGCCTGAGGTACCCCTTGGTAGAAACCGAGGCAGCCTGTTTATTGTTTACTGACCCAGGGCCAGCAAACAAAAGCTGGAAAGGCAACTCTCCTGGAAGGGCTTTGCATGCTGCAGCAACTGTCAAGAGAACAAACCTGTTGCTGCTTTCAGCCTAAAATAATGTCTTTTCCAATACCTCTAATTGGTCACACTCCTATTCCTTTGTCAAGTAAACTTTCCAACTGCAACAACCAATGCAAAGAAAATATCCCTCCAAGTAACAAGATCAAAAGCAAAGGAAAGGACTTTCTCTAGATGCTAGACAGTGGATGGCTGGTGACTCCTCTGTTAATTTCCTGTTTACGTTTTTTAAACTCGTGCATTCCAGTGGAGATTTCTGTACCCCTGCTTCCAGAGTGTCTGGAACCGGCAGCCCTCTCGGCCCACACTGGTGAGAGCAAAACGCATCATGTCTGGTCCTAATCGACTGAAAAGTCCTTTTCCGCGAACTGCCAAAAAGTTTATGGTTCTCTTAATGTGCCCATTAAAGTTAGTAAATTACAGGGATCCACACATCTTAGAAGACAAAGATTGCAGGCGGTTTAAATGCAGGGCGAGGACCGTAGCAGGGACAGCCGAGCCCTCCCTCCACCCCTCCAAGAGGCAGTTTTAATTTCCTCCACTTCCCGAGAAAGAATCGGAGTTTCTGGGGTGCCCCTCCCCTGCAAAGCCCCGGAACCGCGGCGCCCCCGGCTCTGGGGTCCTGCCCGGCGGGCGGCGGGAGGTCGCTTACCCTGGTGGGCTGCGAGGCCCAACGCGAGGCCCAGGACCCCGAGGCAGGCGGCGGCGTGCGGGGCGCTCATGTCAGCTCCCGGGGGTGTCCTGCGCTCCCTCCGGCCTCCACCACCGCGCACATTTCCTGTTTCCTGCTCGTTTGGGTCGGTGCTCACTTGAAGGAGAGGTGTTTGCCTGTTTTTAGGAAGTGATGTAACTGCAGGAGCCTGTCAGACCAGCAAGGATTACAAAAGAGAAGTTGCTCGCCCAGCTCTGATTGAGTTAGCCAAGCCTCCCCAGCCCCGCGGAGTGTCAGCCTCGCTCTCGCCAAATCGCTCCTTGGACAACGGGTCTGCCCTTCTGATGTCACCCGAGGCCTGGGACCACGGGGGTCTTGGCTTCGCGGGTTTGCACACACCCCAGGGGGGGGCCTGGGCGCCTGGGACAGCGCTGTCCGCAGACCGCCCCGTGCGAGTGGAAACGCGCTTCGCGGGCGCTGTCCAGAGCAGTACCCGCCCGCACACCGGCAGCGGAGCCCTTGAAAGGTGCCTAACGAAAACCGAATTTTTACTTCATTCTTTAAAAATTAACTTTCGAAAAAGATTAAAAAAAAAAAAACTGAAAAAATTAACTTTCAGCAGCTGCCAGGACCAGTGGCCGCCAGCTTGGATAGCCCAGACTCAGACAGCAGGGACAGCTATGTCCTTAGAAAGCCACCGGACACTTTTCTCCAGCGCGGTCTCTCCCCTCCCTGGGCCCCAAGCACACTGACCCTGGAGGTCAAGGACAACCTCCCCCCTCTCCCACACACACACACACACACACACACACACACACACACACACGCACCCCTGTCTCAAGGTGGAGCTCTTCACCCTAGAGAGGGCTGATCTCACCACCAATCGGTTTCCAAAGCAAAACATGCCAGGCAGGCCAGGTAGGGGTGGTCTCTGTGTCACCTGTCTTCTTTCTTGTGTGACAATACATTTCTCAGAGGTTGTTAAGGAGCAAAACTGGACTGGACGGAAGTAGAATTCAGGTGGAAAGCTACGCATGGAAGCTGAGCAGCAGGGAGGGGTCCGCTGAGGCCACGATGCAGAGGGAGTGTGCATGTCCAGTGCGCTGGCTGCTGGAACTCTGTCCCTGGGCCCTGGTTCGAGGACCTGACCGCACTACTGACTGCAGTTTCCTAATTGCTTTTGCATTTGCCCAGGACAGACTGACAGAGGGACCCCTAGACACTGTCTGAGTCGCCACTTTGCCACCACAGCCATCTGCTTGGTGGCTGAAGTCCCCAGCCCCCATGCACCATGCATGAACTTCCTTGCTGCTCCTGGTTATCATTAGTCACACTTGCCTTGGTCCTTATCTATGAGAAATAGATTGGTGAGTCATGTAATGATCGGTTACTCAGACTAACAGTATGCATTTGAGTGCTTCAGACTGGCAATGGAGTTCACTCTTGATGGAGGATGATTTTGTGCACATAAGGGTGCTGTAGGGAGCAGCAGAAGGAGATGGATGCCTTTAAGACTGGGTGATTGATTTGGAAACAACGCAGAAAGAGCTCTTCAGACTCTCACCAGGCGTGTGATGAGCTCAACTCCTAGAGTTGAGTGGGTGGCAATTACTCCAGTGGAACCAGAGTGGTTCCCCAGCTGTAACACACATGTGCAAGAAAGAAAGCCCAGGATCGAGCACTTCCATGCTGTTAAAAGAGTCACTGGCTCCCAGGCTCAGGGCAAGCATTTGGCGAGGGCAACTCCTTTCACCTTAAAACTGCAACTAGGGTTAGGGTGCTGCAGTTCAGTGCCAGGCTAGACCACAGTGGACCTTCTCGCACAGTCTGAGCCCCAGGCATGGCCAAACAGCTCCCCAAAGTTTCACCAAGTGGGCTCCACATTGCTTTTGGGCAGCTTGACGGTAAATCAGAGCCACATACTAACTACAGCGAGGGAAGCTGCAAAGAAACCTCGCACAAACATGTTATTTTCTTTCAACCCAGGTGCTTAAAGGTCTTTTCTTAAGAGCCTGATCATGATACACTTTATCTGAAGGGGAAGAAAACGACCATCATTGATGAGAAAATGGTGACAGCACAGAGATCCATCCCCTGCAGCTCAAATCACAGGGAGATGGTGTGGGAGAGAAAGGGCTGTTTACCCCATGGGTTTTAATGTCAGTAACTATTAACTGCAGCAAGTGGCAACCTGGGCTCAAATTAAACCTGATAGGCTCCAGTCAGGGCCCCAGGGCTGATCTTGAGACGCAGGAGCCTCCAAATGAATGGCAAGGCCGTGTATCGCCACCTTGGTGGCTGCAGATGGCTTTCCACGACAGGAAAGGAACTTGGTGCCCAGAAGGGCCCTGTGGCCTCCTCACACTACAGAAGTGACCCTCCAGCAATTCCTTCTCTTGCCCCCACCCCAGTCCATGGGCCATGAAAGAGGAGAGGCCCTGAGAACGCACATTCAGAAGCGAGTTTCTTTTTCTTCTGCATTAATAGGGATTGAACCTAGGGCCTCAGACAGGCTGGGCAAATGCACTACCAGTGACCCACAACCCCAGCCTTTTTCATTTTGAGACAAGGTCTTGTGAAATTGCTCTGGGCAGCGTCAAACCTGCAATTCTCCTGCCTCAGTCTCTCAGGCAGCTGGGTTTAGGGTCTGTACCATGTTACCTGGCACAGAAGTGAGATCTTAGGAGCACAAGCTCCCTTCCCACTGTTCCCTTTTCTGCCCTGACCTTGCCATTGCCACATACACACACGCACTCAGACACACATGCAGATGTACCCTGCCCCTCTCTCCCACGCCTTTGTGCATACCAGGGGAATAAAGGCAGATGGGAACGAGCCGGGTATTAATCCAGAGCAAGGAGTTGCCTCCCTCACATTATTTTTGGCAGAGACCCAAGAGCAGGGGGGGACCCGAAGGATAGCTTTCGGTGCCCGACGGTGACTGTGGGCAGAGAGAACTAGCTGCAAGTTCTGGTTGTTGGTGGCAGTGTGCCCCATATTTGGCCTCTCCCAAACTGGAAGTAGGATGAGGGAAGCCCACAGACAGAGATCTGACTTCCTGCTGGGCTTCCAGGAGAGGCTTTCGAAGCTGGCTGCTGCAGATCGGGGGTTCGAGTCCTGGTTTTTCTGTCTGACCACTCTCCGTGTCCGCATACACAGTCACACACTCACAAACCATGTAGGTGTACTCTACACTCAAACTCCCGCCCTGCCCTTCACAGGAACTTTCTGGGGCTCTTTTCCTGTCTAAGTGGTAGCTGGTGATTGCTGACTGCTCCTCAGTGTTTGATCTATGAGGCCAGGCCCTCAGATGGTGGTGGGCTCCTCGGAAGGGGCGGTCAGCTGTGCTTGGGGAGGCTAGGAAACCACAGGAAGAAGGTGGTGAAGGCCTGGAGAGAGACTGGGCGGGGCAGGGCAGGGCAGGGCAGGATAAGCTGGGGAGAAGGTGGAAGGAACCAGGATGTGCTGGGCGCTGCCACTGGGTGAAGCGCTGGCCACAATGTCACTGCCTGAGGTGGACATCAGAGGCCTGGTGCGGGACCCCAGGTCGCCCACCCCATATCCTGCGACCTCCCTTGGGCGAGGCCTTCTCTTTCTCTCCAGCATCTAGCAGAGGGCTTAGTGCTTTTTGAATGAACAAACAAGCAAGTAAGTGAAAAAAATTCCTACAATATTTTAAAGCTGTTTTGAGGCAGCACCGAGCTCTGGGTTCTTTGGGGAGCACATTAAACTGCAGTCCTGGGGCCACCTGCAAATGCCGAGCCAGAATCTGAGCAGAGGTCCGCAGTGTTGCATATTTTTATTTTTTCATGGTTTTTTACTTTTATTTTTGCCAGCATCAGATTTATTTAAATTTTTAACAAGTTAAATATTGTTAACCCAGAGTAACAGCCAGACCAACAGATCAAAATATAAGCACATAAAACTACAGCAAGGTGGAGTTTTAGATACATTGGCTGTCCTGGATTACAATACTTCTTTTCTCTACTTTTTTTATTGCCTGTTTTTTATTTTGCATTCTTATAATACATTTGGTTTCTCTGTAAAATAACCATGCAATATTTAAGTTAACATTATGATTTCAAGGTGCATCCATTTTCCTACAAATAACTTGATTATTCTTCCTCATGGCAGAGTAGTACTCTATTATGTGTAAATACTACATTTTCTTTATCCAATCATCTGCTGAGGGACGTATAAGCTGCTTTCAAGCAGCTTATAGGAATCGTGCTGCTATGAACATGGATGTGCATAGACCACTGTGATTTATCTTTAACTCTTACAGAAAGATACCTAGAAAGGGAAGCTGAATTAAATGCAATGTCTACTTTTAGTTTTCTGAGGAATCTCCACACTGATTTCCATAGTGGTTTTACCAGTTTACATTCCTGACAGAAATGAAGAAAGTTCCTTCCCCTATCGAACTCACAAACTCACGACCTCCCACTTGCCAAGCAGGCACTTATGCCTTATGCCACTGAGCTAAATCCCCAGCCCCCTTGATCTGATTTCTTGACATGAGCCATTCTTTCTGGAGTAAGATGAAATCTAAGTGTTCCTTTAATTTGCATTTCTCAAATGGCCAAAGGATGTTGGACATTTTTTTCATGTATTTATTGGCCATTCGTACTTCATTTGAGAACTGTCTTTCCCGGAATATTGCATTTTAAATGAAGTTTGAAGAGGTTTTTTTGTTTGTTGTAGTGCCAGGGACAGAGTCTAAGACCTGTACTGAGCTACATCTTCCATGCTTTTTTATTTTGAAAGGGAGACTTGCTGAGTCACCAAGTTGCCCAGGCTGGGCTCCAATTTGCCATCTTCTTGCCCCAGCTCCCCAGATTGCTAGCATTGTAGGAATGCACCACCATGCCTGGCTTTGATGAGATTTTTATACACGATAAAACTTGAGAACCACTGTTTTAGAGTTTTATTTTTTAGTTTCTAGGACAGTCTGTCCTTTTTATCGAACAGTAAAAATGAATGAAGGAATGGCTAGTGTGCTGCATTTTCCTTTTTTGCCTTGACTCCCAGGAAGCTTGGAACTGAAAGGTAAGGCTGGATCGGGGGACATCTGTTTGCTCAGATATCTCCACCACTCTGGGGGACATTTCTTTGCCTGGCCAATGCTAACTCATCTTTCAAGACTAAATCAGGAGAATAGCCAGGCATGGTGGTGGCACTCCTATAATCCCAGCACTCGGGAGGCTAAAGCAGGAGGATCATTGCAAGTTCAAGACCAGCCTGGGCTACAAGGTGAGCAGAAGGCCAGCCTGAACTGCATAGAGAGACCCTGTCTCAAAAAGAAAAAAGAAAGAAAAAACAGTAAGTCAGGCGACCTTATGAGAAGCCTACACAGTCACCTCTGGCCACTCACTCCTGCCCTTCCAGGCTGTGCCCTTCCTCCACCGTTGCCCTGGTAACGCCCATTGAAGCAGATCTGGTTGTAGTTCTCTCTTCCTCCAGCATCTGGGCTCCCTCCTCCGTGGCCACCCACACCTGTTATAAGCACTCCACTTCCTCCCGTTGCTGTTCCGGTTTTGATTAGGCCTTTGCCCTCCTAAGTTTCTGCAAAAATTTTTGCAAGTGAGACACACAGTCCTAGGTCCACACCTTCTCTCTGCACCAGTGTCCACTCTGGAACGGTGGGTGCAGGCCAGTGACCTCACTGGCTCTTCTGCCTCATTACATATCTCTCAGTCATGGCTGATGCTGCCCTGCTCCAACAAACCCTCCACGCTGATGAATTCAGGCCACGTGGAGGAGGAAGGCTGGGGTATGGACAATCATAGAACAAACAGGGAAGATGGTGGTTGGAGCGGCTCCAGGGCCCGGGTACCTGCGTAGCCAGTGCCCTGGCTAAGTGACGTTTGAGAGGATGTTGGGTTGGGTAAGAAAGCACAGGAGAGTAAGGGGAGATTGGGTTTGTTTTTCTGATTGTTTGTTTTAAGTAAAACAGCACTGGGGAGGTAGCTCTCTAGCAGCATCTGCCTAACATTCACGAAGTCTAAGGACTGCAAAACGGAATAAAGTGACCTGTGTATTTTTTTTCTTAGCACAAACACAAGACAGAGTTGTAATGTAAAAATTAAAAGCTCATAAAAGCAAACCTAAATCACCTAATTAGCTGGCAGTGTCACTTCCCCTCTCACATCTGGTGACCCAGTCCTGCCAGCAGACCAGTCACAAACTCCGGCATGGGGTGAGTGGTGATTTTCCCTATTTTCCTATCACAGCATGGGCTTTGGTTTTCGGAGCTTGCTGTACTAGTAAACAGAACACAGTCACTTATGGATAGACTTAGTTTAGTGCCAGCCCACATTTTCAAGACGAATCTCAGCTACTGAGGGTCCTCTCTACACACCTGCCCCCCTTGCCCCTCAGTCGACTTCCTGCAGGCTGCCTCGGGAATGCTAGAACCTGCATTGGAGATGTGGGAGTGTCTCTCAAGGGCACCTCTGGCTCCCCAGCACTTGGAAGATCAAAGCACAGATTTATTCTGTGTCTTAGCTGCGCCCTCCTTCTCCTCGACCAAATGTTCTCCTCTGCTCACAGACGTGGATTTAGGGAGCTGTCTGTGTAAACAGAGTCTAGGTCCCCAAACACATACCATGTTTGCATGGGTTTGCGACTATTCTGCCTCTTGTGCCCTTGATAATTTCAGTGACAACATAGTGCAGGGAGGGAACGGGCCAGAGGAGAGACTGGGCCTCCACTGGGTTGAGTCAGAAACTCTGGGTCTCAGGTTCTTTTATGACAGCTTCTCTCTGTCTTAAACAGTGGGGCCCCCAAGAGACTCTCCTAAGTCCTAGTGCATGCGTGCTACGGTCCATCAGATACTCTTGGCAGTAGGTTCACTGAAGATTTTCAGCAGAGCAAATAGGTGCTAGTAAACATTTTATTAAAAAAGAAAAGAAAGAAAAACAGTCTTTTCAGAACAGAGGTAGACCTCAGTTTCTGGAGACAGAGCTGTGGGTCTCGAGCCCTCCCATGGTCCCCAAGCTGACATTCACAGCAGCACTGCAGCCTGCAGGAAGCCACAGGCACCTGGGACCTGCTGAGTGCGACTGGAACCAGGCTTGAGACTCAGTGGCCGAGAGGGCTTCCCATGCATAAGACCCTGTGTTTGATCCCAAGGGAAGGAGGGAGGGAGGGAAAGAAGGAAGGGAGAAGGGGAGGGAGAGGAGAAGAGAGGCTATATAAACACGGTAGGTTAGTGAAGCAATGCAGTTGGGCAACAGGGCGGGAGGAAGGAAATAAATAGGCAGATATAGCAGAGGAAGTATGAAGCAGTTACTTTTCTGGCCATGAAGCTGCATGCAAGTGCAAAGCTTTTGTGACACCACAAGCAGAAGTCTCATGTCTGCAGCATTGATCACTCAGCTGCTGCCACACAGGGAGGCCGAGCTTTGCCTAAGGTTCAGCACCCCAGGTCCCAGGCAGCTCTGCGGCCAGGTAAGGGGTCACTTGCTCAAACACATCATTGCCATGTTCTGTCTTGAAAAGCACTGAACCTTTGAGGACACGGATCATCATTCCCGGGTCTGCACGCCCTCTGTGAGATACTGGCACCCACCCACGCCCTTGTGACATGGTAGTTCCTTCCGTTAGATTAGGAAGAGTTTATTTCTGTGTGTTATTGATGTAGGGCTAAGCAATGTAAGACTTACTCTGACCAAAGAAATACAGATGGAAGAAACAAGGTGGCCGGTGTGGGCAGAGGGTGTTAAGAGTCTTTCTAAATGATCACCTGCTTTATTGGGTCCCTCTGCTCCTGCATTTCTGTGACCTGCAAATGTGAGCCCTGTAATGTGGAGCAGCAGACTCCAACAAATCAGGAACCTGGATGGCAAACTACGGAAGTTCATAGGGTTATTTGTTACACAGCACTAATGCAGCAAAAGCAGGTCAGCATAACTCAGGAGTCTCCATTCAGGAGTTGCAAAACTGAGTAGAGAAAGTCAGAGGAGAAAACTGAGAACTGTAAGCAGAATAATCTTAAGAAATTCGACAGTCAGGGTTCCCTGCTGCAAAGGGCTGTCTATTCCTTGAAAGGGCCGCTTCTCTCACCTCCTGCAGGGACACTCAGTTTAGGGCTCACAGACAGGTACAGCTGAGTCTGCCTCCCCAATCGTTGGAAATTTATACTAGAACCTGTGCTCTCAGAAGGGCTCAGTAGACAGAAAGGATTTTGAGAGCACCTGGTCTCTGTATGCTCCACTCGGGCCACTGGCACCTTGTATTCTGATACCTAACGAGATGGTCTCTCTCTGCACTAACTGACCATTTGCTTCTAGAAAGTGGGATCCAGAAAGAAAGAGAGCAAGAGGGGATGAGAAAGCAAGCAAGCAAGCAAGATTTGCATCTGAGTTAACTTGGTAGCTTCCTTCTGCTCAAAGCCCCAGCCTACTAGAGAGAGCCCAGGGCCAATTAACATGTGTGGACTGAACAGAAGAATGAAAGAAAGAATCTAAAAATGCCCTTTATTTAATTGAGATTCTTAAAAATCTCTTCTTTGTGCATGGGACCTGTGTTTATAAACAGCCATCAGTCACAAAGTCAGAAACCGAAAATAGTTCCCACCATTTCCCTGCCAAGGATTTTTTTTTTTTTTTTTGTACTGGGGATCAAACTCATGATCTCACGCTTGCCGGCCAGGCAGGTGCTTATACTGCTGAGCTAAATCCCCAGCCCAAGGATTAATTCCTGAACATAAGAGAAAATGTTCAGCTCATTGAGACCCGATACAATCCTGCCTGCATTTAACACTCTTCCCTTGGAGTTCCTTCTTCCCATTGCTTCTTTTTTTTTTGGGGGGGGGGGACCACTCTTAGAATAGAGGCTTGAATGTTTGGGGTTTTGTGGGTGAATACCCAGTAGGGCTTGGCTGGAGGAAGCGCCTCCTTTAGACGCTTGCTGAGCATGAATGGAGCCTTCTTGGGGACCCTTTCAGGATGGACAGTTTTCCTGGCTGGCAGTTGGAATAAGAGAAAAAGCCTTGTGCCTGCACGCACACATTGGCACCAAACTGTGCCTGCCTGTGCATAGAAAATTGGAAGGATGGGGGCCCCCAGGAATGAAAGCGCCCCTCGGGAGGGGGAGACGGGAAGGTAGGGTGGGAAAGAGGCAGGGAGAAGGAGAGGAAATAAAGGACACATTGCCCTTAGTAAACTCAGATACCACTTGAAACAAATGATACCTTCTTTACCTTTCCTTACCGCTCTGCCACTGAGCTGTACCCACAGCCACCACTTGCTAAGTATGAAGAACCAGCAACAACAACAGAAAGACGCATGGAGAGAAACAGGAGCCACAGTCACGGGTGGCCTGCCAGTCCGCGCGTGGGCTGGAGGTGGCAGCTGGAAGAAGAGGAGAAGGAGCTCAGGGAAAACCACTCAGACCAAAAGAAACCACGCATCAGAATCACACACTGTGGGTCAAAAGTAGTGTAGTTTGGTCAGCTGGGGAGGGATGAGTTGAAGAAGAGGGCATATTTTTGATTTCAATATTTTAAAAATGAGCTTTGTTCCAGGAGATTCTGTGGCCAGAATCCAGAGAAGCTTTGGAGTCTGTATAGGGCTAACTGCAAACACTGCTTTATCAAGGGCTGGCGGGGCTGCAGGGTACAACAGGGTGGGATCAAATGAAAGGATAGTGCAGGGGGCCAGGGAACAGATGGAAGGGCGTGCTAGGGACAGCTCAAAACCCATATGCACAAATGAGCCATGTTACCAATGTCTGGAAACAGTTCTGAGCCCCAGAACTTGGCGGTGCTATTGGCACCCAGGGACAGACATCCTGCAACACAGAGGCCTGCCCTGGACTACCAAGAATGACCCAGCCTGAATATCAGTCATGCCAAGGTCGGGACACCTGTGCTGAGTAAGAGAAAGCAAAGATTTCCGAGAGGTGAGCCCTGCAGCCTGTGTGCTCTTTACAGTGTCCACGTGTTTCCACGGCCACTGGCTCCTCATACGCAAACCTTGCAGCTGGCCTAGCAGGTGCCCTGCCCCACCCTCGCCTCCCTCTCCCTTCCTTTCTCTCTTTCCCCAGCCTCTTCCTCCTCCTCCTCCTCTCTTCACCCGCCTTTTTGCTCTTTTCCTTCCTCTCTCTGTCTCTCTCCTCACCACCCCTCCAGGGATGGAACCCAGAGCTCACACATACTAGCTAAGAACCCTACCATTGAGACACCCCAGGCCTCCAGCACCTTTATTTCCCTGAAAGTCCAGGGAAGAAGCCCAGAAACAGCCCAAAGGCATCCAGATCCAGGCCCCAGCCCTGCCTCCGTGTTCCACCACCTCCACTGGATACCCCTGGGGTCCCTGGCTGTCTTTGAGCTACACAGATGGCTGGGTGAGTGTGTGCCGTGCTCTAGACCCTGACTTAGTGACAGCAGAAGTGGAAGCAGCACAGTTTGAAGGCTCAGTGATTGGAAGAAGCTGATAGAGAATTATTCACGCATTAGTAAAGGGGCCACAGTATTTCACCTTTCCTGGGTGGCTTTGGTCACACACACTCAGGAGGAGTTTTGGACACACAGAGGTCTAGAGAGTCCCGCCTTGCAAAGGGAAGGTCAAAGTCAGGTGGTTAGAAAGTGGGGTGCAGAAGATCAGGTGGGAAATGAGGGTGGAGAGGAAGCAGGCTGAGGCCCAGATATGGAGGGGGAGGTGGAACTGAGCCCTGTAGAGATGGGTAGACCCATTTCTAAGGATGGGAGCCACACGGCTTGACCAGCGTTTTGGGAAATCCACTCCACAAAGAACGTTCTCTTTTAAATAACTTGTATTTCATCTACTCATGTAATAAGATAGATTGCTTTAAAAGACTCACGTTTGACATTGGTGGGTTTTCACTGAGGACTAAGCACTTTGCTATAATTTAGAGGTGACAACCTAGTTGGAAACAGGGAGCAGGGAGAAATAGCACCTTGAAAGGCTGTCTTTGGGGGCCCCTCTAAGTTCTAAGAAGTCAGTGAGTGAAGTTATAGCACAAATACTCAGATAAGTAGTTGTCATCTGACATGAATCCAAATAGACTTATTACTATAGTTTCACAATGGAATAGACCACAATAGGCTACAGTGTGTGCGTGGCATATCCAATGTCACCCGATTTGCCAGCGCTGAATGGAGAGCACCACTCTAAAAGAGAAGGCCTGAGAAGGGAGAGCGTCTAATCACTCACACTATTACATGAGTGCCTGTATTATCCTTCAAAATACTCACAATGCATGTGTGTTCCTGCGTGTGCACGTGTGTTACCAAGGGTGGAACCCAGGCCTTGCACATGCCAGACAAGCGCTCCATCAGTGAGCCACATCCCCAGCCCAATTCATATTCCAATACATGTTAGTGTTTTTCAGGTACTGCGTGAACCTAGAGGAAAAATTGTAAAACTCAGGTAAATAAAAGTACCAGCCACCGTCCTACCACGATGTATTTTCCTTTCAGAGTCATTTTCTAAATCACCCTTGTCTTATGCAGGTAAAGATGCCTTGCACTCCCAGCTTCTTACAGTTTCAGGGAAGATGCATTGTGAGGAGAGGATGCTTGGGCCCAATGAGGAGGGACAAAGAGAGTCCCGACGCCAGGCAGAGGCCATGTGTGGATGGACGGATCCCTCCCATGGAGCCCCTCCGCTCAAGGTGGTCACATGCCCTGTTTTTTTTCAGACAGACAAAAGTGTTACATTCTCAGTTTCTTTCTAATATCCCCAGCCCTTAGCAGAAACCTGATGCAAAGCAAATAGTAATCGTTAGAGAACTAATACATTTCTTCTCTCAAACAATGTGATATTCAAGCTCTTGGGAAAACTCCAGATAAAAATGTCATGACTCCTGAGCTCCAGGAACTTATTATAAGATATATACCCAAAACTATTCATCAGCAAATAAAACCATACTTTAAGAAAGCGAGAATGCACGTATCACTCAGCAGGCTCTTGGAGTCAGGTAGCCGTAGACTTAACTTTAAATGTTTAAACAACAGAGAAGCTCACGTAGCAGGAATCTGGAGGGATGGTGGCTCCTACCACCTGTCTGTCCTGCTGTCTCCAGGATGACCCTGGCCCTTGGGCTCAATTCCTCATAGATGCCCAGTGGACAGACAACTTCAGAGGGCCAAAGCCTCACACCATGATATCTGAATTCTGGAAAAGGCCTGCCCCAATCCTGTTATAAGAAAGACTTCCCCCAGATATCCCTGGCATCTCTTTGCGTTTTACAACCATTTTTAAGCCAATCTCTGGTTTAGTTTATTCAAGAATCACCTCCTCTCCCTGCTGGCATAGTGGTTCCCTCATTGTCCCAGCCATGAGGGAGGCTGAGGCAGGAGGATCAGCTGAGCCCAGGAATCTGATCTCAGATGGGGCAACATAAGAGATACCCTTTCTCGAAACAAGGCTGCCCCCGAGACTTGAGGGGCTCGGAGGCATAAGACTACTTAGTACCTCAACAAAAGAGGTTACTAGGAAAGAGGGGGTGCAAAATGATGTTTCATTGTGCAAGTAAGAATGTCTGTCACACAGTTAAATAAATTACTGGTGGGGCACTGAGGAGATGTTGGTAACAGAATAGAAAATTTTAGTCATGAAAGAGAAGAAGAGAGCCTGTTAGACAGGAGCAAGGGGCCTGGGAGGGAGCGGAGGAAAGTGAAGGGGAGTAGGATTAACCTATGTTATCTGCATGCATGAGAATGGCACCATGCAGCCCGATAATCTGCATAATTAATATAAAATTGTTTCAGTTAGGAGAAATTCAAGAGCTGTATTGCATAACACAGTGACTACTATTAATAAAGTGTATTGCATTCTTTACCATCTGTTTTATAAAAAGGAGGAGGAAACAGACAAAATACAGATTAAGAAAAATACTGAATGTTAGTATTGTTTCATGAGAAGAGAACAAAAGCTGAGAAAAGCAGGGATCTACCAGAAACATTAAATCCAGAAAACTGAAACCCTGAGAGAATGAATTCATGGACTGAGCTGAGTCTGGGGATTCTCAGGAAGGGATCTCAGGGGAGCAGCACCAGTGTGACTGGAAACCCAGACACTGATGCAAGGACAGAGCTGCTAACCCAGCAACCTGAGAGCACAGCCCAGGTCTCTGTTTTACAACAAGTTCTCCTGGAGATTCCAATGCAGCTCACAAGAGACACTACTTACGAGAATATAGATATCTGAAATTACTAAAAAGCGTAAAACTAAAAAAGAAAAAAAGTCAGTTGCCAAAAAGGGGAGGACAGTCAGCCCCCAGGCCCATCCCAGAGTTAGCATCATTTCCTGGCCAAACAAGATCCTCCAGCCCCCTTCCTGCAGTCCTGACCCAGCTGCTTGGTTATCCCAAGAAGCCAAAGCAATGCCCTCATTCAGGGGCGCTTTCAGACCACTCCAGGATGGTGTGGACCCCCCAGGCCCCACCTCACACAGGCTCGGCCTACATCCAGTGCTGGGGCATCTGGATTTGTAGCAAGCGTCCAGGGCACATGGTGGAGTCGCCGAGGTGCTTCTTACAGGTGTTCTCCCTTCTTGGACATCCTGATTGAAGTGGCCTAGGGCAGGACTCTACATTTGAAGAGTTTCTTGAGGGACTTGCCTGACCAGCCGTTCACTGTGTAGTAGTTTGCTTTCTCTTAGAGAAATTCGAGCAGTTGGAAAAATGGAAAAGATCATGAAGCACAAAGAAAGGTCGGTCCCCAAGGGAAAGGAACAGGAAAACCCTATCGAGGAGGGAAGTTGGTGTAAAACTGAAAAACTCCTGGGCATTCCCAGGGGCCACAGCTTTGACAGAAGATGGTAGAAAGGGCTTGGGGGAGTGAAGCATTTGTGGGTGCTGGGGCCACCCTCAGTCTCCCCACACCTACTCTCATCTATGCCAGGACCAGAGCTCCATGGATGGGGCTGTGCCCCGGTGCCCAGGGCCTGGATGTCAGAAGAGGCCAACACAAGAGTCTAGAAGGTGCTCAGAAAAGAGAACCAAGTGGGCTAAAGGGAAAGACAATGAGGCCTTCAAGTGGAGGTGAAAGAAAGTAGAATTAATGGCCCATCCTGCGATGAGGGGTAGGGGAATAGCCCTGCTGTCCTGTTTCCCTAGGGACTGAGAAAGGAGGGCAAATAATAAATGTGACTGCTCCTTACTTCCCCAGAAACTTTTATTCCCATCAGTTGGTTCCATCTTCATGCCCTTGACCAATATACTTATGGTGCTTGCATTTTTTTTTTTTTTTTTTTTTTTTTTAAGCTGGATTTGAACTCACTATGTAGCCCAGGCTGGCCTCAAACTCCTGGCAGTTCTCCTGCCTCAGACTCCTGAGTGCCAGGCTTATCATGTGCCACCTTACCTGGGTACAGTGCTTTCTGCTTGTTTGTCCCCTCTCCCCGCAAAGCCTCATGTGCTCAGAGGCAGAGGTTTTCCAAATGGCTGGATCTAAGTGTATGAATATGGTTTAGCATTGTGCTATGTGGAGGCAATGGGAAGCCCCACTCTGAGTGTGGGTGGCACCACGAATAGGCTATAGCCTGGATGCAATATAAAAGCAAAGATGGAAGGCAGGCTGCTGGCTCTTTTCCTGCCTGCCCTGCCCTGGACTGTTTCTCCTCTTTGGTGCCACCCTGCCTTGGAGCCAGTGGACTATGGACTGGAACCTTTGCAAGCTGTGAGCTAAAATAAACCTTTCCTCCTTAAACTTGTTGGTGTCAGGAATTTTGTCCCAGCAATGAGAAATTACTGACAAGTGGCTTTTAGGGAGTTAGAATATTCAGCTTGAAAAGTATAGTTTTTTAGGGGGGCATACCTCAGTATTAGAGTGCTTGCTGAGCAGGTGTCAGGTCCAGCACCACACATACATACACATGATGTTTTTCTTTGACATCATAGATGTAGCTATTTTAAATCTATTACCTGATTTCCATCATATACTAATTTCTGTTAAGCCCTTGGCATATAATCCTATTCACTAGGACTTCTATTTATATAATTTGTTATTTGAGTCTCTTCTGCCTTCTTAAGCTTATTTGGTCTATAAAACAATCATCTGAAGTTGAAGCGAGGAGTTACCTGCCCATTTTCCAGATGAGAAGATGTTTGGATAAAGGCAGTGCCCTGGCCCAGGTCCCCCAGTGAGCAGTGGAGTGGGCATGTTCCAGCACGCTTGGTCACAGGTCATTCTCAGCCTGAGTGGAGACCAGAGTCACCACTCCCAGCGCTTCTGATTCAGCAGATCATGGGCAGGGCCTAAGAGCCTGCATTTCTTTTTTTTATTATTATTTTATTTAAAGAAAGACTAAACAAAACAGAAAATAGATAGAAATAATACATACGTTTAGAGAAAAAAATAAACAATAAGCAATCACTAGTTGATGTTTACATATTGTCGTTTTACAAATAGTCGTTCAAGATATAAAAATGGAACTTGTAAAGTGGGAATTCAAACAGTGAGACCGCAAACAATTCTGTTCAACTGTCCAACAAAAACTTAGTAACATGGTTGTCAATCCTATACACTTAAACACACATGCAGTTATCCATATCTTCATTTATGTTTAGATTAAACAAACTAAAGCAGGTTAAAATCATTCTCAACAAAGAATAATAGTATTGCTGGATGTCACATCATGACACTCTGTGATCAGCACTGGGTACTGTAATGTCTTTTTATTTATTTATTTAATTTAAAGACTAAACAAAACAGAAAACAGGTAGAATACATAATTTCAAAGAAAAAAGTAAACAGTAAGAAATCACTATTTGATGATTACAGATTGTCTTCTTACAAATAGTTATTCGAGATACTAAAGTGGAGCTTATAAATTGGAGAGTCAAACAGTGAGATTGCAACCAGTTCTGCTCAACTATCCAACAAAAACTTAGAAATATGCTTATCAATCCTATACACTTAAACATACATGCAGTTATCCATATCTTCAATTATGTTGAGATTGAATAAGCACAAGCAGGCTAATATCACTCTGAACAAAGCATAATACTATTGCTGGGTTTCACATTATGACACTCCAGGATCAGCACTGGGTATTTTAGTGTCTCTTTTTTTTCAAAGTATCTGTTCATTTCATTTTGTGTCATATGATCAGTTCTTATAAACAGTTTATAGATTCTACACATGCATGAGTATTAACATGTATTTCTATCCTTTCTATGTTAAAGGGAGAAACAAAACAAAGCAAGACAAAACAAAACAAAACATATTCCTGTAAACACATGAAATGAAATAAACACATAAGACCATTGTACAAAGAGTTCTACCATGGTTCCTGTGTTGTCTCTTGTTATCTCCAACAGAACTGGCTATATCATCAGACATAGTATAATTGAATATGTCAGTACATAACAGTATTAATAAAAACACAACTTTATATATAGTATAGAACTTCAAAAACCAGCAGTTATCAAACCAGAACGTGTATCGTAGAGTCTTGTCATCTTCAGTGTAATTGCCTATACTCTCAGACTTGATACTATCAATCATATCAGTTTTGAATAAAATCTTCTCTGCCTCATTTCTGTTATGCACTTTTTTTGCCATCAGTTGTCTGCTTATCTTCTTCATTCGGTTTTCTGCTCCATTCATTGAGGCCTCTCTGCCACTGTTCCTGGAATCCTAGTATTTTTCTCTTTCTCTAGAATGCCCTGCAGTATTTTCTGTAGAGTTGGATTGGTGGTTGCAAATTTCCCAAATTCCTCTTTGTCTTGGAAGCATCTTGTTTCTCCATTAATTTCTAGAGACAGTTTATCAGGGTGTATCAATCTGGGATGGAGGTTATCTTCTTTCAGGGCTTGGAATATTTTGCTCCAGGCTCTTCTTGACTTGATGGTTTGTGTCAAGAAGTCTGCCGTTATTCTGATGGGCCTTCCTCTGTCGGTTCTCTGTTTCTTGTCTCTAAAAGCTTTTAATATTCTGTTCTTATATTGAATTTCTGGGATCTTGATTATTATATGCCTGGGTATAGCTCTGTTTTGGTTGTAGGTGGCTGAAATTCTGTATGCCTCATATATCAGAATATCCTTTTCTTATGTTTGGGGAGTTTTCCTTAATTATTTCTGTGAATAACCTTTGTAGTTCCTTTGTTTGTATCCCAGCTTCTTCATTTACATTCTTTATTCTCAAGTTATAGATCCTTTTGTCATCTTCTAGCCTGTGTATTGTTACTGCTTATTTCCTTGTTATTTTTAAAAGTTTTCCCTTTCATACTCCCACCTTGCAAAATTGTCCTCCAGTTTGGATAATCTATGCTTAGTTTATTTCAAACTGATTTGCCATCTTTCCATAGTTTTTAATTTCCTGGTGATATCTTTGAATCTGCTTCATGTATTCTATATATTTTTTTATATTCTTCACCAAATAGTTCTCTCCTTTGAGTTCCTCCCTTCTTCTGTCTGTGTCTGCTTGAGGAGTGCTTAGTATCTCTTTAATTTTCTTATATCTTGCTTTATTTGGCTAAATATTTCACTTTTGAACTTGTCTGTGAGGTCCCGAATATACCTCTTTATGTCCACTGGTGCTGTGTCTGATATTGCATATTTACTGTTCTCATTCTCCTTTGTCTTTACCTGTCCTGGATCAGTGTTCTCAGGGTTGGGACTTGGGGACTTTTTGTTGTTGCTTCCTCTTCCCATCTTTTTTGCTTCTTCCAGGAGACCCCAGTTTCTTTCTTTGTTGGTTACAATTCTTCTGAAGTGTGCTGGCTAGGTGACCCTTCACACTGCAGTTTGTTAGTGAGTTATAGACAGGGGCAGTGTATGCTGGCCCCTCCCCTCCAGATCAGTCAAGCTGCTGTGGCCTGCACTACTGTATTACTTTGTGCCACCTCCCTCCGGACCAGCCAAACCTCCAAGGCCCCACACCCCGGCAAGGACTTGACCTCAAATAACCTATTGGGTTTCAGCCAGGTCACATGACCGAGGTCTAGCTCACTCCACCAATCCCGTTTGGGTGGGAACAATGGACTGAAGTCACTGCTGCCTCTTGTACTTGCCAGTCCTGCCCGGTCCCAGAATGTCATCTGCCGGAGGCCCCCCAAATGGAATGGCTCCACTCCAATCACTCACCACAGGTTGATGCAGGCTCCCCACCAACTCAGCTCTCTGTTCTGCTTGCTGACTCTCGAACTCAATGTAACTGCACCTCCAGTGAGTTGAAGCAGTAGAACCTTGGAGGGGACCTCAGGGGGCTTGGCAAGTTGTGGCAGGACCCCGGCAAGTCACAGCGTGGGCCTGTTGCAGCGGGGCCTCAGATGGTCAGCAAGTCACCTTAATTTCTTCTTGGGATGAGAGAATTCATCTCCCTCTGTTTGTGGCTCCCCACTCTGTATTATGTTGAATTCTAAGTTGACTATCTCAGGGAGCCTCTGTAGCCAGCTGTTATCTATCCGCCATGTTTGCTCCTCCCCCTGAGGCTGCATTTCTAACAAGCTTCTGGGTCAACCTGGGGAAAGCTTCCTAAGGGCCTTAGACCCTCAGAAATGTCATTTCAGTAGGAAAATCATCCCCGTGAAACTCATTCTCTCCAAATCACCTGACAAACAATGGGTCCCTGTATTACCAGTGCAAAACAGCACAGATCTACTCCCAGAGTGGGGTCCACCTCCCCCTTCTAAATGCTCTTGCTGCCCAGCTCAGCACAAAGTGAAGCAGGGAAACTAAGTCCTGCACCTATTCCATGGCAGGCACATCTCATGTTTGCAGTCATGCATGTGTGGTATGTATGTGTGGTGTGTGTGTGCCTGTGTGTGTGTTACTGGGGATTGAACCAAGGGCCTTGGCACTGAGCTACACTCCAGCCCCCTTTTGTTTTTGTTTTAATTTTGAGACTGCCTTGCTAAGCCACTAAGTTGCCCAGGCTGTGAGGCAACTTGCAACCCTCCTGTTTCAGCCCCTCAGAGTGCTGGGATTAGAGGTGTCCCCCACCATGACTGGCTTATGGTCACCCTTATAGATATTATTCTCCTTTTATAGATAAGAAACTGAGGCTCCAAAAGATTTCACAAATGGCTAAAGAAAAAAATTAGAATGCCCAGGTTCAAAAATTATATTGTTTGTTGACATCACAGAGTCAACTATTCTTGCTCCATTACCAGTACCATTCTTTCCACCTCATTTCTGTGAGGCCCACTGCACGTGAGTCACCACTGCTCCCCATTCTTGGTAGTCACCCCTCCCCCAGCCTGCGGTAGTCTAACACAAGCTACTTCTTTCTCATTCATGCCACTCCTTTCTGAACGCGGGTGCCAGAACCACTCAGGCCTTGTTAGTTATCTGATGAGGTTGACACAAAGACCCAGCCAGAGGAAATGAGGGCAATAAATCAGGCTAGGGCGGTACAGATTCACAGCAAGGAAGTCAGGAGAGCTCTGAATTCCAAAAACGCAAGTTACAAATATTCACACCTTTTTTTGGTTTTAAAACCATGTGTAAACACACACAAATGCACCCACACACAATGCAGCGCATGCGCTGTCAGGCATCCAGGAAGGTCAGGGGGCAATGATCATCTCGGGGCAGCGATTCTGAGCGAGTTCAGTGTTGCATGCCGGCCTTTACACATTCCTGGATTTATCCTCTTAATTAACGAGGGCTACATGCTCTCTATGCAAAAGACCAGGGTTCTTTGGGAACAGGAAGGAAAAACCAGCCCTTTGCTACATCTACTTCAAGAACACAGGCCCTCTACCACGCTCCCCTGGGGCCCACATTTTGTATGCCCAGGGGAGCAGTGGCAAGGACATCTAAGAACCGAATGGAGTTTCTTCAGGATACTTGGGCTCTGCTGAGCACACATAAGAATAGAATACACCAACTCATAAATCCCTATGATTTATAACAACAGCACCCATAGCACAGTAAATACTTAAAGGAATCAATGAACAACACCCCAATGTTACTGCAGTGCCTCAACAACATTCAAAAATTAATGGCTGCAGTTTGAAGCCCTGGGTAGGGCAATAAATCATCCTGCTATTATTCTCCACCCAGTAAGTCTGCAGTGGGGACCTGAGCTGCACCCGATGGGGCAGGAAGGTTCTGCAGCCTCAAGCCAGGGTCCCCCAGGATGAAGCCTCAGGTCCAGGACTTGGCACTGAGCTCTGTCTCCAGGGAGACACAGCCATCGGGTGACGCACCGGGTTGGGGTGAACTCCCTCCATCACACTGGAGGTTCCTTGCCAAACCAGGCACCCAGTTCAAGCAGTGGGTGGTTTTTCCTGTATCTCCAAGAACACAGCCGCCCGTGACCTTGTCACTGGAGCCAAGCAGGGAGGAAACGTCTTCTTTCAGATGAACATCTTGAAAGGAGAAGGAAAAAGGAATCTGTTCACTGAGCAAGAATTGCTTGAAACTAGAATATTTCTAAGTCTGCACACAAAATCCTGTAAGTCTTCAGAATGGGCCCATCGGGATGAAAGAAATCTCTGGCCCAGGGCCCAACCCTTAAGTGCTCACCCAGACAGTCATGGGAGGGAGAGGCCCTTGCCTGGGCCTGCTGTCTCTGCCTGGATTGTTTTCTAAAGAGCTCTCAGCCACAGCAGAAGCAATGAAACCGTTTCTCATTGTTCTCTGCTCACAGCATCAGCCCAACCTCCAGCCTTCGGAGTGCTTCTGCCCCAGTCTGACCTGTCGTGGGCAGAGTGTCCTGTGGGAGGAAGGTGCACACAGAGGGGTCAGAGGTGTGGCCTGTGATGCAGCTGGGCACCTGGTGCCCCAGAGCTGTCTCCCTTGGGCCTTGCTGGAGACGCTTCTCCTGCATTGCATCGGACCTGACTGTCCCAGGCTTGCATCGTCTTCCAGACAGATCTGTTGAGATATGCAAGTGTGTGGAAGGTGTGAGTTCTCTGCCTCAGCCCTCCCTCCCACTGGGAATGAAATCTATATTTAGTCTCAGGCCTTCAGCAGTGGAGCAGGATTTCCACAGCGTACTGTAAATATTTAATATTTTTCCTGTGTGCTATGATGCTTTGACGTCTTAATTTTGTTGACCGAGGAGAAAACACCCCTCCAGGGGGCCAGCTGATTCTTAGACATAGCACAGGATCCCACTGGACATGGCTGGCTCACCAGTCTACAGCCTGCCCCCTTCTCCTGCAGATTGCAAGAGACCATGTCCACTGCTTTTCCGCCCAAGGCCTGGGCAGAGGCACCCAAGAGTCCCTGCCTCTAATTCACAATCCACTCTGACCATTCCAGCCTGACATCCCTAACCTGAGCACCCATCTGCCTTTTCCCAAGTGGCTCTGGCCTAATGCTTGTCTGGGCTCCCACTTTCTGTCTCCTGTCCTCCCAGGTGTCCTTCCCATGTGGCCCATGTGGTGCACCTGGCTCAATGAATAAATCAACTTTTTTGGGTCTGTCTCCTCTCATGGAGGCCCCTTTCTGACCAAGCATGGAAAGGGGCATAAATCATGTGGTTTTTTTCTTCCACCCTTGCACAGAGGAGCCATGGGACCAAGGCCAGGGAAGGAGGACAGGAGAGAGGACAGTGGTGAGGTGCTGCAGGAGGCACCGCACCTACCGAGCCCTCGGCACAGCCTAACATTTCCTACCAACACTACCAAGACTGCAAGAGCAGTCTGAGGTGCCAGATAAGTGTGCAAAGCTGTGGACCACCCCGAATCTGCAGAAAGAAATGAGCCATCGTCTCACGTCACAGAGGGGACAGGGACGCAGAGGTAGGAGGCACTACCTCCTTCAGGCACCTGACAAGATGCTGAGCGCAGGAAGGTGTGACACCATTTGCTGGCCATGGCCTAACATTTTCACAGTTCTGTAGCTTTGGTTGTGACGCCTCGCTGGTTTTTTTGTCACTTTTCCTCTGCTTCTCTTCCAGAAAAGCCCAAGGACATAGCAGGCTCTTCTAGACCAGGAGAATGTGTTTCATCTCCTGCATGGTGAGCGGGGTGCACCTCCTTTCCTCCTGAACCTTCCTCCCCTCTGCCTGCGCTGACGGATCTTGTGGGTTCACCTGGAGAAACAGTCACGTTGCCCTGCTGCATGGCAATTATACCTCCCTCCTCCCTCCTCAGCGGACAGTCTCTGTGGCCTGCCTTCCACCTCCCCTCGGATTTCTGTGCACATTGCTTCACTGCGGGGTCCAGGCAGCTGGTGTTGCAGGTGTCGGAGGAACAGTCCTACTTGGTGGGGAATTGCACCCTCGGCCCCCAAATTCATCATGCAAACAAGCGGATGGAAAGATGTGTACATCGCTTACCACGGAGCAGTGAGAATAAATACAGTGAGGAGATACCTCCACATTCCTATTACAGTGACTTCTTAAAAACTAACCAGCTAACTAGCTAACTACTAACTAGCAATAATTACCAAGTGTTAGTCAGAATGTAAAGCAACTGCAACTCTGTTATCCCACTGATGGACACAAACATGTAACAATCACTTTGGGAAAGAGCTTGACACTTTCTTACACAGTTAAATATGTACTTACCATGCAATTTAATAATCCCATTCCCAATGGGAATAAAAAAACCTAGGTTCATGTAGCAACTTTATAGAAATGTCACTGGTGGCTGGATGTCTCAGTTACCTTTCTCTCCTTGCTGAGACAAAATACCTAGCACCCAAAATTAAAGGGGGAAAGGTTTATTTAGCTCATAGTCAGTAGAGGTTTAGTCCATAATCAGCTGGCTCCAAGGCAGGGCACATGGCAGAGGGGCAACGGTTCAGGGTGGCAGAAAGACAGCAAAAGAAACACGAGAACAAAGCAAACCTCTTTCTGTCCCCATACTGCACCCAGTCTACTGGGATTAGGGTGGTGTCAATCCAATCAGTGGATTGATCCAGCAATCACCCACCCGTGGTCCAGGCCCCCTTAATCCCAGCACTGCACTACAAATCAATCGCAAGCTCTAGACCCAGCCACCTCCGAAAAAAATCCTATGATCTCATCAGGCTTTGGGAGACATCCAGACACCACAAACCATAACACTGGGTCAGTCAGCTTTCTGCCCGTGTAACAAATACCTGAGACAGTCAACGTGTAAAGAGAAAAGGGCTGTCGAGGCTCAGGACTGTCGAGGCTCAGGAGTGTCGAGGAGAGATCTCAGTGCGTGACCAGGTTGCCCACTGCAGCGGGCAAGATACCACATCATGACAGAAGTGCATGGTAGAGCAAAACTGTTTGGGTCTGTACCTAGACCCTCAACCCCCAAATGGGTGCACAGCAAAGGCACGAAGGAATGAGACAAGTGGCATGGTCTTTAGGGCTGCAGAAGGAGTGAAATCCTCAGTAGAGCTCATAACCCTGCTAGCCAGTGGCACACTGACACTGGGCAGCCTGTATTTAATCGGAATAAGCAAGGAGTTTAGAAGAAAATGCAGAAAACCTGAGCAGGATTTTGGGAGGGGTTCAAGGACCCCTCAGAGCAACAGACGATGCTAATTAAGCAAAACTATGCAGAAAGTCTCCAGGTGGCCACAGCCGTGGCCTGTCTTGCCCCCTGAGGTGTCTCCTGGTTCTCAGTTCAGTCATGCCTGGGCCACGCCACAGCCCTGCACGTGTATTCAGCTTCAACAGCTTAACACAAAACTACTCACCTCATAGTGGAAAATGAAAAAAAGAAGAAATCTTCCCTTAACAATGGATAAACTGTGGTGCATCTATACAATCAACTATTACACAGAAATACAAAGAAACTAAGTACTAAACAGGGACAGACCTTGAAAACATTAAGAGAAAGAAGCCAGGTTTAAAAATCTACATACTATTGGTTTACATTCAACTGATATTCTCAACATGAACCTTTTACAGACAGAAAAAAAAAAATCAGTGGCCACCAGGAACCAAGGGTGAGAATATGGGCTGACCACAGAGAAATCCTAAAGTGATATAGATATTCTGAATCTTAATTATGATGGTGGTTACGCTACTGTTCACATAGTTTGCCATCAGGCGGGCGGTGTCAGTTCCTGCGATGCTGCGTCTCTGGCTCCCTGACCCTGGCAGACCTCCTCATCTCTCCCTACTGTCCCTAAACTGCTTTCCCACAGGAGGAAATTGCTACCGCTGCTTAGCTAACAAAGGTGACACTGAAACGAAATGCAGGCTGTGTGATCAAACCAAGCCAGGAAGGGCTGTGCTGGGGCTGCCTGTTAACACACCAGGGTGTATTATCAGCCTCCTGATGGAAAGCGTGGTCACAGGTTTTGAGCGTGGTCTACTTTTCTCATCAATGATAGACCCAAGGGTAAAAGTCATTTGTCTCTGTCTACCATGTGGTTCTGTACCCGACCAGCTTTGGAAGGTCCCCGAACTCAGGTTATCCTGCATTCTTCACTCTATCTGCCCCACACCATGAGGCCACTATCCCTGTGAGCAATGGTCCAATCTTCAACCAAAGCCATCTGACTTTGGCTTGCAGCAGAGCGAGCCAGGCCCAGTCAGAACAGATAGGCCCTGGCTGTGGCCCTGCCCCATCGTGGAGTTTGGGTATTCCTGGGAGCCTGCTGGCTCTGCTGCTGGACTGAGTCCTTGGAGCCAAAGAGGAACTCAGGTCCAGGTGGCTCCCCCACGTGGATTTCTCTCTGCTCAGCTGTACCCAGCATGGGGTCCTACCAAGGCAGCCTACCTTCCCGCAAAACAGGTCAAAGCTGGCTAGAGTGTTTCTCTTACCTTTGATTTCTCCTCACTCGGGCTTCATTATCCCTTTTTTTGGGAGGGGACAGAGTCTCACTATGTAGTTCAGGGTGGTCTTGATTATGAGAGATGAGCCTCCTGCCTCATCCCTCTGAGTGCTGGGATTACGGGTGTGCACCACTGCTCCTGGTTTCCATTATTCTTTTTTTTTTTGAGACAGGGTCTTGTTTTGTAGCCCAGGCTGACCTTGAATGACTATGTAGCCTAGGTTGCCTCAAATTCACAGCATTCCTCCTGCCTCAGCCTCCCGAGCGCTGGGATTATAGGTATGTGCCACCATACCAGACTTCCATTTTTTAAATTGCATTTTTATTGCCTCTTGGTTGTTCTGGCCAGCAATTTTCTCTTCTTCTCTGTACAAATTGATAAATTTTGACTTGCATATACATCAGAAAACCACCACCTCCAGAATCAAGAGAGAGCAGCCCAGCACCTTCCAAAGTCTCCTTGTGCCCCTTGGCAGTCTGACCCTCCTGTCTTTACCTATCTGCTGCCCTGCATTCTTAACACCCTCAATCCTTCACTACAGATTCGATTGTATTTTCTAGAGGTTCATACAGATGGAATCCCACGGTGAGTAATTTCCGTCCATCTGCTTTTACTCGGAAAAGTATGTTTCGCTCTATCTCTGTTGTTGAACATGTCAACAATTCCTTCCTTTTTACTGCTGAGCAGTATTCCATCACAAGTATATTCACATGTTAGTGGACGTTTCAGTCGCTCCAAGCTGGGGGCAGCCTTTCCCTTAAACCAGGCAGGCCGGGGCCTTAGAAAACACCCGCTGCCCCTGCTAGGGTGGCAGGGGTCACACAGGGCCCACCGTCTGCCCACAACTCCTCCACACCGCCTGCTTCCCAGTGGCTTCTCAGGTCACAGCTCCCCCTTGAGCAAAGCCAGGAAGAGAGGGGACCAGACAGGACTGGGAAGGAAAAGTTCAATCGTGATGCCTTCCATTTCCTCGCTGTCTCACACCAGTGCTGTTAGGATGAAGTTTTTATAGCTTGCGCTCGTGGCAATGTATGTTTCAGAAGCCAGCGCAAGATGTTTATGACAGCCGCCTTCACCTTTGATGTGGGTTCACACCATTAGAGGACCCTGCTCTGGTTGGGCGCCCTGGGGAGGCCAGGCCCACGCCCCCTGCTGTGGTCTTTAGACCACGTTCTTGCCAGGGGCCAACCCCAGGTGTTTAATCATTTAATAATTGCTTTCTAACAGGTGTTTAATCACTGCCTATGAAACTCCAGGAAGTGCAGGCTAAAGTAAACCTCCCCCTTTCCCTCGGTCCCTGCAGCTATTCTGGACTAGTGGGCCTCCCACACAGCACCTCAGTGTTTCCCTGAAGCTCCGCTGACACTCGATTTGGTTGGCAGCAGATTTTAGGGTATCAAGAGCACCACCTCCAGCAGGCAAACATAGCCCCTGCTTTTCTTGGATTTTCTTGTTTTTTGCCTTCTACCCTGATCCCTGAGAAACAAGTAAATTGTGGAGCCAATATTCTGCAGAAACAAATCATGGGATTGACCCCGGAGCTCAATAAAAGAAGGGGAAACAAGCGAGCAAGTGCCGCTAAGAAAGGGAGGAGGGGTTCCTAACTGTCGTAATTCCCAACTGTGCTCTTACAGCAACCCAGGGAATTAATAGTGACGTTGAGTCCGTCTACAAGTTTAAAACCTAGACTCTGAGCTGTCTCCCAAGAGGTCCCCCTTGGTCTGCAGTTTCCACTAATGCTCTCCCTTCCTTACTCTGGCCTCCCATTGCTCCTGGGTTTGAGGAACATGCTTTAGGCTGTTCGCTTTGAGCATAACTCTAAAAGAATCCTTTTTTCTTAGGGACCAACTGTCACAGACATATCTGGGGTGGAAAGGAGTTGGTAATGGCCTCTGTGGAAATCACAGGTTTCTGGACACAAAGTATGGATAAAACAATTCAGGCAGACTCTACTATGATTTGCAAGACGCTGTGGATGTAAGTCGCTCCAGGGGAACAAGACAAAGCTGATGCACACACTCCTTCATCCTGGGAGATGCTGACTGTTTTAGGGTTGGGGAAGAGAAGGGTCTCTGGTAGCCATGGTGTATAAGAAGGTAGATGGCTGCAGCTGGTTTTTTGTTTTTGTTTTTGTTTTTTTGTTTTTTGTTTTTTTTTTGGTCTTTTTCCTTTTTATCAGTACCGAGGATCGAACTCACAACTGCCTGCTTGCAAGGCAGGTGCTTATGCTGCTGAGCTAAATCCCCAGCCCCAGCAGCTGGTTCTTAAGACATCTAAATGACAGGAGCTTCTAGGGCAGAAGTTCAGGTGAAGGGCTGACTGGAGCCCAGGCACAAGGTGAGAATGCCCACAGGGTCTTTAGGAAAAGAAGTCAGTGTCCCTTCTGGAGAAGTGAATAGAAAGATGTGAAGGGAGGCCAGAGGGCTGCTTTTACCCCATTACAGGTGAGCTCTATTTGAGGCAAACTGGGGGCATGGAAGTGATGGACCAAGATGGCACTTGAGGTTTTCACCATGTTTTGCTGGAACAATGCAAATGAGCCAGGAGATAAACTCAACTAGGGGGACCCAAGGGAGATTTTCACGGATGAGGTTCTCGGGTTATACAACATACATGTGCAAGATATCAGCAAGAGGAGGCGGCGTGGAGCAGAGCAAGAATGCCAGCACAGCCTGCGTCTTTGTTGTATGATTCTCACACAGGTTGTTGTCTCATATTTGCATTCTTACATACAGGCCTCATTGGCACATGTGTAGTTGTCTACAGCCAAATCAAGGTTACCTAGCTGTATCCCACTGTGCATTTGCACAGGACAGCTGGTTACATCCCCAGGTGTCCTTAGACGCTCCTGAGCTTTGAAGCAGTCTGAGTGGTTCCATGCTAGGCCACTGTGTTTGATCATGGCGGTGCCTCAGCCAGGTCAGGGTTGCAGGTACAGAAAACAGTTTGGATTGAGGGAGTTGGGAAGGGGGCTCCCAGGACTGGGTGGCTTTGCGTCAAGATAATGGGGACAAAGCAGTGCTTGTGCGGCAAGGTGGAGACTTCCTGAGAGAACACAGGTCCCATCTTTGAGTTTGGTTTTAGTTCAACTGAGGCAGTTCTGTGACAGTGTCCTGTGTGCTGTTTGAAACATCGCTCACAGCTCTGAACACAGAGCCTCACGGGATCGGGGTAGAGACTGTCCACAGGGAGTCCTGAGTTTGTTCCACAAGCAAAAAAATGCAAGACTTCCCAAGACTCCACACTGTGCCAGTCCCTAGGTCCCTCAGCTGAGTTCTCCAGGCTCCTCCTGCACCAGCACACCCTGCGGCTGCGCTTGGGGTGGCTGTGGATGGTGTTGCTGGTGTTAAGATTGAAAACCCCTTAGGCCAGTCATCTCAATATCGTTTATTTAGACAAAGAAATAAAAACAACTGGTTCCTTAAGTTGGTAGCTCACAGAACCAGAAAAGTTCTGAGAACTCCAAGCAACAATATGACTGTTTATAGAAAAATGGAAGTGAAGCGTAGAAAATCACTTACCCTACTGCAGTTTAGTCAAGCAAGCAGTAAATTGGGTACAGCTTAGTTAACTGGCTAATGGGGACACTGCAGCCAACCAAGGCTCATTAGTTTGGTTAAACTACATTGATTTGATTTGTTGGGCTCAGAGCAGGTGCTAAGCCCAAATCCATGGCTTCCCCCCAGATTTTATTTAAAGTGGGGTGACCCTCCAGTAGATGACAGGACTGAGCAGGGCAGGGCACTGAGGCATGGACAAGCATTTCCTAAAGGCTCGTGATGTGCCAAGCACCCCAGAGAGCCAGGCACAGTGGAAACCAGTGAGCCCTTATGTGCCGCCCCACTCAGAAATGTCTGCGGTCAGCACCAGGAGGAAGGAGTTAGAGAAGGAAGGGAGAACAAATGCAGGGCACCTGTGCCCGGGAGACTCTCGCTTTCAAAGGCCCTAGTGTAGGTTCCTAACTTTCTGCTGGACATGTTCACAAAACTGGCTCTGTTGAACTTGATTCCAGGAGGTAGGAAATCAAGACATGAGGAGGAGAAGCCCTTGAGGTCACAAAGAACAATGTCAAGTGATAGCCCCAACCACCCGGACCTCATGGTACCACAGAGTCAAGAAGGAAAAGAACTGAGGGGAGACAAGGATTGGGGAACTTAACACGATGGTGGAATCCAGCAGCAAGGCCGGGTGAGAAGCATCAGATACAGTCATATTTCAGGGGATGAAGGGACGGCAGGGTTGTGGGTGGAAGAAGACTGAGCAGAGATGTTTTTGGGGAAATTTTGATAGTAAAGGGAAAATAAGGGCTGGTGATTAAAGGTGAGAGTGATTTAGGATGTGTTTAAAGAGACCGTGAGCTCAAGAAAGGGGTTTCCCTAGCTCTGACCACTAGAATAGCCAGTGAGGGCTCCTCCACATCCTGTCCACTAACCTCAGCTTGGTCAACGCTGATGCTCAGGGTTTGGGATTTGCCTGGGAAATTTTGCTACTTGTTTTTTTCCCCAACGATGGTGCCAGTTGTCTTCATATGGAAAACACCTGTTTAATCCCCCACTGTAAACACACACACACACACACACACACAACTGAACTAAGCTATCCCTTATTACTATGGATCCTCCTGACTCAGGGGCTCCTTTGCCACTATAAACACACATACACACACCCTCTGCTTATTGGTCCCCAGCCTGGTATCTTCTGCAGATGTCTCAGCTTCAGTTTGAGAGCAGCAGTGTGACGAAGAGTGTGGATGGAGGACTTGCACTCCTTCCCCTGGGAAGTGTAGAACAGGGGAAAGAATAGGAAACTCAAGCAAGGTAACCCGAGCTCCTCCTTCTCCAGCCAATCCACCATCCACTCACTTATTCGTCCTCTTAATTATTCACTCAGCCAGTCAAGATTTGTGGAGAACACACAGAGCACCAACTCCAGAATCAAAAGACAGAAACACCAATAAAGCCACAGAAAAGACTGAAACCCGCCTGGCAGTGACTCAGCAGCCTGGACATGCCTAAGTTTCAGTGGAAAACCTGTTTTATTCCCTCTGCTCACTGCTCAGGTTTCTTTCATCTACTAGAATCTTAGGCTTCTGTCTCCTTTTCTACACTAATACAAGCCATCCTTTAGCTATTCTGTGTGATAAAGTGGGCAGAGGATACCAATTCACTTAAAGGCTTTACCTGAATTGCCAAATCTAAAGGTGAAAATGAACCAAACATGCATGATAATTCTTTCTATCCATCATGGCAAGGAGAAAAGGCTGATTGCATAACATTAAAACCTGAAGCCTGTTCTACCAGGCCCTGTTCTACTAGGAGCTCACTGCCAGAAATTTTGCAACCTTCACTGCTTAGCTGTGAGAGCTCAGGTCTCCAGGCCACCACTCCTCCCAGTTCTACCTTGGGGGCGCCCTCCCCAGGGCTAAGTCCTTGCATGGAATTGTCACAGGACCCAGAATCCTGTCACCTTTATCTGCTCCTCGGAAGCTGAGTGAAACCTGGCCTTGGGCCAGGGAAAGCAACAATCAGGACCATAACTACAACAGGAGCAAAATGAAAGATTTTAACAAATGAGCAGGAAAAACCATCCTGCCTCACTGAAACAATGGCAGGCAAGGAAACCTATGACTGGCTTATAACTAAATGATGCCCATCAAAAATATTCATAATTTTAATATTTCTTATTGAAAGCAAAAACGTCATGGAGGAAGACTTGTAAAACATTGAAAAGCATCAAGAAGAAATAATAACCATCCAACAGTCCACCACTGAGATGAACACTTTTAACAATGGATCCATTGCCAGTCTTTTTACGTTGCTTATATTTTTTATGTGTGTATAACATCATTATCAGTATTGTAGATACTCTTTTGTAGTCAACTTTTAATGAAGAAGATTATATAAAATTGTCCTTATCTTTAAAATGACAAAAAAGCATAAAGAAGCACACAGCTATGAAGTTGAGAGTCAGGCTTTGAACCTGGGCAATGTTGGTGTCACCTGTTAACCACGAGCTCACGCTGTGATACAACTGAACTAAGCTATCCCTTATTACTATGGATCCTCCTGACTCAGGGGCTCCTTTGCCACTATAAACAACATCAGACTGAGCATCCTTGAATATACACATCGATGATCATGTTTAGTGATTTCCTACCTTTAAGGCTTTTGATGCATATTGCCAAATTTTGGAAGCATGAGGTGTAGCCCTATAATCCCAGCATCTGGGAGACTGAGGCAGGAGGATTGCAAGTCCAAGCCCAACCTAGGCAACTGACTTAGGCAGAACCTGTCTCAAAAATTTTAAAAATGGTGATCTAGCTCAGTATAAAGGCCCTGGGTTCAATCTCCAGTACTGGAGGAAAACATCAGAACAGTATCATATTCTGTATATATGAAAGTACTGATTTTTAATAAATTCTTACAATTCTGGTTATTGTTTTCTTTGTAATTTATTTGGTGAAAATGATTCCTTGTGACTGTTCTTTATTAGTTTTACATAAAATTTATTTTCATTAGATTGGTTATTTACATTTTTATTTTGTAAATCACAAATGATCTTATTTTCATATTTTCTATTAGGAGTTTAACTTTGTTTGTAAATGTCCTTTGTAAAAGATTATTAATCTCGCATCTGCTGTCTAGATGATGTGATTTAAAAAATATGATGAATGCCACTTTAAGCCATCCTACAGAAAAGTGGGATCCCCAGCGTAAGAAGGAGTGCAGCAAACCTTCCATGGGGTGTGTCAGACAGTACATGGCGAGCTTCAACTTGCATGATACAGTCATCTGGTTGTGAGCTACACTTGAGAGAAGGTGTGTTTTAAAATTGCCAAGTCAGCAGTCTCCAACTATTTGGCACCAGGCACTGGTTTCATGACAGACAATTTTTCCAGACAGGGAGGATGGTTTCAGGATGATTCAAGTGCATCACATTTATTGTGTACTTCATTTCTATTATCATTGCATTACAATATATAATGAAATGATTATACAACTCACCAAAAGGCAGAATCAGTGGGAACCTTGAGCTTGTTTCCAGCAAGTAGATATCTCCCATCACCTGGGGGTGATGGGAGATAATGACACCTGAAGTGTGTTGCTTACATCCGGTCTACCCTGTAGTGTTGCTTTGGCCTGCCACCAGATGCAGTGGATCACTTGCCACTCACTGAGTCTGAAAGCAATTGATTTATCATGGTCCTTCTGCAGTCAAACCTCTCTTCTAATGTTAATCTGCATTTGCAGCTGCTGCCCAGTGCTCATATCACTGCCTCAGCTCCACCTCAGGTTATCAGATATTAGGTTGTTTACATAAGGAAGAGACAACCTAGATCCCTCACAGCTGAATTCCCAATAGAATTTATGCTCCTAAGAGGATAACACGCTGCTGCCGACCTGACAGAATGTGGAGCTCAGGCAGTCATTTGAATGATGGGGAGCAGTCTTCAACACAAAAGAAGCAAACTTGTTCCCATCCATGACTGGAGGCTTGGAAATCCCTGCCATAAATCATGGATTATGAATGCGTTAACCTGAAATTTTGTTTTGAAATGCAAAAAAAAGTGCTTTAGACACATGAAATGTCAAAATCAGTTTAAGGTAATGATACTGTGACTCAGAAAAGGTGTGCAGAGTTTGCAAGTGGTTTAAATGCTTTTTAAGTGGTTGTAAATTGGTTGGAGACAAGTAGAGATGGAGACATCCTTAACATCAAAAACCCAAGAGAATGTCGCAAGAGTAAGGGACATGATTCAGTTAAACAGGTGATTGACTTAGAGAAATTTCTGATGCTCCAAACATCTTTTGTGGTTTCATTCAAAGCATTTTTTGAACATGAGGTGAAAGAGGAAATTCCTTCCATGCATTTTGACTTTTAAACCAAAAGCTATATGTTTATAAATTCCATTGGAGCTGCCATGCTACTTCAGATTTCCGGTTTTTAAGAAATTAAAATTAATTACTGGGATGAAACATGAGTCTCCGTGTATGGTTATGATTTTAAGATCAGCATTCAGTTCGCCATGAAAACCATGCAGCTCACATCCAGCTTGAAAACAGCAAAGTCAATCAAGATCCAACATCCAGGTGATTTTGAGTTTTAACCTTGATGGGACTGTGAGAGTTGAGTTTTCATGGCGTGCTCTAAATCACATAAGGGCTTATTTAGGAGTCTGAGAGCCAATGGAAAACAAGCTGAGAAATGGGCGAGCAATTTCACCCTCCATCAGGACAAAACTTGGGATTACACATCACTTCTGGTATAGAAATTTCTGTCAAACAAAAACATTACAAGGTGTCCTCACCACCTTCTTCACCAGATTTGGCACTGTGAAATTTTGGCTCTTCCCGAAAGTCAAAATGACCATGAAAGGTAAACATTATTAATTTGATTCAGGAGATTGAAGTGGCTTGAGACAGTGTAACTAAAGATACTCATGAGAGAGGACTTCAAAACGGCTCCAGAAAATAGCAAGAAAGGTGGGATAAGCACGTTCAAAGTGAGGGAGGGTTTTGGGGGAGATTAATTTCAATGTGTCTTTTACTATAACTTTTTAAAAAAAAAAACATATTTTGCTCATCCTGTCTAGCTAAGAAACATTATACAAGGTTATCATTTGCCTTTTAGTATTGTTTTTTTGTAGTGGTTTTTAAAACCTACTAGTACTTTTTATTTTGTCAAATTCACTGATCTTTCCCCTTCTGTTTTGTTTTCAATGCCAAACTAGAAAGGCTTTGCCTACTGTAAAAGAAAGTAAATATTCACTCATGTTCTTTGAGTTCTGTCCAAACACTGTCATGTACTGGCTTTCTGACCCAGGGAAGCTGTAGGAAATCAGAACCCCATATATCTGATGTCTTGATTGATTGGCCCACTCAATATCTTACCCTGCTGCCACTAAAAAATGTGCCCCTCGGGGGAGCCAGGACCTGACCCCAGGCTTCTGGTCCTGTCTCAGAGGCTGTTGCTCTAGGCAAGGGATTCCTTTGCTGCAGATGGTGAACGCTGGCTTTACAACCTGTGTGCTCTGAGGCTGCTTTTCTTTTGCCTTCTGCCTCTCCAAAGGATACACTCAGGAGAAACTCACACCTGGAGCTTCCAAGCACACTGAAAACTTGGTTCCCACTTTTTTTTTTTTTTTTTTTTTTTTTTGATAACCACCTTTACATAAGTGTGCTGAACCATGTCCCTGCAGGCGGAACCCACCTCGGGGACCACTGCTAACCATAGGAACCCTAAGGCAGTGAAGCCATTTCCCAAACCCAAACCCACCCAGGATTCTTGCTGAGGGACAGGGAGCCAGGATGTCAGAATGTGCCTTTCAGCAAGGATACAAAGCCGATCACACACTCCCAGCACAGAGGACCTTTCCACGCAAACATCACCAAGAGGCAGCAATGGGACTACTTCATGGACACCTGAGAAGAAGCTGGACTTAAGCACAGGAGCCCCTGCAGCCGTGTTGTAGTCAGCAGGATTTTCAAGGAAAACAACTTAATACAGGACACATAATTTGCAGGATTGTTTTATAATAATCACCAAGAGAGTCAAACACAAAAGAGATCAGGAAATCTGTCTATACACTAAAGACCCTAAAGAATCCAGCTGAGGGCCTGAATCCCACAGCAACGGCCTACATCCTACATCCAACGTTCAACTGAGGACATAGAGCCCACGGCAATGACTTGTGCAAGTCTGCTTCACATATTTGTGCTGGGAAGGTAGAAAGTCTGTGTCAGCAGGCTGAGGGTTCTGCACAGAAACAACAAAGTGATGCTCAAAGTAAGAACCAGGGCTCCCCTGAAAAGTACCACAGGCATCCTCAGCAACAGCAAGGTCCTGAGCTCTTCCAACCATGAGAACAGCCTAGTTCATATCAGGCAGCCAGACTGACAAGCTTCTCCTTGGACGTTAAATAGCACACAATGTTCCTCTCTGAGCCAGGAAGTGGAAAAGACCAGAGCTCCCCCAAAGTGAGCCACAGCCATTCTCACTGACAACAAGGTCCTGAGCTCCTGTGACAATGAGAACAGCTGAGTTCATATCAGGAAAGAAGCTCCACAAGCTCCTCCAGGAGAACCCACAGCAACTGGAGAACCAACAACCGCTCCAGGTCTCCCTTTTATGCCGGCAACGATCCTCAGGTGGGCCGTATACACTCAGCACCATCCTGACTCAGTTCAGCCGTTCTTACACGTTGGCTCCCAGCTGTCAGTCCAGCACAACCAGACAGCCTAGGAATTCACCATACTTGCCATGTTTCTTCCTTTCTCTTTCGTGGAAAGTTAAAAAAAAAAAATGTTTTCTTTACATAATTATTTTCCTTCCTTCACTTCAAAGAATTTCCACGAGGGTGTTTTCTCTTCACATGGACAGAGACGAAAGGACAGAGCTTCCAGTGAGGCAGGGACACAGGCCCAGGTCCAGCAGGATTGCCCAGTAGCTCGGGTTTCCCTGGCCAGCTCCCCCAGTCCCACCATCGGGAGGAAGCAGACTGGCAGCTTCCCCCTGCCTCGGGAGGGAGATGAGAGGACCACCTAACCCTTCCTTCTCCCTAACATGGGGCTTCCAACTTAGCCTGTTTCAGCTTGGTGAATTTCTTCCCCTTTTAGTCTTTTTCACCCAAACATGCCTCAAATACTCTTAAGCTAAAGTAACCAGAATGGCGGGGTCTGCATCTACCATATGGGTTCTGAGTCCAGACAGGTTTTCCCTACAGCACAGCAGCTTCCTCTTCCTCTTCCTCTGGCCACAGTGTTCTACCTCACCTCAAGCCCGCAGCAGAGGAGCCATCCAATCACAGGCTGGGACCATGAGCCAAAACACATCTTTCCTCCTCTAGATTGACCCTCTCAGGCCCTTCATTGCAGCATTGGAAAACTGATTGACACAGAAGGGAAAGAGAGAGGAAAACCCTGTCACCCGGATGCCATGCATCTGTGGAAGGGATGCCTGGTTTGGGTGGCAGAGGACGAAAAAGGGAGCCTTTTCTGTGTCTCAAATCACCTTCATAACAAGGTTTTGGTCCCCACTTTTGGTGCCTCCTACGTGTTTGCATGAAGATTGGGTATATTTGCTCTTTGCTCAGAGCTTCCCTCAAAAATAGGAAATCAAAAATTTAAGGGTTAAAACTCAACTGAGACTTCTCACCGACTCTTCTGGAGGATTGACAGCCTGTCAGAACCCAGCTCCTGATATGCAAGCATAACCCCTGTATTGATTTTATTATTATTATTATTATTTTTTATTATTATTCAACCTGGAAATCGAGACCAGCAGGCCTGATTTACAGGGAGATTTACATGGACCTGCTTAGACTGTTGATTATCTGACAGATCCCAGTGGCATTTGGGGCCTTTAATTTTTCTCATCATTTGCAGCAGACAGGCCTTTCCACTAAAGGAAAAAAAGAAAAGAAAACAACTGGGTGTATGATCAAATGAAACGATCATTCTGGACTTTAAAAATCACAGTTGCATATGTGCCAGAGGGCTCGGCAGTCCTGTCACACAGCTTCAAGCACAGCAGGTTCCTTAAGCGCCTCCCTGCATGGCACTGGCAAACCTGAGCCGGCACCTCCCCGCCTGCTGAAAACGTGTGCCTTTGATTCATCGAGGAACACACCTTGAGACTGTCAAATATTAAACGGTAGAAATACGACTTGTTGTGCCACATAAATGGGATTCGTGCACCAGAAACGACTTGTCTGACAGAGAACAAACATTAGAAGCATCAAAGGAGCTGGACGCCTCAAAATGTAATGACTTTAATAAAAAGTACTCTTCCCTAAAGCCAAGAAAAGAAGTTAAAAATGATGCCAAATTATCCCAATGTGTGTCTCTACTGGCAAGGTTAAAATATTTCTAAGGAATGATCCATCTGTTGAGGCAAAAGAACTTAAGCAATGTGGCCTCAGATAAAAGCTAGACACCCCAAGACCACAGCCCTATCAAGGGTGGAGGTGACCCCCTGCCAGGGCCGAATATCAATCCAGCCATTTGTCAAATGCTGTTGCTAGGGGCAAAAACTGAGACAAACAGCTGCAAACATCTGTAGGGCTGGGGGTACCACTCAGGGGTGAGGATTTGCCAAGCACATGGGAAGCCTTGGGTTCCATCCCAGCACAGCAAAACAAAAACAAACACTAAAACCCCAAAGAAACAAAAAAAGAAACGAAAGCAAGTTTCTGTTGCTTCTCTTGCAATTCAAGAAACAGAGAGTTAGTTACACCCACCCTCCAAGTAAGGACTGGAAAACAGGTGTCAAGTATCAAAACATGGCAGATTTGTGTCATACAAAGGACAGATCCAACCCATCCAAACGCACTTACCGTTAATAAACATCTGTCTCAGAACAGTTATCTCTGTGTCTTCATCATGAGTTTCATGGGCCATTTCTTTTCTTTATTTTTGAGACAGCATCTCACATAGTTCAGATCAGTCTTGAACTCAATATATAGACCAAGCTGATCTCAAACTCTGGGGATCCTACTGCCTCAACCTCCCAAGTGCACCACTTCTGGCTCGTCACAAGTCTTAAAAACAAACTTGAATTTCTTAGTTTGCTAAAAAAAAAAAAAAAAAAAAAAAGGTCTAAAGAGGAGCTTTAAAAATTGTCTTTGAGCCAGGTATGGTGGCACACACCTGTAATCCCAGCATTTTAGGAGGCTGGGATAGGAGGATTGCAAGTTTGAGGTCAGAGTAGGCAACTTATGACTTAGTGAGACTCTGTCTCAAAATAAAAATAAATAGAAAGGGCTGAAGATATAGCTCCGTGTGAAAGTCCTGGGTTTAATTTCCAGGGCTGGGGTATGGGTAAACATTTTTTTTAATTTTTAAAATTTCATTTTAAAGAGTATAATACCTAACAAAACAAGACAGAATAAAGCAAATCAAAACCAAACAGTGAAAGTGCTATAGAACTTCAGCACAGGATAACAGAAAATCAGCAATGACTACCATAATATACCTTGCTGTCTTCGTAACAGTTGCCCATACCATCACACAGCAAAATCAAACAAAACAAAACAGAATAAAACCAGAACATTGAATAAAACAAAACAATCAATTGGAACAAAACAAAACAGTTGCGAACAATACTGCACATTGTTATTTTCAAAATAGTTGCTCAGGCTACCAAACATAGGGATAAAACAAAAAATTAAAATGGAACAAAATATTGGATTTCAAAAACAAGACAGGAGGAAATCCCCCACAGTTGACACAGTGCACACTGCCATCCTCCAGCCCAGGCCTGCAGTGTCAACCAAACAATACAGCATCAAGCTGTTCCCTTCCCCTCAGTTGCTATCATCTCACTTTGAGGCCTCTGAATCAGTGTGGGGAGGCTGGGGATGTTCCTCTGGTTTTTCAGGGGCAGGTTCACAGGGAGGCCTGGCTTCTCTTCTGGTTGATGCTCTTATCCCCATTAGTATAGTGGGGCTTTCTTCAGGGAAAGGCATCGTTTCTCTTCTGGCTGAGGCTCTTACCCATCAGCAGAGCAGAGCCTGCTTCATGGGAAGGCCCAGGTAAACATTTTTGAGTGTGTTGTCTTTGGATGTTTTAAGACCAGGCCTCATTGATGGAGGTGCTCACTCCACACCACTGAGCCACACTCCCAGTCCTTTCTCGTTGGGTTTTTGAGTCTTTTGCTTCCAGGATGCAGCAAGTCCTTGCTTAGTGGAACTCAGCTGTTTTAGGAACTAAACAATGGGTCAGAACAGACATAGGGACATTTGCAAAACACTAAGGTGCCTTCCAAACCTACAATTTAAAGAATAGCATTAAAAAACTCGACATTTGAAACTCTTTGCAGAGGCCTAAATATTACAGTCAGATGAATTCCTAAAATGCCAGGGTTTCATGAATTCACTTGGAAAAAAAAAATTTTGTTGCATGTGTAGGTTGGAACCAGAACAACATGTTTAATTTTTAATTGCCTTTTCTTTATTCATGCATCAAAGTAATTATTACTGTCTTGTTGCTGCTTTATAGGAAAAATGGCCTGTACTAAACTCCTCAGCCAAGAGGGCTGATCCAATATACAGTTTTGGTCATATACTGCCCCCACCAAACACCCTCCATCCTCCATATTCACTGAAACCTAATATATTCAGGGAACGGAGCCAGAAGTCTTGGTGCACACAGAGATAGCTGAGGTGCCTATGGTGACAGCTCCGGTGTGGATCGCTTTGCAAGGAGTCTGGGATAAGCCACATGCAAGGTTACAAATCGGGAGCCTGAGTTCTAGCCCTCACTCTGCCTTTCACTATGTGACTCTTGGGGAATCACTGGACCCTGAAAACCTCACCATCTTCACCAGTAAATCAAGGAAGAAACTAGATCAGTAGTTCACCTGGGTTCAAGGACCCCCCAAATAGTCAAGGATTGTACTAAGAGACTATGAACTTGTATGGGGAAAAATGTATTTTATCTTTACTAAAATCTAACTGAAAATGAACATTTCCTCCAACTGTGGAGTGTTAGATTATGAATCACAGCAGGATGGGCAAATACTTCCTGTACCAGGTTACTAAGAGAAATCACAGGTGCTTTGTATTTGTTATGACTTAGACCTCAAATGTCCACGGAAAGTCTCATGTGGGTGGTAGGTGGCTGGACCATGGGGGTAATGGACTGGAACTGAAGGAAGAGGTGGATGAGACCATCTGTTACTCTGATGGTCTCATGGGTGGTACTCTGATGGTCTCATGGGATGGTACCATGGGTGCTCTGGACCAGGTTCCAAATTGTAAATCTGGTCTCTAGCTCATAACCAGTATGACCTTGGGCAAAACCTTCAACCCTTTGGGGCTTATTTTTTCACCTGCACAATGTGGATAATGCATTTCTGATTGCATCATTCTGAGAATTAAATACAGTGTGTAAAACCTTAGCATAGTGCTTGCCTCGCTAAATGGTTGTTGAATGTTATGTCTTAGTTACTTTTCTTGTTGCTAAAACAAAATACCCGACACCTAGAGTTAAAAGAGGAAAGGTTTATTGTCACAGTTTGTAGAGGTTTTTGATCATAGCTGGCCAGCTCACAGGTAGGGTGGCACTGAGAAATTATTCACAGAAGGCAGAAGGCAGAAAGGAGGCAAACAGAGAAACAGCGGAGAGCAAATGACTACAGCCGCAGGCTTTCTGTTCCTTTTCTTCTAGGCAGGCTGCACACCCTTGGGGCAGGCAGCACTCACGTACAGGCTGGGCCTTCTCATTATCCACCCCCAGAACTATGCCAAGCCAATGGGGGACTGACTCAGCAATCACACACTCTGCCCAGCCAATGGGGGATTGACTCAGTGATCACACACTCTGCCCAGCCAATGGGGAACTGACTCAGCAATCACACACTCTGCCCAGCCAATGGGGGACTGACTCAGCAATCACACACTCTTGAGCCTAGCAGCCCACACTCTCTGAAAAGCCCCACCTACCACTGCATCAGGCTTGGTGGGGACAACTAGACACAAGCAGTAACAATCTGAATAAGAAACACAGAGGAGGAGCCAGTCATGGAGGCCCACACCTGTGACCCCAGAACTCTGGGAGGTTGAGGCAGGAGGATAAAATATTTGAGCCCAGCCTTGGCAACTTAATGACTTAGTAAAGATCCAGTGTCAAAGTTAAAAGTGGGGTGGAGGTGGGGATGTAGTCCAGTGTGAAAGCCCTGGACCACAAAAGAAGAAAAATAAGAAAATTTAAAAAACAGATACAGGAATATTTAGTATTTATACTTTGTGTGTATACAAAGGCAGAGAAATTGAGTTGGGACAGTTAAGCAGGAAGTACTCTTGCTGGTGGCTCAAAGACCAGACACAAGGCAGGGTGCACTGGGTCAAGAAACCAGACAGGAGCCTAAGGCAGCTGGAAACTGCAGCCTAACCCAGGTTGCCATGAGCTGGTCCTACCCTCCGGAGACTCAGGCAGTGGGGACAGCCAGGAGGAAGCGGGTTAAGACACTGGCTGGTGCTCGATTAGTGAGTGTCTATTACAATGGCTTCGTGTTTTAAGGAGTGGAAATAGATTGCATGGGCTTAGGCTTGGTGAGTGAAAGAGCAGAAAGGCCCTTCATGGGCACAGGTGTTTGAGGGTTTAGGCATGGCGACAGGTGTAGCGACAGGTGGTTCCCTGCAGCAGTTTAGGCTGCAGCCAGAGAGCAGGAAACAGGCAGCCTGAGAGACGAAAGAGGTGGCCAAGGGACCTGCCACAAACTCTGAATTTCTTTGACATGCCCTGTTCAGCCATTAAAGTTCTTATGCATTTAAAATTCATGTCTGTATATTTGTTTTGATAAGCAGTATAATTTAGGCTGTATCATACTCTTTAATAGTTTCCCCTCAAATCTTCAAAGAAAATGGATGTTATGGGGCTGAAAATATAGCTCAGTGGTAAGGAGCTTGCCTAGCATGTGCGAGGCCCTGGGTTCTATCCCCAGCACTGTGGAAGAGAGAGAGGAAGGGAAGAAGGAAAAAAGAAACATATAGGGAATTATACTTCTCATGCCTTCACCTAAATTAGGCCACACCCTCTGGGCCAAGGGTGCAAGCCTTTAACGGAGCTCCCACTGTGAGCCAGCTGCTAGGTGGACAGAGGAATAGCTTGCAAGCACCCCTCCCAGCTTGGTGAGAGGTGGTTCCCAGTGGCAGTGGGGAACTTGTCTGGCACACATGCCATAGCACATAATTTGTTTCATGGAAGTCTCTGAAAGGTTCACCATCCTTGGGCCATAGCCCGGTCTAGGGAGCACAGCCATGAGAAAATAGGACTGGAGAAACAGGGTCGACACAGATCACAGAGTCAGCCTGAGAAAAGAGCTGACACCAAGTAGGAGAAGGGGAGGGGAAGAGGAGAATCCCACCTTCACATGGAGACAGGCAGAGCGGTGGCAGCACCACAGAGGCACACTCAGTAAAGGAAGAGGCAGGGGACAGCTCTGAGCCTGCGTGAGGGTGACTGGGGGGTGGGAGGCACTCAGCAGGGCATCTTGGCTGAGGCAGCACTGGGAAAGGGCTTGGGGCGTCGCAGGGAAAGAAAGGAGGAGAGAAGAGGAGAAAAGAGGAGGAGACAGGAGGAGGAGAGTCGGTTTCTGAAGCTGCGTCCGTCTGTCACTCTGGCGCAGGGACTTTCATCTGGAGGCAGTAGGGATGGGAAAGAGTCAGATCTGTTTATATGAAACACAACCTAGGAAGCAGTGGGTAAATCCTAAGGTGGTTGGAAGCCTATTTTTGAGAGTTCTAGATAATCTGGGCAAGAGATACCAAGAGCCCAAATGTGGGCAACCTGCCATCTTGAGAAAGAGAGAGCCAGTGGTATAGAAACAAAAATAACAGTTAAGATTAATCAAAATATTACTATGTGCTAGGCACTGTTACAGGGACACACAATAAATTAGTTTCTGATAAATATGACAGACACTGAACCGGGCAATAGAATATAGCAGTAAATAAAAGCAACCCAAATTCTTGCTCTGACAGCTTACATTCTACTGGGGGAAACAGACAATAAGCAAACTAAACAAGCAAAATCTAGTGGCATGGTAAATATGGCAAAGGCTCAGAAAACATAATTTAGGCAAGGGGAAATGCAGTGTAAAAATAGGCACAAAGGTTCTCTGTAGCAGAACCACACAAAGCCTTGATAAAAGATGCCGTCTGAATAGACCCAAAGGAAACGAGAGGACTGAGCAAAACAACCCGGGCAAAGGCCATTCCAAGCAGACAGACCGCACCGCAAAGGTCCGAAGCATCGCACCTCTGAGAAGTAACAGTGGAAAGGCCAGACTTAACTATAAAGGGGACCTTGGAGATGAGTAAAGAGGTGACCGAGTCACCATCTCAGCGGACTTTGAAGGTCCAGCTCCCACCCCAGGTGAGCAGGAGCCAGTGTAGCCATGAGTAGGAACGTGACACAGTGAGAGGTAAATTTCAGGAGCTCGCTCTAGCTGGCTTTCCAGAATAGACCGTAGGAAGGGCAGGATTGGGAAACTGCTGCCCCAGACACAGAGGATAGTGAGGCGCCACTGTGGTAACGGAATGCCGTGGAAGAGGTGGGGAGTGATCAGCTTCAGGTTAGAATCTGAACATAGAGTTAGAAAACTTCACTGATCGATCAGATGCAGTGCATGAGAGAAGGAGGATGGGGAGAGAGAGGGAGAACAAGGATAGAGGCAAAATCTAAGGGGGGTGGCTGAGCAGCAGGAAAAATGGGATCACCCCGCTTCAGAGGTCGAGGCCGATCTGAGAGATACAAACTCTCACATTGTGAAGGGCTAACACCCACACAGCAACTTCGGCAGGGTGAACTGAGATGTGACGCTGTTGGGGGAGCAAGTTGTCCATTTAGGATGGTGGGGTATCAGGAACTCAATTTAGGGTCACTCAGATTTGAGGTACCCAGTTGCTGGGTAGGTATATTGACCTGGACTTCAAGTGGGCAGCCTGCCTTGGAGATGAAAATATAGGAAGATCTTTAAAGCTCTAAGTGAGATCAGCCAGGAAGTAAATACAGCAAAACAAAGATCTGAGTGAGGGGATGTGTCCCTGTTATTTTAACACTAAGAAGGCTAAGGCAGGAGGATTGTACGTTCAAGGCCAGCCCATGCAGTTTAGTGAGATCATTCCACAACAAACCAAAAAGAAAGAGAAAGGGAGAGGAGAGGAGAGGAGAGGACAGGACAGGACAGAACAGGAGAAGAAGAGAGGGAAAGGGAGGGGACTGAGGGGGATGGGAAGGGGAGGCAAGGGAGCAAGAAACGAGGAGAGAAAGGGAGAGGACAAGGAAGGAAGGAAGGAAAAAAGGAAAGGAAGGAGCTAGGAGACTAAGGCCAACATTTGGACATTGAGGAGTAGAGGGCAACACAATTACAAGGGACAGAAAGGTGGCAGAATATGCAGACGAGTGTGCTGACCTGGAAGCCACGTAAAGAAGGAATTTTGAAAAGGAGAGTTTGATCATGCAACTGTAAAACGCTGCCTTTGGGTCAAGCCAGAAGAGGATCAGCCTGCTAAACTGCTGCCCTGTTAACAGCAGTTTCCCAGTACAGGTTCCTGAAGCAATCTGAGGAGAGAAATGGGCGTCTGTGAGTGTAGATTGTGTGTGTGTGTGCGCGCACACACACACCCACACTCGCCTACCTGAGACTGAACCTTTGTACTCAGTCCCTGGTACTACAGTTACTGAATATCCCCAACTCTTTTATGTTTTACTTTGCCATAGGGACCCACTAAGTCTCTAAGTTGCCTAAGGGGAAATAGTAGAAGCCAGATGGGGAACCGGAGCTGAGAGGATTCTGGTTAAGATGGGAGAATCAGCAGCAGGTCTGTACACTGGGTGCTGTTAGGAACTTAGCTAAGAGCTAGCTAATGTCATCTGCAGAAACGGGAGAACAAAGAGAATACAGCACAGGTAGATGTTTTGAATTTAAATCAGTTAAACATTGAATAGAATTGAAAATTCAGCTTCTCACACATATTAGGCACATTTCAAGTTATATTAATTACTTTTCCATCCCTAGGAGAAAATACTTAGTACCTGCAACTTAAAGGAAGCGAGGTTTATTTTGGCCCCCGGTTTCAGAGGGTTCAGTTGTGGTTTGTTGACTTCAAGGCAGAAACTGCAAGGTGAAAGCTCACTGATGGGGAAAACGTGCTCAGCTCAGGTCAGCAGAAAGCAAAGAGAGAAGGGAGGCCAGAGGCAAGAATTTACACTCCGAGGCCACACCCCCAGCCACCTTGTTTACTGACCAGGCCACCTCCTGACAGCACATTCAGCTATGAATTCACCAGTGGGTTAATCCACTGATGGGGGAAGTTCCCCATGACCCAATCACCTTCCAAAGGCTCAGTCTCTGAACATATAGACTTGGGGGCATTTTAAATCTAAGCCATAACAGAAGCACTCATTATGTTTGTGTGGTGCAGACTACCCTTGGAGACAGAAAGTTCTTTTGAACTGTGCTGGTCCAGAGTATGAAGAACAAGATCATTAGAGATGCCAGGGCATTGTAAAGATCATGAGTCTGACCTTAAATTTGCTGGCTCAAGACAGTTTAGAGCTAAAGATGTAGCTCATTAGTACAGTATTTGCCTAATATATATGAAGCTCCACGTTTGGTGACCACACACACACATGAGTTAATACTAGAAAGAGTAAAGATGACACAGGTTTTTAAAATAATCATAAAGTGACTTTAAAAAGCACAAGAAGCCAGGTATGGTGGTATAGCTCTGCAAACCCAGCACTCGAGAGGCTGAGGCAGTAGGATTGCTGCAAGTCAAGGTCAGCCTAGGCTGCATAGTGAGTTTATGACCAGCCTGAATGGTGCAATGAGACCCTGTCTTAAAAATAAATAAATAACACAAGAGACCAAGTGATGTGATCTAATGAAATAATCAAAGCTGAGTGTTAGGGAAGGCGTGGGTCCGTGGTTTATTTCAGTCCCAATGACTCTATGTAGTGAGTCCGACTGTTGTTTCAATTTTATAGAACAAAATTTATTCGGAAACACATCAGGAAGTAAAATGACAGGAACAAAACCTTTGCAAATGAAGGTCTTTGCAAATGGACTCTTAATCACCAGTAAGAAAGTGAAGAAGGGGGGTCTATTTGGGTGTGAAAGGAGAGGCAAAGAAGGACCTGGGAGGGAGCCGCTCGTTTATCAGATTTGAGGGTGGGGTGGGAGCCTGCCAGGAGCTGGCTTTGAGCATAGCATTAGGCTGGGCATCAGAGCAGAGCTGCTGTCCAAACCAGGGCAGGCTTCTCAGCTCCAGACATCCCAGAGTAGAGGTCTTACCACCTTGGAGAGGGGTGGGATTGTTTTCTAGAACCCAGAAGCAAGAAGAGATTAGAAGTGAATTTCAAGTTAGGAATTTGACAAAATCCTAGCCGTTGCCTTCACACTACCCAGACCACATCTGCACTCGTGTCTGAAGGACTCTTCCATTTTATTGCGGGTTAAGAGCGTCTACCTTTGAAACATTGTTTTAGCAGTGCCCTCTAGCGTCATAAACAGGTCTCTGCTCACGGACGGTGCAATCTGCAAAGAGAAAATCCCTTCACCTGAGTCATGGCAGAGTCATCTTGCCGGAAGGCGCCCTAATGCATTATTCAGGCTGTCTCTCTCTGCCTGCAGGGAGGATCACACTTGGACATTTCCAGGTCACTGCTCTTCAAGGAAGATGTAATGGAGCTGGAGAGAGTTCAGAGAATAGCACCCAGCATAAACAAGATGTGCTTTCCAGTAAGGACTGCTCTCAAAAGAAGAGCAGAGAGAAGAGTTGGAAGAGGAAGGGAGAGAAACTACAGGCTGGAAGCTGATGTACACAAAACACTGAAAAAATAGAGCAAACAAATCTCAAAGTACCAGATCAAAAGGGTGCTTCTTTGAAACCATGCTGAGGTCCCTCTAGCATAATAATATCATTTTTTGAGCCCTTGTTCCATGGCAGGCAAATTTAAAACTACCCATGAGGTTTTAGATTAATTTTGAGCATCTATCCTCAGTCCGACAGCCCTTTAATAAATGGGAATGCTAACTTGGGCATAGAATGCACATGCCATAACTTGGCAAGGGCTAAAAATGTAAATTTGTTTGAGAAGAGTGGCAGTTTGCAGATGTCCTCAGTGTTTTCAGGCAAGTCCAATAACCTGACCCCAGGAGCTCATTCTCACGTCCTTGTTATGTATCAAATCTGTGAGCCGTCACACATGAAACCCCTAACAGGCCTCCTGAGGGGCAAGGTTGTAGTTCAGTGGCAGAGTGCTGGCTTAGTATGTACAAAGTCCTGGCTTCCATTGCTAGCACTGCAAATAAATAAATAAATAAACAGCCCACTAGCATAACATTTCTTCATGTTTAACAAACTCTCTCCCATTGACACCCAATTTCTTTATCCTGTCACCAGTAAAGATGGAAAAAATTACACATAGTCTTCTTTATCTTTTTGTATGTATGAATACTAGCAAGTCTCTCCAGCTTTTTGGTCTACTTATAACACACATACACACACAGAGGGAGAGAGGGGGCAAGGGGAGGGGAGGGAGAAGGGAGAGGAGGAGGGAGGGGAAAGAGGGGAAGGGAGGGGGGATGGGGAAGGGGAGAGTCTTCTATCCTTGGTTTGGTTTGGTGTGGTGACTTTAATGCACTTTATGGAAGTTTTTCAAATCTTAAAGACAAGCTATCCTCCTATAGTTAACAAATTATAACAATGCCTTCTTCTATAATGGTTACACAATGTTTCCAATTTGTAAAGAACTTTCCTATACCTTATCTTCCATGACTCTCTCATGTTTGACCCTGTTTGACATGGAAGAGTGTAAAGCTCAATTAAGTGATTTGCCAAAGCATATAAGGAAGCAGTATGAAAAAGTACGTAGATAGATGATAGAGCAATAAGATCGTCAAGAAAAGAAGGGGCAAGGTATGTGATGACTCAGAAAATTCAGAAGGAACTTGTTAGAGGCCAGGGGAAAGTTGACAGTGAGTCATTACAGTGCTGTAAAGTATGCAGGGCAAAGATTATTCCTAGAAGGCACGGGGAAATTGGATCTCAAGAGGTCAAGGCATTCGTGCTGATCACAGTGAGGCCGAGATGGCAGCGTCCATCAACACAGCTGTACCAACTGTAAAAAGGTTCAATATTTCTATACAAGCTGGTAACAGCTATTGGCCCAACCAACCTCTCCTAGACCCTGCACCACCTTGATGAGCTGTCTGGATCTTCGAATTGCCTGGCAAATCCGGGGTCCCTGCTCCAGCGATGCTTGCAGTCAGCCCTAGCTGGCTCCCTTTGGGAACACCTGTGGCCACCTAGAGTGGGATGAGACAAAGCTGGGCTAGGACTGGGGGAAGAGAGGCCCATGCAGGCTGAAGGCTTTGGGTGGTGTCTGCTACGTCGCTGATTTCACTATTCCCCTCTGAATTATTACCCAAAAGGCAACTGGTTTTGGGAACAGCAGATAATATATTTTCTCCTTTGTTTTCACATTAGCCAGAGAAACTCCAGTTATCTGAGCAAAGAAACAACTCTGTCTGGAGTGCAGCGGTGCCCTGGGGCAACTTAGAGGAGAAAGGACCCACATTTTGGGAGCCAGCTGGCAGATTCAAATGAAGTCTCAGGAATTTCTCTCCTTTCTGTTTGGTGTATATGTGATGATACATCACATGAAACCCATTATTTAAAGGCTTGGGCCCTTACCTGATACTCAATAAGCTATAAATTGAGCTGTTTACCAAAGAGGGCAACTTTTGGTTGAAACTTGTGTTTCTGAAATTTTTTACTGAATATATTTTAAATGCTAGTGATTTACTTCTGTCTTTTACAGAGTACAGAATATTTATGGAAATAAATTTCTGAATATGGATGTGTTTCACTATAAGAAAACCTGTCATTTAAGAGTCAAGATTACAGGGCACACTGTTTAAAATATGATTGTATTATTTTTGCTTTAAAGTAACGAGGTTTTCACTGCAGAGAAGGTGCACCTGGATTTCCTTTACACGCCACTGGCGTGTATATGGCATGATTCTGTTTCATACTACAGTCCAGAATTTCAAGAGTACAGACACTTTTCAATTGAAGTTACATCGCCTCCTATTTTTGCCTGAGGCAGCTGTCACTAGGTGAGATGTTCCCTCTGCTGCCCTCCTTTTTTCCACCAGCAACTTTGAGATCAAGCAGGTGGAAAGACTGCAACAGGGACAATAAATACCTGGACAAATAGAAGCTGCACCAGGCTCAACACAGTCATTCTGCCCAGAATGATTCTTTCTTTTCTCTGGGCCTCTGATCACCATCTGACAAAAGCTGGCAGTAGAGCGGAATTACCAGATGGTTACGACAAACACTTTCAAGTGTTAAGGCCTTGGTCTTCCTTCAGGTGGAAGCTGCCACTCCTCTCATTTAAAGCAATTGAGAGGGCCAGGGGTAGCTCAGTGATAGGGTGCTTGCCTAGCAGCTCAAGGGCCTGGGTTCTGCCCCGGTATAAACACACACAAGGGGGCGCCTACTCTGTCCAAGGTGCTCAAGGAGAATGGCTTCCACTTCAGGTGAAAGTTTGTCTTCATCACTGCCTTGATTTTATTTTTATGCAGTTGCTTCTGGGCTTCCTTCTCTGTATGTTTAGAGAGAAAAGGTGAAAGTTTCAGACACCTTCATGGAGTTGTGTTGTCAGCTGCTTAAGATTAGAAAAGCGCCTAGGTTGTCTTTTCATCTTCCTAAATATTTCAAGGCTTTTTGGCACACTTTTGCTTTGTTTTTTCAGATAAGGTCTCAAAACTTGAAGTCACTAGTCAAGGCCCATGCTGGCCTTGAATTTGAGATAATCCTACTGCCTCAGCCATCTGAATACTGGGATTACAGGTGTGTACCACAATGGTTGGCTTCTATTTGCATTTTAAATGTTGAGGTGTCCTTTTATCTTTGTTTTCTTTTTGTCTTTATGAGACAAGATTTCGCTACGTGGTTCAGGCCAGCCTTGAGCTCATTTTGTAGTCCAGGCTGGCTTTGACCTCACAGAGATCCTCCTGCCTCAACCTCCCAAGTGCTGGGATTACAAATGTGCCCCCCCACACACGCACCTGGCTAAAAGTTACAACCAGAGTTGTTTGAGTTATAACCAGAAGTCTTACTCACCAATATCCAGTATAAAGTCTTTTTTTAAGAGAAATGTACATAATATAGTTGGCTTCTGACTGACTCAAAAAGTTAACTATGTGCTAAACATGTTAAAATATATGTTATACTTATACCTTATATATGTTAACTAAACATACGTTGCACCTCTGGCTAACTACAAATGAAATTTTCATACATTTACATGGAGATACTGTGGTGGTTAGGGTGGAACTTCCATTTAACTGGCCTCAGGCTCTGCCTCAAGAATTGGTAGAATACACTTCTAGGTTTCTCATTTCATCAACCTAGTGTCACTAGTGTCTCTAGGTGTGTCACAAAGACACGGCCTTGTAGTCTGCATCTGGTGCCTCATCCCTTCCTTTCTGGCAGGCACTCCTCCTCTGCTCTGCTTTCCATAAATAAGCAGCTTTGCTCTGCCACCCCCTTCCACCACGAGAGCTTTAGAGCCAGCTGATAATACACTGAAATCATGAGTAAATTAAACCTCTCCTCCTTTAAATTGTAGGTGTCTGATGTTGTGTTTCAGTGACGAGAAAGTTAATACAGAAAATTGGTACTAGAGAAGTGGGGCTGTTGCTATGACTGTACCTGACAATGAGAGCAGAAGGCTTTGGGGTTGGTTAATAGGGGAGTTTGGAAAGCTTTAAAAATGCCAGCTAGAGAAGCTCTAGAATGCTGAAAGTAGAAGCTGTTGAATGATTTTGGTTGGAGCTCAGAAGATCAGAATGCTGATAGAAAAGCAGGTAGTAAACGTTAGGCTCAAGAATTTTCAGATGAGAATGAAAGTTCTTTTGGAAACTGGATGAAAGGCCACATATGTTTCATTCTGGCAAAGAAGATACTTATGTTTTGTCCATGTCTTAAGACTTTGTGTGTGGCTGAATTTAAAGGTGGTAGACTAATCTGGTGGAGGAAATTTCAAGACAGTGTAATTTTGAAGCTGCTGGATGGGTATTGGTGGCTGCTTTTAGCCAAACCTAGAGTGAGAAGCAAGAGGAAAAATGAGTGCTAAATTACTTGAACATTTTTCAGTTTCATAATAAAGAAAATGTCTATAAAATTTGGGCCATGAAAAGCAGGTTGCTCAAAAATTAGCATTGAAAACAAGACAAGTAGTTTATGTCAGAGAAATAAAAAAGATGCCTTGAAGGCATCTCAGGAACTGGTCAGACTCCACCTTTTTCCTTCCCAGGGGTGGAAAAGGATAAACAACTTTGAAAGATGTTATACAGAGTAGAAAGCCTCGGAGAGCCCAGCTCACTTAGGATAGCCTAGGAAAGTGTTGCCCAGAAGCCAGTCATCCAGTCAGAGGTGACTGCAGCCACGATCCAAGAGTGCCTGGCTACTGCTCCCATGGATGGTATCATTCAGGCAATCCTGGTTTTTCAGCCATGCAGAATGCAAATGTCAGAGGTGCTTCTACCCAGACTTCAGAGAAAGGCCTAGGTAGCCTGGCAAGGGCTCCTTGAGAGGGCACTGCATGAAGTGATGGGAATAAAATCAAAGGAGCAGTGAAGGACCCAGGAAGTCAGAAATTTCATGTGAAGTGTTTGATGAAGAAAGCTGTGGGGCATGAACTGAGCCAACCCAAGTGAAAGGCTATGTGGGCTGCAATCAGCAAGGTCATGAGTGGGGTCTCCCCAACCCATCATGTGCTCCATATGCAACTACATACAAGATATGCTTGCCCTCATAGGTTTTGGTCTTGCACTGATTCAAATCTTTTTTTAATCCCCATTCCTGCTCTTTGAAATAGGAATGTTTATGCTTGCAAGTGTATCTCAGGAATATGTAACTTAGTTTTGTTTTTTTATTCTAACCGTTTCACAGCTAAGAGTTTGTCTCAAGTCTCAGAAGGCACTTAGGTTTGGACTTCTGAAATAGGCTGGAGCTGTTGAAACTTTAGGAAAGGATCACTGCATTTCTAGTTGCACTCAAGGGAGCTATATTATGTCAGGCAAAATTATAAGCTTACCATTTTCTTTACCTGGGAGACTAAGTATGGTTTAAAAAGACTTATTTGGGAAGCAAACTGAGAAGTGGTGGGATGTGACAGATTGGGTGGAACTTCAGTTGACTTCTAGATATGTCTGGGAGGGTTGTGGGGCTTTGGTGTCTAGGTCTGGACCTTCAACTCCTCTGTACCATTGCCTCTCCCTTGCTCTGTTTTCCAGCCACCAGGAACTAACACCAGGGTGTTGATCCACCCTGCTTTTCTGCCATAACACCTCTGCTTTGAAGCCAGTTAACCATAGACTTAAACTGAGCGAATTAAACCTCTCGTCTTTTAAGTTGTGGGTGTTGAGTATTGTGTCCTAGCATCAGAAAAGCTGATTTATACAGATGTACAGTTGAACTTGTCATCTAAACTGTGTGGGCCCTCCTCTCAGAGGAGGAGCTGGCATATCAGGGTGGCAGAGTCTGAAAAAGATAAAACCATTTGTCCGTTTCTTTCTTTCTTTCTTTCTTTCTTTCTTTCTTTCTTTGTCTTTCTTGTGCTTCTACATAAGTGATTGTACATAAAATATATTACATCCTTAGAAATAGTCCTTTTTACCTCTTGCCCCTTCCCTTGGGTCAGAATCTGATACATCAGTGTAAGCCAGACACAGGCATCCTTTTGGGCCAAGCGGGCTGCTAAATTAACTTATGCTAAAGAGCTGTCTGCCTGTGGCTGTCAACTCCATCGTCCTCGTCTGGCTCCTTTTCCCTTTCCCAGACATTTCATTTCACTGTGAATGACATTTCTTTTCATTCTTAATGTCATTTCATCTCCTTGCAATGGACGAAATTTTTTAGTGAAGAGGATACTCACTGACCCTTCTGAAAGTGACAAGGATGTCTGTGTGCCCTGAACAATTTCAGTAACGCAACTCTCTGTGGCTTCTCTTCTAGTCTCTTCCGTGCTAGTCCACTTCAAGGAGGCAGAATTCTGAAAAGCAACTGTTGGTCCCATTTGTGCTCAGACCCCGAAACCGAGTTTAAGCCTCGTTGTGGACATACTATCCAGAACAGCCAGTTACATGAAAGTCCTTAAGGGAGAGTGAGCAAAAGTTATTTAGAAATTGGAAACCAACAAATAGTTTCTGAGTATTTGCAGTACAAACTTGGGTGCCACCTTGATCTCACAGTCACCTTGGGAATATGTGTTGGCAATACTAGAGCAGGAGTATCTGGTAACGACAAGAGATAAATATTCTAGAGCATCTTTATGGAAAGCTCTATAAATACACTAGAGTTACAAGTTTATGCATCTTCAGTCCAGATATTCCTCCCAGCTACTTACTGGGGTCCTAGTAAAAGCCAGTTTATCAGTTAAATGCCAGGGTTTCTGGGTCTAACATGTGAACTGCTTCTTTCCTGAGCTCACGGTCTGTCTGAGGAGCTAGGCAATAACACTACTAGTAAAAAAGAACCGGAAGACTGGAGCACTGTGGGGCTCACAGAAGGAATCCTTGTGTGGGTTTGAGAATAGAAGGCCTCCCAGAGGCAAAGATAGCTGAGACCTGCAGTACTGGTATATAGAATTCAACAAGGGAATAACGAGGGGATCACATCAAAATTCTCCTGGGGAAAAAGCATTATATATACAACTACACACACACACACACACTCATTGTAAAGTAACTGTACCGATGTCTACTAATCCATGCTCTTCTGAACTTGAACTCTCTGGCCCAGTCTCTATAGTTCAGATTTGTCCCCAGCAACTACAATCACAGGATGGCAGTTCCTAGGAGGAAAAAGCCTCAATCTTTGGTAGAGCAATGATTATCAAAAGGGTATAATAACTACTACTTATTATTACTTCCAAAGCATTAGCATGTGATTTATTTCATGTGATTGTTGCTATTTGTGAGATTTTATTATCTCATAACAGATAATGGATAAAGAAATGAAGGCTCAGGGAAGTTGTCAGATTAGATCATAATCAGACAACTTATAGAATGGCAAATCAAGACTTAAATTGAGACCTAAGAGAGGAATTTTGAAGTGCTTTAAACAGTGTCTGGCACATAGTAAGTGATATAGGGGTATTGGTTGAGTAAGTAATCAAAATGTCACTAAAAACAAGCTCTTTGATTCCAACAGAGTTTTGCCCTCAACAAAGACTTCCTCTGTGTCCTGGAGCACAGTAGAGTCTTTGGGGGTTCACTAGAGGTCACCCTGGAAACTCTAAAAGAAGCAGAACTCAAGATCCATCTATCGCCTCACCCCAATCCCACCCCAAACAGATCCATATTCCCCTGAGTAATTTGTTAACTGTAAGGATTTGTGCAGGAGGGGAAAGAGGCTCATCAGTGGCACATGAGGTGTGATCAAAATATACATGTATGTTTAAATTTGAATACTTTACTATGGTAAGAGACACACTGTCATTAATCACCTTCAGAGTACTCTCCCTTGCTCCCAATACCCATTCCATCCTTCGTCCCATTTTCTGAAACAGTTTTAGAAGTCCTCTTCTGCAAGGATCTCTACAAGGTGTGACCAACACTGCTGCCAAGTAAAACATGCCAAGAAAACATGACAGTGTGTCCTTACCCACCTGATTCACTGAATCTGGTACTGTACCACTTCTGGCTCTTCCCCAAAGCCAAAATGACCATAAAAGGTAAATTTGTTTGAAGCAAGTCATAAATGTAATCACGACAGTGCAACAAAAGCCACAAATAAGGACTTTCAGAACTGCTTCAGGATCTGAGCAGAATGATAGAATAAGTGGGGAGGGGGATTCTGAGAGAACTAATGACATTTTTTTACTGCAATAAAATTTTAAAATTTAATCATTAACCATATTTTTTTCAATCATACTTCTTTTTTCTATAAATACTGTCTGGAAATGATGGGAATATCACTGAGAAAGTGTAACCCAAATATAAGAAAAAGAAGCAACAGCTTCCTAATTTCCAAAGATACTATGTCCCATTGGGGAGAACGGGTTATATCAGGGGATCATAGGCAGAAGTGTTATTATCTCTTCTGAGGGAAAGACTCAGTAGTTCTAAGTTTGAAAGATTTATATTTAAATCCCAATCCTTCAACTAGCTAGCTGTGTGAACCTCAGTTTTATCCTCTGTAATGACCGAGCTAAGGAACCCCTGTACAGGATTATTGCTTTATTTTAATTCTGTGTCCCCAACGCACATGGTGGGTTCTTCATAAATATTTGTTGAGTGGGTGAATGAGATGACAATTGTAGTACTGTCAAACCCAGCATTTGGCTCACTGAAAGTCTTTCATTTACCCCCCCCCCCCCCCGGTCAGATGGAACAACTAGATGGAGACAGAGAATGTTTTTGGAGAAGAGTGGAAAGAATTCCTAGGAACAGCTAACACGTGAGTATCCCATGTGCCACACAGTCACTCCTTTAATCCTCAAACCCTAGAATCTTCACAAACTTGAGAAGGACTCCTGACCTTTCCCCTGCTGTGAGGATGGGGTCTCGTAAGTAGGGGGAGGTAGGGCAAATGCCTAATTGAGCTTTATTAATACTTAGCAGTGGTCTTTGACCTCTGCAGCCAGACTTGAAGGGCAAAGGCAGCTAGACTTGAGCAATCAGGCTGACAGAGGCAAAGAAACTAGGTCTGGGAAGTCCCAAGCCGCCCAACTAACATAAAAGTCATAAACTTTCCTTTTTTTTAATCTTTAAACCTTAGTGACCTGTCCTTAAGTCTACAATCTTACCCTCCACCACAGGACAGGGAAAAGTCACATGACCAGAAGAAATCCAAGGTTAGGAGGAAAGACAACCCAGGGAGCCAATCAAATTCCAACACACCAAACACACACACACACACAGAGAGAGAGAGAGAGAGAGAGAGAGAGAGAGAGAGACAGAGAGAGAGAGAGAGAGAGAGAGAGAGAGAGAGAGAAGAGAAGAAACCTTATAAGAAGAGCTGGTGGCCAGAACCCCCAGCAAGTCCCTTTCAGATTCTCCCTATTCAGTCTGTGAAGCTGTCTTCTCTTTTTCCTCCATTCCCACCTTCAAATAAATTGTCTTTACTTTTTTTTTCTTGGTACCAGGGATCAAACCCACCATATGGTGCTTGCCAGGCAGGAGCTTGTGCCGCTGAGCTAAATCCCTGCCCTGTGTTCTTTTCCTTTAAATACAGCCTCTCAGATTCTTTCCAGACACTGTGCTTAGGAATGCCGGGACTTGCGTTTTTCAGCAGAGCATTGTCCTGCAGTCCACACCTGGATGTTACCCTAGGAAAGGTATTGAACTTTTCTCTGCCTCAGTTTTCACAATTATGCAATGGTAATAATGATCACGGTACTGACCTCAATGTTTAGGAGAATCAAATCAGCTGATCTGCATATAAAATTTTAAGAATGATTCCTTGTATTATGTTTTAACTCTGGTTAGGCTGTAAAATCCCCATCAACCCATCAGTTACTAATATGATGCTGTTCTGAGTTTCATGTTCTAAAGCCATGCTTAGCTGTCATAAGCATAGAATAAATAAGTAGATGCTTTCAGAGTTCTGAGAGAAATCGGTGGAGGCAGTAGGAGGACTTTTTGGAAAATATAAATGTCTGGGCCTTCGCTGAATACAGATGGCAGAGGAGCAGGAAGGAAAGTTATCCTTTGAATTCTGCCTTGACTCTTCACTCACTTCCTCACCTGTAAAGTCAAGATAATACCTGCCTGGATCATTACACGATATACAGAATTCATGTATTGAACCATCACGTTGTACCCCACAAACACGTACAATCATTACACGAGTTTAGATAGCTTTTAAAAAGACAATACCTGCCCCAGAGGGTTACTGCTACTAGGGTTTTCTTATGTGAAACAATGAGCACAAAATGCTTAGCACAGTGCCAGGAATGTTATAAACACTCAAGATGGGTAGCTAGTCATGCTGCTATAAAGAGAAACAGAAGTTTATGAAATAATGTGAAAGTTAGCCCATTCCATCTGAGAATCAGGCTAGCTTTAAAACAGTAATTTTTTACCCACATTGAACATTAACAATTTAAATGTTTTAAATGAGGCCTCAAGATTCACTTTGGATTTAGGGAGGGGGGCAGGACTGAGTTTTGGGTATACTGCTTAAAGTAACTTTTATAGTTATAGTGAAGCTCATTAATATCAAAGACACTGTGAACTGAATTATTGGAAAGTAAGCCAAATGGCTTTGGGGAGAGGTGTCTTGTACTTTCTTTGAGTTCTCCCATGCAGACAAAGCTCTGCTCCTCTAGGTCAAGCTGCCACTGCTGCTTAGCAAGAAACAAGAAGTAACATGAGCCGCATCCCTTCCCGGCTACTGCTTAAAATGCTTTAGATAAACGTCTAACTCCTAAAATAATTTTCTGAATCTCGGTGCTCTTTTGGCCTGTGGTATTTGCCCCCTAATCCTTTCGTCCAACCCCACCCCAGCTATATTAAAAGAGTATGAACTCAAGCTTCAATTTTCCTTCCATACTTAACAGCAGCCGTTGTGAATCTGATCATTTTTAAAGGTTTCTTCATGAGGATTGCACACACACTTAGGGGAACGTTGCTGCTTCGTACAATCCAGATGAAGTTGTACAGACTTAGTTACAACACACACACAGGCTGCAGGTGAAGCCATAGATGCCTTTTCTACAACCTACATTTGGAAATATAAACCTACACTCTTTCTGCTCTATGTATAGGACAGAAAATAAGAATCAAAAACTTCTAGAAGTTCTTCTGAAGTACCTTGGTTTGTCCTGTCCTCCGGTCTTTGCCCAGTGTTCCTGACGTGGACTTACTACCCTACACCTGCCTGTCCAGACCTAATGCCTTCTACATGAAGCTCTCTAATAGCTCCTATTAAGCTGTTCTCTCCACTCTTGGAATTTTGTGACACTGATCTGAAATGCAGCATGTAGTAGATGGCTTTTGTCACTAAGTAGTCCATCCTGTCTTCCCAGCTAGAACTCCAAAGTGGATGTTGAGGCAGGTCATTCTCTCTTGTCTGCCTGGTCATCACCCAACACAGCCCTCAGGAGAGAAGGCCATCAAGAGACTTCTCTCCTTAGTAGCTATTAATTGAATTGATTGTTTGCTTTGCTTTGTAAACAGAAAATGCAGCATTCCCAGGGAGTTAATTTAGCATCTGGTAATCTGCAAGTTATCAAATGCTGTATTTCTGAGGTTTCACCAAATAGTAGGAAGACGTCCTGCCTGACTCCTGACTAATTCTGGACTCTGTGTTGGGCATGGAGGGAACCCAGGGCCTCTGAGAGTTCTATTAATTGGATTTGGCAAGGAGAGTAAATTCCTTGTAAAAATACACAAGCAAACTATTAAAAATGACTGTCAAAAATAGCCTTCAAAGGAGAAAGTTAAAAGTAACGTGGAAAAGAAAGCCAAATGGCTTAATTTTAAGTTTAAGAGAATAATTCCATTAACATTTTCATCAGTATTTTTTGGTAACATTCACATGCTTAAAAAAGATGTCAGAACCAAGCACACCTGTAATCCTAGTACCCAGGAAGCTGAGGTGGGAGGGTCATGGCCTTTGCTTCTCTATCAAAGCAACTCTATTTGGGGTTTAAATGACCAGGGCATCTACTAACTCTCCACCCCCAACTCCCTTAATATCCTAAGCTTCAAGAAATGGTGACTGTACATTTCCCTGGAACACAGCTAGTTTCAAAGTTCCGTGCATTCCAAGTCACACATCTCTCTCTAACCATTCCCTCTGCCAGGGTAAGGGCCAAGAACTTTGCCTTCCAAACCGCACACCCAACCCCGACTCACTCAGCAACACACCAAACCCCCACCCCACTCTGCACCACGCCAGGTAGTCAACCTAGACTGTAAGACTTTGAATTCAGCCAGTGAATTTAAAAATCAGCTACTTCTGCTTTAGGGATAAAGAGAGCAACCAACCGTCCTGTGTCCTCCAAGCCTGTTGTCTCATGCTTGGCCCTTCTGCAGAAGTAAAATGCCTTGCTGAGATTCCCTGGTGGCTAAGTGCATATTATCTATACTGACAATCTGAGTCTGGGGGCTTATTCTAACAATAGTGAGTCTGAGGCCAGCCTGGGCTACATAGTAAGTCCCTGTCTCACAAAAACAAAACAAAATAATAATAAAGAAGCCAGAGAGGATGTTAGCTCAACTGCCTTAGCAACAGGATTTTAATTTTAAAAAATACTTTGTATATCTTTTAAAATAATGATGACTTTGTAAGTGGTTAAACAGTAGCTTCTGAACAGTGAATTCCCAGTCACAGAGCACTTGCCAAGCATTCACGAAGCCATGGGAGCTATCCCCAGTGCTGGCGGAAAATACCAATCTCCTGTGTCTTTATGTATATGGCCATTTTTGGAATAAAATCCAAAGTTTCACACACATTTCCAAAGGAGACAGCTGATCAATAGAGATATGGAAACATCACATTCTTCCAACCAGCTAGTGTTGAGTTTAGTGGAAAAGAGAATTGTAAATGCTTCCAAGTTCTCTTCTAAATAGATCTCATTTCAATGTATTTTGTCCTTACTTCAAAGTAACTAAAGCAAAACAAAAACCTCTCTATCTTTAACAGTTTCGAAGGTACAAAAAAAGAAAAAAAGAAAGGAAGAAAAGAAAAGAGCCACAGGTAGTAATTAAAGGCCAAACTTACATAACCATTTCTTGGGCCCATGGAAGTTGACAAGGATTTCCAGAATTGCTCTTGAGAGCTTTGAACATCTGCATCTGCAGTCCTCACAGGAATGAGGCTGCCAACTCATTAAAAATTGTTAGCTTTTTAGTCTGCCTGATTAAGAACGTAGTATCATCTCCCTCAGGTCCCACAAAAACCACCAAAAGGACTTAACTGGCTTTCCACACAGTGAAACTGTTCTCCAGGCAGCTAATTAGGAACTATGCCCTTCCCAGGCTCAGGAAGTTCTTAAGTGCTCCGTGGAGTGTGTGTCTGCTACACAAATTAGGGGAGGAAGAAGCCGCCTGAGCTTGGGTGAGTTCTCACAGCAAATTAAAATGGAAAGAACTCTTCTCCCCACGGGCACGATGGGAAGCAAGTCAGCTTCCAGGAAGCCTGGTTTCTTATTAGGGGGGTAGGGTAGGGGGATGACAGGGCGAGGAGAGAAACAGGCTTTCAGTATCATCTCAAAGATCCCTGTCCCTGTCGAAAGTGCTCTTCATTAAGCAGGGGACTGTGCTCTGGCCAAGCACAGTGGTTGCTCCCAGGATGACAGAATCTGAACAGGAAAATGAATATATCTAAAAACACTTAATTTTTTTAATTCTAAAAATAGCTGCACAATGATTTATATGCCCAATATCAAAAAAGGAAAATCATAGAATTCCTTTTATCCTCCACGTGCCCTAAAATATACTTTAATTTTATTCTTCCTTTTTGATACCCAAGCCTAAGCCTGACGTACAGAGCATCACATCACTATTAAGCGAGACAATAAGAAAAAGGGAGTTCTCTAAATAAATAAAATTTGTTTTGCTTCAGGTCATCTTTTTTCTCCAGTGTTTTCAAATCTTTCCTTTGAGGCTCAAACGTTAAATGCTGCATATAGTTTTCAAGTGATCATACTTCTTTTCCAATAGCATTAGAGATTTTTCTCTTCTCCTTCTCCTCCTCCTCCTTTTTTTTTCTTCTTTTGTGCTTGTTTTTGTTTCTGCATGCAGTGCTGAGGATCAAATTCCAATTTCAAGTGCTGTACCATTATCTATACCCCCAGACCCAGCATAGATAGTTTATCCTCTAAGTAGGCAAACCTCCAGTTAGGCCAATTAGGAGTATTGGTTTAACATAATTCAGGCTGTCTTGTGAAAAATGACATCTCAAAACCATTAGGAGAACTTTGGTTATTATTCATTCAGCTCTTGCTTCCTTATTATATGTAATATTCATGCATATTTATAGAGAAGTGACAGAAATGGTTTGTAAGGCTCAAATCCAACATGACCCTCTCAGCACCCAACCTATTTACCAGCAGAGGCATTGTTCTCAGTGGGGACTCACCTCAGTTCTTCGGAGGCTGTCACCAGCAAACACAGGATGTTATAAAAGAGATAAGACAGGACAAGGAATTTTGCAGGTCCTTGGACATCTGTAGACACCAAAAAACCTACATTGGACACCTCAAAGACTCTGTCTACAGAGGTGCAAGACAAGCAGAGAACTTTGACAACACATGTTCATTACATTCCCACCTACTGTCCCTTGCCCTCTTTCAACCCCTGTGAAAAGAACAACTTGCTTCTCTTTATTACCTACAGACGCCCTTTTTGCCCTCTGTCTGCCTGTACCAGGCACAGTATATTACATGCCATGTTGCATTTATACAAGCCTAGTGGTCTCGGTTGGTCTCTACCTCTCACTATTCCTTACCCACATGGAGAATATTAAAATCACACCATTAAAATGTTTTATTGCTTGTATAAAGATTTATAGCTTTTGAAGTATGATCTTATGTATTTGTATCATATATACGGAATAGTATGAGTATAAAGGAAGTGGTCTCACCAGGAGGGGCAGCTATTGAGTGCAGGGCAGTTACAGGGATCTTAACTGGACTCAGCCCAAGCTCTCTTACCAGGTGCAGCATGGGAGGATTTTCCATCCTCACCTCCACCATCTCATGAGGACTCTAAGGCCCTGCCACCATAGAGACTGACATGGGAGGAAGTGGAAGAAACCTGCCCAGGTCTAAGGGTGCACTCTGGGATCATTTCTGCAAGGTGGTCACCAGACATCTATCAGCTGCCATCATAGGAAGTCTCCCTGGGGATGCCAGAGAGGGTGGAGCATTGACCAGAGCTCCAGCCCCCCGCAGTGAATACTGCTCATTGCTGGGGTGCTGGGCACCAGGGAGATAACTCACCTCGAGTTCTTGACTTTCACATAATGCCTTTTCAGTAACCTTGAGTGGAATCTTCCTCACTGCTGTGTGAAATGCTCATACAGAGTCCTTTAGAAGACTGAGCCTGTGGGCTGGGCGCCTTGATAAAATGAGTGTCAGGTTGGCAACTGTGTAGTGAGGAGCACTGATCTTGCTCTCGGTTACTCTCTCCCCACATGTGAAAGGCACCATTTTTAATATCCCAACCCTAACTACATTTTCCTCAAACTCTCCTTTCTGCTAATGTTTCCAAGATTGCAACAGTCCCACTATTGTTGGAGGCACTGAAGCTGAATACATGTGCAGGGCTGTGGTGTGGCCGGGCATGGTTGAACTGAGAATGAGACACCTCAGGGGGCAAGACAGGCCACAGCGGAGGCCAGCTGGAGACTTTCTGAATGGTTTTCCTTAATTAGCATCATCTGTTGCTCTGCGGGGTCCTTGAACCCCGCCCAAGATCCTGCTCAGGTTTCTTGCATTTTCCACTCAACTCCTTGCTTGTTCTGATTAAATATGGCTGCCCAGGGTCAGTCAGCTGGTCAGCTAGCAGGGTTACGAGCTATGTGGAGGCTTTCAGTCCTCCTGCAGCCCTAAAGATCAGGCTGCTTGTCTCACTGCTTTGAGCCTTTGCTGTGCATCCGTTTGGGAGATTGAGGATCTAAGTATAGACCCCAACACACTATCACAAATACTAATGTCCCAATGTTTTGAAACAACACTAGAAATGCAAGCAAGAGGTTGTATCACTATTTTATTTTTGTATGTGTGTGCTGGAGAATTGAATTCGACCTTGGGCTTACCATGCAAGCACTTGAGCCACTGAGCTAAATTCCTGGCCCTCAAGGGGTTAAAATAGAGCTTTGAAAATTAAGGTTTTTTTAAGAAGTAAAAATCAACGTTCTCCAAGCGTAAACTGCCACCCCCAGGCAGGAGAACTCAACCCCTCCAGCCTTGTGTGGCAATGCTTGACTGAATCTATAAATGGATGTTTCCCGGCTCTTGTTGGTTCCTTTCTATAAATTAAGGTCCTTCTATATTCAGGGTGTGTGTGTGGTGGGGTCCCTCTGCTCCGATATGGCAAATTGGCAAATGAACTCATTTGCCCACTTCCAGGGGGCTTGTAGTTTGGGTTACGAGGAGATAAACCTCAAAACCTAGAGAGCTGGGTTCCGAGTCAGCGATGACTGATCTGCAGCTGGAAACAGAGAGACTTCTTTTCTTCCTACGTTTGCCCCATACACAGCTAGTGTTCCAAGGTAGTCTCTCCCCAGAAGGCCCATGCTCATTTCACACCCTTCCTGCCTTCACTGATTTGGATGCCGGCTGCCCCAGCCCCTCCTAGAGGTCTCCTTTCACACCTGGGAAACTACCTATCATTCAGCTCCCAGGTCTCAGCTCCAGACCCTTCAGTGAACCCCAGTACGACCTTGACACTAGATCGTAGTTCAGATTTCCATATTATACGGTTTCATAGGAGCAGGTATCACTACTTCAGTGTATTTATTGCAGTTGTGATGTTTTATTTGAATTGAATAATATCTGGGTCTGCTTCTCCCCTAGACACAAAGCCATTAGGGAGGTGTCTTAATTTCTTTCCTCCCCTTGGAGACACAACATCCGATGTTATTGTTTGCTTGGTTTTTTGTTCTTCTTGAGACAGGGTCTTGCTATGCAGTTCAGGCCGGGCTTGAGCTCATTTTGTACCCCAGGCTGGTCTCGAATTTGCAACGATCCTCCTGCCTCAGCCTCTGCCTCGCAGTTGGTACAGGTTTCCGTCCACACTCAACAAGACCCCAGGCAGGACAGCCGGCACAGCTGCTGGCCACAAGGTGCCAAGGAGCAGAGCGAGGGGAGGAGCCCTGAAGAGAAACCCTTTCCGGCCACATCCCCGAGACACGCCTCTCCCTGCCTAATCCGACTCTGAGCAGCCCAATCAGCACTACGCCTCGAATCACATCGCCTCCCAGAAGCCCCGCCTACGAGCGAGCCTCTTAGAACCTCTTAGAGCTAGAGTGCTCCATGAGGCTGACTCGCAGGGCCCGCTTTGGCCACTGGGACATAGGTTCGCCACCCCTGCTGCAGGGAGACAGCTAGCTACTAACTATAAACCCTAATAGGAAGGGACTTCTCACTCTCACCAGGAAATTCTCTGCCCTGCCTGAGGAACCTTGTGGAATAATCTTTTTTTTCCTCCCTACAATGAAGTCACTAGGCTTCGATCCACTGTATTTGTGGCTGCAAAGTAACTACATAAATTGGGTAAAATTAACCTGGACTGCCTAAGGATTTAATATGGGTTAACAGAATAATTTAATCTGGAGAATAATAATCAAATTTGGGGAGGTAAAAAAAAGGCTCAGAGGTCGGGGACAGATATAGCTCGGCGGCACAGCGCCTGCCTGGCAAGTGCAAGGTTGTGAGTTTGATTCTCGGTTTCAAAAAAGAAAAAAGAGAAAAAAGGCTCAAAGCTGAAATGCCACAGCCTAAGTACATGCAGATGTACATGGTTGTCCACCTTAGGACCAAGGATCTAACTCAGTTGTGTAAGTGCCTGTCTGGCAAGCACAAGGTCCTGAGTTCAATTCCTAATACAAAAAAAAAAAAAAAATTAAAAACGTTATTGTAGTAGATCTAAATAGCATGTACTACAATTCATCAGTAAAGAAGTATTATTCTTTGAAAACAAACTTTACTTGTTCCCAATTCCCCAATTCCATTTAGTAGAAGAAACATCTTTTCACTTAAAATATAATTGTCTTTTGGTTCAAATCTTAATTTCTTTTTGGCAATCACTCTAACATTGTAGGATTTACACTCTTTCCCAGCCAAGCTGTCTGGGCACAGATGCGGCACTTGCTGTAATTAGAAGGAACAAAACATTAAATTGATCAATATATGGAGTGAGGCAAACAACTCTCTGCAAAGCACTCAGAGTTGAAAGATGCAATTCTGGGTCTTATTTGGCAATGGCTCCTTATTCGGGCACGTAGTTCTGATCTCTGTGCCGTTTCCTATTTCGTAACTTAGAGAATAAGGTGTGGTACCAACCAATAACACCGGCAGTGACTCCACATTAGCAAGAGTTTAGTGGTTTACAAAGAGGAAGGAGGAGGAAAACAAAAGCCATCCTTCTTCCTAATACTGGAAACAAAACTTCCTCTCATTTAGTTCCTCCATTTGAGCACATATTAAATCATACCACCAACCTGCTATGTATTTAATGGGTACTCTTAGGGAGATGTAAAAGGATTATACAACAGCCCCACCACTGAAAAAAGAAGAACAGTCTTGTTGACAACAAAGAAAAAATAAAGATGGTGAAACGAAGTGGGGACTTTATCCTTTTTTCTCCTTGATATACTGGTGAGCCTTTGTCTGATCAAGTGATTCCATTGGACTTTGGGCCGATACATGGAGATGAATGTGTGGTTTTCCGTGCAGCAAACCAGCAGCTTGACTTTTCATCAGCTCAGTATGGTACTATAGTTTCTGTTTTATTGGGTAAAAATTTTTCTAGTCTTATATGGTAAGAGTTTCCTTAAGGTGAATCACAAGAAGAAGAAATTTTAGTACCAGAATTTGCACGTCAAATTTATAGACTATCTGCTTCTGTTCAGGTCAGCAACCTAACCAACATACCTAAGTAAAAGAAATTTTTAAAATACTGATCCTAGGTGCTGGTGGGTGGGGAGTGAGAGCTTAGTAGTTAGATCATGTGCTTACCATACATGAGGCCCTGGTTCAATCCCCAGTGTATACACACACACACACACACACACACAGACACACATACACACACAGAATTTGACATATATATATATATATATATATATATATATATATATATATATAATTTTCTATTAGAAACATAGTTTTTTTTTTTTTTTTTTTTTGAGACACAGTCTTGGTATACATTTCAGGCTGGCCTTGAACTTGCAGTGATCCTCTGCCTTAGCCTCCTAAGTATCAGCATTACAGGAGTGCACCACCATGTATGGCTAGAAACATAAGTGGTTTTTGCTTTATGCTAATACAGCAGTTCTGAAATACGAAAAGCTCTGAAAAAAAATTTTTTGTGGTAAAAACTGACAACATATACTTTTGCCAATAAAACCTATGAAGCTCTTAAGATATTTATAACTTTTATATATTAGATTTTTGTGAATGTTTTTAATGTTTCACTGCAAAACTGTTAATTATGGAATGTTGGCCTAGCACTTCCTGGGAATGTAATATAGAATAGACACATATATTAATTTTTTTCCAGCTCTGGGGATCGAACCCAGGGCCTCCTATGTGTTAAGCAAGTGCTTAACCGCTGAGCTACCTGTTCTGTTCAGTCTGAAAAATTCTGAATGCTGAAACGTATTCTGCTAGGATTTGGGATCTGGGGCTATAGGATGTTATGCACCACATACACATCCTTAACATTCTCGTTTCATTAGGATAAATTTATACCGTGTTTACAGACTAAGTCAGAGTTTCTGGGTTTGAGTCCTAATTCTGTTGCATCTCAGCTGTACACACACCTGAAGCTATTCTCATCAGTTACATGGGCATATCTATTGGGAACTGGATTCTGAAGATTCAGAAAGGAAACTTATGCAAAAACACGCAGTGCAGCGTTTTGCAATTAGTACACTTTTAACACCTTGCCATTATAATTCTCCTGCACACAGGATTGTTTTGGTTTTGAGGACAAATACTACCATTTACAAACTTTTCTGTGGTATTGATACACATTTTTCTACATAAAAATCAGAATTATGCTACAAAGTTTTTAATAAAACTGCACTGGAATTTCGATTGGGATTAGTTTAGAGGAAACCAACATATTTCAATGTTGAGCCCTCTCATTTATTCAAGGACATGAAATAAATGTCCATCCCGCCCCCCCCCCCCCAAGGGGTTTGTTTCCTAAGCTTTAAAGTTCCTGCTGATGGTTATGGCTGATGAACTGGTTCTGAAACATGCATTCCTTCTTAATTTTTTAGCAACTACCAAACTAAATATGTGAATATCTTTACCTGTACTAGGGAGCCCCTCCCCACACTGACTTATCTGTTGAACTCTGAAACCCCAGTGTGAGCAGATTCGGAAGTTCAGAAATGCATAATTGGGTCTTTTGGGGTTTTTCTATCAGCATTCCTACCTTCGCAAGAGGAGACATCAAAAAGACTGTCTTTCTCCACGCTCACGAAGAGGTCATGTGCACAGAGTTAGGACTGAAACCCAAGGGGACAGGCCTCATCCATAACTAAGATGTACCCCCTATCTTCCAGAAAGGCAAGCAAATACACCTCTGCTGTCCAGGTCACTAGGTCTTTAGTATTGTGTAACAGCAGACCGAACAGACTATGACAGCAAAACATTTGCTAGCATGTCCTCATGCTCTGGGTTACCAGGTTTCACAAGAGAATTACAGCAACCAAAACACAAAGAATTTGAATCAGCTAATGTGGCAAAAGAACCACTTTGTGATGAGCTTTGCACAAGATCAGTTCAGGAAAAATAAAAGGTTTCGAGAGTCACCATTTCTTCATTCAAAATGAAACTTTGAACTCTGCGGGTAAATTGCACATAGCTTCACTATTTTATTGCACAGAAGAACAACAATAAAACTATTGCTGGGGCTATGGGCATAGTGGTAGAGCTTTTATGAGGCTCAGGTTTCCATCTTCAACATCCAAAAAAAGTTACTGATATTTAGCAACTACAGCATAACACTGGGGCATATTTTGTAGTAACCTTTCTAGCCATTCTTTATAGCTGTGGAAAACTTCATTTTGCTGTATGCAGTCACATGCCAAATTTTCTTGAATCCTCAAAATAAATACAAAGGAAGTGTCCGTCTCTTTTTCTGAGTGGAGCAAACTGAGAATGACAAGTACATGCCTTCCAATAAGGAAGTACAGAATCAAAGCTAGATTTGATGTAATCGAATGAAATCTTTTCTGAGAACCTACACAAACACCATGGCTTCCAACCTAAGCTTTAAGGTGGTGGGATCATCTCTTAGCAACTGATGGAACCTCCTGACTGATTCACTCCATGCTACGCTTAGCTCAGGTCACTTCCAAAGCCTCGGAGATTCAGCCCAGCCCTGGGTTGGGAAACTGCTGAATGATGTGCCACTGGCCCTTCTGAGGGTCAAACCTCTCACCATCCGTCCCCACAGAACTGGAGACCCTAACCTGGGCCACCAAAGGGACTTCTCCTCCTCCTACCCAATTAATCTGCCTTATGTACAGTCAAAAGGAAGGTTTGAGACTTGAGGACAGGTCTAATGGAGAGGCCAGGTAGACAACAGGAGACCCACGGGCCTAGATTTTACCACTGTCCTATTTTATCCTGAACCAAACCTTTCACTAGTAGTTCCACAGCCAGAGATTGTGAAACAATGTCCTCAGTTTGATGTAAGACTCACTCTCGATGAAATAAAAAGAAGCAGACACCGTTGAAACAGGAGAACTTTATAAGGCAGTAAGGATGAAACTAAGGACACATTTAATTTAAAACAGGTAGACTATAAATCAAGTTATTTTTTGAAATGACAAATGACATTTATTTCTGACTTTGTATTGACTGTATAGAGAAGACAAATTAGGAGGTGCACCGTAGTGATTGTTTATGTACTAAGAATATTAATTTCTACATTCTTTTTCCAAAAATTGTTTAAATCTATATGTCTTATAAACTACACAGGGAAGTGCACAGCATTAACAACTTAAAGTTTATCTTTGAATTTAAATCTCCAGGCACTTTTTTCTTATTCAAATTTTATGCACTTTTGTCTAACTTTATTATGACTCATAGGTATTTACAAGTAAGAAATTGATCCTGTCATTTGGAGAGAAAAAGAATAGGTGCTTTCAACACTTCAGAAATATTAAAGTTATTTTAAATAGTTTCAACAGAAATATAAAGGAACCTCTAGGAGAGTGGAAAACAATTACTAAATCAGAAGGTATCTCGGTATTTCCTTAGTAATTGCTCAGGTAAGACCTTGAGGGATCCACTAAATCCTCAAAGGAAAAGAGTAGAATTTTCTTTTATTCAGGGCAGATGCAAAGCACTGTGGCACATGATGAAGGGGATGCAGGACTACATGATGGGAACTACTGCATTTTAGTTTTGACTCTGAGGTTTTAACCAAATCATTTTACCCTTCCAAGTTTTAATCTCCTCATTTGTAAATATGAAGATAATTCTTATATCATAGAGTATCTGAGATAATCAACAATCAAAAGAACAAAAAGCATTATGTGGAGAAAGAAAAAAATCATGTAAGGCTCATAATATGCGAGGTATTATGGTTACAAGTGAGAGTCTTAAGAGTTCCTTTTAGGTTCATGATTCTATCAAATTAAAATTCTAAATCAAGTCATTATAAATGCTTTTAACTTAAATAATCTATATTTCACTTCAAAAGAGACTCCCTTAATATCATTATAAAAGTCTTACTATTAGTAAATCTCAAAAGCAAGAGTAAATCAACAAAAGAAAATAAAAATGCTTTCTGTAACTATTTCTTTCAAGTGAATGCCATCTGTTTGGTAATTCATACCAAAAATTATCTGTGTATTTTATATTTTTACAAAATACTTTCCAAACTGTCCACTACTTAGCTGTAATAAATAGGGATAGTGTTTAAAATGTAACAGGGACAAGTCTGGTGCATTGCTATAATTGTCTACTGTTTAAACACTAGAGGTTAAATAATTTCACACAGTTGTTTAAAAAGCATTTCACAGATAAAACTTCCTTAAGCAGAATTTTAACCCAAAACATTACTCATTAAATTTTGGAAGGGGAAGATTAAATACATCAAATTATGCTGACAGAACATTTTGTCTTTTCTGAAAATAAAATTCAATAAACCAAGAAAATTATTAATATTTAGATTAAAACCCTAAGATGTTAAAATTAGAAAAATATCTAAGTATCATATATTTTCTTTTTTTAGTAAATGTATTTTTACATTATTTTAGTACATGTATTTGTACATCAATCTTCTAAGAATAATCTTGTTAAAATATAAATATCACAAGAGTTTAATAAATGTTGCAAGAAAGCACTTTTCTGTTAAACACACACACATACATTTAACACATGTATATTTAAGAAGGATCCATATTTTCTGACTATAGATGAAAAAACCCTGATATGGTCATAATCTTTAATTTGACCTTTTGTAAAAATAACCTGAAAGTAACACATATATTTTTAATCATTTTGGTATATAGCTATATCAGAGTTTATTTTCAGTGTACCACTGTGTCTAGTTTTAGTAGCTTTTCCCAGTTTCTTTTTAAGAAATTTAGCTATAAGAAAAATAATTTAAAACTACTTTGATACTTGATACTCTAAAGTCTATCAGGATACATGGCATATATATGTATATATATATCTTTATAAAAATAAATATCTAAGTTATTGATATTTGTTTCTTAGGCACTAGGCAGATAAAGTATTCTAGAATATGATTTGAACTTTATAAAACACAGAGCAGTCACCGATTCCAGTGTGTGTAAAGCAGATAACTGAACAGTCATTTTATATATTTATATACACTACATGTATCAAATACAATGCTTCTGAAACATGCTTCCTGCTCCCCTCAATCTTGCTGTAGAATTTCACCTAATTATATTTAATCATCATTTACTTGGGAGCTTTGCTATTCTGACCAAAGCCTTTTGCATTAAAGCAAAGATTACTAGTTTTTTATTTTTTTTAACCTTTAGGAGGTAATTCCCCTTCACATACCTTTTATAACAAAATACATCAAGAAAAGCAACTCTTCTTCAGATGGACAACGAATAATTATGTAGGTGACAAAGAGTTCATAAAATTTTCAAGGTCTGCTAAAGAATTCTGAAGTTCATCCTTTATCTCGTGGCTTCTCAGAAATTTCTTAAGAGTGTCCAAGGCAATCACCGCTTCATTCTTTGATGGTAAAGGTGGTGGGGTTTCCAGAGCTCCGCCGTCCTCCTCCTCATCGGAACTGTAAAATCCAGGCTCGTCTGCTTTGCTTTCTTCGGTGCCTTCAGAGCTGTCGTCTGCAGCTGCCTCGCAGGTTTCCAGGTCCTCATCCAGGGCCGCGTACTCCTCTATAGACAAACCTTCCGGAAATTCCACTCCTGCCCCTACGGCCTGCGCAACCGGATCCAGACCACCAGCAGTCTGTCCATCCGCTGGGCCACGCTCTTCCTTCTGAGATCTGAATCCTGCTTCTTCATAACTTCTAACAATAGTCTCTGTGGTCACAGTCCTCCAGCAGAGATGCAATGTGTCCACCGCATCTAGCAGTGAAAAGGTGAATTCTTTGCTACTTTCAACGGAGTTTAAAAATTTCTTGATGAGACAGTGTCGATACTTAATTTTAAGACTTTTGATAACTCCTTGCTTCATAGCTATGTATTTGGCAGATAAACACGATGGAAAGAACGCTAACTCAATGGATTTTAGGCTCTTGACCTCTGGATGTGCAGGAAAAGAATCAACAAAAATCACCACTCTTCGTTGCTGGGCTTGAAATATTTCATCAAGCTTCTGCATCCATTGCTCAAAGATATCTGAGGTCATCCACGCCATTCTGTTAGCTTCGTAATACACAGGCAGTGATTTTACACCTCTGAAGCAATGCGGGTTCCTGTTTTTGCCGATGACAAGCAAGGGAAGTTTCTCTGAGCCATCCATGTTTGCACCAACAACCAGAGTTATCCTGTCCTTGCATAACTTTCCGACTGAACATGTTTCTCCTTTAAATGCAAATGTGTTGGTAGGTAACATTCTATAAAGCAGCGCCGTCTCTTTGATGTTAAAAACATTTTTAGGGTGGTAATCATTTAAATAATAAGGAAGCACATTTTGAGACCACACAGTTGAAGGATCTACAGGAATCCCTGAAGCTTCTGCAGGTTGAGCTCTGAATACTAAGCCGTACCTAGATTTAAAACGATCCAGCCAACCGTTACTGCACTTAAAATCATTATGGCCCAGCTTCTGGGCAAAATCATTAGCTTTGAGACGCAGCATTGGGCCATTAACCGGTACATTTAGACACTGAGCGATCCGATACCACCGCATTAATGCCTCTTCCAGGTCGGTATAAAAAGCAGTTCTCAGTCTTTTCCTTTTTGGATCAAATCTCAGAGATTCGAAGGCTTCTAGGACTTTGTCTTTATTTTTCATAATAGAAGACAGTGAATTTTTCTTTATTCCATATTCAGCCGCAATTTCTGCTTTCTTCTTGCCGCTCTCCACGGCATTGATGATGTCAATCTTCTCCTCAATGGACAGGCTCTTCTTTTTCTTCACTGTGGCCGGCAGAGAGGAGGCGGCCCCAGCAGCCTCTGCCACCTCGGCCTGCACAGCTGCAGCGCTTTCTTCGCTTCCTGCCATGCCTCTGTTTCTTTAAACCCGTGTTTCGGTAAAATATAGATTATTGCTTTCTATCGCACTTCATAGATTACAAGTTGGAAATGTCTTACTCCTCCGGAAACTGATGACTAAATATATTTTTCTCAAAAGGATCTGAAGGAGAAGAATGTTATATGCAACTAGAATGTTTTAGAAGAGAAACTTCCTTCTTCGGACTTTGCACAGTTCAGTTTACAGTGTATTCGGTTCCAGAAGTCAAGCTAAAATAGAAATCTCATTGTGTCAAACCTGTCCAGTCTTGCCCATGTATTTTTGGAACTGCAAGCCTTTAAGATGACCCATTTTATCTATGCATGCATTCAACTACCTCCTATTAATTCTCCGCAGAAGGCCTCACAGATAAGGAGAAAATACATTCAAAAATTTCATGTGAAATGTTATCCATTCATTTTCAAGCCTCTTCAAGGGTAAAGAAGGAAATGGTAGAATCCTTCTAGAAGTTGTCTTCTTTCTTAAAAATGTTTTAGAAAATGCAGTTTTAGTAATACGTTAATTAAAAGTTTAAAAATATGGATATATCAATTATTATATTCTTAATAACAATGAAAATAATGGGATAATGTTTCTGAAAATGCAATAACTAAAATTTCTAAGAGAAATGCTTACCACCTGAAGGGCTCTCTGTAAAAGTTCTCTAGCTCTGCTCTGCACCCGAATCCCCACTTGTCTGCAAATGTGTTCTAATATATACTCGAAACAAATCAGACAAATTCAATCTGTTTTTAAAATGTGGGCTCGCCAAAACTAAAGAACTAAAAATGATGTTGGATAGATCCTTGATGGCTATTTTTACACGAGGTCACATACTGCACTCTCTGACTTCTCTAAAAGAAAAACACACAGTCAGACAGTGGTCACAAGGCTCGACTTTTAATAGCACATAGGAGACACTGGCTCTTTATAGGAGTCTGGTAGAAAATGCTTCACTAAGAAAAAATTCAGGACATTAATAATTCAGTTTTAAAAATCTAAATGACCTTCCACCTCAAAGCTTAAAAGTTCAGTAACTTATTTATCAATTGAATACCTGAGTAAAATGTACATGGGCCACAAATACTTGAGAAAATGAATAGGAATAAACAAATAAATAAGAGGATATAATGTAGACAGGGGTTCTAGACTCAGAGTAGGAAGTAGGGTGACTCTGGTTCTTACCCTCGAAGGACTTCTACTTCTCAAGTATTAAAAAAAGGACTTATCATAGTATAAATAAGGTTATAGGACTTTGGTCCTATACAGATCTGAACAGAGAAATAATGTCATTTAGTATTTATGGGATCCTGAGACATTTACTTAACCACTGAAGTTCCAGGTCCCTTACCTGTAAAATGGGGGTAACCATAGGACCTACCTCATAAGGGTTCTTGCATATTCAATGAGATTTAGTAAAAGACTGCAAAGCACTTAGCATGTATAGACAGTGCTTGACAAATGTATAATGATCTCACCAGCATTATCTTTTCCCTTAAATCCTTCAGCTGTATGACTCTACAATTCAGGGATGTTAGGAAATTCCCCTTGCAAATGGAAGCAAGAATCTCTCTCCAAACACACAGTGAAAGCACGGAGTTCTCTTCCATCACTCAACAGAACCATGAGAACAGTCACAGGGCTCCAAATGCTCTCAGTCTTTCAGCTCTGGCCTGACAGGGTCCAAGATAAGATCATTAGAGGACGGCAAGAGAGGGTGGGCACTCCGGGGTTTTTTGCTGATGACTTGAACATCTTTTTTGCACAAAATTTTTTGACAAAATGTTTTATCAAAATACTTCAGTCTCTGTTGTCCAACTCAAAGGAGTTTTTATCAGAGGAATAAAGGAGGAATACTCATACAAAAAAGGTCATATAATAATCCTGGGTTTTGGTTTCCAAATTGCTTTACTATCTGTATTTCAAATAACTGATCAGAAAATTAAAGCTGGATTTCAGTGATCAAACTATTATGTGGTTGGGTGCAGTCCAGAATCCAGGCTTTTAAAACACCAACTCCACATTCTTTTCACTATATTATAGCACCCTTAAATCACACTGGTGGACTTTCTCTGATCACAGTGATACATTTTATGCCCCTCACACCAAGTTAGTATTTCCAACATCTACCTAGACAAAAAACAAAACAAATAAACAACAAAACAGCCATGTCAGGCCTCCTGGAAGTATAGGATTAGGAGTTCTAGCCTTTCTAGGTAAATGAGATATGAGCAGGCAGCTGCGGGAAAAACTCTTCTTCATGTATCTATAAAACTTGAATTTCCTCTTACTGCATCTGGGTTAAAATAATGTCATACAGGTGGAGCATTCCTAACCCAAAAATCTGAAATTCAATGGATTTATAGATTATGGATGTTCATTTGTTAAGTCTATGCAAGTAATCCAAATTTGAATAAACCTCAAACATGAAATATTTCTGGCCCCAAGCATGTCAAATAAGGACTACTAAATTTCTATGTATAATCAGAGATTATAGGTTATCTTGATCAAATTGAAAGGAGTGATAGAAAGATCTTAGCCCCCATTAACAGTATTTTTTCCTTCCAAAACAGCAAAGTTATAATTTTTCATGAAAATTTTTTCACAATATATTCATAAAATAATCAAAATATATAATTCCAAACAAGGCAAAGGGACTTTTTTCCTATAGAAAAGCATAAAGTATCAACACTGGCTAACCAATGAAATGGATGTTCTCAAGCCTCCTACAATACAATATCTGGTATGCTATTTTGCAGGGAAAAATGGCAGTAACTCTTATTTCTATGAAGTATTCATCCTCTCAACTAAGCTCTTTAATCACTTTGCCCTTTGAACGTTTTATGGCAGAGAAACACTATTCTGCGTGTTAGGGAATATTTTCCCAATGTCAACAGTAAAGTTACTGTTGCTTCACTACATAAGACTTAACCACTGAACTCCAAATGAAGAAAATGCTCAATCCTAACAGCAATAAGAAAGGAATACCATGTCAGTCGTGATGGTATGTACTCGTAATACCAACGCTTGGGAGGTTGAGGCAAGAGGATTGCAACTTTGAGGCCAGTCTGAGCAACACAGAGAGACCCTGTCTCATGAAATAAAATGAGATAACCTTTTGTTTTTGCATATCAGAATGGCAGCATCTAGTGTTTGCCAACGTACAGTACATAGGTGCTTAGGAGGCACACAATTGGTACCAAGCTTATGGAGGGCAAATTAGTAACTGAAATCTTAAAAATATACATAACCTTATCCAGATAGACTCTGTCTAGGATTTTTATTCTGAAAGAATAATTTTAGATGTAAAAATAACTTACTAGAAATGTGTTAATTTGTTATTGATAGGTAATAGATTACTCTGTGCTAGTGGCTCAGAACAACTGCCATGGATGCTCTCGCACTTCTGGGGGTGTGAAGTCCGGAGGGTTCCCCTGGCTCCACTGGTTAGGGTTTCAGAAAGCAGAAATCCTGATGTCAGGGGAGGACTGTTAACTGCATACTCTGGGAAACAATTTGTTTCCAAGCTCATTCAGGCCACTTGGAGAATTCATTCTTTGCTGTTGTAGCAATGAGGTCCTTGGCATTTTTGTTGGGTGTTGGCAGAGACCACTCTCAGTTCCCAGAGCATCCCATCAAGTCCCTGTCTATAGCCCTCTTCATCTTACCACAGAGAATTTCTCCCGTGGAATCTCCTAGACATTCTGAATCTGGCTTCCTGCATTGCCACTGGTGTGAGAAAATCCTCTGCATTTAATGAGCCCTTGTGTTGTGTTGGGGTTGTTCATATTACCCCCCTTTGATGAACACAAAGCCAAATGATTAACACTGATTTCATCTGCAGACTTTCCGGGTATGTAGCATAACATAACCAGAGTGTTATCTTATTATGTTCACAGGTCGGGGAATAAAAGGTGAGGGCCACTGGAGGTCATCTTAGAATTCTGCATACCACACGAGAATAGTCCTCATACTGTTGTCATATAATCACAGGCAAAATAGACAATGACCTGAATGTACAACAAAAGGTTCAGTCAAAGAGCATCTACCTATGTGCTAAAATTCTGTTAAGCCACGGAAGGACAGCATTCAATGGCAGGAGGAAAATGATACACTAAGTGAAAATGCAAAATACAAAGCATATGCCAACAAATTCTGAATACATGAGGGTAGAGACTCACATTATTGCTATAGTGTTCAGTCCAAGCCAACAGATTCTCAATAACAAGTAAATGATGATAAGTACTGTGTGTATATGAGTGTGTGTGTGGATGAAACAAACAACAGAAAAGACATCGTTATGCTTTATATCTAGATGTTCCCCCAGGGCCTCAGGCAGAGCTTCTGGAAAGTGATTGGCATTGAGGGTTTCTACCTAACTTGCTGATAGCAGATGAGGTCTCCAAAGAGGAAGGTTCCTGGGGGCATGTCCTAGAAGGGCTCAGGACCCTTCCCCTTCCGCCTTCTCCCAGGACTCTCTCGGCTTGCCACCCAGGACTTTCCACTGTGTGCCTCCTGCCCTGGAGCCAGCCTCCTGCAGATGGAAACCTCTCTTCGTCTATGTTGTGGGTGTCAGGCACTGTGTTCCAGACAGAGATAAGGAAAGTGACTACCACAGATACTGACCAAAATGTTGAATATTCCCTCAAGGTAGGTAAACGATAAACTCAGTTTTTGTTGTTAGCATTCAATCTTTGTCTTTCAAAAATAGCAATTATGTCCACACAATCCTTCCTACACTATTCACATAAGCAGCCTCTGGAACTTCCAGGGGATCATCAGACCATATGTTTCTATAACTCAAGGACAGTGTCCTAGTGCCATGAAAAAATAGAGTCCAAGTTAAGTCTCCCAAAAAATATCCCAGGAGACAGATGTGCAGACAGAAATACAAGGCAAACTTAACATGGGGCCAAAATGAAGGGCCATGGGATCAAAATAGGGATGAAAAGTGAATTCTCACAAGCAGGATAAAGAATGGGTTTGTAACTGAAGCAGGACTTGAGCTCAACTATGAGTGATGGCTAAGTACATGGCAGGTAAGGAGAGGCAGGCAAACACTTCTGCTGATAAGAATATAGAGTAAAACGGGCAGATGCAAGCTTATGAAGTACTGGCAGTTCTATGTAATGACATCTGCCTATCCATAGTGATACCTGTATCTGTTGCCTAATGAGCACTTTTCCTCCAGATATGTAAAAGAGAACACTCACTAGGGGACTGCAGACTAACAGCACCGGAAAGCAAAGCTAGAACCAGACCTTGGTAAGCCTTGGGTGTCAGAAGAAGGAGTTGGAATTCATTCAGTATGCCCTCAATGAATGGCACACAGAATGGGAGGATGAAAGAATCACACAAGAAACTCTCCCAGGTTATAATAAACGCGTAAGAGCACTCTGTCGCTTTTGGAAAGAAGCCATGCTTGGAGTCTTAACATTGGTAAGTTTGTCAGGGACATGCTACAAAACTGTTCTATTTTTTAAATCTGAGAAGGGGTTGAGGACATAACTCAGAGGTTTAAGTGCCTGCCTGGCAAGCACAAGGTCCTGAGTTCAGTTCCCAGTACCAAAAAAAAAAGTATGCAGTTCAAATCTGAGAAGTGCTAGTAACTCACAATGAATGCCTTTACTTTGCACCCCACTTACTTGGGGGCTTCTTAAAATGTTCCATCATTATTCAGCATCTTCTAATACAGTTTGTTTCCAAAGGAATAATCCTGTGGTCAGTTATGCAGACAGCTACTATGAAGAACTAGGGAATTTTGAGATATCACCAGCATTCCCATAGCAAATACCTAAAGGTGGCAACTTTCTTTCTTTTCTTTTTTTTTTAAAACTACAGTATCTTGGGGGCTGGGGATTTAGCTCAGCGGCATAAGCGCCTGCCTTGCAAGCAGGCAGTCGTGAGTTCGATCCCCGGTACTGATAAAAAGTAAAAAGACAAAAAAAAAAAAAAAAAGAATTTAAACTACAGTATCTCATCTGTAGTTTAGGCTAGCCTTGAACTCACTATGTAGCAGAGGGCGGCTTCAAATTTGTGGTGATCCTCCGGCCTCAGCCTCCTGAGTGCTGGGATTACAGACATGCAACACCATGCCTCGCTACCTCTTGAGAAAATATTGATAAGTATTATATAGCATTTAGCATCTAAATCAGAGATAAAGGATTAAAAGCAGTATGTTTTAACCTGTTGTCTCCTTTCCTGCCTGGTGACAAAACAGAAGGCCACTGGAGTTCTCCCCAAATGCAGTGAATACATTGTATCTAATTTTTAAAAAGCTGAATAAAAGAGTGGGTAATCTCTACATGATAAATGTACTTGGAAGGCCCCTTTTCCTTCTTTCTCCAATCATAAATGTCAGCTGGAAGTCATAATCCGTTCTTCCTAAACAGAATAGCAAGGTGAAATTCCTCTAACTTCAGGGAAAAGGAAGAAAAGGAAGAAGAAATTCGGGAGGAAGGAGAGGAAAACAAGTCTCCATCTATACAGGATTAGGATTAAAATAAATTTTGTAATCCTAGCACTCTGGGCAGCTGAGACAGGAGGATTGCAAGCTTGAGATTAGCCTGGGAAACTAAGTGACTTAGTGAGAAACTATTTTAAAATAAAAATAAAGGGCTGGGGATGTAGCTCAGCATGAAGGCCCTATGTTCAATCCCCAGTATCACAAAATTAATTGATTAATTTTAATAAGTCTTTTGATTAGTAGCAAAAAATTTTTCTATTCCCTGGATTTGATTCCCAGCACAATATTTTAAAGTGAAAAATTTCAGGCAGGTGTTTATGCCATTGAGCTATATCCCCAGCCCAGTTTTCAGTCCAAATTCTAACTTCCCTTATGGCAATAGAAGTCATGGACACATTAGTTCTCTGCACAACACAAGATGAGAATAATGAACAGTACCAGAATCTTATCTCACCTGTAGAAAGGTGAGAGTCTATGATGAGTATCTGACAAAATTAATAGTAACATCACCAGGGAAAAACTAAGATTACTTCTGAGTAATTCCACAAGACTATTAAAAACCCACAGCAGCTGCCAAGGAAACTATCCAGCTACGGGCAAATTGCCAAAGTAAGTGTTCACCTTTCTAATATAAGAAACACCTTTAACAGGCTAATAGACTAACTTTAGTAAGGTTAAGAATCTTAAGAGACAGTAAGCAAGACTCCTTAAGGGAATAGCCAGCCAGAGTTAAGTCGTCATGTCTATATCATTCAAGCACAGCTGAGCAGTGTTTGGAAATCCTAGGAGTAACACCTCTACTTAGCTACAAATTCTGTAGCTACTCCGTCCCTCAACAGTAAGAGCAAGAAATACTCTAAATTGAGCAGACCAAAGGGCTCCACAGAGGATGATTTTGAACAAAAATCTGCAGTAATCTGTAGAACTGAAGCTATGATCTGAATGAGTTGGCACATATAATCTTTCTTTCTTTTTAAGAGTAGAATATATTTAGTGAGAAAGAAAGCTTCTGTCCGAGAGAGACCGAATTGGTCCCGAGTAGGTTGCGGAGCTGGTTTCTTTAGTAAAGATAAAATCATTTAAGATAAGGAAGGGCCCTTTATACTAGATTTACGCTTGAGAATTTCAGTACTATTTTTGTAAGAGGTGGAATCCCGGAGATCTCAGACAATATTGTTACTGGCACTTGAAGTATTTGTAGTGTCACAGGTATTTACTACACATGAATCTGGGGAAGATGTCCGTACAGACATTTTGTCACTATACTGAAACTCTCTGGAGTAGTGTAGAGGCAGAATTCTGCCTTGTCTTGTCAGAGAAAGGTAGGTGCTAGTACTGGCTAAAGAGAGATGAATGCCCCTTGGTGGTACTGGGAATTAAACTCAGGACCTTGTGCATGCTAGGCAAGTGCTCTACCACTGAACCATACCCAGCCCTGTCCCACTGAGCACAGCTACCCTTTGCTTTTCTACAAGTGACATGAGAATAAAAGTGAGCGGCCAAGGCTGTCGAAGGAAAAACAGCCTGTCGGTTTAAAGGGAGATGCGTGCGGATGCGTCGACTATATATAGTAAGTACCATATGCGAATAAGCTTCATTTGGGTCTAGTAGAACTGCGCAGTCACTTTCCCTCCTCTCAGTGCAGGGATGCGACAAGCACCCGAAGCGCAGGAGGTGGCCCCTACTTAGGGATCTAAGAAGGGCCGCGAGAAGGGATGGTGCAGTGGTTTCTCCAGACAGGAAAGTGATCTACCTAAAAAGGACTGGAGCGGGCAAAGAAAGCAGAGCTCGGCTATGTGGGAAAACAGGAACAGAAAAGAAAGGAGTGATCTATAGTCGACGCGCGAGCTAGCAGCTACAGATCGCAGGGGAGAGGCGGTGCCATGAGCTGAGGGAGGGGCGTCACAGGCGCGGCCGGGGTGCGGGCGAGGGGAACCCAGTCCCCGCCGCCCCGCCCCACCCCGCCCGCAGCCTGGAGTAACCTTCTGCGTGCTCCCCGGCGGCCGCTCTCCCTTGGTAGTGTGGCGGTGAGCTACGTCCACCTCCACCCAAAGCGTGGGGCCGAAGTGTGTGAGAAAGAAGCGAAGCGCAGGGCCGCAGGCCCGGCCCGCACACCCCGTCGGAAGCTCCCCGCTCCGGCTGCTGCGCCTGGCGAGCCGAGTGTACTAGGCTGCTCCACGCCTCTCCAGCAGCCCGAACGCTACCCGGGCAACCACGCCGGCGAAGCCCCGGATGTGGTTGCTAGGGCCGCAGCAGGATGGGCGGGGCCAGCCTGGGAGGCTCGCTGGCACCACCGAGACGCGGCCGCAGCGGCCCGGTTTAGGGCGAGAGAGGCCGGCCGTCCTGGCCCGGGACCACGCGACTTCCGGTCGCCTCACTTCCGGCTTCGCTGCTCCGGGTGTTGCTTCTAGAGGCCGGGGTGGGAGGTCGTCGGCCTGAGTGTTTTCGCGGGTTGGTCAGTGTGAGGCGGTGACAGCTGCAGCTGCTCCCCGCCCCTGGGCGCCGAGGTTCGTGGGGGAGGCGAAGAGAGCGATCCCGCGTCGCGTTTCCGCTCACTTCTTGCAGGGTGCCGGAGATTCCAGAGCGCCGCGGCGGCGGTAGTCCTCGGTTTGGGAGCTCCGGGTTCCCAGCGGACAGGTGAGGGTGGAGCGGGCCGGGCGCGGGGCGCAGGGACGTGGGTGCTCAGTCCTCGGCGCGCGCCGTGTCTTCCCAAGCCCGGTGCCTGGGGTTTTCGCCCCCTGCATTCCTCCTGGCGGTTGCGGGTGCCCCAGAAACTGCAGGGGAAAGGGTCTGGAGGGGCCCTTTACGGTGGCACCCCCGGCTCTGCGTGGATTCGGTGGGAAGAGATTGCTCGGTGCGGATACCAACCGAGCCTCGGTACCGGCGGGCTTCGGGCTTGGCGTGCAGCCCTCACCCCTCTCCTCCTTGCAGCCCCCCACTTCCTCTCTCCCGTCGTGAGAGGGCGGGAGGCGGTGGTGGTCCCTCCGAGAGGTTCCCTGGCCGCCGTGCAGAAGGAGCCTTGCCCAGGAAATGTCCCAGCCTGCCCGTGCCTGCTGGGACGTCCAAGGCACGCTGGAGTTCGTGGCTGTGACTTGTGGCTCGTTCCTCTTTGCCAAGTCGCTACTGCCTACGTGTCTAGGAAAAGGAAAGAGAGTTGCACTTTTTTTGAAAAAGCAGGTTTTAGACGCTGCATTTTTCCTTCTTTTATTATTGCTTCCTCTGCTTTATTCTTACTTTCCTCTTAAACCTCTTGATCTCAAAAATTTGCTCCTTCCTTTTCCCGTACATCGTGTTGCCACTCTTTTTTAGGAATCCTGTCCCTCTTCCCTCTTTCATTTTCTTCTCCTAGTTCAAAGCGTATTTACTCAGTTCATATTTGATAAGAAAAAAGGGAAGAATTGCAGGAGTTTTCATCAACGTGTTCTTTCACCTGTCAGGGTGTGTTCCCCTTTGCTGCTTAATAAACTGCGTTGACTTAGAAAGGTGCACCCCATTGGCTGCTCGCTCAGGCAACCCTTAGTCCACTGCTGCAGGTATTGGCCGGTTCATCACTGCTCTTTCAGAGGGAGTACTTCGTAGGCTACGTATACTTTTTATACTTTTCTTCCGTTTGTCCTGTTTTTGTTTGCTTTGTTTTGTTTTCCTGGCTCAGTGTGATCAACCACCCCTGCTACAAACACTAATACTTTTTATCTAGGAAAACAGAAAATAGTTTTATTCCTACTTTTATTTTCTGGATTGAAATAGCTACTTAAGTTACTTTGGTTCCTTTTCAAGTTGATAAATTAGTTTTCCTTGGGATTACGATTTGCCTTAATCATGGGCTATGAATTGGGGGGTAGGGGTAAAATTTCAGTGATTTTTAAGGTTCTGTTCATTCCCACCCCTGAAATTATATGCAGAATATTTTCAACTGAGTTTTTTTCCTCAAAGGGAATCCCTTTTTGGATTTTTAAAAAATAAAGTTAGACCGGGGATGTAGCTCAACAGCATAGCACCTGCCTGGCAAGTGCAAGGTCCTGAGTATGATTCCCAGTCAAAAAAAATAAAATTATCAAAAGAGATACACGATGTCCAGTCAGATTAAAAACTACTTAGTGCCTTGTTGAAGTTTATGAAAACTTTTTTGTTGTTGTTTTGGTGGCAGGGTTTAGCTGTTATTTTTTTTCACACTGAATAGCTTGTTTGGGTGCCAAGAACACCAGAATGCAAAGACTATAACTCAATATTGAAATCTTTTAATTACTTCAATATTTAGTATTTCTAAATTCCTTCCTAGAAATACTGAAGGAAGTGACAGTGTCAGCTTAATTAGCTCGTGATTTGTGGTTTTGAGAGTTCTTTCTAGGGTTGGCAGTTTGTGGCTAGTGCCCTGGCAATTGCGTGGATTTGTAAAATGGTGTGTTTATTGCTACTGAATACATATTAAGTATCACGAATCCACTATGTACAGCTCAGAGTAAAAAGTTTAAATTCTGGTTATGCTTGGCTTTCATTTTCCTATGTTTCACTTGAGCCATCTACCTTGCATTTTGGTTTTGCTAGAAATGGCAAGTAAGATGTTTCAGTGATGTGATCCATAAGCTCTATCTCAACATTCTTTTTCTCTCCATTCTATATTATGTGTTTTAATGACTGCTGTCTTGTAAATAAGAGTATTTTCAAACTAAGTTTTAGGGCACATACTCGCTTACTGACTTGGTTGTAAAATGTTTGTTATTTATTTGAAGGCCAAAATTCTAAAGGTTTTAAGTTGTCTCATATAGGTTAGAACTTGAAGAGACCTGTTTACAGTTCATCATAATCTCTCTCAAGTAACTAGTTTTTTCTGATTACAGAATAATTTTTCACTCTGGTAGCATCTTTTCTTGGGGGAAGCAGTCAATATAATGTTGTAAAGAATAAGTTAAGCTAAATTAGTTTTCTTTTAGTTCAGAAGACAGTCCAGCAGACAAGTTTTATCTAACACAATAATGTCAGCCATATTTGTTTATACTATGTACTGTTTGCCAGAAATTATGGTCAGTACTTTACGTAAATATCTATCTCATCTCACCCTCCTAGCAACCTTATATGGTGGCAAAGCCCCACAGTGCTATAGATCAAGAGAATGAAACTTAGTGACTAAGTGAAGCTGAAATATTATGCTCAGACTTAGATGGTGAAGTCAGGATGTGATCCTAGGTGTCTGACTCTGGTTTACTGTATACTGCTTTTATTAGTCTGGTTGCTGGGTCAGAATGTCTGGCACCCACGATGTAAAAGAGGAGTTGATTTTGGGCCTCAGTTTCACTAGTTCAGTCCATGGCAGCAGACTGCAAGACAGAAACAGCATGATAAAAAGACGTGGTAGAGGAAGCTGCTGCTGTTGTCATGGTCAGGAAGCAGAGGGAGAAGGGAAAAGCCAGTGACAAGAGTACACCCTTCATGATCCTGCCCCTAGAGCTAACAGCACAGTCAGCTATGACCTCATCTGTGGACTAATCCATTGATGAGGATGATGTTCCCATGATCCTGGCACCTTGCAGAAGCACCACCTCTGAACTCAACACTGTTGGGGACATTTTAGATGTAAACCCTAGCACCGCTTCTGCTGTGCTTCCATTTTATCTTTTTTTTTTTGGATTAGACATAAGCAGACAGTAAACTATTTTCTATTAGGCATTACTCTTACTCTATTAGGTATTACTCTTAGGTGGATGAGCATCTAGTTGAATGTCATACTGAAAAGTATGATAAAAAGAAGCAAATTTGGAGGAGGCCTGTACAGTAGTAATAAATAGATTTTCCCCATGGACACAGATGTAAGTCAGAGACAGAGACAGAAAGTTAGTTGTGCTATGAGGAGTGGAGAATATGAACATAAATGTTAGAAGAATAATGTTGGCATCAAAAGAACCTGGAAACATAAACATCAGGATGATAAATTTGGGATGGAAAGAGTAAATGTAACAGAGATCTTCAGGTAATGTAACCATGGGTAAAAACTAACAGGATTTGTCAGATTGGAAAGTGAGTTGTTCGAGTATTATAGAAGATAATGACCTATAAAACAAAAAGATCTGACTCATCTTATCAAAAGCTTTTCCATAGCAAGAGAAACCACCAAAACAGTAAGAGATGGCCCATAGTGTAGGAGAAAAAAATTTGCCATCTGTTCCTCAGACAAAGGACTAATATCTAGAATATATAAAGAACTCAAGAAAAAAGAGCAGACCTCTCAAATTTAAAGACCCAATCCAAAAATGGTACCTGGGGGTTGGGGATATAGCTTAGGGGCCCAGTGCCCACCTGGCAAGTGTGAGGTTGTAAGTTTGATCCCCAGTACCCAGAAAAAAAAAATGGGCATCTGGAAGGTACAGATACTTCTTAGAAAAAGTAGAAACAGCAACTAAATATATGAAAAAATGTTCACCATCACTGGTCATTCAAGAGATGCAAATTAAAACAATACTGAGATTCTATCTTACTCCAGAAAGAATGGCTGTTGTCAAAAAATGAACCAATAACAAATGCTGGAAGGGCTGGGGGTGGGGGGGAGGAACCCTTCTCCACTGGTGGTGGGAGTGCAGACTGGTGCAGCCACTGTGGAAATCAGTGAGGAGATTCTCAAAAAACTAAAATGCGAGGTTCTATTTGGCCCAACTATTTCCCTTCTTGGTATCTTCTTGAAAGAATTAAAAGCATCATACCACAGTGATACATTTATTGGTATATGTTAGGTATACATATGATCACATTCATCAGGGAATTCATGTGCACACTCATGTTTATAACAGCACAGTTTATAATAACTATATCTTGGAAACAGACCAAATGCTTATCAACTAATGATTTTTTTTATGGGGTGGAGTACTACTCAGAGCCATAAAGAAGGAGAAGCTTGAGACAATTCTAAGTAAAATAGATTCACCTTGAGACCATCATCTTAAGTGAAATAAATCAGGCCTGTGTAAATATCAAATTGTTTCTCTGGTGTGAGAAACAGAAAGTATAAATAAGGACCAAAGTGTATAATAGATATTGTAAAATAAGAAGATGTTAAATGGAAAGAGGAACAGGGGAGGGAGGAGAGGGAAAGGAAGGAAGGTAAAAGAAAAATATGAGAAGAAAAGGATAAAATGAGCAAAGCTTTGTACAGGAGAGGAACAGGGTTGAAGGGAGGGTAGGGAAAGGGGAAAAAAGAATAAAGATATGTCAGGTACAGGTACAACTTCCCTGTGATGAATGTGATCGTTATATATACCTAAAATGTACCAATAAACAATGTTTTAAAAAACCCTTTTTAAAAAAAGGTCTGAAAGTAATCTTGTTCTTGGTTTCTACCAGTGTTGGGCAGTTACAAAAGCCACTCACTAGCTCTTGCAGATTCTCAGCTATGCACTGTTCTCTCTCCCTCTCTCTGAATGTGTATATGCATTTTCCCTCTTTATTTTTTTGCTATTTTTCTTCCATCTCTCCTCCATATCTTCTAAACCCTTATTTTAAGATGGGTGTAGGTAGCTGTTGCTTGGTTCTGTTAGCAGCTGATTCTTGTAAAACAGTATGTGACCTTTTTGAAATACATTGCCACCCTTAACAGACATACTTAAGTGAATACTGTTCTGAGTAAGTAGTCTGCTTTGGAATCTATGTGGAGATGTACAGACATCTAAAGTTCTTATGTGGCGTTCTCACCTCACCTTAGTTATTAGAATCTAAATCTAAATGTGAGTGGGTTTTGTTTTGTTTTTTCCTTTCTTTGATGGTGGTGCTGCAGATGGGCCTAATACCTTTCACATGCTAAGCAGATATTCTACCATTGAGTTATATCCCAGTGCACAGTAACTGTGTTTGGAAAACATCACACCTTCTCTTAAAAGACAAAGATTGTCACCAAAAAGAATATTTAGAATGTTTTGGGCTCCGAAGGTAGTTGTAAACCTGATCGTTGCACAAACCTTTTTCTTTGCTACTTCTTGCTCACTGTGCTTGATTTTTGTCTGATACCTTTGGACCTGCAGCTCCTTGATTTTCAGACTTGGGGGCAGAATCACAAAAGCAGCCGTTGGGGGAGAGGTGTAGTCGTTCAGAGGAAGGAGTCTGTTGGCCCAGCTCCTTTTCACCTTGCACGAGATGATACTCTAAGGCAGAGTTTCCACACTTACTTGCATCATGGCACACAAGAGTGATTCTGTTTGTGCCACAGACCGTGGCTAGCCCTTGTCTGTTCCCTGAAAGCTGTGGGGTGCAGAGAAGGAGGTTAGAATTTCAGCACATCTCTAGGCCATCCTTGGCATGTTGGTGGGAAGTCTGCCCAAGGGAAGAAAGTATTACCCTTGAACATTTTGTGTTCAGCATGTAATAACTTCTAAAACACTTTTACATATGTTTTTTATTTTTACTCTGGCCATACCATGTAAGTAGAGTAAATAACATTACAATACCGTATGAGAAATGAAGAAATTGAGATTTAGGTACAATGTGTAATTCAGGGTCACCCAAGAGGTGGATGAAGAATTCACACCCTGGTTGTAGGAGTCATTGGGGGGCTGCAGGGCTTTCAATCTCTAAGGTGGCTGGAACCCTTTTTGTTTGAGTCCAGTTTTTGGCGTGTGCCCCAGATATAAAACCTCTAATAGTTGTCATTTATTGATTATTTCTTTTGCTAGGCCATTGTTTTATAGATTAGTATTAGACAGCCCTACTTTTTATTAACAAATGGAGAAACCAGTTCAGAAAATGGCAGAACTTGTTAGTCCAGGGCCGCCCAAGAGTGAAAGAACCACAGGACTCAGAGTCAGGTCGCCTGACTACAGGTCTGACTCTGGCTCACTGCAGTGACTGATTTCACAGCACAGGAGAGCGGAGGTCAGTTTTCGGCTGAGCTGCACAACACTGATGGCCATGAGGGGTGCTGGAGGAGACGGCAAGCGGGCTGTTCCATGTTTATCTTTTGCAGTGTTGAGGTAGGGTTGTAGAGATGATGTTAGTCTAGTAGGATTTCTGGGGTATTTAGAGTAGACTTGAATTAGGGGAGAGGTGTGGTAAAACTGAAAAGGAAGTGTCTTGGGCCATTATTGCACATGTGCTCCTACCCAAAGGGTTAAAAATGGAGCTCTTCCTCACATGCAGCTAAATGGTAGCAGGCCCCCTCCCACCCCCCGCCTTCCTTCCTTCCTTCCTTCCCGCCCTGCTTCCTGCTTCCTTCTTTGTCCAGGATGAACTCAGGACTTTGCGCATGCTTTGAGCAGGGTCTCGCCATGCAGTTCAGGCTGACCTTGAGCTCACCGTGTAGCCCAGGCTGGCCTTGAAACCACGTGGTGATCCTCCTGCCTCAGCATCCCAGGTGCTGAGATTGCAAGCCTGGGCCACCATGCCTGCCTAGGTTATTTCTTCTGGCTGGGTCACTTATAAACGTAAGTGATTTTTTTATTTTCCTTTCTGTATTTCCTAACTTTCCTGTACTATAGTTAATTACTTTTAAACTAAAAGAACTATATTCTTGAAATAAAAATTCAAATAATATAATAGGCAAATGGAATGAAAGTTTCTTCTGCTCCTCAGACCTTCCATCTCCTCCACCCTCTGAAAGTTAATTTGGAAAGTAGTTGTTGAGGATCAAATGAAACACAGGAAACTCAGACCCATTCTCTTACAGGATGACCACTGGCTGCGTGTGGCTGCGTTAGTAGAAATAAAATAGACAGGTTCTTCAGTTGTCCCAGCCCCATGGCAGTGTTCAGGAGCCACTTGGGGCTCATGGCTGCCTTGTGGGGCAGTGCAGACTTAGAACATTTTCAACATTTGCCAGCTGGTCCAAAACTTTAAAATGGTATTTGTTTAGTGACATACTATTGAGCCAAGATTTAAAAAAATCTTTGTGTCTCCCATGCCTAGCAGTTTTTGTGTTAACTGATGAATAATATTACCATGTTTTCCCTCAGCTATTTAACTAAATCCAGATGGTCAGTGTCTAAGTCTAATGTGTTTCTTGGCTACTTGAGAATTATAGCTCGCTGCTTTTTCTAGAACAAACAATACCAGCTTTTCCACGGGCTTGAGTGTTTTCTGTCTCCTGTGCGTATCTTGCTGACTAGTTCACCACCGTCTCTTGGGTATCTCAAATCCAGGATATCTAAAACTAAACTAATTTCTCCTTCTTCCCTTCCAAACCCCTCAAATATTGGTCTACTTTCTTTCTTTCTTTTTTCAGTGAATGATAACATTATGTTTTCATTATAAAATTTTTAAAAGATGAAAGTGAACCTTACAAATGTTTACATCCCTCTCCTTTATCAAATGTGTCAAGTTTTATTAATCTGCTTTATCAGCCTTTCTTGAAACTTTGATTTTCTAATACTGCCACTTTAGTTTTATTACCATCGTCTTGCTAAAATCTTCTACAGTAGCTTCTGTTCTTGTTTGCTTGCCTTTCTTTTGACCCTCCTCTAATCCATTATTCGTCCTGAAGGCCCAGGAATTGGTTTAAAACACTTCCAGTTGGTACTGTCCTCCCTCCTTCCCTGACCCTTTCCTTTCTTCTGGGTGAAAATGAAGGCCCTGGGCAGTGCTGTCCTCTAGCCTCCATTGGGACCTGCTCTGTAGAGCTCTGCACCGAGAGCCTGCAGGCTGCCCGTGGTGCGTCGTGCGTCCTGCGTCCTGCGTCCTGCGTCCTGCGTCCTGCGTCCTGTGTCCTGTGTCCGTCCTGCTGCACGTGCACTTTATCTCTCTGTCTGCACTGCTTTCTTTACTCCGCTTCACTTGTTAGCTCCTACTTAGCCTTAACACCCACCTAAAGTTTACTTCCCTCAGGACTATCTGACCACCCAGATTTAAGGAGTAGCATCATATATTTCCATAGTTGAAATTTATTGATAAGATTGTCTTTCTCTTCTGTGGCCTACAAGCTCCATGAGGTAAGGGCATCTTATTTTCTTCTTCACTTAGCAATCAGTAGAACTTAATACAGTATATGGCACCTGAATGTTGACCCATTAAATTTCTAAACTGATGGGATTTCTAAATTATTGTGAGGACCGTGTGGAGGTTTCTGCATACCCCATACCCAGGTTCCCTTGTCATAAACATTTCATTAGAGTAGTACATGAGTTACAGTTAGTGAACCCATATTGGCATATTATTAATTGCTAACATTTATGTGACTTCCATTGCTTCATTTTTCCCTTCATGCCCTTTTTCCATTCTAGAATCCCACCCAAGGCCATTTTCCCTTTAGTCGTTGAGTGTTCTCTTGGTTTGGCAGTTTCTCAAAGTTTGACAAAGTTGGTAGTCAACACGACCACTGGCCAGGTAATTTATGGACTGCCATCCTGCAAGCAGGATTTAGCTGATGCTTCTGTCATGGTTAGCCTCGGTCAGTGCTTTGGGTGGAAGACATAAATAAAGAACCGTCCTGTGCATCCCACCCGCTGTAGGGCTGAGCAGTGTGGGCGTTCCCCTGTCTGGAGGTGTGTCCGTGTCCACTATGACCTTAGTCCTTCTTCGGCTTCCCATGTGTGCCGTTCTTTACAGACAGGATCTCTGTGGGGCACACAGTGGGGGTGAAGCAGAGAGCCGCGTGGTGTGGGGAGCCGCGCTCCACTTCCGTAAGGGTGGATCTTCTGTTCCGTGGTTTGTCTCTTCTCCCCCACTGACCGATTTATTCAGTCATTGTCTGTGTCCTGCTGACTTGGGAACGTGTACACTCATGTTGTAACCCCAGGGTGTGTCACTGTCTTGCTCAGATTGTTCTAGCTTTGGCCATTGGGAGCTCTCGCAGCTTCTGTGTTCCCTGGATCCCCACATCAGTATGAGATTGTTTTTTGGTTTTGGTTTTTGATCTTTTGAATAATTTTTTTTTTTAACTTTCTGGTACTAGAACATGCAATCCCAGTCCTAGAATGAAGCATTTTTCCAAGGAGCTTTTGTTCCTTTTATTGGAGGATGGTGTTGGAAACTGACATTTGGGACCCTGTGCGCTCATTGCCGCCTGGGCATTATTGCTTCCAGGCCTTTTGGCCGGCTGGGGGGTGGGAAATACAGGTCTGTGCGCACACTCGAGCCAGTGAATGAACGCGCTTCTAGGGGGTTTTGTGATTGGCTCTGTAGCAAGCTGTGCCCTCACCATGAGCTTTCTTCCATTGGAAGAAAACACTACCTGTGGATTTTCAGGAGGTTTATTTGGTAGTTTCAGGGACTTAGAAAGGAAGTAACTGCAGTTACCATTGCCGGGGCAGTGAGCGTTCATATATGTAATACTAAATACAAGGCACTGAAAACAGGTTCTCTTGGTTCTGGGTTGCCTTGACTTCTAGTGTTCTGGAACCCAGCTGGCCATCTGTGAAGAATGAAGCCACAGTACACTGAATAACTTAGACTTTATTTACGGCTAGTTTTCTTTTTAGAGACTAATTCAGTTTTGTTTTTATGGTACAACTTTTTCCCTCCATTCCTGACCCTCCTTTCCACCCCTCCTCCTCTCCCCATTGAGAGTGATTCTAAGTCTTACCATTTTACTCCTCATTAGTTTCTCTGCAGCCAAGTTGGAATGAGGAACATAAAAAGACAGCCAAACAGTTAATTTTGTTACTTCATGAAAAATTGATTTTAGTGGTGAGGATAAGAGTACTTAAGTATTAATAGATTGACTTCTAAGTTGTTCCTGTTCCTACATACAATTAAGAATTAACTGTGTTTGAGGCTGGGGGTTTAGCTCAGTGGCATAAGCACCTGCCTTGCAAACAGGCAGTCGTGAGTTTGATCCCTGGTACCGATAAAAAGTTAAAAAAAAAAAAAAAAAAAGAATTAACTGTGTTTGATCAGGGCTGTTTTTGAATCCTAATGAGCAACTGTTTGTTGTTATTTCTTTGTTTTTTGTGTTTTTGAGACAGGGTATGCTCTGGTATATGAAGACTTTAATTTGAAAAACTCAAATTATAATTTCTATTCAATTACACTAATAGACACTTTATTTTATTTTATTTTATTTATTTATTTATTTATTTATTTATTTATTGTCTTTTTGAGACAGGGTCTCGCTATTTGGTTCAGGCTGGCCTTGGGCTTACTTTGTAGCCTAGGCTGGTCTCGAAGTTGCAGTGATCCGCCTGTCTCAGCCTCCCAAGTGCTAGGATTACAAGAGTGCACCACCACACCTGGTAAAAGGTTATCTTTTAATAGTGAAGTAAAAACAACCCCAGGTGATAATTATATGCATATTTACAATTACTAATTAGTAATTCACACTTTGTAGGATATTGGTTCTTAATGAAAACCTCTGGCTGGTTGTAAAAGTGAACCTAAAAAATGGCTTACAATACAACTGGTCTGTGAGGCCTGAAACATTAGTGGTAGTGGTAGTTTTGTAGCAGTAATTTATCATTCTGTGTTTTTGTTGTTGTTCTTTTCTTTTCTTTTTTTGAGGCAAGATCTCACTATAGTATAGCGCAGGTTGGCCTTGAACTCACTATGTGGCCCAGGCCACTACAAATTTGCTCCAGTCCTCTGCTTCAGCCTTCTGAGTATTGGGGTTACAGGCCACCATTCCTGACTTATATTCTGTTTTAAAGACAATTTTTAAAAGTAACTAAATTTATCTGGAGATCAGAAAACATAGATATATATAGTGTGCTTAGACCTGAACCTAGCATCTTGCTGGTTCTGAGCACATGCCAAATTGCTGAGTTGTACCCTCAGCAGAAAAACAGCACAGATACAAGTCATTAACTTCTTAAATTTGTCATTCCCATTTATGTTAACAAACTTGCTGTTGAAAATAAATGTGAAATGGATCACCATACTTAAAAATATGAACTTAGGGTTAGTACCTATTTCTGCGGTTCTCAGTGGTTTTGTTTTGTTTCCCTGTCCGCCTGGAGTTACTTGGTTTTTTCAAGAGCTGGATGACAATGGTGTATTTTCATGATGGGGACCAGTGCTGAGTATAAGGAAACAGGTGGTAACTGTGACGTTATGGGGATGCTGAAGGCCAGCAACCTGAGAATTGCCTCGTCTTGCTTTCATTCCATTATTCTTTGTCTCTACAGTTTCCTGCTACTTCCCTAGTACGTTCATTCTTACCTCAGTGAAAGAAATTTCCTCTTTCTGTTTAGGGTGATTCCTCTATCTTTGCTCAAAATTTCTTTTTCCTTTCTTTCTTTTTTTTTTGTACTGGGGTTTAAACTCATGATGTTGTGCTTGCCAGGCAGGCGCTTGTGTTGCTGAGCTAAACCTCTGGCCCCCTCCTCTTCCTTTTTTTTTCTCTTTTTTTGGGGGGTACTGGAGATTGAACACACAACCTTGCACTTAGCAGACAAACACTTGAGCCACTGAGCTAAATCCTCAAAATTTCTATTTTAAAAAATTTTTATTTCTATATATTTGCTATACATAATGATCTCATTCATCATAGAGAATTTGCACCATACTTATACTGTTTGAATTCTTTTTTTCTCATGTCCCTTCCCTCCCTTTAACCGTTCTTCCTTTCCCTGCTTACAAAAGCTTTGTCTCCATTTCTTCCCTTTCATTCTCTTTTAAAATCCCCTTTCCTTGCTTTCCTTCCTCCTCCCCTTCTGGTCTTCTCCTTCTCATTTGAATGTTCTTCCTACTTCCTGATATCTGTTCTCCCATCTGCTCCTGAGTTACCTCACACAAGGGAAACAATATGATAGTTAAACTTGTGTGCCTGGTTTATTTCATTTAACATTTTGGTTTTCAAGTACATCTATTTACTTGAAGAAGATGATTCAAATTTATCCTTCTTTATGGCTGAGTAGTACTCCATTGTATACAAATTCCACTTTTTAAATTCATTTGTCTGTTGATGGGAATATGGGCTACTTTCAAGATTTAGCTATTATAAATTGTACTGGTGTAAACATGGGTGTGCATATATCACTGTGGTATGATGCTATTAACTCTTTTGGAAAGATATCTAGTAGGAGCACAGCTGAGTCAAATGAAACCTCTTTTCATTTTTTTGAGGATTCTCCATACTGATTTCCATAAATTGTGTGTAGCAATTTCTACTCCTACCAACAATGGAGAAGGGTTCCTTGCTTTTGTTATTCTAGGTCTGTTCTGGTTCCATATGAATTTTAGGATTATTTTCTTTAGTTCTGTGAGTTGTGCTTTTGGTATTTTGATCAGAATTGCGTTAAATCTGTATTACAGTCTTGGAAGTATGACCATTTTCACTATGCTTGTTTTGCCAATCCAAGACAGGGAATGCCTTTACATTTTCTAATATCCCCTTCAATCTCCTTTTTCATAGTAGTGTAGTTTTCAATATATCTGTCACTAGGTCATTTCTTAAACACTTCATTTTTCTTGATGCTGTGGTGAAAGTTTTATTTCCCTAATTGCTATTGTAGTGCGTTTGTGTTCAGGAATGCTATTGATTTTTGAATGTTGACTTGATGTCCAGCTATGTTATTGATATTGGTTATTAAATTTAGGAACCTTTTAGTGGAGTTTTGAGGTCTTCTGTGTAGAATATCGTGTCATTCACAAACGATATTTAGCTTCTTCCTTTCCCATTGCTGGTCCTTTTCCTTCTTTCTTCCGTCTAATTGCTGTGGCTTATGTTTCCAGAACTGTATTGAATAGGAGTGGTGATAGTGAGCATCCTTATGTTGTTCCTGATTTTAGAGTGAAAGCTTTCCGTTTTTGACCTTTTAGTATGATGTTGGCTATTGGTTTGTCTTAGATGGCTTTTACTGGATTGCGATTTAAAGACCATCAATATCAGTCTTCTATGGAGTTTTCATAGTGAATGGATGTTAAGACTTTGTCAAATGGTTTTCCTGCATCTATTGAGATGATCATGTGGTTTTTGTCCATAGTTCTGTTACTGTGGTGTGTTATTACATTTATTTGTGCATGTTGAACCATCCCTGCATCCCTGGGATGAATTCTACTTGATCATTATCTTCATGACTACTTGGTGTATTATCTTGATAAATTTACTGTGTTCTGTTTGCCAGTATCTTATTGAGGATTTTTGCATTTATATTCATTAAGAAGTTGGCTTGTAGTTCTCTGTTTTTGGTTGTTTACTTCTTGGTATCAGTGTATCAGGGTGATGTTTACCTCTAGGAATCACTTTGTTAATGTTTTTGTTGCTTGCAGGAATAACTTTCAAGTTTGTTAAAGTGTTTGAGGGATAGTGGCATTATAGAATTCGGTGGCGGTTCATCAGGACCTAAGCCTTTTATTGTTTTGTTTTGTTTTTACTACTTCAGTTATAATGACTGGATTATTGTAGTTGATTGAGCTTTGGTAATTCATAGGTATCTATGAATTGGTCCATTTCTTCTGAGTTTTTATCTTATTAGCGTGCAGGTTCTCAAAGTAAGTGCTGATGATTTTTTGGATTTCTGCAGAATCCATTGTGATTTCATGCCTTTCATTCCTAATCGTGTAGATTTGGATCTTTTTGTCTATCTGTCTTACTTTCTTCCTTCCTTTGAAAAGGTTGACTAATGGTTTGTTTATTTACTGTTTCAAAGAAAGAACTCTGATTCATTTATTCTTTGTATTGTTTTCTTAGTCTCAGTTGTACTAATTCCTGCTTTGATCTTTACAATGTACTTCCTCATATGAGTATTAGGTTTAACTTGCTCTGCTTTTTCCAGAACCTTGAGGTTCAGCATTAGATTATTTATTTGAGCTTGTTCTGTTTTTCTAATGTGGGAATACACTACTATAAATCTCATAAAACTGCTTTCGTTGCTTTCTGTAACTTTGGATATGTTATATTGGCATTATTGTTTAATTGTAAACATTCTAATTTCTTCTTTAATTTATTCTATGACTAGTTGATTGTTTAAGAGAGCATTAATGTTTTATGTGTGTCATTTTCGTGGTTTCTTTTGCTATTGATTTCCAATTTCATTGTACTGTGATCTGATAATATTTATGGGCTAATCTCAGATCCTTTGCATGTTTTGTGAGTTAGTAGGTAGACTGTTTTGGAGAAGGTTGCCAGTGCTGCTAAGAAGTGCTACTAAGTCCATTTGTTCAGAGATGTGGTTCAGCTCTGATATTTCTTCATTGATTATTATTGTTTTTTGTCTTGTATAGTTAATCTATTTGTGACTGGAGTTTTGAGGTCTCCCATTACAATTATATTAGTGCTTATCTGATTTTTCACATTCATTAGTATTTGTTTTATATAATTTGGTATGCTGATACTTAGTGTGTATATATGTATTTATGATCGTTATTGCTTTCCCTTGGATTATTCTTTTAACAATTTCCTAGTGACTTTTGTCTTTTCTGATCAGCCTTGGCTTCAAATTCACAAGTGTATAGCTATTCGTGCTTCTTTGGAGGTCCCTGTGTCATGGACTATTGTTTTCCATCCTTTGACTTGGTGTGTGAATTTCTTTTAGAGCTAAATGTGTTTTTTGTGTGCAGCATATTATTGGAGCTTGTTTCTTGATTCATTCTGCCAATCACTTTCTTTTGATTGGTGAATTGACATTTCCACTGATGATTATAACCATAGGTATTGACTTACTCTTGTCATTTTATTATTTTCTTGTTGTTGGTTCTCTTTCTTTCCCTTTTGGTGGATTCATTCTATTGAGATCCTTGGCACTGCCATCTTTAGTGTCTTTTTTCTAGAATATCTTTCAGAACCTTTTGGAGTGGTGGATTGGTGGTCATGAATTTCTTCAGGTGTTCTTTAGCGTGGAAGTATATTATTTCTCCATCAATTTTAAAAGATCATTTTGTGGGGTTCATCGATCTGGCTTGGAAATTGTCTTATTTTAGGGCTTTAAATGCTTTATTCCAATCTCTCCTTAACTTAAGGGTTTGTGTTGGAGTCTGCTGTAGTTCTAATGGGTTTTTCCTTATAGGTAACTTGTTTCTTTTCTCTAACAACTTTTAATAACCTGCTCTTTTGTTGAATCTCTGGAATCTTGATTATTAAATATGCTTTGGTATATTTTTTCTGATCATGGCTATTTAAGGTTCTATATGCCTCACTTATCTATCAAATTCTCTTTTCCATGTTTGAAAATTTTTCTCTTCCATGAACAAGTTTTTATGTCCCTTATTCTATTTTATTTTTTATTGATTCAGTTATTCTTATATTATTCTTTTTTTTTTTTACATCATCTAGCAGATATTGGATTGAAAATTTTTTGTGGTCCCTTGCTATTTTTAAGAAGTCTTGCATTTGATGATCCCCAACCACTATCTTTTAGATCTGTCTTCTAGATTTGATAGTCTGTCTTCACATTGGTTGATTTTTGCTGTGTATACTTTCAGTAGAATTTTTAATCTCCTGGCTATCCATTTGAATCTGTTTTGTGGCATACATTCAGGGTTTCCCTGTCTTTTTTGAGCTTATACTCTCTCTCTCTTTTCTTTTTTAAATCTGTGTATACCGTCCTTTACCATTTCCTTCATTATGGTCATTATTTCTTTAATTGTCTGTGTTAATTATTTCTTTAATTATCTCTGGTTTGGTTTTTTCAAGAGAGTTATGCATCTGTTTTGTTACTTCTGTTACTACCATTTCAGAAATTTCAGCTGAGTGGCTTTTGGTTTCTTCCACTTCTGTGGCCCCTGGATTTACCTTAGGTAACTTGGGCAGTGTTGGGTTGCAGCTTGCTTTTGTGTTTTCTCATTTTCTATGTTGTTGTTTATTTGTTTTTTTGCAACAAAGCTTGTAAATTGCTTTTAGTAGGTAGCTTTATTACTGGTATCGAGAACGCTTAAGTAAATGACTACTTTTTACAGATGCCTCCCAGATGTAGCTGGCTTTTTGCCTTTGAGTCTGTCCCAGGACTCTGCTATTCTGTTTGTAGGGATGAAATGTTGCCATCTGTTTGGCTACCACTCAATTCTTTGATAATGGACTTATTGTTTATGACCCTACCCTCAGACAAGCTAGGTATTGGCATACAAACAAGGACAGTTGATCACAACGACTGTGTCACCTTGGCTGAAATAGTGCAATCAATAATAACAGTAGCATCAAACAGACTGGAAAATGGCAGACTGTGATGACTAATAATTTGCCACCTTTAACCCTGGGTACAGGATTTACAGTTATAATAAAATTATGCCAAATCAGAAAATTACATATAGTAAATATCTGCTCAATAGAGCAGTTTTACTTAATGGGAAAAAGTTTAAAGGAAAAGAGAAATAAAAGAAGAAAAAGATTAGAAACAACACTGCTGGACAAAAGATTTCCCAAGCCCTAGGAAACTGATGAAAAAAACAGGAAGGAAAAAGGAGAAAAATGAACCAAACAGTGTTCATACACACAAAAAACCAAAAACAAGCAATTAAAAAAGAAAAGAAAAAAAAAGGAACAGCCACAACAAAAGAACAACTAACAGCAAAGGGGGAAAAGCAAAGAAAAGAAATTTCTCTGTGATTTCAAGCCTGTGGTTATCTTTTGGCCTCCACAGTTTTGTGGCAGTGAGTGATTCAAGTTGTGACTCTGTTCTCAGTGGTGGACGCGGGAGGCCATCACCTCCCAGCTCCGCCTGGATGATTTCAGCAAGCCGGCTGTAGGATTAGGGCCGTGTGCCAGTTTGAGACCCACAAATCCGCAGGAATTCAGGCTGAACTTGGCCTCTGGTCATGGGGTGGGGTGTAGAGCTCTCGGGGTGTCTCTTTCCGGCCTCACCCCGGCTCCCCAACCCTGGCCAGCTCCCGTGGCTGTTCTTCACTCAGTGGCTGTGGGAGTTTTAACCCTGGAAGCCGACCCAAAGCTCTTGAGTCCAGGTGCGGCTGGCGCCTACCCAGTCACTCTCGCCAGCTTGGTCCCCTGCTGTCACCGTGTCTCTGCAGGTTTGAACTTCCTCCTGCCTGGAGCCAGGGCTGAGAGAAAATGCAGGTAGTCTCTTCCTGTTTCTGTGTGTGGTCTGTCGCCAGTCTCTCTGTGGGCTCCAGTTTCCCTTCACGTCAGCCCTCCTGGGCCCCAGACATCCACTCCTCTATCCTTCTCCAGGTGCTTATTTTCCAGTGTCTGGATTCTGAATCTCCGAGAGGCTGATTTACTACAGTTTACAGCTCTGCCATCTTCCTGGAACTGTTTCTTAATGTTTTTTAAAAAACTTTATTTTGTTCTAATTTTAGACTCGTAGAACAGTCACAAGAGTAATATCCTGTATATATCCTGTATATTTCTTACTGCCATTCCCTGATGCTAACACTTGCCATAGCAATAATTGTCAAGAGTAGGAAATTAGCGTGGAAGTTAATACTGATACAGTGTTACCAAACTACAGATCTTATTAGAATTAAATCAGATTTTCTACTGTTCTTTTTCTGTCCCACATATATTCAGGTCTTGTTTATACTGATACCTCTGATTCTAGCCTTACACCACAGGATTCCTTTTAGCATGTCTAGTTTGTTTTTTATTCCTTCTTTCTCTGTGAGAAACCCAGTTGTGATGTATGTTTTATTTCCTTTTCTTGTCTTCTTTCTAAAATTACTGTATAATAGTCACGTTCTTGTGTTTTTCCCTTTTGAGTCCTCATCATATCCTGGTTGTTTGTAATTGTTTGGTATTTTAAAACCATTTTTTAAAAGGCTATTGAAGAACACCATGGCTCTGAGAGTCTGAATTAGTAAAAATACATTGAGAGGCATTTCACTGTCTCCGTAGGCCTGCTACCCTGCTCTCATTCGCTTCGTCTCCCCCTTTACCTGCCTCTCTTCCCCTTCCAGGTGACGCATTGCTTTTATTTCTGGTTTCCTTTTCTGTGCTGCTTTTCTTTCAGTGAGTGCAACATGTTTTCATAATGTCCCACTTTGTGCTTGCGTAGTGTAGCTGTTTTCTGTACTTTATTTTTGAAAACTAACAGTACAGTTGTCCCCCTCTCTATGGGAAATACATTCCAGATTCCTCAAGATACTACCAAGATACCTGAATCTTGGTAATACTGAACTCTGTATGTACTGTATTTTTTCTTTTTAGTTATAAATTACAGTAACAACTTAATAGTACAGAGTAATTATAACAGTCTACTACAGGGAAAATTTTATGAAGTAGTCTCTTTCTCAAAATTCCTTATGATATTCATCTTTTCACATAAAGGAAGAACTGTGAATTCTTGGTATATTTGAATTGTTAGCCCTACTACTCTTGTGCTTTGCGATCATAACGAAATAAAGTCAGGGTTCTTTTAACATTAGCACTGTGATAGCACAGAAGACAATCTGACAAGAGAGACGCCTACTGAGTGACTAGTGGGTAGGAGATAGCTGCAGAGTGGGCAGCAAATACAGTGTGTATGTGGTGACCAAGGGGATGGTTGGCATCGCTGTAGGACAGAGCAGATGGACCGAAACGTCATCACACTGTTCAGGATGTCATGTAACACTTAGGAATTACGTATATCTGGAACTTTTCATTAAATATTTTCAGACCATAATTGACCACAGGAAGTTAAACTGTGAGTGGAAGAGGGGTGCTGTATGTCCTGAGAGTCGCCCGTATCATAAACATTGCCCTCTTCTCTTTTTCTCCATTTACATTCTCTCTCTTCTCTCTCTCTGTCTCTCTCTCTCTCTGTCTCTCTCTCTGTCTCTCTCTGTCTCTGTCTCTGTCTCTGTTGAGGACTGAACTCACGACTTTGCGCCTGCCAGGAAGGCTCTTGTGCTGTTGCACTATGTCTCCAGCTTATATTCTCTTTTTTTCTTTACACAGTGGCATAGTTTAGCTGTTCTGCTGTTTATTTGGTCACCTTCCTAAATATACACATAGGTTGTTTTTGGTATTTATAATTTTAAAGAACAATGCTGTATGTATGCATTTTTAAATCACCTGATGCTTTCTTAGGGAATGGTATTATTCTAGCCAAGAACAAGGATGACTTTCCATTTGTGCAAATCTTTAATGTCTTTCAGTGATGTTTACAATTTTTCACATGCAGGTTTTACACATGGTTTGTTCCTAAGTATTTATTCTTCCTTGTTGCTGATTGTAAATGGGGTTTTCCTGCTAGTGTGTCCCCGTGACTGTTGTGTTTGTATATGAAGGCTGTCTATTCTTACACCTTTTATTTTTGAATTAGTTTTATCATTTGTTAATTGTGGTTGTTAAATGTACTATATCTGCAAATGTAGATAGTTTTACTTCTTTTGTAGCTTTTATTCCTTTAGTTGATTTCTGTTAACTAGTCAGACTAGTTAATACTTCTAGTACAGTGTTAAATAGTAGGAAAGATCGTTCCCTTGTACCTGATCTTATTGAAATGTATCCTTATTTTCTTTATTAAATAATATAATAGTTGTAGATCTAAAACACACACACATGTTGAGAAAATATCTCTTATATTCCTATTTCCTTGAGTTTAATTTGTAGTAAGTGCTGATGCCAAATACATTCTTATCCCAGTGTGTACAGAGATCTTTTTCCCCTTAGGTGTACAAATATACTATGTATTAATAGATTTCCTTTTTTTTTGTCTTTTTCCTTTTTATCGGTACCGGGGATTGAACTCACAACTGCCTGCTTGCAAGGCAGGCACTTATGCCGCTGAGCTAAGTCCCCAACCCCAATAGATTTCCTATTTGAAAACAATCCTGTAACTTGCAATTAGTCATCTATTAATTTCTTATGTGGTATTATATTCTGTTTGTAAGCACTGTACTTCAAGAGTAAAAATTTGGATTTTTGCTTTATAGCTTTTAATATGGCATTTTATAATTCTTTGTGTGTCTGTCTCTGTGGTAAGATTGAGGGTACCTTTAGACCCTGAACTACATTTTATTTTTCTTTGCCTTTAGTGCCTAACAGTTCTTCATATAGAGTTGATGTTCTCCAAATGATATTGAATGAATCAGTAGCAGAAGTTGGTCATTAAACTGTTACTGAGTGAAATCTGAGTATATCCTGTTTCTCTTTGACAGTGAGTAGCACATTTTTTTTAAAAATAAAATCCATTTTATTTCAAGGATAAAAAAAAGCCCTAAAAATTTCAAAGCACATCATTCAGGGGCAGCAATGATACATACATTGCACATTGTTACCCCCAAACCATTCACCCCGAGCACATTGTTTTCAGTGGTAAAGGCTGCTGCCCACCAAAGTGGAAGAGGTCTGAATTTTGGTTTCAGACTTTGATTTGTGTAGCCACAAATAACTAATATTTTGATTTTTATATGTCTAATCATATGATAGTCTAGTCTTTTTAAATTGCTTCATATCTAAATGATTTTTATCAAATTATTGATTATTCTGTGCAAATGTTTTTTCTGAATTTTTATTTGCTTTTAGAATTCTTTACCTGTTGTGATTAATAGATATTCATAAAGTCTAGATAGCTCTGAAAAGAAAATTCTGACTACAGATAAATTAGTCGCACTGTGGGTAGCGGTAAAACTGTCAGCAGGCCGACCCAGCCCTCTTGACGAGTTACTTAATGTGTGCCCAACACATTCGTTTTTAGGTATGTCTGACTGCGGCAGTGGGACAGCCCTTGGCGCCTCCATTCCAGACACAGAAGAGGTCAAGTCTGCTGCTGAGGTGACTGGTGGCGTTTCTGTCGCTTTAGGAAGCCAGACTGCAGACTGCTTAGTCTGCCTGCACATGTGCTGCTCTGTACATTCTTCTCTTGGTGTAAGGGTCAGAGGCAGAGGGTTAGAGGCGAGGTTCTTCCTAAGGGAGAGGGAGTTAGCATGCCTTAGGCGGCTGAACGTTTAGAGGGTAGCTTACGTGGCACATACAAATGAACGTAAAGACTATGTTTACGGAAGTTGGAAACATGACCAGGCTGAGCTCTCTGCTGAGAGAGGGGCTTCTGCTGAGTGTGCGGCCACGTCCCCGTCCCTGTAAGGTCTGCCAGTCCTGCCCTTCAGGCTTCCCTAGCCTGCTGCGCCCAAGGGGGAGCCTCCTGTCTCATCTTCTCTTGGTTAGAGTTTCCGGGGACTCTGAGCCCCACCAAGTAAGAACCGAAAACAAGCAGGAAGATTTTATACTGATTCAAGTTAATCAGGTGGTTTGGGGAAATGTGACATTTATGCACATGTACGTGTGTGTGTGTATGTAGAAATGTGTGTGTTTCTTAAGGATTTACTGAGGAACCGCCCACCCTCCACCCTTCCATGTTTTGTGCTGGAGACTGGGCTCCGGGCCTTTGCACTGAGCTGCAGCCGGCCCTTTTATTTTCTAGTTGAGCAGGCCCAGACCACATTTGCACCTGCAGAACTACCTCAGCCTCACAGCGTGCTGGGATGACAGCCTGTGCCACCACATCCGGTTTCCAAGTAGTATTTTAGTGTTGTCCTACTCTGAGCTTTAGAATAATTCACTAGAGTTCAGTTAAGTAACTAGAACAACTATTATTTTTTCCATTTTTTTAGTTGAATAAATTTAATTTAGCCTTCAAAGAGGTTTGTGACTGATTTTAGAGGAATTGGTAAAGTCAGAAGACGACAGGGCTAGATCCATTATTCAGTTGAGGCAGGATACTGTGAATCTTTGCAACCAGTTTTAATGTAGGATTTAGAGCTCAACTGTTTTTAGTGTTGGTATAAAAGTCAAACATGAGAGGTGTTTGTAAATACGGATTACATGTGGGGAATTCAGAATTCTTGTGTTTTATGATGACTGTTTATCCTTTGACAAAACAGTGCTATAGTTATGTTGTACTGAGAAACTGGAGAGTTGTGTATATTGTATCGTAGGTCATGGATTTGATTATCTGTGATTAGATGTCTAAATCTGTACCATGAGAGACGATCAGACAGAAGCTGCTGCATGTCAGCTACAGGAAAGATTGGCAGTCAGCCAGGCCTGTAATCCCAGCACTCGGAAGGCTGAGGCAGGAGGATTGGTGCAAGTTTGAGACCAGAATGTGCTAAAGAATGAGCTCAAAGCCAGCCTCAACTGCAGAGCCAGACCCTGTCTCAAAAAGACAAAAAAAAAAAAGAAAGAAAAAGGGCTGGCAGTCTAGCCTGTGTGGGATTCATAATTCATAAATGCAAATATTCTGTTTATAGTTTAACTACTTTGAATTTCATGTTTATGAATGTTACTGTAATAGGTGCTAAGCTAGAAATGTCTGACTAGGAGGGAGTGAAGTACAGTGACTGCTCTGAAGGAAGCCACTGCCAAATAATAGTGTTCAAATTTGTCTGTAAGTTAGCATAAAATTCATGTTGGGCATTCTCTTCATTTTAGACATACCCAAATATGCAGGGACGAGGGGATATAATAGTAATAGTAATAATAATAATAAAGTGCATGAGCATATGCAAAATTATGCCTCTGTTGAAAATCACTGCAGGAGTTTATAGTTAACCAAAGTACAAGTTGGGAGTATCTTTGTGACTATATCTTTGTGACTTTGTGTGTGTGTGTGTGTGTGTGTGTGTGTGTGTGTGTGTGTATTCGTGTGTGTTTATATATTATATAGAATAAACTAGCATTTATTTTACAACATGGGTTGAACTGAAGGTCATTATTGGAGGAGGCCAACCACAGAAAGGTGTGCACCACACGATTTCACTCATGCACAGGGTCAGGCTGATCCCATAAAAGTGGAGAGTGAGATGTGGAATGGGGATGACAGCATGAGTAGAGGGAGACTGAAGGGGAAGGTGGGGGGAGGGGCTTATCAGTGGATGCCAAGATACTTAACGGCAGCCTAGGAGGAGGCATTTGTGTGCCCTTTTTGGAATGCAGAGTAGATATGTATTGCAACATCAAATGCTACCCTATTAATATGTATGATTTTTATTTTTATTTATTGATGAAATAAAAATAAATAAAATTTCTATTATTGATCTGTTTTAAGCCTGTTTTTCATAGTTCACACGTCAGATTCTTCTTACGAGTAGAAACAATAGCCCCATTTGCTGAGAGCCCAGTAGCTGCTGGCATTGCATGAGATTTTATGTATATCTTTAAAAATTCCATTTAATGTTAGAATTACCCTGCTGTCAGCTGAAACTTTTTTCCCGTTTTACCGATGAGGCAGCTGAAACTTGGAAGGGCTAACAGCTACTAAGGAAAACAGCTATGATTTTGAACCCAAGTGAAAATTTGCAAATGAGTAAATTTAAGAAACTAAGAAAAAAATTTTTTTATAATTTTATAAAGCTAAAGAAATTGGGTAAGATTTTAAAAACAAGAAACAAAGAAGTTAAGAATTTATTATGTTGGGATTATAGTTTGAATTCTTTGTTGCATGCCACCTCAACCAATTTCTGATATTTAAGAAAAATACTCAAGTATTTGCCTTTTTTGGTGTAACACAAAAGTCTAAAGAAGCAAACTGTGTACAGATTTTGCATTTAATGCGCATTGATTAGTGGAGGAAATAAATAAATGCAGAATAACAATGCCTTTAAAGCTATAGATTAGTAGTTGGGGCAGTTCGGAGGAGTGTCAGTCCGGAAGTTGTGATTGCAGTGTTAACTGAGCCTTGGGCATGGGTAGACTTGGAGCCTGTGAGTGGGGCTCGCTGAGCAAAGGCACAGAGCAGACAAGCTGAACCTTGTATGAGGAAGTTTGACTTCCTGGGCCGCCTGAGGAAGCATAATGAATGGAAAGAAGAAAGTCCAGGTCCAGGAAACTGGGAGTTGGCTTTTATCATACGTACGTGTTGGGGACAGAGGCAGCTGTGTCGAAGACTCGTGTAGTTTTACAACGTACAATAGCGTTTACTGCTTTGAACATTGTAAGGGGCAAAGAGTGCAGAGAGAGCTGGTTTCCCTGGATTGGTCAAGGAAGGCCCTCCCGGGGAGCTAGTGTAAAGCGAAATGCTGTGGGAGAGTCATCTTTCCGCACAGAGGAACCCGCAAAAGAGAGCAGCAACAGCAGGAGGACTTGAGGGTCAGCTTAGAGGGCAGGGGGCGCGGCAGGGCGGAGTCCGCGGAAGGCGAACTGCAGCCTAGACCGAGACCAGCACGGCATTAGGAGCCAGGTGCTCAGCAGGAGGCGAGAAGGCTGGAAAAGGTTTGAAATGCAGTGTTCGGGTAGCAGTAGATGAAAATAGACAAGTTTGGTGCTGATAGTAATAAAGATATTAAAAACACTTAAATATAAAAAAGGCAAAATAGTAAACAAGTTAACCGAATACTTATCATCCAGGTTCAACAGTTACCTAAATTTACTGCCCTTGTTCTATTCTGCATTTGTAGTAGGCTTGAGTCATCTGCTTATTAAAACCGTAAAACTGCCAGGATACAAAGGGGGAGGGCTAAAATGACACTTAGCCCTGTCCTTTTGTTTGTTTGTTTGGTAGGTTGGTTTTTTGAGACAGGGTCTTGCTATGCTGTTCAGGCTGGCCTTAAACACACTGTGTAACCGGGGCTGACCTTGAGCTCACAGCAATTCTCCTGTTTCAGCCTCCAGAGTGCTGGTTTATTTGGCAATCCTGTCTTGATCATGGTCTGTTATGCAAAGGTATAGGGTGGCCGTAGTATCAGGTACAGATTGTAGTTGTGCTAATAAATACAGGACAAGTTTTCCTGAAAGCTTGGGGCCAGAAGTGTTTTAGATTTCAGAATTTTTTGGATTTTGGAATATTTACATAAGGAAGTCTCTTGGGGTTGGGACCTAAACTAAACACAAAATTCATTTATATTTCATATATACCTTACATAACTGGCCAGAAAGTAATTCTATACAATTTTAGTGTATCTGTGCTTTGACTATAATTCAGACATAGTATCAGCCATAGAACTCTCCATTTGTTTTGTTGCTGTTTTGGTTTTTTGGGGTTTTTTTTTGTTTTTGTTTTTGTTTTTTGTCTTTTTCCTTTTTATCAGTACCAGGGATAGAATTCGTGACTGCCTGCTTGCAAGGCAGGTGCTTATGCCGCTGAACTAAATCCCCAGCCCCTGTTTGTTTTTTTGAGACAGGGTCTTCCTATGCAGTTCAGGCTGGCCTTGAACTTACTTTGTAGCACATGCTGGCCTTGAACTCCCAGCCATACTCCTATCTCAGCCTCCCAAGTGCTGTGATTGATTACCGGTGTGTGCTGCCACCCCTAGCTTTCTGTTGTGGATTTATGACAGCATTCAGAAAGTTTCAGGCTTTTGATCATTTTTTTTAATTTAAAAAAAAGGAAACAAAAAAATACATGGAGATAAAAAGGGTAGAAATAATACAAAATTACAGAAAAATAAACAGTAAGAAATTGCTAGTTGATAAGTTACATATTGTCATCTTAGAAATAGCTGTTAAGGTTACAAAATTAAAGTATGTAAAATGACATTCAAAAAGTGACACTGCAAACAGTTCTCAATGATCAAACAAAAACTCAGTAATATGGTTATCAGTCCTACACACTTGTTTTGTATCTCAAAGAGGGTAAGATTAAACATATCAAAACAGAACAAAACAGTTAAAACAATTTAAAGAAAAGAAATACAGATTTCAAAGCAAGTCCACTGGAGATCTTCACTGTTTATCTAATTGTCTGTAGTTTCTTACAAATAGTTGTCCCCATCTTCACGCACATTAAATACATATTGCATATTATAGAACCAATCAATTTTGAGCAGTTTTGATTGTGGAGTTTTATAAAGACCTCTGCTGGTACTGATGGGTCTTCTCTAGTGTTTGCCCTGTTCATCTGCAACTGAAGTTAATTGCAACATCCTCATGTCTTGCATGACTTTCACTCTTGATTGTCACAATAGCTGTATATCATAAGTGAGCTTAGTAATTTCATTGTATGAGAAGGAAAATGAAAGTTACAGAGTTAAAGTGACTTCTAAAGTTTAAAAAAAATAGAGCTGGAGCTTACATCTGTTTCTTTCTGATACTTGCTAATTCCCCTGAAATTTCATGGCATAGGACTTATTTACCTAATACTTTTCACCCATGTTGAAATAACACTTTGCTATAATTACATTAAGCACTTTTTAAAAGGTCATACCTTTTTATAAAACTGAAGGCAATTTCATAGGCTGTTTGAATTACAAGTTTAATAGAATTGCTCTGTCTTTTTGTAGGCAAACAAAAATCTAAATAATTTCATCCAACACAGAAGGCATTTGTAGCTTTTTCCTAGAATAAAATATGGTCTCTGTTCAGTTGTCTGAAAATATACTAACTAGAACAATTGGAGTGGAATATTTGCAGCTTTCCTTCTCTTTCATTCTGTTTACTTTCTTTATTGCTCTTTATCTACAGTTGACTGAAATTAAAAATTTAGCCTTTTAAATTGGAAGAAAATGTAATAAGTAGCAGGACAAAATAATCTGCTAAACACATGACCCACTGGTCATGTGAGCATCGGAAGCATTTCGTAGCACTTTGAATTGCAATTTTCAATATCCCTTTTGTTTTTAATGTGGCAGATGTAAGAAACTGGGAAAACTTTAAGCTTGTTATTATACCACTTTAATTTTGTTTGCTCAGAGGTAAAGAACAGTTTTAAATACATATTTTAGAAAATACAGTGCTATGATAGTTAACTGATATGTCAATTTGAGTAAGAAACCAGTTGGGATCAGTATAGTTCTCGGTGTGGCTGAAGGGATTCACTGAAGGCAGAAGACCCACCCTGGATGTGAGTGACACCAGCCAGTAGGCCTGTAGCCTGAGTGGAATAAAAGGGAAGTGAAGAAGGAAGGCTGCTTCTGTTCCTTCAGAGGAGCTCCAGGCTTCACCTCGGAAGGCATCTCCTGGCTTCCAGCAGGGACCCCCTCAGCCTTCCTGCTCAGACCCTTTGCCTCCTGATAAGACTCGCACAGGACACTGCAGTGGGCTCCAGGGCTTTGACTGGATCCTTTGGGTCCCCAGCACGCAGGTGGCCCTTTTGCACTCTCCCACACTGACTCTGCAGGTGGCTGCTTCTAACCCATCTTGTATATCTGTGTAGCTTGCATTAAACCTATTTTTGTAGTAAATTCTGACTGCTGCAGATTTTGGTACCAGAGTGGCTGTAGAGAAAGAATTGTAAAGATAAGATTCTTTAATGGCTTTAGTGGTTCTTAGAGTTGCCTAATTTGATGAGAACTGAAGATGCCGTGATTTCTCTTCTGATATGTAGGGAGCACTTTAGGTCCTTGGTATGAACTGTTACAATGCACTGTAGATCCTTTCAGTTATTCTAATTCACCACTTGTGAGATGTAAGGAATTTGTCAAGTTCATATATAATACTTCGGAGTATTTTTACAGAGTGGGAAATATAATGCTTCTGCCTGGTTCTGGACAAGCCGGTGAATGAAGCACAACAGTGAGCTCAAAACACCCGTTGGACAGCTAGGCTTCTAACTGTGAGGCAGATTAATAGAGGAGAATAAGGGGCTCAAAGATTCAGACACCGGGCTCCAGACACACATAAAGAATGTGGGAGTTTCTAAGTATCCTAAAAGAATCTCCTCTTGTTTAGCCAAGATGGCAGGAACCCAGACACAGGCTCTCCTACTTCAGTTGGCTGAAACACAGTGTAAGTTTGATGCTCAGCCTTGAAGGGCATCTGAAATAAAGGTAAAGGCACTGATCAGAGAAGAGTGGGATCCCATAAACTAGGGTGGAAGTGTTTGGGTGCATCTTGACAAGGCTGAGGTTTTGAGCACCTAGACTCTTGAGATTATTTTGCTAGAGGAAGGGATTTCCCCGCCCCCAGCCCTGTAGTGCTGGCCTCTCCTGCTCCACCTGAGGAAGCTTAATGCTGACTCCTAGCATCCACCCTCACACCCACTTTCCACCTCCAGGTATGTAACCAGGCTCCCATCACAGCAGGCTCCTCAGGGTGAGGTGCACAGTGTGACTCATGATGTCTGCTCTACTCCCAAAGAACTTCTTGAGGATTCTAAGTCTTATCAGCCGAGGTCCAATGAGCAGTGTGGGGGTGGATTTTATGGGTGTGGGCTAACAGTGGCAAAAACATACACCTGGATCAGGCTGAGTTTGTCCAATATGGGCTCATTAGCGGACACTCTGAATTTAATGCTATAGCTTATAAAGTGAAAAGTTTACTTGACTGGTTGGGTCTAGGGTGACCCACTGTGAATGAGTTGGAGATGCCTGATGTTCCATGTTTACTGTTTTTGACGGTATCCCGAGGCTTAGGGAAATGAGAATGCTGGAGTGGATTTGTCCTATTAAACCTAACTCAGTACACAGGGGTGATCCAGCAAATGTACCCTTCACCAACACCTCGAGAAATGGTTCATGCGGGGAGCATTGAAGAGCTCTGTTACTGCTCTTCTCTGTATGCCAGACCTTACAGTTACTTAATGGGGAAGCTTAAGGGCAGCAGCTTTAACTGGATCTCAGAACAATTTCAGATGTGCCCACTGTGAGTTGGATGTCAAGGGTCAAGTGGCAGCACTTCGTTGCCAAGGACAAGATCTACGTGCTCCTTATAATGAACACAGAAGCAGAGCAATGATCAGAGTGTTCTCACAATTGACTGATTAGCCATGGTGGCCCCAAAAGTGAATAGATAGGAAACTGACACATTTTTTTACTGCATTTATGTAAGCAAAAAAACTTAAGGGTAAGTGAACAGACCTACTTCAATTCGTAGTAACAGGGAGCCATGGCCCTTCACTCAATTCCTGAGGTTTAGCCAGTTTACAGACCCAGAATCTCTTGAATGAAGGGGAGGTTGGTTCCCTTTGAGGAGCGATATTGGTGCATCACCAAAAATTTATATGGCTCCTTCCCCAAGGAGACCTAAGGCGGCTCTTGTCTTACTTTGGGGGAAGGGAAATGATCAGATACTTGGGGGACTGCTGGACACTGGTTCTGAACTAACACTGCTTCCAGAGGACCCAAATTGTCATTGTGGCCCTCCATTAAGAGTGGGGCCTATGGATGTTAAGTGGTCAGTGGAGTGTCAGCAAAGGTCCAACTCTCATTGGGCCCATTAGGTCTTTAATTTCATGCTGTAGTCATTTCCCCTGTTCCAGAATGCATAATTGGGATGGAAATCTTCACACGGTTACTTGACCTGTAGCGTGAAGGCTATTATGGTTAGAAAAACCAAATGGGAGCCATTAGAGTTGCCTTACCTGGTAAAATAGTATACTGAAAATATCACATCCCCAGAGGGATTGCGGAGATTTGTGCTACTATCAAAGACTTGAAGCATGCAGGGGTGGTGGTTCCCACCATACCTACATTTAATTCTTCCATTTGGCCTGTGTAGAAGATGGGTGGGTCTTAGTGAATGATGGTAAATTACTGTAAACTGAATCAGATGATGGCTCTGATCGTAGCTGCTGTACCAGATGTGGTTTCCTTGTTTGAGCAGATTAACGCATCTCCTGGGATTTGAACTGCAGCTCTTAATTGGACAAATGTGGTCTTCTCCATACCTAGCCATAAAACCCATCAAAAACAGTTTCACAAGATCAGCACCATAGCTCTGCTGAGCCTGAGAGTTATATTGACTTCTAGCCCTGGGTCACAGCAAAGTTTTCAGGGATCTTGATCACCTTTTTCTCCCTCAAGATATTGTACTGTTCCATTATGTTGATATTATGCTGAGTGGATCAATGACCAAGAGGTAATGACCATTCTAGATTTGTTAGGAAAACATTTACTAGCTAGAGGATAGTAAATAAATCCAACTAAAATTCAAGGTCCTTCAATCTCAGTGAAATTTTCTGTCATGTGGCATGTAGAGATACCTCTTCTTCATCTTTGTCTTTGTCTTCTTCATCTTCATCTTCTTCGTTGTCATCATCTTCTCCTTTTTTTAACACAGGATTGAACTCAGGACCTTTTGCTTGCCAGGCAGGTGCTGTGAGATATACCTTCTAAGGTAAAAGATAAGTTGGTGCATCTGGTTTCCCCTGCAACCAAAAAAGAGGCACAATGCCTAGTGAGCCTGTTTGGATTTCCACTGGGCCTGGCAAATCCAGTGGTGCTTGAAGTGTCCGTGGCAGGTAGAGATACTACTTAGAGTCTCTGGCAGGTACTTTTAGGTGAAATGCAGTGGAGGCCTTTAGGATTTTGGAGCACAGGTCTGCCATCTACAGACTACTCACCCTATGAAAAACAGCTCTTGGCTCGGGATTTAGCTCAGCAGCGCAGGCACCTGCTTGGCAAGTGCAAGGTGGTAAGTTTGATCCCTGGCACCAAAAAGAAAAAAAGAAAAATAATTCTGAACCTGCTCTTGGGCCTTGGTGGAAACTGAACACTTGACCATGGGATACCTTTTACCTGTGACCTGAGTTGCCCATTATGAGCTGGGTACTATCTGATATCCTTGAGTCATAAAGTTGGATGTGCATAGCAACGGTCCATCGTGAAGTGGAAATGGTGCATATATGATTGAAACCCTATAGCAGGTCCAGAGGGTGCAAGGAAGTTATGTGAAGAAGTTGCCCAGATACCTATGGTTGCTAAGACTGCTGTATTGCCTTCTGCCTCAGAATGCACCTGTGACCTCATGGGGCGATTTCATGATTAGCTGTCAGAAGAAAGGAAGGCTGAGGCCTGGTTTGTGGATGATTCTGCATGTTATGCAGGAACCACCTGCATGCATAAGGGTCATCCCAAAAGGTCAGTGGAAAAAGAAATCTTCACAGTGGGGAGAACTTTGGGTGGTTGGAAGTGCATTCTGCATGGAAGGAAAAATGGCCAGATGTGCAACTGTTGCCAGTGGTCTGACTGGATGATCAGAAACTTGGAAGGAACATGATTGGAAAATTGGTGACAGACATATTTGTGGAAGAGATTTGTGGGTAGATCTCTCCATATGGGCAGGGGATGTAAAAATATTTCTGTTCCATGTAAATGCTTACCAAAAAGCAACCTCAGCAGAAGGTGATTTTAACAGTCAAGCTGAAAGATGACGTGTTCTGTGGGTAGTGGCCAACCTCTTTTTGAGCCATCCCTGTCATTCCCCAATGGGCTTATGAACAAAGTGGCCATGGTGTCAGGGATTCAGGTTACACACGGGCTCAGCAACATGAATTCCTACTTATCAAGACTGATCTGACTACAGCCACAGCTGAATGTACCATATGCCGGCAACAGAGACCAGCACTGAGTCCCTGAGATGGCACCATTCTGGCAGGTGATTATCCTGGACTGCTTCCACCATGGAAAGGACAATGCTTTCTCCTAACTGGGGCAAACATATATTTTGGATGTGAATTTACCTTCCCTGCACGTCATACTGCTGTCAAAACTACCATCTGTGGACTTCTGGAATGCCTTGTCCACCATCATGGGATTCCAGACAGCATGACGTCTTACCAAGGAGCACATTTGTGGCCAAAGAAGTGAGGCAGTGGGCTCGTGCTCATGGATTCACTGGTCTTACCGTGTTCCCACCATCCAGAGTGCCTGACAGAAAGATGGGATGGCCTTTTGAAGACAGTTATAGTGCCAGCTAGGAGGCAGTAGCTTGAGGGCTGGGGTAAGATTCTTCAAATGCTGCATATGCTTTGACTCAGCATCCACGTATGGCTCTATGTCTCCCATAGCCAAGGTTCCTGGGGGTAGAGGTAGGAATGATACCACTCAGCATACCCACTGTGATCCACTAGCAGAATTCTTTTTTTTTTTTTTTTAATATCGGTACCAGGGATCGAACTCACGACTGCCTGCTCGCAAGGCAGGCACTTACGCCGCTGAGCTAAATCCCCAGCCCCACACTAGCAGAATTTTTGATTCATGTTCCCAGGTTGTTATGCTCTGCTGGCTTAGAAGTCTTAGTTCTGGAGGAGGAAAGGCTTCTACCAGACTGAAGCACAACTGTGCTACCATTGAACTGGAAACTAACACACACACACTGGCCATTTCGGTCTCCTCAAGCCTCGTAGTAAACAAGCTAAAGTGGGAGTCACAGTGTTGTCAGGGGAGAGTGACAGAGACTATAAAGGGAACCTGGACTATTATTCTAGTATGGACAAAAGGAAGACGATGTGGAATACACAGTAGCCCTTAGGGTGCCACCTAGCGTTCCCATCCCTGCCATGAGGGCCAGTGAGAAACTGCAGCCACCAATCCAAGCGAGGTGACAAATAGCCCAGAGCCTCCAAAAATGAAGGGAGGATGAAGACTGCTGAGGTGCCTGCCAAAGGCCCTGGGAATACACAATGGACAGTAGAAGGACCTAAATACCAGCTGTGATTCATGCTCAGTTACGGAAAGAAGGATTATAATTTTAATAGGTCGCTCTTAAAATGCTTCCAGTATAACACATTGATAGACTTACTATTGGCTGGTTAAATACTGTTCAAATTCATGTTAGAATGTTCAGTTTGCTGAGTGTGGTGACCACACCTACAATTGTAGCACTCCAAAGGCTGAGGCAGGAGGATTGCCATAAGTTCCAAGCCAGCCTGGTGACCCTATCTGAAAAACAAAGAAAGAAACGGAAGAAGGGGGGGAGATGAGCTTATAAAATGTTAGGCATAAGCATCATCCAGAGAAAACTTGCCTTCTAGTCTGGGAGGGAGCTCATGTGTTTCTGTTTGTGTGCAGTATAGTTGTAACATAAAGACTTAATTATGAACTTCTGTGTGTGTGTCAGGAGACTGTGATTTAAGGAAATGTGTCTGGTTGTCAAGTTGACAAGAGGTGGATTAGTTAAGGATTGTGTCACCTTGAGTAAGAAAAGCCCAGCTGAAGTGGATAGTGTAGTTCTGGGTGTGGCTGAAGGGATTCACTGAAGGCAGAAGACCCACCCTGGATGTGAGTGACACCAGCCAGTAGACTGATAGCCTGAGTGGAATAAAAGGGAAGTGAAGAAGGAAGGCTGCTTCTGTTCCTTCAGAGGAGCTCCAGGCTTCACCTCGGAAGGCATCTCCTGGCTTCCAGCAGGGACCCCCTCAGCCTTCCTGCTCAGACCCTTTGCCTCCTGATAAAGACTCATGCAGGACACTGCAGTGGGCTCCAGGACTTTAACTGGATTTTTTGAGTCCCCAGCACGCAGGTGGCCTTTTGCACTCTCCCACACCTGACTCTGCAAGTGGCTGTTGTAAACCCACTTTGTACATTCTTGTATATCTGCAGAGCTTGCATTAAACCTATTTCTCTAGTAAGCACTGACTGATACAAATGCCTTATATAGTCCCACAAAGTAAATTCTATCTGAATGTCTGTGTGTGTATTCAATATGTATACTGTGTTGTTTAAGCTGCTAAGTCTTTTGTAACTCAATATGACAGCAAGACAGCTATATGGTCTTGCTGATGAGAGCCTATGGATGTATTTCAGACACCTCTGGGAGCAGCAGTGTAATGCAGAGGTTAACTCAAGCCAGATGGTCAGATTTGAATTCCAGTGCATCACTTGCTAGCTGTGTATCATCAAGCAAATTTCCTAAAATTATTAATGATGATATTAGGCCGGACAGAGTTTATGCAGTTACGGGAGATAATACATACAAAATAAGTAGAATTAAATAAGTTCATGTGTGAAAAACAGAACAGTGCATGATGCATGATAACTGATTGTTAGCTCTTACTGGTAGCTTTGTTTGCAAAAGGATGCATTGTTTAATTTTTAAAAATTCCTTATCTAGGCCTGAATCTACTCACCTGTAAAACTGGAGGAATCATGTTTATGCTACATGGCAATTGTGAGAGTTGAATAATTTGTGTAATGTTCCCTTACAGTCCCTAGTAAGTGCTCAGTAGAGGTCAGTTTTCTTAGTGATTACTGTTAGTTGTAGAGTAGCGAACCATGGAGCTGTCAAACAAGTTTCATAGCACTTGATATTCTGAAAAGGTGCTAGATTGTTTCAAAATTAGCATCTGATAATCAAAATTATTTAGGAAGGTACTGAAAGACTTTGTTAACTTTACCTTTTGATTGTAAGTGTGGTGTCAGACTCTTATGCTGCAGGCCAGAGAAAGCAGCTCTAACTCATTTACTCAGAAAATGTTCCAGCTGGTTTGGGAAAGCAGAACCAAGAACCTTTGCTGCCGTGGCTTAGAACCAGACACAGCAGCTGGCACAGCCAGCACCTCTAGCCCTGGTGAATGGATGCTTCAGTAGTCCAGTGACTTCAGTTTACCTAGGAGTTTCTTCTTGGTATAATTATTGCTGTTAAGTTCCTTGATGTCCTTTTTGCTTCTTAATCCCAGTTTCTGATATACTTTTTTTCCCAACCCCTAAATTTTTTTTTTTTTAAAGGAGAAAAGGTTTATTGTGGCTCTCTCTTTGTAGAGATTTCAGTCCATAGTCAACTGGCTGCAAGACAGGGCAGCATGGTAGAGGAGCATGACAGGAGAAACCGCTCATGACATGGTAGTGAGAAGCAAAAGGCTATCAAGATGGAGAAAAGGAGACAGACCCTGACAGACCACAACTATCTCCTCCAATTAGGCTTCACCTTCCAAGTCACATTTAGCTATAAACCTATCAGTGACCAATCCACCGATAAGTATCATACTCACATGCTCTGATCACCTCCTAGAACCACATCTATGCATGTGTGAGGCTTTAAGGGGACAACTAGATATAAACCATCATATTCTAGCTCCTGATCCCCAAAAGACTCATACCTATCCGTTTATGCAAAATACATTTAGTCCATCTCTAAGAGTTTGCCAAAGTCCAGGGCCTCTTAGATTTAAGGAAAAAACTTAAGCTGTGAGCCCCTATAAAAATGAAAAGAGAGTTAAATACTGCTGACACACAAGGGCCTCAAGGTATACATACATTTCCCTTCCAAAAAGGAGACATGGCAAATAGAAAGGACTGAGATCAAAGCCAGACTGAAACCCACCAGGGCAAACATTACATCTTCTCCTTTCATGTCCAGCACATGGAACAAATTTTGGTGAGTATGAACTTCAAAAGTCTTGAGCAACCCTGCCCCTAGAGCAGGGCAGCTGGTTGTAGTCCTCATGCCTTCTCTCTCGGACTGTCTTCCCTCAATCCTTGCAGCTTTCCTCAGAGGTTCCTCATTCCTGGGTTTTCCAGTATGTGAGGTCTCCTCTGCACTTACAGCTTCACTCTTTTTTTTTTGTCTTTTTGAGACAAGGTCTGTCTATGCAGTTCAGGCTGGCCTTGAGCTCACTTTGTAGCCCAGGCTGGTCTTGAACTTGTAACGATCCTCCTGCCTCAGCCTCCCAAGTGCTAGGATTACAGGTGTGAGCAACCATGCCCACCTTGTTACAGTTTCACTCTTAACAACTTCAGGGGCACACTGCCCAACCTCCCAGGGCTTCTTCTGAACTCTGGGTGGAAGCCTTCCTGACCCTGCAACTCTTGCATTCTACTTGTGTCTAAAGCCAAGCACCATGTAGGTTACAACATGGTCTGCTGTCAGCTGGAGCCAGGCTTCCTCTGTCACATCTGTTGAGCTCTCTGAGTGCCTGGGTAGCTGGGCACCAAAACCTCAGTCTCAAAGAACAAATTCCCGAGGTGACCCACCATTCTAGGGCATGGTACCTTGGGGCTCTCTTAAAGTCTCATTTTCCTGATTTTTGAGCCTTTGAATGGTGGACCTTACTGGTCTTTCACATTCCCTCAAGACATTTTCCCTTTGTCCTATGATGAAATAATTGGCTTCTTTTTAATGCTAATTTTTTCGAGAAGGAAGCTCTGCTGTGCTCTACCTTTGCAGTTCCCAACAGTACAAGAGATTCCTTTCCTTTGAAACTCAAACCTTTTAAAATCACTCAATAGTACATTTTGTGCTTAATTCTCCTGTAGAGCTGGCTGAAGGCCCCCAACGGTGGCAGCTCCTGCCCCAACATTAGACTACCTTGAAATTTCATTTGCCAAATTAATTAGTTCCCTGTCTTTAACCTCATTCTTCCTCAGTCTCTGAGGATAGGAACAAAATGCATATAAATTACCTATCAGAACACAACGCATGTGGCCTGGAGCCCACTGCCAGTGCAGTCCTTGTTTTCACCTGCAGCTTCCTCTGCCAGGTCTTTACCAACTGCATTCTTATCAGCCTTCTGGTCTTCTGAACTCTAAGCAGAGTCTTCTGTCAAGCTTAGCTGACCACATTCTAGGGCTCTTTGTCCTGCAGGCATCTCCAAACCTCTTTCCACAAGCCAGTTCCCAAAGCTTCTGAACCATATGGTCAGCTGGCTCTAACACAGCAGAAGTATAACCTGCTAGATGTCAAATGTGCTGAGTTCATGTTCCCTGAATATCACAGACTGCATTCCAGGGAACAAAGGAAGTTAAGGGTAGGAAAACTTTATTAAGGGAAAGCTCCTGAGAGACCGAAAGGGTCCTGAAAGGTGCTGTCGTTGAGGCTGTTTGCCAGGGATAATTTATACAACAAAACCACAACATGGGTACAGAGTGGCTCAAACTACAATCAGCCTTTAGGAATTACAAGTGTAGCTGGTTAGCTAATATTGATCCAACAGGGAAATGAGTCACAAAGCAAGGGTCTATCAATGAGCAAAGAAATTCTTGGGAGGGGAGTAGGTCCAGGTGTTCTGGTCAACCACATATGTGTCTGGCGCCCCCCTTGGCTCACTGGACCCCAGGTAGTGCTAATTACAATATTATTGCAAGTTGCCTTTTTGTTGCTAGGGAGGCATGCCGGCCTTGCTGTAGTTTCTCCATCCTGGGGCCTGGCTCTCTTCACATTTATCTCCAGCTATAATTCTAATGTCTGTATTTTCTTGTGCTGACTCCTTAAGGGCTCAGTCCCTGTCTGACAGTATATTAATTTCTCTCCAGCTTAGCCATCTATAATAGCATCATAGCAACCACCCCCACATCTCTTGTACCAAAGTCTATCTTAGTTACTTTCTCATTGCTGAGACACAATACCCTATACCCACAACTTGAAGGAAGAGGAATTTATTTTGGCTCACAGTTTATAGAAGTTTCAGTCCATAGTTGGCTGGCTCCAAAGCAGGTTGGCATGGCAAAGAACAAAGCTAGTTTCTGATATTCTAAGTCTGCGGCAAATGCCTTTGCCTGGCAAAGCTAGGTGATATGCCAGCACTCCACATAGCACTTGCTGTATGCCACAACAGTGCTGTGATATAAATACTGTTGTACACTATGGAACAAGAGCTTAGGAACTTGCTTAAGATTTACACTAAGAGGGCCAAAGATTTAGCTCAGCAGTGTAAGTACCTGCCTGGTAAGTGGTGAGGTTGTGAGTTCAATCCCTGGTACCAAAAAAAAAAAAAAAGATTTACACTAAGGAAGTAGAGGAGTCACAAATGGCACCCAAGCATTCTGGCTCCAGACACTTGTCAGTTATTTTCATCTTTAAATAATATGAGACAGGTTGGGAAGAAAAAGTCAGCTTCAAAGACTTATGCAGTTACTGGAAAAACCAAGAAGCCAGAGCCAAGAAAAGCAAGATCATTAAAATTGGTCCCATCGAGACAAGGGAGCAATTTGCCCTGCCCTAAACTTCAATTAGGAATTTTTCCAGTTGATAAGGAGCAAGTTCCAGGTGTTAAGGAGCAGATGCATGCATACAGTAGTCACTAGAACAACTTCTATAATAGCACCTTTATTTTATTAGTGTAGCAGAAATCACACCCTCAGGCAGAGACTCAGGACGCTAATGAGATGTGTCCATGAAGAGGTGTGACGGAAAAGAGCACAGGTGCTGTGAAGACTGCCTCTGCTTGCAGTGACCTAAAGAGGCGAGCTCTCACTTTGCGTGGTGGCACATACCTGTAATCCCAGCACTCTGGGATGCTGAGGTGGGAGGATTGCAAGTTTGAGCCTTGCCTGAGTAACACAGCAGCTTGGTAGAGCACTTTCTCAAAATAAAGAATGTTAAAGGAAGACAAACAAAAAAAGGTCTGTGGATCTTTCTCAGCCTGAGTCCAGTGCTGAGTGAGTGACCTCCAGACTTGTGGAGTTGGTCTGTGGATATATTTGGGGGTTAGAGATGATAAAATTAAGATTTACCTTTTTTCAAAATAAATCAACAGTTCATTGAAATAAAATTTGCATATGTTGAAATGCATCTTTTTTTAAATGTACCGCCCAAGGAAATTTGACAGATGTATGAGTTTGGAAGACCACAGAAACAGTCACAATGCAGTAGATTTCCCTCACTCTGAAGTTTTTTGTGTCCTTTTGCAATTAGCCTTGCCCTTCACTACCCTTCTTGCAGGTGGCCACTCTGTACTGTATATTTTGGAATGCTAGATAAACGTAACCATAAGTTATATATTCTTCTGTGACTGGCTGTTTGGACTCAGCATAGTTTTTGAGGTCACTAGGAGTGGTAGCAAGTTTCAGTGTTCATTCCTTTCTATGGTGAGGAATATTCCATTGTACGGATATACCACAATTTATTATTCAATAAGCTGTCAGCAGACATTTATTCCTCCTGGTTTTGGGCTCTTATGAGTAAGACTGCTCTGAATACTTATATACAAGTCAGGATATTTGCTTTGTCTTTGGTGTTTGCTTAGATGTAGAATGGATAAATGGTATGGTCAGTTGTACATTAACTTGTATAAAAAGTTGCTGAACAGTTTTCCAAAGTGAGGCACTTTTAGCATTCCCTCCAGCAATCTGTTAAAATTCCAGTTGGGCTTCACTTAACACTTGGTGTCTTAATTTGCATTTCCTTGATAGCTAGGGATATTGCATATCTTTTCACTTACTTGCCATTTATAGTTTTATTTTGCAGTGTCTTCAAACTTTGACCACTTTATATTTGAGTTGTTTTCTTACTGAACTGCATGAGGTATTTATATGTTTTGAGTACCAGTCATTTGTTATTCATATATGTATATAATATATATATATATATATATATATATGTTTTCCCTCCAGTCTATAACTTACCTTTCTGTTTTTTAATGATGTTTTTTGGAAGTTTTTGGTTTTGATGAAATGAGTTGCCAGTGTTTTTGTTTTTATTGTTTTTGTTTTTTATGTCCAAGAACCTGACTCAGTCCTCTTCTACCCTTAATCTCCGCAGTTCTGCTTATTGTCCTCACCGCTCGGATTAAGTCCATGTGTTTTGCAGCAGTGCTTTACTTCTATTTCATTGCTTTGTGGTATTCCACTGTATGACAATGTCACAGTTTAATTGGTGGACATTTATTTCAGTTGTTTCCAGTTTTTGGCTGTTATAAATAAAACATTTCTTAATATTTATGTAATATTTGTCTTTTGAGGGACATATGGAATTGCTTATGGGCATATATTTAATCTATTTAATAATACAGCTGCATTAGATTCCAGAGCGATTTTGACTAGCTTTTACTTGGAATGAGTACAGTTTTGTCATACATTTGATAAGACTTGGTTTTGTCGGTGTTAGTTTTTGGTCATTCTAATGCATGTGTAGTGTGTCTGGTTTGTGGTTTTATTCTGCATGAGAATTTGAACCGAACTATTCTGTAGATCCTTCCCAATGCTAAAATTTTCTGTTTGTATGAGTGACAGAGGTTATGATTGAAGATGCAGCAAATAACCCAAGACCTTGAATAATAGCAGGTGTTCTTGGGTTTTTATGTGTGTGTGTGTGTGTGTGTGTGTGTGTGTGTGTGTGTGTGTGTGTATATAAATATATATATGACAGATACTAACCTGTAGGGCTGATTTTGCTGTACTACCTTTTTGACTTGTTTGGGACATGCTTACAGTAGTAGTTCTTGCTGCACATTGGAAACACTTCATTAACTTACAAAAGTAGTTGAAAACCTTACCAGCCATTCATATAGGGGCTTACTGGGACCTGCCACTAAATAATCACCACTATGGAGTGGTTAAAATCTCCCCAGGCAGTTTTGAAACTTAAGGAGGTTGAGAATCATTGACACATATGAATGAAACATTCCACTCCCACTAGAGGCTTTGTCTGCCCTTGGGGGAATGAACCACCACTATAAAGTCTTTATTAAGTGTGTGCCATGTTAACTTATACCCAACTCTGATCTGTTGAAGAGACTCAGAAACTGATTCTTAGCTTGTATAACATGTACATGTATAGCATACTAATTTTCTAGGTCAGTTCCACACTCATATTTTTGATTTTACATACCTCTTCATTGTAGAACTAATTCAGTGTTCAAAGCATCTTCATCCACTAATGAATTGAGACAGTTACCCGCTATGAAAATAAGTGTAATTTTCCTATAGCACATAAAACATTGTAATCAGAGTATCTGATGCACTCTGATCTGATCTGTATATGTGACTGGATTTAGAGTATACTTGGAATTAACAGTATGAAAGAAAAGACATTATTTGATTGTTGCCTTGTAAAATAAAAAGTGAATAGTATGTTCAACATTTTTATCCTCTCTGAACAAGTAACATAATTTAGAATGTGATATCCAGGGGCTGGGGATTTAGCTCAGCAGCATAAGCGCCTGCCTTGCAAGCAGGCAGTTGTGAGTTCGATCCCTGGTACCCATAAAAACGAAAAAGACAAAAAAAAAAAAAATGAGGAAAAAAAAGAATGTCATATCCATGTATTGGGTTTTAAGAGATTTCTCGCAGAAATTTAGGTATACAGTGAGTGCCTAATATTTATATTCTAACAGTGAAATAACTCAGTAGTACCTGCAGCTGGCTTATATTGATTAATCAGTAAAAGCTGATGGTTACACTTTCAAGAATTTGTAAGCCAGCTTTTAAACATTTCTGAATAACCTAAATTATATATATATATATATATATATATATATATATTTTAAACCCTAAGTTACAAACTCATGACTAAGTCCTGTATTAAAAACAAACAAGTTTCTGAATGTCTGTTACCTGTGCCGAGGTTGTCTCCATGTTAACTCGGTGTTAACTCGTTTGGTTAACTCTGTATCTTGGGTACCCCTGGTGCTGCATGCCCCTTCCTGTCTGTGGATTCAGTGAGATTGTGTGGGAAGCTTAAAACTGACCACAGTGAGAGTGTTGACACCACAAAAATAGACAAATACTAAGGCCAAGGCTGTTTGTTCGTTTGTTTGGAGAACCAGTTGTTAAGCACTTACTCGCACACTGGAAGTATCACTCTTTATTCAGTGAAAGTCTACTTGTGCTAAGGGCTTTGAGCACTTCTTTACTTCATTTAAGTATTTGAAACGTGTACATGTTTAATTTTATAGATGAGAATCATAAGATTAAGATCACAAAGCAGTTGCTGTATTATAGACCTGAGATTTTAACCCAAAGCTTATTCCAGAAAGCCCTTTATTACTGCACAGCATGGTCTTAGAGGAGTGAATGATTGAGCCCAGACCTAAGTTAGGGACAGTTTTCGTAGGTGCTAGAGACAGAAGAATATTTCAGAAGCTGAGAACAGTCACAGCACTATTCACGATGGCAAAGTATAGTTCATATTCAAGATTTAGTAGTAGAGGTTCTATAGAAAAGCAGAGCCCAAAGGGTGACTGGGCTTTGTGAAGGACCCCAGGTAGCCTGGACCGCAACACAGATGAGGTTCTGTTTTATCTGATTACACGGAGGGGTGGTTGTTGTCATTGTTCCCTGCTGATTTGAATGCTGGTTATTCCGTATTACAATTAACAGTGTTGCCAAAAGTAGGTCTAGATTGTTCGCTGGGAAAGAAAATGTGTGCCGAGAGTGATGGCTCGCCTTCTGGCCGATGGCTGTCCCTACTATGGCTGTTTCTACTGCAGTAAGCCGTCCACTTGAGTTGAGCGTGAGCTTTCCGAGGTGTGGACGCACCTCGCCGCACAAACGTCTCTAGATGGGAATGAAGCGAGGCCCCAGCTCCCGGTTCAGCAGGGTGCGCGCCGTGCGAGGTGGGGTCGGGAAGCAGGAGGAGCAGCGCGGGGATGCGGGGACCCCCAGGGGCGTGGAGCACAGTGCGCCATGCTTGTGTCCTGGCGGTGCGAGGCTCGCTTTGTTGGGCTTGGGAAGCAACAGTGCGACCTCGAGTGTCCTCTCTGCGCGGAACCGTTCCTGAGTCAGGGACTCACTGTACCTCCTTCCTGGCATCAAGCGACCTGGTTTATCGTTATACTTTCTTTTTCCGAACAGTTATTTCCTATTTAAAGTCATAAACCAGAGCAGCAGTCTCGCTGCTGTCATTTCTCCGCGTGAGTCTTTCAGCAGCGCCTCCACCTTTTGCTTTTCCGTGGGGTGCCTCCCTCAGGCCCCCCTGGCCACTGTGGCCCACACCCGGCAGAGCAGCTGCCGAGCAGCTCTAGACCGCCATCAGCCTGGCGCAGTAGGCCTGCGCTTTGAAACTGCTAACGTGGGGTGGGCTCGTGGACCCACAGACTGTCCTGGGCACCCCGAACCTGCCCAGGAGGGCGCGGCTGCCTGAGAGGAGGGGAGGGGAAGGGAGCACAGCGGAGGGCAGGGGAGGGCAGGGGTCGCACCCCCTTGTCAGACTCCTGGCCTTGCCGCTCCTCCCCACGGCCTGGCGTCCTGCAGGCCCTTTGCGCCACCGCCTCCTTTACTGGAATGCCCAAACAGCCTTAATTCAGATCTTCTTATCTGGACCGTGAAGTGTCCTCCCAAATAGATTTTCTATCTTCAGTCTTTTCTTTCTTGAATTTAACCTCTCACCAAACTGTTCCCTAAAATAAATTGATCAGGCACGTGTGCTTTCTCTTCTTCCAGTTTTTTACTTCGCTTGTTTTTTCTCCCTACGTTTCCTCTTTACCTACATTTGAATGTATTTGATTATTTGAATTCTTTTAGAATTCCATTTGCATTTTCCTGGTAATTTACCTAGTCTTTGTATTCATTTGTTTTTATATTTCACTTCTAATTTTATTAATTTCAACTCCTAAAATGTTGAAATCTGATTCCCTTTTGGGGTCTACTTCTTCTTTCCCACTGCTTATTCTTTGATGTAGTAGTTACAGATATTACATCTAGGTAAAATTTGAGCCTCAGAAGATACCTTTACAATATTTGTTTCCAGCAGTTATTTATGGTTTATCAAGAGGCTGAGAGGAGGCAAGAAGAAGTAGCATTTTGTTTACTCAAGTATTTATTTACCTTTTTAGTTCTTCATTCTTAAGATTTATATATTTCTTGTTTTATTTACCTTCAGTTTGAAGAATTTCCTTTAACATTACTTATAATGTAGATCTGGTGTTGCTGAATTCTCTTAGTTTTAACTGAAAATGTTTTTATTTTTATTTTTGAAGTATGTTTTTCTGAGTGTAGTGTGCTAAGGACACAGTTTTCTTTCATTACTTTCAAGTGGTCTGTTCTCTTCTGGCCTTTATAAATTCTGGGGAGATGTCAGCCATTAACTGGTCTCCCAGTTGGTTCCCTGGAATTAATACTTATTTTTCTTGTGCTGCTTTCCAAGTTAGCTCTTTATTTCTGGGTTTATATATGTATTTTAAATTTTTGAGGCAGTGTCTCACTATATAGTTCAGGCTGGCCTTGAGCTCACTTTTAGCCCAGGCTGGCTGGGAACTCGCAGTGATTCTCCTGCCTCAGCCTCCCAGTCCTGGGGTTACAGGCGTGTGCCGCCGTACCCTGCTGTTTTTGATCAACACCACATAAAGATGTTGTGGTCAGTGACGGTGGTCTCATCAGATTGTGTCACATGCTCACATACCAGTTTTGGTTTCTGTAAGCATACTCCATTGTGCCGAAAGGACAAAACTGCCTGGCTCATTTCTCAGATGCTACTCCGTGGCTGAGAGCAGGCAGCTATGGGGCACACTGTTGAGAGTTTAGGTGTCTGTGTACATGCATGTGGAACACTGTAGCATCTTTAGTGATTAAAAAGCCAGAGGAAAGGAAAGAAGGTTAGTGGTTTTCTGTGAGAAGTGAAATAAACTGCTTAGTTTATTTACTTGGAAATTTTTAAAGTAGTAAGAAATACTTTTTATAATCCTTTAACTATGTGAGATTCTCATTCGTAGTCAAATTTTTAAAAGAATCATGATTGGGAAGTTTTTTAACAACTATTACTGGTGTTCTGTTATTTAATCTCAGAGAAATTTGCATTTTCTTTAGTTATAAAGTTAACAAATATGTTTTTAAATATTATTTTAGGACTCAAGTATAAAACGTGATTCTCCTAATACAGAGGTTTAATTTTTTTTTTTTTAAATGCTGGGTAAACTGTTCCATTAGGCAGATGTTCACTTAAAAGCCCATTAACTACAACAGGAAAAACAGAGCTGCGGTAGATGTGTTAATAGCCAGGCCTGGCTTTCTGTAGTGTATTCCTTCCAGCGGTAAGCAGTGCTCTGTCATAACAGAGGGAAGGATAGCACCCATTGATACCTACAACAAAGAGTTTGTTTTTGATAGATAAATTTAGATTGACTGTAGTGAAAACATCTAGTGGCATTTCTTTTTTGGTATTACCAACATGTTTGTTATGGAAGTATTAGTTAAATTGCATTTCTAAACTGGTGGCTAGGAAATATTAACTGGGGGTGAAGGCTCTTTTGACCATGTGCCTTTTATGATTTGGTACTAGTGTGGATTCTCTCTCTCTCTTTTTTAAGTAGTCTACCATGGCTCAGGAGTCTCCCAAAAGTTCAGCAGCAGAAATTCCAGTGACTAGTAATGGAGAAGTTGATGACACTCACGAACATGGCTTTAACAAGGTAAGAACATTTTTCTTTCTATTAATGCAAAGAATCACAAAAAGCCTTTAAATGTTGAGAGAAAAGTAATAGACAAAATTTAATATAGGAATATTTTCTTTTTTAATTTTTTGACACAGGGTCTCACTGTGTACTCAGGCTGGCCCCTGCCTCAGCCTCCCCAGCAAGCAGGAGATTGCAGAGGTGTGCTACTAAAGCCCAGCTTTCTTAAAGAGGTTTCTTGCGGGAATCTGATGCTACTGCATAGGGATGGCAGAGTAGGTCATGATGGTTGTGTCAAGGTTAAGTTAGACCATGTACTTTTTTTGTTATCTCATGAGTAGACTAGAATAAGAGTGTGTCTGATGATTTGGGCATATAACTTTATAAAACTAAATTTTATTTATATTAGATATAGATCATCCTTTTTAAAAATTGTCACTGTCTAATCTCTTTCCTATGTGTCCATAATTCCTGAGTAGCTGCTCCTGGTTTTGCTGTTTGCTTTTTAAAGTGTCTTACTTCACTCAGGGCAGAAACTTGGGTGCTTTTTAAGGCTGGGGATTGAACATGCCAGATGCACAGAGTCTACCAATGAGTCGCACCTGTACCCTGGCCCAGGACTTTTTTTTATCTTATGCTGAGTTGAAATTTAAATTTAATGTATTTTAATGAGGACACCATGGATGTGGAGATAATTTGGGTTCAGATTTCTACTATGCTATTTCTAGCAAAATAATCTTCAGCTAGTGTTTATTTGATCTCTTCAAGTTTTTGTTTCAGTAATAAGAATCTTACTGTCATGAGGATATTAATATTAAATAAGTAATATTCCTGAGAGAGTCTTATAAATGATAGTTATTATTTCTGGAGATATTTACATTAAATGTCCTGTTCCGTGACATTTGGTATAACTTCATAACATGAAAATGTAGTTTTCATATTATTGAAAAAGTATTATTGAAAGATTCTTAAAATTATTGATAGACTCCTTGCCTCATGTGTTTAAAAATAAAGTCCTTTAGAGTAACAGAAGCGTTGTCTTAATTCAGGCTTTCTCTATCTCAGCACTGTTGGTGTGTGAGGTGGGTCATTCTTTGTTGTGGAGATTGGGTCAGGCATTGTAGGCTGCTTAGCTATCCCTGGCCTGTTCCACCCTCCAGGTGTGGAAAGGAAAAGTGTCTTCAGATGTTGCTAAGAGTAGCCCAGGGTAGGCAGAAGCTCACTTCTGATTGAAGTTTTAGAATAATCAGTTTAATTGGTATTAGAAAAATCGATTTAATTTCTTTTTTTTTTTTTTTTGTCTCAACAGTCTCTTGAAAAGAACTAATGTGTCTTCAAGCTTGAAGTTTATGTCTTAGTCTGTTTCCTGTTGCTACAACAGAATACCTGAGTCTTGGATAATATATAAAGAAAAGAGGTTTATTCACAATTCTGAAGGCAGGGAAGTTCCAGGTCAGGCAGCTACATCTGGCAAGGGCCTCCTGGGACATCAGAATTTGGATGGATGGAATCCTGGGTGGGAATGCTTACATGAGGGCAGGTACGTGTGGAGGAGAAGGAGAGACAGGGAGAGTGGAGAGTGGGGTGCTTTGCAGTAACTGTATGAGAGACCTGATTCAGCCACCCGAGAAACACTTCCCAACACTGCTACCTTAGCAACCAGATTTCCATGAGTTTTGCCAGGGACAGCCCACATCCAAGCTACTGTGTTTTGTTTTGCTTTAATGTACATGTTCTTTAATGTGAGTTTGAGTACCTGTGGCCAAAAACAGAGTGATTCCTAGGAGATTCTTAAATTCTGAGCACACAGAACATTTTTACTTCAGGTTTTAGTTTAAGGCACACCTACACAATAAGGAAACAAATTATCATCATTAGCCTTTACCAGTTACTATATGAATTTCTATTTGTGTTTTCATTAACAAAGATTGTAGTCCCATTTGGGATTTTACTCTGTACTGATATGTGTTATGTACCAGGCAAGGCACTGGGCGTATAGCCACGGGCAAGAGTGCCTGCCGTCAAGGAGCCAGCATACTGAGTGGCAGTCAGCTGAAGACCGAGGGCCTCTACCAAGAAAGGTGGTGCACACAGAGTATCAGGGCCCGCGGTGTAGCTTAGTGATAGCACACATTCTGTTTCTCTCCCAGAAAATCGCAGCCAGTGTTAGGAAAGTCACCTCTCACACTGTCTCTTCTCTTTCTTCTTGTCCTCTAAGAGGAGTTGTCGCACAGTAAAAAGCACAGGATTGAAGTGTGCAGCTCAGCAGAGCCCTCACCCAGAGGAGGACGCAGGAGTGTCCCCAGGCCCTCGGAAGGCTCCCGGGAGCCCTGACCTGGGCAGCACACCTGCCCTCCTGGGTAACCACCCTTAAACTAAACCTGCAGGGACCACTTGTGACAGTTCTTGAGCAGCAGACTGGCAGAGTCATCACTGGTGTTCTGTCTGTCATCTTGCTGTTTGGGGCACTATTTCATTCTTTTTAACTGTGCTGCTTCTACTGGATGTTTCACCCGTGAGTGTGACCGCCTGGTCATGACTGTTGACAATTTTATCAGCACAAAGTGAGAGTTCTAGGCTTTTACCTTTTACTCTGAGCCATCCTGATGACGGTGTGATGGTATCCCTCTGTGGGTATTTTTATCTGTTTTGTTTTTTGAGACAGAATCTCCTGTGCAACTCTATAGGGCAGGATGGCCTCCAACTTCAAATCTTCTTGCCTCAGCCTCTTGAGAGCTGGGATTGTATGTGGACCCTCCCACTTCTGTCTCCATTATAGTTTAGAATTTCCCTTGTGACTAAAGTTGCTGAGCACATCCTATATCTTTGCTGGCCATTATGATACTGTCTCTTATGAGGTAGCTTTTTACATTTACCAAGCATGGGCCTTTTTCTAATTGTCTGGTGGGAATTCTTTATATCTTTTAAGTGTGAATTATTTGTTTGAACATAGCACAAATGTCTTCCTCCAGTCTGTATTTACTATCAGTAACAATTTTAGTGATCAAAAATTGTTAATTTCAATGAAATCCAAATTTGTCATTGTTTCCTTTTTTAGTGACCTTTGTGTCTCATTTATGAGATCTTTGCCTACACAGTATAAGTCAGTTCTCAAGTTTTGCTTCACTTCTCACGCTTAGTTCTGTGGTTACTGCTGAATTCATATTTATGTACTGTGTGAAGAAGGGATCATGATTCTTCTACCTCACACAGGTGACCATCCAGTGCCCACCAGTGTTTATTGAAAAGTCTATGCATTTTGCTGTCATGTAAGAAAATGAAATCTTGGGGCTGGGGGTTTAGCTCAGCGGCATAAGCGCCTGCCTTGCAAGTGTGTGGTCGTGAGTTCGACCCCTGGTACCCATAAAAAGGAAAAAGACCAAAAAAAGAGAGAGAGAGAGAGAGAAAGAAAATGAAATCGAGCATGGCATGGTGGTATAATCCCAGCACCCGGGGAGATCAAGGCAGGAGGATTCCTCCTCCCCCTGCCAAAAGCCTATCCTGGGCAATTTTTTGACTATGTGAACTAAAACTGTTTCAGAAAGCAAAAATAGTAATAATAGTGTATTATATAGTTACAGTTTACTGAGTAAATCTAGGTATTCTCACCATATACACACAAATGGCCACTATGTGAGGTTATATGTTAATTAGCTTGATTGTAGTAATTATTTCACAGTATATTAAAATGTAAAATAAAAATTACAGCTGGGTGTGGTGGCACATGCCTGTAATCTCAGCACTCAGAAGGCTGAGGCAGGAGGATCACAGTGAGTTTGAGGCCAGCCTAAGCTATATAGTGAGTTCAAGGCCTGTCCGAGTTATATAGTGAGACCCTATCTTAAAAGCATTCACATAGTGCACCTTACAGTTACATACAGTTTTATCAGTTGCACCTCCAAGGTTGGAGGAGGAGAGAGACTGTCACTTCTTCACTAGGGGTTTTTGCTGTTAATCAGGTGATTGTGCGTGTGTGTATATATCTTTGTTTCTGGACACTGCTAGTTTCTGGTCTTTTTTCCTAGCCTGGAAACAGTACCACACATTGTATTACTACAATAATTAAAACTGGAGCAATGTCAGCTCCAACCTGGTATTTGGTAACTAATTTCCCTGACTTTGTTCTTAAAGGCTTACTGTATAGCCAAAGCCCAAGCGTGGGTCTTTAACTGTTAACTGTCTTGCCTTTAACTGGCATTGAAAAAGTTCTTTGGGTCCGTACTCAAAACCAGTGTCTACTGCTTTGAAATTTCCTCATTGGTTGATACCAGATTCTCTTGTTGGAAATTGCTCTGCCTTGTTGTTGTTGGGTTTGTATTGGGAAGTAGAGGAGGGAAAGGTGCTATCCTCAAGGCTGTGCTCTCGGGCTGGGCACTGGGGGAGCCAGGAGCAGCAGGAGTGCATTGCACCCCATTTCCAGAGAGGACAATGGGACGTTGGTCAAACGCGTTTGTACTTGCATTAACAACACGCAAAGCACCAGCATCTCCTACACAGTTAACACACTGATGTGAAAATGAAACTTAATCACATGGTTCCTTTCTTCCCCAGGGAAAATAGTATTTTTAAAACCATCTTTTTACTGTTTTGTGTACATTACACTCAAGTTCAATTAAGTATATGTTTACTTAAATATAGTTCATTTTTATACCTTTATTTTCCTGAGCAGTAAACAATAAATTATGTTTAACCTCAGGGCCATATTTCTGTTTCAATAGAGATAGAATTGCAGAGAAAATAAATGTTAGATATATCACTTAGCATTTGACTGTGGACTTTATAGAGAAGTGCAGTGATCTTATATGTAAAACTGGATCATAATTTATGTATCTTCCTTTTATACTATGTTTTTGGTTTAAAATCTTATGTTTTTTATTTAATGCAAATTGTACAACACTTTAAAAAGCATTAAGGGACTTTATTCAAAGTCCAACTGAGAATTAGATACAGTTGCCATAACTTGCCTGGCCAGCTGGTGTCACTGTGACACAGGCAGTGAAACCACTTTTTTCCTTGTTTCCCATCGCAGATATTTGAATTTTTATTTGACTTCCTTTCTCAGCCTGTGAGAGACCCTGCTTAGCCTCAGACTCAACAATCACATTTGTATAGAGATGGCACTGCCTCGTATGTTAATGTTTTAGGTAGGTTGTTGGGTGGTTTGGTTTTGTTTGATTTGGCCTTTAGAGGCAGGGTCTCACTAGGTAGATCAAGAGCCCTAAATTCCTCACTATGTAGCCCAGGCTGGTCTCTACCTCATGAGAGTCCTCCTGCCTCAGCCTCCCTGCAATTATAAGTGCTTGGATTACAGGTGTGCACTACTCTACCCAGCTGTTTCTTGTTTTCTTTTGTTTTTTTTTAAGGCAGAAGCAACTACTACATAAGAGAGGAGAGGTTAATAATCTTGATATTAAGGGGTTGTGTGTGTGTGTGGCATTTCTACTTATAAATAAAAAATAATTCTTATCAGAATTCAGATTACTCTTTGATTTGTAAGCTGCGTATTATTTATAATGAATGCAGTTAGGATTCTTGTTAAAATATTAAACAGAAGCAGATACTAGCTCCACATGGTTGAAATTTCTTGTGATTTTAGTTATTCTTGTCAGGTTCGGAGAACTTACCTCATTAGATATAGCTGAAATGGAACATTTCCTGTGGAAAGCCCAAAACAAAAATCCATGATTTAGGGGTTTTTCCATCTGCAAATCATTTCTGTAGAAAAATGTACACACATACCAAACTACCAAGTTTGCGTTTAAACTTAGGGAGTAGAGGATTCCTGATGGCTTTCATCAGGCTCTAGTTCCTATAGAACCCTCATCTGTTAGCTTGAGTTTGATCAAGGATCCTGGTTCCGCAAGAGTGCCTTGGGTCTGGTGCTGGACGTCCCGAAGGCATTACCCAGCATTCCGTACTGCTCCGGCAGCCTAAGCGGTCTCACCAGGGCAAGAATTCCCTCATTCACTGCCTTATCGCCAGGCTTGCCAAAGGTGCCTGGCAGATGATAGAGGCTTTTAGTAGGTGTTTGTGGGACAAATTACTGTCATTCATGTTAGAGCTAGGACTAGAAGAAAGGTTTCTACTTTATTGTGGAAAAAAGGAAAGAGATATTATAACATTAGGAATTTTGTTTTGTTTGTCCTTCACACTGAGCTACTTCCTCAGCCCTTTTTTTGTGGAGTAGGGGAACAGGGTCTCACTGTTTAATTCAGGGTGGCCTTGAACTCACAGCAGTTCTCTTGCCTCAGCCTCCCCAGTGTTGGGATTGCAGATATGCATGACCAAACCAAGCTATATTTTTATTTTGAGAGAGGGCCTCCCAGACTGGGCTCGAATTTGGGATCCTCATGCCTCAGCCTGGCAGAGTGCTGGGATTACAGATGTGGCCCACTGCACCTAGCTGATTTAGATTGAGTACACTGAATGTCCTTAATTTCTCTTATCAATAGTTGTTTGTTTTGTTTACCGTTTAGCATTCATTTATTGTTTCTTCAGTTTTTACTAAGAGATTGGCACCACTGTGCACATAGCACAGCTTATGGCTCTCAGTGATTGATTTAAAAAGCTGAATCTTCCTAGTGCAGGAGCACACCGCTGTTATCCCAGTTACGTGGGAGACAGAGGCACAAAGTTCAAAATTTTAGCTCAGCCCAAGCAATTGAAAAACACAATGGACGGGTGTGGGTATGTGGTGGAGAGTCCGTGGTACCACAAAGAAAAACATCCCTAGTGCCGCAAGGAAAGAAGAAATTCCAGGGTAAGGACTTAAAATTTGCCATCTCTTCTGTTTCTGTCACTGCACCCCAAATTTGGGTAGCACATGAGGACAGTTTGGTGGCATACTGTACAGAAATCCAGTGTAATGTGTACTTAAAGGTTAAGCAGCTCGCTCCATGGCAGCACCCATTTGATAGTGGTTTTTTCAGAAGGCCGGTTTTTACCAAGTATATACCTCAAACCTTCTAAAATGTAGAGAATGTTTTTCAAGGATTATTTAACTTGCTTAAACCTAGATTGTTTCTTTTTTATATTGACACATTAAAAATTGTATGTGCTCCCAGGGTGCAATGTAATGTTTCAGTCTCTGTATAGACATTGTATGATGTTCAATCAAGATACACATGTCTGTCTCCACTTACCATTTCTTTGTGGTGCAGACATTCCGCATCCTTTCTTCTAGCATGTTTGAGATGCATAGTAAATTATCATGACCCGCGTAGACACTTAGGTGTGCAGTGGCACCCTAAAACTCACTCCCAACTGTGACCTAGGACATGCTGACCGGTCTTTACATCCATTTGAATACTTGCTTTTTAGCCAGGATAGTCTTAGTACTGTTACCACAATGAAAATTTGATCAGGACTAAGGGCTGACAACTGATGAGAGTCCTGCCCCAGTGCAGAGCTGAGAAGTTGCTGACACAGCTCCCAGCAATAGAGTGTGGGCGACGCATCGGCTCTGACTCTGCTGATTGTAGAGAGGAGGAGGGGCCACTCAGTGGTCACTAATCTGGTGAGGTATGTACAGTGGAAAGGGCTATGGAGGCCTCTGGGATAACAACTTTGCTTCTGGCAGGTGTTCCGTACAGAGAGGCAGGGCAGGATGTGTGTGAGTTCAGGGTCAGCTTGGACAGATGGACCTATCTCAAAAAATAAGAAAAGATATTCTTACAGACAGCCAACCGTTAACCCAACAAAGTGGATTCTAAGCTACCAAAAGTCAAAGAACACAACAGTTTCAGTTTGTTTCTTTAAAAGTATACATGAAAGTTGTTTGGTGCTTTTTCCCAAAGTGTTATACTTTATTATAGCCTAACCATTTAAAATTCATTTTTAAGAAGTGTTAGCTACGCCAGCATTACCTTGGGAGCTCCAATAGCAGGTTAACTTCAGGTTTGTTTGTGTCCATACAGTCATGATGCTTAGCCTTCCAAAGTCTTGAGGTTTGAGTGGAGTGTCAGTAACAAATAAATGTAAATTATAGATTTTGTGTTGTTTGTTATAAGTGGGCTAAGTGTCTCTGAAAAACGCCCCTGAGGCTGCAGGCACAAAGGCAGCAGCATATACTTAAATGGCTAAGCTTTGCGCAACTTAATAACTGGAACCCTTTTAAAAATGTTAAGAGTTTGTTCAGAAGAGACATTTCAAACTCTGTGGTGTTAGGCTGCGTCCTGTTATGTGGGGAGTGAGCCATGGAACAGAAGCACTGAGGGGACCTGGAATCCGCAGTGCTGTCTCACAGGTGGCCATGGCCCCAGCTGCCAGGCCACTGCTCCTGGCCATCACTCGCACCATGTTCAGCTTCGTGCCTGTCGCAGCAGCCAGGGGCAGGGAGGCTTCAGTGCTGCCCAGATTCACAGCTGTTTTCCCTAAGGGATGGGAGGTTTGGGTCTGGAAAGACTTATTTGTTAAGTAAAGGAACCTGGCAGCTGCAGGCAGGACGGTGTCCTGGCACTGAGTATCTGTCTGGAGTCCACATGTGGCAGGCAGAAGGTGTCCCTGCAGTCAGTTTTCTCGGATCTGTCATTTAACCTGGGTCAGCGTCCCTCTTCCACAGTACTGCCCTGTAGCATCTTTTTTTTTTTTTTTTTTTTAAGAATTCACAACAGTATTTTGTAACAGAAAAATGATTCAAGTGACTACTGTTCTGTTCAGGTGTCATGAAAAAGCAAAATGAAAGAATATTTCTGTTTTATTCTAAGTACTCCTCAAAACAATACTTGTAAAGGATGTACAGTGACAAGAGGTTGTAAGTGACATTAGGAAATAAGTGAAATAGAACAAAAGATTGTTTTACTTCCCGTATGAAACAACAGGTTGACAATTTATTTCCATTAAGTAGTTTCTGAAATAACTTTTAAAAGGTGTTTCTTTAAAGAAATCTTTTAGCAGACATACTATTAAAGTGAATTCCAAGTCTAATAAATTGCTTGTAGCTGTTTGCATTCTCTGGAGAGCTAATATTGCCTCTTGAAGCTTACTCAGTCCTAATCATACTGCTAGCGGCACAGTAACGTGCTCCTTTGTTCTGGTCTTCTCATCTGTGACGTGGGGCAGCAGTGGCACTTAAAGTGGTACTGCCAAGATCAGACAGCTCACACACACAGTTCGTGCTTTGTGTAGCTACAGGATGCACTATTAAAATACCCAGTCCCCCGGTGGCAGAGCTCACACTGGACCTCCTCAGAGAGCTGTCCCACCCCTCATCTGGAGCAGCAGCCGGGACCGCCACTTTGTGGTCCTCTTTCCTGCTGCTGAGTAAAAACCAAAACCCCCGTTTCCCTGTCAGTTACGGTCAGCACTGCTTATTTCTGCCCGACCTTTGTGCATTACTTGCAGTCCCTGCTTGCTCCCCTCACATCCTCCAGCTGCTGAGTCCGTGAGTGCAGGGCTCTGTGGCCCCCACTGCTGAGTCCTTGGCATCGAGAGCAGTGACTGTTGTGAGTTTGGTTTTCAGAAAGCTTTCTACTCTGGAACTCAGGAGTGCTTTCTCCTTTTTATTTGGTTCTCAAAGACTGAGCCCTCTTTTATTTTATTTAGTTAGTCTTTTTTTTTTGAGACAAGCTCTTGCTATGTAATCCAGGCTGGCCTTGAATTTGAGGTGCTCCTCCTGCCTCAGCCTCCCAACTGCTGGGATAATAGGCATGTGCCACCCTGCCCAGATTTACTCCAGTCTGAATTTCTCTGATACTTATTGTCTCACTGTGACACCAAGTTCAGCTTTTAGGTTAACCTAAGTTTGGTCTCCCCAATGAGATGGCCAGGTCTGTACCATACCTTCTTCTTTGCCTAGAAAGTCAAACATATAGTAAGAATAAACAAACACTCAAATCTAATTTAAAAACCAGTTGCTGTGCAACTTTGTAATCTATATGGTGTTGAATCCTAAATCTAGGAGTTTGTTCTACAAGCCCATTCATTCATTCCTTTATTCATTCAATAAATATTTAATGAGTATCTGCTATTCAGGTTCTGATAGGTAGAAGTAAACAAAATGTGTTACAACCCTGCTCTCATGAAGCTAATGTAATTAGCAACAATGAAAACAAATGTATCCTGTCCATGACTCTGTGGTAACTGCTATGAGAACAGTAAACTAGGCAAGGGGAATGGGAGTTAATGGGAGTTTGGTATGGAGGTCACGGGGCTCGCTGTTTTATTTGTGGTCATCAGAAAGCCTCTTGGTGACTGTGGGGCCCTGGGCGTTTCTGTGAGATGAGTGTTTTTGGTGGAAGAGGCAGCAGTGCAGTGGCCCTGAAACAGAGGTAGCTGTAGTGTCTTTGAAGCAGCAGCCTGGCTGCAGCAGAATCAGCCTGGCTGGGACTAGGCGAAGTGGAAGCCAGATCATGTAATGTTAACAGTTGTACTCGGAGTCATACGTGGTGGGGATAGTGGCGGTGGTGGGGAAATGAAGAGTTTGAATAGAGGATGACTGGATTCGATGGTTTTACAGAGAATAACCTGGGTGTTATGTAGAGGTGGGTGCGTGCGTGCGTGCGTGCGTGCGTGCGTGTGTGCGTGTGTGTGTGTGTGTGTCCTGGAGAGAAGCCAAGACAGCTGGGAAGAATTGGGGCTAATCCAAGTGAAACAGGACGCTCATTTAGACCCGGGTTGTGGCAGTGGAAATGCAGAGTACTGAGTTGCTCCTGGATGTATTTTGAGAGCAGATTTGATAGAATCTATTGATGCCTTGGATATAGGTATGAGAGAAAAAGAAGAGTTATAAATGATTGATTTTTTACTTAAATAGTTAATTGCTGTGAGCACAAAAGAATAAAAACTATTGGTATTTTCATTTCTTTTTTGGGAATTTACTGCAGAATCCATCTGTTCGCAGTAGTTTGCTGAATTTAAGGTTCCTGTTTGATCTCTGTGACAATGACGTATATGTAGTTAGAGGTCCTAGAGTTAGGAGAAAAGCAGGTGAGAAACATCAATGTCAAAGCTGTGAGTGTGGAGATGAATTTTAAGTCCAGAATACTGGACAAGATCACAAGGGAGAAAATATAGGAGAAAAAGTTTCCTTACTGAATTTCGGGGCACTGCAGAGTTTGGAGGTTGGGCGATAGGAGGAATCAGCAAAGAACACCTTGGAACACGAGATGATGTAAGAGGAGAATCAAGGGGCCTCATCAGGCCGGAGGTTGAAAGGCGGGAACAGGCACTTGCTTATATCATAAGTTAGCTGAGACCAAGACTAGATTGATAAGATCCTCGCTGACCTTAATCAAGATCTCATGAGGGGCTGGAGATTTAGCTCAGCGGCATAAGCGCCTGCCTTGCAAGCCGGCAGTCGTGAGTTCGATCCCCCATACTGATAGAAAGAAAAAAGACGACAAAAAAAAAAAAAAGATCTCATGAGTGATTAACTCAGGGCCCATGCAAAGTCAGTAATTATTTGAATGAAATGGGTGAACCCCTCAAGAAAACTACATCTCTGCACTGGGGCGAGAGATTGTACCTGCCAGTTCTGCTTTGCTAACTGCAAGGCTTCAAGTGACAGAACATTCTGGGCTATAAGATTTAACTGTGTTTTATGTGGGGAGGTAGTGTAGGAAAAGATTCACAGATGGAAATGTCTCAATTCATCACTAGTGTGTCATTGTGGAAAATCAGTAGGATCCATTCATAGACTTATAGTAAAAATTAGGAAATACCTCATGCCCATACCACAGCAGACAAAAACTATGGAAAATCTAAGGTTTTAAGAAACTTGTTTAAGAGCCAGGCATGGTGGTGCACACCTGTAATCCCAGCACTTGGGAGGCTGAGGCAGGAGAATTGTTTGCAAGTTTGAGACCCGCCTGAGCTCGTGAGCCAAGGCCAGCCTGAACTGCACAGCAAGACCCTGTCTCAAAAAGACCAAAAAGAAAGAAAGAAACTTAAGACAATGTCTTTCTTCTCCTGTAAGAGACTTATTAGTTTATTTCTTTGAAAGACAGATTTTGTGTTGTTATATAATAGGTAAGGTTCGGATCTTGAATTTTTAGAGCCTGACTTAACTGTATTTAGAGGCCTCTAGGAGTATACCAGTTTCTGGTCTTTTAAGATTTTCAAAAGTATATAAATGACTGAAAGACCAGTCTGTCTTTCAGTTTCTTTTTGTTTATGAAACATCCCTATTACTACTGAGTGAAGAATTTTTAATAAAATTCATGATCTTCTAGCTGGCCTTTTCTTCCCTTTTTTTAATTAAAAAAAATTTTTTTTCTGTATAGTCCTTACATTTGCTGTCAAACTCATTACATTTCCTTTAAAGTATATCTTTTCTACATTTTTGTCTGTCTTTGTCCATAGAGTTTCTGCTAAATTATCTTCTTTATATACCACTTGTGTCCATTTGGTTCTGTTTTACTATTCGTATTTGTTCTGAAGTGAGGTCTTTGTGTTCCCGATTGGCCTTGAACTCCTGGTCTCACGTGCTCTTCCTGTGTGCTTCATGCTCCTGGGAGGGTAGCTGGGACTCTGACCACACACTGTGCACCCAGCGAATGTGTACGTTGTAAAACTCCAATCTCTCAGACTTGTGACCTCTGAGTCGCTGCTCTGCTTGGAGTCGTGGATATCAGAAGTTAATTATGTGGTTGTTTTCAGATAGAGACATGCCCTAATGTAATTAAGGTGGCACCATGAGTGTGATACTAAGTGTGGGAACGCTTCTGGGGTGATGAAGAGGTACACTAATGACTTTGGCATGTATTCTGCTGTATATGTCCCTCAAAAAATAAAAATATTTCAAATGCTATGAAAATACATAAAATGTCCAGTTTTAAGTATAAGAAAGATCTTTCATTGCTGCAATGACTTTGGGTCTCCAAAAAAGTTGTTTATATATTAGTAAGGGGAAAGGTGTTAATATTTGAAGTGCCAGGTGTCTGCTATACTCTTCTCTGTTGCTATGAGGAGAGGGGTTTTGTCCCTTAAACATCCCTATTTACAGTAAAGACACTTCGCAATCTAGAGAACTTGCCTGGGCTCATGCAGCCATTAAGTGACTGAGTCAGGATTCAAACTCAGACTTGACTGACTTGGGCAGGCACTGTACCATGACATCAAGCAGCCTCATCACATGATTACTAGTTGCTTTTTAAAGTAATGGGTGCCTTTGCAATCAGAGCCAGTTCTCCATGGGTATCCAGAGTGCTGACAGTCTTGTTTGTCCTGTGAAGCTCTGCCTTGCATTTGTCAGTCCAGGAAGCACATTGCAGTGCAATTAAAGAGGAAGTGGTAGAGGTTACCTTGGACCTACTCAGTTTAAGTACCTTACACACTGAGGTTGATAAACATTTAACTTTCAACTACTGTTCATAACAAATCACATGACACGCACCTAAGCACCAGTGAAAACACTAGTGTGACGAAATCCCAAGGCTGAGACTGTAGGATTAAGGAGCCATTCCCAGACACAGTCCCCTTCGTTTATCGTTTTTGTAGTAGTCAGTGTCTCAGTAACCAGCAGACACTGTTCTGGCCAGTGAAGGGGAATCAAACTATGAAGCTGGAGATGTAAGGCTGAACATTTTAATCCAAAACATAACAAAAGTGCTTTAAAACTAATGCATGTGATTATTTATAAGGTAAATTTCAGATCTGATACACATACTAGAAATGCTAGAAAGACACACTTTTATTATGTGGATGTTTTCTTAGGAAAGCTTAGAAATCATTTTCAGTTTAACTAAACCAAATTGAGTTTAATACTTCAGTTACTAAAATACCCTAGTAAAATATCTAAGAATAGTTTTAAGCAATATTAAAGCTCAAAGACATCCCAAAGTCGGATTTTAATTCCTGTGTATTTAATTTGAAATCATCTAAATATTTGTGGTTAAACTAAGGAACTTAGTGACAGAGACTGAGTAGGCTGTGGACCTGAGCACCCGATTCCTCCAGATCCCCAGGGCTGCTTCCAAAGCTGAGTTTGAAGCAGAGAAAAGCATCAGACTATATTTAGTCACCTAACAAACCTCTGCCATCCTCAGGGAGTGTACTGTTTCAGTTCTCAAGCCAGGTGGCTGTCTTCCTCTACAGCGTGTATCTTTCCATGTGCTAGGAGGGCAGGGATAAAAGCCTCGTAATCTTCATTATGTTCCTGCCACTTTGTATAAGTTGACAGATTGGCACTAAACCAGTCTTACAGTATTTTAAGTAGCAGAATAGACATTGTTGTTCAGAATAAAATCTTGTCCCATGATTTAAATAAATAACCTCTGTATATATTGTTATATATCTATATATTGATTTATGTTGATGAAAATTAAATTCTGTATGAACCTCTTGTGTCTCTTGAATATATTAACTTTATTGTTATGCTTAATACATGACTTTATCCTAAATTTTCATTAGAAGTCTGTATTTTAGTTACTCATGTACCCCTGAATTTTATCTTTCCCGTCATTCTTTTGGGTACCTTTCTGACCCTAGGCTGCTGTTACTGAATAATTGAGGTGCAATATATGCTTTTGCCTTCAGTTTCTCTTTTTTAAAACTGCTTTTACATATATCCTAAATTAATATTCCTCTCCATTTTTTTTTAATTTTAAAAAGGCTAAAACGAAAAATAACAAAACAGAACAATGCAGATCAGAAGAAAACAATGTAAGATTTCAAAGCAAGACAACAGGAGATCTACATACCTGGCATACCTGGCATTTGCTACCATAATGTCTCCTGTTTTCTTCTAAATAGTTGTCTGTATCTTCACACAATGAATTCATACAAAACAAAATGATATAAAACTGATCAGAACAGAGTAATGAAGGCATTACAGGCCTTCAAAACCAGACAATAGGAAAATTAATGGCTACCACAATCTCTCTTGTTCTCTTCAAAATAGCTGTCCATACTGTCATGTATGGACAGCTATGTATGTTGAAATTAAACAATACAAAACAGGCTGAAACCACTCTGAACAAAGAATAGAAGCCTTACTGGATTCCACAGCCTGATGATACATACCATAATGTCTGTTTTTCTTCAAAATAGCTTCATTTCATCATGCATAATATAATCAATTCTCGTAAACTGTTTAGAAGTTCTAGGCATGTATAAGCCTTTACATGTATACCTGTCCTTTCTGCATTAGAGCGAAAACCAAAACAACAGATTACTAGAAAAATAAGAAACAAAAAAGAAAAATAAACAACAGCAAAGAGCCCAAAACAATGACGATATAGTCTTTCAAAACAAGATGGTAGGGGGCTGGGGATTTAGCTCGGCGGCATAAGCACCTGCCTTGCAAGCAGGCGGTCGTGAGTTCAATCCCCGTTACTGATAAAAATGAGAAAGACAAAAAAAAAAAAAAAACAAGATGGTAGGAACAGAACTAAGGTTGATATTTCACATAGTGATCTTCAAGAGTTCCTCAGGTCACTAGACAAAAGCATGCAAAATTATTCCAAGCCTATGAATGTTAACTGCTTTGTTGTACAAACTTACAGAATTTGTAGCACAATCATCTTAGTATTCTGTGTGCTTATACAAATTTAGATATTTTTTCTTTTCCCTTTTTCTTTTTCCTCCTTTTCCCTGAGATATTATTTTTCCCCCTTTGAGCAGATTCTTACCCTTTCACTGTATTTATTGAGGATTTTGTATCTTATGTACACTTACCATTTCTTATACTAGGGAGGCAATATAGTATTTACATATGTGAGCTTGATTTATTTCACTTAAGAATATGGTCTCAAGTTGCGTCCAGTTATAAATATCTCAGTGTGATCATTCTTTATAGCTGAGTAGAACTCCATTGTATAAAAATACCACATGTTTTTTATCCATTCCTTAGTTGGTGGGCATTTAGGTTGTTTCCAAGATCTGGCTGTTATAAATTGTACTGCCATAAACATGGGTGCATATATATCACTGTGATATAACGTTTTCAGTTCTTCTGGGAATATGCCTAGAAGTAGAATAGCTGGATCAAATGGGACTTCCAATCCCAGCTTTTTGAGGAACCGCCAGACTGACTTCCACAGTGATTGCACCAGTCTGCACTCCCACCAATAGTGCAGAAGAGTTCCTTTTTCTCCGCATCCTCTCCAGCATTTATTGTTGGTAGTTTTCTTTATCCTGGCTATTCTTTTTTTTTTTTTTTTTTTTTTTTTTTTTCTTTTTTCCGGTACCGGGGATTGAACTCACGACCGCCTGCTTGCAAGGCAGGTGCTTATGCCGCTGAGCTAAATTCCCAGCCCCATATCCTGGCTATTCTTTCTGGAGTGAGATGGAATCTCAGTGTGGTTTTATTTTGCATTTCTCTAATGACCAATGATGCTGAATATTTTTTCATGTATTTGCCATTTGTATTTCTTTTCCTTTTGTTTTTTGTTTGTTTGTTTTTGAAGCAGGGTCTTGCTTCAGGCCAGACCTGAGCTCACTATGTAGTCTAGGCTGGCCTCAAACTTAAAGCAATCCTACTGCCTCAGCTTCCCAAGTGTTGAGATTGCAGGCATGCACCACCACACCTGATCTAAATTAATATTCTTAAAGCTGTCTTCTGTATCAAATAAATCTGCTTTTCAAAAGGATACAAATTTCTGATTCAGTCATGATCAGATTTTCTAAGAAATTTATCTAACTTCCTCCTAATTCATTTACCCTATCTATTCAGCATAGACCTTAGCTGTTGTGACTAGGGGAGCCTGGTTGGCGGCCTCCTTGCTAGGCGGTGACAGCCGGGCTTCCTGCCTCTTGCCTACATGTTTCTCTGTTAGATTGGAGTTGCAGCCTTCCTCACCCTCATTCCGTCTCTCCAGTATTCTATATCAGTCACCTTGGTGAGACTTCCTTCCGTCTAACACATAATGATCATTCTCTTTTCTGAGTTCTCAACTACATTATAAATTGTCACACATGCTGGGCATCTACTGTATAGGTGCTCCACCATTGTATTAAAAGAGGTGTGACAGATTGGTAAAAATATATAATTATAGTTAGCATCATCGTTAGTTGTATTATGATTTGTAATGATCCAGAAATTCCTGTGAAAATTCAATAAAAGTGTATAGAAAGTGAATTTATTTAGATTTAATACTTTTGCTTGAGTTAAGCTTCTTTGGTGCTCCAGTCATGGTAGACATGCCAATTTTCAGTCTGTTATTAGTATAGTTTTCTCCCTTTGAGGTAACAAATTGAGGCCCGTGTGTTAGTTTCTGGTCATTCACAATAGTTTTACTGGCCTGTGTGCCTAATCAGTATGAGCCCTGACATTTAATTTACACAGTTCTGGACAAAATACTGTAGAATATGTTTAACCTTGGGTTTGCCTCATAGAGGACACTGTGCTTCTTGGCCTTCTGTTCTTCTTAAACGATAAGACTTCAGATTGAGTGTTACATTTATTACAATTAAAGTCCTATTCTAAGCTAATTTGCACTTATGGTAGTATCAGTGTTTAATATATATCTAAGTAAAGGAAATTTCCCTTACCTCACCTTGATTGAAGTAGGAAAGCCCAGTTTACCTAATCTTAAAATTGAAGGGAGATTAACATGGCAAGTGAATGATGTATATACATTGATTCATTGGCTAATCATGATTATAAATCATGACATTTTAGTGATGTTAATTCTGTTCCTTCCGTATAATAATTTTTCTGACACGTCAGTATCCTAGTTTTTAGTTGAATTTTCATGTCTACCTGCTACCTGCTTCCAGAATAATGATGTGTGTTGTGTTTGACATACACTGTACCACTGTAAATCTTCCTGTATTTGCTGCTGCTTGTAAACCATTTTAGGGTACCATGGTAGCATAGGGGAGTACCACACAGAGGAGAGGCTAAGATGTATAGGATGCGATTAAAGGAACACAGTTATTCTGTACTGTTAAGTGATGTGAGATTTTTTTTTACACATTTTTTTTCTTTTATTCAAATGTTACTAAGGATTTGAAGCGTTCATTGCCATCTGGACTTGGTCTCTCAGAAACTCAGATTACATCTCATGGCTTTGACAGTACCAAAGAGGGGGTTATTGAAGCAGGAGCATATCAAGGTAAGAGCTCATGTTGTTTGTACAGAATGCTGGGGTGGAGCGGGGAGAAGTTCATTGAATCCTGCCTTTATAGTCAAGTGCAAGAAAATTGAGCTCTTTACTTTAGATTACATTTAACCTTGGTTTTGCCTCATAGAGGACACTGTGCTTCTTGGCTTTCTGTTCTTAAAGTATAAGACTTCAGATTGAGTGGTATGTTTATTACAGTTCTGCAAGAAGACACTGATCCTACACATAATTCTTTTTTGTTAATAATCTTTTATAAATAAACATGCATAATTTCAAGTTATTTTTAAATACTGAAATAAAAACTCAAAAATTATATCGTAATACAAATTTAGATGTTTGTAACACAAAATTTGTAACCACAAAATATTGGTAGCAGAGATTATAAATATTGATCTGTATAAATGCATATTTCTTGTTTCAAAACAAATGTGAAAATGAATTATTTTTTTCTCTTATACATGCTGTGTAGACAGTCTCCAAGATTTTCTATAGTGACCAAGCTCAGGTTTAATAATTTTCTGGGAGGACTATACGACTGTTTATTGTCACACTTACAGCCGTGATTACTTGCACTGAGAGAAATCCAAGCATAATCAGTAAAGGCAAAAGATGCAGGAGACAAAGTCTGGGTAAAACTAGGCAAGGCACCTATGGGTCATCTCCCAGTTAAGCCTTACAGGGATTTCTTAATTCCTCCAGCAGTGAGCTGTGACAGCATATAAAATGTTTCTAGGGGCTGGGGATTTAGCTCAGCAGCATAAGCACCTGCCTTGCAAGCAGGCAGTCGTGAGTTCGATCCCTGGTACCGATAAAAAGAAAAAAAAATGTTTCTAAGAAGCTCATTTAGAGACTGATTATGCAGGGATTTTACAGGGCCTGCTCACATTCTGTCTAGCAGAATCAAGATTCCAAAAGCAATGGGTAAACCACAGTGCATAATACACATTTGTATAAATGTTTGAGGCAGAGTGAGCCCATCCTTGCGAGGATGGAGGGAATCCTCCCCAAATTGGAGTTCCAGGCACCAGTTGAGAGCCAGTCTAGCAAGCTCTGGTTTGTAAGTTTTTAAGGAAAGGCAGTTAGACCTGCTTTGTGAACTCTCTCTGCTCATCTTGCGTGTGTATGTGTGCGTGTGTGTGTTTAATAGAAAAGGAAAAATTGCTTCCTTTGTAAATGTTCTTCCCTGTGCTTTTATTTAGACATGAGTAAAAGAAAAACCATGTAAACATTTGAATTTAGGAAAACATTATTTTCTTGACAGGGCTATAGTTTAGTAGCTACAGTTGGTGTTCAGTAAAGTATATTAATTTTGTATTTTTAATTATTGTTTGTTTACTTTTGTCTTTTTGAGACTGGTCTCATATACAATTCAGGTTGGGCTTTAACTCATTGTGTAGCCCAGGCTGGCCTTGAACTCAAGATAATCTTCCTGCCTTAGCCTCCGAAGTGGTGGTATTACAGGCAGGTACCACCACAACTGGCTACTTTAAATACTATATTGTAATTTTATAAAAATGAAATGATCCCAGGGCTGGGGATTTAGCTCAGCGGCATAAGCGCCTGCCTTGCAAGCAGGCAGTCGTGAGTTCGATTCCTGGTACTGATAAAAACGAAAAAGACAAAAAAACAAAAAAAGAAATGATCCCCATACGTCTGCAATACTTGGTCCTCGTGCAGATAATAGTACTCTGTATTTTTAATGAATTTTTTTGGCCATGTCTTTATTCAGAAATACTTTAAATTTGAAATACATGATTTTCTCCTTTCCATTCTTATGTTTAGAAAATACAGTGGTACTTCAGTTCACAAACACTTTTATTTGCAAACAGTTTGGTTCTCAAACAAAAGCATTAGCAAATTTCATTTTTATTTGTAAATTCCTGATTGAATGGCAAACAGGACCGTGGCCACCTTTCCCACCCAAACACAGGCACAAAAGCGGCCATCTTTTCCAGATTCATAGAACAAATGAAGTTCGTGAACCGAGGTACCATGGTAAAGCTATAAAAGGGCTTCTGCCTGTCAGTATCCTAATGTGTACATATAAGCACTCTGGGCTGTATATGTGGACTTCTGAAAACAAAAATCAGAACATGGTCTTTAAAAACCAACCTGTACTCGGGCCGGGGAGTTAGCCAGTGGCACAAGTGCTTTCTTGTTAAGTGCAAGGTCGTGACTTCAACCTCCACTACCAAAAATAAATAAATAAATAAATATCTGTACTTAATTCTAAAATACCAGTATATTTATGTCTTGGGGTCAACTTGGCATTTAGAAAAGTTGGCCAAATGCCTAAAGTTATGAGTGCTTGAAGTATAAGGCTTTTCATAAATTGACACAATTTTTGGGTCATTCACCTATTTCAAAATTCATTTTTATGCATTCATTCATTCATTCTTTGTGCGTGTGTGTTGGTACTGGGACTGCACCCAGGGCCCCATGCGTAGTAGGTAAATGCCTTCAACGTATCTTGTATTGTGCTATGGTGTTATTTCTTATGCAAGATTAATAAGCTGTAATAAGTGAACAGCAGAGTTTTGTTCCTAGGGTCATCAAGACGTGGGACTGTAATAGCCTATAGTAGAAAGCCTGTGCTTTGGAGAGTAGAGATAGTCTTTGAAATGGTGGATTAGGTAACCTAATATACTTTCTCCCAACTTACCAAATAATTTGTGTATTACTGTTTTCTGCATTAAATTTGATAATAGAGATATTGTGGTGTGGGTTCAGATTTTTTAATAGGAAAGTAAGACCTCTGGGCTTCATTTCTCTTACAATTCAATGTGAGAGTGTAGTTAATTTCTACCACCCCCTCTAGTTTTAAGTTGGCTTTTTTGAAATAACAAATGATGCTTGGATCTTGTGTATGTCCCAGTTATGTATTAAAAACTCCAGGCATTCTTGTGATTAGTCTTCATCAGCGCTTCTGAAATGTCAGAGTGCCAGAGATACTTGTCCCAGTGCAGATTCTGACTTGGGGGTCTTGGTCAGCACCTGAAACTTGGGTGTCTTAACAGAGGAGTGACTTCACTGCTGTAAGTGCCCTGCTTCCACACTGTGAATAGCGGTGATATTCACTTTGTGATATTTAATTTATATTTGGAAGTTTTGGCTGCAATTCTTGTGAAGGCAGTAATTCCTATGAAGGTTGTAATTCATTCACATTTCTATAAGTGATACTAAAACATACCCCTTGGGCCAGGGGTTTAGCTCAGTGGCCTAAGTGCCTACTTGGCAAACATGAGGTCGTGAGTTCAATCCCCAGTACCAAAAAACTTTTTAAAAATTAAAAAAATAAAACATATCCCTTAATGTGCCTTAGAATTTTTACTTGGCGTTTCCTTTGTATTAAAGAGTAGCAAATTATCAAATATTTACTTAAAATTTAAATCATTCCAAATATGAATTTTGTTATATTCTAGTAATTGATTTTAGAAATCATAGAATCCAGGTAAAGTCTTGTTTAGATAAGAGCTTGCCAAATTTCTTTGTATATTTAGGTGCTTTGTTTGATTTTGATAATTGATGAAAAGTTTGTAAGAACAGCCTGGTAACATTCATTTATTAGTCCTTGCCTTCAGGAAAGCAAATATATTAATTTTAGTCTTCATTAATCTCAGTGTTAATCTAGCCTCTAACCTTAGTATATTGTAAAAGAAGTGTAAGTAGAATCATATTCACAATGTGTAGTGTGTGGAGGAGGAACAGGATTTTCACAGTTGAATGTCTGCCCTTTTCAGGTTCCCCAGAACCACCTTTGCCATCTGTTATGTCTCCTAGCAGGGTTGCAGCTAGTCAACTGGCTCAACAAGGAAGTGATTTAATTGTTCCTGCAGGTATTTGCTGCACTGACTGGACAAAGCCCTTCTTGCTGCTGCTGAAGCTAAACTAACTCACTCAGTTTCCTAATCACTTGCTTTGTATTCTTAGGTGTGTGTTATTCTGGCTTTTTTGGTGGCTGGCTGCTTTTTGGGATGTTTTGTTTTGTTTAATGAGAAAGGAAGTAAGCTTTCTATCCTGATTTGGGGGGAAATAAGCTTTCTACCTTTCTGGCTTTTCAAAGTAATTAGGCAGTATTTCTTAACCTGTCTTCTTACGGTTAAAACCAATATAGTACCATTTGTTTTAAAGCATCCTTTCTTTTCTTTGGGTAATTCAGGTTCACCTGTTTGATCCTCACCTCCAGCTTTGCATCTCTGCCGTTTTTGGTTTTTAGGTGTCTTTTTTTTTTCTTTTAAAGAAGCTTCAACAGTTGGGAATGGGTGGTTGGAAAAGGTTGTTTCTTGTTATTTATAGCCTCAGTTGATAAGTAGTTTGCAAATTGTGACAAAATATCATGTAATTTACCAGCTTATACCCAGTGAAAAATACTGGGGAAAAAGTAAAGATCTGTGTTTAATTTGCTCTACATTTGAATGTTGATGAAATATAAAAATGGGAAATGTGAATTCCACATTTCTTTTTCATATGGAATATTAGTTTTTATATTTTGTCTTTATGAGAATTTTATAAATTCTTAAATGTTTGGTTTTATATGCAGTTCTCAATTTTAATCTGTGATGGGCTGTGTTAAAGGCTGTAGGAATAAATAAGAAGGAATTTTTACTGACCCTGAGTTTTTAAAACTACTTTTTGTAATTTTTTTCTGTATTTCATTGTTCTTTTTAAATTATCATAGTTTATATCCCAAATCATTGATACTGTGTTTATGAAACATTTCTTATTCTATGGAAAGCACTTTACTATTTGAAACTACATTGTTGTAAAGTTGCTTTTTATACCATAAAACCTCCATTGTTAGAATAGCACCTTTGCCAACACGTTATGCTACCTTGTTTTTCTTGAAGAGCTTTTTTATATTTCTATTTTTTATTTACTTTCTTTTGAGATAGAGTCTCACTATATTGAAAGAGCTCTTGAGAACAATGTACTGTATCGGTCTTATTTCAGTCCTGCCTCATATGCTGGTGGTAACATATTTTTAATTTAAATTTTTAACTGGTTCGTTGTACAATAACAATTGTACATGGTATGGGCACTGTGTGATGTTTCCTTACATTGTACAGTGCTACAATGATTTAAACGTATCTCCATAAACACTCAGCATTTCCTGTGGTAAAAACATTCATTTTCAAGGACTATTTGAATTATTTTTTCCAATTATCTAAGACTATAGCAACATTCTGTCTTTTTTCTGATCAGCGTAAGACAGTTACAGGAGATCAGTGTGGGAATTTTTACTGACCAAAAATAGTTTAGGCAGGGCCAGGGATATAGGATAGCTCAGGGCACAGCACCTGCCTGGCAAGTTTGAGATGATGAGTTTGATCTGTGGTACCAAAAAAAAAAAAAAAAAAAAAACATAGTTCAGGCTTTAAGATTCATTGTAAAACTTATTTTTTCCTGAAATAAGCAGCAGTTAATATAACAAGAATTGATATAAAAATCAATTTTGATACAGTAGCCAAACTATATGGCATTTGTAGATAATGGACAGACATACTGTATTTTTTGAATGATTAGGAAATTATTATCAATGATTCTATGTATTCCAGTCACTCGCTTTGCAGGAATCTTTACTTCCTAAGTGCATAAGTAATTTAGTTTGAACATCATTGTTTTCTTTCCCTACTTGATCTGAATTGTGTGCTTTTTGTCTTTTATTATGATCATGTAGGTGGCCAGAGAACACAAACAAAAAGTGGACCAGTTATTTTGGCAGATGAAATTAAAAATCCTGCAATGGAAAAGTTAGAACTTGTTAGAAAATGGAGTCTGAACACATACAAGGTTTGTAATTTTTTAATGTTTTTATCCTAAGTGGTACTAAGAACTTTTATTTTTCAAATTATTCAAATTACTATATTGTAATTATTTGAACACATAGGTGTTACACCATCTAAATAGGGAAATATAACTAGAAAATAAAATATTTTATTGATATTTGTAAAAATAATACTGCCTTAGAATTACAGAGTTGCTATAGTTATATTTCCCCTTCTGCTTTTAAGAGACAGGGTCTTACTGTATTTCCCAGGCTAGTCTTGAACTCCTGGGCTCAAGTGATCATCCTCCTGCCTCAGCATCCTGAATAGCTGGTGTTTTAGGCATAAGCTACCAGATAGGGCCTCTTTTTAATACTTTATAACAACGTGACCTAGCATCTGAAGGTCGGGAGAGGTATGTTAGTTTTCCAAAGTTTAAAATTCTCTGATCTTATAATAACTAAGTATTAACTGTATAGACAGCACCGGATTATAGATGGATTGAGCTTTTAAAGTTTGTTGACATTGTTAGTTGCTTTGCTTCAGAAAAATTGGTGCTTATTTCATATTTGCCATGAAACAAGCAAATAAATTACTTAGTCTACATGTTACAGACAGCCAGAGTCCCAGATCCATGTGGCCCCCTGAATCCGGACAGGGCTAAGGCAGTAGACTTGTAGAACAGCATACTGGATGGAAGCCCGGCGTCCGTGGTGAGCAGGCCACGGTTCTGGGCAACCCGAGGTGGCCCTGGCTCTGGGCTGGCAAGTGAGGTGCTGCACATGTGCTCAGAGCAGCGCTCAGGTGCATCTTCTCAAGACCTGACTAGCATGGATTTATTCTTTCAGTTAGTACTTTAAAAGATACTGTCTGAAGTCCTTTACCAAGTAAGCTACTTAAAATGGTCCAGGGCCCTGTAGTACGCATCTTTCCCTCAGTTACTTAGCTCATGTCAGCGTAGAACCTGAGAGACACCAGTAGGAATCTTTACCACAGCAATGCTTGCCTAAGCTTTTTTGCTGCTGTGGGGTGTTCTGCTAAGTCTCTGCCTTCTCGTTGGGGACTCCTCCGGTGCCAGTATCATTTCCAGGTGTGGATTCCCCCCCATCACAGTGGTTTCCTCAAGCATTCACAGTTACCTTGCTCTGTCTCCTCACTGACCCCCTCTCAGCCATCAAATCCTGTGCATTCTGCTGTTTTCTTTTGTTTTCCTACTGTTGTAGTCAGGGGTTTGCAAGGAGAACAGTTACATACAGGACACATAGTTTATAGTATTTATGATGGTCACCCAAGCAGTCAAATACAGAGAATGTTCAGGAAAGCTGTCGAGACACTAATCACCCCCAAAATCCAGCAAGGCCTGGATCCCACAGCAGTGTCCAGCATGAGTCCAGCTAAAGACTTAGTGCCCATGACAATGCTCCATGAATCCAACTGGAGACCTAAGCCCACAGCAGTGACTCATTCGTCTGTTTCATGAATCTGCGCTGGGAAGGCCCATAATTCAGTGGTGGAAGCCAGAAAGTCTGCGCTAGTGGAGTGAAGGGTCTGTGCCAGCAGCCTGAGGGTTCTGCACTGGAGCCAAGAAGTGATGCTCAAAGCAAGGACCAGGGCTCCCCCCAAAATTACCACAGCCATCCTTAGCGTCAACGAGGGCCTAAGCTCCTCTGAAATGAGAACAACTGAGTTCATATCAGGAAGCCAGTGTGACAAGCTTCTCCTGGAGATTAAAGAGCATGACATCTTCCTCTCTGGAGCCAGGAAGCAATGCTCAAAATAAGGACCAGGGCCCCCCCAAAGTGAACCGCAGCCATTCTCAGGGACAACAGGATCCTTAGCACCTCCATTGATAACAGCTGAGTTCCTATCAGGGAAGCCAGCATGACAAGCTCTTCCAGGAGAACCACCAGCTCCAAACAATAATACTCACTTAGGAGAAGCCACTTGTCTTCCTCTCCAGGTCTCCTTTTTGCTGGCAGTAGCCCACAGGTGGGCCATCCACACGTAGCACCATGCTGATTCAGTTCAGATGGGGTTAAGTTGACCACCAGTTTTTAATTCCCCACACCTACTTTCTCGGTCCCAGCCTTCACAGCCATAGTTCCTGTCTGTGTCTGTGTCTCTGTCTCTGTCTGTCTCTCCTGCCTGCTCACTGATTCTAGCTTCTGTATAAACTCTTGGATTGCACCTGCCCGATGTAGTCGCTCTTCCATTACGAACTTTCAGCCCATCTCTGTTATCTTTAGAACGACATGGGTTTGACTACTGTCTGCCTTCCCACCTTTGTGTCTTCCTCTTCCTTCTCGCTTCTGCCTGTGGCTCTGATACCAAGTGACCCAGAGATTTCCTCCAGCAAGCTATGCTTCCTCTCATTTCTGTGAATGTATTCACGAGGCAGTATTTGCCAGCTGCTTGGAATTCCCCTCCATTTCACTTACTCATAGCAGACGGAGCTTTGTTCTTTATTAAGTTTATATAACATTCCTTTTGTTCATTGAATTATAAAGTTTGCCTCTGTTAATATTCTTTGTCCACACAACCTGAAGAACACAGACCTTGTTTCTGAACTAAATTCTAATAATCAGTAATTACATGTTTTTAAAGTTAAAGCTTTTGCTCATTTGAGCCTTCTTCTCTTGTGGTGGTAGTTTTTTCCTCATTCCTTTTCCAGTTGTTCCTGTTTGTGTATTATCTGTTCTTTTTCTTCCATTTCTTACCTCACAATAACCTGAGTTCAATCATTAAGCTTTCACATCTGAGTCTGACAGTGCTGACAGCACATTAAGTGTTTTTGTGTTCATGAAAATGACCAGCCTTTGAAGTGTTGAGCTGTGTAAAGAGAAGCACTAAGTCACTACTTTATTTTTTCCATAAAATATTTTTTCATCAAAATTTAGTTTGAATATTCCAGTCTCTATCACAAGAGAAAAGGAAGTTCTCACTTAGGTGAGTTTAGGGAGCTGGCAGCCTTGTGTGGCACTGACATGGGCTTCATCTTAACCACCTCACTAGGTCTACCAGACTGTCTCCTGGCTCGTCAGCCTTTAAGGTCCAAATTATAACCAACGTTGTGTTCATCGTCATTGGGCAATGGTACAAGTGCTTGTTTTGGGTCGGTTAATTTAAGACTGTACTTGTTATCCGTAGCATTCTTTTTTTGTTGTTGTTTTGTTTTGTTTGTTTTTATCGGTATTGGGGATCGAACTCAGGACCACGCGCTTGCAAGGCAGGCGCTTATGCCGCTTAGCTAAATCCCCAGCCCCCGTAGCATTCTTGAGTAACTGAATTCTGGCTCTTCGATCTTCCTCCCTTCTTTGTGATTTCTACCTTTATAATTTCTTCTGTTTTTACTCTCTAGCAAACATTGTCTTCAAAGAAAGTATTACTGTTAAATTTGTTCATTGTCGGTTTTGGCCCCAAGACCAGCCAAGTAATTAAACCCAAATATAACTATGTTAAATTTAGGCCTTGGCGCTTCCTTTTTAAACATCATTTTAATCTGCCTGATTTTATTCACAAAATTTAAATTCAGAATTTATTTTTATCTGTAGAAATAGTTGTGAATATTGAACTCTTTTTTTTCTTTTGAAGAGAAGTCTAGTTTTTTAGGCTACAGAGACTACTTTTTGAAAAAAAATTTAAATCTCAATTTTAGCATTCAAAGTTATTTAACATAGAAAACATATTTACTTTTTGATAACCTTCAATGATGACTGTATTGACACCCTATATAATAACTCTTGAAATGCATTATAGAGTAATACTAACAATTATTACTAGGAAGCTTATGTCCATGTGGAGCTCTGAAATTAGATACACTTCTAAAAATTACAAGTTTCTGGGGCTAGGGACTTGGCTCAGAGGTACAAGCGCCTGCCTGACAAGCGCGAGGTCATGAGTTTGATCCCTAGTGCCCCCCCCCAAAAAAAAAACAATTACAAGTTTCTGTATCATTTCTCTTCTTTATCATTACTTTGAGAGAGTAACATGACACTATGCTATCTGGTCCAAGGTAAAAAGTAAGGAGAATTTAGGAATCTGTAATCAGTCTACATTTCCCCCTCTCTCCCTCCCTCCTTCCCTGCCTCCTCTCTCCTCTTGGTCTCTTTCCCTCCCTCTTTTCCTGCCTTCTCTCTCTTCTCCCTCTCTGCCCCTTCTTTTTCTGCCACCTCCTTCCTCCGTTTTCCTCCCTTTTCTCCCTTTCACTCTACCGTCATACAAACACAGATGCAACTACTGAAGGGGAAGATAGAAAACATTTGAAACAATAAAAGAATTGTGGCTTTTTTATTATTTCTGTTTTAATAGTTTCAAAACAATGCCAAGTTTTTCTGTTTTAAATAATTTATTCAAATGCAGTAAATTTGAAATACTTCAATTATGAGAGAATCCATCCTGTGGTATATAAATTTGCTAGAGAAGTCTTAAAGTGACTTCTGATTAGAGCTTCTAAAGGGGTTGACAATTATCAGTATGCAAAACTGACTCACTTCTGTCAAAGAATGAGACATACTCTAGCATTTGTATTTTGAATGGCTATTACTTTTTTGTTACTGTTTTATTTTTTTCCACTTCTAGTGTACCCGACAAATTATCTCTGAGAAGCTAGGCCGTGGCTCAAGAACTGTGGATCTTGAACTTGAAGCTCAGATTGACATATTAAGAGATAATAAGAAAAAATATGAAAATATCCTCAAACTGGCTCAGACATTGTCCACCCAGCTTTTCCAGATGGTGCACACTCAGAGGCAGCTTGGAGATGCATTTGCTGACCTGAGTTTGAAGTCTCTAGAACTCCATGTAAGGTTATTTTAAGTACTATTAGGGGATGGGGGAAAGGCAATAGAAGTATTTTAAGAAGTAATTTATTACATTTATGTTTTGCTGAACTTTCATGTAGTTGGAATTTTCGCGTTGCTGAATGCTGGGGCTCACGTGTGCTTTGCCACTGGCTATACCTCCAGCTCGATGAGAAATTCCTGTAATTGCAGTTTTGAAGTGTTCTTTTAAGACATTTCATGTACTATTCGAGAAGACCTGGCTGACTTCCGTTGACAGAGTTGACCTATTTGTACTTCAGAATAAATGTCACCTAGAGTTTTTAGGAGAAAGGAATTTGATTAGAATGAAGGAAAAGAGTACTCAGCCTGCCCAGGCCTAGAAAACATTCAGTTATGTATACCTCTGGTCTGAGTAAAAAGTAAAGTAGACACTTATTAAAACTCTCTTACCCATTCCAGGTACATTGAGCAATTTGTGACTTGTTTGAATGAATTTGTGAGATACTTTCACTGCAGTCATTAATATAAATGTGAAGTTTGAGGGCGAGCACGGTTGTAAAGTGCGAGCTTAGCATATGCCACACCTTGGGCTGCATCCTAGCACTGCAAGCCAGCAAATTACATAAATACATGAATAAATCCGGGAAATTATTTTCCAGTATTTATCTCTGTGAGTATTCAGCAAAACATTTTAAGGAATTTGTTTTGCTATCTTTTGACATTTTTTCATGTCTCAGTGTTTTTGCCTTTTTTCTTTTCTTGCCTGGAGCCAGATAGTATAGATACTCTTTGCCTACAAACTTCTTATTTGAAGAATTGGATAGTTTAAAACATTAAGTTAAAAAAAAAAATCACTTTGCCGTGTAACCTTGGGCAAAGAAAGTTTGGTATCAATGGTGATACATGTTGTAACACTGACAAACACAGAAATTCAGTTTTAACTGATCCATTAGACAACAAGAACTACTGTGTGGGAAGCTGAGTATCATAACAGCTGCAGTTACTGAGTACCACATCTTAAATGCAGTGAGCTGGGGTCTTTGTATTCATTTAGTAGCCCCTATCCAGAATGCATGGGAACAGAAGTGTTTGAGATTTCAGAGGTTTGGTTTGGTTTGGTTTGGTTTGGTTTGGCTTTTTCGAAGATTTGCATTGACTTTACTGGCTAAACATTCCTAATCTGAAAAACTGAAATGCTCTAAAACTCAAAACATTTGGAGCATCATATAATTCATGTACCTGGAGGGAATGGGAGAGAGATTGTGTGCAGGGGCAGCAAATTCCTGTTTCACAGATGTGTTCCGATTTTATTTTTTAAGACCATCAGACTCACCCTTGTAAAGAGTGCAATTTAAGCAGCAGACATTCATAAAAACCATTTGTATTCCCTTTAAAAGAAATGCTCTATTTTAATTGCTCAATGTATTCAGAAAGTTGTACGTCAGTCACATCTAATTCCAAAACATTTATCACCCCCAGAAGTCCCATACCAATCTTTTTCTCCCTTCAGCCTTTGACAAACACCAGTGTGCTGTGCTTCTCTGTAGATTTGCATTAACATTTGATATAAAGGGGTGATACACGTATGACCTTTTGTGTCCAGCATACTGGTTTTATTTCCTTTAAATGCATGCCCAGCAGCAGGACTCCTGGGTTATAGTAGTCCTTTTGGTTTTTTAAGGAACCTCCACCCTGTTTCAATAGTGGCTATACCAGTTTCCGTTCTCACCAGCAGCTGGTGAGAGCTCGCCTTTCTCCACACCCTCACTAGCATGTTTTGTTTATGTCTTTTTTTCTCTTCTTTTCTTTTCTTTTAGTGTTTTTGCTTATAGTCTTTGTAACTGGGGTAGGATAATATTTCATGATGATTGTGATTTACATTTCCATGATTAGTGATGCTAAGTATTTTTTCATGTACTTGTTGGTCATTTGTTGTATCCTTTTGAAAAATGTCCGTCCAGGTCATTTGCATAGTGGGCTGGTTTTTCACTGTGTTGAAGGCCTTAAGTGTTCTGGATAGTAATTTCTTGCCAGATGGACAGTTTGCAATGCAGTATTTTCTTCCAGTCTGTGGGTTGTCGCTTTGTTGATTTCCGTGGTTGTGCAAGAGCTGCTTAGTTTGATATAATCCCATTTGTCTAGTTTTGCTTTGGTTTCCTATGCTTCTGAGGTCTTACACATGCTTTTTAGATCTTAAATGAAAAAATCATTGCCTAGTGGTATTTTGAAATGTGTTGCCTATGTTTTCTTCTTGCAGTTTCATACGTTCAGGCCTTTGATATGTTTTGAGTTGATTTTTATGTATGGAGAGGATGGTCTAAGTATCATTCTGCATATGGATATCGAGTTTTTCTGGCACCATTTATTGATAAGACTACTTTTCTCCAGTGTGTGTGTTTGTGCTTTGTTGAAGATTTTACTTGGCTATAAATTCTTGATGATGATCCAAACAGCCTGCCGTAGCATGCATGCCATAGGTTTGCCACCACTGCTGTACATGCGTAGATTTATTTCTGGTTCTCTGTGCTGTGTCTTTGTCTTACGTGCTGCTTTAATGCCACTTTTCATCACTAAATTTTCAGTTCTGGGAATTGTATAAGTCTTCCATCTTAAGTTGCAGTTCAGAAGTACAGCTGTATCCTTGTTGTCAATGATGTTTATGTTTAGTTTACGTTTACTTAGTAAAGCAATTTATGATAATGTGTAACACACCCCTAAACAACTGAGAATACTAAAACAATTGACCTATCATTGACTAAATTAAGTTCAAGTCGCATTTCGTTTTAATACCAAAGTGAATTTATTAATGATGAATATACATATATATTCATTTTGTTCTCATTAGTATTCTAGTTATTTGTGTCATTTATTACTCTATCTCATGTGCCTCATTGTAACTTTATCTGTTTATTGTTCTCTTGGCAACTGAACCCACAGCCAGACGCATGTTAAGCATGTACTTCATCCTTCAACCATGTCACCAGCCATGTTGTTTACTGTTTCTTTTTAAAAAGTGCTTTTTATTATAGCCAGTTGAGTTCTCAGAGTTTTTCCCAGTTTTTTTATTGTGTTGATATACACAACAACATTTAGTATCTTAACCATTTTTTAAAGTAATTTCATTTTTTAGGACTATTTAAGTTGACGGCAAAATTTGGATGTAGAGTACAGAGTTTTCTTATATCCTCTGTCCCAGTCCATCAGTAGCCTTTAATGTGTCAGCATTTCCCTCCAAGTATTCAGATTATACATTCAAAATATTAAGGGGATTGCATTAGGTTGGGTTGGATTGGGTTTTGCTGTCCTAGGAGCTCATCCTGCTGCCCCTACACATGCTAGGCAAGTACCCACCTAGCCCTAAAATCTTTGCTTTATACTTAGCTTCTTCTCAGAATTTTAGGTGAGGTTTAACATTTCTGAAACAAAACAGTGTTGCTTTACTCTTGCCTTGTGCTTTGAATTGAAGCTTACTGTTCTGGTGTAAATTTAGGATGTGAAGTTTTACTAACTTTTCAATTTGCTGAAATTTCACCTTTAGTTTGATTTGTTTATCTTTTCATAGACGCAGTCTTATTAGGTTGTCTGTTCCTTCTGTGGTTAAGACTTTTGGTGTTTTTCAGTTAGTAATGTGGGATTGTGACTCTTGAGAACTTCTGGAATAAATACAGTGTTACCGGATGTGATATAATGACACGTACTTTGTTATGAAGTGTGTAGAAAAGATTTTCTTATTTTATCAACAGTAGTAGTTTTTCCCCCAATAGTATTTATATAAATCTAACTCATATTTTTCTTCCTTGTTTTTTGATTTTGCCTTTTACCTCCTAATGACTATCAAAGGAATAAGTACAGTTGTAATATATTCTGTTAACATTTTCTAAAAGTTCTAAGATTCTAATTTTTACTGATACATGTTCATAATGCATAATGATTACTTTCATACCTTGTACTATCTTATTTCTGGTAATGTTTATTTAGACTACATGTATAATTTGGCTTGTAGAAGCTGGTGCCCAAAATGTTCAGCTGTCCTACCATTTTAGTTTTTACATTCATGATTCATATTTTAATGTAATCATATCTCCAGTATTTGCAATCAGTGTCAGTACAATGTTGATGACTGAGTCCAAAGTAAACAGTTTCATGACTCTGTCTTAAATGGAAAATGCTTTTAGCAAAGTTATTTTCACTGTCTTACAATTTATTGAATAGTATATAACCTAGAAATTGAGTGATAACTGTATCATGGCATTTGTTTTTCACCTTCTATGATTTTACTTTGTAGTACATTTTGTTCAGGTGAAATTGAGACATGTTTTACCTTTTAAAAGTTCTAAGCCTAGCCGGGCATGGTGGCTCACGCCAGCACTCGAGAGGCTGAGGCTGAGGTAGCAAGTTCGAGACCAGCCTGGGCTACAAAGTGAGCTCAAGGCCAGCCTGAACTGCATAGCAAGACCCCGTCTCAAAAAAGACAAAAAAAAAAAAAAAAAGTTCTAAGCCTAAAAGATCCATCCTAATGTGATCGAATTTTTATTTGGCTGGATGTGTTTCTGATTAATTGTTAATTAATGAAACTTACACTGGAAAGATTTTACTGCTGAATATTCAGGACTTTTCCTGCCGCATCTGAAGGAGTGGCATCCACGTGAGCCGAGCCAACACAGAGTGCTGGGGAGACTAAACTAAAGAGGTGCTGGATGATCTTTCCCCAGTGGTGTGCTGAGATGGCCCTGAGCTTACCAGTCAGCCAGTCACTCTGTTTACAGCAAAGTGTGTCTTGCTAATATTTATACATCAAGGGGACTCAGTCAAAACACAAAAAATGGCTATCTATTTTATGTCTGAGAGTTTTAACCAATTGTTACCTAATTTGGTTATAAAAGTTATCATTTCTCTGATTAATAATCTGCTATATTCTTTTTCCTAACAGCTGTGCTTATAGTATAATAAAAACAAAATGTAAAAACTAAAATACTCTTGCTAGTACAGAGTAGTTTAGATTTTAAAAATGATTCAGATTTTGCTGTGCATCTGCACTGATGGCAGTTTTGGCTCACTAAACGTTTTTGGTAATTATCTATAATTTAGATTTAGGTTCTTACCTGTTTAAAGATTGAAATAAAAAGGTAAAGCTTCTGTCACTAGATTTCTAAATCACGCATTTTCCCGTAAGTGATACACTTGAGATTTTTCAGTCATATCTATTAACTTATTACTGGATAAGCTGAGATAACTTCTTTGTTTTAGGAAGAATTTGGCTATAATGCAGATACCCAGAAGCTGCTGGCAAAAAATGGAGAGACTCTTCTTGGGGCCATTAATTTTTTTATTGCCAGTGTGAACACTTTGGTGAATAAAACGATTGAAGATACATTAATGACTGTGAAACAGTATGAAAGTGCCAGGTAGGTACGCATTTTCTCCATGTTGTTTATTTTACAGCATGTACTTCGGTTAAGGTTTCTGTCGCAAACAACAGAAACCAGCTCTGCCCGGTGCTAACAGAGCAGCGATGTCCTGGAATGCCACAGGACAGCCCACAGCACAGACCGGAGCAAGATTCCGGGAGCAAGCAGGAGCAGAGCCGGACAGCACCTCAGAAGTCTCCGGAGAGGACAGTACTGTGTTGCTGATTCTCCATGCTCTTCAGTTCTCCTGGGAATCTCTAGAAGGCCCTGACTGCTTGCTTCATGCCCTGGGAATGTCCCCTTGAACCTCGGTCATGCGCCCAGACCTTGCCTGAGAGGGAGCAGGGCGTGCAGTTGTCCCACTGCTGCTGCCCTGGAGTGCGGAGTCCTGTGTCCTGCCAGCTGGGTCCCCTGCTGTCCCCTGCAGTCGGCCTGTGTTGACCTGCAGGCCTTACCACTGACATCGCCTGCTTCCCGCACCCCGCAGCTGCTGGGCGTGCGCGCTCCGGCCCCAATCCTGGTGTTCACTTACCCAGCTTATGGCTGTCTTCAACTCAGACTCCTTCACATTGCAACTTCCACATACATACTCACCTTGTATCTTGATAGCTGCTTGTTATGCAAATTTTTATATCTTCAACTTCAATGTATATAACTTGTCAGTCTTCTGACCATCTTGTTAGGTGACCAAAAGTACAGGTTAATTCTGAATACCTAGAAATTCTGAAGAGCAGCAAACCCATGATCGCATCTTTCGGCTTTGGATTCCAGGTCCATTGTTTCCCCCATGTACTCTGCCAGCTTTGTTTAAGCATCAGTCCAGTTCCCTTGGCAGTTTTTCTCTCTGAACATTTGAAATTAATGTATTTTAAAATGCTTTTTGTGCATTGTTGAAGTCAGACGCAGACTGTCCTTTAGAAGCATTTTGCATTTCAGCCCGGTGCCCTGATTTAATGATGTGACAGATGGCTGTGTGAATCCTGGCTCATCGCGTCACTTCTCAGGGAAGTGCGCTGCGCCTGAAGCATCCATTGCTTTATGCCTTAAAGAAGTAAAAGCCCAATACCTGGAAAAGTTAACTTTCAGTGTTTTAAAAAGAGATGCCTTTAATCCATGCTGTATTTGTAATTTTCAGTCAATATAAATGTGTAAAATAAAGATCTAGCACCTGTTACCCAAATGCTAGGAGGCTGAGGCAGGAGGCCTGACAGCAGGTTGCAGCCCACCCTGGACCATTAGCAAGATTCTGTCTCAAAAATAAAAAACAAAAAAGGGGTTGAGGATATAGTTTTGTGCCAAGGCCCTGAGGTCAACTGCCTATACCTCCAAAAATAAAAAAATTAAATAAAGAAGAAAACTTTGATTGTCTGGTAGGGGGAGGATAGGGCAAGGGTTTTGTGGCTTATTTAATGGATTTTGGTCTTGGAGGTTTTTTGTTTGTGTTTTGCTTTTCTTTTTTAACTGTTACTACCACGGCGTTCCTTCAAGGAATCTGTCAAATCTGTCAGTAAGATCTCACGAGACTGTCTTCAGTAGTATTACTAGTAGTTGGTCCTCCAGCCTCTGTTTAACACAGTCACGGCAGGGCCATAATTTGTCTTGTATGTGGCGGGCTTTAGCCACCAGTAGTTCAGGCATGATTGTGCCCAGGTGACTTTTTATTAATTTTATTAGTAAAAAGCCAGTGAAGGTGATTAGATCCATTTGTATCACCAATGATACAGGCCACCCGATGGTGCACTGGTGGTTTAAACCCCAGGGACCTGTTAAAATCTATCGTGGACATTATATTTACCAAAGGATTCATTATTTATCTGAATGAAATATTTCATGTATATAAGTTCTGTTTGACTCTTTCCTAAATTTGTTCCATACTCAGAAAGTCTTGATTTGTTTATAGGATGCGTTTACTTTTATCTGAGTTTCTAGTTTTCTAGTCATTTGTATTCTTCCAGTATTTATAACTTTTTTGTTTGTTTGGTTTATGGCTTTTTTTGGGACAAGGTCTCATTGTGTAGTTCAGGCTGGTCTTGAACTCAGTACGTAGCCAGGCTGGTCTCAAACTTGCTGCAGTCCTCCTGCCTCAACCTCCCAAGTGCTGGGATTACAAGTGTGTGCTGCTATGTCTGTCTATATTTGTGACTTTCAGAAATGAAAGTTTGTTTTCTTCCCTGAGTATTGCCACCATCTAACATTGAGCCACAACTCCAAGCCTGGTTAAGAACTGTATAAATCTGTTTTGTCATTACTTTGCTAGCGCCTGCCTACTCTGAAATATGTTTTAGTTACTTAATATATATCCTTCTTTGGGGCATTTATTTCTAATATGTCTTTTAAAATATTAGCCCATATTAAAGAAAGCTAGATGTGTCAGTTAAGTCATTGTTCATGTATTGACTTACAGAGCAGATATTTCACTTACAGAGGAGATAAATCAGGCTCTAGAAGAGGTTAACTTCCTCACCTGTGGTCAGTTTCAAAACCCAAGACCCTTTGGTTCTGTATCTTTTTGGGGTGAGGGTCAGTGTTGGGGCTTGAACCCAGTGATCACTGAGCTATAATACCAGCTCTTTTTGTTTTGAGATAGAATCTTGCTAAATTGCCCAGGCTGGCCTAGCACTTGCAATCCTTCGGCCTTAGCCTCTGAAGCGTGTGGGATTATCAGTGGGCACAACTGCACCTGCTGTGGCTTAATCTTAATCAGTAAACACTAAGTTTGAACTGAATTAACCTAAAAGTTGGGGTTTAGAGTTGTGGCTCAATGGTAACGTGCTTCCCTGGTATTCACAAGATCCTTGGTTCAAGTCCCAGCAGAGCAAAATAATAATAATAATAATTTTAGAATAAAATACAAGTTGGGCATGGTGGCACATGAATATAATCCCAGCACTCAGGAAACTAGGCAGTAGATTGGGCTACGTCAGCAGGTTCAAGACCAGCCTGGATTATAGTGAGACTGTCTCAAAAAAAGAAAAAAATGAAACATTTCATATCTAATTATGAAAAATAATTTTCATATCATTTTCCCCCCAGTACTGAAAATTAAACCCAAGACCTTGTACAGGCAAGACAGCATCCCTTCATCCCACCCTTTTAATTTTTTAAATGTTGACACAGGCCCTCATTGGGCTACCTCAACTCACTTTAACTGGAAGTCCTCCTGCCTAACCTGCCCTGAACTTGAAGTCTTCCTGCTTCAGGCACCCAAGTAGTTGGTAGTTACAGGTGTGCATTCACATGACTGAATTTGCACCTCTGTTGTGAGAAACCCAGCTGCAAGCATAATGTGATATGTAGGTCTCAATTTATACATTTTTACAAGTCTGTTGGGAGCTTTTGAACAAAATCCTAAGTTAGATGCTGTATATCTGGTAGCTGGTTACTTAGTGAAAATGGAGATACTCTCTTCATGTACTTCCCAAGCACTGCTCACCGCAGTTACCCTTTTAGTTCACATTACAACCTGTAATCCAGTTCATTAACGTGAGCTTCAGGTGATTTCTGTATTCATACAGAAGCTGTTTTGACCCTGAAACGCTGGTTGCTGAGGGGCAGGCAGGTCACACTCAGAAAGGAATCCAAGATGAAAGTCTCTCGGAAGCTGAATTTTGTTCTCTGTCAAAACCAGCATTTACTGACTTTCAGAGCAAAGGTCATCCATTTGATCTGCACAAAAGGCAGTCATTTTGCAAGCATGGGGCAGCCGATCATGCACCCCGTTGTGTATGGTGTGTGGCAGCCTAGCCCTGGAGTCACTCGTGGCCAGGACTTTTCAGAGGTGGACACCTGTTCTCCAGAAGTCTTACCTAAGTTGGAAAACAGCCAGCCCTCACCTTGACATGCACCAGTTCAGGCTAGCGGCGTGAAAGGGAGGTGTCACATGTTCCCGTCTCTGCGCCCAGGGACAGTTAAGTGCTCTCAGGAAGTGTTTACTGTCGCTCTGGCTTTAGACCAGTTTCTCACATACCCAAGGTTTTTATTTGGCTTCCTCCTGGCTGCTTCATCTTCTGCTCCAGGCCACCTCGACCCCTCTGTACTGAACCGTCGAAGCTACTGTTCTCATGTGCGTCCCTGTCCTCCTGGGCTACACCTGAACTGTGTGGCCCACTAGGCTGCTGAATTTCACTCCTGCCTGGCTGTCCACTTGAATGCTTCCAATTGCTGTGTTCCAAATTCAGGTTGTAACCCAGTGGATTAACCTCCAGGTCATGTGGTATCCTATTCCTTCACACGTGTTCTGTATTTTTCCTAATGGTCTACTAATTTCCCTGCTCTGGCCGATTCATTAAGCTTTTATCAGCCTCCAGATTTTAATTTTAATGTCTTAATTCTGCTGGAGATGCTTTTACAGATATGTCATTAGTCCTTGATTTTCATTCTTTCTTTCTCCTCTTCGTGGTAGTTTCCAATATGCCATTTTTGTAGTAATCGGTGCAACCTTGTATCACAGATTTCATGAGGGTAAACATAGCTGCTTATAGCTTTACTTTCAGGCACAATGCCTGAAACATAAAAAGTGCCCACTTGATAATTATTCAGTATATCAGTGAATGAATGAATGAATGAATGAATGAATGAATGAATGATCCTACTTTGGCCCTAGAAGATCGAGTTTGTTAAGTTCATTAGGTGTTTAGAGTACATGAGGTGTAGCTGGGTGTGGAGGAACACACCATGAACCCAGCACTCGAGAGACCAAGGCAGGAGGATAGCTGGAAATTTGAGAGTAGCCTAGGCTACGCAGTGAGACCCGGCCTAACCAAACAGACAAAAAGGAATATATTAGGCCCAGTATCATAGACTGATGTAGTCTATAACAAATCATGAATACTATACAGTTTATGTTATTTAAAGTAGGGGATGCAAATCATACTGTAGGTATCTGATAAAGAACTTTAATTTGGAGACATAAGCTTTGTGTTCATATTTTTATCAAAGTAAAGGTCCCTCTTCTGCTTCTTGGCTGGGTACTGAGCTATGGCAGCTGCTGAACAAGTTGCTGTACTTACCTAGCTCTCTGACCGGAGATGTTCGATGCCATGGGATCAGGAGTGATGTTAGGGGACTTGCGGTTAGTGAGCACAGAGTGCTCAGATGATACATTGCACACACAAGTGTCAGGCGCTCTGTGTAGATAGCACCGAGGCATTCTGCGCACTGGTAGTGAAGGAATCTGTCCAGAGCTGTGGTGTCCAGCAGTCTGTGTGCCTGTGGCTACTGGGTGCTTGAAATATGGCCAGCCAGAAATGGGACTGTGACAGATGTGTGAGCTACAAGGTACATTTCCACACTCAGTACCCAGCCCCCAAACATACTGTGGCTCATTACTGATCTTTTATATTGATTATGTGTTCCAGTGATAATATTTTCAACATTTTGAGTAAAGTAAAAAATACTTTAACATACACATATATAACATGTATGTTATGCATCCTATGCATCCTTTCAGATATGTTTCAAAATTATTTTTATGTTCTGCTTAATAGACTGTGTACATCCATTAACATGGTTGAATCTAAGATAATGTTGAGTGGAGAAAGCAAGTCAAACAAGAATATATTCAGTCTGATGCCTTTATATAAAGTTTTCAAAATAAAAACTAAACAGTATTTGCATGAGGATATTCTTATATGAAGTTACATGAAGGAATGAGGGATGATGCCACTAATTCACAATAGTACTTATGTACACAAAAAATTGACCTTGGAGAAGAAAATGAGGGGTCTTTATATGAAATTCTGCTTTCAGGTTGGATTCTTGAGGGTTTTTACAATTATAACTTACAATGTACATATTTGTCATAGATTCTTTCATATCGAAAACCTCATAAGAACAATAATAAAATTTAGTGATAGGGCCAGGGATTTAGCTCAGTGGCACAGCACCTGCATGTGAGGTCCAGAGATTGATTTCTGATACCCCCCCCAATCAGTTATAAACATATACAGTTTAAAAGCAGGCACAGTTGCTATTTTAGTGTCACTTCTAAAAGAATTTTTTTCTAAAAGATTTCAGTCACACGTGTGGTTCATCTTTCCTCCTTGTGCGCCCTGGCGGCTGAGGCTGTAACCTAAGGACCGAAGTCTGCTGTCCTCACCTCCCTTGTCCCATTGGTGTTACCCAGGCCGTACCTCTGCTGTCCATAGTATTATTTTGACATATTTGCTTTTGACATCAGTTTTATAAAACTGATTTTTTTTTTTATTGGTACCAGGGATCAAACTCATGACTGTGTGCTTGCAAGGCAGGCGCTTATGCCGCTGAGCTAAATCCCCAGCCCTTATAAAACTGATTTTTAAATTTTGGAAATTTTATTTGTAGGTTAGTACTGTACTTTGAGAAGAATAGTTAATAGTATTAAAAAGCAACTCTCCCCCTATTTTTATTTATGTTTTTAACTGTGTCCCTTTGTGATACTGAAGAACAAACTATGTCACATGATAGGCAAGTACTTTATTACTGAACTCTACCCCAGATCCTATCCCCACCCCCATTCCATAAGATTTTGTTTTTAAAAGAATAATGATTGCAAAAGCATAAGGTATGGAATAGGTATGAGAAATTTGAATGTTATTGTGTAACATGACAATAGACATTGTGTTTTCCAACCCAGCTTATGGACATAATTCACTCCGTTTTGCCTGTGCATCACTTACTCTGTTCTTTCCAGGATTGAGTATGACGCATATCGCACTGACTTAGAAGAGCTGAACCTTGGTCCCCGTGATGCAAACACTTTGCCAAAAATCGAGCAGTCACAACAGCTGTTCCAAGCACATAAGGAAAAATATGATAAAATGCGCAATGATGTTTCTATCAAATTGAAATTTCTGGAAGAAAATAAGGTAAGCTCAGTCTTTATCTTCTGACATCTTCTGTGGTCTTTAAAATAGAGTCACCCAAAAGAGTTGAAAATGTTTCCTTTCTGTTAACTGACAAGAAAAAAGTCCCATGTTTGAGTTTTTAGAACACAAAATACCTTTGTGCTGTAAAGCTATCAACTGTACTGTCTCGGTCTTTTATAGGTAAAAACTGTCAAAAATGCTTTTCTTTAATCTTTGCTCTTCAGATTGGTGTTGGTAGAAAGTGTTGGGAGTTAAACAGTGGTATATTCTGCTGTGAATATTTTGAAGCCTTTTTATTGGTGGTTGACACAGATTTCAGGGAGAAAACTACAGCATTCTTCTCAGTAATTGCTAAGTTAGGAATGGTTTAGATCCAGGGCTTCGATTACCAGAACCTAGGATTAGACAAGAAGGAGATTAGTATGCCACATTGTTGTCATGTGATGTGAAAATGTGCAGCGGGGCTCGAACAGAGAGGGCAGAGGCGGCTGACTGTGGCTCATACCTGAGGACGGCTCTGTCTAATAGGCCCTGAGCGTTGGTTTAATAAAGGATCGGTTCCCAGGTGTCACCTCCCTTTTCTACATAACATACTTGCTTCTTTGTGCAGGACTGTAGTCCTAGCCTAGCCGTGGGCAAGCCAGCAGTGACCATGGTGTGGAATCCATGTAGCTCAGTCCTGGTTCACGGGTCTCACCCCTGCCCAGCTCAGTGCCTTTTTCTGTGCTCCTCAGATCTTAAGTCCTGGAGGCCTTCAGCCACACTGTCTTCCAGGTAGCCTTCTTAAAACAATTCAGTTCTCCCAATACCAGTAGTGTTCATGCTATACGTTCTCTGTGAGGTCCCAGGACTATAGTAAATTACAGTTTGTTGATATCATCATTTCCCTTAACACTTCTTTTGAAAATTAATGTTTCTTTGGGGTCTACCAAGTCTACCCTTCTCACTGACTCCTTTAGCTATTGGAGATGAAAGTTACTTACCTGAAAACATTACAATGGCAAAAAAGGAAACCTTAGTAGTTATCAGATACCTGGCCCAGCATCATTCCACCAGGAGCACAACACACAACTTTCTGGCATTCATTAGCTAATGTGGTATTTGCATTCAGTTTATTCATGTATGTGTGGGTGTGTAGCAATTACACTGTTCTTTTGTATTTTGATGGATATTCATGTAGCACTAGATATAGGCATTGTGTGTTTTAAATATAAAAATATTGTTCATCCTACCCTATGATCACTGTACTGTACTATACTAAAATAAGTATATTAGAGAAATCCACGTTTGGTAGGGAAATAGACTAACAGAAATGTTAAGATTTACGTGCTTGAATGGAAGGTGGAATCAGGTCACTGGGAGCCAGACTGCACCAAGCCTTGACTACACAGAGATGTGCCACATAGTTCAGGAGGGAGGCACACTGAGCAGGAAGAGGAGGAGGCGCCCTGACAGTCCCCCAGGCCACCTCCGTAAATCTTAAAAGGTCACTCACTGCCAATTTTATCCTGTACACACTGAGGAATGTTTTTTAAATTTAAAAGTGATAGGAAAAAAAGATTTAGAAGGACCAGTCAGCACATTTAAAGCAATAAAGAAAATAGAAGCACACACACCCATAAGAAATCTCTTTAACCAGATAAATGGTTAAGTGCTTACTGGAGGGGCTTAGTAGCACAGTAGAACCGAGAGAATACAGTGATGCTAGACAGCAGGACAGGGCATGGAAAATCCCCAGGAGGCCGGTTTAGCTCGCAGAGGGTGAGGATGAAGGACAGGGACTTTCTGTTTGACCCAGTGTTTAATTTGAGACAACAAAATACTCAAGAGGAAACGGTTGGTAGGAAGTTGATGATGTGTGTGTTGGCGGTTTGGATGAGCAAGGTCAGGGTTCAGAGATAAAAGTTTGAAAGTCATGGCTTTGAGAATAATATCATTATCACCATTTCTCTTTGTGACTGTAAAATAAAAATAGAAAATTGCCTGTTTTCAGGGATCTTACGCTCTTAGATTGTTTCTTGGTCCATACAGATTTCTGTAACAAAATGCTACCAACTGCATAGCTCCTAAATAACAGAAATGTGTTTCTCATGTCTCTGAGGCCTGGGAAGTCAGAGATCAAGGCGCTGGCTGGCTGTTGGGGGAGGGCCGTCACCTGGCTAGTAGATGGCTCTTTCTCAGTGTGACCTTGCACTGGGAAAAGGAAGTAGTCTCTCTAGGCCCAGTGGGACAGCGCTGATTCTGATCACACTGAGGGCCTCGCCTGCTCCTTGGCGGCGCGGTGGGAGGGGAAGGGCTGCACCTTCACGCCACTGGCCACGGGGCTCCTTGCTTTGCCCTCCCACCACAGTCCTCAGGCTGATATCAGTCTGCGCTCAGTACCCACTTGGCAGAGAGCATTTGTATTGGAAGCCATGGCCTTTGTATCTTTTAGTTCTTCGGCACTATAAGGAGATGTTTTCACTGTAATTCAAGCAAGCAGTAACTATAATTTGGATGAGGACTTCGTAAAATTTTTGTTATGATGGAACAGTGTTCACTTTTATTTTTAAGGGCTGAACTGTCATCCCAGTTTGCTTTGTCGGCAGTGTGAAATACTGCAGATCTGGACATTTTTTGTTCTTTTGCTAAACCTCAACTGAATTTGTACCTTAACAGTTCTGCATTAAGTCCTTGAATGTTAACATTTTTCTGTTTTTAAAATATTGTATATTGATTTTTTTAAAAAGCATAAAGAGTGATTGTGTTGTTTTGTAACTTGATGACATCCTGAAGACCTGGTTAACAACTTTTTGACTTTTTTCCTTTGAAGTCTGCTTCCCATTAGTTCCATGTCCTGGGGAACCATTCCCTGGTGAGGCTTCTCCCTAGGCATACGCTTTACCACTGAGCATGTCACCAGCCCGGCTTCTCCTCTGTGGTGAGAAGCTTGGTGACAGCGCAGCTGCAGTAGATAGTGGTTCATGAGGTCAAAGCAAGCAGTCCTTGAGGACAGGGCTGAGAGTCCTGTGCCTGCCGAAGTAAGTTTTAGTGGTTTGTGGTTTCCTTTTTAAATCTTTTTATAAAATTTTGAGGTAGATAAGGAACTAGTTTTGAGCTATATTTTAGCATTGAGGTGTTTATAGTATACTTTTTTTTTATCAGTACCAGGGATCGAACTCACGACCATGTGCTTGCAAAGCAGGTGCTTATGCTGCTGAGCTAAATCCCCAGCCCCTATAGTATACTCTTAGTTCAACCTTTTTTCCTTCAGCAAACTTAAAGAATGGTAAGTATATAATGTTTCCATGTGCCTGTATTAATACCGAGTGATAGATGTACCTATGTGTATTTGTCATGAAACGAGGTATCTTTTTTGTGAATTAAGGCAGTTTGCTTACCAGTTATAGTTCCAAACAATGTATAGACTGACTTACTTAAGAGAAAGCAAGCTGTATTGGTACCTTCTAGACTTTGTATAGTAGGTACCATGCCTTGTTTCCCAGGCCTTGTGACAGGCAGCTGGTAATGTTGCTAAGTGCAGAGTATTCATTCAACAAACTCATGTTCGCATTTTCCAGAATCAGTAGTGCACTGGAGGAGCCTCAAGCAGGTGGGAGTGTGTCAGAGTCCTCTTGGAGGGACAGGAGGGCAGGTCCTGACCCCTCTTTCTTCCCCAGTGGGGGCAAAGCATGCTCTCTTAGAAAGGCTTCTGCATCTGCGGCATTGTCAGTGTAGAAAGAAGCGAAAGTGTTGAAAATGTCCAGATCAACTCATTTCATCCTTTATAAACAACTCATTGTGTTTATTTCTGTAACTGGAGACAGAAACAGCAGTATTTGAGGTAGACAGAGTGAAGTTCAGTCACGGAGGTGAAAGAACCCTCTGTATTTCTAAATAAAAGGTGAATGGGTGGAAGTTTCTGAGTGTATTATGCAGCTAACCCAGGAGAAACAGTCTTGTTCCTTCTCCGTGCAGTTTTGCCACCTGTATATCATCATATAATTCAATAATAATTTCGTGTTGCTTTTGTTCTTTCCTTTTCCTTTGACCCACATTTATCATGTATGTTCTGCGTGCCAGAAAGTCAGCAAGTATTCAGGATATCGATGAAGAGGTAAACACAGTTCAGCCCTCCAAGAACTAATTGCAGTAAGAAAAATAGCCTTAGTCAAATCACGCTTTGTATGCGTGTGCATGCATGTACACATGTGCAGGGGAAGGTCTGGCGGTGACGTGCTCTCGGGACAGGGGCGTGGTCAGTGAGGTGTGATGGGGGCCAGGATCCCAATGACTTAGGAGGCTCAGGCAGGACCATCTGGGCAAAATGAATAGAGGCTGGGGATGTAGAACCCCTTTGAATTACCTCCAGTACCAGGAAAGAAGCCTGTGGTAGGGTGAGTGAGGGGAGGTAATGCTATGAACTGGGTACCTGGGAAACAGTATTCCTGGCAGCAGAAAGCTGGTGTGCCCACCAGCCAGCCCTGCGGCAGTGACCGAATGCAGAGTGGATCAGAAGGCAGGGAGGACCAAACCCGAGGCCTCCCTCACTAAGGGAAAGTCTGCTTTGATGGCAGTAAAGCCCCTGAAAGAGTTCCTGGCTAGTGTTAGGTCTGAAATACAAAGGACAGCCTTCAGTAGGATCTCAGCGTGAACATAGCAGTTTAGAGAAGAGGCGATAGGTAGTGGGGTGGAGGCAGCTTCCTGGAGGAGGTGACCGAGGCTGGACCAAATGCCTGGGAAGCAGCAGACTGAGACTCAGTGTGGGGAGAGTTGTTCTGCTGTACTAAGTTGTCTGGGCCGGGCTTGAACTCTCCTTCATCCTCCTGCCTCAGCCTTCCAGAGTGCTGGGATCACTAGTAGGTGCCACCACACCACCACGAAGAGGATCTGAACTAGAAGGAACAACCCATGCTGCTGCTCAGTGAGACGGGAGACGCCGACAGAGGAGGGAACGGCTGGGAAGCATACGGCCCCCCAGGGTGAAGTGCGCCACACAGGGTCACCCTCTGGTGCCACCCATGACACAAAGCAGTGCCGCACAGCACAGGACTGGGTCCTTACACTGGCTGAGTCTGCCTGGGGTGTTTTGCGCCCGTTAAGATGGTACCGAAGGTTCTGTGGGTGGGAAGGTCCTAGGAACAGGCTGTGGAGTAGGGAGAAACAGCTCAGAGCATGGCGCCTGCTGCAGTGCTTCGTGTGCCAGGAAGCAGCACAGGAAGAAAGCACAGTCACACCCCCCGTCTGCATCGAGGAGGACCGGAAAGTTTAGCCAATCGAACCAGTTACTGTTAGTGGAACCAGCGGATGGAGACAACAGTGAAAAAGAATTTTCATTTAAACCTTTCATATCTTTTTTTTTTTAACTTATTCAAATGTCCCATTGAGGCTGGGTGCTGGGGCACACACCTGTAATCTCAGCTACTCATGAGGCTGAAGCAGGAGGGTTGCAAGTTTGAGACCAACATAGGCAACATAATGAGACCCCATTTCAAAAAGTCCTACCTTGGCCAGGGCTTTAGCTCAGTGGCATAAGTGCTGGCTGCCAAGCGCACAAAAGGGAAAAAAAAGTCCTACGTATTTCAAAAATAAATTTTACTTCAAAAAGGGCAGAAAATGTTTTCTTTCTTTAATAGCATCCTTACTATTTTTCAGAAATGAGGTTCAAGGACATTTCTGTTTTCTAAACAGTAAAACCTATAGTTTCCTGTTTGCTTTAAAATCTAGTAATCATCTGGTGGTACACTGGTGATCTCAGCCCTCTGAGCATGGAGGATTGCAGACTTGGGCCCAGCCTGGGTAATTTAGTAACTCAGTGGGACCCTGTCTCAAAATTTAAAGAAGAAAGGGGTGTGGGCCGGAGGGGGATATATTTTTTGAGACAGGGTCTCACTGTGTAGTTCAGGCTGGTGTTGAGTTCCCTGTGTAGTGAAGGGTGACCTCCAACTCAGGCAGTTCCCCTGCCTCAGCCTCCCGAGTGTGTGTCACGTGTGGCTCACTGAGCATTCAGCGGTCACTTAGACCGTTTGTTTTCTGACTCTCTGGTCGGAAAACCGTGGACCCTATGTGTGTAGGGTGGGCTTGTGGCTGGAGCTTCAGCTTTCTGTGTGGACTGCTGGGGCGAGTGCCCGAACCCTCCGAGGAGCCCTGTCTCAGCTCACGCGTACCCGGTTTGACAAGCAAATCACCCGACAGCAGGCTTTCCTTTGTTCCTCTTGGACTTGATAGCCTTCTGATTTTCCGTTCTTGCTTCTTCCTTTGAATCCTGAGGTGCCCTACGCACTGCCTAGCCTCAGGAGACACCCCAAGGAGCGGGGACGCCGCGGAGCAGCACGGCCTGGCCTGCGCAGGGTGTTAACCAGGTGTGTGGCGCACACGCTGCTGTCGCGTGTGGAAGAGAACACAGGATCTGGTTGATGGGGAAAGTGGACGCCGCCCCAGGGGCCTGCCTGGCCTCAGCTCAGAGAGCTTGGCGAAACTGCAGGACACAGGATGATTGTGTCTGTGAGCTGTCGGGTTTCTCCTCTCTTCTCAAAGCAGCGTGGACCCCTGCTCACAGACTCTGGAAAAGAAAAGTAGTAGATGTGTCCGGAATGCTGATAAAGCATCCCACTTCGATTATAGACCGCCACCCAAAGCATGGATCAGAATTATATGTTAGGGAAGATGAGGTCTCCGTTCCCTGATCTCCATGCGCAGCCTCTGCACGCAGGTGGCGGGCCGCCTGGCCAGCGCAGGGTGGGGGACTCCCAGCCCAGCCCCGCTGTGCCATCAGCACTCAGCATCACACCTGCTAGGGTACTGACACCCCTCCCTGACCCTGCCTGCTGGTGTCTGTCCCGCTTCTCTGCACTCACAGGAAGGAATTGTGACCTAGATGGGCTGTGGTGTGGGTACGGGAAGCCGGGAGGGCTGGAGGAAGTGAGCGGGCACTGGAGGGGTTCCTCACGGTTCCTGGGCCCCGTGCCGCGCCTGGAGTCTCCCGACCCTCATGTGTGGTCCCCCTTTGTGACAGTGCCCCCGGGATCACCAAACGCAGCTCCTTCCCAAAAGTAACATGGCTGTCATGTAACCGAAGGAAAGAAACATCCAACTCCTGAGCCACCGGAGGGCGGAGCACAGGGCAAGCGCCGCGGTGTTGCGCAGTGCAAAGGACCAGGCCTTTGTGGCTGTGGGTGGGAACAGCCCCGGCCTTCAGAGTTCTTCTTTCCGATGTGCACGATCTCCCAGTGATGCCAGGCAGCCCAGTGACCCACTGCCCGCCAGCCGTCAAGGGTTTCCTGCGCGCTCCGCGCTCTTCTGCTTTCTCCTTCCTTACTTTCTCTTTGTCTTTCTCCTTCTCTTTTTTTCCTTTCTGTTTCTCTCTTTCTCTTTCTCTTTCTCTTGTCTTTCCCCCCTTCCCCTCCCCCTCTCTTTCTCCTTCGCCCTTCCCTTTCCTTTCCTTTCCTTTCCTTTCTCCTTTCCCTTTTCCTTTCCTTTCGTTCTCTTCCCATGCTGGATATTGAGCCACATGCAGAATTTTAAGGCACCACAGAGAAGTCTGAAGTTCCCTGACCTGCTCTGACTAGGCTTTACAGATAATGTCACCAGTTTCCTTCTTTCCAGAGTAAAGAACTAGTATTTTGCCCCTCTTGCCTTAGGGGAGTTCCTTAGGACTCCCATTTATTGTTGTTGTTTTGTTTCTAATTTTATTTTCTTACGGTTGCTCTGGGGCTTGAAGCCAGGCCTCTGTGTAGTGGCTGAGCTCTACCACTGAGCCGAGCCTGGTCCTGGTCCTGGCCCTGGCCCTGGCCCTCTTTTTCTTACTTTTTTTTTTTTTTTTACCTTCTCCTTGTCAATGATTTGTTGAAACCTATCCTAATGAGTCAGAAAAATAAAATCTGTTCCTCCTCCCCTGCTTGTAATTAGGATTTGTCTTTCCGTCTCTCCCTCCCTTTCCAATGCCCACACCCATAGTTTTGATAGTGTTTCTTTCTCAATGGTGATTGCTTTGACATGACAGACACTTCTAGAGCTGTTATGAAGTTATACTCTGCAAACCTAGTAAAAGGCAAGACAGCTGCACTTGCTGTTTATTATTCTCCTAGTCTTTTACTTACTACAAAAAGATTGATATTGGGCAAGAAATGGTGATTTTGAAATAGTTGGCCCTAAAGAAGAGTTTACGTGGTAGTGGTTGGGGACTTATTACTGAAGAATGATTTTATTCCACTTTTTCCTCACATGTAAGCCAAGCCACTGTATTTTTGTATACTTGCTAATCTAAACATCTATTTCACTGGTATTCAGAAATCCTGTAACCAGCTGGGGATTTAGCTTAACAGCCTAAGGGCCTGCCTTGCAAGCCTGTAGCCCTGAGTTCCATCCCTGGTAGCAATAAAAGAAAAAAGAAAAAATCTTGTAACCAGTTTGAAGAACTTCACTGTGGTGACTATATAAAGAGTAACAACCTATTTTAACTGGTAAACTCTTGTTTTAAAATTAATTTTATGAATAAGAAGGTAGATAATCTCAGTTTGACTTGAAAAAAAAGTTGATCTGACTAAAAAAAACATACCTAAGCCACGGATGGTAGCACAAGCCTGTAATGCCAGCACTCAGGAGACTGCGGCAGGAGGACTGCTGTGAGTTTGAGGCCAGTCTAGGCTACAGAGTGAGTTCAGTGCTGGTCCAAACTGCATGGTGAGACCTGTCTTAACATTCAGTGTTTTGCTGAGTGTAAATGGTGTCTGTCTGTGTGTTCGTCGTCTGCAGACACCATCTGTGTGTCGCCCTCTTGGTGTCATCTGTTGCTCCTGCTCCTCAGTCCCTCCCACCCTTTCTTCCTGAGGTCCGGTTCCTCTCTGTGCCTTGGGCCGGGTCGAGGCTGCTCTGCCCTGTCGCAGTGACAGCGTTGTGTGGAGGGGATGCGGGGTCGCTCTGCGAATGCAGCCGCCATGTTGGCATCTGTCCATCTGGGCCATTTAGTGCCCGGCAGATCTTTATGACAGTTCTTTGTGAGGTGCTCACAGTGATTTGGGGTATTTTTAAACTGTTGTAGTTGTTTCTGCTGTTAGGTTTTGAAAATTTGTTGTCTTATTTCCACCTATAATTGTTGCCTCTTTTGCTCCTGTTTTAAATTTCTGCTTTTCGTTGTGTTTTAAGCACTGTATTTATTTTTTTCTATTAGGATATAAGTAGTGCAAAGAAGGTATTTCTCCTGCTCATTATTACGGCAGTTTAATTTTGTTTTATTCTTTGTGATTTTAGGCAGAATTGACATTTCTTTCAGCTGCTCCAGGCTGCATGTTGATTCCTTGTTCCAAGGAGATTTAGCTGTGACTTCAGGGCCAGAAACAAAAAATTAGAGAAAAGGTTAACATCTGTCTTTTTTACATTCCTAAGTGCTCTGCTGCCCTTGTTTGTTTTAAACTTCTGATTACAAGTCCTGTGAAACATTTTCTGCCTTATGGGTATTGACAGATCAGTAGAGATGAACGAGTGTAAACCGTTGGAAGACGATGGCCCTGCGGGGGGCGCCCCCCTCCCCGCGCTCGCGGCCTGCCCACCTCTCCTCGCAGTGGTCTAAGCTCCTGCAGCTAAAGTAACTCGCTGAGTTCCAGTGGGTGGGTGGGTGTTTCTTGTTTTGTTTTGTTTTTAACTGCAATGTGGAGATAATAGTCTATGCAGAATACATGGAAAAATAATATATTACCCCATCATACTATTTTGTTTCCCGGAAGTGTTACCTCACCATGCTAAAGTATAGTTCAGCAAAAATAGTTTGTTCCTTCCTTGAATCTGTGTCGCCTTAGTTTTCATAGTGTGATAACTTAAATGTAGAAGTAAATTGAAATAATGTAATGAACTAATGAAATGAATCTGAATATTTCCTGGAACATTTTGGCTTTTTATTCTTTTTCCTTAAAGTAGGCTTTATCTTTCCCCCTCTTCACTTTCTCTGTGTTTCTCAATAATACATAGATCTTTTCCAGATTGACTTTTTCAAGGTCAAGATTCTAAAGTATAATAATACTTTGGTGTGGTGTCAGAACTGCTCATACAGTTCCAATGTAGTCAGTACAAGTTGAGTATCCCGCATTTGAAATGTCTGGGACCCAAGAACATTTTGAATTTCAGAATTCTCAAGTTCCAGAATGTTTTCATACACATAATGAGAGGTGTTGATGATGGGACCAAGTCTGAGCATGAAGTCATTTGTTTCATAGACGTCTTACACACACAGCCTGGAAATGACTGTGTGTGATACTGCAGTGCACCAGTCATGCGATCAGGGATGGAATTCTCTATTTGTAGCATTGTATGAGAGCTCAGTTTTGGATTTGGGAGCATTTTGGATTTGGGATTTTCAGATTAGAGATGGTAAGTCTGTCCTAAGATTATGAAAATAAGTTATTTTTAAAATTATAAAATTGCAATTGCCTTTCTAATGCTATTTAATTATTCTTTTGGGGGGGGGGCACCAGGAATCGAACTCACAACCGCGCGCTTGCCAGGCAGGCGTTTATGCTGCTGAGCTAAGTCCCTAACCCTCATTATTCATTTTAATTGGTAATGATTTCTGTTTAGTTAATAGTCAAAATATCCTGAGAATTATCTGTAGCCTATCAGGCAGACCTTACTGTATGAGTGCATATTATCATGTAAATTAGTTAATCCAAACAGCCAAAAAGCAAGTTGGTCTATTTTTAATTCATTAAATTTAAAAAGTACTTTCATATTGAGAATCGATTTATTCTAATTCTTTCTTACTTTTGATTTAGTAACTTCAATTGGATAAAATAATCAGCTTAATGTTCTTATTAAATTTGTATCTGATAAGCTGGGAATGGTGGCACACTCAAGACAGCAAGGCCCTGTCTCAAAAAAAAAATTTGTATCTGATGGTGAAGGTGTTATTATTAAACCTAAACATGAATAGTAAGTTACAGTAATCAATGCTAATAGAAAAAACAATTTAAATGTTCTGCTTTGGTATAAGACGGAATGAAACAATTAATATGTTAGAATGAGTAGCTTCTGATACTAACGTGGACATGCAAGTTTATTCTTACATTTGTAGTACTTTGGGGTTTTCATTATAATTGCAAAGCTGTGACTCACTATCTACACCAACAGCTGCTCTGAAGTATGTGTATTTTAAGAGGGTTACACATCAGCCTTCTCACAGGAGTAGAGAACAGTTTTGTGAACGTGGGCAGGGAAGGTTTTGTTAGAACCAGACCTCAGTCCTAACCGGCACCCTTCCTGTGATTGCCCCTGGACGGTTTTGCTGCAGGGCTGGGACCACTTTCAGCACAGCCAAAGCACCCAGCTGAGGTTTCTCGGCCTTCATTCTCAGGGCCGCAGAGGAACTGGCTCCCATTGACGTTTGTGGAGTTAGCTAAAGATGTTCTTTCGCCTTTCCCCCCTTCTGACAGTTACTCTTTAGACTGTTGTTACCGTGCACTGCAGGTCCAGTACCTAAAGTAAAGCCTGTGTTTTCCTCCCTGTCCCCCACCCCCATCCCTAATTCTAAAGCATTAGAAATTAAATTCAGGTCAAAAAAGTTTTGTGACCCAAAGAGCAATAAAATACTGATCAGACCCCATTTGTGAAACTGGACGTTCACAGTGAAAATACAAAAAGCCTGTTTGCTAGTAATTGTTCAGTAGGTTACTAGCATGAAGCCCTAAAAGAAGCTGCTTGCATTTTCTAAATTTTACATGAGTGGAATCAGATGGTTCTTGCACTTTGTTTCTGTTTTCTTCAGTGAACACAGTGTCTTTATGGCCTTCCATGTTGGACCTCTCACTCCTCATTTTTCATGGCTGAGTCAGAGTCACTGCATGGGAACAGCCCTGCTTAGTTATCTAATCAGTGTCCATTGACATTTGAGTGGTTACCAATTTTAAGCTATTACAAGTGAAACCACGAACATTCATGTGCAAGTCCTTCTATGGACGTAGACAGATGTCCCTCAGGCAAATGCCTACGAGTGGAGGGTTGGGTCACAGCGTTACATGGCCCGTGTCTTGAGAAACTTGATGAACTTTGCAAAAAACAATTTTATATTCTCACCAAATGTCTGTGAGAGCTGCAGCTTCTGCGTCTATCAAGTTCTTCAATACGTACTTTACAGATGGCTTCTCGTTTTCAGAGGTCTCTTTTGAAGAGAAAATATTTTTATTTTTCATGAAGACCAGTTTACTGATGTTTTTCTTTCTAATTTATGCTTAGTATTTTGTTTGTTTCTTTGTGACTCAAGACTGAACCCAGGGCCTCCTTCCAGAGCTCCGTCCCTACACATTTTGTATTTTGGGACGGGGTCTGGCCAAGTTGCTAAGTTGCTAGGTTAGTCTCAGACTTGTGGTCCTGCCTCTGCTTCCCAGAGTGCCAGGACTGTAGGTGTACAGTGCCAAACCCAAGTGACTAAGATTTTTTTTCTATATTTTAATCCTATAAATTTTATAAATTTAGCCCTGACAGGCCTATGAGTCACTTTGGACTGGATTTTGGATGTTTCAAGGCACAAGGGGCATGGTTCATTTCGCGTAACTTGACCTTTGAATGACTTCTGTCTGCCCACTCCAATGATGAGCTAGGCATGTGGCTTTAAATGTCACCTGGGTGCTGACGACCCCCACATGACAACCCCAGCGCTGGCTGCCGTTGGGAAAGATTCGGTGGCACTCCCGCCGGGAGCTCCTGATCACCTTCCTCCTCTTCCGCACCTTCCCTCTTGCAGCCTTCCAGCGCCATCCTTCCGGCTGCTTTGGCAAAGGCCTTGGATTGTCTCTGTTCTCCTCTGGCACTGTCAGTGAATTCTGCTGTCCACCTTCCCTACACTTAGAAGTGCTCCTTATCCCTCCTCATCGGTCCTCCTCAGCCCTCTTCTTCTCCCTCCTCCTCTCCTTCCTCCCCTCCCTCCTCCTCAGCCCTCCTCTCCCCCCTCCTCTCCTCCTCAGCCTTCCTCCTCTCCTCCTCAGCCCTCCTGCTCTCCCTCCTCCTCTCCTCAGCCCTCCTCCTCTCCTCAGCCCTCCTCCTGTCCTCAATTCTCCTCCTCTCCTTCCTCTCCTTCTCAGCTGTCCTCCCCTCCCGCCTCCCCTCCTTCCTGCTCTCCCTCCTCCTCAGCTGTCTCCAGGCTTCCCCCTCACCTCCTTAAGTCCCCACTCAGCTGTGCCCGGCAGGACCACCCTCAGACCTCCCCAGTGCTGCTGTGTTCTTCTCAACAGGGTCACCATCCTGCATCCTGTGTGCTACACCTTTTCTGCCGTGGTTTCTGAATGTGACAGCTGTAATCCGCCAAGACCGTGCCAAGCATGCCCATCCCCCCGCCCTGGCCTCCTCTCCTCCCGCTGTGGAGCAGAGCAGCCTTCAGCGTGGAGATGGTTCCCTTTTCATTAGTTACTCATGTCCCCAGCCCTGGTGCCCGGCCTGACATGGAGCAGACCCTTGGGAACATGTGCTGGACCAGGGCATGGACCTACCTGTAAACGCAAGCCAAGCTTCGTTTGGCTTCTGGTTGTAGAGTGGGGGTGTCTGCAGGTAGAGCGTGGTCAGCGGCACAGGACCTCCACAGAGTTAGGGTACAGACACACAAACTGTCTCTTTTCATGATTAAAAAAGATGAGTGCCTTTAACAGAATGTTCGGCACAATGTAGCATGTAGGCAAAACAGAAACTGTACCAAAAACAATAAAAGATGGCGCTGTGTTCTCACCACCCAAGTCAGAAGTATTGAAGACCCCTACCCCTCTGTGCTTTGCCCTTACGTCTGACTTATTCTGTGTCTTGTCTATCTGTCTGTCTCTCTCTCTCATCTTTCTGAGGCAAGGCCTCATTATGTAGTAATTAACGCTGGCCTTGAACTCCCTCATGGAGCCCAGGTTAGCCCCGCACTCGGGGGTTCTCCTGTCTCAGCCTCCTGAGTGCTGTGATCACAGGCGTGTGCCACCACACACAGGTCCTGCATCCACATTTGTGTTGGTTCTTCTTACTGGTTCTCTTTCTGGTTTTACCACATGTGAACATGCTCAGCTGTATGTTCCTGAGCAAACGGAGCCCTCCTCAAAGTGCTCTGTACCTTGCTTTGACTTAATCTGCCCAACCTCCCTGAGCCCCGTCTGTGTGGGTGTGCGGAGCCGCAGTTCACATCAGCGTGGTGTAAAAACCAGTTTGCTGATTTGCTGTCCCGTGAGGACACATTTGTAGTGATTCCCTTGGCTGGCTGGCTGGCTGGCTGGCTGGCTGGCTGGCTTGCTGGCTTGCTCGCTTTCTTCTTTTCTTTCTGTTACTGGTGCCGAAAACAGTACTGCTGTGAACATCATTATTCTGTCTTGGAACAGCTGATCAGGTATTTCTCTACAGCAGATTCTCAGGAATTAAATCTCATTATCTGTAAATCTTTTGTTTTGTAGATAATTCTAGATTGTTTTCCGAAGCCATTGTACATATTTACATACCGTCAGTAGGAGAAATGCGGTTTATCTTTCTTTTTGGCGGTGCTGGCAACTGAACCCAGGCCAGAGGCTTGTGTGGACAGAGGCCAAAACTTGGCCACAGGGCCGTGCCCAGCTGGACCCGAGGGCTTCTCGTTTTAAGTCTCCCAATGTAGCGAGTGTAAAGTGGCATCTCCGGTTAGTTCTTGTTTGCATTACCTGCTCCCTAAGGAGGCTAGAGGGCTTTTCAGGTGTAAGTGGCCGTTCCTGTTTCCTCCTTTGAGAACATGGTATCCATGGCCTCTCCTGTGGGGCTGGTTTGCGTCTCCAGGATTTTGTCACATTTTCAAGATACGTATCCTTCATCAATAACATACAGTGCAGGGACACTCTTTTCCCTGAGTTTTAGTGTAATTCTCCTCCTTGTTTATTAAGCCGCTGTCTCCTATTGAGGTCATCCTGGTGCCTTCCCACTCTGTCCCAGCACCTTCCTGTCACCGAGCCACCCTCATGAGTGGCCTTCCCGCCTGCTCAGCAGTCCCAGGGGAGGCCACTGGGAGCAGCTGGGTTCCAGGGTTCACTTTGAGAGACGGAGTGAAAAGAGAACGAACGAATACATACAGAATTTATATCTGGTCTTTACAGAGCATCATAGTTTAGATGTTTTTATATTATTAAAAATCTCATTGATGGGCAGATCAGAATTATTTTATACTTTGTCCAGCATTTGCAGTTATAAACAGTCTGAAAACAACTTGAGCCAAGATTTTGTGATGCTTTGCTTATTTCTTTAAGAAAGTCACAGGGGTGCATTACTTGCTTAAAACAGCAACTGTTAGAAGTAAGGAGCAATTGAAAATAACTAGGGTCAAAAAAAGAAAGAAAGAAAGAAAATAACTGAGGGTCATCGGGATTTTATCAGTTGCCTTACTGGTAAATGCTTGTTGCCACTGCTTAATTCTTTACAAGAGAATGCAGATCTGAATGTGCCCAGAATACACCACCTTTACATAAGCTTAGCCTTCGTGGTCTTCATACCTGGTATATCGTATGTAACGAATGGTAATTGTAAGTCTCCATTTTCAGTAATTTAGGTGTTAGTAGATTTAGTTTGAGGGGAAATTTAAGGCTATTTTTAATTGATGCACTCAGCAATGTGTGCAAATTATTTACCAGGGTTGGGGATTAGCTTAGTGGAGTGCTTACCTAGTCACATGGAGGTCCTGGGTTCAACTCCCAGCACTGAAAAATAGAATTTTTTTTTTTAACCAAAGCATCCATGTAGCATCTTTCAGTGGCCTCTCTCCTTTAGGGTGATTTGAAAGTTGTCATAGGTTCAGTGGCCCTGCCAGGTGGTGTGTGCTTGCTGTGTGTGTAACAGCCGCTATCTTACTAAAATGGCTCTTGTCTCACCAGGAGTACAGAAAGTCGCCTTCTGTTTCACTGTCATTGTCACTGGCGTTAAATGCTCAGTCTTGTCGCTCTGCCCTGTCCACAGGTTAAAGTGCTACACAACCAGCTGGTCCTCTTCCACAACGCCATCGCTGCCTACTTCGCTGGGAACCAGAAGCAGCTGGAGCAGACCCTGAAACAGTTCCACATCAAGTTGAAAACGCCCGGAGTGGATGCCCCTTCCTGGCTTGAAGAACAGTAAAGTCTCACCTGGAAAGGAAAGAAAGCTCTGTCATTGTATTTGTCAGCACACCTGATAAGAGTTAAAGAGAGCTGGGGATGGTGAGGGGTGACAGCCATGTAGTGATTCTCACACAAACAGCTTTAATATTTCATACTTTAACAATTGAACTCCATTTGATAGGAAGGTGGGTGGCTTAAATGTAAACATTATTTCTATAATTTGAACACGATAATTTTCCTTTTTGAGAAATCCTTTTGTATTTTGAGGGTTGATGGCTATTTCTGTAGTTTGAAAATATCTAATATAGATTTGCACTGACAAGATAAAAATTTAAAGTTTTTGGTCCTAGAAATGAGGGCCAGTTGTAACTTTTCCAAAGGGAGGTTTATGTGATTTGTATCAACATCAGATATTTTATATATGAATATATTAAACATCTTTATGGCAGTCATTTTCATGTATTGTTTTAAAGAAAAAAGAAACTATTTTGCAGAGTAAATTATATGTGTTCTCAGCACCCACAGAGATGGCAGTGCTACAGAATCATTGATTGACTCATGGGGTTGTGGCAGATACCATTTTAAAAATGAATCTGTACCATTGTAATTTGTGTATTTTTTTTTAAAGACACAGGAATTACACTGTCATTTCTGTAAAGCTTTTAAGCTTGTGAATTTGTATCACCCAAAGTCATTGGACAATAGCATTAGCAATTCTTTTCTTTTGATTTATAATGAAACCTACTTTAAAGAAAATTTTTTTTAAACAAGTGGACTTGAGAATGGAAATTCTCAGTGGTTTCTGGATTAGGAATCTGTACTGAGAGAGCTAGGTTTTGGATAAATTCCACTTTAATAGAAGTGAATTCCTAAAGAGCTTTCCTTGACCTCCACGTAATAATACCGTTTAAGCCTTAAATCACAGATATGTGCCTTCTCAAATACAGTAATTCTTACTCAACAGATGTACATAGCCCATAGGAAGCCCCTCTCCCATAGTGCTGGGCGTGTCTGTTCTGTGTCATGGAACACTATGTATCAGTGTCGGGCTCTTCATTCTCATTAACCACACTGGCAGTTCATGGTGAAATCAGCTTTGTGTTTGTTGTTTGGTTCCTCAGTTCCTTTTGAAGAAGGAGAAGACAGGATTTTTCATTTGAGCAGAGGAAAGGTACAGCAGTCACGGAGAGGTGCCTGGAAAGGCCAGCATTGGCTTCACTGTGCAAACTCGCTATGTGATGTGGTCCCTCAGTAACAGATCCTTCTGTATGTGTAAAGTCCCTTTGATTTTATCATAGACGTAAATTAATATTTTGAGAGAGATCTGTTTTTCTGTTCATTTCTATTGTGTTGAAATGAAGTACTTAAAATTACTGTAATACATGAACTTCATGGATTGTAAGATTTGTTATATATGTTCAAATGCCTCTTAGCTGGCTTTTTAATTAATAGATGCCTATTCTGAGTGCTTAATATAATGTAATGTGACTGTAAATCATAAACTTATTTTAAATCATTCCCTCTGTACATTTGTACTCTAAAAGAGCCTTATTTTATTCTTCCAGCGGAATAACTCCTTATGATAGTTCATTGACATTCCCCAGATGTGCCTCGGTGTGAATTTTGTATTCTTATTAAAAGTGTTTGCTGCAGTACCAGATTTCTCTGACCTTTGTAGTTTTAAATTAGAAGTAACTATTTGGAAATTCTGAGGACATACGATTTTTTTCCTGTGAAAAAATCAAGGAAAAAACAAGGAAAATAAAAAATGGTGCTTCTGTTACTTACAGTTGTCATGCTCAGTAAGTTATTCTTTTCCCTCCGCCTGAATCTTCTTTGGGAACTGAACAGGTTTGTCTTAGCACATTTCATTAACAGTTACAGCAGTGCAAGAGCTAGTTTTGTGGATGAGTGATAAAAATACCCATGACTGAGTTGTGGGTGCCTGTGCAAAAGAGATCAGTACTAGGCAACGTAGTAAATTAACTTTGTTAGGAAAAGTATTTCATATTCACAACATGGAAGATAATAACAGGCTTCTCAGTGACCAAGGACCTAAGGCTGAAGTTAGGTCTTTCAGTTGCCAGGGTTTTGTGTTATAAACTCAGGTTCTGATGTCCTTTAAGGGGCCTGCGTTCCTCTTTGCGCTCCTGCTTATTTCCTTAGGGTATGTTTATTCCCCAGAAGAGGGGCCCTCCAAGTATGTCTGTAGATTTCGAAGGCCATCTTGTTTGCTTTCAAGAAGTGTGCCCATTCATACCTCCTGGAGCACATCCAGGGCCAGGCCAGCATGTTTTTAAAGCCACTATGCAAAAAAAAGGGGGGGGGGGGTCTCAGCAGGACATCACTTTATAAATGTTTTAGGTGGAAAGGGAAAAACTGTCAGGAAGATAGATAAAAGCTGAACAATCATGAGTTTTTAGATGTGGGTGTGGCAGTAGGAGATGGTGGAAACTGTTGATTTTTCCATTATTTTTTAAAATACCCTGAAGAGCCAGTCTGTGAAATGCAGCTCTCCATCCCAGTGCTTCCAGATCCCAGGGTCCAAGAAAGATCCATGCTACAGACCCAATCGCACTGAGGTCTGAACTCTAAAGTATTCTTTCCGTGTTCCACACACGATGCTGGGATCCCAGAGCATGGAACCTGAAGGTTCCTCAGGTTAGCTAGCCCTCTTTCACAGATGAAGCCCCGACCTAGCCTACACACTTCTAGTACCAGATGAGCATTTGCAACTAAACACATGGATTTCTCCCTTTAAATCCTGTGACTTTAGCTACATAGCTAAACCAGTGTTTCTGGTCAAGGTCCTCCTAAAGGTGTCCTCCAGCTGAAAAAAAAGGAACTCATCTGCTCCCAAATGGATGGCAAAGTATGTAACATGTTCATCCTTTCTATCCATTGATCTTTATAGTGCTTTGCAAAACAAGTCATGTGAGCCTGAAGTGGAATGTATACTGTCAAAGTATCAAGTAAAATATATACTGAAAAAACTTAAGGGCTGGGGATTTAGCTTGGCATAAGCGCCTGCCTTGCTAGTGCAAGGTGGTGAGTTCAATCCCCAGAACCAAAAAAAGAGAAACTTCAAAGAGGTAAATTTCTTTTTATCGTGGGGCTGTTTAATATTTAAAAACAGTATTTTATCCACCTCAAAATGTGCTATTTCCTTTAGTTTTCCCTGGAGGGACCCAAGGTATGGAAAGTACTAGCAGATTTTTATTTGTTCAGTGCGACATTTATGTGTAATTTTTGCTAATATTTATGAAGTGCCACTTAGGATGCCATATTTTGTAATCCTAAATATCAGTTGCGGTAGCTATTTTCCTGACCTGTTCAGTACCTGGGTGAATTGGGACCCTCTAGATGCTTCTTAATTCAATGCTAACCAAATTTAGGCATTGAAACCCTTAGAGATTACAAATTTTTACATTGGCTAAGGTTGTCCAGTTGACAGTGGCTATTTTCTGATCAAAAAACATGCTATATTTTGCATTAATTCAAAGTTTTTCCAAGGCCACAGGTCCTTTACTCTTTATAATACAGCAAGACCTATTAAAATAGAACAATGCAAACGACTTTCCCTTTTTTGAAGACTTTCATTAAATTCTAAATTTCCACTTGAAGGTTTCCTGCTCAACAGGTTTCCTGGCATAAGTGGTTCTTTATAATAAATTGCCAAGAGGTCCTCCCAATGTACAGGAAGCTGAAGTTCAGCTTTATTTGTGTGAAGTAAACGTTGGCTCCTCCAGTAGATGCTTGTTAAATTAGACTGTTCGTTATTCTGGTGTTTGCCCCTTGAAGGGGCATGGAGGCTGCAGAGTGAGGAAGGGAGTTGGGCCGGTCTGAAGGGAGTTGGGCTGGTCTGAAATGTGAGTCCTAAGCTGTTCAGGCATCAGTATGTTGCGGGAGCTGGGAGCTTCAGCTTTGTTACGAATGAGATGTCTCACAAAAACCAAAGCCTTGTTTGTTTTGTTTGGGCCTGGACAAGACTTGGCCATAAGTATACGGTGTAAGATCATGAACTTTGTGCGGCTGTGGTTCAGCTGTGACTTGCTGACTCACAAGGAAGATGTAAGAGGAACAAGATAGCGCTTTGTTGATCCCAAAAGTATTTAAAAGTGAAGTGCGTGAAACCTGCAGCTTACTGTTAAATGTATGAACACATATGTTCATACATTTTATGGAAAGAAAAACTTGGAATTGAGAAAAGGATGGGAAAATATGTGTGGGGGCAGTTTGTTGTTTGTTTTTTAATCAGGAATCGAACTCAGGACCTTGTGCTTGCCAGGCAAGCATTTAAGCCACTGAGGTAGGTCCCTGGTGGGAAAATGTTTTAGATACAGCAGGATGTTAGCAGTTGTTGAAACAAGTGGCCGGCTATGTGGGGTTTCATAGTATTAGTCTTTTAAAACTTTACAGAGTATTTCATAATAAAACATTAAGTATTTTAAAAGTCTGCTTTGCAGAAAAAGAATAGGATTCTGCTAAATCTCCCATGTTCCGCAGAAGTGGAGCCTGGCTCCGACACTTCCAGCACTCTCGTCTGTTCCCGCGAGTACCAGAACCCTCTGCAGATGTGTGAGAGGAACTGGGTTGTGTGTGGAAACAGAACCTCAAGTGAGTATGTATAAATTGGATAGCTTTCTGTTTGTCAGTAAAAGACAGAAGCATGGCAAACAAAGAACCAGAAATAGTTCAGGGTAGGAGACTACAGAATCCATTCCACATAGGAAAGTGGGCATTCAGTGAACCACAGTTTCCCCCTCATTTTTCTCCTCAGTTAATTTCCAGTATTTTCTGTGTGGCTACTTATAAGTGCAAGGGAAATTAAACTCCAAAGTAAAACATTGTTTTGGCTTAATTAAGATAAGTTACTCTGCTATTTTTTGTCTTTTCCCCATAGATTAGCACAAAATATTTTTCTGTACTACAACTCTAGATTCCTTAAAATTTAGCAGTTCATTCATAGCATTATTATGATAATTTAAGTCTGCTTAAAATACATTGGCACACTGGTAGTTTTTAATAACTTTTAATCTAAGAAAAGATTTTATGGGATGGCCAAGTTTACCCTAAATAAGAGGGTGGTTTTTGTTTTGTTTTGTCTTGTTTTGTTTTTTCAGTACTGGAGGTTGAACCCAGGGCCTTCACACTGAGGTAGGCCTGAACCTGTGACCCTATTGCCTCAGCCTCCCGGGGTGCTGGGATTACTGACTTCTTAAACCAGTAAAATAGCTCTCTGAAGTACCCCTCGGGTAAAAATACTAGACATTGTCACATTGTCATCCCTGTCCCCCACCTCTATTGCAGGTTAAAAACCAGGAACATAACCAGGTATTAAATTTTCCTAATTTATATCCATAGGAGAAGCAGTAGAAGCCCAGGCAGTGTTTTGAGCTTAACCATGGTGATGATCACTATATAATCACTGGCTCTCGAGGTTTCCCCTAAGTATGTGAGCTTAAACAGTTGTGAGTATTTGCTGAATGACTGCTCATCTTCCAGTGTTGAATTCATCACCTGATTCTGCTAACTCCCTGAAGTCCATGTGACTCTTAAATCCAGTAGTTCTTCCTGGACTGGAAGCGGCCACCTGAGGACACACCTTTAACTCATCATTTAGACTTCTTGCAGTATAAGTCTTTAAAAGCAATTTAACGGTCCAGGCGCTGTGGCACACACCTGTAATCCCAGCTACTCAGGAGGCTGAGGCAGGCAGATGGAAGGTTCAGGCCACCCTGGGTAACTTAGTAAGACCCTCTCTCAAAATTAAAAACAAAAAAACTGGACGCAACACTTCCTGGGTTCAGTTCCCCGATATAGCAGTCATCACTGTCATCGAAAGAGTTGGGGTTGTGGGTGCCTCAGAGAGAGCATTTGCCTGGCATCTGCAAAGGCCCTGGGTTCAATCCCCAGCACTGCAAAAATAATAATAATCTAAACATCTTTGAATTTTTATCTAAAAAGATTCGTCATTTTCTTCACTATGAAGAAATGGAGCTTCTATAAATGAAATTAGAAATTCCAAATGGCCCCTGGCCTGAGAAAATTTATTTATTTATTTACTTATTTTATTTATGCATTGGAGATCTTGCCTAAACTCACAAGGGAAGGCAAAGTAAAACACAGCGAGCTCTGGTTCCAACTTGCCCTTTTGTCCTTTAAGAAAAATGCAGTGATGTAATAAGAAGCTGCTGTGCTGTCTTTGGATTTCCAGGCTTTTGGAGCCACTGTTTGTGCTCAGGACTGGAGCCCTGAAAACAAGTCCTTTTTCCCTGCAGCACAAGCAGCTTCAGTCCCAGCCACTCCACACTTCCTCGCCAGCGACCTCAGCCTTGACCTTGATTTATTCTAGGAAGAGCTCTGCCTGGCTGGTCTTTTCAGCTCATTTTTACGTAAATTCCTTTTCACTTGTGAATTGGGATGGCTCAGTTAGTTAAGGGAAATATAATTCATGATTAATTTTTCATCTGCTGACTTTTCATTATTATAATACCATTTTTCCCATGCAGTGGCGTCTTTGGAGTCTTGTAGAGTTGCCTAGTGGAAGCACAGGTACCCTGAGAAGTGGCAGCTAGACAGTCATCTTACTGAGGCCATTGGGCTCTTCACTTCCCATCTCTGCAGTGTGACCCTAAAAGAAGTAGAAGATCCAAGCTACATGCTTCATTCTCAGTGTTCTTCATCTGCTCCTTTTCAAGTTTCAGATGAAGAAATTCAACTCCCCTCAGCAGTTTTGCAGCCCCTGATCTGGCCTGTGCAGGTGTGTGTTCTTCAGTTCCCCATAAAATGCAGTGCCTCACACACTTACCTGGAAATCCTACTTGGAAGAGCTTTGGGCTGGTGATTCTCTTCCTGCAGCCATTGGAGGGCAAGAACCACTTTGGACATTCTTTCCCTTCCCAGTCTTTGTGTGTGTGGCGCTCAGGGTGCTCAGCAGTGATGGTTTGCATAGCCAGGGCCATTGGCCCCGAGCAACTGGAAGCCCACCGGTGTCCTTTGCTTGTGCAATAGATCACAAGTTTGAAGGGCGGGCGCTTAGCTACCCGGCCACTGTCAGATTGATTCCTGGGAGTAAATGCTGCTGAGATTTGATGATGAGTAACACAGCCCTGCCCTCATGCTTTGGGTGTAATGGGGAGAGCATCAATATACTCAGACAGTGAGTGACGTGAAGCGGGGACCAGAGTGGAGAACATACTATTAGTGGCTAGGAATGAAAGTAGCCCATCCTGATTCCAGATGGGAAGTCTGGTTTTGTTCTTCTCTGCGTATGTGTGGTGGGTGGGGAGAAAGGATTCACTGGCCATCGCACAATGGCAGCTTGTGTGAAGATGGTGCCAGCCATGCTGCCAAACTAAATCTTAAATATTCAGAGCTTAAGTGGAGGACAGTACTTTCCTTTGTAGGTTTTGCCTCTGAATACATTCCCCAGCTCCCAGTCAATCCAGTGTGAATGCTTGCATGCTTGATTTCTTTCGTACTTAGTGGCATTGGAATGTTTGGACCATCACAGTGGTAGAATTCATGTAAACTTCCGAGATCATCAGGAGAGAGCTGTTGGTCATAGCTGTGGGGCCAGGGGTGGTAGAGCCCTTGCCCAGCATGGGTAAGGTCCTGAGTTCAACTCCCAGCTCCACAAAGGAAACAGATACATATGTGACTTAGTATTGATCTGGAGGCCAGCCCAAGGGCTGCTGTGTTTCAGAAGGAGAAGGTATTACTACTGAGCCACCCAGCTGTTTACGTGTGTGGGTGAAACTACATAGGCTTCCAGGGTCTGGGGCACATGGGTGTTTCAGAGTCACCCAGGGAATACTCAGTAGCTACAGACATGTCTTCCTGGAACTTATCAACAATTCTGGCAGGTAAATCCTTTATCACAGTATTGATTTTGTGGCCTAATGCAGAAGAAGAAATTGACTTACTCTGGCAGAAAAGATGGAAACTAAGGAACTATGTTAGTTGGATTTCTCCAGAGCTTTGACTGCATGGAGGGTAGCATGTAACTTTTGTTAAAAACCTGGATCATCCAGTGTAGGGCGACACTTTCAGAGATGGAGGCAGAGGGGTCACAAGTCCGAGCCCAATCTGGACGATTTAATGACTTGGGGAGACCCTGTCTCAAAATTTAAGAAGCACTAAGGATTTCCTTTTTTAACCCTAATAAATCGTTTTAATTCTAAATTAGGATCAATTTTATTTAATAGTTTTCTGATATTTTCACTATCATGCAGTTCAAAGCTACCCTGCCCTCTCCTGCCATGTGAACCCCAATACCCACAGCAGCACTGCCTGGCATTCGCCCTACAAGAGTGCGACACATCCAAAACCTGGACTTCCGAAATTCCTGTCTTGGCCTTCATCAAGGGATGGAGGGGAGTGGGGAAGGACCTGGGAGACTTCGAAGGATATGCTCTTTTCCCCAACCTTTTCCTGAGGAACTGCAACAGAGTAGCCTGTAAGATGGAATTTTACTCTTACCTAACACACGGCTTTGCAAACCACAAAAACACTAGAAATCTGAGGAACAGAAGTTTTCATCCGTTTTAAACTAGGAATGGTCAAGAATTTAATACTGCCCCTCGCAGGGAACACACAGGACCTGATTTATTTGTTTCCCATAGGAGGTCAGCAAGTTAAGGAGAGAAGATGAAGGGCGGAGTCCCTGGTTTACTCCCAACGGACCCCACTGCCCAGACCCACAGAAGGGTGTGCTTGATGTGGAGGGGTGGATAGGAATTCACTCCGTAGCCACAGCCAGTCAAGACTTGACTAATAGTGTTTTCGACAGAAAGCTCACCCTTTCCTTTCTCAAAAGAGGGTCCATTTTAGTTGCTTCTATAAATCTTCTAGAGGAACATTAAGATACAGTTACCACCTAGCATCTGGGCTCAGGGCCCTGGGTTCAGTTCCCAGCATTGTGGGAAAAAGTCTGATTACCAAGGACTGGCCTCATTAGGTACTATCATACCAAAGTATTTACCTTAGAAACAGAAACTTAGGGTAAAGAAATTGTCCATAGCTCTTACTAAACTAAGTGCTTTCAAAGGACACAAAAAGGTTTTTTCAAGTTCCTCACTCGCCAACAAGGCCTTTCACCCCACCTTTCTATACCCTACAAAGAAAGTCTCATCAGCTCGTGCACTTAGTACCCCACCAAAGACACACACACACTCGCGCACACACACAAATATTGTGGATCCATCAGGTTTGTTTGGGAACTGCTTTAACTGTGTGTGTTGCAGTCTCAGATTACTGTTTGCTCTTTTAACTTCTTAACAAGGATACACAGTGTGGAAACAAAACCAGTAGCAAAAGAAACTGACATCAGACCTGCTGTTTTATAATTCCTCTTCTTCAGACTCACATTTTTCTATGGCAGGCAAAGGGAAAAAGGTAATACACTGTCATGTTCTATTTTTTTTAACACCAGGTACATTTATTTAAAAAAGAAGAAAGGGATGAAATAGCCTCATATCTTTCCTTGAGAAATTAAAAATAAAAGAATAAAACCAAAAATGAATAGAAGAAAATAGTAAAGATCAGAACACACATGCCATGTTCCATTGTAAAGCTATTTTTTTCTGCTTATAGTTTGCATGTTGTAAGCCAGGCCTCCATTTATAACAAACACCAACCAGTTTTCTGAGCACCAAATGGATGAGGAAAAGATCCAGCTGAAGGTTTTCTGGGTAGAAACTCAGTGTTGTATATAGTATTTCTCCTTTATCTCTCTAACTCACAGCTTGAAACACAATACACACAACAGACAACATACACACAACACACATGCACCTTAAAAAGCAGAAAGCGGACAACTTGCTGCAAATACACTCAGACAGGTAGAGACAAAGGCTGTCAGGGATCTACTGCTTCATTCCTTTAGGTTGGGTAAGAGTTGTTTTTCATCTCGCTGGCCTTTGGTCAGATAGGGGACTGCTCGGACGCGGACGGCTACCTGCATATTCTCCACCCTAGGAAGATGTGTTGATGTTGCTATGGATACCAACGTCACACGCAGAAATACTTCCTGCTTAAAACTTTCAGAAATAAGTACTTAGAACCCAGAGGGGAAAACTGCCCTTATAACTGTCAAAGCCTAATTACTCTTTACTCTACATTGAGGGGCAACTTACTCTTAACCTGCAGAAATAAAATAGCATATTGTCAGTTCAAAAGTTGTTTAAAAGATTCCATCCAGGAAGGTGATACTTACATTTTGTCAAGATGTTTGACATAAACTTGAATTCATAATGACGGTAACGATTCTGCTGGTTTTATTAGTTTATTCTTTCCACTCTAGGAATGAGCCACATCCTAACAGCTCTCTCAGGTCTGGCTATTGCCAGAAAGCAGACTGTCATGAGCTGGCTGTCTTTCTACAGTTTCTGATTTTAAGAGGCAAACAACCTATAAACACTGAACTGGTCTCATCACATAGGTTTTAAGGGTAAAGATGAACAATTTTAAGTTAATCTCAGGCTACCTCAAAAAAGAAGGAAAAGCAGAAGGAAAGGAAATCTGAGAGAGAGAGATTTAAAGTCAGTTAGTCACCTCAGCCCTACGCCTAGGGGCCCATGAGGTCAGCCATTGATGAAATGTGCCTTAAATCAGTGACTGTGTGTGTTTCAGAACTGTAATCCTTAGTGTGGACCCTGACATTGGATGCGGTTTGAGAGGAAAGCTTTGTTCAGTGGTTCCTCAGGACAGATTCAAACACAGAATACTTGGAGTACAAGACAAGGAGGCTTCTCAGGGCTGTAGAGGTGGAGAGAAGCAGACAGAACTGGGAGAAGGAACTGGGAGAAGGAACTGGACCCACACAGGCAGGGCAGACGTGTGTCTGGGGCTTGCCTGGCACTGCCTGGGCCACACCAACTACCAGACCAAGCATTGGACCAGCTCAGAGAGGCTTGGCTCACTTGGGAAGCAAGGGCCAGGGGCAGGGGCTCTGCTTCCTGCTCTAGGCCCTGCAGCACCAGTGGAGCCCCCACTGCCTGACATGGGCTGACTTGAGGGCTTCTCTGCTGAGGTCTTCCTGGAGGGCTGTTCAGCACATGTGGGGGCTCTGGATGCTCAGAAGCTTTTTGCAGACAAGCACAAGCTCTGTGAGGGTGAAGAGCCATGTATTAGCACTACAGGAGAGGAATGAATTGTTATCCACATTTACATCCTTTGAGCTAACCCAGCAAGACGTGAGCTCTGAGAATTGTGATCTTTCACTTAAGTGATCCTGCTTAAGTATGACAATTTGAAAAATAAGTCCAAATAGGCAGGGCCTATTCGGGGCAGCACACCCTGCCAGAGAGTGATGGGGAAGGGGGAGGCGGTGCAGTCAGGGGATCAGGCTGTCACCCACATAGCCTACAGAAGGTGGGTGAGGTGATGAGATGGGACTTAAAAGGCAGTAATCTAACAGCACTTTCAGGACAGACTGAGGGAAGAGTCAAAGTACACACGGGTAGAGAACATAGGTGTCCTAATTTAGCTTCTCCAAGGAGTACAGAACAAAGGTTTTCTAGGATTATCCTAAGACTCAAGATGCCGGATACACAACCAGAAGCAAATAGCCATGAATCCATTCCTCCTTCCTCCAACGAGGGCCAGTGTGACTGTGGCTATCAACGCGATGTGACAGATATTTAGGGAGGCCAGCAAATGTGGCTAATTTGTGGACTGGGAATTTAAGGGGGAAACAACCTAAGGAAAAGCTGGGATTCAACTTTAGAAGCCAGCCTTAGGTGACAGAGAGAAGGACGTGTTGAAGCTGACAGAGTGAATTTTGTGACGGGAACGATGTGGACTGGAGGCCCTGGCAGGTGGGACCAGGAATGGATCTGCTCCAGGTTCCACATCCTTCATCCTTCCTGGACCCTTCCTGGGAGAGACACCTGGATCGGATGAGTGTGGATGGAGTTTTGTTCAAAAACTTCCTCACAAATTACAGCTTTCAGCAAACTAGGCTGAAGTTGGAAGGCAATTCCTGCGGGCTTGTAATGGCCAATGGAAGACCAAGAGTTGGAAGAGCTCCGTGGTTGTCTTCAAAGGAAAAGTCAGCAGGCAGGCAGAGAGAAGGCCCTTGGGCCAGGACCCGGATGGGAGCTCAGGGACCAGGGCTGGGGGATGGGCCGCCTAACTTGACCTCTTAAAAATGACCTTTTTGGGGGGGGGGAGATAAGATCTCACTAGATTATCTACACTGACTCCACCTCCAGGGTTCACACCATCCTCCTGTCTCAGCCTCCCTAGTGGACGGGACCAGAGGCATTGCGCCATGCACTGCTCTAGAAAATGGCCCTTTCCGGAGAGCACATGCTCAGTACACGTCCCGGAGGCCAGAGTTCCGAGCAGGCTGCGGTGTGGACCCGCTGTCCGACGACGCTCTGGTAAAGGAAGCTGAGGCACGCCATTCCCCGCCTCGCTTTTAAGCCGCTCTAGCATTTTTTTCCCCTGTGTCATCCATTCGGGATCGCCACTGCTGTGGCCTCCGCTGGGTCTTTTCTTTTCGTGGAAGGCATAACCTGATCAGTGGCTGGGAACGGGTTGGTGGCAGCACCGCTGCGGAGCTCCGTGGCTTGGCTGGCTCGCGCGCGCACCGGGCTCGGGGCTGCGAGGATCGTGGCGGCTTTGAGGCCGGAGGCCGGAGCACAGCCGGCGGAAGGCTTCTGGCTGCAGGGCCGCGGCAGCCTTGCTGGGGCGCGGGACTGAGGCAAAGGTGGCGATGACTTCATCCGCAGAGGCGCCTCCCCGCGCGGCCGGTCTGCCTGGGCTAACTTTGACGATTCGCTTCTCCCCGGCCGGCGTCACGGGTCCCTTTGAAAAAAATAAAAAATAAAGAGATGCGATGCGAGAGATCTGCCTCCTTCGATGAGCAGTGGGAGGAGCCCTCCCCAGCCGGCGTCCGTCCTTCAGCCGGGAACCGGAGCCAGCGTGTGTTTCACTTATTTTTTTTTTTTTTTTTTTTCCTTTACTATACAATCGAAAGGCTCCTGTCACTGTCATCGAAGTTGAAAAAAATAGAGAACGGCACAGGTTGGCAGCCCCGGGGAAGAGCCGGCCCGCGGGGAGCAGGCGCGCAAGGGTCCAGGGCCAGGGACCCGCGTGTGCACCCGGCGTGGGTGGCGCGGGGCACGCGGGCCCGAGTGTGCGGCAGAGCGTGGCCCGGGGCGGCCGCAGAGGCTCCTTTGTGGAGGGCACGCGGCACCGCTCCTTGCCGGGTCCACGCGGACACCACGGGCGCTCGCGGCCGACCGCCCCTTCTCCCGCCGCCCTCGCTCCCCGAGCCCGCGCAGGACTCCGGTGGCCAGGAGCGCCGCGCGCGGCGGCTTCCGAGCCCAGCTCCCGCGCAGGTGGAGGCGGAGGTGGCCGCGGCGGCGGCGGCGGCGGCGGCGCTCGCAGGGTGTATGGGCGCGGAGGAGGCGGCCGGGCAGGAAAGGGCGTGCTGCCCTCGGCGGCGGCGGCGGCGGCGGCGGCGGCGCGGGAGCAGCCGGGGCCGCAGCTTTGTTACCTGAGGCGGCGGCCCCGCCCCGCGCGCCGCCCTGCCCCCTCGCGGTCCCGGGCGCCCGGGCCTGCAGTGGCCGGGCAGAGGCGGCGGCGCCGGAGCGGCGCGGAGCGGGCACGCTGGCTGCGGTGAGCTGGACCCCGGGTTCGGGAGGCGCGGGGAGGCGTCGGCCGGGAGCCGGGGAGCGGCCGGGTGGCTCCGCGCCCCCTCTGCCCAGCCGTGACTCTGGGGCCGCCGGTACCTGGCTGTGGGGGCAGCGCCGGGTGCTGAGGCCGAGACGCGCTTGCTGTACTGCTGGCGCCTGCGCCTTCCCAGGACTCGCGCGCATCCCGCCGTCCGGGACGGTAGGAGTCCGCCCAGGACGCGCCGAGAGGACTTCGGGAGCCGGACTGCTCTCGGCCACAGTAAGCGCGGGGGTCAGGGGGGCCCTGCGGGCCGAGCGCCCGCCGATCCGACTCTTGCACACTTTCCCTAAAAGTTCTTGGCCAGAGCGGTGCCCGGCGCTCGCAGGTGAATGGGGAGGAAGCGGCGACCTAGGAGCCGCCCGGACGCGGTGGTGTGCGGGGCTCCGGCGGCCGCGGTCCCTCGGTGCGGTGCCCTTTTCTCGCCGGCTGTGCCTGCCGCCTGGGCGCCTGGACGCAGACGCAGTGCGCTTTCCCGGCGCTTGCTACCCCGACTGGGACACGGAGGTGTCACCCCGCTGGGGAGGGTGGGTCGTACGTCAGGCGGCGGTTGCAGACCCAGGCCAAGGGACAGGACCCCTTGTTAGTCGCCCGCAGCCGGCTTCTAGGAGCGACATGTGGACAGCGGGGGACGGAGAGGTCTGCACGGTGTGGGATTCGCGGGGACGGGGACTGGCAGAGGGGCGGGCCGAGCGGGTGGCTGCTCCGCGGGCCTCTGCGGAAGGAAGGTAGGGGGGTAGCCCTTCCCTGGCCCGCCGCCCACCTTGTCCCCGCGCGTCCCGGCCTCAGGTGGCTGCGGAGGCCGAGCGGCGCGAGGGGGCGTCTGTCCCCACCGAGACGCGCTCCCAACCCGGGCGCGCCCTCTGCCCGCCTGTGGCCCCCCAGCGCCGCCACCCGGGATCCTGGCGGGCGCAGTCGATAGTGCTGTGGCGAGGAGCCTGGGCTGGGCGCGGAGCTTGGGCCGGAAGAAGGCAATAAACCTACAGCTGGTTAACGGAGACACAGCATCCAGAAATCGTGACTTGCAAGAAATCGTGCCTGGGGCCCCCACGCCGCTTCTTTTAAGAACCAGTGGCCGGGCTCAGACACTGGTTTGCACCCGCCCCCTCTGCTGACCCCCGCCTGTCTTCTTGGAACGAGGAGCGAACGGAAAGCGCTCCCTTCCCTCTCGCGAGCATCCTTTGGCACGAGTGCGTGTGCTTTTCCCTCCCCTTGGCTTTGGGACAGTGAGAGCAGAAACTAAAAAACGTTCGGAAGCGGGCGCTCTCCCTCGCGCAGGGGCGTGTGCTGGCGCAGCTGGAGTGTTTAAGTGATGTGACAATTAAAGCCCCTGCCTGGAGCGCGGTCTTGGGTTCTTTCACAGCAGGCTCGGGAGTGCCAAGTTGGACGCCCCAGCTTGCGTTCCACTGGGTTTTCCGAGATCCTAGCGCAAGAAAAGAATTAGCCGAGTGACAGCAAAAATCCCACTTTTTAGCATTGCCGGAACTTTCTGCTGGCTCTCTTTTGCCCCCAGCTAAAGTGGGGTTCCCGGGGCCTCTGCCTCACCCTCCAGAAGTGGATTGCTCTGCTGCCCGCCCCCTTCATCTTCCACCCCTGCCTCATCTGAGACCTATGTCAGGAATCTGGTTGACTTTGATTATTGCTGATGGGAGCTGAGGCTGAGGGAGCCACCCACCGGCAGAGCTGGCCGACCCACTTTTAGGAAAACCTGAGCTCCAAGCCCACCCTCCGGGGCCTTCGCTTGTAAATAGCTTGTAAATACCCCGGGAAGCAAAGCCTGTGGAACTCTCTGTCATTTGTACAACGCCCTTAGTATTGCTGTCCTGGTCTTTAGAGTCTAAACAAGCAGCTCATGGTGTATAAGAGAGCTGAGCCTGTGTCACCTGCTGTTGGGGGAGGGTGTTAAATACAAGCCCATCTCTCTGTCCTGGGGAGAGTGTCCTGGGGAGTGTCCTTGGGACACTGGACATTTAGGTCCTTACCCAGACAGCTGGGTTGGTCCTGTTGGCCCTGGTGACAGAGCCTAGCTGTGAGCAACAGGCCCTGAGAGTCCTTGGCCAGGGCAGTGCATTGCCTGACATTTCCGGTGCACCTGAGGGCATGCTGGCGCCTCCTTAGTGTGGGCTGCTGTGGAGTAGAGGGGGTGCTCTTTATGTTCCCTCCACTGTAATATCTCACGTGACTGCAGAAAGTTAGAATTCGGTCTGCACTGGCCTCCGCCTGTCACCATTTAACACTGGACATCTTGTTATATTGGCCATCCCATTTACTAGGGACTATTGTCCTTTGTCTTTTGAACTGTTTGTTTTTGTCTTTGGGAGACAGGGTCTCACTATGCAGTTTGGGGTGTCCTCGAACTCATCATGTAGCCCGGGGTAGCCTCGAACTCATCGTGTAGCCCAGGCTGGCCTGGAACTCCTGGTGATCCTCTTTTAATTTTTAGAAACAAGGTTCTTTCTAAAGACGGCGCAGGGATTAGAATCATGCCAGCGCAGTGCTAATGCGCATCCTAGTTTACTTTGGCAAGCTTTTATCTGGTGTAGTATTTCTGTCCAAAGCACAGCGCCCAAAAAGACTTGTACCCTTTTGGACTTTGCTCTTAGAAGATGGCAGCATTTGTTTAACCTCTGACTTTATAGCCTTGCTCTTTGAGGATTTCTGCATTTGCATTGAAAGGTCTCATGGCCTGTTGTGAGGCAACACAGAATGAGTTTTTGCTTCCTAGGAGGAGGAGTTTTAGCTTAGCGCCTTTCGGGAATTGAACCCAGGTCTCATGCAAGTTAGGCAGTGCTCTGCACCTCCAGCTATCAGCATTCTCATTTGGGATGATACATACGTATGTGGGCGGCATATGTGGAGATGAAGGTGAACCGGAAGATTAATACCTCTTCCATACATGAGCTATTTTCTACACAGCAGTATTTTAAAGTATGTGTAGATAAACGGCCAGAGCTACCTGTACTGTCTTGAGAAAGGAGTTCAAATATAACTATAAACTGTAATTGACAGTGAGTCACTTGTGCTAAGGATCCCAGCTCTGAAAAGAGCCTAGTTATGCCCTAATGTAATTACCAAAGCTCTTTCTAAAAGCCAGTTGCATGTCAAAGTAACTGTCAGTTTGGATCCATACTTTGGATTTTACTTATTTATAAATTCTGTAGTGGGGATTGTTGTATCACAGTGTCATGGTACTTACTGCCACTAAATTGCTCTCAGAAGTGTTTACACTGAGGAAAATTATCCAGTTAATAGTTGGAAATGGCATTTGCTATAGGTACATAAGCAGTTTTCAAAACTTACATTTTCAGGGCCTGGGGATGTGACTCAGGTGTAGAATATGTGCTTATCATGTGTGAGGCCCTGAGTTCAACTCCTTACACCAAAAATAAAATTCAAAACCTTGAATATGAAAATGAAATATTTATGAAAATATTTGTTCCTATCTTGTAGAAACAGTGTTCATGTAATCATTGAGTATTGAAAAAGGACAAATCTCACAATCTAAAAACTTTGATAGCAGAAAATAGAAATATTAAAAGTATTTCTAAAGCCACACATGGTGGTTTACTTCTTAATCCCAGCTACTCAGGAGGCTGGTATTGGGGGATCATAATTTGAGGGTCAACCTGTGTTCTTCAATCAGACCTGTAAAAACTAAAATTTTTACAAAGGGCTGGGGTATAGCTGAGTTGTAGAGCATTTGCCTGATATGTTCAAGGTCCTGGGTTCCATCCCTAATATTGAAAAAAAAATATATATATATATAAATACACATACATACATATGAAAGGTCTAGCAGCCAGGGGTAGCTTGGCATTGTATCTCCAAATCCAAACCTATTTTAAAGCAAACAGAGCCTGTTGAAAATAAAGGGAGGGGCTGGGGATTTAGCTCAGTGGCATAAGCGCCTGCCTTGCAAGCAGGCAGTCGTGAGTTCGATCCCTGGTACCGATAAAAGGAAAAAGACAAAAAAAGAAAAAAGGAAATAAAGGGAAATGATTATGTAGGAGCAGTTACTGTTCTTCCTGATAGCTAACTGTATGTCAAGCAGGCTGCAAGAACTGTGCATGTATTAGCTCACTTACTCTTCTAGAAACCAATGAAACTGGTATAGTCTCATTTTCTAAATGTAGAGGCTGAAATGTAGGTTAAATAGCACACAGGCTCCAGTTGCACATCCAGGAAGTAACAGAACTGTTCTGAGGAAGAGCAGTGTGTTTCCAGAGTCTGCAGCCTCACTCCCAGGCCAGTCCTGTCTTTTAATGTGGTTTTATGCAGAGTCTTTCCTACTATTTGAATTAGAAACATCAGGCAGTTTGTGCGCTTGTAGTCTGGTATCCTTTAGCCATGGCATATTTGTAAGACTGGGCCATGAGAGTGATGCTATGAAAGGAGGATTCTACCCTGAAGTCCCGTGTAAAAAGCCTCTGCATATGGCACTTTGCAGTCCAGAGTAAAGCAGGTCCCTTTGCGTATTCCCAGCTAGTAGGGTGCTCCCTTGATACCACACATGGAGTCTCTTCATCCACCGCACCCCCCGACTTGTCCTATCCTGGAAGCAAATGTACTTGTTTTGATGCTGTTTCACATCAGATCAGTAACAACTCAAAGCCAAAAAAAAAAAAACCAACCAGCATTAAAAGATACGAGTTGGCAGCACATGTTTATGGATAAAGGCTGGCCATATGGCAGGTGTGATAGGGGCACCATGTCCTCCTGTGTGCCTCTTCTTTACTAATAGTGTCGCAAAAGCAGAAATGGTACGTGGTAATTTCTGATGGTTTCCAAAAAGTGGCTTGGCTAGACTCCAACATGACACCATCCGAACAGATGACAGAGGCCATTTAACCTAACCGCCCTCTTTTTACAGAAGAGAGAGCCAAAGTCTACTGAGACGAAGTGACTTGTGTTGAATGGTCGTCAGTAGAGCATGGTTTAGACCTGGGATGTGCAATCCTCGTGCCTGGCAGTCTTTCCTCTGTCGGGGTGGGGGTGGGGGGTGTCACCCAGAGAAGCATGGTGGCCATGACTCCAGAGAAATGAGCTGGGCTATTATTTTGTCATCTCCAAAGGCCCCACCTATTCCACACAAGGTGGAAGATGCCTTTTGACCCAGTGATTGGAGCAGACATGTCCAGACTGGCAGAAGGCAGGTCACTAAGTATCTAATGCCTCAGCAATCTGGGCAGTTTCCCTAGGGGTTGGGTCTTCATCACCCAGAGAAATGAACCAGTTGGTGAACAAGTTGTGCATTCATAAGACAAGCAGTGCTTGCTGCTCCTATAGCGGGCTGTCAGGAAATGTGTGCTTTATTGATCCATGGAAGGGTTCGGTTCCGGATTGGGTTTATTCCTGCTGCTTTGACATTGTTTATTTGGGACAGTAAAATTTGGTTCACGTTTAGAAACTCTTCCTTTCTTTCCCCCTCTGGGATATTCTCCTTAATGTTAATGTCCACTGATGGACTCATATTCTGGCATCTGAGGGAAAAGCCAGTAGGAAACCGCTTGCCTGCACTGATTGGAAACTCATTTTATCTTGGCAGGTTTGAAAGAAGACACAGCACAGGAGCCTTTTTTTTTCCTGGGAGCCGACTCGCTGGCGAAGAAGGACGACCCGAGTTTGATGTCTGTGTCTGTCTCCCCAAGGCTGAGGAATCCTCTCCTTAGAAGGCAGCAGTACTATGCGTGTTATGAATTGTGTCTCCCTGGCCAGCGATAAAGGAAATGGGAACATCGCCGCCGCAGCCGGCTTCATGATCGGGCAGACATCACCCTCCTCTCCTCCAACTCCTCCTCCTCCTCCACCCGCTCCCCCTCTGCCATGTCCCCACTCTGGGGGAGCCCTCTCCTCCTGCTCCCCTCCCCCACCCCCTCCACCGCCTCCCGGAGGACCCCCTCTGACTCCGCACTTAGACACCTTCGGCTCCCTGGGGAAGAAGAAGCGGATGAGGAGTTTCTTTTGGAGCACCATTCCAGAGGAGCAAGTTCGTGGCAAGGCCAACATTTGGACCCTGGGTGCCGGGGGGCAGCATCACTTCCAGATAGACACGAAGACCATAGAGGAGCTCTTTGGGCAGCAGGAAGACACGCCCAGGCCGTCCCTGCCCAAGAGAGGGGGGCCTCTGAGCTCATCCTTCAAGGACATGCGAGAGGAGGTGAGACTGATGTGGGGATGCAGGCTGAGTCTGTGTTTGTGTCTCGCATCTTGTGATGGTGTGGGGTTTCCGACAATTGCTAGGCTACGCCGCAGATGAGGGGAATAGGGCTCAGTCGTGCCAGTAGGAGCTGTGCACGCTAAGCCTCCTGTGTCCAGGGGACGGTGACCTCAGGCAGGGAGCATGCTGGTCAGACAGCCTCGGACTCGCGTCTCAGCACCACCCGTCTCTTGCTCATCTGGTGCGGTCTCTGGGTTGGGGAGTTGGACTCAGGTCCAGGACTCTTGGTACCCACTGGCACCGATAGCTTCGCTCTCCTGAACCCTGAGTTCTGGAATGAACTGGAAGTGCCACAGAATTCTGTGGCTTTTGTTCAACAGTAGCTACTGGAGATCTTGAGGATTTTCTTGTTCTATTCTCCCTGTTTTGAGGGTAGCCTTCATTCCTGAGATCTCTGAATGAAATTGTGTCATGGTGGAAACAGAGACTTCCAGAAAGCTAAAGCATAGAGCTACTTTCATATAGGCTTTTGTTTTATGTTTTGGTACTGGAAATCGAACTCAGGACCTCACGCTTGCCAGGCAAGTGCTGCTGTACCACTGAGCTACATTCCTGGCCGCTCAGATTGGATTGGCTTTGTAAGAAGCATATTTCCAGTTAAGACTAAATATTTACTTCACAGGTGGGAAAACCAGCTGTTCAATGACAAAGCATGCACTGAAAGCATGGCCCCAGGGCTCCTGATCAGTGAATATTACAGAACCCAGACTGTGCTGGTCAGTATTCTTAGAGTGGACACATGGTGGTAGTTAAGATGCTTTTACTTGCTAATAGAAATAACTAGGTGATCAGAGATTGGGAGGAAAGAATACGGGAGTGGAAGGAGGGAGGGATGGGGAGAGAGGGAGAGAGAAAAGATGACAAATCCTTTGTTTTTAAATCTGTTGCGAAGGAGCAGAGAAAATAGGTCAGCCAAGGAGCTGGCTAGATAAGGAAGTGGGCAGGGCGCTGTGGTGAAGTCTCTGCCATATGCATTATTGAGCTCTTGAGCCAACGTCATGACCTCTTTTCCGTGTCTGGCTCAGGAACGTGGCAGCTCCGTCTGTTTATGGACTCACTCGAGGCCCTCACTCAGGCTGTTGGATGATTCCTGGTTCCTGAGCCTGTGTTCATTCAGAAACGCAGGGGACACAGGACTGGGATGGTGTCATTGTGAAATAAGCCACGTGAGCAGTCAAATAGGAAGCTGTTAGCAGAGCCGGGCCACCTCCTTTGGTGCTGAGTGCAGGGTTTCCCACCTCTTCCTTCGGTGCCGAGTCCCATCATTCGCCCTGGTATGGATATTGGAAGGAGCAAGAAGTCCTCTCTCCTTAGTACCATGACCTCTGGCCTCGCTCCCAGTGAGCTCAGTATATGGGGGTTATGATGGGACAGGTGCTTGTGTGCCTGGGCCTGGGTGCAAGGGGCCACGTCCCTGGGGAGCCAGTGGTCAGCTAAGGACAGGTGGCAGCGTCCTTTGGGAGCTGGGAGAATTTCTGAGTACTCTGCAGTACTCAGCTTTGTGTGTGTTTGTGCGGCTTTGTGTTTGTGGTCACGGAAGCTGGCGATCTCGAATCCCTGGGAGAGGGAGGACACCCTTTCCCAGTTGCAGCAGGAGCAGAAGCGTCCATCTCCATGCTAGAACTAAAATTTAGAAAAACGTCTTTCTCCTTGCCTTCCTCCACCCTTGCTGCTTAGGTTGATTTTTACTTTTTTCCCTTTAATGTCTGTTTTTAAGACTTGTTCCCCACCCCGCCCCCTCCACACACACACACACACACACACATACCATTTTGGAGATTAGACTCAGGGCTTCATGTGTGCCAGGCAAGTGCTATCCTCTGAGCTCCACCTGCACCCTGACATGTTCTAATTATGAAACATACGTGAAGCTCACCACCTTAGCCACATTCAGGCCTGCAGTTCAGTGGTACTGAGGATGTCCTAGTTAAGCCTCTCTAGCACCTGTTCACTGGGCAGCACTGAAACTCTTTCCTTAAAACGGTAACTGCCCATTCTCCCCTCTCTGTGACCCCTCCATCTCCGTTCTGCTTCCATTTCTATGAATTTGACTCCTCCAGGTGCCTCGTATAAGTGGAATTGCACCATGTCCATCTGTTTGGTGACTGGCTTATTTCATGTAACACAATGTGCTAAAGCTCATGCATGTTGTAGCACATGTCAGAATTTTAAAGCCAGATAATGCTCCGTGATATGTCCGTACCACATTCTGTCTGTCCACTCACCCACTGATGGGCAGCTGGGGTTGCTTTCACCCTCTGAGTAGCGCTGCTGTGAGCACTTCACTTCTGACCCTTGTAGGACTTCCTCTGAGAGACAGCATCCTGGAAGAAGGTTGGCATGATTGAGTATCACAGGACAGCCTCCTTCTGTGGCTCTTCTGTACACGGTTATAAGTAGTTTGGATGGATCCATTCAAGTGTTTTCTACACACACCACCAGAGAACCGAGGTCATTCCGAATTGGTCTCCAGACTTTGTGTTCTCTCCACAGAAGTATTAGATCCTGTATTTTCAGTAAAAGAAGATGGTGCCCGCTGTATTCTTTCTCATAGATTTACCTCTGAAGAGGTCGTAGCTCAGCAGTGGTAGAGTCTGACAAAGATCAATAATAAATCTTCCACCTCCCTCTGCAATCAATGGAGTCCAAGGTTGAAAGTAATAGTCCATACCTGTGCCCAGGTGGCCTGGGGAATAAGCAGCATCAACATGTTAGGACAGATTGCCCCCTCGACAGCAGTATCCTCCCACAGAAGTGAGTTCTGTATGTGTGGTGGGTTCCTACCTAAAAGGGCTTAGAAAGCATTACAGATACATTCCACTGTATTCCAGAAAAAGAATTTGCTAGACGATAGGGAAGATTTTGGTTGGGGAATGGCTGGGTTTAGAACAGCACAAAAGGTAATAAATTTGAACAGTTAGCAGTAGGAATATACCCTCGTGTCTTTGTTACATAAGAATTAACTTGCAGGGAATAGAAGTGTGGCAGTTCAACAGTAGTTAAGCTGTAATAAAGTCACTGGTGACAACACAGGTGCGTGACCAGGGATCGTAATGAAAGGACTCTGCTGATCCCCTCTTCTGAGATTGTGGACTCATCCCGAGAAGTCCTGGAGCTCCGGCTGGCCATGACAGATGTCCCTCAGCCCTCTCGCCAGCATTAGCTTGGTCTGTGACTCCCTGTCTGATATGAGCAGCCCCTAAGGGCAGGTATGCGTTTAGCTATTTGGATTCCTTTAAAAGGAATTAAAAGTGAACGAGCAGGACAGAGCTGAGGTAGGGACAGGGACTGTCTTCCATGTGTGGAGAGATCCAAACTGGGATTCACCAAAAAGATGCGCATGCCGAAGTGTTTGCTGTCGTTGCGTATGACACCCGTGTATCTATCAGTAGGACCAAGGAACAGACGGCAGAGCACATGCCGTGGAACTGCATGCTCCGTGGAACTGACTGCATACATTACTATAGTAGCTCGCTGGCCAAAGAGGACCAGAAGGAGACAGAGGTAGGGGATGAAAGAGAAGGAAGGGTGATTGCTTTTTCCAGATCTATGAGAATCAATGTTTTACTTTCCCACGCTGTAAGGGAGGAATCATTTTCAGCTATTGTTGTGATCCCAGGGCTGTCTTCAGATTCTGGAGCGTGGTCCTGACCGAAACCCATACATCTAGAGAGAGTACTTGATCGACTGATTGATTGATTGATTGATTGATTGATTGATCAGATGATTTTGCAGCACTACGGTCTTTATACTGAGCTATATCCTCAGGCCTTTTTCAATGTTTAAATTTCGAGTTTAGGCTGGACTTGAACTTAGCGTCTTCTTGCCTCGGACTCCCAGAGTGCAGGAAATACAGGCATGCACCACCATGCTTGGTTTGAATTATTACTTTTCTAAATGAGCTTCAACTAGACCCTTATTTTCCCCAAAATTGGGGGAGTACAACTTTCAGTAACCAACCAAAAATAAAAAGAAGGTTAGAAACCAAAAGCTAAATCTGCATCAGCTGATAGAGGAATATATATTCGTGCTTTTCAGAATTAGGACTCAGATCAAAATAACCAGTATTTAGTGTCCCTTTAAGAAGGTAAGAGAGCCCCTTGACATATTGAAGCTGAGTGATTTACAAAGTTGCTCCTACTTGGAAGACATTATGGTAAGTGAAGTAAGCCAGTCACAAAGGGACAAAGTATGCATCCACTTATAAGAGGTACTTTAGTTAATGACATTCAGACCAACAGTGGTGGTCCTGAGCTGGAGATAGGGAGATGCCAGTTGGTGCTTAGTGTGTATAGAGCTCAGTTTTGAAAGGGAAAAGGTTCTAGAGCCAGGCATGGTGGTGCATGTCTGTAATCCCGGCACTTGGGGAGGCTGAGGTAGGAGGATTGCTGTGAGTTCGAAGCCAGCCCGGGCTACATAATGAGTTCAAGTCTACCCGAACTGCATAGTGAGATCCTGTATCAACAAAAAAAAAAAAAAAAAAAAAAAAAAAAAAAAAAAAAAAAAAAAAAAGAAAGAAAGAAAAAGAAAAAGAAAAAAGGAAAAAGTTTTGGAAATGGATGGTGGTGATGGTTACAGGACCAGGGGGATGTGCTTAAAAATGATCACAGCAATAAATGTCCTTTGCAGTTGACCACAACTAAAAATAGCTTCTCCCTCCTGGGGGGCAGATTTTGAGTGAATTGAAGTCCAGTGAAACTGCAAGAAGCATCGCTGTGGATCCTAACTGAGCCATCCCTTTATGCTCATCCTCAGCAGATCAGCAAGGCTCCCGCGGTATCTCAGAGGACATCACAACAGCCCCAGCCACCTGACGACCCTGCTGGGTACCCCTTCCTTACATCCAGGTCCCCTTCACATTTGCAGGAAATCCTTGAGCTGCGTGGAGTGCATGACCCCCCTATAGCCTCCTATTCATGCCTCCCTGTCCCACCCATGTCCTGCCACCAGTAGTGGCATGTGCTCTGCCGTCTGTTCCTTGGTCCTACTGATAGATACAGCCTTGACTGCAGGGACCGCAGGTCCTGCTGCTGGCCAGGAGGGTAGACTGTGGGTTGATGAGAGCTGGTGGAAGAGAGGGGCAGCAGTGCATTCATTCCCTGGCACAGTTGGCTGCTCCCTATTCCCGGCAGCTTAGATCTCCCTCTGTGCCCATGGACCTGGACACAGCTGCTGTCTGGGCGCCTCCACCTGGGCCCAGCTGGATTCACTGCCAAGGTGTTTACAAAATGAGATAAGCAGGCGTAAATGACACCGCAGTGATAACCCTCCTTGCAGGAGTTGGACACAGCTTTTACGGCAGTGCTCAGAAGGGCCAGTTTTAGTAGGATAAGAGTGAGACCAAGACTGCTCAGGGGCTAGGCAGAGCTGAGGGAAGCAGGGAGAGCGTGGGACAGGCCCCGGGTGCCCTCGGCTGTCCCGGTTGCATTGTTTGGGCTCAGCGTGGAGCTCTGTTGCTCTCTAAGGGGTTCAGTTATGGCTGGCTCAGGGCTTTCCCTTAGGGTTGAGTGACCAGGGCGCTGCTGCTGTGTAGACTGTGGTCCCCTGCGGGGGGCTGGGATCTTGGAGAGAAAGCGACTTCCCACTGGCCCGCATGGCTCTGTGGTCACTAGGGGCCTGGGCCAGGCAGTGTGGATGGCTTCTTTCTTTTTTTTCTCTTTTTTTTGGTACCAGGGATTGAATATATGGTCTTGACACCGAACTACTTCCCTAGACCTTTTTAATTTTTTTTAAATTTTGAGATAGCATCTCACCAAATTGCCAAGCTGCTCAGGCAGTTCTCAAACTCATGTGCTGCCTGTCTGAGGCACCCAGAGTGCTGGGATTACAGGAGTGCACCACTCTGCCCAGCTAGGTGGCCACTTTCTACATGTCCGCTTCTGTTTCCCTGGAAACCTCCAGGCTGGGGGAAGACCAGGCCCGGGCAGGGGTAGCCTGAGACTCATAGGAGCTAGGACAACACTTCTGTACTGCTTTAGAGAGGCTATAAAATGATATTTCTAAGGCTCAGTTTCCTCATCTGTCAAATGGGGATAATAAGGGATTTCCATCGCTTTCCCAGCATCAATGGCTATGGACCTAGGCCAAGTCAGAGCACCAGAGCTGGGAGGTCTGCAGTCAGGTGAAATCGGCCATCCGCTCGGAAGAAGAGAACGCAGAAGGAGCTTGTGAGCTGTGTATGTGGCTAGGTGATTCCTGGGCGTGTTTAGACTCGGGGCTCTTTAATTTGTGAATTACAATCTTGAATATAATTTTCTGTTGTGACTAATTGAGATGCCTCTTTTTGGTGTGGCCTTTCCTCTTTAACGAGTGTAGGTTTGCTAGGTTTCCTTTCTCCTTTCTTTCTCCCTCACGCTCACTCCTTCCTTCAGTTGGACTTGAACTGCATCCCCTCAGTAGGAGTCTGCCTTTCCAGCCTGGAGGTTTGTTTTATGGCTGGCAGGTGACTGTGTGGACGTGAACTGAACCCCTAGCTTAGTAAAATAATGCGGTTGTTTAAGATTAGTCCTCAAAAGAAGGCAGCGGTGCTGCTGTAAAAATGTAATCTTAAGGCCAGGAAATGACATTCATGTTGGTTCACAGCCTTGCTGCCTGTAAACTTAGAAGCAAACCAAGAGGTCAGGAATGTCGTCTGCAACCTGATTCCCTTTTGTTCACAATGAATCACGTACATTGGGAAAGGAAGAACATTACAACAACATTCCTATTTTTGCTCCCTTTACCAAAAAACAAGCGGAAAACATTGCAGGAGTTTTAGGTGATCGCCTCTCTGTGCATCTTGAATATTTACTTCTGGAGAAAGAAATGACTTCTGCATGTAACAGCCCAAAAGATTCCTATTTCTAGTCTGATAAAATCCTCCCAAGTGTTAATTTTGAACAGTTAAAGCGTATTGCAGTGCAAATCTAGGTTTTGACCGTAATTCACATAGCTGTACTGTATTTCTTTAAGTTAGAAGATGCTGTATATTGTGAGAAACATCCTGTTCCAGAGATGTTAAATGATGAAATTATGTGTCTTAAACTTGGTGAAATACATACAGCACAGGAATTTTCTTTATAAATCCCAAGTAAAAGGCTAGAGATACAGCTCAGTGATAGAACACTTGGCTGTCATGAGTTCTATCCCAGCCCTGCAGGGAAAAAATTCAGAGTACAAAAAATGTAGGACATTTCCTTCTAAAAGGACCTCTGGACATATAGTAATCTTTTTCAATAAATAAATCTTTTTTTCTTTTAAAAACAAATTGGGAACATTATAATGTTTCGGAAAATAATAAAATTAGCCCTTTGACATCTGCAAATCAGGGTTGGGACCCAATTTGCAGTATGCTTGAATTTGCAATATATGCAACACTTCTCAGTTCAGATTTCCTAAGATTCCTGCTACCGTAGTGTATCTGTTTCAAAATTAGGGAAATGGCAGAAAGTTTGGGGAGATAATTTAATATTCACAAAGCTATATTAGCTATATCTGCAGATCAACAAGTTTACATATTGGTAATTATTTCTCTTGTAAATTAGTATTGTGCATTATTAGGCTCCCATGCTTGTCTTCCCTCCAGCTCTTTTGATTTGTACTTTAATAATCTCATGTGTCTCTATTTCTTTTCAGATTACCATCTTGGATGCAAAGCGGAACATGAACATTGGGATATTTCTTAAACAATTTAAAAAGTAAGATTTTGGCACACATTTGAAACCTTAGTCATATCCAAGGGGTCACCATTGAAAAATCTATGGGTGTGACCCGCCTGAAATTGACCTTCTTCTCGTAGGAGCGAAAGGCATTCCTCCTACCGTCAGGTCCTTCGTAGTCACGGGCTTCATTATCCACGAGTGTCTGTGACTGGCTGCCGTGCAAGTCTGTGTGGGGCTTGAAGTGAGACGCCAGGGTGTCCTCGCAAACCATCAACCCAGGGACATTCTAGACCCATCTTTAGTTACCCCTCACAGGGAGGTTGGACCCAGGCAGCGATAACCGTTAGGTCCTCCAGCAGAGGGAGGCAGGGAATCCTCGGGAGCAAAGGAGGTATCTTTCTTTCCCCAGAGATGCTCTCGGTAGTGGCTGCAGGATACCCAGGGATGGTTTTCTAGTCTTTGGGTGAAGGCAGTGGGACTGCCATGAACCCTAGGGCACCCTGGGAAGAAGGCGAGTTGGAAGGAAGTGTGTGCCTCTGGCACACGTCACTCTTGGTACTCTCCAACGGCTGTGACATGGAATGTGTTCATTGTCTCTTCAAGGTCTCCTCAGTGCATCGTGGAAGATATCCACCAGGGAAAGAGTGAGGAGTATGGGTCGGAGACACTGCGGGAATTTCTGAAGCTTTTGCCCAAATCAGAAGAGGTGAGATGCATACGAGCTCGGGGGTCATGGTGATGGTAAAGCTCTCGTTGTTTTGGGGTGGGGGTGTCACAGCTCCCAGGGAAGGGCACTGTCCTGCCTGGAGATAAGCATTTTCCTGCTTAAAGTGAACGGCAAGCGGACAGAGAGCGCCGAGCTCAGGCAGGCACAGAATCTGGGTTCAGAGAGAGCTACACCTGGACCGAAAAAGTCAGGCAAGGTTCTTAGCTGCTGTGAGCTTGAGTTTCCTCACCTGTGAAATGAAGATTGTTACCCTGAGCTCCCCAGGCTGTCAAGGTGAGCAACACTGGAAATGCTGCTCTTCATTGGCACGTGAGAGCTCAATAAATTTGAGTTTTCTTTTCCATCATCTAGATACGACCTTTGCCTAGGTGAACCCAGGTAATTTTATACTACTCTATGGCATATACTTCAAAGGGAAAAAAGAAAAGGAACAAAGGAAACATTTTTGGATAAAGATGCTGTATAAATTAGAGATAGGTAAATGTTAATACGTGGTATGTGCCTAATGGACTGACAGATGGAAATTGCTGTGGCAGATAAAAAAGCACCATAATATAAAGATGCCTATTTTGTGTGGACTGAACTGAAAGTATTGAATGGTTACGGGTTTGGTAAGGAAAAACAGAAAAAGCTGGGTGTGGTGGCTCATGTCTATAATCCCAGCACTTGGGAGGCTGAGGCAGGAGGATCATTACAAGTTCAAGAGCAGCCTGCACTACAAAGTGAGCTCAAGGCCACCCTGAGCTTCATAGTGAGACCCTGTCTCAAAAGGCAAGAGAAAAAAGAAAAGAAATGAAAAGCAGTATAATGATTGTATACATATTTTTGAGGGAAAATTCAACAAGAAATTACTAAAGTACATGTAGTTATAGAGACTGAAATAAAACAATATAGAATCTTACAAAACTTTGAAGTAAAGTGAAGATTTCCTAAGTAAAAGTGAAGATTTTTATAAATAAAAGGCCAAGACGGCTTGTTGTGTAAATCATCCTCCTCACACATGCTGCTGTCTCCTCACTCCACCGCCCCACTCTTTCCCAGACGTAATTTATGGGATTTCAGTGCCAGTAATAATGAGAGAGTTGTGCTGTTGCTTGGACGCTGACCCATGTTAGATTCGCGCTGCCCAGTGCAGCAGAGGTTGGTAACAGCAGGCTCCCGTTGTGTCTTGGTACAGCTGAGGACCGAGGCTTTCTCCCACCTCGGGTTTTCTGTCTGCAAATTAAGTGTGATTTACCAAGCCCAGATTAGTGCGTGGCATTTATTAATGTTCGTGGAGGGACTTAAAGTGTGAAAGGAAAGATATGTTCGACTGTAATTTACCCTGCGTCTTATACACAGAATGGTCTTTAATCTCGCTTTTTTTTTTCTGGTCAAGAATAGGAGTTTTATGATCTTTGATAGGATGGGTAAGATTTAATTAAGTTAATTGAGTAATAAAAAGATTTATTTGCTTTCAGGTTAGGGATATGGCTCAGGGGTTCATGCTTGCCTGGTGTCTGCAGGGCTGTAGGTTCCGTCTCTAGCACTACAGAATTTTTTTTTTTTCTGCATCCTTTGCTTATGAAGTCTTAATTCCTGCCTGGGCTTTCCCCTGACAAGGACTGCTCTTCATACCCACTCCTAGCTGACCTCATCATTTTGTTAGTGAGGATCCAGTCATAGCACATGGGAAAGTGCTCTGCAAAGCTCTGACTCAGCGCAGCTCAGGCCTGAGGGAGCTGCCGGCTCCATGCTCCCGCGATGGGAGAGTAAATACAATTCTCCCAGTGCCTTCACATCACATTTAAAATTCAGAGGTGACTAGACAAATTGAAGGGGTTTTCAGAGAAGCAGATGAGCTCTCAAACCCTCATGTTTTATAGACACCCTCCCTGATTTTCTTTTCTCTTTTGGAGTTGCACGTAGGGTATTGTTGGAAAGGAAGGCATGTGGAGGGGCCAGATGAGGAGACTCACGAGAGTCCCACTGTGTGTCTCTGAGGCTCTGTCACGCTGTCACTGCCTGAGGTGCAGCCCTGGCTGGGCCCCTCACACTCCTTCTCTGCCACCCACCCAGCCACTGCCACCACTGTTCTCTCCTTGTTTCCCTGTCTGGCCTTGGCTTCAGCCCACCACACCCTCCTCATCCTGGAGCCTCCTGCGGCAGTAACGCCCTGAGCTGTCCCCTATGGCCACCCCTCCCAGAATCAGCTGTGCATCAGGGCTGTGCAGGGAGGAGTCACAGACACAGTGCTGCAAGGACAGGGGCTCAGGGCTGAGCCTCAGTGGCCCGTGGCACTGCCCAGAGTCAGGGCTGCCCTGGAGCCTCCAGATGAGGCTGGAGCCTGAGGGCAGGATGGATGCCGGGCCAGGGAAGAGAGGCTCAAGGACCTGGCAGAAACACGCCAGTGAGTGTGCAAGTGTCCCCAAGCTGTGGGTAACTTTCTGTGCCCCTAGCTAGCACTGGCAAGGACCTAACATTTGTGGAGTGCCGTTCTGTGCCAGGCACCGGGCAGGGCAAAAGAGAGGCAGCGGTAATGCATTGAAGTGCTTAGCCCAGTGCCCGGCAGGCCGTCCCACTGAGATTATTTTGTGTGTTTTTCTCCTTTGCTTCTTACCACGGCCTTGCAAGACACTCCTCATTTCACAGAGAAGAATTGTGGCTCTCACGGGTCGAGGGTGTCACCTGCACGGTGACAGGCGGGGTGGACTTGAACTGGGTGATCTCTGACCCTGGAGCCAGCGGCTCCTTCTGATGTGCTCCACCGACTCCCTGGGAGAAAGGAAGGGCAGAGGTCGTTGGACTGCGCCTTCTCACCTCTGCCGTCACCAGGCACCGGTGTGCCGAGGGCCACCCGGGATCTGGCAGTCTTATCAGCGCACTGCAAATGTGAGCGGAAACTGCGCTTTCTCTCCTGCCTGCCTGGCTAACAAAGCCCGCCAAAGCCAAGGTCAATTTGTTGTCAGGACTTTCTCTGCCCTGCACGGCAGATCTTTTATCTGGCATGTCCGCTCATCCTTCCCCCAGCTTGTGTAGTTAACCTCACAGAGGGCCGCCATGGCCAGGACCGTGAGCCTGAGTGTTTCCTTGTCCTCCCGCCAAGTGGCCTGCACCCAGGGTGGAGGGTGAGGAGGAGCCCCCCAGGCCCCTGCCCTTTCCTGTCCGGTGCTGCTGCGAAACATTTCCTGCTCTCTGTGGGACCTCCCCCGGACTCCGTGTGTGTGCCTGTGTGTGTGTGTGTGTGTGTGTGTGTGTGCATGCACACATGTGTGAACTCAGATGCAGTGCTAGAAATGAACCCAGGGCCTCACACCTGCCAAGGCCATGCTATACCACTAGCACTTTTACATCCTCTTCCTGCCTTCCTCCTTTCCTCTGCCACTGCTGGAGGAAAGCGGTGTGGCCCAGGGCCCCCGCAGGTGGGTGTGTTTGTGGCAGTCCTGCCATTCCAAGGCCAGCCAGGGTTCATATTGGACATCTCCTGGTTCGACCAGCAAAACTATGCCACACAAAGTTTAATAAAGGCTCTTTGGTAACGGGAAACACATACTAATTACAGGGTTAGCTCACCTCTCTCTGCCTGGCCCACCACCGGGAAGGTACACTCGTCCCTCTTAATGAATATAAATCATTTTGAAGTAGAACGGAGGACCGTCTGCATGGTGTTGAAATGAAGTGTTGTCTTTCCATCACCTTCTCCTGCACGCTATAAACACTTCTAGCCTTTCCCATAAGTGAAGAAGATTACGAGTTGCTCGCTTACAGTTTAGGCTGTGTTTAACAGAAACGTTTATGGGTTACTTAGCTCGGCCTGTTCCTGTGCTTCAGGCCAAAGTTGGGCTGTGATCTTCAGAATCTCTGAGAGGTGGCAGAGAGGGCTTTGCAGTGCAGACAGCCTCGTGTGCCCAGCCCATATGTAGCAAATGGTTCTGCTCTGCTCCAGAAGGGGCCAGAATTCATTCCAGGGATTCTCAGCTCAGAAATAAGGCACTGGTTTGCTTTCAGCTCCACCAGAGATGCCAGGTGCCCTTACATTTAGGAACCCAAAGATGGTAAATTCACTCTGGGCCTTTGCACATGGAGCAAATACAATTTTTAATAGTTTTTTTCTTTTTGCCCTTGTTAAAATAAGAGATCGAGAGTGGGACACAGTGAAAAGGTTTTTGCTTTGAATGAGCAAGGCCTTGTGACAACACCGGGGGAAAATATCTTAAGAACCAGACTTAATACTAGGTTGTGATTTTGCACTGTTCTTTGATATTTTCAAATAATTAAAGTAGATATTTCAGTTAGTGGATTTTTGAACATAGAGTTCTTGGGTTCATCCCCCAGTATCACAAAAAGAAAAATTAAAAAATCTTAGGGCTGGGCGTGGTCTTGAACACCTATAATCCCAACACACTCAGGAAGCTGAAGCAGGAGGATTGCTGCAAGTTCGAGACCAGTCTGTGCTATAAATTGAGCTCAAGCCTAGCCTGAACTGCGTAGCAAGACCCCTGTCTTAAAAAAGACACAGAAAATGTGGTGGGTACTGTGCCGGGGGTGTAGCTGAGTGGGAGAGCGCTTACCTGGCATGTGGGAGGCCCTGGGCTCCATCCCCAGCACTGATAAATACAAAGGGTAGCAGGTGAGTGTTTGCTGACCGCAGTCCTGCGAAGGTGGGCCGTGTGCGTCCTCCGCTGACAGCGTGCGGAGGCTGCTCTCTGTAAAGGTGTTGTTGGAAGAGCATCCACTAACAGTGGCCTCAGAACTGGTTTTGCCTTGGCGGGCTGCAATTTTCTGTGTGGGGAATGTGGGATTCGATCTCTACTGTACTCTGAGAACTTTCTCTTTGCCTCCACCTCCTGCTAGCTGCTGGCTGCATACTATGTCAGAACTCCCCCACACACAACTTTTTTTACCTTACTACGGAGGAAGGAATATTTTTGTGTCTAAAAGGGTTTTTTGTTGTTGTTGTTTGTTTGTTTTTGAGACAGGGTCTCCTGATGTAAGGCTGTGAGGTCACTTTGTAGCTCAGGTTGGTCTCAAACTCTCAACAATCCTCCTGCTTCAGCTTCCTGAGTGGCAGAATTATAGGTGTGCACCACCACACTGTTTTTTTTTTTAAAGCCACGCATGTTTGTGACAGGCATTTTGGTAACTATAAATAGCAACAGAAGACAGCAGTGGTCACCTGCAATCCTGTCTCCGGGTGCTTCTGGCCCCTTTTAGTCTTTTTCCTTTGTGTGTAGGCGCGTGTGTGGAAGGGCTGGGAGCTGGACACACCTTTTGTGTTTTAAATTGACAGAAATAGGATGCTGCGGTATGTGCTACTTTTACCTGTTAGGGGGGTGGAAATGGGTTTTTTTGTTACTTTACTTTTGATTAACATTGTATGGAGTAATGGGATTGAGTGTGCTATTTCTTTCTTTTTTTTTTTTTTTTATCGGTACCAGGGATCAAACTTACGACTGCCTGCTTGCAAGGCAGGTGCTTATGCCACTGAGCTAAATCCCGAGCCCCCGAGTGTGCTATTTCAACACATGTACGTGATACACAGTGATCAAATCCAATCTCCCTTGGCAAACACTAGTAATCACTGTTTTACATTCAAGTCCCCCCTCCCCCTTTTTGTAGCCCTTGCATGCTAGCTTCCACATGGGGTTTTGTCTGTGTGGGTCAGGCTTATTTTATATAGCGTAATATCATCCAATTTCCTCCCTGTTTCTTCAGCTGAGGACTTCAGTCTTCTTTATGGCCAAGTAATTTTCTACTGCATGGATGTACCAAGCTTTCTTTGACCATTTATTCACGCACGGATCTCTAGATTGGTTCTGTGTCTCGGCCATTGGGAATGGCGCTGTACATCATAGGGGGGCCCTGATATTGCCCTTTCAGTTGTCTGAATGACTTTTCCTTTTGACCTTCCTGCTGGAGAGCAGGCAGTGCTTACCTCAGGGTACAGTTATCCAGGCGGGGTGTGGCTCGGGGATACAGCGTGTGCTTCCACACAGGGTCCTGAGTTCAGTCTCCAGCACGACAGAGAGCGAGAGAGACAGACAGACAGGCAGGCAGGCAGGCATGACATGACCCATCCTGTAAACTCTCATTTGTGAAGTGGAATTGGAGTACAAACAGCTCTGCGTTAGACCTTCCCCAGGCTGAGTATTTTATATCTAAAACTCTTGTAAGAGGCCTTTTCCTCATGACTCACAGGAGCACGTCGTGGTGACCATTGATTTCTTCCTTCTTCAAACACTGTTTGCGTGCCCGGATTATGATGTAGGGAAACTGTGTCCTCAGAGCCCACCCTTTGGCAGCCCTCCCGAGTGCTTCGGCCCAGGCTGCCTGGTTTGTTTAGGATGCAACATCCTCTCTCTGGTCAGTGCCCCCAGCTCCTCTCCTTCAGGCTGGGTAGGCAGAGGGCGAAGCTGAGCGAAGCAGCCCGGGCCAGGTTCCAGCCTGCCAATACCAAGTCCTGTACCGCAGAACAGTGTTTAAAAAGTGGTGGTGGTAAAGCTCCCCTTTTCAGTCTTTTCTAAAGTCTGCATTTTATTAACCTGAATTTAGCACTGAGATCCTGTGTTCCTAGAAGGAGTCTAAAAAGACATTTAAATAAACTATTTATGAGTAATCTCTTTCTTGACCCTTTCCCCTTTGCCTTTCAGGTAAAGAAGTTAAAGGCCTTCAGTGGCGATGTGGCCAAGCTCTCGCTGGCAGATTCCTTCATGCACCGCCTGATTCAGGTGCCAAAGTAAGGGCAGCTCACGCTTCTTAACCTCTCCAGTCAGATCGTTAGCCCACATCGAACTCTACAGTTTTACCTTTTATTTTCCAGCTATTCACTTCGGATCGAAGCCATGGTGCTAAAGAAGGAATTTTTACATGCTTGTTCTTCTCTATACACCGATATAACAATTTTAAGGAGTGCTACAAAAGGTGAGTAAATACATGGTGCTCCCTTTAGTACATTTCCTTCACTTCGGTAGGAGAAATTTTTTCCAATTCAGCTGAAATCAGGAATGGAAAGCCCCATTTATGATAAACTAAAAAGGGAAGCAAGCTATTACTAGAGTTGCATTTAAAGTGTATTTCCACGTTTTTCTTCTTTTGAGTGTCACTTTGCATTTTATCTTCCCATGAAAGAGAGTCTCTTTCATCTCAGGTGCCAGAGTAAACCTGCTCGTTGCAACTTGCTCTTCTCAGTTAGCTCTCTGTGTGGTACACAGGTGAGGTGTGGCCTGTGTGGTATGTAGCGTGTGTGTGTGTGCACACATGCGTGTATGCATGTCGCGTGTGCCCGAGGTGTTCTGGAGCTGCACAAAGCCTAGACTGCTGCTGGCTGACCCTGGGTTCCCTGGAAGCAGACCTACTCCTCCTCGGGCCTCGCAGGGTGATGGTGTGTCTGTGTGACTCCTGCCTGCCAGGACCCCGAGGCTCCCATTCTGTGCCATCCTCTCCTGTCCTCGCTTCCTCCATAGTCCAACATCTGGGTAGACCAGGCCTTTTGGGCTTGAGAGGATGAGCTGGTCCTTTGCACAGGGCTCCAGGTCACTGAGCAGCCTGGCCACTCTCTGAGCCACTGTCCTGTTGGGATGGGCAGGCTGGGGGCCTTGGTTCCTGGCTGCGTGGCCAGGAACTTGGGTGCCCTCTCCACCCTCCCTGGGCCTGAAACTCTGTTGACACTGCCTGATGCCTCCTATTGTTGGCCAGATTTCCAGCAGTGTTTATAGAGCTCTTTACTTATTAGCCCATTTGTTTGCTCTGGCCAGTACCAAGAGACATGTTCTCTTTTTACCCCACCACGTTCTTCACTGCAATATGGAGGCTGCGTCGCAGTGTCTGGCTGGGCTGACCAGCATTCCAAGGCCATTGCGGCAACTTTGGGAGGATTGTGCTTCCTGTTCAAAGAGTAAGGGAAGAAATATGCGCTCCTGTTGAGCAATGCACATTGTGAGCATGAAGGAAACCATCCTTATCTCCTAACCTTCCCAAGCTGGCCTTCTTAGATAATGAAATGCAGGCAGCCATCCGAAGGCCATTTTTCCCCCATATTGAGGCTTGAACCCAGAGGTGCTCTGCCATTAAGCTACATCCCCAGCCTGTTTTTTAAAATTTTGAGACATAGGCTTTTGCTGAGTTCCCCAAGTTCCCCTTGACCTTGTGATCCTCCTGCTTCAGCCTCCCAAGTAGCTATGGTGGGAGGTGTACACCATCGTGCCTGGTTCACATATTTTTTTGAACATAATAACAAACTTACTGGTGAGTAATAACCTGAAACTATCATTGTTAACACTTTGTTATTTATCTATAGTATAATTTTAATAACCAAACTTTTTTCTTAGTTCTTCAAGTAAATTTAAAAAACTTGAACTGTGTTTCTTTCTTTTTTTTTTTTTTTTCTTTTTTTTTTATTGGTACCGGGGATTGAACTCATGACCGCCTGCTTGCAAGGCAGGTGTTTATGCCGCTGTGCTAAACTCCCAGCCCCTTAAACTGTGTTTCTTTATATAAATGTGCATTAACTAGACGTTAGCAAAGACTCACTTAGCAATGTAGTGTAGTGATAAGTTCCTTTTTAAAGCTGCTAGGCAACCCGAGTGAAACGTGTAGCTTTGAATAAAATGCAAAGAGGTTCCCAATGTCCGCCCCATGGTCTGGGCTGGGCATGTTATTTACGTGTCATTCCAGGCTGTTTATTTTTTATCTCTTCATAACTCATGGGCTAAGCAAAATGTTGCCTGCGAGCCATTTTCCTGTTGCATTGAGGACAGCCTCAGAAAGGAACAGATACATACAGAGAGAGAAGTACAGAAATAATGATCGAGGAGTGAAAAGTACTCCTGGAACACAGAGTGCCGCCTTTCATCAGGCTTTTGTGTTTTTGCTCCCTGAACATTTTCATTATGGAACCAGTATATGTACGATGTTTAACCGTCCTGCGTGTCTGATTCCTGGGTCAACAGCAGAGCCAGACGGCCAGTGTGAGCGACCCACTTCCAACCCTGTAGAATGTCCTGCTTAGCTGGCTTTTCAGTCTCTGTGCACGCACATTGTCCCCCCGTGTCCAGGCAGGATGTGCCACCTGCCTGGGTGTGGCGAGGCTTCTTGAAGGGCAGTATTTTCTCTTTGGCAGAGCTGATGTCCTGTGAGGCGCTGCATTCAATCCTGCACTTGGTGCTCCAGGCTGGGAATATCATGAATGCGGTAAGGAAGACCCAAAACAATTTGTGTTGTCTGCTGTGTTGTCTGCTTTGTCCTTGTCTGAAGGCATCATATATTTCTTTCTTCTGCTGTCTTCCTTAGGGAGGATATGCTGGCAACGCAGTAGGATTTAAACTGTCTTCACTGCTCAAATTGGCAGACACAAAAGCAAACAAACCTGGGATGAACCTGCTGCATTTCGTTGCTCAGGTAGGCGGAGGCGGTTAATGCAGAGGGGATGGTTATGAGTCGCCCAGGTAGGAGCACAGGGCCTGGTGAGCTCCGAGGGAGGTTCTGTTTGCAGCTGGCTTCTTTGAAGATTCCACAGTTGCCTGCCCCCAGGCCCAGGGCTGGGGCAGGGTGGGGAATGGGGCCAGGGAGGCAGAGAGGCAGGGGAACCTGTTGCCTGTCACAGAGATTCAGATGCCAGAGGTGGGGAACATGGTTTTCACGCTTTGGTGATTGGGAACCAGCAGAAGTCTGAGCACCGTGTAAGGACGTGGCTGGGTTTCTCTGTCTGAGGGAGATAAAGTACTGAGGAGGCTGGGTTGGCATGGAGAGAGCATTGGGAGCAGGGAAGGGTCCGGGTGGGAGTGGGCTGTGTGTGGTGAGAGAGGGAAGAGACCCCGAGTGGAGGACTGGGTCTTGACGTATTGTAGATGTGCAGCTGGCCAGTCTGGGACTGGTTTTGTTCAGAGAGATCACAGTTCTTTGTGAACTGTGTAGTAGCATGACTTACTGGTATTACAGCCATTGCAGGCTGTAGGACCTGACCCAACCCATGACGTGTGTGTGTGTGTGTGTGTGTACACACTGTGGATGGAACTGGGGCCTTGCACATTCGGGGGCAGTACTCTACCACTGAGCTACCCTGGCTTCCTATTTCAAAAGGGCTTTTTACAAAATTTATTTAAAGAAAAACAAAACAGTAAAAGGGTATCAAAAGGGCTTTTTAATGCCAGAGTAACTAGATGCTTGGGTGGGGGGGAATCATCAGTTACCTTTTATTTACTGTTGCATGAACCTTCTCAGCACCGGTAGTCATTTCCCTCTCTTGCTTGAATCCCCTTGTTCAGACACCCATGAGAGACCCAGCTCTGGGCTGGGGAGAAAGACACTTATGTGCGTGTGTTGGGTGTGACCTCTGGCATGGGCACAGTAGGGAGAGGACGACTGTCCTGTGTTAGCTGTACTTCCTTAGGCAAGTTATAGAAACCTTAAGACCCTCAGTTTCTTCATGTGAGGGTGGAGGTGGTAGTAACTTAGCTCAGAATCGGGCCATCGAGAGGACTGGAGGAGACAGATGCACAACATGCTGGGTTCTGGGTTGGGCACATAGTAAGTACTCCACAAATAACCCACACGGCTGCTGTTCCCCCAACACAAAGGGCTGTCTCCGGCTCAGTACCAGATTGTTTTCGGCTTTGGTTTGGTTTGATCTGGGGAGCACTGAGATCAAACCCAGGGCCTCCCACATGCTGGGTGGGTGCTCTGCCACTGAGCTATACCCCAGGTCCTCAGTGCGTGACTGAAAATTTCCCAAGCGCTAAGGGGAAGCACAGTGTCCCTCATCCGGCGTGGGTGACAGGTCATGGTTTGACCAAGCTCCTTTGGGTCCATCTGTCCAGTTGCTCTGTATAACTTGGTTCCTGCCCCGTGGGGACATCTGAGTGTCATTGCCCCCCACTAAGCTAACAGAGGAAGAATCCAGACCCCGCCACAACTTGTGTTCCTCCTGGGTAAACTCAGTTTGGAACTGGTTTAACAGCCGATGGTATGTCAGTCGTGTCAAGGCATTCTCAGAGGAATGGGCGGTATCCAGGTGAATGTATTGGATTCTCTTAGAGCTCAGCTGCCCCCTCTTTCCACGGAGTTTCAATGCACTCGAATTATATTTCATTGCCATGATCGCTGCCCTGGAAGTGGAACATGTTTTGGGAGTAAAGGTATTCTGGTAAATCTTACTGAGGATATCAGAATTCATGTCTCATTGAATTACTGTGAATGCAATAAGCCTAAAAATAAGCAACGACCATAAAGGTTCCTTTAAGCCCTAAGAAAATTATTTCCTTCCAGTTTTATCTCTCTGGTGAGAGAAAATTCTGTTTTTGTTTCAGGAAGCCCAGAAGAAAGATTCCATCCTTCTACACTTTTCTGGAAAGTTGTGTCATGTTCAGGAGGCTTCGAGGTAAGCAAAGAAGGCAGAAGTGCGTAGTGAGAATCCCGTGGTCAGCACCTTGCCGTGAAAACTGCTGATCAGTAACAGCCTTTGATTTCAGGTTTGAAATGTAAAAGGTATTGTCATGTCGGACTGCGAGGCTTTCTTTTCACTTGCTGGAACATGGGGGTTTGGAAAAGTTTATTTTTAAAAATAGTACTAAGAACTATTTTAGTCTATCTTAATGAATCTCATCAGTGTAAAAAGAAAAAGATGCAGACTAAGAACTTCAAATCCCTCCACACCCAGAAGATAGAATTCAAACACGACAGCTTATTAGCTCAGTAGTTGGTCTAGATCAGTCAGGCTTCCAGGGCCATCCGTCACTGTTTCCTTGTAGAATCTAACATGGTACATTTATTTTTTATTGCATTAAAAGGGTTGGAACCATACCAAGAGCTGTGTAAGGATTTGATTTTAAATTAGTCACTGCGCTTTACCAAGAAAGTGCCTACCAAACAGAACGCTCTAATTACATCATCCTAATACACTTCTAATCCTCACAGCCATGCATACTTTAATATGGTTACAGCCTGTGCATGTGTACTACTTTGAGTTCTGTTTTTCAGCTTATGACACATACTACACATCTCAAGGTGAATGTTTCAAAGAACCAGTTTTTCTAGAAGAAAAAAAAAGTCCTGATTTATAGCGTTTTCCAGTCTTCATTCCGTAATCACTGTTGCCCAGCTGATCTCAGGCTGCCGAGCTGGACTAGCAAAGGCAGGAAGGGAGAGTGAGACCCCCAGGCTGCCTCTTGCCGTGTGGGTCAGCTCACCATTGTAGCATGAACTTGTTTTTCCATCCAGGGTCCTGCTGTGTTTCCCAGGGTGGTTGCAAACTCCTGGGGTCAGGTCATCTTCCTGCCTCAGCCTCCTAAGTGGTCAGGACTACAGCGGGCAGCACTTTGCCTAGCTCTGTCATGTACTAATTATGTGACTGCTGCCAGCAGTGACAGCTATGAGCCCTGTGTGTGGCCACAGATGAGCCGGAGCTCTGGCCCTGTCACTGGCTGGTGTGTCACTGTTACAGACTTTGTGGACATTAACCACAGACTATGCCTTTTCCAAAGTGGGATTATTAGTGCAAAAGTGGGAGCACTTCCTGACTCATGTTCACAGGTCACTGCATTATTCTCCAGAAAAAACAGCAACTTACATGACACAAACCTCTGTGTTTGAACCACTAAGAGAAATGTGTGGGAATATTTTTATGCTGATATGATAGATACATATCTAAGAGCTCTCTATAAGGAAAAATTAGATCTTAGGGTTGCTACTGAGTTTCCCAGCCCTTTTGTTTGTCTATTTATCAGTCTTTTTGAGATAGGGTTCCACTGTGCAGCTCAGTCTGGCCTCAAATTCACAGCAAATCCTCCCGCCTCAGCCTCCTAAGTGCTGGGATTACAGGGGTGCACCACCATGCCTGGTTTAAAATTTTAGTTTGAGACAGGGTCTCGAAGTTGCCTGGGCTGGGCTCCAACTTGTGGTCCTCCTGCCTCAGCCTCCCAAGCAGGTGGAGTTACAGGTGTACACCACTACTCTGTATCATTACGTTTTTAAACTGGTATTTCCAGTCAGAGTTGCATCAGAAGTTTCGCTAGATACTACCTTGGAAAACTCCTTTTTCAGAAAGGTTTGCTTATTAGACATGGAAAGTAAGATCCACAGTCAGCTCTCAAGGGGCCTGCGGCCCACAGAGGCGGAAACCTTCCTTCCACCGGAAGAATTAGCACCGACAATGGGAGAGTGATGCATCCTGCTGTACGGGTTCCTCCTGGAGTTTGGGCTTCACCTGCTCACTTCATTGGCACTCATGCACCATCTGCGTATCTTGAAACCAAAGCACCACGTAGCACCGTCGTGTGGCGCAGACTCACCTGTGTTTCAGTTCCCCGTGAAGCGCAGTGGGAACCTTGGGAAACCTGCTTGGTGTCCCTGAGTGACCCGAGCCTCCCGGGGTCCGGCGGCTTTGCCTTTCCAATGCTCACTGCATGAAGGTGCGCAGCTCCAGTTTACCAGAAGCTTCCAGAGCCCCGGGCTCTGGTTCTCTCATCTGCAGGAACAGAGACAGCATGTGCCGTGTGCCAGCCTGTGTTTTTAGGAAATACTCTCCTTAAAACAACCAGCACCACCAGATGGAAACCCGCCGTCCACAGGCTGGGCGAGGCAGGCAGGCTGCTCGGCTGCCCCTTTGCTTTCCAGGGCGGGCCAGAGATAGGTTGCGTGTGATATCCCCACAGGAAACCCGGCGTCCTGGTGCCAGCTGCCCACTTGCTTCTTTCTTCTTGTAGATTATCTCTGGATAACACAGAGGCAGAGCTGAAGTCGCTGACGCTCAGGACGAAATCGCTGGAGGAAAACATAAAGCGGGATGGGGAGCTGTATCAGCAGATGGCAGATTTCCTTCAGGTGTGTAGGTGACCGCGGCGGCCCCTCTGATCTTCTTGCCCTGCACCAGCCCCAGCCAGGGCATGCGTTCATGCTCCTCCCCTGCACCAGCGCACGCACCCTCTACACCCGGAGCCCCACTGTGGCTCAGGATATCGCTCATGGTTTAAAGCCAGGGTCTCTGGTTAGGGGGGACTCCTGCCTGTCACTCTTTAAGTTCTGTAGCCGGGCCTTTGTACTGTGACCTTCATCAGCTTAGGGCACTTCCACTTGCCTAAGTTTTGCTTTTAAGGCAGTCAGATTTTTATATGGCAGAACACGGTCTGTAGACATCATCACTGTAGGACCTGGCCTCTTCCTCACTTGTGTGTGGGAGGGTGAGCTGTGTTTGGCTCCATTTCCCATGAGAGCAGAACACACACTCGATCAGCACCCGAGTACATCAGCCCCACGGGCGTGCCAGGAGCCTGGGCAGCAGACAGCAGGGGGCCGAGGTGTTTTCCAGGGCTCATGGTGACTCATTCATGGCAGAGCCTGACAAGCTCTTCTTATCTCCCTTATTTGCAAAAAGGAAAAGTGCCACCGTGGCCCTCTGGGACGCGGGGTGCCACCTGAAATGCAGTCAGCTCTCAGGGTTCCCCGAGATGGAATCTGAGTGACAGGCAGGGCCTGGCACTGGGCAGGAACGCCGTGCTCCTGAGGCAGAGCCACCAAAGCCCGCGCGCCTTAATTGGTCTCCTTTGAAATCTTAGGAGTTCAGCCCACATCAGCAAACACTAGGTTTTGTTTGGTTTTGCTGTGAGCTTAGTTTTATTATTAAACACGTGCTCCATATTTGCTTTCACGTATAACCAAGCTGATTTTCCCTTTCAGATACACACATTTTTTTGTTTGTTGTCTTGCTTGGTTGGTTTTTTGAGACAGGGTCTCTGTGTAGTTCAGACTGACCTTGAACTCACAATAGACCAGGCTGGACTCAAACTCACAGTGATCTTCCTACCTTACCCTCCTGGGTGCTGGGGTTACAGGCATGCTGCACCACACTGGGCCTTCAGGTATATACATTTTTCTTAACGTGCAGTAATAACCATCTCCATCTCACCATCACCAGCACCACAAAAGCATGAAATAGTAGTCAGGCATAATCAGATGTAACAAAACACATTCAGAAATTCATAAATAAGGACCATCCCACATCAGGACTAAGGTTCTCATTGCTAGGCTGGGCGTGTGGGTCTGTGGTAGGGCATATGGTTAGCATGGCTGAGGCCGTAGCTTCCATCACCAGCACCATACATTTTAAAATAAATAAAATGGACAGTCCCAAGTTCTTAAGTATTAATATCCCTCCTCACACATACCAGGTCTTGCACAGGCTAGCCTAGAATTTGCTTGTGTAGCCCAGGCTGGCCTTAAACTCACAGCAATCCTTCTGCCTCAGCTTCCCAAATTCTGGGATTACAGGTATGTGCATCACACCTGGTAGATATCTTACACTATTTTTTTTGTTTGCCTTGGTGGGGATTGAACCTGAGTCCTCTAACATACTAAACACGTGCTCTAAAACCAAGCCACGTCCCCAGCTCTTATTTTCTACTAAATCTTAACACAGAAAGGTTTAGGCTGAAGAAGGATTCTCCTTTTTTATCTCCAGCCTACTCTTCAAAAGTGAGTTTAATCCTTTAACTCTTCTTTCCAGTAGTGTTGTGTTCTGTTTTTGTTTTTTCTTTTAGTATTGGGGATGGAACCTAAAGATAGTTCTGTACCCCCAGCCTGGTAGTCTTTGCTTGTTTTTGAGACAAGATCTTACCATGTAGTCCAGGCTGCCTGGAACTCACAGTGATCCTCCTGCCTCAGCCTCCCGAATGCTGGGATTATAGGTGTACACCACTACACCTGCTGTCTGGTAGTCATTTTTATCTCTGTATCCCCCGCCATGTCTTTTTTTCCTCATGAAGTCAGCCTATTTTCTTCTGCTCCTCTTTCCGCTGTTACTTTTTTCTAGGACCAGAGCCTTTGCACAGAGCTGCGTTCCCAGCCCTTTCTTAGATTTTGAAACAGAGGCTAGGCTAAGTTCCCCAGCTGGGCTGGATCTGTGGTCTTCCTGCCTCTGTCTCCCAGAGGGCTGGGATTACAGGCTTGCACCACTTGGTTTAAACTTGTTAAATAGATGAGATGAAAATGACTTCATTGGGTTAGGGTTTGGCCTTGAGAGCCAGTCCGAGAACCTGGGACTCCTTGCCCACGCAGTGGGGGCCTTTGGAGGGTGTCAGGCAGGGAGATGACAGCGGCCTGTGTTTTGCAGGCCCCTCTGAGCATCTGGAGCTTCCCGTGGTTCTCTCTCAGTGTTTCATTTTCCTGACACTGCTGGCCAGGCTTTCCCTCCCCGGGGTCCATCCACCCCTCCAGTGAGCAGAGGAGGCTCCAAGGTGGGGCCGGGCTCCGCCTGGGTCCTTGCTTGCCTGCAGCTGAGCTGTCCTTGGCTGGAACCCGCCTTCCTGCTGCAGGAAAGTGACTACAGAGCTTCTCCCTGCCCTCCTGGATGTCTTTCTCCACCGAGGACTGGGTGCCCAGGCACATGCTGCCTTGGGCGCCTGACTCAGGGTTGTGCTCCCCAGCATCCAGCTTCCTGAATAGCTTTGTTTCCTGCCCTCTCCAGAATGAGCTGGGCCTTGGGGGAGTGGCTGGGACTGCGGGAGGTGGGGAGTCTTAGAGGAATTTCCCTGGGCCCTGCACTGGCCAGCCAAGCGTGTTCAGACAGCAGCTGGCCACCTCGCAGGGGAATCTGCAGCTTTCCCACACTGCGGGCCCAGCCTCCTCACTCAGGAATAGCTTTGCAAACATGAGCCTTTAAAAAACAAGATGCATGCTCTTCCATAAAGTAACATATTTCCTGCATTCCTGCTTCCTCAGTAAACAAGAACGCAGTGTCAGGCTCCATTGCGACTCCACCCATGCAGTCTCCGGAGGTGGTGAGGTCCTTCCTGCCTGCCTGTCACCAGGCTGCCCCCCTACACACACTGGTATTGATACAGTGTGTTTCTGGGCCTTGGGCAAGCAGATCCCATCCCAGAGGGCCTGGACGCTCATGGGAAAAGCAGGCTACTTCCGTCCCCACCGCTCGCAGAGGCCTCCAAGCCAGGGCTCGGGGAAGCATTAGGAAACACTATGTAGTAGACAGAGAATGTGTATGGGATGGTAATTCCTAACCATAGAGCCCACTGGGCCCTTCTGCAGAGTTTTAGTAAAATATAATTTCAGGGCCCACCCAGTCACCTGAGGGGGTACAGGCATGAGCTTCTGCCACAGCTTCCCAGCTGGCTGGGATAACACCCCAGATCTAGGCTTGAGCGTTTTAATCCTAGGGGAGCCCCAGACCCCAGCAGAGCTTCTTAGAATTAACAGGGCAGCATGGGCAGCTCCTCAGTACAAGTGAACTTCGGAGACCCTAAAAAGAAACCTTCGGCCATGTGAGAGTCAGTTTAAGAGAAAAAAGAACAAATGTTTCTTAGTGAAATCAGCTGTATACCTGGATCATGCTTTCCAGTGACATTGCTGGTGAAAATTTTGTTTGTGGCACAGTGTAAGTTAAAGTTCTTGAATCTTTCATGCTTTTTGAGATAGACTCTTAGTATGTTGCCCAGACTGGCCTCGTTCTTTCTGGAGTCAAGCAATCCTCCTGCCTCAGCTCTGGGGTAGCTGAAACTACAGGTGCTCACCACTACACTCAGCTTCTTGATCTGGTCTGTGGCTCCTGGGTCTCATGCAGTGACCTGGAAGTTTTGTTTGGGGTGACTTTCTACTTGGCACTGTCCTTGCTCAGGCCACGAACCAAACCCAGTAGTGTACCAGGAGAGCTGTGGCCTCACTTCACTAACTTGCTCACGTCCGTGGATCCCTGTTGTTTGTCTGCAGTGTGCCACGGCAAAGCTGGTAGACCTGGAACAGTGGAAAGAGAAGCTCCAGAGTGAGGCCCACACCCTTATCGATTTTTTCTGTGAAGACAAGGAAACCATGACCCTGGATGAATGCTTGCAGATATTTAGAGACTTCTGCACCAAGTTCAACAAAGCAGTGAAGGTAAGGCCGGGCGGCTTCTTAAAGCTTGCAAGTCCTGTGGAGATTTAAGTTTCTCCCGCAGACCCAGTCCCCTGCCTGTGGCTGAAAACCCTCCCGGCCCGCCTTAGCCTGCAGGGACACTGGGAGCCAGGGCTTCATGGGCTACCTCTGTCCCTTCCATGCTGAGCATTACACGCATCGCAATGGCCAGGAAGCATCTTGATGGCAGACTTTGTTCCTGATAAGAGTCACAGTATTAAAAGTCACTTCCAGGGCTTGCCCATTTATCCCCTTTATAGAAGAGGTTTTCCACTTTCGGGGAGACTTTTGTTACAGGGAGATGATTGGAAAAGCCCTTCCGTATCATCTGTTTCCAGTGCCAGGGCACTGCCACAGTGCCAGCATGACCTGGGCAGGCTGCTGCCTCTGAGCTAAGCATGGCCGCCGCACCCCCTGCCTTCCAGCAACTGTGTCAGGGCTCTCTGAGTGGAAAGCTCTCTGGGCTACCTGGCTGAGCAACTCAAAGCTTTGTCAATTAAACACAAGATAGCCGTTTGCACCGCCATTTCAGCAGGCGATGAGGACCCAGGTGCTTCTGAGTCACATCTTGCCTGCTATTTATTTGCTTGTTTACTGCCAGGGCCTTGTACTCTTCCCCTGCATTTTAAACACAGATGAGTCTGAAGCTGAAGTTCTGAGAAGGTCACGTTTCTCCCAAGCCCAGAATTGCTTTCTGTTCCCAGCCCCTCCCTTTTTCCCTTTCTATCCAGCGTTCAATCGCCTCTGTCCAAGCAGTGAGCTCAGCTGTGGGAGGCTATGGGGGTGGCAGGGGCCAATGAGCCCTTTCTGAGGCCCTCAGGCCTCGGAAGCCACCTGTGTGTCATTGCCAGCCCAGCTGTCCAGACAGCCAGGACCTTGCACCTGGCCCCTCCCCCAGACCATGGGCAGCCTTGTTAGGACAAGGCGAGGCAGGAAGGCTCTGGGACCCCTGGGGAAGCTCCGCTGTAGGAGCCAAGAGCCCTGGCCAGAGGCTCACAGAGACTGGAAAGTCCACTGTAGGAGAAAACTGATTTTCACATAAAAACTGCTCACAACAACAAATTTGGGTTATGAGATCCATATAATTACATGATTATATTATCTCACAACCCAAAAGAGATCTGTGATTTGTGACACAAATGCAGCTAGCTCGTAGTATCCATAGTTCCACATCTACAGATTCAACCAGCCACACTGAAAATACATTTGTCAGACTGCATCTGTTCTGGATACGTGCGGACTGTTTCTGTCATATTCCCTGAACAATACAGAGTAGCAGCTATTTACATAGCACTCCCATTACATCGGACCTGTATGCAATCCAGAGATGATTTAAAGTATACGTGAGGCCATGCGTAGGTTATGCAAATAGCTTATCATTTTGCACAAAGGGCTGGAGCATCCTCCGAGTTTGGCATCCAAGGGGGCCCTGGGACCCATTCCCTGCAGATTCTGAGGGACAGCTGCATATTAAATCACACAGGCAGGTGGAGTGAGTTCGTGCTAACTCAGTTTTGTTGCAAAGGGCTGCTTTGTGAAGGCCAAAGTGTTTGTAAAGCACACCTGTTCTTCGTCCGAACCCCCTCCATGGGGTCAGGGCAGGGTACAAGGAACAGAACCTTCTGCTACAAGGTGCGGCTGGCAGGGCCACCAAGGCACCTGTGATGTTTCTTTACCAGAGAGCAGTCAGAGAACAGAATTGAAAGGCATTTCTTCATTTCTTGGGCATACATTTATATATTCGAGGCATTGGGTGTGAATGTGCCTGTGATCACATTCATGTGACACAGACCTGCAGTGGTAGTGGCAGCCTTTGAGTGCCTGTCATTCTTTCCTCCTCTCTGTGTCCCCCTGCCCAGGGCTTCCCAGAGTGTCTTCCCACCATGCTTGTCTGCCTAGGGGCTGAGTTGGCTTCCTTGGTGTGGAGGTCGCAGGCATGTGTGGAATCCGAGCCCTCATGGAAGGGACAGAGGGAGGTGGGTGGAGCCTGGGAGTCGGGCCCAGGATTACATGACAGTTGTGGACAGATTGCTGGGGCCAGGCCAAATGCATCCCTCCTGTCAGATTCCCCCATTGCCTGCGAATTTCAGTGTGGGGACCCCACCCCACCCTCTCTCTCTGCCATGGCCCTGCGGCTCAGGTTGGTCACCCTGTCATTGCACCCCTCTCTCCCATGCTGCATGCATTTTATCTGTCTCCACCTCCTTCCAGGACAACCAGGAGCGGGAGGTGCAGGAGTCCAGGCAGCAGCAGCGGCTGAGAGCCCTGGAAGAGAAGCAGCATTCCTGGGCCGCAGGGGAGCTGGGGGGCTTCATCCGCAGCAGCAGCGAGACTGACATGCAACTGCTGACCCACAAGGGCACTGAGGACCTGGCCCTTTTCTTGCACCCCAGGCCTGACAGCCCCTCTGCCCGGCCCCCCAACACTCGGCGCTCCCGCCACTCGCTGGGCTTCTCCGCAGACCGTGAGCTGCTGTCCTTCCTGGAGAGCGCCACCGGCGGACTGGAAGAGCCCAAGTTCAATACTCTGCCTGGGCGTGGCCGGCGGCTGGCAAGGCCCACGCTTGCCAGTATGCAACCTGGGGGCGCTGGGGACTGCCACCCTACCTCCCCACACAGACCTCCGAAGGCCCCCGACGTGCCCCAGCCCGCAGAGCAGACAGGTGCCGTCCCCCGAGCATGGCACCAGGCCGGCGGCCTCCAAAAGCGGAGCAGTGAGCCAGGTGGCCTGGGGGCTGCTGGGAGCCCCCCGCTCCCGTCACTGGCTCTGGGCGTCAAGGAACACGAACTGGTGACTGGGCTCGCCCGGTTCAGCCTGGGGGATCCCAAGGGCTCACAGGAGACAGCACTGAATACCCCGAACGAAGTCATCCCTGGGCCTGGGAGCCCACGGTCCCCAAGCTACAGCACAACAGCTGCGGACAAGGGTCCCCGGGAGGCTCCTAGCCAGGCCCCAGAGGCGGAGGCCGCAACCCCCCACGAACCAGGAAGCCAGGCCTTGGGACCTGCGGGGAGTGGCGACCTGGAGCATGGGGACCATCTTAGTGTCTCCGACGCCACTGACTGCTCACTGACGCTGGACTGCTCGGAGGAGAGCTCTGAGCCCGGGCGGCTGGAGGATGGGGCCTGGCCGGAGGCGGAGGGGCGCAGCCCGGCCTCCCCCATGCCGGCTTCCAGCGAGGCCTCCGCGACAGACTCGGCGCCCAGTGAGCCCGGCCGCAAGGGCGGCCGCGCCCGGGACAGGCCAGCCCCGGCCAAGGAGGCCCCGGTGCCCAGGCGCGGCTCTGGCCGAGAGGCGCCCCGAGAGCGGCCGGGAGGTGGGCGGCGGGGCCAGGGCACAGAGCCTAGGCCGGTGCGGACGCTGACGGCGTCAGAGAGCCAGGGCCTACGCAAGGTGGTGCCGCTCGCCAAGGGCGGCCGTGGAGCAAGAGCCGGGAAGACTCCGGAGCCGCCTCCGGCGCGGAACCCGCCTCGGGAGGCGGCCCCGGCCCGCAGCGGCTCCCTGAAGGGGACCCAGGACGCGGGCCCCGAGGAGCAGCGGGTGCCCCGGGGCGGCGGCAACGCACGGCCGGGTAAGGAGAGCCCCCTGCAGCCCAAGGGCTCGGTGAGGAAGCCCAGCGCCAAGCCCCTGCGGGCCGTGCCCCGCCCGAAGCCGGAGGAGCCCCTGAGCCCCGAGGACAAGCCCCGCCCGGCCGCCCCCAGCGTCCCCAGCTTCGCCCGGAACACGCTGGCCTCGGCATCGCGCTGCGTGCGCCCCGAGCCCGCACCCCGGGGCCCCGGCCTCATGCGCACGGCCTCCCAGCGGCAGCTGCGCGCCAAGGGCGGCCCCGAGGACACGGACAGCACCCTGCGGCGCACCAGCAGCGCCAGGGTCCCCAGGAGGAGCTCTGAGGCAGGCGAGGGGCCTGGCGCCGGCGCAGAGGCCCCCTCAAAGAGCAGGGCTGGGGAGCGGGGCGCCCCCAGACAGCAAGGCCCAGCACGCACCGCCCTGGGGCGAATCCTCGAGCCCCTGTGGAAGTGAGGGGCCACAGCACAGGCCATCCGTGACAGAAGTGTCGCTGAAGGTCCCGCCACAGAGGCAGTGTGGATGTGCGGGCATCCGAACCCCAGCTCAGCTGCTTCCCGCAGAGCCAAGGTCCACAAGCAACGGCGATGAAGATGACATGAAAAAAAAAATTTTTTTTTTCCTGGCCAGTCTGTATAAATCGAAGACTTTTTGTTTTGTTTTGTCTTGTTTTCTTTTTTTTTTTTTTTTTTTTGAGACAGGGTCTCCTATGTAACCCAGTTCAGGCTGGTCTTGAACTCACTATGTAGCCCAAACTGGCCTTGACCACGTGGTGATCCTCCTGCCACAGCATCCTGAATGCTGGGATTACAGGCATGTACCACCATGCCTGGCCAAAGACTTATTTTTTAATACTGTATTATGAAAATAAAACGTTTTAGTCCGTTCCTGTAGGGAGTTGAAATGGCTCCCGAGCAAAGGGTGTCCTTGTTACAAAGATACTTGTATCTTCCAGAGTTCCCTGGTCTCAGGGGCCCACCTTCGGGCACATCATACCACTGGCCTCGGGCAGGGCCTTTAGGTTGCTGGATTGGCCCCAGGTCCTGGAAGACTGGCTCACTGCGCCTTGAGTGACTGGGTGAGGGTTTGTATGGGAATGGAGGGGCCATCAGACTCAAGTGGACAGAAGGCTGACCCTCCTGTGTATTTAGGGTGCTGAGGGTCTTAGCCCGGAGGTGAGGGGAGCATGTGGCTGTGGGGAGCTCCCCTGCAAATGTTTGCAGGATTCCCCTCCATGTCCAGGTGCTATGGGAGGACATCAAGCGCTCTCAGCAGAGCAGCCTTTCCTGTTCTGCCTCCGCCTTTGCATGTCTGTCCTAAAACCTGATGAAGGCTGCTGTGATGACAGGAGAGCAAACCCTCTGTCTGTGGCCTCCTTTCCCCCGCCTCCCCTCGGCTTCCCATGCTGTCCCTTTCTTGAGGTCACCCAGAGCCCGAAGGAGCTTTCTCTCCCATACAGCATCCACCCCTCCTCTCTATGACACTTCTCAGTGTTCTCATCGCTTCCTTGTTTTCAAATCCCGAGGAAATCCAAACCAGCTTGTTTTGTTTTGTTTTAAGCAGGCCAAACATTGAAATTGATTCCAAAAGAGTTTATCATCAGGAAAGTTTTTTTGAGAAAAAAAAAAAAAATCAGGCTTCATTCAAAAGAGAGCCCAATTTCTACTCAGCTCCTGTTCCACTACCTCTCCCTGAGATGTGGGAAATAAGAGAGATCTTAAACGTTTCTTCTTTTCACAAATTGCCTCCCCCTCCACTTGGGGTGGACAGAGGCGAAGGCAGGCGCTCACAGCAGGTCCCTGTGTCACAGCCTCCCTCCAGAGAACAGTGCCTTTCATCAGAAACACTAGAGCAAGCCTTGGGGTTGAAGAGCAAGGCCCTGCCCACAGCCTCTTGTGAAAAGCAGTTTTGAACGGGCACAAATGTGGGACTCCTGAGCAGATTCTTGTGGTCTCCAAGACACGAATATTTCATACATTTCCGTCCAGGTTGATGGAAAGGTCCTGAACACGGGGCACGAGCTTGGGTAGGGAATGGCTGGGAGGGGTCATGAGCTTGTAGATTGGGGACGGCAAAGGGCTCAGGGCTTCTAGGAGGGACCTGCTGTGACTTGATGCAATGTGGCAGATCCTCCTGTCCCTCGGCATCTGTCTCCCAGTCCACACCTGTGGGCACAGCCTCCTTGCTGGTCTCCAGGGGTCCTTCTAGCCCGAGGCCCTGACTCTGCTAGGGGTGAGCTTCTCCGTGGGGCCAGTATCCACCACCCTAAAGCAGAGGCTGCCCCAGGGCTGCTCAGGAGGAAGCCTCATAGGGTGGCTTGATGCTGTGAGGCCATTGAGGCCGAGTCCCCGAGGCAGTGGTGTCCTGGCCCAGCAATGGCCACATGCATCTGTGCGAGCAGGTGATCATTCATTCTATTACCTTTTATCGGTAGTAAGTGTGGAAAATAATTTAAGTATACAGTGGAGAATTGTAAATATGTTTCTATATAAATTTGTTGAAGATGAACTGAATTATTTAAAGGTCCATTTATATGTGCTTTTATGTAACAGGTAGTTTAATAAAATCCCTGTTTATGGGAGCAGTGTTTTATCTTGGCCTCTTTTATGAATGTGTCCACACTGTCCTGCTCGATGGGTATTTAATTTCCTGCCCAGCAAGAAGGCAAGAAATGAAGTTAAAGGGAGCACAGAAGGGCTGGGATCCAGGAGTTGTGTCCTCCAGAGCCTCAAGAGCCAAAAGGAGGCTGTGTCCCCTTGCTGTTGGTGGCACAGGACATACGCAGGCACAGGGCATGGGAAGTGGGCTTTGCCCCAGACCCATGGGCGCAAGCGCACATCTGCTCCCCGGTCGGCAGTGGTGTCTTTGTGCCTCCCACGGGCTATGGCAGTCCAGGTTGGGCCAGTTTTGTGTAATCTCTGAGGGGCCAGCAAGTCTGGATCTGCTTCTGCACCAGGTCCTGCCTGTCAGCTCGGGAGCCATTGGGAAATCTCACCTCACTGCTGTGGCTGGCTCAGGAATGAGCAGAGGGCGGGCGGCATGGCTGCATCTGAGATGTGGGCGCCTGTGTGCCCAGCAAGGCGTGTCCCACGCAGGATGCACTCCTCAGACCTAAGGTTTCACACCGAAGAGTGGTCCTGTGGCTGCGACATCTGGAAGTGAGGCAGAGGAATATCCTCAGCCAGTACGACATGGGACGGAGCCGTGATGTCCACATTGCTAGCTGCTGCGTAATTCCCAGGCACCCACAGCCAGGTTTTGCCTGTTTTATAAGCAATTTGGGGCACCAGACACCCCAACACCTTCCTCCTGGCTATGCCACAAGTGACTGACATCCCCCCATGCTATGCCACACACACATACACCCCCCACCGCCGAGTTCTTTATTTTCTCAGTGGGTCTCAAGGAAGTCTCATCTTACTCCTTTATTGGCCTTTGCCAATAAAGGGAACTGAATTCCAGTTCTCAAAAACACACACTGAATGTGGGGCACCATTGTGTCCTGTTGTTCATCCAGTGTTTAGCATAGCTGTGCTATAACAGGCAACCCTAAAACAAACGGCTCAATATAGCAATTAGTGCACCTTCTGAAGTGCACAAATTTGTGAACATCTGCCTCCAGATATCCACAACCCCCCTCTACCTCCTCCCATCTGGACATGATGACATTTTGCAGGTGTTGTCAGTGTTTACAAGGGAAGATAAGACAGGACACTTGCTTTATGGAGTTATTTTATAATAGTCATCTAAGAGTCAAATGCAAAAGAGTTCAGATCTTTCCACACACTAGAGACCCAAAGAATCCAGCCGAGGGCCTGGATCCCACGGCAATGTCCTGCACGAGTCCAGCTGAGGGCCTGTGTTACAGATTAAAACCTGGTGGTCAACTTAACACCAGCTGAATTAAATCAGCATGGTGCTGAGTGTAGATGGCCACCTAAGGAAAGTTGCCAGCATAAATAGAGACATAGAGAAGGTGAGTGAGTCATTGTGGCTTCTCTAAGTGTTGCTGATTGAGTCGTCGTTCTCCAGGAGGATCTCATCATGATGAGCTTCCCCAGTGTGAGTTTGACCATTGTCATTGGAGGAGCTCAGAACCTTGTTGGTGGGAGTGGCTGTGGTTCACTTTGAGGGAGCTCTAGTCCTTACACTGAGCCTCACCTACTAGCTCTGGAGGAGAAGATGTGTGCAGCTTAATCTTCAGGAGAAGCTTGTGCTTATCATGCTGGCTTTCTGGCATGTACTCGACTGTTCTTGTTGGAGGAGCTTGGGATCCTTGTGTCACTGAGGATGGGTGCAGTACTTTTCAGGGAAGCCCTGGTCCTTATTTTGAGCATGATTTCTCAGCTCCAGTTTAGAACCCTTAACGTACCAACACAGCTTCTTTACCCCACTGGCATAGACTTTCTAGCTTCCTTTGGGCCTTCCCAGCACAGATCCATAAAACAGACTGGCATGAGTCCTTCTCATGGGCTCTAGACCTCTAGCTGGACTTGTGGGAGGCATTGTCATAGGCTCTAGGTCTTCATCTGGATTCATGCAGGACATTGCTGTGGGATCCAGGTCTTTGGCTAAATATTCTGTGTCTTTAATGCTGTGGATTTCCTGCACTTTTTTGTGTTTAACTCTGGGTGACCATCATAAAATATTATAAATTCTGTGTCCTGATTGTAATTGTTCTCCTCACAACCCCTGACTATAACAGCCTGGATCTCATGGCAATGTCCTCCATGAGTCCAGCTGAATACCTGGTGCCCATGACAATGTCTCATTGTATCAAGGGTCTGCACTGTGAAGGCCCAAAGGTCAGTGGTAGAAGCTAGAAAGTCTGTGTCAGCAGGCTGAGGGATCTGCACTGGAGCCAGGAAGTGACACTCAAAGTAAGGACCAGAGCTCCCCTAAAAAGAGCCCCAGCTTCCTCAGCAACAGCAAGGACCCAAGCTCTTTGATGATGAAAACAGCTGAGTTCATTTCAGGAAGCCATTGTGCCAAGCTTCTCCAGGAGAACCAACAGCACCATCTTCCTCTCCAGGTCTCCCTAGTATACTGGCAATAGTCCTCAGATGGGCCTCACACACCAGAACCATGCTGATTCACTTCAGCTGGATGCTAAAAGTTGACCATTAGTTAATCTATGAGTAAGTTTACAGAATTTTCCATTGCAATTTAATTCATAATATATATATATATATATTATATATATATATATGTATAATTTCTTTTTGCTATGGTGGGCATCAAACCCAGAGCTGTCCATAAGCAAGGTCAATGCTCTCCCACTGAAGTGTATCCCCAGCTCTTTCTTATTACTTTACACTCCAGCTCTGACAAACAAACAAAAATTTTATTTCCTTTTCTTTCCATTTTTTATATGTCCCCAAATAAGGCAAAAAACATGCAAACCAAATTTAGGTAAAGGATCTAACATCCAGTCACTTGGTGCTTCTTAAAATCATTTGGGCTCTGAGCACAGTGTGTCTGCAAAGTCACTGCACTCAGGATCCTTCGACAAACTCCATGTAGCTCAGACGGGGTTGAGATCACAGCCCAGAGCATCCTTTCCCTGGGGCATCTGTGTCTGCCCACATCTCCTGCTGGAATGAGCTATGCCTCACTGATCGCCTATGCAGAGACAAGGATAACATTCTTTCAGTTGATAAGTAGCTTTTCTGTCTTCTGGGGCAGAACTTTGCAATGGTACCTTGGACCTTCTGGTGGGTGGGAAGGACGCCTGGTCTCATAGCCCAGAAGTACTCGGTCTGCCCCTTTGTGCACCCTTCGCCAGCCCTACCCTGCTGCTGGCCTGCGGAGCGGAGCCTCCAATCCCCTATGTGAGGCTGCCCATTTGAAGTCCTCACTGATGGGTTCCTGTTGGGTGCCGGGCATCAAGTCTGGGCTGTGCCCAGCCTCCTCAGGAATATTCGAGGACCAAGTCTCAGAGGTGGTCACTGAGGCACAAGCAGATGATGTTCCCTGAGCTGGTTTGCAACTCTTAAGGAGGTCAGATGCACATTCCCTCAGCCACCGTGCCAAGTCTCCTAGGACGGTTTTCCAGGACAGCCCAACAGAAACCTACCTGACCCTGCGGCAGTGGTCTGAATGCTGGAATCCCTGCAGTGGAATCCTAAGCCCCAGGCCTGCAGAAACACACTTGCCCTTTCCGCCCTGTGAGGACACACGGCAAGAACCAGGAAGCAAGCATTCACCAGACAAGCTTCTGGCACCGTGATCTTAGATTTTCCAGCCCCCAGCCTGAGAAATAAGTTTCTACCCTTTACAAACCACTCAGTCTACAGTATTTCGTTACAACAACCTGAATGAACCAAGACCCCATCTGCTGGGGTACTGTTTCTTTTCCATAAGAGAGAATGCCACTTACAGTAATGTCATGAGGACATGTTGGGCGTGCCAGAAACACTCCCGCCCCCCCCCCCCCTTTTCTGACGTCAGGTAGAGGTGAAGGCACTGTAAGTTGAGGATCCTAGTGAATCAACTCTCCATTCTTGAGGTCTGGCCCTCTGGCCAAATGTAACGGAGGTCCTGCCTCCTTGGTGAACCCTAGGAAAGGCCACTGCCGTGTCTGTGACTTGCATGTCTCTGTCCTTCCCGACAGCACGCCAGCAGCCACACGGATGCCCTCAGCTCTCTATTTTCCTGGAGGGATGCTGGACTCAGCCCCTTGCCTGCTGGGCCACCAGTGAGAAGTGGGCAGAGGCCCAGGTCTCATGAGCCACAGACAGCTGGCGGTTGTGCCAGTAGACACCTTGGGCAGGCAGGAGTGGGCTGCAGACTGCATGCTCTTCTGGGGCCTTCGATGCAGCATCAGGGCACCCAGAGGCACTCACTGTGTGCAGCTCCCCAGGGCAACAGAACCGGCCAGAGTTGGTGACTCCCGGCCTCACCTAAGGCTGAGGAAGTCAGACTCTAATTGGTCCTCAGGCTGGCACTTTAAGAAAGTTCCCAGTGATTTACTTTCATCCGGCGGCAATTTCTTCCATCTCCAGCGCTGGGGAGAGACCAGAGGGCTGTTCCAGGACCCGAACTCTGTCTCCCAGGTCTGCTGTGAGCTGAGCACCTGACCCCCAGCTCAGGCTGCTTAAGGGGAGCTGAGACATTCATTTGGATCTTAAAGCAGAAGATCTCCGGGCTGAGCCTGGCCACTTCTCTGCGTGTGGAACTCCCAGCAGCGCAGCACTTGAGCACCTACAGGATGGCTCCAGGGGACAGAGGAAGCCACACATCGCTGCCACCTTGCAGAAAAACCATGAAGCAGTTTACGGGAAGCAAGCTGGTAGCGAGCACCGGGCCATGCCACGCCTTATCTAAGTGTCCATCGTTGCTCTCTGGACTCCTCTTCCTGGTCTCTTGGGTCCCAAGCTGGACACCACCGGGAGATTGGCCAGTGGCCGCAGCTCCTCCCCTTTTTGGGGTATGCTCCTTTGACACCTCACCACTCAGGGTGGGGATGGGTGCAGCTCTTTGGGGTGCTGACTCCGCACAGCGAGGGAGCTGTGTGCGCATGCGCGGGAGGGACACAGATAACACTCCCCCAGCCCCCAGCCTGTGCTAGAGCAAAGACCTCCCTGGGAGGACCTGGCCGGCTTCTTTCCGCAGCCATCGGCGTAGACTGATTTATCCTTTCAGCATCTTTTTGTTGCACACGGTTTTCCTTCGGACCAAGAAGGTTGTCCAAAGGAGCCAGATGGTCTTGCTACTTTCAGGGACAACCCCCTGGCCAGCGCGGGCAAGTGCGAACAGAGAGTTTGAGCTCAGCAGGACAAAGATGATGGCTCAGCTTTGGAACAGAGGCCCCATTCAGCCTGGGATCGAGGTCAGCTGCGGCTCCTTTCCCAAGGCACCAGTGGTTCCCAGCAGCTGAGTCATTCCGGGGAGGAGAGGGAAGAGGTGGGTTGGCTGCAGGGCAGGCTTCTTCCCACTCTGCACCCCGCAGCGTCTGCTGCTCCCTTGTCCAAGATCGGCTCCAGCACCAGAACCCTCAGAGCCTCTTGTTATGCAGCCCCCAGAGAAGGCGCATAATAGCTCATCGGCCTTTCCCAGGCCCCTGCTTTCCTTAGCCAGCTCATCACGGGTGGACTGTGGCTGGAACTTGCCTCCCAAGCAGCTCACGGCTTTACAGACAGCCACTCAACACTGTCCCACCATCCCAGCCTCCAAGCCGGGAAACGTCCTTCCTGTCCCTGGAGGAAGCCACTCTGAGGGTGAAAGGGCCTTGCGAATTGGTGGTCTCACATGGCTACTGAGAGCACCATTTTGGGCCACCACCACGGAGCCACCTTCCCAGAACGAGTCAGTCCAGGGACCTGATCCTCAGCCTTGGGAGGACTGCCTTTTCGGAAGGTTCTTGGTGAGCCAGAGGCGCACAGCCCAGAGCCTGGCTTCCAAGTTTAAGGCTGAGCCGATAAGGCCACTGAGAACATCTGCACTGGGAAGGGCTGGAAAGAAGCAGCCCTTGGAGGAATTAACCTTGCTCCGTCTCATTTCAAAGCAGGAGGGAGAGCTGACGCCAGTGCTGGGTGCTGCTACCTGTGCTGAGGGCTCCACGTCCTTTCCTCCAGAAGACTCCAGCCCTGTAGAGGGACTGTCCCCAGTTCAGCTGCTGGGTTAAAGGCCACTCTTGCTGCGCGGGGAACATGCCTGGTGAGGCCGACTGTGCCTGACTGTGTCACCAGATATCACCTCTTAAACATCTCTTAGTGTGGAGTCTTCTGTCACCTGCGCCAGCACCCGCTTTTTCCTCTGGGTTTCACCCTTCTTTCAGGGCTCTGGAGCAAAACACTGGTCATCTTATGATGCATTCTTAGTGGAGCTAAGGGAAGTCCATTGGGGCTGCTGAACACTGCTCAGTGCTAGAGCATTTGTCACCATCCAAGGCATGCACAAGGCTTTGGATTCAGTCTCCAGTACAGCAGAACAGTACCTCCAAAGTGTCTGTGATTCTTGGAATCTCTGAGTCTGCAGGGTTTTCAGACAGGGTGTTTAGCTAATCTCTGATGGAGGATTAATATCTAGAAGAGATAAAGAATTCAGAAAATGCCAAAAACATCAAATAGTGTAATCGATAAATGGGCAAAAGAATTGAACAGACGTGTCGCAAAAGTACAAATGGCTAAGAAGTATACGAGAAAAATGTCCAACATCTGTAGCCATTAGGGAAACGCAAATCAAAACTACCTTGAGATTTTAATCTCACCCAGGTCAAAATGGCTATCACCAAGAATATAAAAAGCCATAAATGCTGACATGAATGTGCAGAAAACGGAACCCTTCTATACTGCAGATAGGACCAGAAGCTAATACAACTACTGTGAAAATCAGTATGAAGAGTCTTCAAGAAATTAAAAGTATAGTCACCATTCGATCCAACTGTTCCATCCCTGGGTGTATACCCAAAACAAAGCCACCAGGCATCAGGGAAGCCTGCATAGCCACATTCACTGCTGCGCCATTCACAATAGCCAAGATGTGCAACCGTGCAGGTGCCCTGAGCAGATGGACAGGTAAGGAGAACGCAGTCTGTACACAATGAGGCACTATTCAGCCACAAGGGAGATGGACAAAATTCTGTCATTTGCAGGAAAATGTATAGAGCTAGAGATCGTCATATGGGACAAAACAATCCAGACTCAAAACAGAAAACAAATTTTTTCAGTGTGCTCAGGCCTGCCTTTTCCAGGGCCTCTGCAGAATCCCAACCACCTGGTGAGCTCAGCTGGAATTCTTTCCTGCTCTCACTACCACCACTGTCCCTCCCAGCTTTGGAACTGATCTTTCCCTCCCCCGAGCTCTTACAGTACCTGGGTTGTCACACAAGTCCCACCCACTGGTCCAACCCCTGAGTTGGGCTGTGGTCTTCTACGGGGGGAAGGGGGAGGGAGATGACTCTTCCTCATTGGGGGTCTCCAGGACCCCACGAGGGCCACCACTCTGGGCACTGGTGGATGTAGACGGACAATGGGTGCATGGAGGGATGATTCAGCACCATGTGTCCTAGAGGAAGACCCTCTGCCCGTCTCCCATCCCTGCACTGTCGCTGTGTGGTTTTGGCTCAGACAGGCAGAGCAGCCATCCGCAGGACTCCCACTGAAAGCCCCACAGGAGGAGCACAGGTTTTTGAAAGAGAAGGGACCTCAGGGAATAGAGAAGGGCCAAGGTAAAAGTAGAGCCAGTGCCACTTTGCCTGGAAAGGAATGGGAACTTGGGCTCACAGGGAGGCAGTTCCGGGATATAGGGGCCTCCCTTTCTCTGGACACCCCAAGCCACGCCTCAGGCAGAGAACGGGAAGAAGCAGCCACTGGGAACTGCAAACACAAGCCCTGCACCTCTGATCCACAAAAGGCCCGGGACGTTCACAGGCTGGGTATCTGTCCTTGTACCGCAGCAGGCTCCTGCCAGCTCGGCCACGTATTAGCTGGGCAGATTGTAAGCATCTCTGCTTGTGAACCGCAGCTGTGTGGAGCCTCACAGTGGTGGGGAGGATTGCAAGACCAGATACGAGGAGGTGGCGGCATGAGGTTGGCCCACACCCCTCACCGCTAAGAGCCCAAGGGGGTGGCTTCTCCACGGGAGCAGAAGAAGGTTTGAGGGACTCCTGTGTGACAGGCAGGGTGGCCAGCAGGCTCAACAGCCATGGGCTACTCACCTTGACACCCTCCCTCAGTGGCTTAGTGACCTCAGACAGGTCCCTGAACTGGGCTGTGCTTCCTTCTCCAACAGAAAATTCAAGGCAGGTTTCCATGACACCTGCCACATAATAGTGGGCTGAGTCTATTTTACTGGACCTATAAAATGCATCTGCTTCCAAAGCCCATGAGCTCATCCTCCAGGCCAAAGTTCAGTGGACTCCCTCGAACCAAGGACTCTGGCTGTTCCTCTCGATTCAGTATTTGCCAGTTCCCGAAGAAGGACGGTGCTGTCTGTGTGGCAGCAGGTGCTGCACTCATCAGGGACAGGCCAAGGGAATGAACTGTCCACAGTGCTTTCCCGAAGTTAACAAAGTCCACCAAAGCACAAGGAGTGGTGGGGAGGCCCTATCTTGGGGCCCTGATCACCCACTTCCCAGGGCCATTTGCTGGGATGCATCTTCCACCACCCCAGCTTTAAAGGCAAAACAGACAGCTGAGCTCCAGGGGCAGCTGGGCACAGGCAGGGGGAGGCCTGGGAGCCCTGAGCCCACTTTGTCCTGTCTTGGGCAGACCTGGGCCAGCAGCAGGGACTTTGCAGGCATGTCTCCTCACTGCCTGCAAAGAGGAGGCAGGGCTTGGGGACCGCCAGGACCTTGCTAGGGCTGAGGTTCCTTGACTTTGCTGCTTCATCTTCTATCAGCAGCCTTCTGACTCTTGGAAGGGGCTCTGAAAGCTGTTAGAGCTGGGCTTGGTGGCCGCCCTTGGGGCCTTTCCAATGTCCTGTAAAGACCCTGGGTGAGAACCCGGGCTTTGGAGCTACACATTCCCAGTTCAAATCCTACCTCTGTTATGTGCTAGCCAGGTGCCTTGGGGAGTCTCAGTCTTTCATCTGTACAATAGGAAACTCTAGGCTTCCTCTCAAGGTGCTTGCAGAGTAGAATCTGGACCCTGATGTAGTGACAGTGCTCAGCAAATGCCAATGTGGATTATTAGGGACTGGCTGGGGCTCTGGTCTTGGATGGGGAAACCTATGACAAAAGTGGTCCCAAATGAGACATAATCATGACAAAACTAAGGCTTGTCCTCCAGCTCTCAAGAAGCCAAAGAAGTTCTAGGAGCAATCAGAGCATAGCAGATGTCACTTGTCATGTGACTGCAGTATCCTGATACTCCTAGCACCCCAAAGCCCTGAGGGGACCCTGTGGAGTCCTCTCAGAGGAAACTGCCAGGAATTGATGCCAGGTGCCCACTTTACACCCCGAACCTATGCCCAGGTCACTCAGCAAAGAGCCCCAATTATTGGGAGGTGCCCATGGATGCTAGGCAGTGTCTGGCAGACTGGAGCCAGCCTGGGTCCCTGGCTGGCAGTCCAGGTTCCCCCGGCTCACTGTGGGACTTAGTGACCAAGGGAGTCACTTATTTCTGTGTGTCCAGCTGCTTCCAGGATGGAAATGCGGCTTCTGACACTCTGACTCGCTAGAATGAACCGAAGGAGTTCACTCTGAAAGGCTTTGCATCTGAGGTGATACCGGCTGTCAGAGCTGAGTAGTGGTTTTAATCCATATTATTCTGGGCAGGAGCTGACCTTGAGTGACATTTGTTGTAGATTCAACCTGAAGATAAACACAGCCATCAGAAGAAAACACTGCCAGTTTGCTTCCTCTTTCATTCAGTTTGTCACTAGCTCCTCCTCGTGCAGAGATTTCTCCACCTGTCAGTTACACAGAGCCCAGCACTAGATAGAATTGGTGCCCAGGTAGACCAGCAAGGGATGTCTGGAAGCACTGTAGTCCAAGTCAGTTGGAATCCATGTCAGCTAGCTTTCTGTCACCATAGAAAGTACCTGAGGTGAATCGGCTTTCAAAGAGAAGCAGCATGTTTTTTGGTCCATGGTCCATGGGTGCTGTTGCTTTGAGCTGATGCCAGCATCTTATAGCAGGGGCTGCTAATATCACAGTTTGAAGTGAGAGAAGGAAATACTGGGGTTCCACTGCCCCCAATAACATAAAAACCTCCCCTTAGGTCCTGCCTCTTACAGCTCCACCACCTCCCAAGAGCACCCAGCTGGGGACTTTGCCTTTTAACATGAGGACCTTTGGCAGACAGCTGAGACGCAATCCACAGCAAATCCAAGTCAGCTGGTGCAGTTTTTCTTCTGCCGACATCTACTGACTCAGTGTTGATGGGGTTAATACTGGGCTCTAGACCTCACTTGTGATGTTAGAAGCCAGGAGAGTGGGTATTCTTCAGGGAGGTAGGGGGAATAATCTGAAAGGCCCGTGGCATGGGAAGGGTGTTTCTGGGGTCCAGGAATGCTCTGTGCTGCTTACATGGGTCTTATAATTCATAAAAACTCAGCCTTGTGCTATGTGCAATTTCCCGCCTGTGTATACATCCTGTGCTTAATGATAAGAAACAACTGGACCATGCAGAATGTGAGGGCAGCTGTACTGGAAACCTGTTTGGAAGGCAGCTTCTCTGAGGGGCTCCCTGACCTGTGGTGCTCATACTGTCCCCTGCAAGAAATGACTGCTAGTGTAGTGAGGTGGTGTGTAGTAGTGAGGATAGCTCACTCTCACTTTTCCTTTTTCTGGATTCCACCTTCGTGATAGCAGCATCTGGGTCAGCCTTTAGCCGTTCAGCCATCAACATGCAGCTCTTGGTCCGTGCCCAGGACCTACACACACTCCAGGTGACTGGTCAAAAGATGGTCACCCAGATCAAGGCTCATGTGGCCTCACTGGAGGGCATCATGCCGGAAGATCAAGCCATGCTCCAGGCAGGTAAATGGCTGGAGGATGAGGCCCCCCTGGGTCAGGGTGGGGTGGAAGCCCTGGCCACTCTGGATGTAGCTGGTCGCATGCTTGGAGGTAAAGCCCATGGTCCCCTAGCTTGGACTGGAAAAGTGAGAGGTCAGACTCCAAAGATGGCCAAACAGGAGGAGTGAGGAAGAGGAGATGAGGGAGAGGAGAGGGGGAGGGGAGGAGAGAGGAGGAGGAAGGAGAGGAAGAGAAGATGACAAGCAGGGTCAAGAAGCAGATGCAGTACAAATGGTGCTTTGCCAGTGTGGTGCCCACCTTTGGCAAGAAGAAAGGCCCCAATGCCAGCTCTTGAATCCTATGCAACCCTGGCTTTCTCTAATAAAGTCACTTTGCCCAAGCTAAAAAAAAAAGAACTGACTGCGACACACCTTGACGATTGACCCCTGTTAATACCCCATCCAGTCTTCTCATCAGCAGTTTTATGGGTCTGTGGGTTGCAGCAAAACTGTTGACATCAACACGTTACACCCACATGGAGCAGCGGCTCCCAGCCACACCATGGTCAGAGTGAGTCCTGCGAGGCTGTGGGAAACAGGACCTCCAGGCCACTGCTCCTGCGCCCACACTGCCGATGGGTGACATCATTTCCTCAGCCGGATGCATGCCAGGGAGAGCCCTGGCTGGGTTCTGCCCCTACCTGCCCGGTAGGGCAGTAAGCTCATCAGGGCTTCCAGGTGGCTGTCCTGGAAAGAGGAGAGAACAGGCAGTAGCAGAGAGAAAGTCAGCCTGGACAGGCTTCTTCCCCAGGAGGGCTTCTCCGTGCACTCCACACAAGCAAGGGTCCCTGGTGCTGAGAGAACACAGATGGGCCTTTCAGTAAATGCCGGCCACATGGGCTCACGGGGCTGAAACAGAATGGGGCAAAGAGAGGGACTCGAGCACCCGCTCAAACCTCTTCCTCCTGCTGCTACCAGGGAGCTGCAAAAGGGGCACAACTCATTTTCTGAGCCTTCGATTCCTTAAACATGGAGAATATTCTCAAATAATCCCTGAAATCCCTGAGAAAGAGTCCATGAAACCACCCTCAGTGCCCCCACTAAGTCAGGGTGATTGCAAGTCCGTGGCTTGCTATCACCTTGTTTTGTGCTGGGTCACGAGACCAGGACCCATTCTCTTGAGTTCGTGACTCATGATTATTACCCATCCGTGCAGGAGCCCTCTCGTGCTGGGGGTGGCTGGGTTTTGTCCCCTTCGAGTCTTCTCTAATCTGTACTTCTGTTTTTTCCCCAGGAGGCACCCACTATAATGTATTTGATATATACATGTGTAAATATGCCACGTGTGGGTGCCTACCTCGATCTGTACATCTCTATATGGATTCATCCTTGTAAAACATGTAGCACAGTTTGGGGCACCTTGATTCATTTTTGTTTTACAGACCAAGTCTTGCTCTGTAGTTTAGATTGGTCTTGACCTTACTATGCAGCTCAGGCTGGCCTCCAGATCACAGCGATCCTCCTGCCTCAGCCTGGCTGTGTTTCTGATTACTCGGACAGTATCGTGCCTTGAACCTGGTTCTGTTTCTTTACCCTGCACCCTGCCTGTATTGTCTCTTTGTGTTGCTTGCTGTGTGTGTGTTCCCCTCATTAATCCTTGCTGGGTCACATGGTTCCTTATTAGGTGGCCGTCATGTTGTTCTGATTCGGCCCTGCCCGGGCCACCTGTGCAGCTGTGTGACAGGTCATATTACCTCACGCAGTGCAGTAGTGAACATCTGCACCTCCATCTCCTTAGCAACCTCCCAGAGATTTCCTGGGGCTCTGCCACCTGGTGATGTCACTCTGGCCACTGCCCTGTAGCTCTGGGGTGGGGCAGAACAGAGATGCAGGGACCTGGGCGGCAGGGCAGAGGCCTGCTGAACAAGAGCCATTGTTTGGCTGAGTTGTTTCACTCTGGTTCTAGATTCTTTTATCTTTCATTGGCTCCTGTATTTATAGCCACCTGTCCCTTCTATAGCCAGCACAGTGCTATAAAGGAATGGGACCTGTGTCCTATTTGATCGCCTATCTCTCTTCCGGACAGCAAGTCCTGGGGGCAGGTGCTGTGTCTTCTTACCCACTGTTGTATTATATACAGTGCCGAGGCAGAGCTGGTACAGTGGATGCCTGGCAAACAGCCATGGGGTTTATCTATCAGGCAGGGTGCTTGAGCACAGCAGAAGGAGCTTTGGGAGGGCCTGGCCTGGCCTGCAGCAAGAAAAGAGGTGCCTGGTCACACTGCCTAGGGGTGACCTGCACTCAGGGACCTGAGACAGGGTGGCCCCCTGGCTTACCCCAGCCTGGTCTCACCCTCAGGGGCAACTTGTGTTTCGGAAAAGCGGCTGACCTCAGGTGAGGCCTCTGACCTCACACCTGCCGCCTCCCTCTCTCTCCTGTCTCTGCCGCAGGGCATCAGTGGTGCTCCAGGCCTGCACTGCCACTCCGCTCAGCGGGCTCTCAGGTTCCATCCAATAAGGGAGCCCTGGATAAGTCACGATGTAGAGACTTTGGAAGGGAGAGAAAGGAACAAAGCATTGTGCCAGCCCTGGGGCAGGGAGGAGAGTGGGCGTCTGGCAGCACGGGGAGGAATGGATGGGGGAAGGTGTGGACGGGGGTTCAGAGGAATGGATGGGGCTGATGTTGGCAGGGGGAGGTGAGGAAAGGAAGCAAGATGCCAGGGCATGTAGGTAGGGGTGCTAGGTGGGGGGAAGGAAGGAAGGGAGGAAGGTGTAGGTGGGGCTGTGTGGATGGCGTCCCAAGTGCAGGAAGTCACCAGGGAGCAGCAGCAGAGGCCGGAAGCTGGTCTGCTGGTGTGCAGGGCGGGCTGGATGGTGGCTCTACCCAGTCCCAGCAAGGTGGGCTCTGGTCCTGGCAGCTGAGGGAGGAGGGTGGCCCTGCAGGTGGAGGCCATAGGAGCCAGGGCACCATGAGGACGGAGGTGGAGGTGGGTGGGCGGGGGGCCCCCGGGAGCCAGGCTGGTGGCAGAGCGAGGGAACATTTGGCCCTGGGGTCAGGGGAGAACTGAGGTGCCAGATCAGACTGACAGAGCGGTGACACACAGCACCAGGTCCCTGGTCTACCTAGGCAAACAGCCGGGCACAGAAATCAGACAGAGCCACACCTGTCCCTTGATGGCCGGAGAGGCTCCCTGGCTCTCCTTGCTCAGGACAGAGGGGCTGTGCTCACGTTCCTGGGTCTGCATTTGTCTCTGTCTCTGCCTTTCCTCCTATCTCTTTGCCCCTTAGGGGTCCCCATAAACTGAGCCCTGATGAGAATACTTCTTTCCCGCATCCAGAAGCTGAAATAGGACTTTTTCCCCCTGCAGTGTTGGTGCTTGATCCCAGGGCTTTCACCCTGGGCTACACTGTGAATCCCTTTTTATTTGGCAACAAGGTCTTACTAAGTTGCCCAAGGTGGGCTCCAATTTGCAATCTTCCTGCCTCAGCCTCCCAGAGGGCTGGATTTACAAGTGTCTGCCATCACTCTGGGCTTCACTGGGACAATCTTGATGATGCCACACTGAGGAAGCTCGAAGGAGAAGCAATTATCTTTGTGCTGCTCCAACGTTCACTTGGCCAAAGAGAAATTTCCTCTCCACCCATTCACCAAACTGGCATTTCAGGCTCAGTCGTGGCTGTCCTGGAAGTTTAAGGGGTTATAGTTTGGGGTTCCTAGCACCTCAGGTCTTTATTTTGCTCCTCCCTCACCCCACATATTTCCTTTGAGTCTCTCCTTTGTCCCCTGACCTAAGACTGGTTGCCAGGTGGCCAAGTGGGCAGCACTTTGGCATCTTCTGCTGACTCTGGCCCCAGCCCTGCCCCTTGCAGCAGCAGCAGCAGCAGCAGCAGCAGCCAGAAGCTCACATATGTGGCCCAACTAGGAACATGCAGGGCTCCAGCCGCTGCCTGCAGGAGCATGCTGGCTCCCCTGGGAAACAGTGTCCACGTTGGCCTTTTGTGTCACTTCCGCACTGGCAACACTCTCTTCCCTCTGTAGCTCTCTGACTCCCTGGGCCTTCCTGAAAGCCATCCAAAGCTGCTCGCTGTCTGTGGGAACAGGTGGAGGACCCTTGCAGGCCAGCAGGATCTTGGCCTAGGGTGACGTCACTGCCCGGGGCACCCATGGTTTCAGTAACAAGAGGAGAGGTTTCTTCAGAAGGAGCTTTGACAGGGCACCGCTGACTACTCCCCTCCCTCCTGATCTCTCTTACCCTCCCCTACCTGGCTGCAGGTGCACCCCAGGAGTCTCCAGGACCTGTTAGTCACAGCAAAGGTGGCCCTCGGGAATTCGGAGGCCACCTGATATTTGGGGGAGTCACTATATACTATGTGCTGCTGGGCAAGGACTGTCATTCAGATGCTAAATTGGGGCCTGGGGAAGCAGGTTGTAAAGGGGAGTTATTCATGTCCATGGAACCCAGCAAGCTATGTGGCCCTTCAGCCCATGAAACCTTCAACCTCCTTCCTCAGGGGTCCACAGACATCCAAAGCCAGCAACTTCTGCATCCTCAATTTCAGCCATTGGGCTGCAGCTTTAATCAGGCTTTTTAAAATTCTTGGTCTATTTACGGCCCTGGTGGGTTTGGAAGAAAGAAAGAGAACATGAACAGTGTGAGACAGCACAACTGCTTTGGATTCTCTGGGAGAATTTATTTTAAAAAGATTTATAGCAGGTTTTACTTCAAGCAGGTGTGCTATAAAAAATGTACACTACACAAAAGTAAGAATCCCCTTCCCTGAACACCACGCCCCCAAACCAACCCTTCTCTTGTTACAGGCAGTCAGACAGGGCTGGGCGCTCAAAGGAGCCAGTGCAGAACACCAGATACCTCGCAACTATTGGGAGACAGACACCTCTGCTACAGCCCAAACCTCGAGATAAACATCAAGCAAATACATCCACATTCTAAGGACTGGTACTCTAAATAGGTGTCCATCACCCTGAGAAGGCCAGGAGTCACCATCCCATCCCCCTGCAGGAAGTCACTGCTCTCTAAGCATGCCCGCCTGCTATGTGACTCTCTTCCCCATTTGTCCCAGATTTAATCAATTTTGCCTGAGCAATTAATCTTATTGGTTAACCAGTTCTATCCCACGTCATGCTCACCTTGCAGGTTCCTACATTTTCTGCACCTCAGACTTGCCTCACCTCATGGTTTTGCTCTATAAAATCCCTGGAAAAGGCGGGGTCAGAAGCTTTCTTTCTCTTAATAAATATATTTTGCTCTTAACCTCTGTTCTTGAAATTCATTCTTTGGTTTTATTTATTTATTTATTTAGTTGTCTTTTTTGAGACAGGGTCTCTCTATGCAGTTTAGGCTGGCCTTGAGCTCACTTTATAGCCCAGGCTGGTCTCGAACTCGAAACAGTCCTCCTGCCTCAGCCTCCTGAGTGTTAGGATTACAAGCATGTGTCACCACATCCAGCATTCGTTGTCTTTAGAGAACACAAACTTGTACCGGGCATCTAGTAGGTCAGGAGTCTCATTCCCCTACATCGCTCTTAGGGACACCCACTATGAACAGCACTCACTGGTGGCTCATGCTTCTCCCCCTTTCTCCACGTACACACGAGGGTCACACGTGTGCATGGGGTTACATAGTGGTTTTTGGACTCCTAGCATGGCCTCCTGGACATTTGCGAAGAACCTGCAGCGGGCTGAGCTTTCGACAGGTGAGTAATCGAGCCTTCCTTCCTGCCTGGAAGGTGGGAGGTGGGTGAGGTAACTGCTCCATGTGCCAAGGGCAGGAGCCAGGAGAGTGACTCACAGCTCTGCTCTCCTTGTTTGTCTGCTTCGCACCCAGGCCCAGCCCTGTGCGGCGGCGTCCGGCGAGGATCAGCTGTTCTCTGCACAGCAGCATCTCTCCGATTTGGCAGGTGAAAGTCATACAAAGGGCCTGGACAGAGCCCATCCATCGGTCAACATCAAATCCTTATTGAGGTCCTACTGTGTGCCAGACACCACCCAGGCTAAAGCATGCAGAGGGGATGAGAGGAACACAGTCCCACCGAGCTGGCCTCCAGGTGGACGTGTGGGTGGAGGAAGGACAAATACTCAAGTCACCACCTAAGTGTGCGGAGGCCCTGCTCACTGCCCTATGGAAACAGAGTCAGGTGTGCTGATGAGGCCTGGAAGCTGCAGACTTAGGGGCCAGCTCCGATGCAGCTGTGGACTGCTGTGGCTGGACTGTGCGACGCAGGACAAGGGTCACGGCGTGCCTCCTCCTCTGCTGGAGAGAGCATGCAGGAGGCACACACGCTGCCCTGTGGCTGTAGTTGCTTTCCCTTTCCCATGGCTGTAGCTCTCGGAAGGGTGATCTTTATTAAAACCCTTCTAAGAGCCCCAGAGAACCCAGAACAGCAGGAAGAGGAGGCCAGCTCAAACCAGTGCTGCACACACTGCAGGGACTTCGTGTCCCCTGGCCTCTGCCAGAGTCCAGGCAAGGAGAAGAGCAGGCAGCAGGTGCCGGGGGGCATTCTGGAGCGGAGGGTGGCAGGAGCTTCAAAAGCCTGGCTGCTGCAGAGGCCCCAGGCTGGCCGTCACATCGCAGCTCCACCAAGCTAATCCCTTGGCACAGCTCCACCACGAGCAGAGTGTGCAGATCCTGTTTGCTGGATGCTGGATGCTGGATGTGTCAGGCCCAGCCCTGAAGGGGACCGGAGTCCAGCCACTGCCAAGAAAATCCTGCTCTGTAGAGAAGACCAGGTTATCTGGCATAGAAAAGTGAGTAGAGAGTGTCTCCGCCTTCCCTACCGGAGCGCACAGTGACTCACGAAGGTTCTTTATCATCCGCAGGGCTACATGGCACCGAGGAAGTGGGCACAGTGCCCAGAGACCTGGAACTGCGGGCTTTTCAGAATCCAACAGGCTCCTGAGGCACAAGAAGGCTGTGCCCCTGGGGAGGAAGTGGTGACCCTGCTCTGGCTTTAGGGGGGAAGGAGGCTTCCCGAAGCCTGGTCTCCTATCTGATTCATGCTCATCCACGCTGCAGCCTCCAAGGAAGTGTGAGTAAGAGATCAGTGCAAGAAATCAAGCCCATCTGATCACTGCTCCCATGACCAAGAGGACTCCAGCTATAGAAACCCGAGATGTCCCAGGAGGCAGGAGAGCAACAGAGGCCCCCGGGGGAGTTGCCCATTGAGGGGTTTTGACGAGTTAGGTGGAGGGATGCCAGGTCCACGGTAAACCGCTCTGGGACTGAGTATCCACCCACGCAACACTGTGACCAGTATTGGGACAGTCAGGGAGTGGAGCAGCAAATACAGCAAAGCCCTGTGTGGATTGATAGGAGGGTCCCGGCAGGCACGGGACAAACAGCAGTGTCCAATCTGTGCAAGTTACGGCTGGGGTGGCCCACCAGAGTGGCCCAGGGTGGCACTCCCAGTCTGTGGGAATCCCGAGCAGGTGGAGATTCCTGGTAGACAGACCAAGCCAGCAGCAAGAGAGCAAGAGCCTGCCTCCGTCTTCTCCTCCCATCTGGGTTAGGAATTACGTTTTCGGTATTACAGAAGAGACTAGAGAGTCCTCATTTAAGCTAAGCAATGTTCACAGAACACTCCCTGAACTTAAAGAAAAGGTTGAGATGTGTTGATTTTGTAGCTAAGGGAGATTCTTGGGAAATTCTGGCCTAGGCTATTCCTGGTAGCAAATATGTTCCAGCTGCCCTAAACATTTCCAAGTCACTTGAGCACTGACACATTCACAAGAAGAATGAGACAAAAAACTGCTTTAGTTGGGGGGACCGAGGCCCTTACTCTTTTTTCTCCCAGGGCCTCTGCAGGCTAAGCACTGGCTCTCCACTGAGTGATGCCCCGAGCCCTTACCATGGATTTTTTATGGGCCAACAGTTTTGGGTTATTTCCAGGGCCAGCCCTTTAAGCAGCACCCAGAGGAAAGAGCGAGGGTGCCCGAGAGCACATATCTGGACTGTGACCAACAGCTGGCTCTGCAGTCTGCCAGCTCCCTGGCCTCCCCTGTGGCAGAAATCTGAAATGAGGGGGCCTAAGGCAGCTGGAGCACTGTCCTGAGAGGTGACCTGTGCCTCCCAGAGCTTGTGATTGGAGGGGAACTTAATCTCCCACACAACCCACAGCGGCAAGAAGTGAGACTTTTGAGAAGTGTGCAGGTCCCCAGGGCTCCACCCACCAAAAATGGGTCCTTGGAGTCACCGGGGTGTGGCTTGGTGATGGGGAGGAGGCGGCAGCAAGTTGGGCCTCACAGGATCACCTTGATCTCAGCCAGGACAGCAAGTGCTCTGTGCAAGCTGCTTCTGGGGCCTGTTTGTTCTGTTCCCGGATTCAAAGCAGGCAAAAAAAATACCTTTGCGATTGCTTGGGGCTGACTCTTCCCACCCTTCTGGCACAAAGGTCCAGGCCCAGGTGGAGGTGGGCAAGGTCCTGGAACCATCTGCACTAGAAAGATGTCTGTGCTGGGAATGCAGCTCAGCAGTGCAGGGTTGTGGGCTCATCGAGCACGGGTGAGGCTGTGGTGTGGAGGATGTGGGTCATTTTGGGGAGCCCCTGGGAGACCTTGTTCACTGGCCAAACAGGAGCTCCTCTCAGGCCTTACTAATGGGCTCTGGGCTTTGCCAAACCTGAGGGGTTTTTTGGGGGGTGGGTTTTTGCAGTCCTGGGGATCAAACCCAGGGCCTCTTCTCTGACCTACATTCCCAGTGTCACTGGTCCTGACACCTTGAGGAACCAGCCTTCAGTCTCCTCCCTCCTTTGTCTCTTTCATTTTGTGAAGACTTGGAGCAGCTGTACAGGAGAGTTCACCTTAAAGCAGGTGAAGGAGGGTGCCCCTTCCTGGGGAAAGCGGAGGTGCAGACAGACGGGCTGTGGGTACCTCCTTCTGCACATGGTCACTCCTGGGCTTCAGGGAACCATGGGATTACACTGCTTATGGACCAATTTTCTTAGAGGTGACTGGCATTTTCAAATATCTTCCTGGTTCTTTTCAGCTGGTCAGCATTCCCAGAAACTTGCAAAAGAAGTTTATGAAAGATAAATTATAATCTAAATCAGCTCTTAGCTCAAGGCAAGGAGGGTCTTTAAAGAATTTCTGTTTCCAGTATCACTGGACCCCAGGCTACAACCACTAGGAATGCAAAAGCCTCGTTCTAGAAATCAAGGACCTGTGTTTTGGGTCTGGCACTAAATAAATGACTGTAAATATCATACACTGAGGTCTCTGTTTCTTCATTTAACTCTAACGGGTACAACATGCTAATGGCTCCCTGTCCAACTCCCCACCCCTCTCATTTTTCATTTTGAGTCAGGGTCTTGTTAGATTGTCAAGGCCGGACTCAAAGTTGTGATCCTCCTGCCTCGGCGTCCCAGATCACCGTGCGTGGCTCAGTCCTGGGCTTAACCCCAGATCCAGCTCCACTTTCCCATCCCCCCCCCCCCCCCCCCCCCCGTGACCCTGAGGCACAGCCCCTCATCTGGGGTAGAACTGTCCCAGTGAAGCAGCCCCTCTCCTCCTGAGAGGGCAGGGGACACAGCACAGTCACACTAGGATCCCTGTGCAGTGTGGGGGCTCCAAACAGCGACCTCCAAGGTGAACCCCGAGTGGGGAGTGAGGATCTCACGGGTCCTACAGGGAAGTTCCAGAGCCGGGCCAACCTCAGGATATGTTAGGGTGATGCAGGATTGAGGGGTTCCTGGGGAGAGGACTTTCAGTGCTGCACAGGGGACGGCCACAGGCACAGAGTGGACTGAATGGACACTGGACCACGAGTCCTTGGGGGATCCAGTGGCTCTGCATGGACAGTTCAGGAGGGCATTTAAACCCCAAGCTGGGAGTGCAGCGGCGGGGAGCCCTCACAGAGCCAGTGTAAGGCCCTGGGTTTGGTCCCTCGCATCACAAAGAACAACCCGAAACCCAGCAGGTGCTCTGCTCTGAAAGGCCTGAAGGGGAGCCTCTCTGGGGATGCAGGGAGGCGGAGTGAGGGGCGGACACCTGCTGAGGGACCCTGCTTTTCTGTTTTTCCCTTTTTTTTCATTCAAATCTCCCTCTTGAAGGGAAGGACCTCTGAACCAAGGTCTCAGTCTCCATGAAAGGAAAGGGGAGAATTCCTCCACTCCCTCCAGGAAGCCGAGGATTAGGGGACCCCACACAGCATCCTCGGGGGCGGGGGCTGCACGGGGCAAACAGCTGCTCTCGGATCACCCAGGCCCTGTGCACCTGCCCTGCCCTTGGCCTGGACACCCTCTGCCCACAGCCAGGTGTCGCTGGCTCCTGCCCCTCACAAGCCATGGTTTTCTTGTGTGCCTCCCCCTCTTCCTCTGCCCCATTCCTCTCCCACTTTTTACCCCAACTTATTCCACTGGTTCTCAAAAAACAGTTACTAGCCTGATGGAACTGGTGAAGGTCACTGAATGTCTCACCCAGGACCCAGCCGAGCCCGGCAGGATTTGAACTCATCTTGCTGTTCTCAAGCCTGCAGCACTTTTTTGGTCTTATTGCAAGACCTGTGGTTATAAGAATAAAGAAGTGAGGGAAAAAACAGTGTCAGATTGGGAGGCAGGCGGCAGCATCCTTCAAAGGTTAAAACACATTTGTAAACATTACAGCTTGCACTGGGCTTCAGTGCAAAGCCAGCTGGTGAAATTAAACAGATACGCGAATTAACCATGCATAATGATCACAGATTCAGTTTGCTATTCCCACACACGCATAGAGCATGCGCTGGTCAAATCTAAGCTGCCTTTTTCTACTTTTTCCCTCTCTTCAGCCTCTAGAAATCACTATCCTGCATCTAGGTTGATGTTTCTTAGCTTCCACATAGGAGACAGAATACGCGGTACTAGTCTTTTTGTGTCCAGCTCACTTGACTTCATAATATTTTCTGGTTCCATTCATTTCACTGTAGGTGAGCAGATTTCTCTCTTTGTGGCTGTATAATACTCTGCTGTGTAGATACCACATTTCCTGTAAACTTTCCTCTGTTGGTTCCAGCTCGTGACATTTTGGGCCACTTCCCACTGAACATTTTGCACCCTGCTATCCTTCATTGGCTAAAGAATGTACATTTCAGAATTCAGTCATCTGTTGTCTACTGGTCATCACATTCTTCTAGCTTATTTATCATATCATCAGCCTGTATTGCATGGTGGGGAATGAATTTGTTTACCCCGTGTTCAAAGGCACCTCCTTTTCTTTGTCCCCCTTCTGCTTTTCCCAGAGTCAAGGAATCCTGCAACATGCTCCTCCTTGGCTGAGATGTTCATCTCTCTTAGACTCCCAATGCCATAGGACATTCGTCTTATGGACCCCAGGTCCCCCTTTTCATCCTGCCCAGCCGATGCTCTGTGCTCATCTGAATATCACCCCTGGGATCCCTTCAGTGTGACTCTTTGTGCCAGTAATATCCCGTCGGCCCCCTCCTGTGGCCTTTGAGCCAGCTCCTGATCAACAATATGCTCTGGTCAGATGTGGGGATTTGTTGAGGGCCAGCTGGGTGAAGTTTTAATAAAAAGCTCTCTCTCGTCCTGCCCCGTGGGATAACCAGAAGCCAGGGCTGCAGCCCCTCCCTCTTCCCTGGTGACACCTCACCCCCGGCCTGGCCTGGCCTGGCTGTCCCAGCCAGATGGGTGAAAGGTTTTTGCCCCAGACAGGACACTGCAGCCAGTGAAGGCTTGGAGGTGAACCAAAGGGGCTCTATCTTTCCCTCCCCTAGGAATTTACCTGTGGCGTGAAATGAATACCAATGGGCTACTTGTGCATCACTAATGTCCCTTAGGCACCACCCCAAACCTACACTACATGTATGCCCCACACCACGTGTGGGGCAGAGAGAATGCCAGACCCCAGAGGGTCAGGGGGTCTCTCCCCACATTCTTAAAATAAAGATCTCTTTTGTTTCATATTTCTTATCTTATCAGCTGTGCCAAATCCTATCAGATGGTTCCCTTCCGCAATGAAAAATTCTATCAGTGGGGAGAGAAGGACAGCAATAGGGGGACTCTGTTGGCGGGGCCTTGCCCTGGCCAGTTCCCGTCCAGCTTCCCTTCTTTTCCTGAGATAGATCTATCGGTGTCAAATGCCTGCCTCGCACACCCAGCCAATGTCCCCTGTCCTGCAGCTCCAGTTCTGGAGTCCAGGAAACCAAAGGCTCCTGGCCACTGACTCCTAAGAATCAGCCTGTCTTCCACTCAGTCTGGGAGATGACACCATCCCCTACCTGTGGCATCAGGAAGACACACAGGCACAGGCTGTGTTCTCCTGGACCCTGCTTCCCCTCTGGTCAGCCGGCCGACCCTCTGGCTCGACCTGGGGGCTGCAGCCCCTCCTCCCGCTACCTCCACGGGCAATGGACTCTGCAGCATCATGCTGCAGAAGCTTTGGGGGAGAGGCCGCATGCAGGACAGGGCATGTCCCCCAGAGGCATCAAACCCTTCTGAACCCCAGGGGCATCAAACCCTTCTGAACCCCAGGAAGTTTAGGGAAAGAGTGGGCAATCCTGGGCCTAAGGGTTGTTCCCAAGTCCTCACCTCAGAGCCTCCGAGTACTTGGAAGTAAAATGACCACAGACGAAGGTCGTTAGGCTGAGGTTGTTAGGGGCAGTGACCTATCCTCAGATCTGCCTGGTGTCCTCATGAGAAGCAGAGGTTGGGCTCTGGCCCACTCGAGGAAGAGGCCATGTGCAGATGGAGTCGGCGAGTGGGTTTGTAAGTCCTGAACCCCAAAGGCTGCCAGCAGATCTTCAGAAACGGGAGGTGGGAGAGAATGCAGCCTCCCCAGCACTTGTCAGAAGAAATCAGTCCTACACTCCAGAGCATGGGAATTGTAGATTTCTGCAGGGTGTTTTAGTGTTTTTTTTTTTTTTTTTAATTGAACTGTGATTGTGCTATGTTGCCAACTCCTAGGATTAAGCGATCCTCCTGCCTCGACCTCTCAAGAAACTGAGACTACAGGCAGCACCACCACCCTGGGCTGCTTTAGAGGTGCTGGAGTTCAAATCTAAGGCCCCAAGGACCCTAGATGAGGACTTTGCCGCACACGCCACCCCGAGCCCTAGACTGCTGTTCTCTGGTACTGAGTGACAGTATTCCTAGCAAATAGATTCACCTGCTATAGATATTTTCTGGGCTTTTGGTCTCTTCAGAACTTTTGGTATCAATTAAATTTGTGCCTGGTCAGGCATGGTGGTGCATGCCTGTAATCCCAACACTTGGGAAGCTGAGGCAGGGGGATTGCTTCAAGTTCAAGGCCAGTCTGGGGTATACAGTGAGTTCAACTACATGGTGAGACTTTGTCTCAAAAACAAATTGACTTTAAGACTTTATTTCCCATTAGACATCAGAGAGGGATAATATTTACAGGAACAAACTCTAGGAAACATATTCTAGACTCCTCAGCTCCATCTGTTAAAAAAGACACTGTTTCAAAGTGGCCTGGGGCCAATGTGGTGGCATGCAGCTATAATCCCAGCATTCTGGGAGGCTGAGACAGGAGGATTGCAAGTTTGAACCCAGCCTAAGCAATTTAGTGATTTTGGAAGAGCCTGTTTCAAAGTAAAGAGACCTGAGGCAGAGAGCAAAGGGTTCACTGTCCAGCAAATAAAAACAAAAAATAACCTGGAATTGTGACATCCCCTGCCTGGCCTTTGTTGCTTAGTATTGATTTTGTTATTCTAGGTCTCTTCTGGTTCCAAATCAATTTTAGCATTGTTTTCTCTAATTCTACAAGGTATGCCATCGGTATTTTGATTGGGATTGGATTAATCTGTATAACAATTTTGGGAGTATGACCATTTTCATATGTCAGTTCTTCCTACCCAAGAACAAGGAGTATCTTTCCATTTTCTGATATCCTATTTGATTTTCAGTTTCAGAGTACTGTAGTTTTCATTGTAGAGATCTTTCCCTTCCTTTGTTAATTGATTCCTAAATATTTCCTTTTTTTCAGGGCTATTGTGAAAGGTGTTGTTTCCCTAATTGTTCTCTTAATGAATTTGTTATTCGTGTACATGAAGGCTATTGATGTAATTCAGATGACTGAGTGTTGACTTTGTATCCAACTGTACCACTGAATTTGTTCACTGAATCTAGGAGTCTTTCAGTGGAGTTTTGGGGTCTTCTACGTAGAGTATCATGTCATCTGCAAATAATGATAATTTAATTTTTTCCTTTCCTATCTTCATTCCTTTTATTTATTTCTCTTGTCTAATTCCTCTGGCTAATGTTTCCAGAACTATGTTGAATAAGAGTGGTGATAAGTGGACATCCTAGCTTCATTCCTTGTTTTAGAGGGAAAGTTTTACCATTTTTGACCATTGAGTAGGGTTGAATTTCCTGGAGGGTTTTTTGTTGTTTTTTTGGAAACAGAGTCTTACTATGTAATTCACTCAGGCCTTGGACTTACTATGTAGCCCACGCTGGCTTTGAATTTTCAGGGTCCCTCCTTCTCAGCATCCTGAGTGCTGTGATTACAGGCCTGTACTCAGCGCCCAGCTCTTCTGTGGGGTTATCATGAATGGGTGTTGGATTTTGTCAGAAGCTTTTCCGGTGTCTGTTGAGATGATAGTGTGGTATTTGTCCTTGGCTCTGTTGATATGGTTGATTACATTTATTATTTGCCTGTGTTGAACCACCCCTGCATCCCTGGGAAGGATCCCACTTGGTCATGGTGTACAATCTTTTTGATGATCTGCTGAGTTCTGTTTGCCATGAGAATTTTTGCATCTATGTTCATTAAGGAGATTGGCCTGGAGTTCTCTATGGTTGAGTGCTTCTCTGGGTTTTGGTATCAGGGTAGAACTACTATGATATAGACAGCATGGTACTGGCAAAAAAAAAAAAAAAAAAACAGATCCAAAGGTCAACAGACCAGATTAGAAGATGCAGACACTACTCCAAACACACTCAGCCACCTGATCTTTGACAAAGGGGCCAAATACTTTCACTGGAAGAAAGATAGCCTCTTTAATAAATGGTGCTGGAAAAACTGCTTTCCACATGCAGAAGACTTAGGCCGGGGATGTAGCTCAGCGACAAAGCAACTACCTGGCAAGCATGAGGTCCTGAGTTTGATTCCTGGTACACTCATCCCTCCAAACCCAAAAAACAAACAAACAAAAACACATGCCAAAGACTAAAACTAGACCCTGCCTATCACCATGCACTAAACTAAATCCAAATAGATCAAAGATCTAATTAAAAGCATCCCAATACAGCGATATTAAAACAGAAACACTAACTCTGCTGGAGAGGTTAGGTAGAACTCCTGAAGTCACTGTTGGAGGCAAAGACTTTATGAACAACTCTCATCACACAGGAACTATCACAAGAATCAACAACTGGGATCTCATTTTATTAAAAAGCTTTTTACACAGCAAGAGAAACCACCAACAGAGTGAAGAGACAGCCTCCAGAATGCGAAAATATTTTTGCCAGCTATTCCTCAAAGGACTAAAATGTCTAGAATATATAAAGAACTCAAAAATATCAGACCAACCATATTTAAAGGCTCAATCAAATTAATAGGCATCCAGGGGCTGGGGATTTAGCTCAGCGGCATAAGCGCCTGTCTTGCAAGTGTGCGGTCGAGAGTTCGATCCCTGGTACCAATAAAAATGAAAAAGACAAAAAAAAAAAAAATAGGCATCTGAATACACACCTCTCAGAGCAAATAGAAACTGCAAATAAATATAAAAAAATGTTCACCATGTCTTGTCATTCAAGAAATGCACATTAAAACAACAGTGAGATTCCATTTCACCCCAGAAAGAATGGCTAGTATCAAGAAATCAACCACCTGGGTACACATCTGGAATTTCAGCACTCAGGAGGCTGAGGCAGGAGGATTCATGAGAGTTCAAGGACAGCCTGGGCTACAAAGTGAGTTCAACGCCAGCCTGAACTGCAGAAGGAGATCCTGTCTTAAATAGATCACACACACACACACACACACACACACACACACACACACCTACCAATACCAAATGCTGTGGGGAAGGAAGACTTCTCTGCTGTTGGTGGTAGAATAGATTGGTACAATGACTGTGGAAATCAGTGTGGAATTTGCTCAAAATACTAACACTAGAGGTTCCATTTGACCCAGCCGTTCCCCTTCTTGGTATCTTCCCGAGTGAATTAAAAGCATCCCAACACAGCGATACACGCATACACACCCACATTTACCGTGGCAGTTTGTAAGCTAACTCTTGGAAACAGCCTGTCATGGATTAACAATGGTCAACTTGTACAGCCCAGCTGAACTGAGTCAGCCTGGTGCTGGGTGTGGAGGGCCCCCCTGAGGATTGTTGCCCACAGCATCCAAGAACTGGAGGGGAAGATGCTGTGCGCTGTTGATTCTCCTGGAAAAGTTGGCACGCTGTTTTCCTGGTATGAATTTGGCTGTTCTCATCCTTTGAGGAGCTTGGGTCCTTGCTGTCACTGAGTATGGCTCCGGTTCTCCTCGGGGTAACCCTGGTCCTTATTTTGAGCGTTGCTTCCTGGCTCTGGTGCAAATCCTCAGCCTGCTGGCCCAGCCCCTTCATCCTGCTGGCACAGACTTTCTACCTTCCACCGCTGACCTCTGGGCCTTCTCAGTGCAAATCCTCGATACAGATTTGCATGAGACGTTGTTGTGGACTCCAGGTCTTCAGCTGGACTCGTGCAGGATGTTGCCGTGGGATCTAGGCCCTCAGCTGGATTCTTTGGGTCTCTAGTGTGTGACAGATCTCCTGTACTCCTGCATTTGACTCTTGGGGTAACTATTACAAAATAATCCTATAAATTATGTGTCCTGTATCAAACCTTTTCCTTGTAAACCCTGACTACAGCACAGCCCAAATGCCCATCGACCAATGAATGGATAAAGAAGATGAGGTTTTTAATACAATCGGGTACTACCTCACCATAGAGAAGGGTAAGCTTGAGGCACTTCTAGCTAAATGGATGCACGCTGAGACCATACTCGTGGGCGAAATGCATTGGACACGTGGGGTGAGAAACTGAAAGAGTAATAGATACTGGGAAACAGGGAGAAACTGTTCAAAAGGAAAAGGGGGGAAAATAAACAAATGAAGGGGAAGGAGAAGAAGGGAGGGGGAGCAAGGAAGGGAAAATTAAAAATGAGAAAACAAGGATAAAATGGAAACAAGTGTTTGTGAAGGAGAAGGAGGGGAAGAGGGGTGAAGGGAAGGGAGGAGAACGGAAAGGAGGGATCAGGATATGTCGTGTAGAGGCACAAACTTCCTGTGAGGAATGTGATCATTCTGTATATCTAAATTGTACCTGTACACTTAATTTAAAGAAATACACCAGAAACCAGCCTGGGCCGAGGACAGGGCTCGGTGGCTGCAGCCTGCCAGGGGGCACAAAGTGTGGCCCTTGGCCCCAAACCACCCAAGTGCCTCATACCTCAGTTTCCACACCTGCACACATCTCTGGTCAGCGCGAGGCCTTGCAGTGTGGGGGATGCCATGTGCTTCCATGAAGCGCCCTGCGGGCGATGCGAGGTCAGCGGTGGAAGGTAGAAAGTCTGTGCCAGCAGGATGAAGGGGCTGGGCCAGCAGGCTGAGGATTTGCACCAGAGCCAGGAAGCAACGCACAAAGTAAGGACCAGGGTTACCCCGAGGAGAACCGGAGCCATACTCAAGACAACATACCTCGCTGGGCTTGGGTCCAGTCACAGGCGCCAGCAGCCTTGGACTGGACAGTCTGGCTTCTGGACAGTGCTGTGACCACTAAGAGGCAGCTGAGGTTGGCAGCATGCAGGTTCTGAGGGAGCAGTGCCAGGGTGGGTCACTTCCCAATGCCTCGGGGCAGAGGTGACAGATCCCGGAAGCACAGGGTGTGAGGAACACGGAGTGCCATGCACTCCAGACCCTGTCTCCAAAAGCACCGGGACCCTCACAGTGACCCTGCATGCCAGTGTGAGGCCAGGGTGGGCAGCAGGGAGGGCAGCTCCTAAAGTGGATGTGGTGGCCCCAGGTGAATGCCACCACCTCAGCGCTCTGCACAGATGCTGGCTGCCAGTCAGACACCCCAAAACTGCCCCACACACATCAGGCAAGGAGGGTGTTTATAACACATGGACACAGGGGACCCACCTTCTCCCAAGTCTGGGCTGGATACCCCAAACCCATGCACTGTACGGAGACACACTTGCTGGGCTTCATTAGGACTTCTGGCACCCTGATCCCTGACACTCTCTGTGCCTCAGTTCCGTGTCTGTGCAGCAAGAGGAGTTTACCCACCCAGAGTCTAGCACAGGGCAGAGTGCCTTGCAGGAGTTCTCTCAATAAAGAAAAGTTGGCTGAGGAATGAAGAAGAGCTCTTTTCCTTCAAAGCTCTTGGCTTCAATGCTAGGGAAGCCTTCACAGGAGAGGGGGTCACTCGCCGGTAAACGAAGGGTAACTGAGGCCCGAAAGGACCCTGCCACATCCCACAGGTCCTACAGACAGGTTGCAGGCAAATTCAGCATTTTTCAGCACCGCTTATGTAAAATGAAAATCGAGTACATGCATGGGAAACCTTGACTTTCAGAAGCATGGGACAGCTGGGGTGCAGGACCTGTGCATGTGGAATTGCAGGGGGAATCAGGCTCAGACCCCCATGCCACGAGCCACCAGCTGCAGGCTGGGCCTGCTAATTACCCCATCCAGGCTCCAGCTCACTCAGGCAGGGGCCTGTCAGCAGCCAGCACTTAGACTCTTGTTAACCTTCCCCATGTGATTTAACACAGGAAAACAGCTGTGCAGGGCGCCGACCACCTGGGTCTGAACCTGCCATCACCGCGGTCATTCAGATGAGGGGGACACAGGGCTGGCACGTGCGCAAAGGCAGAGGGTGTGCTCTGAGCCCTGCAGCATGGCTCCATGGCTCCTTTTCACCCCGTCCATCCCACCAGGGTAGATTCAGTGCAGCCCTGGCTGTGCAGGGGGTGCAGGGCTGGGAGACTGGGCCCCTGCCAGAGGCCCTCAGCCTGTGGGAGAGCAGAGCTGCTGCCTCCCCTGGTGCTATGTCGTCACCTGTTGCTGTGTTAGGGGTGAACACTTCCCAGCCTCCTGCCTTAGTCACAAGGTGTAGACGGCTCCTCTCAGCTCCATAGGCCTTGGCCAGCACAGTCCCTATGTCTGGCACCTCGGCTGGACAGACGGAGTAGCTGGTGCTGAGCTGGTCTCTGCCCTTCCTTCTCTCTGATTCCCTCCATCTCCCTGACATCAGTCTCTGTCCCTGTCTCTGTATTTGTCTGTCTCTCTCTCCCCTGTCTCCATCTCTGTCTCTATCTCCTTGTCTTCCTGTCTTGTGTCTCTCTCTGTCTCCCTGTCTCTGTCTCTGTCTCTCTCCCCTCGTCTTCCTGTTTCTATCTCTCTGTATCTCTATATCTGTCTCTCTTTTTTTCTCTTCCTGACTTCTTATCTCTCTGTCTCTGCCTCTGTCTCTCTGTCTGTCTGTCTGTCTCTCATTTTCATGGCATTTGGCTTCCATGGAGCAAAAACTATAGCCAGGCCGAGAGGTCACAGCGTCACCTCTATCCCATGCCAGTGCCAAAGCACTTGCAGGACCAGCCCTGACTGAAGGGGAGTCAGTGCGGTCCCTTTTCCGTGGGAGTGGCTGTGGGCCGTCATCCCTGCAGACACCAGGAGGACACACAGGGGACAGGTCAGGGCCAGGGCTGGTTCCACATGGCTGCTTCGCTCAGTACCATCAGGATGGCGACAGAGGGCACTTGGGAAATGCTTATTTCCCTGCCAGTTCTCTTAATTTTGAAATGTAACATATTTTCAAAACTTAGTTCCTTAGAAAAAAAATACTACAGTAATCCCAAAGAAAAGTTTAAGTCTCAATCATGCATCTCACCAAAACTTACACAAGTTTGCACATCGATTTCTAGCTGGACGTACTTCTAGTGTGTGAGTGTATGCATGTGTGGTATTGGGTATTGCACACCGGGCTTCTCACAGAACCAAATCCTTCTGTTATTTTTGATTTTGAAACAAAGGCTCACTAAGTTGCCCGAGCTGGACAAGAACTTTCCATCTTCCTGTCTCAGCCTCCCAGAGTGCTGGCATTATGTATCTACATCTCTATGCCCAGTTGCACATGATAAACATATAAATCTTCTTTGGACAAGAGCTGAGAGACACACAGACCTGTCTCAGCCTGCTCACAGATGATCTGTATTCAGCTATTTTTACTCACGGAAGCAGCCAATGTTTTTCTCTGCCCTGAACAGCTTTCCTGCTGGCCTCTTTTCATGGCCACTGTACCATCCATTGTGTTGTTCACTACGATCCACACGATCCTTCTCCTCGAGGTCATCTGGGCGTTTCTCTGTGGAACATTTTTTTCCATGTTTCAACACAGCTCTCCTGATTATCTGTCTGAAATAGCTGAGCGATATTTCATCACGCTTATCTGCCATCACCTACAAAAACATGCTCCCCTCACCTCAGACATTTCGCTGCGTGCGCCAACTGGACCAGCATTGGGGCTGGCCACAGAGATTGGGACCAGGACTAGGACTGGGACTGGGACAGGTTGAATCTATGACCCAGCCACAGGAACTGGCCAGTCCTGGCCAGTCCTGGACTGTGTTTTCCGGGGGCTCCCACTGGGGGTGGCTCAGTTAGTCCTGCTGGACATTTACCCTCTAAAGTCCTCAGCAGCTGCTCACACGCACCAGGGCGCTTCCTCCCAGCATGCACTGGACTGTCCAGTGTTGTTTTTAAAACTGCTCCAGGGCTGAGGCTGCAGCTCAGTGGTGCAGTGCTCACCTAGCTCAGTGAGGCCCTGGGTTCAGTCTGCTTGGTTGTTTCTCTTCATTAGCTGCCATCCATGATATGTCTCTGTCCTCATATCTTTGGCTCACTGGCCTACATTATGCTAACTTGCAGGAGTGCTGTATTAATGCACCTCCAGCTTGGAGATAGCTGCATTTATTCTCTCTCTCTGGTGGAAGCGGAAGTCTAAAGGACCATACTGGCAGGGCCCTTGCTCTAGGTGTCTTCCCAAGTCTGGTGCTCCTGGGGTTCCTTGGCTTGTGGCCGCATCACTCCCATCTCTGCCTCTCTGTTCATGTTATACTCTCTTCCTCAGTGTCTCTCAAAAACTCCCTGGGCTTCTCTCTGACAAGGTTACTTGTGTGGCCTTGAGGGCCTGCTGGATGGCCCAGGTCCCCTTCCTTCCAAACCCCTCCTACAGTCACATGGGCAAAGACCTTTTTGCCTGGTAGGGTAACATTTACAAGTTCTAAGGATAAGGACTTGATGTGCTACTGTGGTCACGATTAAACCTATCAGAAGTACTTGGAAAAACAAACTCAGTCCTTGTTCAGAGAGAACAGCATGTGCCTAGATTTCATGAATTCAAAGAGCAGAAGTCAGGGAGGGGTGAGGCAGGGAGCAGCACCCCCCCTTAAAGGCTCCGCCCAGCGGCCCTGTTAGGGAAGCGGAAGTGTGTGTTCCGGGGGTCTGCACAAGGGCCGGCTGGGCTCTATGGCTCTCTAGCACCGGGGATCTGAGCTCCGAGGCAGCAAGGCTGCGCCTCCTTCGCCTTCCGCCACGGCTCGCAGCAGCTCCGTCTGCAGCGGGCACACGTATGGCAAGACAAGCATGGGGGGAACAAAATGCCCCCAGGAGCAGTGGGGCTGCTGGTAAGTTTCCTCAGAGAAACCTAAGAGGCCTGAGCAGAAAACCTGCCTGTACAGGCGGCCAGGAGTCTGTGGTACCTAGTGGCAGGGAATGTGGCCTTTCCCTTGTCCTCCTCCTGAGCGTGAAACACACCTACAAGGCCCCTGCTGGTTGAGCAGAGTGTGCATTTGCACACTTGCATTACCCACGGCTGCAGGCCTCTGCCCTAGGTGGAAATAACTCTGGGAACTCCAGATGATGGCTCTTCACAGCCTGAACCCCACTTCCTGAGCAGTACAGCCTCTCATTTTATTTATTTGGGGGATGATGTTGAGACAGAGTCTTGCTATATAGTCCAGGCTGACCTTGAGTGCACTGTAGTCAGGCTGGACTCGAATTTGTAGCAATCCACCCGCCTCAGCCTCTAGAGTACTGGCGTTGTAGGCCTGCACTGCCATGGTCTCTACAGCTCTCATTTTAATATGTTGCGTATTTGTTCAATAAGCATGCAACTAAAAACTCTTTAGGGTCTCCTCTGTGCTGAGTATGATTGAAACAAATGGTGAACGTTCAGATTTTAAAAAGTGATTTTAATAAAAGAATTCCCCTGCTCCAAGCACACTCGTCCTGCTGAAGCACTCCTGAAAGTGAGTGTCCTCACCTGCACGGTCCTGGCTGCCTCCTTGTCCTGAATCAAAGCAAGGGGTTTGTCTTTCATGGTCGTCTTAACTTTGGGGAAGAGCCGGAAGCCGCGCAGTGCCAGACTCTTGGATGAGGACGCAGGAACGTTTTCCCCAGGCTGTCTTTCAGGAGGGCAGCGCTCGGCAGCAGCAGTCACGGATTTTATTTTTTTTTTATTACACTTTGTGAAGACACTCACAAAAGAGGACTTCCAGAATCGCTTGAGAAAGTGACGAACAATGAGACGAGCGTGTGAAAGGCAAGAATGAACATTCTGAGGGGGATTAGGGGCAATGCGTCTTTTACTCAAATTTTTTTTTTTTTTTTTGTACTGGGAATCAAACTCACCACCTTGCACTTGCCAGGCAGGCGCTATGCCTCTGAGCTATTCTCTGGTCCTCTTTTTGTCTTTTTGAGACATGGTCTCAGTTTTGCTATGCAGTGCAGGCTGGCCTCGAGCTCACCTTGTGGCCTAGGCTGGTCTGGAATTTTTAGGGATCCTCCTGCCACAGCCTCCCTGAGTGCTGGGATTACAGGTATACGCTGCCATGCCTGATTTAAGAAATCTTCAAACTGGAAACAAACATATATTTCCATCAGCCCTCGAGTGTGGTTAGTGAGCATAGGGATCACCAGGGCAGCCCTGGCCCGGTGGGTCACACGCTAATTAGCACATGGGCGTGTCCAGCTTGCAGGGCTTTGGAAGTCTCGGGAGGTGAGCAACCACCGCACTAGGAGGTCTTGGGTGGGGGGCAGCACTGGGGCAGCTGGGAAGGGGAGGCTCCCCAAGGGGCGTGGCCTGCGGGGTCCTGGCGGGAGGGAGGCACCCAGGTCAGCACTCTAGCAGGGCTGCAGATCTTCCCGGGGCGGGGGGTTCCAGGAGGTGATGACGGGGCGCACACTGCAGGACAGCCTTGATCTGTGACTGTGGCCTAGCTCCAGGAGGCGTCTGGAGGTGGCACCACCTGAGGGGCTCCTTGCTCCACGGGGGTCAATATGGGAGGACCGGGAAGCACCGAGCCAGGACGCCCCGCCTTCGCCATCTGCCAGTTCTCAGTCCCCAAGAGGCTGATCTCAGAGGACACTGGGTGTCCACACAGATGCGGCCTGGCCGCGACCCACAGCTCTAGCCTGGGAGGGCCAGCAAGAGACCTGGTGGGTCCCTGGGCTGGGGGCTCGCAGCCGCAGGGGGCCGGCGACCATCACGTCCAGGGCTGCATGCTGTGGCCTCACGGGCCCCTACTCAGGATGGCTTCCTGGCTCTAGCTGGGGCAGCCAAGGCTCCTGGGCTCCGCGAGGGATGCCGCATGGCTGTGGTAAGGATACCTGCTGCGGCACCCACGAAGCAGCAGGATCTCTCAGTGCCCTGGAGAAGAGGTGAGACTGTTTCCACACAGAGAGCCCCTAAGAGCAGACCCCCGGGAACCTTCCAACCCCAAGGGCCCACAAGGGCTCCGTTGTTGCTGCTGCTGCTTAACCTTGTTTATGCCAGAGTAGTACTCCATTATATAGAAAACTCATCTCCTTTGTCCACTAACCAGCTGATGGGCATTTGTTTGGGCTATTGCCAAGATTTAGCTATCACAACTGTGCCACAATAAACATGGGTGTGCATATATCTCAGTGCTATAATGCATTTAATTTTTTTTGTACTGGGAATTGAACTCAGGACCTCAAGCTTGCCAGGCACGTGCTGCCGCTGAGCTATATCCCTAGCCCTGTCCTTTTAATTCTTTTGGGAAAATACCATGAAGAGGAATAGCTAAGCTAAATGGAACCTCTAGTCCTGGTTTTTTGAGGAATCTCCACACTGATTTCCACAGTGATTGCACCAGTCTACACTCCCACCAACAGTGGAGAAGGTTCCTTTTTCCCCACAGCCCTTCAGCATTTGTTTTTGGTCAATTTCTTGAGGGCAGCCTTTTTTTTTCTGGAGTGAGATGGAATCTCAGTGTTGTTTCAGTTTGCATCTCTCGACTGACCAGTGATATTGAACATGTTTTGCTCTTTCTACTTCTTCCTCTGAGAAGTGTGTATTCATTTCAAATGCCCTTTTTGAATTGAGCCTTTAAATTTGGCAGGTCTGATTTTTTTTTTTAGTATTTATATATTCTAGATATTAGTCCTTTGAGGAATAGATGCAGAAATATTTTCCCATTCTGGAGGTTATCTCTTTACTCTGTTGGTGGTTTCTCTTGCTGTGTGTCTTTGTTACTTTTCACTCTCCTTGCTGAGACAAAATACCCGACACCCAATATGAAAGAGGGAGGGGTTTCTTACAGTTTTGGAGGTTTCAGTCCATACTTAGTTGGCTCCAAGCAGCAGGGTGGTATGGCGGCCGCCATTCATGGCCAGCTGCAAACAGCAAAGCACATAAGAGATCGAGACATGCCTTCTTATCTTGAATACATCATATTCTCGTTCCACCCCTGGTAGGTGTAGCACTCACACCACCAATCCAAGCGCTAGACAATGAACCAAACACAAATGCTAGATTTGGTCACGTCCATAATTGTATGAGGCTTGGGGGCCACTGCCGTAAACCATGATACTGTGTAAAAGCGTTTTAATAAGATGAGATCCCAGTTGTAGATTCTCATGATAGTTCCTATGTGATAGGGGTTTGTTCATAAAGTCTTTGCCTACAACAGTGACTTTAACGGTTCTACTTAACCTCTCTTCCAGTAAATTTAGTGTTTCTGTTTTAATATCCCAGTCAGGGATTGTGATGCACCCTGCCTTGCCTTTGTTGCCCAGTGCTGATTTTGTTATTCTAGGTCTCTTGTGTTTGCAAATGAATTTTAGGATTGTTTTCTCTAATTCTGTGAGGTATGCTATTGGTATTTTGATTGGAATTGGATTAATCTGTATAACAATTTTGGGCTGGGCAGGATGGCACATGCCTGTAATATGAGAATTTGGGAGGCTGAGGCAGGAGGATCACTGCAAGTTTGAGATCAGGCTGGGTTACACAGTGAGTTCAAGGCTAGCCTGAACTGCATAGTGAAACCTTATTTCAAAAGACAATACTACTAATAATAATTTTGCAAGTGTGGCCATTTTTACTATGTCAATTCTTCCTACTCAAGAACTAAAGATATCTTTCCATTTTCTGATATCTCTTGGATCTCCATTTTTTTTTTTTTTTTTTTTTTTTTTTTTGGTACCAGGATCAAACTCACAACCACAAGCTTGCAAGGCAGGCACTTGTGCTGCTGAGCTAAATCCCCAGCCCTGAATCTCTGCTTTCAGAATCTTGTAGTTTTCAATGTAAAGGTCTTTTACTTCCTTTGTTAGATTGATTCCTACATTCACTATATTATTTTCATCATATTTTTAAAAATCACACTTCATAAAGCCACTCATGAAAGAAAACTTCTAGAACTGCTCCAGAAAATGGCAGGAACAGTGGGATAAGTGTGTTGGAATATTTCCAGGGGAACTGTCACCAATGCATCTTTTACTCCTACATTTTTTTTTCTTTTTTTTTTTAATTTTATTTAAGGAGAAAAGAAAAAAAAAAGCAGGGAAAGGGTACAAGTTATACAGATTTACAGAAAAAAATGAACAGTAGGAAATCACTAGTTAATGGATTACATATTGTCATCTTAGAAATAATTGTTCAAGTCACAAAATTAAAGCTTGTAAAGTGGACATTCCATCAATGATACTGCAAACAGTTCTGTTCATTGAACCAATAAAACTCTGTGATTATCATTTTCTATCTTATACACTTAAATATACATGCAGTTATATAGTTTGGAGCACTTTCTTTTCCTCTCTTTTGTACCATGACTATTACACATTTTGGGTTTCATTGCTCCCACGGTTCTTATTACTTTTTTGGAAGAGACTAAAACCAAATGTGCCATAACAGAACAGAATCGGTCAAGTCAAAAGGGTGGACATAATAGATAATGTAAAAACATAATACAAGGTGATCAACAATGGTTACCATAATGCCTCCCGCTATCTCTAATAGAATTGCCTATATCGTTAGTTATAATACAATTGAACAAAACAGTAAAGAATAAAACCGACAAGACCAAAACATTGGAGACATTGTAGGTCTTCAAAAGTAGATAAAAGTCAACAAGAATGGGCGTCATAATGAATCTCATTATCTTCACAGCTGATGCCTAAACTTTCGAACCTGATACTATCCAGCAAAACAGAATAGAGGAACCTCAGTCAAAAACAAGATGGTGAGAGTAATACAGGGCTTTAAATCAAGGTAATGAAAAGTCAAAGTGGGTTACTATAATATATCCTGCTATTTTTTTCCTTTAATTAAAAGGATAAAGATAAAAAAGTAAATAATGGAGTGGAGATTGAGATAAAAGAGGGCATAACAACGAAACAGCGCAGATCAAAACATAACCATTTAAGCAGAATAGTGTTTCACCACCAGATAACCCTGACCTAAAAGTAGTTACCATATTGTCTCTTTCTTTGAAATCCTTTAGTACAACTTTGTATACTGTAGCATTAAGTATATCAAAACAATGTAAAACCATTCAAGAGAATGACAGCATTACAGAGTATTTAGAATCGACTAACAGAAAATGAACAATGGTTTCTGTATAATCTCCTTGTCTTTAAAAGGTTTTTGCTTATACTATCGTACATAATAAAATCCAATAAGATACAGCCTATTTAGACCATTAGAGACAGGACAAAAGCTAGATGAGACTTCAAAACAAGATGATACTAAATCAGTATTACCTATTAAGATGTCATTTTCTCCAAAATAGCTGTGCCTATCATCCAATCTTCTCTGCCTCATTTCTGTTGAGCTCTTTTTCTGTCAGTAGCTGTCAGTTTGTCTTCTTCATTTTGTTCTCTGCTCCATTCGTTGTGGCCTCCCCGCCACTATTTCTGGGTTCTTTGTATTTTTCTTTTTTTAGAATATCCTGCAATACTTTCTGTAGAGTTGAATTGGTGGTTGCAAATTCCCCCAGTTCCTCTTTATCCTGGAAGCACCTTGTTTTTCCATCAATTTCCAGGGACAGCTGTGCAGGATATCTCAATCTTGGCTGGACATTATTATCTTTCAAAGCTTGAATTATTTCCCCCCACGCTCTTCGTGATTTGATGGTTTGTGCAGAGAAATCTGCTGTAATTCTGATGGGTGTTCCCTTGTAAGTGGTCTGTTTCTTGTCTCTTACAGCTTTTAATATTCTGTTCTTGTATTGAATTTCTGGAATTTTTATTATTATATGCCTGGGTGTTGCTCTGTTTGGGTTGTAGGTAGCTGGGGTCCTGTATGCCTCATACATCTGAGTATCTTTACCTTTTGCTAAATTAGGAAAATTCTCCTGGATTATTTCTGTGAGTAGCTTTTGTAGTTCACCTGTTTGTGTCCCTACTTCTTCTTTTATGTTCTTAATCCTCAAGTTATGGCTCCTCTTATCATCTTCTTGTCTTTGTATTATTGCTGTTTGTTTCTTTGTTATTTTTAAGAAGTTTTTCATTTCATTCTCCCATATTACAAGTCTGCCCTCCAGTTCAGATAGTCTGTCCTTAGTTTCTTTCAAGCTGTTATGCCAGTCTTCGATAGACTTCTTAGTATCTTGGTAGTCCCTTTGAACCTGCTTCACGTATTCTATGCTTTCTCTGTTTTCTCCATCAAACAATTCTCCCCTTTTTTTCTGTTCTTCCATTCCACCACCTGTTTTTTCTTGGGTGGTACTTAGCATTTCTCTAACTATTCTGCATACTTCTAGCTTCAGGTCGTTGATAACTTCATTCCTGAATTAGTCTATGAGGCTCTCTATATGGTGCCTTATGTGTATTGGTGCGGTGTCTGCTATTGCCTGTTTCTCAGAATTGGGGGCCGAGGAGCCTTTCTTGTTGCTGCCTCTTCCCATGCTGCCTTTTCTTCTCTGTTCCTTATATATGCAAGCTTATATAAGAGGCCCAGCTTCTCTCCCAGTCAGCCACAGCCTGATCGAATTGCGCCAGTTAGGTGTTCCCGCTCACTGCTGCGCACCAGGGAGTTACGGACCAGGTAGCCTACGCGTCTCCCCTCCCAGCCACCGTCAGGCTCTGGGATCTGGGTTGGGACAGCCTACCAGGTCCGCCGGCAGCGTCACGCAGGCTAGGCGCTTTTCACCAATCCCGTCCGAGAGGGGAATGTGTGGCTGGAGTCGCCACCGCGCCCCGCTCCCGCAGGACTGCTCGGACCCAGAAAGTCCTCCGCTGGAGTCAAACTGTGGTAGAGTGTCAGCTTCTCTCACTCACCTCACCACAAGTCAGTGCACGTCTCCCTGCCGTTCGCAGATTGCCGTTCTCAGAGCTTCTGCGCATCACTCTCCTTGCCGAGCTGATGTAGAGGCAGCCAGCTGCTGCGCGGCAGGAAACCCAAATCACGGCTTACAATAGCGCGGGGTCCAGCCTCCACACCGAGGCTTTTCTGTTCCTGTTTTAGCACCAGGACTGCATTCCAAGTTGGTTTCTCTCAGCCCAGTTCGTTCCTGAGTCAGCAGAGCATATCTCCACCTGCTTATGTCTCCTTAGTCCCCACCATTCCTGGCTTCTGAGCCAAGTCTTTCAGAGAGCCTCCGGTAGTTGCTGTTATCTGTCTGCCATGTTCTCCCGGAAGTCTACTCCTACATTTTAAAAGTACACATTCACCATATATTTCGATCACACCTGCCTGAGACCCGTGATCCTTCCGCCTCTGCCTCCCGAGTGAAAGGATTACAGGCATTATTCCCTCCACCACCCTGTGTGGGTGGGGATTGACTCCAGGGCCTTTGCACTGAGCTGTACCCCCACACCCCCAACTTCATTTTAGTTTTCTTCTAGGCAGCATCTTACCAAGTTGCTAAATTGTACAGGCTGGGCTTGAACTTGTCATCCTCCTGCCTCAGCCTCCCAGAGTGTCAGCATTTCAGGCCCACACCACCATGCCTGGCCCTGACTTCCTACCAGGAGCAATGGGTCCCATTGGGGTAGGGAGTGGGGAGGGTTTCCGGAGGAGGAGGGGAAGAGCCAGTCCTGCTGGGCTCTGAAAACTGGGCCTGGAGGGTTGCTCCTGCTCTTGCATGCCCCCCACCTCGCCCCAGCTTCCTCCCTGCAGGTACTCAGCCCCCACCCCCACCTTGAAGACCTCAGCAGCCCTGCAGTCCAGCTTTGCACTAATTTGCAGTTTTGACACAGCTGCTGCCAGCCCTGAAAGAGGGCATTGTGTTTCCACCAGGCGCCTACAGCTGCCGCTCCCAGAAGCTTGGGTGTTGCCCTGTGTATGCGGGGGCGGAGGTAACTGTGGACACCCCATTGCAGGTGGGTGGGGGCGATGTGCTTGGGCTGTGAGTGCACCTCCCTCCCCAAAACAAGCCACTCCCTGGGCCTTGCAAACCTGGGCCCGTGCTGAGATTTTCTTAAAAGATATAATTATCTTGGGGGGAAAATGCTTCCCTAAGCTCATCAGGCCTTGGGGGACAAAATGTTTACAGTAGGAGAACTTAAGAGGTTTCGTTGTGTTTGTTTTTCTTGAGACATTTGAGCCACCCACAGTGACAGTTATGGAAGACACCTTCGCCCTCCTGAGAAGAGAGCAAAAGTAAGAAGCCAAGTGGGCCTGGGGATCCCAGTCTGGCCTCGAGGTCGGGGAGGGGCCTTTGTGCCTGGCTCTGCAGGGAGTCAGGGTGGTACTGGGGCTGGAGGTTGAACCCAAGGCCTCTGAATGAGCTACATGCCCAGCCTCAGCCCCCACCCTCCTTTTATTGAGTCAAGGTCTCCACAGGTTGCCTAGCTAGGGCTCGGACTGGTGAGCCTCCTGCCTCAGCCTCTCTGCTGGAATTACAGCCCTGTGCCAGTTTCTGAGTTTAGCTGAGTGTCAGACCTGCCCCAGGAGAGAGACTCAGATTAGCCTTGTGTGAGAGGGAGGTGGGTGTGGCGGCTGCAGATGAGCTCCTGGATGGGGATGGGGGGGCTCAGCACCGGCCCGCCAGCCCATCAGTCACACTGGCTGCCCACCTGCTCGTTCTGTATGCAGCACGGAAGATCAGCCCTTTTCAGGCCTCAGGTTACCTCCTTGCCTGGAAGTCAAGCAGATACGCAGGTGCTGTGCTCTTGAGCCGCCCTGTCCCTGCCTGGGTGTGATGACACGCTGGCAGGCCACAGGCCTGAGCCTACTTTTTCCTTTTCTCTCATCTGTCTCCTCTTCCCTCTGTTTCCTTGCATTTTGAATCCCCTCCCTTTCCTCTCCGCCTTCCCAGGGTGTCTTTCTCTAGGGAGAAGCAAATTACAGGACTGTTTCCTTGAGCTAAATTCCTTGCCCTGTTTTTGTTTTTATTCTGAGACAGAATTTATAAGTTGTCCAAGCTGTGCTCAAACTTACCATCCTCCTGCCTCAGCCTCCCTCCTAGAGCGCTGGGATTTCAGGCATGCAGCACCACACATGGCTAAACTCAGGAATCTCGCCTCTTAAGTAGTTATTGAGAGGTTTCTTGCATCTGAGGATGGATGGGACAAACTTTGCTCACCAGGACAGCTACCCTTACATTTGAGTCCCCAAACTGGCCCAACCCAGACTCTGTAGCAGAGGTGGAGCCCGGACACTTTAGGTGCCCAGCACCCTCCCCTGGGTCTTGACAGAGGATTCCAAGTAGGTAGCCAGAAGCATCCAGAATGAGTCTTATAGAAGGTGTCACCAGGGCCATGAGGGTCACCTGGACACGCACGCAGCTGGCAGCACGAGGACAGCAGGGGCTCCCCCTCCCTGGTGGAGACCACTGAGAAAGCTTTCCAGAGCAGGAGCAGCGTGGGGTCCTTTGTAAGGAAGCCTCGGGCACCCCCGTGGTAGTGGGAGCTGAAAGTCCCACCCCTGCCAAGCAGGGCCCTGCCCCACCCCAGCTACAGCTGTGCCATTTCAGAGAAATCCAGTCACAAGAGGTGGTTTGCATAAAATCCAGAGTCTTGTGATAAAATGCAAACATATCCAATCTCAGTCCGCAGAGGCAGTTTGCTCTGAGGACAGCTGTTTGAGTCGTTTGCATCACGAGCCCTATAGGACCAAGTTGTTAAAACAGAGTGGGCCAAGCATTTCGTGCTGGCCTCTGACACTGGACCGCTTCTTAGCTAATCCTGGATGCGTTAATAGTTCTTAAGAAAGCCCAGGTATGCAGTAGCCTGCTGCACCCCGTTTTGTATAATGGGGTGAATCCCTTCTTTCTACCTCAGAGCGCAGGGCTCCCCAAGGCATGTTTTTTTTTCCTTAAGCCACCAATGCATTGCACTTTGTGTGATCCGCCTCTTGGTTTAGGGGTCAGTCTACCCAGAAGACGCAGCAGGCCTGAATGTGTGTGACCCAGACCCCTGGGCTACAAAACAGGTGAAACCAAAACCGATAAAACCCACAAGGGAAATTACAGTTAGAGCTGTAAACATCCACCTGCCTTCACAGTGGATGGGGCAGTGAGACAGAGGACCAGCGAGAAGGTGGGAGAGCCCAGGGCAGCATCGCCCCTCAGCATTTCGCAGAACGCTGCGCTGGCCACAACCGCGTGCACCAAATTCATATGCCAAGGAACATTCGCCAAGAGAGAGCATAGCCTGGACTCCTTTTAAGCCTCCACGAATTTTCGCTGACTTTGTATCATACAGAGTGTGTCCTTTGACCGCAGAGAATCAAAGTAGAAATCATGCGCAGAACTTCTAGACACAGACTGAACAGCACACTTCTGCATAGTCCATGGTCTGGAGAGAAAGGGCCATTTAAAAAAAATAAATGAAAAAACAACATATCAAAGTTTGCAGGATGCAGAGCAGTGCTGAGAAGGAAATTTATAACTAAATGTGTGCTTAGGAAGAGGAACATTTACAAAGCAATAAGATTCTCTCATTAAGAGCTTAGTAAAGGGTCAGAGTAAGCCCCAAACTAAGCATCAGAAAGAAGACACCAAAGGAAGAGCAAAAATGGTGAAATTGAAAACAGACAGATGTCTGCGGTCAAATAAAGTAAAAAATGGAAAATAATGAAAGAGGTGATGTTAGAAATCATAGAAGTGACAAACCTCTAGCAAGCCAGAGATAGAGAAGGTATAAAATTGCCGATATCAAGAGCCAGGAGTGGTGGCACACTCCTGTAATCCAGCATGTGGAAGGCTGAGGCAGGAGGGTTGCTACACGTTCAAGGCCAGCCTGGGCTGCATAGTGAGTTCAAAGCCAACCTGAACTGCAGACAGACCCTGTCTCAAAACAAAAACAAAACCAAAAAAGCCAACCAAAACCTCCCCACCCCCAGAAAAAAGAAAGCAACAGTATTCTATATCAAAAGGATATTGAGGAAAAATAACAAAAATAAATTTAAAAATACAAAGAGGAAAGAAAAAAAGTCTGGGGAGGTAACTCAGTAGTAGAGCACTTGGGTTTGATCTTCAGCACCAATAACCGAATCAAAACAAAACAGAACTATCCTAAGGGAATACCTCACTGTATAGAAATAAATTTGGTAACTTTGATGAAGTAGACCACTTCCTCAAAACACCAGCTACTGTAGCACACTTAGTATGAAATGCTTTGAACAACCTATCACTATTACGGAACTCAGATTTGTGATAATAACTCACAGAAAGGGCTCTCCAAGTGCAGATAGATAATCATCTGGAGGTTTCCATCGTTCATTCGAAAAAGACTTAATACCAACTCCACATGGTTTGTTCCAGAATACGGGAGACAGGGAACACTTCTCAAATCATAAAACACAAATCAGCATTGCACTGATGCAAAATCTAGGCAGAGAGTATAAGAAAACTACAGAGCAGTGTCTCTCATTACCATAAAAGCCAACACTTTTCAAACCATGGTTCGATATTGTCAAATGGAATTTAGCAACATAGAAAGGAAATTATTCATCATGACCACTAGTGTTTATTCCAGGGATGCAGGGCTGATTCATGCTTGAAAAAATCAGTCAGTGTAGCCCATCATATTCTTGAGCTAGAGGAGAAATGTTGCCTGTCACGATCAGTTAGCAAAAGTATCTGATGAAATTTAACACCTGTTGTGATAAAACTCTCAGAGAAATAGGAGTAGAAGAGAACTCAACATGAGACAAGGCATGCATGGTGGAATGCTGTCCCCCTAAAGCCATTTGGAAGCTTCCACCCATGCCAGTCCCCACTGCTGGCATTTCTAGGCAAAGTAGCTGGGCAAAGAAAAGAAATTAGCAGCATGCAGATTGGGAAGAAAGACGTAAAACTGTCCCTATAGGCAGATGGCATGATTGTCTGCATAGAATTTTCCAAAGTATTTGCCAAGAACCTCCTCAAATTAATCCTACAAGGCTGCAGAAGACAAGATCAACATTTAAAAGTTAATTGTATGGGTTGAGCTTTCCCAATCAAAAAGTCCAAAATCCGAAGCTTTTTGAGCACTGACGTGTCACAAAGGGGAAATTCTATACCATGAAATTTTGTTTCAGATTAAGGTACTCCACCTGTCTTTCTCAATATTGTTAACAAACATGTAAACATCAAAATAAAAGTATATTATGAGGCTAGCAAAGTAGGAGAATGCCTGGCTAGCACACACAGGTACTGGGTTCAATCACCAGTATCACACACACACACACACACACACACACACACACACACACACACGCGCGCGCGCTCAAAAAATTCTTATGTTTAAAACTGTCATCAAGTTAGGACTCTGGGAAGCCAAGCCAGCACCTCCCCTCCCTGGTAAGCAGAGGCAGGGTGGCCCACTGCAGCCCTTCCAGGGGGAGAACTAGCAGTGTCTCCTGAGATCCACGCCATGTTGGAACTTAGGACTCTGGGAAGCCAAGCCAGCACCTCCCCTCCCTGGTAAGTGGAGGCAGGGTGGCAGACTGCAGCCCTTCCAGGGGGAGAACTAGCAGTGTCTCCTGAGATCCACGCCATGTTGGAACTGAGGACGCTGTGAAAACAAATGACCATTCTGCCTCCCTGCTTAGCAATAGTGAACCTACTGCTACATGGCCTAGAGTCAAATATCCCACTTCCCCTATCCTCCTTCTCCTCCTCCTCCCTGCCCATTAGCAAGTGGGAACCAGAAATCTGAGCATCTTCTTGGAGATTGACCATAGCAAATAAGGGGGACTTCCTTCTACCATTTCTTTGAAGGCAAATATTTTTATTACTGTTTTGCTCTTTTCTGATTAATGGTACTGCTCTATTCAATATTCTGTTTTGATAAGTTCTATACTATTCTATATTTCATCTCATTTTGATATACAGGATTGAAAGAACAACTGTTATAAAGATAACAAAATATACCGTGATACCTATTACTGTTATCCCGGTAACCTGCTGTGAAGTTCTGTACCAGTTTCACTGTACGATCTTAGTTGGCTTTATTCTGACTTGTTTTGTTGTATACTTTCAAAATAAAAATTAAAAAAAATAAAATAAAACTGTCATCAAAAGATGTATTAGACCATTAGACTTGTATGTTGAAATGTGCATTATGCTGATAAAAAATCAAAGAAGAGCTAAATGAGTGGAGAGAAATACTGTGTTTGTGAGTTGAAAGACTTAAAATAATAAATATGTAAAGTCTCCTTGAATGCATTTGCAGGTTTAACATAAAGGTTTAACATTTTTGGTTTAACATTTGCAGGTTTAACATAACATTTTGATAAGAATATCAAAATTCCAACAAGTTTTTTTGGTATATGTAGACAATGTTATTGTAATTTTCCGAAAATACAAAAGAAATAGACTAGGTAAAGAAAAAGTTTTAAAAAATAGTAAGAATTCATTTTTTCCACTCAAGACTTGCTCTATAGACACAGTAATCAAAATTGCATGTCATTGGTGATGGAATAAACACAGGCCATTGGAGTAAAACACAGGCCACAGAAAATGACCCACACCAACTGAGTTTTGCTAAAAATGCAAAAGAAACTCAATGGAAGAGAAACCTTGACCTAAGTCTTCCACCTTATATAAAAATTAATTCAAAATGGATCGTGGACATAAATGTAAACCATAAGTCATAAAACTTTTGAAAAAAATCCTAAGAGAAAAGTTCTTGAATGTTTGGTTCCAGAACAAACATGCCAACAAACAACACCAGCAAAAAGCTGTCAGGCTTTGCTCTATAAAAGGAAAAATTGATCAATTAGACTTAATCCAAACTAAAAGCTTTTGCTTTGAGAAAGGTTTTATGGAGAGGATGAAAAGACAAGTTGGAGAGTGGGGGAAAATATTTGTAAACCACACACCTCACAAAGTGCTATTACTAAGAAAATATTGCGGAAGGAACTCGCGAAACTGCACAGTAAAAGAGCAAGCGGTCCAATTAAAACCCGGGCAGAAGACATGAAGAGACATCTCACCGAAGATCAAATGATGTTTCCTATCATTAGCCATCAGGGGAGTGCAAACTGAAACCGCAAGGAGCCATCACCACAGTCACATCAGAAGAGCTGAATAAGGACCTGAGCAGCAAAGGCTGGGGGAGAGGCTGGGGAGAAACACTGCTGGGGGGAAAGAAAGCAGGGAGCCACTCTGCGAAACCCTTGGCAGTTTTTTAAAAAACAAAACCCAAGTTCCATTTGGCCAGAGAATGTGTTCTTGGCTGGCAAACCCAGAGAAGTGGAGACCGAGATTCACACAACTTCGGTGTAAGAGCAGGGGTGGTGTCTCTGGTCTGGGTTGGCCACTAGGGAAACCCAGAGCCTCCTGCTACCTAGCTGAACTGTGTCTAATCATTGTACCCAGTGACAGGCCCACCAGTACCTGCCCTTTCCTACAGCTCCCTGCTGTGGAGAAGAAAGGAGGTGTGTTGTGCTACCGGCAGTCAGGTGTGCTGAGCCAAGCCCCAGGCCCTAGGGTGGTGGTGTCTAGAGATCACTGGCTTTAGATGAGGTCGTGAGAATGGGATCCAGACAGAATCAGTGCTCCTTTAGAAAGGAGCCTCGAGAGAGCTTGCTGTCTCTCCTCGCCGTGTGAGGATGCGGTGAGAAGGTGACCATAAAAGTCAGGAAGAAGACCTTCCTCAGGACTCACCCTGCTGCCATCTTGGTCTTCATCTGGAACATCATGCCTCCAGACTGTGAGGAAATAATGTCTGCTGCCTAAGACACCAGTCTAACTGTGTACTGGCAGCCTGGGCTAAGACAGCTTTTGGTATTTGCTGTGATGAATGTGGAAACAACTTCGGAACTGGGTAATGGGTATGCCCAGGAAGAGTTTTGAGACGTGTGGTAGAAATATGGGCAGTGAAGACCAGTCCAATGAGGTCTGAGGTAGAAATGAGGAATGTGTTGTTGGACAGTGGGGAAAAGGCAACCTTGCTATAAGATGGCGAAGAACTTGGCTGAAGTGAAACTTGTGAGGGATAAAACTGAATATTTACCTGACAGAGGGAAAATTGGGAGGGAAGCTTGGTTTTTCCTGATTGATTATAGTAGAAAGCAAAAGGGGAGGGATTGTAAGAGGGGTTGTTAAACAAAAAGGAACCAGAACTTGAGAAGCTGGAAAAGTCTCAGGATATCTGTACTGAAAGCATGAAAAACTGTTCTGGGGAAAGCCCTGATGGTGTGGCTGGAAATGTGAGGGAGGAGTACATGAGATTATAGAAACCAGACACAGCTTTGTCTTTGAACTGAAAGGGACGGACACAGGGAAGAAACAAAGGAAGCTTATCAGGTGTTTTGGATTTGACAGGACAAGACCAATGAGCTATTTGCTATAACTGGAGCTATTGTTTAAGAAGAAGGAAAAATGATCCTGAAGGTAATTCAGAGGCCCTCAGGACTGCCATCTTGGGTTGGGTAGACCACGTGGCCTCCACCTAGAACCTTCTGGGTAAAACAGATGCCCAAAAGAGTCATGAGATACTTGCCAAACAGAGTGCTCTGAAGAGCAGGGCACCGGGGCTGTGTTCTAGAGCCACTGCCTAGAAGGTGAGGTACCAAGCCTGTGTATTATTCCTGAGCCTTAAGAGCAGATAGAATTTGTCTTGCTGAATTTTGGACTTGCTTGGGAACAGTCACCTCCTTCTCCCTTCTGACGTTCCCCCTTTGGAATGGGAATGCCTAGCTTATGTCTGTTCTACTGAGATATATTAAGAGCACATAACTTGCCTGGTTTCACAGGCTCTCAGCTCTGGACTGTTCTTTTTGTCTCACCCCCAAGCCTTAGTGCTGGTGCTGGAATGAGTTAAGACTCTTAGAGCTGTTGGGATGGAACGCGCCCATTTCGACTGCAAGAGGAGTGAGAATTTGTCGGGGAGGAGAGAGGATAGGAGTGAAATACTGTGGACAGAATTGTGTCTCCTAAGGTGACAGTGATTAGGGACGAGGACCTTTGGGAGCCGATTAGGTTTATGTGAACATGGAAGCTTTGTGATGGGATTGATGTCTCTAAAAGAAGAGATATGAGAGCTCTTGCCTTCTTTCTCTCCGTGTCACAAGCCTGTAGTCTGTAAGCCAGGAAGAGAGCCTTTGCTAGAACTGGTACCTCGCTCTCAGACTTCTAGCCTCTAGAACTAATTGATGTTGAGGAAGGATGCATATGGCAGCATTACTTATAAAAACCAAAACTCAGAAATAATTCAGATGTCCCTCAGTGAGGGAATGACTAAGCAAACTGTAGCCCAGCCATACCATGGAACGCTACCCAGCAGTGTTAACAAGAATGAACTGTTAGCGCCTGCAGAAGCCGAAGTGACCCTCCCCTTGACCGTGCTCAGGGGAAAAAAGCCAATTCTACAAGGTTGCATTCTGTATGATTCTATTAGATATCAGCTTTGAGGCGATAAAATTATAGAAACAGAGAACAGAAGGGGTAGAGGAAAGGAAAGCAGCTGTAGTGATAAAAGGCAACTCGAGTGACTTGCAGTGGTGGAACTTGTCTGGACTGTACCCAGCTTCTTTGGCTTCGTAGAAAACCTAGAACCTTGCACACGTGAGGCAAGCATTTAACCACTAAGCTACACCCCCAGGCCAGATGTCACAGCTGTCATTCAGGAAACTGCGAAGAAGCTGTCAGTGCATGGTACTGTTTCTTATACCTGCATATAAACCTTGAATTTCAAAATAAAAACTTTGTTTAAAAATTATTGAAGACAAAAGAGAGCTTGTTTATGTTGGTGCTATCTATTGATGTGTAGTATATTAAAAGCAAAAACAGATATTTGAAAATATTCCCTTAATTCTTTTGAGAATAACGTATCTAATTCTATCTTTTGCATATGTTATTTTGCTGAAATGAATGAAATGACTATCCAGCCACATTCAGGTGTGGAGTTTGGAAAATAGAAGTATATTGAATCAACTTTATCAAATGTTTGTAGACATAATCTTTGATAATACATAGAAAATTGAAAAATGACAGTTTTTTTAAAATAGTACTCACTATGTGAAAGTGATATTGTTGTTTTTTTAAAGATCTTTTTGTCTTTTTCCTTTTTATCGGTACCGGGGATCGAACTCACGACTGCCTGCTTGCAAGGCAGGCGCTTATGCCACTGAGCTAAATCCCCAGCCCCTTAAAGATCAATTTTAAGTTGTAATTAAAACTATACCAACAAAACTTTCATATCATTACACTAAATCCCATTTATCTGGGCAACCCGCTCGGGACCCCTTCTGTCTCTCTCAGACAGAAGCTTTCTTTCTCTCAATAAATATTCCTACTGTTAACCTCCATTGTTCCTAAAATTCATTCTGTGATTTTAGAGAACACGAACTCATTCTAGACATATAGTAGGTCAGGAGTTTCATTCCCCTACATCATGTGGAGGTCTTCCACCGAGATCATTGGATGGAGACTTAAAAAAAAAAAAATTATCTATTGATTTTGGCCTTGAGGAGTCCTTCTAGGAGCATGGAATTCCCAATGGTGTCTGGACCATTTTTTTTTGCAAACCATTGCTCAGAGCTCTCCATGCAGGACCTGATACAGCTGCCCAATAAGTTCAGGGATCTGATGGATATTGAAACACTTTGTTTAAAACACTGTCCAGCGATTGGGCAAATAAAAGGACAGGAGAGAGAGGACAAGCTTCCTTAGGAGAAGATACCAGATTTCAGGGTAGAATACAGGGTCTTGCCTCACTGGCACCTAAGCTCGCAGTGGCCCAGGACAACCTGTATGCTGTGATGCTGTCACGTATGCTCAAAAGGAAGGAACTATTCCACCAGCATACAGGTCTAGTAGGTGGTGGTTCAACACTTTGAAAAGCAGCTTTATTTTGTTTTTATAAATAGAGATGTTGAGTGATTGAGGTAGCTCATCCAAGAGAGTAGGATGGGGACCACAGCCAGCCCTCCTAACTCTCCTCCCCGTCCATGTCCCTAGTGGAGCAGTGAATGCCCCTTTTTAGCTCCTGTGAACCCAGTTATACTTAGCTTTTTCTCTTAGCAGGGGCCTAATTGTTCCCTGGTGAGTCTAAACCAATGAGACAAAGAGTTCTTTCCCTTTCTCAGTGAACGGTAACCCAGGAGAGTGTACTGCCACAAGTTATTACTATAGCCAATAACAGAGCCAAGATAAAAACGAGAGCAGGGCAAGCTTTGTGATCCCTTTGCTTTGGTGCAGTCAGTGGTCACTAACTCAAATCTGGGACAACATCTCAGTTAGAGAGGACCAGGCGTGGGTGTTTTACTTTATTCCATTCTGTAAAAGGGAAAGGTTTATGTCTTATTATGGAATACCCTGGGCAAATCTGAGTAAAGATTTATGTAAAACTTCTGTGCAGGCCCTGGTAGGTTTTTACTCACAACTGTGGAAGTCTACGTGAGCACCTCTCCTTGAATGCAGAGCAATTGCTGCAACATTGGTTAAAATCAAGTCTTATTTCCATATACTAATATGTACAGAGCCGGCTGTGCTATTTCCTTCTTTCTTCAGTTGGCTCTAAGCACTGCAAATAAGGCCAGCCGAAGTACTGATACGGAATCTCCAAGGCTGATCTGACAGTCTCCTCTTTCCTGGAGTAGTGCTCTCTGTGAAAGATGTGAGCACAGCAGGATGGCAGAGCCACTCAGCTCCAGGAATTTGAGCTGGGTAAGAGCCTCAAAATAAGAGACTATGACTCCCCAGGGCACAAAAGTTTACATATCAGAAACTGAAACAACAGCCTCCTAAATTCATTTATATGCTATCCTAGTCGAGTTATGCAGACTGGTCTTTCTGCTTATCTCCTTGGATATTGCAAAGATGCTTTTCTCCCTACCTGCCTAGCTAGCTCAAGTTATTCACCATCCTCACTGTCATTCATCCTTGAACCACTCCCTTCTTCAGCAGATAATAAATTCTGGGAGACCTTGCATCAGGGAGATCTGGGAGAGGTCTGTGCATCCTCACTTGGACTGGGCTTGGGGTCCCTGGGCTGCCCTTAATTTTGAGTATGTCTTGATGCCTTTACCTTTGCCGTGGGTTGCAGTGGAGGTAGTAGATTAGAATTAACTTGCTGGGATTCCAATAACATCTCAATGGGATTGCAAATATATTTTTGGATTGTGAGGAGGACTGGAAACAGATTACAATACTTGGATTATAATATTCAATATTTGTATTACAATAATAATAATAGACCATAGGTACAACTTTGTTCTCTGTCCTTTTCCCCCAAGCAGCACGGGTGCAGCATGCGGTACTGGTCCACTCACCTGTGGACCTCTCTTCCCCTGAGAACTGAGTCTAGGGAGGGAGGGCTGGTTGAGAGCTGGCCCAGCTGCACAGAATTGGGGCTTAGTTACTTGTTGAGTTAACAGATCACATATACCTACTGCAGTTAGACCTCAAAGCACAGTTAAGCAGTTGGATGAACGCTTGTTACTTCTGGATACTCAAGACTTCTGTGGGAAGTATCGTGGGGTTCCATACAGGGGAAATCCAGTTGGCATACATTATTTTTGGTTAAATTTGTCAGATCAAAGGATTCTGGAGTCAATAGGCCAATAGATTTGTGGGTGTACCAGGAATCAAACTCAGGACCTTGTGCTTACTAGGCAGGCTCTGTGCCACTGAGCTACATCCCCAGCCTGGAATCTGAAGCCCAATGCATTGTATTTGTTTGCACTGTTGGAATGGAACCCAGGGCCTGGTGAGTGCTAGGCAATCATTCTAGCCCTGAGGCACATCCCTGACCCCAAATCCATATTTCAAAAATGCCTCCTCTTCCCTTGGAATTTTATTTCCAGTACAAGCAGTAGGCTTTGGTGCAGAGTCAGAAATAATTTGGAAGAAGAGTTTAAAACTCAGAAATTCTCTTCACAGTGTTAACACCAGGGCAGGGGCCTTGGGTGCCTGGAGTCATCTTGGAAACCGCTGCATGGCTTGTTCTAAGAGGAGGAAAATAGGGACACGAGACTGCTGTCCCACACATTTGGTTTTGCTTCTCATAGGCTTCGTGAGTGTGTGCGTGCTTCAGATGAATTCTCAGTGAAATCCAGGCAGAGTACATCCAAATATAACAGCATCAGCAACCGCAGGAACACTGTACAGTGGAACATTCCCAACCTCTAGCCAGTGCCTACTTTAGAACAGCGATACGTAGTCCTTGGGTTTGTTATCATGCCATAGGTTTGCATCGGGGACCCTGAGGAATATACATACAGAGGATTTTCCACTGCGATGGCTTGTGGCTGTTGGCAGGACACACTTAAATCACAGCCATAGCTTTCTAGCTCAAGTTGACCCTGCCTAGCTTTTTTTCATTTGTTCAGTCATTATCACTGCTGTAATTTAGGTACTGTGCTAGGCTACAGAAATGTTATTTATTTATTTTTTTGTGGTGCTGGAGAAAATAATCTTAAAAACATGCACGAATATATTGCTTAGTATGTGCCAGGCACTGGTTTTTATTTGTTTGTTGTTCATGATGTGGAGTTTGCTAGGCAGGCACTTATGCCACTGAGATGTATCCCTGGACCCCAGGCACTGTTTTGTATATTTTCTTACATAGTGCATGCATCATTTAACCTCTTAACAATCTCGTACTGTAGATATTGTGTTAGTCTATCTGGAGAGTCGGAGTAGTCTTTTGAAGAAACACTCAACTAAATTCTGAAAAGCCTAGTAGCCATGGTGATAAAGGAGTTCTAAGCAAATTCTAGGGGCACAAGAGAGATAGATGTGTGACTTGACTTACCCCTAATGCCAGGGTTGAGAGAAAGGTAAAGGAAAATTGAACTTCCTCTTTCACGCACAAGTAAATTTTCACAGTTTTATAAAAGATCATCCTACATATCCACTGTATTCATCTTATTTCAAAATATTCAATATTACTTTAAGGTTTAAAATGTATCTTTTCTTTTTCTAAAAAATAGGAAGTCAATCTGGCTTCTGCTGTTTTAAGCAGTATGTTAGTTAAGTCTGTTACAGTCATAAACCTTGCTGTCCGAGGGACACAAAGATGTGACAATTAGCTGAATTACTCAAAAGTAAGTCTGGAAGCAGGGCATGATGGCACATACCTGTAATTCTGGCACTCAGGAGGATTGTTGCAAGTTTGAGACCAGCCTTGGTGGGGTGGGGATGAGCTCAAGGTGAGCCTGAACTGCATAGCCAGACCCTGTCTCAAAAAAAGATGAGAAAAAAGAAAGTAAATCTGGGTAGTTAGGAAAGGACACTTTTACCAAAATTTGCAAGATGACAGCTCACAGCCTGAATTGAGACTCCAGATATATTCTGGTGATTTCAGGTCATGTTGAAAAGTTGGGAAAATTCACATCAAAAGTGGAATTCCCACTAGAGTAAAATTTCTGGTTTCCCTGAGGAAAAACAGAATGTCTGAGAACCACAGCCTGTATTTTGGGTTGTGCTAGTGTCTCCTGGGCCAGCGAGGCCGCTGCCTCCTTGGAGGTGCTGAGCTAGTTTAAAAGATGTATGTTACTCTTGATGTGGGATAAAGAGTGACAGAGGCAGGGGAAGCAGCGGAGAGAATCTGTGCCTGCTTTGGGCAGGCTTTGCATGCAAGGCTAAGGCGCTCAAGCTTGACAGTGGTAGCCAGCCGCCACCTGTATTTTAAGCAGGTGAGAAGCATGGCTGAGTTTCTCTTCTGGCCAGATCGTTCTAGGGATGCAGAGGAAGAAGCCCCCGCAGGCTGGAAGTCTGACTGAGAAGCCATATGATCATCGAAGGGTGATGGAGTGGCTTGACTTTGGTCATGGTAGTGGAGACGGCTTGTGAAGTGTGGGGAGCACGGATGGCCTGAGTTCTCCTAATTCTGCTCACCCATGGGGGTGGAACCTGTGACTGTGGGGAAGGAGCTTGTGATGGTGGAGGTGGAGCCTGTGATGTTGAGGGTGGAACCTGCAACGATGTGGGTGGAACCAGTGATAATCGGGGAGCAGAGAAAGTGAAGAAGGGAAAAACTCACCACTTTTCCTGCTGAGTTGGGTGTTTGTACAAGTGGCCAAGAGGAGGTGGCCAGCGAACAGTGAAACACAGGAACCTGAGCATCAGGCAGGAGTGGAGGCGGAGCACTGATGGATAAGGGAGCCGCGCTCCAGGCTCTGCCCGGCTTCGCGGAGACACAGTCTTGAGCAGCAAGCGCATCCCTCCTGGTGCCCCTTTCGTGAGTCCCGCGGGGCTGTGGATTCTGCAGTGTGTGCTCTTAGCCCTGACTGATCTCAGACTCTAGGAGCTCGGCTGGGAGGGCAGTTTGGGCAAAGCTGGTTGCCTGAACCTGGAACTCTGCATTCACAGTGGGAAAAATGCTTTCTACTTCAGTTGTTTGGGTTGAGAGAATCATTGAAAAATGCAATAAGGGGAAAAGATAAAATGGCCGTGTGTGTGTGTGTGTGTGTGTGTGTGTGTGTGTGTGTGTTGCTAAGTGTAGCTAGCCCCCACTCCAGCCTCATCCAGAGGACTTAGTATTTGTAATCGCATGGAAAAGTAATTGGGATTCTAGTAAATGAATACCAGTGTATCACTTCCAGTGCAACCCAGGTCCTAAGTCCAGTCAGAACAATGGCTAACCAGAACAAAGGCCTTGAGCCAGGGCTGACCCAGGTTTTATTAATTTGTGAAGAGGGATGCAGCTCTGGGGGTTGAGTGACTTCCAGAAAAGTGGGAAGTCTGTGAGTGCTGCGAGCTGGCCCCTTAGATCAGAAATGTTATGGGATTGTCGTTTGCTTATGGGTTTATGACCCCAAGGACATGAAGTGATGGATTAAAGTGGCAGCGATTCACTTTTTAAACTCCTTTGTTTCCATTTCAGTGTCTAAACAACAGAGTACATGTTTTGCCAAATCCACTTTCTGTTCAACGTTTTATTTTTGGGTCCATGGTGGGGGTGGATCCATGTATAGGATGGACTGGGGCTTAGACAGGAAGGAAGTAGAGAGGCAGGAGCGGACACCTTGCAGAGTCTGCCTGCATCTCTGTTGGTCTCTTGCAGGCCCCAAGGCAGGGCTTTTGGACTGTACCAGTCTGGTAGGCCATGGTTGCCTGTAATTTTTAAAAATAAATTATATCAGTTAAAAATAAATCACATCTTTTCCTTACTTCCACCTTAGCACAAAATTAGGGATGCATTTTGCTGGAGGACACACATGCTGACAAACGTCAAGAGACTGAAGATATATAAACTACTGTAATATGGGAAAGCATTTGCAAAAGATGTATCTGATAAAAAGACCAGAGCCCAAAACACACAAAGAACTCTTTTTTTTTTTTTTTTTTTTTTTGTCTTTTTCGTTTTTATCGGTACCAGGGATCAAACTCATGACTGCCTGCTTGAAAGGCAGGTGCTTATGCCGCTGAGCTAAATCCCCAGCCCCTACATAATGAAGTCTTAAAACCCAACAATAAGAAAACAAACAATCCAATTAAAGTCAGATCAAAGACCCGAACAAACGCTTCTCTGAAAAGAAGATACCAAATAAACATATGAAAAGATGCTTTTTATCATATGTCATCAGGGAAATACAAATTAAAATAACAATGAGATACATGCTTATTAAAATGGCCAAAACCTGGGTTATCGACAACACCAAATGCTGACAGGGATGTAGAGTGACAGAAACTCATTCAGTGCTGGTGGAAATGCACAGTGAGCTGGGCCCTTTGGAAGAAGTTTGGCTGCTTCTTGCAGGAAACAGATTCTTATCCCACAATCCAGCAATCACATTCCTCAGCATTGACCCAAAGGAGTTGAAAATCACTTGTACCCAGAAACCTGCACCTGGATGTTGATAGTAGCTGTACCATAATGGCCAAAACTTGAGAGCAGCTAGATGCCCTTCAGTAGGTGAATGGATGAACTGTGCTGCACATAGACAGTGGAACTGCTGAAAAGACCTGAACTATTTTACCACGCAAAGACGTGAGGAACTTTAAATACATGTTATCAGGTGAAAGAAGCCAGTCTGAAAAGGCTATCGACTGTGTAATTCCATCTGTATGACATTTTGGGGAAGGTAGCAACCAGTCAGTGGTTACTAGGAGTTAGGACGGAGGGAGGACTCATAGGCAGAACGGAGAATGTTCAGGGCAGTGACACTGTTCTGTATGACACTGTAGTGGACGGTGCAGTCACCAAACCCTCGTACTGTTCAACACCAGAAATGAACCCTAATGTAAAGTATGGGTGCTGGAAGATACTGATGTGTCAGTGTGTGTTTGAAAAGTATAATAAATGTGTGATTCTGGAGGGAGATGCTGATCATGAGGGAAGGTATACATTTGTGGGGGCATCTTTATGCCTTGTGTTCAGTTTTTCTGCAAACCTAAAACTGCTCATTAAAAAGTCTTATTCAAAGAAAACTTGAACAGTATCTGTGCTGGAACCTGGCTTCCCAGTCTTAACATGGAACGCAAAGGTAGCTATCTCTGCACTGGATTCACCCAGGAGCTGAATGATTGACACTAGGGAACTGGGAGCTGTTTAGGACACAGAGATGTTTGTCTTGATGACCACCATGAATCCACTGTTGGTGTCCCTTGCATCACTTCCCTAGAATGAGCTCCATGCTAGCCGTGTAGAGTTTGGGGACCAATCCAGACAGCCACATCCCGAGGCTCTACAGTCCCCAGGGTAAAGGCTTCAGTTTGAAAAAGTCAGGACTGCAGAGAGGATCCACTGCCCATGAGGAAGCTGTCCTGCCCTCCCTCCCCATCCAAGCCTGACTGTCACATACCAAGCAAGGCTCTTCCTTCTGGAGCTGTAGCATTGGAACTGGAGCCATCTCTTCTTTTCATCAGTCGTACAAAACCTCAGCAGGTCTGACCGATGCTTCATGTGTAATCAGATAACTCAAGGTAGCACCTGTTGGTGAGTTCTGCTCCTGGTAGCGACCCCTCTCTGTCCTTGATACCTCTCCCCACAAAGGCCTCCCCTGGGAACTCACCCAAGGGACAGTCTACTTGAAATCCATCTTTACAATGCCACACCTCTGCTTGTTTCCATTCTCTTATTAAAGGACCCAGCGATGGAGAGTTCTAGTCCAGCTCTGCCACTAACATGCAGATGTTGTGGACATTTCAAGTACAGCCCATGAACGCGCCCTGCCCCTCAACCCCTGTTTCTTCCTGTCTCAGTCCCAGGATCCTGACCCGACCACAGCCCCAGCATCCATCCTTCCCATCAAGGGGACCAGCTCCTGCCTGTGGGTTTGGTGACTCATCAGTCACCTGTCCCTAGGACCTAGCAGTCCTGCTGCCACCTCACTGTGTAGACCCTGAGGAAGTCACTTCACTTCTCTGTGTGTCACTACTTCCTCTGTGCAGCTAAATGAGAAATGCATATTGAACACAGTACAGTTAGCTACTGACACTGACAATGACAGCAGTGACGGTGGTGATGACGATGATAACTCCCAGTCTTAATCTACTCTGACAGTTTGAGGATTTCAGTCACTGGTGGCCTGGGGAGTGCCTCCCCTGCCAGCCCCCGCTGGAGTCGGAATTCTCATCTTCCTCTGGTGGGTTCTTTGTCCACACCGGTGTACACTTCATGATCGTATCTTGGTGTCTTCACTGACATGTTTATTGCAGAAAGCACTCAGTGTCTCCCGCTAGGTCACAGAACCCAATGCCTTTGCTTGTATTTTCTTATTATATTTATTTCCCTTATTTCTGTAGCTCAAATGCACCTGTCACTGCACGCTAGCGGCCTGCTCTACTGGCCCCCTCAGACTGTTCCTGGATGCCTCTGGCTGCAGTCTTTGCTCCAGCAGCGAAGGAAGGGAATCTTCTGTTCTAGAAAGATGCGCTCCCCCACCCCCGCTCACAAACTGTTGGAAAATGACCATTTCCTTTCTTTCCCTAGAGTTTCTTCCTACAGCAGCCTTTCTCCTAGGAACCAACTTCCTGTCACTGAGCTCCGATTTCACTGTGGAAGTGTCAGCATTTCTACCTGCCACGGCACAGCTTACAAATTCTGCAAATTCTGGAACTGTGACTATGTAGAAGTCTGCCAGAGACAAGGGACATTTTAAAAGGTAAAAAATGAACCCTTTATAATTCCTTAATTCCTTTCATTTTCCCTAGCAAAGATTTTTTGTTTTCCTCCCCATTTATCTACACCTAAGAGAGAATTACATTGTCTTCTGCATCTCAAGAGGAATGGATAGATTCCCATCACAAACACTTTTTCCTTTTTCAATTGAGATGTTTTGTGTATGTATGATTTACACATAATGAGAAATGCAGAATTCAAGTGTGTGACAGTGAATTTTTGCACACACCACCCACACCTACAGATAGTGCTATATCTGACCTCCCAAGTCAAGATAAAAAATGTTTCTAAAGAAAACCTCTGTTAGTCCCAACTCCCACTCTTAAGTGATTCCCATTAACATGGATCAATTTTGTCTATTGTTAGGAATTCACACAAATGGAATCATAAAATGCATGTGGTAGAGCATTTGGCTTCTTTCACTTACCTCAAAAGTCTGTGAGAGTCTGTTTTGTTTGTAGCAGGAATTATTTTTCATTGCCATATGTTTTTCTAGTGTATGAATATCTTTTTTTTTTGGTACCGGAGATCGAACTCATGATCACATGCTTGCAAGGCAGGCGCTTATGCCACTGAGCTAAATCCCTGGCCCTAGTGTATGAATATCTCATTTTAAAAAATCCACCCCATCATTGATAGAAATTTGGGTTATTTCCAATTTTTAGATTATTTATTTATTTATTAAGACAGAGTGTCTCTATCTAGTTCAGCTTCATTAGTGCTGGTGTTATAGGTATGTACCACCACACTCAAAGCAATGGTTCGCTATTTTAAATTAAGCTGTTGTGGTAATTCTTATACAAGTCTTTTGTGGTGCCAGCTCATTTCTCTTGGCTGTAGAGCCAGCAATGGGATTGCTAAATCCCAGGATAGATATATTTAGCAATAATATATATTGCCAAACAGTGCTCCTAATTGTTTGCACTAATTTACAGTCCCACTGGTGGCGGAGGAGTGGACTGTTTACCAAACAGCCTCATCAACACTTTGCCTCATCACTTTTTAAATTTTAGTTATTCCAGTGCCGTATAACAGTATCTGTCATGACTAATTTGCATCCCTTGAGAGCATACTGATATTATGTGACTTGTAGGTGCTGTTGGTCATTTAGAGATCTGCAGTAAAGTGCCTCTTCAAATCTTTTGCACATTGAAAATACTGTTTGTGTCTTTGTTGTTTGTCGACACTAATGCTTCGCCAGGTGTGTGTACCATGACTATTTCACAATCTGTGGTTTGGCACTTCCTCTCTTATGCTATCTTCTGATGAAGAGGAGGTTCTTGATATTAATGTAACCTCATTGATCACTTTTATTCTTCATGCTAGTGCATGTTAGCACCTTCTTAAGAAATCTTTGATTACTTCTAGGGTCATGAAATTACTCTCCTATATTTTCTTCTAGAAGCTTTATTGTTTTACCATAGGAATAGTCATATAAAGATCTATAATCCACTTAGAATAATTTTTGCATGTGCTGCTAAGTGGGTGTCCAAGGTAATTTTTCTCATATGGACATAGAAATAATATAGGAGTATTTGCTGAAAGGGCAGTTCTTGCTGAATTGCAGGAATGTTTTTTTCTTAAATGAATTGTGTATGTATAGATTTATTTCTCACCTCTCAATTCTGTTCTAAGATTCTATCTGAATATTCTTGTGCCAAAACCATGCTGTCTCAATTAATGAACTTTTATAATAAATCCTGGTATTTGCTAATGTAAATCTTTCACTGTTCTCCAAGGCTATTCTGTCTACTCTTAAATCTTTTCCATTGCCATATAAATTTTAAAATCAGCTTGCCAACTTCTCTCTCACAGACACAGACACAGACACAGACACAGACACAGACACAGACACAGACACAGACACAGACACAGACATAGACACAGACACACATACACACACAAATGTTGGGGACTGCTTTGAATCCATAGATTATTTGGGGAATAGAATATTAATAATGTTATATTTCTCCACTTTCAGGTATTCTTTAGTTTTTCTCAGCAATGTTTTATCATCTTCAATATAGTAAAAAATAAATAAAATTATATTTTTCCTTCATATGGTTCTTTCCTTCATTATAGGAGAGGAGTAGAACATTAAAACTATTGAACATTAAAACTATTTCTGTGTGATGTCCCCTCATACAGAAAGCCCCTGTTATGGCTGTGTTTAGATGTCCCCCCAAAGCCTCATGCTGTCAAAAGTGGGACTTTCTCAGAGGTGGCTGGACTAGAATGTGTGGTGCTGGGATAGATTCCTGGTGCAGTGCTAGGCTCAAGGGCACTAGAACTAAGGGTGTGAGTGCTACCCACCCTCAGTATCTTGGATAAGATAAAAAGGACAGAAAGAGCTGTGATTGAGCTTTGGTGCTTTGCTACCTTCTGCCCCATGAATGTTTCTCCTCTGTGATACCTTGCTGCTTGCCACCCTATGTTGGAGTCAGCTGGTTATAGACTGAAATGTCTATAAACTGTGAGCTCAATAGGCTTTTTCCTTCTTTAAGCTTGGATTGCATATTTTGTCTAAGTAACCAAGACAGATTTAGCAGTTGTCTCTAATTTTCTCTTCTTTGTACTTGGGTTCTTTGGCCTTGGGTTCATATTTCTTCCCTGACATCAATCCTTGTTAGTTTCTGGCATAAGGAACATGCAGTGAACAGTGTCTGTCTCCCCCAACAATTGATAATTGACTCCATTTTGGATGTGCTGAGGCGTACTGGGTGAGCAGAAAGGATGTCACCATTGCCGTTGGGGGAAGAGACTGCAAGCAGATGTGAGACGAGGTCTCTTTGAACCAACAACCTTTGTGAAGAGGCTGTTGGGCAGAAGAAGCACTGATAGCCCAGTCGGCGGCCAGAACCCTTAGTTACAGCTGAAGTGTGGCGACAGAGACCAGCAGACAGCTGCACAGCCCTCTAAGCAGCTGCCTCAGCGACAGCCTACTCAGTGTGAGGATGTGAAAGAATGAATCTGAATGCTCTGGGAGCAACCTCGGTGGAGCTCTGCATTAACTGAAACTTGGAAGAAGTGCTAGAATCCCTCTGTGCATTTCCCTAAATTAATTAACCGCTTGGTGGAAATGAATAAATAGAAAGTTCAAGAGACAGATTTCTACCTCTCTGTCCTTTCCTCGTGCTGGACTTTGAAAGATACTCAGCAGAGCTGAGTGGACAGAACTGAGCCAGAATCCCTACTGCGCACTATTTAGCTTTCATGGGTCTGGACTTCTATTGTGGAGCCTGCTCTGCCAAAGAAGGAGTGCCTGCCTTTGATTACCGCTGGCTCCTTCAAACCTGGCCAGGAGCTGAGCCTCCTTGGTCCCCTGCACGCCCTCTCCACTGCGTGTGGCTGGGTCACAGTCACCTTCTGTGTTCCTGAGCCCCCCTGGGCACCTCTGTCATGGCAGGAACATTCTAGGCTGTGATTGGTTCTGTATCAATCTTTGCCAATTACAGATGAGCATCCCGAGGGGGGGCGTGTCTTGTCTTACACCCCAACTTCCATCACGTGGTCCAGCATATGGTAGAGCTCAGCATGTTTGGAATGTAAATCAACATTAGAAACCTACTGAAGTAGTTAGATGGTTTATCTTAGCATTGCTGTAACTGATGGCCAGAAAAGTCCCCATTGGATTTGGTTGTGCACATGTGAGTCACTGCATAGAATTTCTTTTTTTCTGCATGTGTGCGGGGAACAGGGAATGGAACTCAGAACCTTGCACTTGCCAGGCAGACGCTGTGCCACTGAGCTCTACCCCTGACTCCCACTGCATGGAGTTTAACTGTGCTTAACATGTTGTCCGTCCCCACTTTGGTGAGCAGCTGAATGTGTAGATACCCACAAGCTACGGAGAAATTTCCAGAGCTGGCACAGTGACAAGGAGGGAAGTTTTGCAAAAAGCTAGACAGGAGCTCCTTGCCCTCTAAATGTTTCCCACATGGGTTTTTGCTTCTGAGGGTCTCCACTCTGGGAGTCTGAGCACTGTAAAAATAGAACATCTACCAGGATTGGACTTTATCATTCTGCAAAGCATTTCTTGCCCGTATCATCTCCCTCTTACATCAGCAAAGGATGCCTGAGGTGAAAAGTCCTGGGCATTATGCATGGGATCCTCTGCCCCAGGTGCTGGGCAGGTGTGGCTTACAGGTGTCAGCTGCCACACTATCTGGTCACGCCCTCTCACTTATCAATTTAGTCCATTGGGATGAAATGTAATTATGCATGTTAAGCCTCTTAGCAGCAAACGCATTATACTCAGTGGTTAATGAGTGAGAGTGAGTTAATGACCCAGGAGGGGCTGGGCAGGGAGATACAGAAGGCCTGTCCCTGCTTTATGATTTTGCTTAGGGTCTCACCTGCTTAGATCCCTCCCACACTTTTTTAGAATATATGCCCAAGTGGCCGCCTCTTCTAGGAGGTGAGGGGCAGGACAGCCTCAACATTGCAGGGGTTCTTTCTCTCTGAAGGCAGCTGACACTGGAAATACGGACAGACAATAAACAAATGAAGTAAGCCAAGGCAAGTGGAATAAGGTCTCCAGATTAAAAAAATAGGACATCCAGTTAAGTTTAAACTTCATGTAAAGAACTGTTTTTTGCTATGTCTCAAACATTGACTAGAATGTACTTGTATTTTTTTTCAAGTTTTACTCTGAGACATAAATGGCCCCAACTCTTTCTAGCGTTTTTAAAATTTTTAATTTTTATTAGCACATTTTCAGCACCTAATGATTACTTTAAAATTATTTGTTGCTGTGTGAAAATAGATAATCCAACTGAGCTATACACATAAAATGGTTAAGATTTTTTTTAAGCTATGTATTGTTACCAAGAGACTAATTTAAGTGGATGCCCTGTTTCTGTTTTCTTGGGTTTATGGTATTTTTTTGTTTTCTTTTGTTTTCCTATTTAGTCACAGGGCTGCAGATCAAATCCAGGGCCTCATCCATGCTACACAAGGGCTCTAGCACTGAGTTATCTACAAGCCCAGCCCTATATTTTTATTTTTTAAATTTGAGAACTCTAACACGAAGGCAATGGCTTCCCTTCCTAGTCTGCTTCATTGCCAGTCAGGACCACATATAAAGTCATAAGGATTTCAGGGCTTAGAAATTGACTCCGGCTTCTCCTGAGGTAGACTGAAGCACAGACAGCCTGAGATGAAGGATGGAGTTCCAAATGCGGAGCCTGAGAGTCCACAACTCTCAGATCCTTGCAGCCTGGGAATCTCAGTTTCATGCACCCACTGTGCAGCACCCCAGAAGGCAAGAGACTGAAGCCGGGTGCAGAAGCTCCCCGCAGGACAGGCCCTGACAGAAGTCAGCAGTTGGTGGCCTGGATATGCCTGTCATCACTCCTGAGGGTCACACCCAAGTCTCTAAGCAGTAAAGCTATCCCCAGGTACACTCCCACCTTAAGCAAACCCCAACTCACACAGAAAAATCAGAAACACCACAGGGAGCAATCACTTTATTCTGTTGACATTGGGATAGACTGTAGGCCTTCTCCCATTAGTAAACTCCCCTTATGCATTGAGAATAGGATTCTATCTGGAACGGAAAAATAAAAGGAAGATTGGCACTCTACTCTGTGCCAGGCCAAGACTGCAAAAGCGAGTTATTCCTGTCTGAGGGCAGGCCACCGGGAGGTCACCTGCAGATAGTCAGCACAACAGATGCGAGTGCAGCAGGTTGGCAGATATGAGAGTGGCTGCATGACAGCAGCACACTCTCCCAGAAGGTTTGCCGAGCCACAGTTCTCTGTTTTACAGGCTTACTGTGAGACCATGAGGTCAGGCTGCTGCTTGCTCCTGCCAAGGTGGGTTGCGGCTTGGTCCCCAGTATGAAGGGACTGAGCGGCAGAACTGCCAAGAGGTGGGGTCTCAAAGAAGGAAATTAGGTCACAGAGGCTCCATCTCCATGGACAGCTTCATGCTGGTCTCTCAAAGGGGGTTGGGTCTCACTGTAGCCAATTATTTCTCTTAAGAAGAGGTTGCATAGCCCTTTCTGCATGAGGCTGCTTCGCCTTCCACTTTTGTGCCCATGTTGTGTTACATCCATGGGTCCTTTGCTGGCACCCTGATGCCATGTTATCTGGACCTTCGAGCCACTAGACTTATCAGCAAGTAAACCTCTTCTCTTTATCAAGTACCTAATCTGGGGTGCTTTGTTATAGCAGCACATAACAGACTATTACAGCTTATATTTGTGACTGTCCCCACACCCAGAGAGACAGCAGAGAGCAACGAGGGAGAGAGGAGCTCTCTGTGGTGGAAGTGACGTTGGAACAAGGTGATTTGTTTTGGTGAAGGTGAATGAGGCTGAGGGATAGGAGCAGCCCAGGGAGATCAGTGAGGCTCTATGTCATGGAGCTCCCAACCTGGCCAGGTACACTGTCGATAGCAGGAAAGTATGAAAAGAATAGTGTTAGAGTAGCAGTGATAACAGACAAAATCCTGTACTCCATGTTTGAGGCTGAACTGGGTCCCCAAGTAGATTTTAAGTTTGGAGCCCAGTGCCTTTGCATCTGACCTCACTGGGAAACAGGACTGTTGGAATGTGTTACAATCAGGTCATGCTGGAGTGAGTATCGGGGGCCCTTGTCAACTATAACTCTTGTCCTTGTAAGAATATGGTCATGTGAAGACACAGAGGGGGAGCCCCATGTGATGACAAAGGCAGCTGCAAGCCAAGAAGCACTGAAATGGCCAGCAAGCCACCAGAAAGGAGAGAGGTCTGGACGGAGCGTCTCTCAATCCCACCCACACCTTTGTCTCCAACTTGTAAGCATCCAGAATTGTAAGACCACAAACGCCTGCTTAAACCACCCCAGCGGTGGTACTTCATTATGCCAGCCTTAGCAACTAACAGACACCGTACTAAGAAGCCACCTGCTCTACTTGGAATCTAGGATGTGTACATAGGTCCCTTTGTCCAAGCTGTGGTCCCTGGTCTATCACATTGCTGAGAGGTGAAGGAACTTTCAATAAGCAAGCTTTGCAGAAGAAAGTGCAGCCATTTGGGATCCCCCTGGAGGAGACACTGGGACCCCAACTCTTTGCTCCTTCTGTCCTTTGCTTCCCAGATGGCTTGAGGCAAGCGGCTGCCTTCACTATGTCCTAGCACTGTCCACTACCTGCCCAAAGCGACGAGCTGACCAACCATGCTCAGAAACCTCTGAATCCGTGAGTCAAAATAAATCTGCCCTTCTTTAAATTAGTTTATCTCAGGTATTCTGTTGCAGTCACAGAAAGCTGGCTGACACACCAGCTACTGAGCAATGACCGTGCGGGAGGGTCAGTGCTGAGTAGTTTGTGCAGATTAGAGCACTCATTTGTCACACAGCCCTCTGCAAAAGGGACTATTATTATCTCTGCATCAAGCTGAGGACAGGGCTCAGCTCCAGAGATGTCTGAGGTGACAGCCTGGCCCCCAACCCCTCCCTGCCTTGTGACTCATACTTAGCACAGAACAAGACTCCGGGGAGTTGGGCACCGCAGCGTGAGTAAATACTGTCCACAGAGGTAGCACCAAGTTCACCAAGAAGGAACTAATGTCTCAGGAAGTGTTCATGCTTTTAAAAGAGGCCAAAAGGGAAAAATAATAAAAAAATCAAAATCCAAAAGTCTCAAATCACTTTAGGTAGAAACATAAATTGCAAAGTGAAAGATTCCTTGGGCTTGAGAAAATTTCCAGTTATACTTCAGAAACAGTGACCTACTTCATCCAGGTATCAGGTCAGCCTTGCTCAGCACACAAGGGGAAACAGGTTCAAAGTAGCACTATACTTTGGATTATATTTTATTTTATTTTTATTTTTATTTTTGGGGGGGCGGGTACCAGGGATTGAACTCACAACTGCATGCTTGCAAGGCAGGCACTTATTCAGCTGAGCTAAATCCCCAGCCCTATAGTTTGGATTTTAAATACCCATATGTCAAAGGTTTGGTCTCCTGCTTGTTGCTATTGGGAGGTGATGGAGCCTTTAAGAGATGGGTCCTGCTTGAAGGTCTTCAGGTCATTGGAGGCGTGGCCTGCAGGGGATGGTGGAACTCAACCCCTTTCCACTTCTCTGTGCTTCTTGGCCTTGAGATGAGCAATGTTGCAGGGCATTCACTCCTGCTATTATATATTGCACCACGGAGGCCCAAAACAACATGGCCACTTGATCAGGAACTGAAAGCTCCCAAACTACCAGCCAAAATAAACTTCCACTCTACAGCGATTATCTCAGATATTTGCTATAGCAACTGAATGCTGACTAACACACTAAGAAGTCACTAGGTAAGTCAGGAGAGCTGACTCATTTTCTCAAGTCTAAGGAATCTTTCGCTTCACTATTTGTTTCTACCTAAAGTGATTTGAGATTTTTGGGTTAAGTGGTAATGGCAAATGAGCCCTGAAATCCAATGACAAATCTAGATGGTAACTAAAAGAAAGGGCAACACCACAGCCCTCTGTGGTCACCCCAAACTTTTCACAGGATGATTTAGATTCATGAATGTTAATATCATGACCTGCCACTGAGAGGAAAAACCAGTCATAGAAAACTTCTTCACAGTATAGTGTTGGTGGCTAAGCCGTGGTTAAGTTTATCACAGACGAGATGTGTTGAGGATGAATCCAAGGTGTAATTGAAATACATACTCTTTCTAAGTGGCTTTAGGAAGTAATAAAAAAAAGTATGGTGGATGCAACAGAAAGACAGACTCATAAAAATATTAGCGTGTCCTCATCCACCTTATTCACCAAACCTGGCAGCAGGCAACTTGTAGCTCCTCCCCAAAGTCAAAATGACTATGAAAGATAAACATTTTGAATTTATTCAGGACATGAAGGCCCCCAGGACAGCGCAACTAAAGACACTCAAGAAAGAGGACTTCCAGAACTGCTTCAGAAAGTGGCAAGGATAACGAGATAAGTGTATTTGAAGTAAGGGGTGACTATTTTGAGGGAGATTAATGTCTTTTGCTATAATAAATTTTAGATTTGTCAAGCATTTACTATATTTTTTAACCACATTGCATATGAAGCCAATTCAATGCTTTTACGTCATTCATTTGTGAACTACTCAAAATCTTTTATCCCCATAAGTACATATTACATCTTGATAAAATGTTTAACCAACACAGTAGATACTTGCTTAAGAATCTATTGAATGACTGAATGAGATGAATATTAGGAGTTCATGGTATGAAATAAGATACAGGTAGAATAATCATAGAAGAAACATTTCATGGTGTGTGTGTGATGAATCAAAGCTGGAGGGTCCTGTGTATACTAGGTAAGGACTCTACCACTGAGATAAATCTCCAATTCCCCTGGGATACAATCCTTTTCTGGAGCTTGGGTTTTCATGAGCCAGTAAAATTAAAGGGAAAAAAATTAATAAACTGACCAGGAAAGACATTAAAAGCAACAACTTTGACAGTTATAACTTACTATACATAGAGTAAGTCAGAGCATTATGCTAACCTGAGTTAGAACAGGAGTAATCTTTAGACTCAATACAGTAGACCCCATCTTATCCACAGTTTTATTTTTCTGTGGTTTCAGTTACCTGAGGTCAACTGTGGTTTAAAAATGTTAAATGGAGAGTTCTAGAAGTAAAAAAGCTTTAAATGATGTGCTGCTGTGAGTAGCACTATGCACTCTCATTCTGTCCTGCTCTGTCCCACCTCTATCCAGAGTATCCTCACAGTATATCAGACCCACCTGGTAGCCATCAGTAGTCATTTCAGTTAGTAGCTCAACTGTGACAGTATCTTGATGCCTGTGTTCAATCATCGTTTATTTTCTTAATAATGTCCCCAAGGCACTGGCAATTTGGATATGTCAAAGAGAAGCAGTAAGGTGCTTCCTTTAAGTCCAAAGGTTAAAGTACTATAAGACATTTTGAAAGAAAAGGAGACGAGGGACAGACCACATTCACTTAACTTTTATTACGGTATATTGCTATCATTGTTCTATTTTATTTTTATTTATTTATTGGTTGTCATCTCTTCCTGTGCTTATTTATAAATTGAGCCTCTCACAGATGTGGGAATGTTGGAAAACAGCACAGTGTAGCTATGATTCAGTCCTATCCTGGGATTCAGGCATCTACTGGGCATCTGGGGTGTCTCCCTGAGGATAAAGGGGGACTGGTATACATTTAGCCTTTGGGAAATCTTGCTACCTCACATTTATTTTTCTCATTCAGTCAAAGGAAAATGCATTCATCAGTGTATTCACCCACCTCTGCCCAAGTCTGATGAACAGGACCCCAGCCTGGTAAGCCACGGCCTCAGCAGTGCTGACATGACCTGGGAGGGGTGCAGTGCTCCTGAGGACTCACCCTCACCCCAAATCCTGCTGCCTTCCGACCTACCCATGGGTCAGGAGACAGCGGGATAAGCGCTGGGCAGGCCGTGGCATAAGTGCTCCCGGTGCAGCGCCTGGCCCTGGCTGCTGGACTCCCGCCCTGGCTCTCTCTGAGGGGTTCTCACAGAGATTAGCCTGAGGCTGGGCCTCCCTTCCTCCCCGCTGGCAGCTGCCATCCTGCTGCTTCTGGCTCACTTGCCCCATAGCTGGCCTCAGAACTTTCTGGACTACAGACTGAGGAGCCAGACATACAGGGCACCCGCTCTTGCTCTGAGGCTGGGCCCTGTTGCTGGGACCTCGGTGCTGCCTCTGCCTGTCAGTAAAGCCACAGCAGCCTTCAGGCCCTGTCCCGCCTTGGGAAAGTGGTGTTTCTGCTGCTCAGCCAGAGACCAGGCCTGTGGCCCTCTAGACCCCACAGTTACCTCCTCTCCCTCTGCCCGGCCAGGGCCCTGCAGCGTGATCAGCAGAGCAAAGTGCCAAGACAGGCACCCAGACACTTGTAACAGTACCCACCTGTTTCCACCTAAGGGGACCCTGGACAGGTCCAGGAGACGGAGAGCACTTTTTAAATTAGTTGGATGGCATGGCCATTTGGACAGCCAGGGAAACAGGTAGGGGTAAGAACTAACACATCTCGTGACTACAAAATAGGGACCTGGGGTCCGGTGCTGTGGTTTTCTCCTTTGAACTGAGTCCTTGTTGGCATGTGTGCATGTGCTTTCCCAAGTTTAAACTTTCAGCGTTATATAACCTTGGCTCACAATCAAATTCCCAGATTAGCAGGAGGTACCCTGCGAAGTGGGCAGTTGGCCTGGGGGACTCACGTGACCCGGGTGCTTCCTGGTCCCGGCTGCTCTCCAAGTGGAAGCAGGGAATTGCGGTCTCCGTAGGTAGCTTGGTACCCAGTTTTGAGGCTCTGAGACCACTGCTCTGAGCATCTCCCGGTCTTGAAACTGCAACCACTTAAAGTTAAAACTTTATCACAATTTGTCCCTTGTCCAGTGCATTCAGGTTTCTACGCTGGCAGGAAACTCTTGAATGGAAGTCAAAATTTCCAGTTATTCAAGTTCTCACATAAGTGGTGTATTCAACCCTCTCCAGACTGGAAGAAACAATGTGGTTCTTGGAAGTGGTGTCCTGTGGGGCTCAGATCCTAAATGTTTCTTTTCTTCTCTTGTTCCTCTCCTCTCCTGGCTGAGTTAGTGTCCCCTAGCTGCTGATTAGCATGCATGTATTAGCTGTGTGTCGGATTTGTGAATGTGGGGCCAGAGAGGTCATGGGTATGGTCTGCAAATCTCAGACTTCTTGTGGTAGAACACTACGTCTCTGTGATCGTAGGACAACTGGCCAGGCCACGGTGCCCATGTACTTGGTGAAAGCTTCATCTAGATGTTTTTGTGATAGTGGGGTTTTTTTGGATGATACTAACATTTAATTTGGTGGACTTGGAGTAAAGCAGATTTGTCTCTGTAGCATGGAGTGTGTGTGTATGCGTACAAGTGCATACATCTGCATTCTATCCTATGTGCATCACACCCACACCCACACACACACACATACACACTTCACTACATAGTCAGAAAAGCGTCGGCAGTGCAAGCCTTGAATCTGTCCTTGGCACAATATTATACTCCCTAAACCTGCAGCCCAGACCAAGGGACCCCTCCAGCATCCCTCTGGCCTCTAGAATTTGCCCTGAGAGTTAGTAGCTCTAAGGCCTTGAGTCCATGGCCCATAGAACTGCAAAGAACCAGCCATGGCCAGGGTTTCCCAAACCCAGAAAGAACAGGACCTTGGGCACTGGTGTCCTGCTCCTCTACTCTCCTGAAGGGACCAAGGGAGAGACACAGCTAGGGGAAGGCAAATTATTCACCACGTGTATCAATACCATTTACCAATAATTCAGGTTTTCTACCTTTGATTTTTAACTGCCTTCCGATCACGTATTAAATTCTCATTTATTACATGGATCTTCAAATAATTTCATTTTTCTGTATGTGTGCCAATAGCCGCATTCATTTAACAGTTTGATAACATATATCTGATAAGTACTCACTGGTTTCCAAAACAGCTCTTCCTATTCATACATGTTCTACTTTGACCTATTTTTAAGGTAATTTTTGTTGTTGATTTGGTTGAAGCAGATAGCAGAGCATAGAGGGCTTGATCAGTTCCCGAATGAAAACACTCTTGTTCTCAGTTCCAGACTGGGAAACACAACAGCCCCCAACCTTCAAAACAGTCATCAGCCCCTCACCAAAGGTCCTGGGCTGGTGTTGGTTCCAGCATCCTGCTTGCCTTCGTGTGTTTTCATTTTTAAGTGTGGTAAATACACACAGCACACACTTTGCCATCTTACCCATTTTTAATTATACACTCTGGTGGTGGTGGATGCATTCACACTGTTGCCCTGGCCAATCTCCAGGACTCTTTGTTTCGCAAAAGTAAAACTAGCTACCTATTAAATAATTCTCCCTTCCGTCTTTCCCAATCCCTGGCATTTTCCCCATCCCTGGCAATCACCATCTACTTTCTGGCTCTGAATTTGATTACTACAGGTATCTGCTATATAAATGTAATTATACAGCATATGCTTCATTTGTTGTTTTGCAATTGGATAATTTCACTTAGCCTAATGTTCTCAGGTTCATCCGTATTCTAGCATGTGTCCAGAAGCACCTCCTAACTTTTTAAGGCTGAGTAATATTCCATTCTACATGTTTACCCCATTTTGTTTATCCATTTACCAGTCAGTGAGTAGCTGAGTGGCTTCTAAGTTTTAATTTGTGAATAATGGTGTGGTGAACATGGGTATCTCCAGACTCTGCCTCCCACTTTGTGTTTTAGTACACATCCAGAGGTGGAATTCCTGGATCACATGTAATTCTGCTTTTAACCTTTTGAGGAATAGCCAGACGGTTTTCCGAAGCATGGCACTGTACCTAGTAAAGCTTACACAGTCTCCATATTCTTGCCAGCACTTGTAAGTTTCTGGGTGTTTGGGTTTTGTTTCTGATTTTATTTTTGTTATCCTAAGTAGTAGCCACCTCATGGATGTGAGATGGTTCTCTGTTTTTGAACTTTGTATAAATGGAAACATTTAATACGTGTTATTTTGTCTGACCTCTTGTGCTCAATATTATTTTTATAAGACCCAGCCATGTTATTGTACAGAAAAATATTTAATTAATTTTCAATGTTTTATAATATTTAAGCAGGCAAATTTATTATGATTTATTCTGAAATTATAAATGTCAAGGGTTACTTGGGTTGTTTTAGCTCTTGATTATTATGAATTATACATCCCTGATGTGTTTAACATGCTTGTGTAGCACACATGTGTGCCTTTCTGTTGAATACATAGGAGTTGAATTGGTGAGTCACAGTTATGTATGTATTTCGGCTTCAGTAGATACTGGTACCTCAGTTTATGAACTTAGTCTGTTCTAGTATTCTGGTCATGAACTGAATCAAATTCCCCATAAGCTTCAGTGTACATAAGGTTAATCTGCTGTAAACCATATATATTTTCTCAACCACAAAACTATGAACCGAAGTACAGTGCAGTGCAGTGGGAAGAGAATGCTGACCTTGCTTGAGCTGACTGCTGGTGTGGAGGGCAGCAGGTGGGTGGAAGAAGGTACAGCTCCAGGGAGGATCCCCTCTACAAAGACATTGGAAAGACTGATTGCCTGCAGGAGTTCCACTCTTCTCTGTCTCCTAGCTATGAGGTCCGTCTTGATGAGACGCCTCTCTAATGTCACTTGCATTCTCCTGCCCTGCAGAACCCTCTGGAAACGAGACCGTGTCATTGTTCCTCAGATTCAAACTGTTGGCCCCAGTTGTGTAGGGTGGTGCTCCTCAGAGAAACCCTGGTGCTCACCCAGTTTCCACAGTGGATTTTACCCCATCACCACTGCCCTCCTCCCCGCCTCCCTCCTCCTCCTCCATCTATTGTTGCTCTGGAGCTCGGCGAGGTCTTCATCTTCATGGTCAGCACCTCCTCATGGTCCTCTGCAAGCACCTCCATGTCCTCACCATTGGCGTCCAGACCACACTTGTCGCCTCCTCTCCCTGTGCATCCTTCAAAGCCACATCCAGTGACACATGCTGGCTGTGGTGTCCTCCAGGATGAGTTTGAGTCCAGTGTGGGACATCTTCCCAGGCTTGGTCGGTGAGGTGGATGCCGTAGAGGACGCTGAAATATTTCCTTCAGAGTCCAGGGTGCAGGGATGTTCAAACACCTACTGCGGGCACCTTTGAGTGTGGCTTCTGCAGGGCAAGTCGCTTGCTGGTCCACAGCTTGCAGAAGAGGTGTCGTGTTGGGGGTTGGAGCTTAACATTCATGAAGTCACACTCAGCATCCGTATCATCCACTGAGGCTGGAGGTGGGGCCAGGGCATCATTGATGAGGGCACCTGTCAGGCAGTTGGTTGTCAGAAAGAAGGTTCCTAACAATGGGTGTGGGCACCTGATGGTTCCATGAACAACTGCCGTGTGACCCAAGCTTTCACTGACCAGGAACAGTCCACCACTAGTGGCTTAATCTTCAGGTCCATGCTTGCATTCACACACAGCAAAAGGGTCGATCTGCCCTTTGTGGGCTTATGTAGCCTACACTGTGCAGGGCCTTCTCCTCCTGCAGGATGCAGGTTCTGCTTGGCATAATCTTCCAGAAGAGCCCTGCTTCATCACGTAGGACACTTGCTGAGTGACGTGACCTTCTGCCTTTATGAATTTTGCGAGTTCTTTCTTGCTGGCTTCTGCAGCAGCCTGGTCAGAGCTGGAACCCTCACTGTGCCCTGTCACATGGAGGATGCCTCTTGTCTTGCAGAATTTATCAAGCCAGGCCCCACCGGACTTAAATTCATCATCCATTGCCCTCGTAGAGGGGTTTTCTTGCAGTAAATTACTGTACAATTTCCTGGCTTTTTCACAGATCGTATCCCCTGCCAGCTGTTTCTCATCCAGCTGTGCTAGCAAGTTTCCCCACCTTTGTCACCTTCATTACCACTCTGCACTTTGTATCACAATGCTTGCTCTGCACTTCCTTTGGAGCCATGCGGGATTGCATGCTACCACATGGGACTGCATGTGCTAAACAGCGCACACAGAAGCGTCCCAGCAAGTGTGTCTTTCTGTGACCTCAGTCTCCACTATGGGAAGCCAGGACCCCACGTCAGAGCAGCAAGGGATTCCCACAGGGAAGATGGCTGTGGTTGCACCAGATGCAGACTTCACAAACAGAAGCAAAACTCTGCCGAACACTTCCGCACCTGAGCCAAACTGTTCACAGACAAAAGCGTTCGTGAACCAAGATATTAGGTACTGTCTGGGACTCCAAAGCTGCCCCGTCTGGGTCCCCAGCAGCTGTGGAGGAGACTTTTAGCTACTTGGCCTTACCAACAATTGTTTTACTGTTAGTCATTCTGGTGTTTTTAAAAGTCCATTTAATTGCGGTTAAAATTTGCATTTTCCTTATGAATAATGAGATTATGGCCATTTGGATACTCTCTGGTGATGTGCATGCTAAGTATTTTTCATAGCTTTTTGCCCCCTGTTTTATTTCTTAGTAATTTAAAGGACTTCTTTATTCAGTCTGAATGAGTCCTTTGTTGGAAATCCGCATTGCATATCTCTTCCTTCAATCTGTGGCTTGCCTTTGCACTCGCTTTCATGGTATCTTTTCAGGAACCGGAAATTCTTCATTTTTAATGTATTGCAATTTATAAATGTTTTCTCTTACACTTGGTGATTTCCACATCTCGTTTAAGAACGCTTTGCTTATATTCACCTGTTATCATTTCACAGTGTGCTTGTTTTACCTTTCACATTTGAGATATGGAATGAAGCTAAATTTTAAAAAATGATTTTTGAAGAGGTGAGATGAGATCTTCTTCTTATGGTTATCCACTGGCCCAAAAGGCTCAGGAAGCTGACGACCCACCTCCTCACCACAGTGTCCCTTTCATTGTTAACCAAGTGTTAATCCAGGGTCTGTACACTCTTGTGGTAGATGGGTCTGCTCATCTCTGCGTGGGCACCATACCCACTGACCTGGTCACCCAGTGCTATAATACCTTGTGATATCCGTGGAAGTTTTCCGGCATTTCTCTGCCAGACTGTCCCAGCTATTCTTGGTCCTTTGTATTTCCATACACAATTTAAATCCAGCTTCAGCTCGTTCATTGCCACGTGCAAACAGTAAAGCAAACCTGCCAAGAGATTTTTGAGAATTACATGGTTTGCATAATGTAGTATCTTCAGGTTCTTTTGTGTGTGGAGAAAATCGTTATTTTTTTTTAAAATTTTTTATTTTCATTTTAAAGGGGGTAAAATTAAACACAACAAAATGGAACAAAATAGGACATAAGAAAGCAATGTAAGAGATATAAATTTCAAAGCTAGATGACCTGAGATCTTCATTGTCTATCATATTGTCTCTTGTTTTCTTCCAAATAGTTGTTCGTGTCTTCACATACAGAGAATTCATACAAAACAACATACTATAAAACTGATCCTAGAGGGGCTGGGGATTTAGCTCAGCGGCATAAGTACCTGCCTTGTGAGCAGGTGGTCGTGAGTTCGATCCTAGGTACCGATTAAAGAAAAAAAAAAAAAAAAAAAAGGTAAAACTGATCCTAACAGAATGAGAAAGGCGTTTTAGGTCTTCAAAACCAGACAATAAGGAAGTCACTAATAGCTGTTGTAAAAATCTCTCCTTCTCTTCAAAATAGCTGTCCATACTTTCATGTATATTGAAGTTCAATAAAACAAAACAGGCAGCGGGGAGGGGTTGCTTGGTTTTCTTGTGCTCCAGGTCCCAGCATGGCACGGGTCCCAGTAAACGCTGGAGGCTCTCGTCCTGGGCCACTGCAGCCTGCCAGGCTCACAGCCGCTCACGGGGCGGGGAGGGGTTGCTTCAAGCTGTTTCTTTCTAATGAATTGACCATTTCACTGCCCAAGTTCTGAAATGACCAACAGACCATAGAAAGATATCTCTTTAGGCTCCTGCTTGAAACCAAGTGTCAGGAAGCTGCCGGCCTTGATTCAGGGCCAGGAAAAATTGTTATTTTGCAATATTATTTATCAATTTGGGAAGAAATGAATAGTTAAAAAATATTATATGCTTCTCACAAGATTAAATATGGAGTTGTTTCTCTTGTATGAGAAAAACCAAAGATAAATAAGGAGGAAAATAGAATTTGAGTTTTGAGAAGTAGGAAGAAAATGTTCAAATAGGAAGAAGAATAAGGTAGAGGGCAGGGGAAGGGAAGGAAGGAAAAAGATATAAAAAAGAAAAGAATAGAAAAAGGGAAACAAAGTACCGTGCATAGGAAGGGGAAGAAGAGTTGAAGTGGGGATAGGAAAGAAGAATTAAGACGTATTATGTACAGGTACAAATTCCGTATGATGAATGTGCTTAGTATGTATGTCAAAGGTATATACCAATATTAATTTAAAAATGTTATGTGCGCCAATCCAGAATTGTGTTATATTCTTAGATTTATTGATTTTTAATGCTTCCAAATGTTTATAGTTTCTGTGTACAGGTTGTGCATGTTTTGGTAGATTTATTACTAAAATATTTGCTTTCAAAATATTATAAATGACATCAAGTTTTAAATTTAATTTTCTAATTGCTTGATGTGGATATTAAAATAGGATTGATATTTGTGTATGATCAGTTTGTTTGTTTTGCTTTGTTTGGGATTTGGGATTGAACCCAGGACTTCAGGCATGCCAAGCGTGTGGTCTGCCACTGACCTATACCCCAACCAATCTGTTTGATTTTTAAAAATAAAAATGGCAGGTTTGGTTTTTTTCTTTCTCAATGCTTGCACATTTTCTTCCAGGCCTCTCTGCAGTGTCTAAGGCCTCTGGTGTGATACGGAGAAAAAGTGGTAGTGGTCACCCTGGCCCCATTTTCAGTCTCCAGGAAAGGATGGCAGCACTAGACGGGGAAATACTATGCTTGCTACGTGTTTTCTTAAAATTTGATTAAGGAAATTCCTATTTTATTATCAATATGCAATAAAATTCATCAAGTGCTTTTTTCATATCTAGAAATGATATTTCTCTTCTATTTATACAGAGATTTGTACTTATTGATTGTTAGGTAAACCTTGAATTAGAAATCAATTTAGCTGTAATATTTATCTTACACATCACTGAATTAACTTGCTAATATTTTGTTCAGGATTTTATCTGTGGTCATAAATTACCTTATACTATTACTTTATTTTACCTTTGTGTCAGATTTTATCACCAAGGTTATATTGCTTCATTAATCAGGTTAAGAAGTATTCCCTCTCTTTTTATTTTCTAGAAAAGATTGTAGGTTATTTAATCATAAAATCATGTAGGACAGAAACTCCTTTCCAGGTTTGTAACAGTTTCAGTTTTCTGTTTATTTGTTTTTGTTTGTTTTCCTAGCACTGGGATTCACACCCAGGGCATCACGCATGCCAGACCAGGGCTCTATCACTGAGCTGCATTCCCAGCTCAGGTTCAGTTTTTTAAAAATAGAAAACAGACTGTTCATATTTTGTATTTCTTTTATTGTTTTTAAGTCATGTTTTTCTAGAAATTAGTTGATTTTATCCACATCTTTTTTTTGTACCTGGGATCGAACTCATGACATTGCACTTGCCAGGCATGTGTTTACGCCACTGAGCTAAATCCCCAGCCCTTTATCCACATCTTAAAAGATATAATGACAAAAAGATATTCATAATATAATATCTTCTTACTATGTTTATTTGTTTGCTTTTTGTACCGGGGATTGAACTTACAACCTCACGCTTGCCAGGCAGGCGCTTACACCACTGAGCTAAATCCCTGGCACCTCCTATGTGTTAATCCCTACAGCTTTACAAAATCTGTAATGAGGTCCTCATTTTTATTCCTTACATAGTTCCTCCTCCTCCTGCTCCCCCTCATCCACCTCTTCTCTTACTTCTTCTCCTGGTCCTCCTCCTCCTCTTGATCATTCTTGGCTCTGCTGATATTTTTCTAGCTCATTTCCAGTTTCTATGTTTATACTCTATCTTACTCAACACAGCTTTTTAAAAAATTAGTCCACGTGTACGATGTACACAGCGATCACATTCCTTGTGGGAGCTGGCACACAGACACAGCACATCTCAGTCCTCTTTTTCTTTTTCTCTCCCCTTTCATTTCCCTCCTCTCACTTCATCTATTAGTCTTCTTTCCCGTATGCAAATGAGCTATCTTGCTGTTTCCTATTATCTACCTTTTGTGTTGCTCTTTACTTATAGTTGGGGTTTCTCACATATAACAAGTTTGTGTGTCTGATTTATTTCACTTAACAATATGGTCTCCAGGTGCATCCGTTTTCCTATAAGTGCCCCAACTTTATCCTTCTTTATGGCATAATGGTACTCCGCCATGTACAAATACTACATTTCCTTTATCCATTTTAGTTTTTGAGGAATTTCCATACTGAATGCTAAATGGTTGTACTACTGGACATTTCCACCAAAAGTGCAGAAGGGCTCCTTTTATTCTGCACGACCTCGCCAGCATTGTTATCTGCTTTACTTATGAGAGCCATTCTTTCTGGAGTAAGGTAGAATTTCAGTGTTGTTTTAGTTTGCATTTCTCTATGGCTAGAGATATTGAACTTTTTTTTCACATATTTATTGGCCACAGTATTTCTTCTTCTGAAAAGTGTCCATTCATTTCAGTTGCCCATTTTTTGAGTTGGGTCTTTAATTATGGGAGTTCTTTACATATTCTAGATATTAGTCCATTGTCTGAGGAGTAGCTGCAAAAAAACCCTTCCCAATCTATAGGTTGTCTCTTCATTCTGGTGGTTGTTTCCTTTGATGTGCAAAAGATTTTAATTTGATATGATCCCATTTATTGATTCTTGTTACTTCTTGTGGTTCTGTTCAGAAGTTTTTGCTTATATCTATGTCTATTTATCTTCTAGCAGATTGTTTCTGTTTTAACATTTAGATCACTGGTCCATTTGTATTTTAGAGAGATAGTGGGTCTAGATTTAGTCTTCCCCATGTGCATAGCCAGTTTTATCACACCATTGTTAAAGAGTCTATCTTTTCTCCAGTGTAAGTTTTTGGCCCTTTTTCAAAGATTAGGTGGCTGAGTGTGACTGAATTTGTTTCTGCATAGCTCTTCTGTTATATTGAGCCACATGTCTTTCCTCCAATTCCATGCTGTTTTTATCAATACAGCTTTGTAGTATAACTTGAAGTTCAGGATTGTGAGGTCTACTGTCTTGCTCTTATTACCCAGTAGAGTTTTTGCTATTCTAGGTCTTTTCTGGTTCCATACAAATTTTGGAATTGCCTTCTCTAGTTCTGTGAGGAACGCTATTGGTATTTTGATTGAGATTGTGTTAAGTTCTGGAAGTATGGTCATTTTAACTGCATTGGTTCTGCCTATCCAAGAGCAGAGAATATCTTTCCTCTTGTCTTCAACCTCTGTTTTCAGAGTTCTGTAGTTTTTGATAGAGAAGTTTAGCACTTTCTTTAATTATCTTAATTCTTAAATATTTAATTTTTCTTAGTGTTATTGTGAAACATATTGCTTCTCTAATTTCTTTCTCAGTGAGTTTATTACTAGTATATAGAAACATTATTGCTTTTTAAGTGTTAACTTTGTATCCTGCTACACTACTATTTGGTCATTAATTCTAGGAGTCCTTTGCTGGAATTGTTTGAGCCTGGTAAGCGGAGGATTATGTCATCTGTAAATAATGATATTCTGACTTCTTCAATTCCTATCCACATCCCTTTTATTTTTTCTCCTGCGTGATTTCTGTGGCTAATGTTTTGAGAAGTATGTTGAACAGTAGTGGTGATAGCAGACATCCTTGTCTTATTTTTGTTCTTGATATTAGAGGGAAAGATTTCAGCTTTTCCTCATTTAATATGATGACGGCCATTGGTCACAAAATAGCTTTTTATCAGATTGAGATAAGGTCCTTCTGCATGTATTTTCCTCGGGGTTCTATCATTAATGGGTGAGGGTTTTGTCAAAGGCTTTCTGCATCAATTGACACGAATACATGATTTTTGTCCTTGCTTCTGTTTATGTGATGTACATTTGTTAAATTGCATATGTTGAACCTTTCCTGCATCCCTAAGATGAATCCTCTTGGTCACGATGTATCATTTCTTTAATGATTCATTGCATTCTGTTTGCCAGCATCTTATGGAGGATTTTTGCATCCACATTTATGAAAGGGATAGATCTGCAGTTCTCTTTCTTCATTTGATCTTTTTCTGATTTTGGAATAAAAGTAATGCTGACATCCAAGAATGACTTTGGAAGTACTCCTCTTTTTATGTCATTAAATAGTATTATTGTTAGATGTCACCTAAAATTCATACAGAATTTTGCAGTGAAACCATCTAGGCTTTTATTAGTTGGGAGTTTTGATTTTTTATTGTTACATCAGTCTCATTGTCTGATACTAGACTGTTTGGGATTTTTATGTCTTCTGGCTTCAGCTTTGCTAGTTTATATGTGCGCAGGAATCTATTCATTTCTTCTGAACTCTCTATTGTTAGAGTGCAGGTTCTCAGAGTACTTACATAACCTGGGTTTCAGCAGAACGCTTGGTGACTTTGCCTTTTTCATTTCTAATCATGTTGATGTGGGTCTTTTCTTTCCTTTTCCTGGTAATATTGGCTAGGGTTTGTCAATTTTGTTTGTACTTTCAAAGAACCAGTTCTTTGATCCATTGATTTTGGGGGGTTTATTTGTTTGGTTTGGTTTAGTTTAGTCTCAGTTTCACTAATTTCTGCTTTGATCTTTACAATTTTTTTCCTTCCACTAGCTTTGGATTCAGATTGTTCCTTTTTTTAGGACTCTAAGTATAATTACATTATTTATTTGGACTTGCTCTGTTTTTTGTGATGCTATAAATTCAGAGCTATAAATTTATCTCTTAGGAAAGCTTTCATTGTGTTTCATACATTCTGATGTGAGGCACTGGCAATTTTTGACTATAGGAAGTAATTTCTTCTTAGACTCATTGATTACTCAAGAGAGGATCATTTAATGTCCAGTGTTTGCATAATTCCTGTGGTTTCTTTCCAAAACCTTCTCTGTGGTTTTGAATGTGTGCTACCCTTCAGGATCTGCATCTTTGGAGCCCAGCATGACAAGGCTTTTCTTTCCCTAGCCTAGTGGCTTCCACGCTTCCCCTCCTGCTTATCGCTGCCTGTGGCAGTGTCCCTGCTGGGATGTGTCCTTGCTCACACTGCTAGCTAGGAAAGGCCATCAGATCTCCAATCCAATCTGTAGGCAACAAGGCAAGGTTTCAAGTATTCAATGCTAGCACTTTCAAACCCAGCCATTTCTAAGCACAGCTCAGCTATACTTGACTTCTCACCATGGAGTGCAGGGGCTGTGTTACTCCCCCTGAGCTTAAACTTCTTGGGGGATCTCTTTCTAGCCCACTTTCTGTCCAAAGCTCTTTCCTGTAGCTGTCTCTCACCCAGTCACTGTGAGAAGGCGCTACTAGGAACTCTGAAGTTGTTTATTCGTTCTAATTTTCAGATCCCTTTCCTAAAAATGGTGCCTGATTAAGCACTCTGCGATAGGTGAGCACCAGCTCTGGAATTCCTCCCCAGTTACCACCTGCACTGTGGAAGGAGCCCTCAGAGGGAAACCCAGTTCTGCTTTCAGTTTGCAACCGCCATGGGCTTTTCACCTTTTCTGCCCGGACCTCCCACTTGGGGACACTTACTTTGTTTCTGCAAAGCCAGGTTCACTTCCCTGCAAGCCCTGAGTCTGGGACAGAGTGTGGATGTTTTGTTTCTGTCTCTGCATTGTGAACTCTCTCTCTGGCTTCTCTAAAACTTACAGTTTTCTTATCAGCTCCTTCCCAGATCTCAATCTACTTCTTTCTTTGTCTTCACTAAGTGTTTATTTTCCACAGATTTTGCAGCCCATTACTGCCAATTTTCCTTTGCTAGTCTTCTCTTCATTATTTCTTTCCTCATGCTTCCTTTAGGTTTAATTTGACATATTTTTCCTAATTCTTGAGTTAGGTGGCTCAGTAACGTTCAATCCTTTTTTCTAAACTATTCATGTTAAGGCTGTACATTTTCCTCTACATATGGTTTTAACTACATCCCACATGTTTTGTTATGTAATATTTTCATTATTGTTCAGTTAAAACATATTACCATTCCATTGATATTACATCTTCCTCCCACTGATTAGTTGGCAGTATATTGCTTAACATTCTAATGTTGGGTGTGTTGGCTTTCCATTGGCAAACTATCTGAGAAACTTAAGGAGGAAAGATTTAGTTTGGCTCATGATTTCAGAGGTTTCAGTACGTGGTTGCTTGGCTCCATAGCTTCTGGGCAGGTGGGAGCGTTTGACGGAACAAAGTGGCCCATCTCATGGCAGATGGAAGGCAGAGAGAGATTTATCTTTCCAGGCTGTGGCCTTCCATGACCCATTTCTCCAACAGAGCCCCATCTTCTGGTTTCCACTACCTGCCAGTAGTGTATCAATTATAAACCCTCCTGCGCATTAATCCAGTGATGAGATCAGGCTCCTCATGTCCTGTCACTTGGCCACAGCTGCACCTCCAAACACTGCTGCCTTGGGAACCAAGCCTTCGGTACATAAGCTTGGGGAAACATTTTATATCCAAACCATAACACTGAGGAATTATCTGATTTCTTGCTTAATTCCATTGGGCTTATTAGACATTCTCTATATTGTTTTCAATACTTTTTGAGCTTTCAAAACTTTGTTGTATGGTTCAGCATAAGGTCAGTTTGTTTAAGGATTCTTGTAAACAGGAGAAATATATATTCGCAGGGGTTTGCAGTACTTGAAAATTTGGGAGCTGGAGATATAGTCTAGAGTACATGCTTAGCAAGTGCAAGGTTCTAGGCTCAATCCTCTACACCCCAAAAATAAATTCAGCTAGTTAAAGGTTGTGAATTTCATGGCTCAAATCTTCCATGTCCCTACTGGGTATTTTGCTTTTTGTTTGCCTTTGTGTATTTTTTTCATCAGGTTCAGGGAGAAGTGTGTTAAATTTCTCTCACCCTGATCATAGATTTGTTTTTTTGTTCTTTGAGAATGGTAGGGTTTGCAATGTATGTTTTTGGACCTACATTTTTAAGAACGTAAAAGTGAGCCTTGTTATATCTGCTTGGCGAATGGATCCAATTATCATTATAAACCTTTCCTCTTTATTGACAGTTTGTTTCCCACACTAATCTCAGTTTGTGTATGTTGGTATGCTTCACCAGAAGTGTGTGCATAAATATCTCTTTTTACCCCTTGTAAACTCGAAGAATTAGGTATTGTTTTATCCAGTCTGCTGATCTTTGTCTTTGAAATACTGTTCTATTTAAGATATAGATGTATTTTTAATTCTACCATCTTGCCAACTTCTTACTTTTACCTGGTCTATGTTCCTTTTCGGTCTTTGTCTTTTTTCCATGTCAGGCACTATCATAGCCTTTTATTTTCATTTTTTGGAAGTTTTTAAACTTTATTTTTATTAGTATGAATTAGTGGTATAGAAGGGTTGATTATGATTATCCTGGGGATTAGGACGTAGACTACCACGTCTTAGTTCTCTTTCAATCTCATTCCCTCTCCTTTCTCTTTCTCCTCTGTCTCTTGTCTTCTCTTTTGCAAATGATCTGTCTCCCTGTTTCTTATTATATATCTTTTATTTTGCTCTTTGTTTGCACTTGGGTTTTTCATATAAGAGAAATCACACAATATTTAAGCTCATGTGTCTGATTCATTTCACTTAATATGGTCTTGAGGTCTTATTTTTGATTAATCAAATTTTTTATTATTCTGTATACTCCAGCCTTCCTCAACTCATAAAGTAATATGTTCTTTTACTAAGTTTTGGTGGTTCCACAGAGATTGCAGTATGTGATCTCATGTATTAAAGTGTTTGGTAAAGTAGTAAATAATACTTCTTTGGCAATGTTAAGACCTTGCCATACTGTGACTGGATTTTTCCCTCTTATTGTTTTATGTTGTACATTTTCATTTCCACGTATGTTGTAAACTCATATGACTTTATTGCTGCTTTAAACATTCCAAATTCATTTAATTTCACCTGTATATTTACCCTTTTCATTAATTTCCACTCTTCCCTATGCTTCCATCTGATAGAATTTTCCTTCAGTTTCAAACACTTCTTCTAGAACTTCTTTTAATACATTCATTCATTCATTTGCTGTGCGCCTAAAAATGTTTTTTTTTTTTTTGCTTTCCCTTAATATTTGAAGGATATGTTAGCATCTTTTTGTAGCTTCTTTGAGGCTAATATGTCACTTTTAAGAATTTTTCTTTGCACTTTGTACTGCAGTGGCCTGGGTGTGGTCTTTGACTTTGATCTGCTTGGAATGTGCAGGTCTGAAGTTTGAGACTGATGAATTTGTCAGTTTCCAGTAGTTCCCACTGTTACCTTCAGTTCAGGCATGTACCGTGTGACAATGTTTCAGTCGGCAGACTGCACATACAATACTGACCAATCAGATCACATGGCAGGTAGCCATCCCTTAAGTACGTCCTCTTTTGAGCACCACTTGTGTTAATGTGTTGCTTCCCAGCCCTGGTGCTATGGAGACTTTAAGGCAAGGCGCCTAGTGGGAGGTCTTCAGGTCACTGAGGGTGTGTCCTTAAAGGGAACTGGGGACCCCAACATCTGCTTCCTGGCTATGAGGTAAGCAGTTCTGCCCCGTCACTGAGTTCCCCCATGCTGCGCTGCCTCACCAGAAGCCCCAAATAAAGGGGCTCATCCCTCATGAAAGGGAACCTCTAAAACTGTGAACCAAAAGAAACCTTTTTTTTTCTTGACAGGTTGGTTATCTCGAGTGTTTATTCTGGTGACAGAGCTGATTAACACAAGTACACTTAAAGTTCAAATAATGATGAAATCACCTGCTAGCACAGTTCTCAGAACGTGTCCTCATCACCAAGCAGCCCGCAACGCCTTGCTCCAGCTCCATGCTCTTTGTTCTCCCCTTTGAGACTCCACTTACCTACTCGAGATCTTTCTGCACTCTTTCATATGTCTCTTACATTCTTCTCTATGTTTCCAATCTTATTCTCTGTCCCTAGTTTTTTGTTTGTTTGTCTTTGTACTGGGGATCATACTCAAGACCTCACACTTGCCAAGCTGGTGCTTGTGCCACTGAGCTAAATCCCCAGCCCCTCTTTCCCTTAGTTTTGATATTTTCTTCTGAACTAATTTCTAGATCACTAATTCTCCCTTCAGTTGTATCTCATTTGTTATTTAACAAGTTCTTAAATTCATTGTGGGTTTTTTTTGTTGTTGTTGTATCATTTCCACTTGGTTACTTTCTCTTCTTTTTTCATCTGTCAAGATGCAATCTCATTGTCGTTTTGATATAGATACAATTATTAGATTATTTGTCGTATTATAATATTTAAGTTTTAATTTTATGTCCTTAAGATACATTTTTAAAAAGCCACATCAACTTGCAAACATGAAGCGGAGAAAAGCTGTTGACATGAGTCTGAAATATCTCTAGGTGTTTTTTGTTGTTTTGTTTTGTCTTTTGATGCTAATGATGTGACATGGGGAAGCCGTAAACAGCAGAAAAGCAGGGGCTGCCAAATGACCAAATTATGGAGGCCCAGGCCTGCTTGTTCCCATGGGAATGCATCCAAGGTGGTGGCAATAATTTTGCATCCTCATCAGGCAGGCGACATCACACAACTTAGTCGTACTGGTTTGTGGCGCCTGCCTGCATGTTCCTCGTGCTGTGTGTGCCTGTCACCCCCAGGCACTTCTTAGTCCTGCTGATGCTGGGATTAAACCCTGCTCTGGTTGCTGAGCACCGTACACCTGAGGGCACTATGCCAGGGCAGTTTTTCTTCTTTATGGCAGCAGCCGCTTGTGGACACGTTTTCCTGGTCGTTAGCACTTCGAGTCTGCTCCATAGCGTGGCTAGGTTTTTGCACTGATGCAGTAATTTTAATTTTTGTCTTCTACTGCCGAGTTCATATTTAATGAAAAATGGAGACCGTACAGTAAAGGCTTCCTTTTCTGAATCACGGTTGAGCACTTCCCCATCAAGCAGTGATGTGGCTCTTTTTTTTAGTTCCATTCATTCATCCCAGTGCCTCCTTTATAGCAGACATCTTGTTGTCATTCAAGGCAAGAAGAGCGGGGCCTCAGTGACTGGGACCACATACAGTTTAGTTCATTTTAACTTCACCTGCACAAAGACAATGGACACCTCAGTTTCCATCCACTAAAGTGCTGGCTAGAAAGTAATTCAAACGCCTGTATGCTTTCATCTAATTCCTGGGGAGCTGAGCGCATAGATGCGGGCCTGAGTGAGAGGCCACGTACCAACTTGCAGCTGGTAGCTGAAAGCTAATTCCCACGTCTATTACTGTGTTTTGGCTTCTGACAAAATTGTTGGCTTTCTTGTTGAGACGGGCTCTGACATTCGTGTCTGTCGACATCTGACATCTGACATCTGACATCTGATGTAGCTTGCTGGTAGACTCATGACCACGGGCTTGCCTTCATTTATTGATTATAGCTCCTTTTGACTCCATAGGCATAGACAACCATGGATTAAGCGTCTTGCTAATTTGCTTGCATAGAACTTTTGAAAACATCCTAGCATCCCTATGTTTGGAAACAGTAATAAAGCTGGTCAGTTCGTCCTCTTCTTCGGTCTCAGCCATCTCTTCTGCTGACCTCTGTGGTACATGGTCACAGTTCTTAGCAGGCAGCTCAGGGACTTTGCAAACAGACTTTCCCGACTCTCTTAACGTTTGGTTTCCTTATCCTTTGTCAGCAAACATGCTCAGATCTCTTCGTCTCAAATCACATAAACAAAAATCATTTCTTCAGTCCTGTTGCTATCTCTTGCCACTCTCTTTTAAGCAGTGATGAGCATCTTTTTTTTAAAATCAGGATTGATTGTCTCAGCTCCCCCACTGTCCACTCACTCCTTGCAGTTTAGTTTCTTCCCTCATCCAGAGCCTCCAGGACCCTGTATCAGCAGCTTCCTCCCGGGTCACCTTCTTTGACTTCTCTGTAATGTATGACCGTGTGTACCACTTGGCATTTTCTCTGTCTTTGGATTCTGTGGCATCGTTTTCACTTGGGTCTCCTGTTTCTGTAATGGACTCTTCTCCCCTTTCCCATGTCACCTTTCTCCCCTGTCCTGTGCAGATGTCCAGGCCTCTGTTCTGAGCTGCCTTCTTTCCTTTCCTTGTACCCCTCCCCGCTTTGGCAGTTCACATTCCCAGCTTACAACGTGATCTTAAGAAACGTAGCACCCCGAAGTTATTTCCAGTTCTCCTGACTTGTAATTCCAGCTACCCCCGGGATATCCTATCAATCTCTACTGAGACATGTCCAAAATGATTTAATTTCTCCACAAATCTCCTTTCCCCTTGACTATTCTCTCTGTTGAATGTACCAAGAAGCTCCATAACTTTAGCCTAAAAATTTATAGTCAGTATCAACTGCTTTTCTTGTTCCTCCCTTCAACAAATCAGACCTGATATTCTGTTAATCTCTGTAGTATTTTTTTCACACATATGCATCACTGCCCTCTTAAGTGATATCTTTTGCAATCACACTGTGTTCTGATTTCTATTCTGACATCTAATCCACTTGGCTCACTGCCATTAGGCTCACATTGCTTAATGTGTGTTGAATGAATAACTGAAAAGTAGTTTTAATTATATTGCCTGAGAGTTACCTCCCTATTATTGATTAAGCGAAATTCAGACTTGTTAGCTTAGTTTCCAGCCTGGGAACCTAGAGTCTCTTCTTGCTTTTCTGGCATGAAGCCTTTCACACGGCCTCTGTCTCTGTCACACACACTGTCATGTTCCGTGCTGTGTTGTGCAATGCAGTGGTGCTCCTCAGGAAGTAAATACAGTTAAATTCTATGATAATTAAAACTTAACCAAAGTCAAAAGGCTCTTTTGTGCAGCCTCTCGAAGCCTTTACCCTTCTGATATACGTTGTGAGCTCCCATTGAGAGGAGAAGTCTGTGGTATTTCTCGGGGCTGTCTGACCGTGAATCCTGTTTAGGGGACCATCCGTTATCTCACAAGATGCCAGTGTTCCGAGAAACACATTTCCAGACAGCGGGCACAGACGCCTCTTTATTCCCCAGACACACTCCGCTTTTCACAGTGCCCGGCAGATGGAAACCGGGCTTCTCCTCCCAGGCTGCCCTCCAGGGGAAATGTAGCACTGTCTGGGGCCATTTTGCTGTTACAACCAGGGTGCTCTTGAGCAAGCAGAAGCCAGCAACAAGCTGAATCTTCTAGAATGCACGGGACGGTGGCCCCAGCCAAGAATCACGCAGCCGGAATGTCAGTAGTGTCAAGGGCGAGAAGCCCTGGATGAGACACGGTCCTTCTCTCCTGCCTCTTGCCATTTAAGGCTGTGTTCACTTCTTTTCAAGGCCATATCCAGTATTTCCTCTTTGGTGACCGCTTCATTTTGCTCCTCAGGTTTTTCTCCCTTCCTCGTCCTCTCTGGCTCTGTGTGAGTGTTTTTTGTGGCATTTACCAACTCTTTCCCATTGCACACGTCCCCATGTGCTGGTGTAACATCACGTCAGGTGACCCCCTGGTCATCATTTTTCTGTCTTTCCACAGTCATTACAACGACACCTTGTTTGAAGACCAAAATGAAACCCTGCATTATCCACAGCTTTTCCTCTGATTTCCCATCACTCTCAAAGCCCCAGCCACAGGTGCTCAGAGCTCTGGACTATGCGTTACCAACTTACTCAAAGAAATATACTTGTAATTCTTTTATGAATTTTCAACTCTGGACAAACTGGCCCACTGATTGTACTTCAGATCTGAGCACCCCCATCTCCAACTTTTGGCTCATAATGTTTTGTTAATTTTGGATATCCCTCTCCTGCTATCCATAAATCCAATCTGTGTTAGTCAGCCATCCATTCTATGACAAAACTTCCAAAAGAATCGCTTCTAAAAGAGGAAACTTTTTTTTGGTTCATGGTTTCAGAGATTTTAGTCAGCAGTCATTTGTGTGTGTGGCAGTACAGTATCTCACGGGGGGAGCACATGGCAGAGGAGGCCTATTCGCCTCATAGTGGCTGGGAAGCAAAATGGCAGACAGGAAGGGGCGGGATCAAGTATTCCTTCAAGGGCAGGCCCCCAGTGGCCTCCCTCCTTCCACCAGCACCCACTACCTAAAGATTCCACCTCTTCCCAAAATAGTGCTACAGGCTGGGGTCCAACCCTTCAACATGCAGGTCTTCGGGAGGCATTTCAGATCCAAACTGTAGCCTCACCCATAATTCAGCCCCAACCTTCCCTCTTCCTTCAAGGAAGTCTTGTGTGTCTGCTCCACCCACGAGGGTCCTTTCTTTCCCAAACAAATTTAGTCCTTGTAGGTCTATCAATGGGCAATCAGTTTCTACTATCTCGACCATATTTCTCACGTGGAGAACTAGATATGATTATCAAAACATCAAGTCTGTTTTATTACTGGTTTTTTTTTTTTTTTTTTTTTTTTTTTTTTTGCCAGTTACCTTGTCTGTGCTACAGCTTCAGAAATAGTCTAAAATGTTTGCTCTTCTCTTAAATTGGAGTGTGTTTTCACAATGCCTGCCTTCTCTACAATGCCTCTCTTCTTAACCCTCTGTCTCGTCTTTGGAGGGAACCCCAGGGCAAGGCCAGGATGAAAGTGACATCAAGGCCTTGAATTTCACCAGGGTGAACAGGAGGGGCCGGAGGGTCACACTGGGCTCTGGGAGAATTTTTATAAAGAATGAATAATAGCAATCAGACCCAACATTTTAATGAACAATTTTAATGGCTTATCCAATGTAATCCTCCTGATTTGGAAGGATTAGATTGACAAAACTACCTATCCATGTGGAAAGAAGTCTCATGTGCTGCCCTTGTAGTTACAGCAGGGCCCAGTGGGGCAGGAGGGGTCACCAGCAGAGTGCGCAGCTGGTGGGAACCACAGTTACCAGACCAGTGAAGACAGCCCGCTCCTGAGCAGCCTCCTGAACCCGAGAGCAACCTGCAGAGAAGTCAGGAGAAAAAGACAGTAAAAAGGGTCACAGCACACCACACACACACTCGCCCTACATTTTCCATTCCGCTTTTTTTTTTGCTTTGTGTTTTACTTTTTGAGATGGGGTCTCACTCTGCAGCCTCCCAGGCTGGCCTTGAATTGGAAGTACTCCTGCCAGGCCTCCGAAGTGCTGGGTTCACAGGCATGCGCCCTGATGCCTGGGTCCTTTTGGCCTCATTTTATTTTTTTCACAGCCTCCCTGTTCCATCTCTGTCTTTCTCTTTTATCGTTCTCTTCCTCTCTCTTTCCTGAGCCATGGGAGGTTAAACTTACATGGACAGTCCCCAATTTATAATAGTTCAACTTGCCATTTTTTGAGTTTTGATCATGTAAGAGCAGGATGCATCAGTAGAAATTGGAAATTTGATCTTTCTTAGCTAGAGCTATGCCTCATGACCCCCTCACGGTGTTGAGCACCAGTTAGGTCTAGTGACTGCACTTTGACCTAATTTCCAAAATTTGATGGGGGTATAAGAACGTTACCCCTCATAAACTGAGAAGCATCTAAATATCAAAGCTCTCACCCCTGAGTACTTTAATGTGTATTTCCTAAAAATAATGCTATTCCTTTGCATAACCACATCAGAGCCCTCTGTGTCACCAGAATTGAACAATGACACCATTCTTTCACACAATCCACCATCTGTTCTCTGATGTTGTCGCCTTAATAACATTCTTCTTTAAAGCACTTCCCCCTGCCATGCAGGATGCAGGTTAGAGTAAGGCCGATCATTTAGTTTGCCTGCCTTCTGAGATGTTTCCATAATTTTTCTCTATTTTTATATCAGTGTTCACAAAGAATATAATTTCTTCCTGAGACACACCTGTAACCCTAGCTACTCAGGGTGTTGAGGCTTCAGGATTCAAGGTTTGGGCAACTTAGCAAGACCCTGTCTCAAAATTTAATAACTAAATAAAAAAATTTTAAAAAGGGCTGGAGTCCTGACACAGACAGGGTTCTGTGTTCAATTTTTAGTAATAAAATAAAATAAAGAATAATATTTCTTTTTTAAAAAATAAAACATTCACAAAGACTCCATATGCACATTCAAAAACTAGTATGACTAAGAAATAACGAGTAAAGTTGCTGGAGGCAAAATCACATAAAAATCAGTTGGATTCTATGCAGTAGCGATGAACATGACGAAAAGAAAATTAAGAAAATAATCACATTTATAACAGAATCAAAAAGAATAATATACTTAGGAATAAACTTGACCAAGGAAATAAAATGCATATAGACTAAAAATTACAAAACACTGGTGAAAGAAGTTAAAAGAGACACTAATTAGTGGAAAGACGTCCTCTGTTCACGGTTTAGAAGAAATAAGGTACAATAGATACTGTGAGAGGAAAAGAAACTGCTCAAAGGGAAAGAACAATCGAGATGGGGAAAGGAGAAAAGGAAGGGAGAAATACACGCACACACACACACACACACACGGTAGCTAAGATAATTGTACTATTCATTCTATTAGTTAATGGAAAGGAACAGTTAGTGCTTATACTGTTTGATCAATTTTGCACACCTGTATCTGGTAATCTGAGCAACTCTTTTGAAGATAACAATATGTAATATAATAACCACTGTTGATTTCCTATCCTCTTGTTTTGAAATTCTGTATCATTTTGGGTTTTTTTTCTCTTTAAAAAAATTTAAATGTCCATACTTTCTAAAATGATTTACAGATTCAATGTAATTGCTATCAGATCAGTACTGTGATGAATTCAAAGTGAATTTTCAACATAAAAAAAACCTTTCTGGTACTGATGATTGACTTTAGAGTCTTCACACTGGCTCACATGCGCAGTCCTTTTTATTTTTTATTGTGAGACAAGGTGTTGCTGAGTCACTAAGTTATCCTGCATGGGCTACAACATGTGCCCCTCTCGCCTCAGCCTCCCGGAAGCTGGGATTACAGGTGCAGGCCTTACACCCAGTTACAGATTTCATTTTCCAACCATGACTTGCCGCGTCTGTTGTTTGCTCCATATTCTGCTCTCAGTGAAAGCCCTTTCTTGTCTAGTTGCTTGCTTGTTGCTTTCTTGGGTCATTTGTCTATTTATTATCTGTACCAATCAAATTCTATTTTCACTGGCCTGTGATATGCACCCTAAAGGGCTCAAGTTATCCCAGAATTGGCCAGAGGTAGGGCCCCTGCCTGGGCTCCTCGTCCTTGTGCCCCAGCATTTTCTGAGCACTTGTTCACCTGCTGACAAACAAAAGGTTCAACATCCCCTGAAGGTGAAACTAAGAGAGGGAAGAGCACAGAATATGTGGGGGAGGAGAAGAGGCAGAAAGACACGAAGAGGCCTGAGAGGACTCTGGCCGCACAGGTGCAGAGCCACTGTCCCTTCTGTGAATGGCGACAGGTGTCCTGCCCTGGAAGTGGGGCAGAGCAGTGCCTCGGGGAGACCACAGAGGGTGCTGTCTGAGGGGTCCCCTGTGGCTAGTGGGCCTCATGTATTGGTCACCTCTGTCCCTTGAAAATGATGGAAGCATAACCCAAAACGGGGGTGGGGAGAGTGCTGAACACTAAGGAACCAAAGCTGGATGGAGATGCCGGAAATGAAGGGATGCCGGAAATCAGAGCTTCCCTGGGTCTGTCTCCCTGTTCTCTGTCTGTCTCCTCCCTCCTTTCTTCTGTGTGTGTGTGTGTGTGTGTGTGTGTGTGTGTGTCCCTCTCTCTCCATCCCTCAGTGCTGCCTTCCTCTATTTTCCATCCCTTGATTCCAGGCCCCCCTCTTCTCTCAAGTTGGCAGAGGTGACCATGGCCCTTCTAGGTTAATCCAAGTTTAGCAACTCTGGCAGAAACCAAGCTGCTCTTTCCCAAAGACTGTGAGAAAACTCCCCGGAGTGTCCCTGACTGGCCCAGGGCCTACACAGTGGCTGTGCTGGGTGTGACAGCCCTCTGGTTGACCAGACCTGGGCTGGCAACTCCCCTCTAGAGCCATAAATGTGAGTGAGGTCCTCCAAACCCATGGGCTTGGACCAGAGGGAGGACGGGCTCCCCAAGGCTCCCCTAAAGAGGATTCGGAAGCGCTCTAACCAAAGAGGGGAGAAGGACATCAGGAAAGCTAATGTAAGGCTTCACTCTGCATGGACACAGGGTGCTTGACAGGGCCAGGGTTTTGACTCTGAGATGCTCACAGAAGCCAAGGCCCGCCTTCCTCGCCTGCACATGGCCTCCTTCCTCACACCAAAGAAGAGCTTGAACTCCCCCTGGGGCCTGAGGCCTCCGCCCCTCTGACCTTGCTCCTGGCCTGGTGCCTCCCTGACCCAGGAAGGCGCATAGGCCGCGCCTTGGGACCCTCATGGAGCCTCTCTCCATCCAGTCCGGACCGGCTTTTGTTTCATCATTGCTCCCGGCCTGGCCCAGCCTGGCCGGCCTGACAGGGACGTGTCGGTCACGCTGCTGTGTTACGTCACCTCAGATGGCAATCGAACTCCCTGCTCACAGAAGCTGACAGGAGGGTGCTGGCAGTCTGCTTATCTGGGTTCTACCCTTGCTGAGTAAAGGCCATTATCAGAATTATTCACACAGAATGAGAACAGCTGGAAGTCCGCAGATTATTCATTACATTACCCTCTCTGAGTCACTTGGCACAGAGGGAGCCTTGGAGGAGTCTGCCCTCACCCCTGCCCCTTCCCCGTCCCGGCCAGGACAGGTCCCCTCTGGCTCACCCACTGAGGCGAGAAGTCCCCTTGGGTAGGCTCAGGTGTGGCCCCCTTTGGGGTGCTTGCTGTGGGGCAAGCAGAGCTGCACAGCAGGGAGACCCGGAGGAGACAGAAGCTTGGGGTGCTGCCCAGTCAGGCCCTTTCCCACAATGGCCCTGCCAACCTCGGTGTCCAGACGTCAGAACAAGCTGTTTAACTGACCCCCGAGGCTTCCGTCTGACCTCCACCATCGTGCCTGCTTCCTACACGTCTTGCAAAGGAAAGAGACAAGTGCTGTAGTCCTGAGACCCTCCGCGATGCTCCCCAGCTTGCTCCCACGAGCCAGCCTTGGTCTCCACCCTTGACACACCCCTTCTGCGCCTCCTCGTGCAACAAGCCCACACCTGCAATCCAAACACACTCAGGCTGCACCCGGCACACGTCCATTCCCAGGCAAAACCCAGCAAAATTGATGCCAGACGCTGTGGGAAAGAGGCGGGAAGAGAGAGTGCGGTTAATGAGGTGGGTTCAAAGGCGTGGGCTCCTTCATTACCACCATCCAGTAATAACACACAGGGGCAGCCCCGCCTGAACTTGAAGACAGCCTAGGCCGGATGAAGATCAAGGCTTGTGAGGAGACAAAAGTACTTTGAGTTTTCTGTTTTTCTTTTTGGTACTGGAAATCAAACTCAAGACCTTGGGCTTGCTAGACAGGCATTTGTGCCACTGAGCCCCAGAAGTGCTCTTTGACCTGCTAACTGATTTATGTTCAAAATGTGATTCAGATTCTAACTGTTCCCTATTTTCCACAACTTCTCAGGGTCAGGCGGCAACTCCCACCCTGTCTCTGGGCTCAGCTGCTCTAGAAAATAGTGGTGATCTGTGATGAGTTTTGCAAAACAGGAGTCTAGCCCATCAATGGTTCTGAGGGGACCAGGGTCCCCTTATTATGATGGGACCATAGGCCAGGCTGGAGGGAACCCCAGGGTGTGCCTAGGCAAATATCTAACTGCCCAACTCACCTGTGTATTGGTCAGCTACAGCTGCTGTAACAAAACAGCCACAGGCTGAGCAGCTACCATGGAGGCGCGTTCTGAAAGCTGGACTTTCCGAGTAAAAATGTCCACAGGACAATTCCCTCTGAGGGACAGCGCTGCTGATACTCTCTCCTTGGCTTTTAGAGGCCTGTCTTCCTGTTTAGCTGGTCTTCTGTGTCTCTGTGTCCACACTTCTCCCTTTTACATCTGTCTTCCTGATCAGAACGCACCTAGTGACCTCAGTCCAATCTGATTCCCTCTGTGCGGATTCTCCATCCAAACAAAGCTGCAGTACTGAGGTGCTGAGCTAGTGGGAAGCTCATATATGTTTTTGGGGTGGCACAATCGACCCATCATGCTCTAGTTCCCCTGGCTTCTCGTTGTTGGATCTCTGCTCTCACTTGGTGTTAACACTTAATAATTTTTCTGTTAAATCTTCTCAGAGGCTGAGAACATCTCACACCTATGGCTGATGGGATGATCTGAAAATAGGAGAAATTGGGAGACCAGAAACCTGGGCTATCTTGTCCCTGAGATCTCAGGGCCACAGGCTGCGGAAGGTAGGAGGGGCCCTGAGCCATCTCCAGGTCAAGCCGTGCCTCAGTGTACAGGGGTTTTCTTCTTCTGATCCACTCAGCCCAACTCTGAGCAGCCTGTGGCTGTGGCTTTGGTATTCCAGGAGGGAAGGGTGTTGGTCAGCTTTGTATCACTGTGACAAAACACCTCAGATCATCAATTTCTAAGTAGGAAAAGCTAATTTTGGCTCATGGCTTCAGGGAATTCAGTTTGTGGTCACTTGTCCCTGTTGCTTTTGGGCCTGTGGTGGCACAGTACACTATGGAGCACATGGCAGAGGAGGCCTGTTTACCTCATGTTGGCCAGGAAGCATTGAGAGACAGGAGGGCGCTGGAGTCCCCTGCAGGGACACACTTGATACCTGACTTCTTTCCACTAGGCCCTGCCTTCCAAAGATTCCATCACCTCCGGAAGTGCCCAGTGCTGGGGGCCCAGCCTTCCACAGTGGCCTTTGGCGACATTCCAGATCCCCACTATGACAGGGGTATAGAACAGCAAGTAGCCACGAGGATGCCACTCATGGGACATTAGCAGGGGTTATTCCAGTACAAAGAGCACACACTGTAGGATCCTGACTGTTATTATCCCCCCACGCACCCCGTTAACTTGAGTTCCTTTGGCTTCTTGAGGCAGTGAACCAACTGGTTGTCCCGGCCTTGGCCTTTTCCAGTGGGGATTGCATTGGTGACCCTTGGACCTAGAGTGTCCAAGCCTGGGTAATAAGGAGTAACCCCCTTTCTTCCTCTTCTAGTCCCCAACAAGGAGGAACCAGCCCTCTCGCTGCTCTGCAGCACCCCACTCCCTCTGCACCTCAGCCTCTCCCCTCCCAGACCCATCGCTCCAGACCCAGGAGGAGGACGCTCCTGAGCTGGTTCCTGTTTCATCTTCTTCCTGGTAATTAACGAGAAGTACCTGCTTCTGAGAAGTGCCCGGCTATGTATTTCAGAACAGGCAAGTCAGGACACAGGTCTACCAGCCACAGTGGGAGAGAGAAGCAGCAGAGGGCCGTGGCTTGTGGGCACAGGGGCTCCACCTCAGGGAAAAAGGTGGGAATTCGCTGTGGGGTGCAAAACTCAGGGTTTTGGTGAGCCTTTCTGTGCGGCCAGCCTGCCTGTGTGCAAAGCAGGGGTCTCCACAGGAGGAGAGGCTGCGTGAAGCTCCCATAGCCACCTGTCCCAACTTGTCCCCCCCTCCAAGTGACACCACTGGAAATTCTATCCTTCTGCTCATGCAGGTTTTACAGAGCCCCTGTCAGAGTGACAGCATTTTATCTCAGTAAGCAAGACTTCCTGAGATTGAGAAATAAATGTCAGGCTCCGGTCAGCCTGGGCCGCTCCACAGCCAAGGAGAGAGGCAGGCAGAGTGGGGACCCTGCTGCCAGGCTGGGGGGGTGGAGATGAAGGACCTCATTTGCTTGGGAAGTTTGCTCAGGGATAGTCTTGCTCTCTGACCACTAACCAAAAAAGTGTCAAGTCGAGGTCACTTTAGTCACTGCCATCTGCCAAGGAGGACAAAGGCCTGTTTGTGGTCGGGGAACCCAAGGCCAGAGGTGGCCGTGGGGAAAGGCAAGACTTGTAAAAGTGGCCCTCAGTCAGCGGAGCAACTAGCTCTTTATAGCCTTTCCATCTGACTGCAGAACATTCAGGGAGGAGGACAAAGACGGGATTTCTCAGATGTGTTTGCCTTTCAGGAACCCGCACAAACCCCAGGGTAGAACATGATCACCCGTAGGACTCTTTCTCCTGATGCCATGAGAGGCCTCGGAGGGGCCGCTCCTGGGCTCTGTGGTTAGGACACTGGCTTTTAACTGGGGGCTCGGGCAGCGCAGAGCACAAGCTTAGCAACACAGGGAGCCCTGGCTTCAATCCTCAGCAAAGAAAACAAAACCAGCTTGGAGCTGAGTACTTGACACCGGGACCACAATCAAAACGAAGCCCCACCACACTGGGGAAGGTGGGGTGTTCTCAGGCTTTCCCTACCCATCAAAGAAAGGCCAGAAGCTTGGTACTCAGGCTTTGAGACACGTTTTACAATAGACCGCCACCAGATGGGGTTGGAAGCTGCTCCAGCTGACATGCTGGTGGGCTCTGTTCCCTGGCTGACCAGGGCTGAAGGCTCACAGGAAGAGCAGTCAGCCCCCCACCTCCAACACTGCTGGGACCCACAGACCCACACATAACTGTTCTGTTTGTTCAGCCTGACCAGACTCTACGCTCAGAAACATGCAGAGTCCTAGCACTGGACCAAGAGCCCATAGAAAGAGATTTCTTCATGCAATGAATGGGGTACAACCTTAAAGTCCTATTGCACCCCCCCAACACGTGTGCAAACCCAGTTCAGAACTAACTGCTCCTCACTGCATGTTGATGCTGAATTCAGAGCTGATTTTCTTTTTTTAGCTCAGATTGTTTGGGTAACCTTGGTGTGTGTGGGGGGATGTCTTTAAAACCACACTAGCCCTCTAAATACATCGTTTGATATTTATTGTTTACAAAAAAATTAAACTTTCAGAGACTAAAATGAGCTGGAAATGAGCTCGGTGAACTGTATAATTTTCTTCTCTGTAGTAAACATTTCAATGACTTTTCCCAAGGACTGAAGTTAGCCAGGAAGGAGGTCTAACTTCCCGCTCCACCAGTCCTGGCGAGATTGATTTCCGGGCTCTGGCGAGGAGGTGTGAGCCCTTAGCGTGGTAGGCATGGAGGTGGCCCCAGTGACTCTGGGATCGGAGAGGCTTGTGCTTTCAGGGGATGATTCTGTTCACCTCCGCAACACCGCCTGCTGTGCTGGGGTCTGACGTTTGGTGGTCACTGCTCTGCACCTTTTCCCGGGTTCCCAGGCACCTGTGCTCCATCTCCTCTCTGCCCAGGGTTTGTCTCCGAGCCTCGGGACACAGCAGGCCATGCTCAGGACCAGGATGTCCCTTCTGCACCAGTGGGCAGGCATGGGAGTACTGTGCCATGGGAGTACTGGCTCCAGGTCTCCAGGGCAGGAGGGTGGATAGGTCTTCCAGCCCTCCTGCCTTGAGCTCCCTGAAGCTAACATCCAGTTTTCAAAGCACCACCTTGCAAAGAGCTTCTCGACTAGACAAATTCAGAGTATTTTTGTTTTCGCACGTACTAAGAAGGGGAGGGGGTGTCTCTCAGGTCCCATGGTGGGCTCGGGATCGCGCTCTGGTTCTCTTTGCAGAACACCGCTCCCCCCTCCCCAAGGCCAGGGTCCCCTTACCGTTTGCAAGGAAGGAGCTGCAGGATCTAATGGAGGACCCTAGGGGTTCTCCTCAAGTCAGTAGCAAGCACGGCCGTCTGATGGAAACAGCGCGCCCACAGGAGTCAGACCCCTGGGAACGTGCCCCCACTGCATTCCCACGCCACAGTCCCGCAGGGGTGAGAGGTGAGTCTTTGCCCTGGGGCCCCGGCAGACCTACTGCACAGCTGGCCGCGCGCCATCTGCTGGTGAATTAAGGCAAAGCAGATTCCCAAGCCCTGGGCGCCGCTGGCAGCAGGATTTGGAAATGGTTTCTTCTCACCCTTGATTTTGAGTGGAGGAGGCTGGGGCCTGAGGAAGATGACAGGTCTGTCTGAGTCCTCACAGTGGGGCCGTCTGGCGTCTCTGTGTCTGAACCGTGACTTGGCAGCCATGCGCTCCCATAACCTTGGGCATATTTCGCAACTTCTCAGTGATCAGCTTTCTTATCTGTCCCATGAGGGACCAGGCTCCCTACCTGGAGGACCTTTTTAAAGGGAAGATTAAGTTAGGCAACGGGTGTGGACTGCTTGAGACTGTGTCTGACCCTGCTTAGAGCCTCACCCCTGGGGCCTTCTTCATCCCAGAGCGACTGATCTGCATTGGTAATTCTCCGAGGATGGACAGCTTTCTCCTTCAGCCTGAAAGCAGGGGAGTGCAGAGTCCTCAGCACACAAGAGCTCACTGACAGGCGTCTGGCTTCTGGCGGGAACGCTTGGCGTTGGCTACTGAGTGAAAGGCGGTGGAGACGGCCTCCAGGAGCCATGGAGACTCAGGTCCACCGAGCCATATTCAGTGACTCAGGAACTATACATAGTCATTAGGGCTCCCTGAAGGAGCCCGGAGCAGTGGCAGGGAAGTTCCATTTGCCCCATCTAACTAGGGTACCCACGGGAGCTTCCTCTGCTTCTGAAGCAGTGACATTTACAATGACCACTTCGTTAACCCTACGGAATAACAACACTGTTGAACCTCATTGGAACCCCGAGAGACAAGGAGGGAAGAAATGAATGAGGGCCCCATTTTCTCCTCCTCTTCAGATTCTCTAGCGGTGCCTTCTAGGAACCTGACCTGATCATACCCCGCAGATCAGGAGCCCATGGATGTCAGCCTCACAGGACACAGAACAGGGCAGAGTGGGTTTCAGGGGAAAAACTGGGGAGAAACATACACAGCCATGGCTCATACATATGTAGAGGAAGTATAAAAATATTTGGATTATTTCTATATTCAACTGTACTTCCCTCAACTTGAGGGAGTTCTCTATGACCTCATTCGTGAGTCTTGTATTTCTAACGATGCCATTAAAAAATGTTCTTTTGGACCAGGGAGTAACTCAGCAGTGTAAGCCTGGCAAGTACAAGGTCATGAGTTGATCTCCGATACAAAAAAATATATATATTCTTTTCCTCCCTCCTCTGCTCTTCTTCCCATTCTTTAGTGGTTCTCATCCAATGTCCAATATGATTGGGGTTATTAGAAGTTTACATGGAAATGGGCAAGGCAATAGATAAGTTTGCCTTCTAGAACATTCCTCCCCATCTCCCATCCCCATCAGCAGTTTGTGAGTGACCTGTGCTGCAGCCCTGATCAGGGCCAACAGGTGAAACTTAAGCAAGGCCTGCCCCCTGTGCACCTCCCCCTGCTCATCCAGCCTGACCCCACCCCCACCCCACCCCCCTGCACCCCCTTAGTATGCCTGAATGCAGAGCAGGGGTCCTACAGCTGGGTTTGCAGCTTGGGTCTTCACAAAGCACTGCAGGTGACAGAGTCCTAGTTCTCACTGGACACTGGGGGCTGGATGAAGGGACATGCTGCACGCCTGTCTGCTCTGGTAGCTGGGCCTGGTGGAAATCAGAGTGGAGAGGTTTTGCAGGGTGCTGGGGGTGCGTTCCTCTGGGTTCCACCCTCAGAGCCTATGGAGAAATGAATAATAAAGTCGGGCATGGCCTCAGACCGTACAAATGACAGCAAGACTGTCCTCTGAGGCCCAGGGAGCTCTTTGGACATTAGGGTTTGAAATTGCCTGTGGGCCTCCTGCTTTACATGGCTCTTAGATCCTATCATTGTCCCTTTTTTGGTCACTGACTCTACCACTCTTTTCTTTTCTGTCTTCCTAATATCACTTGCTGAGTTGGAAAGTCTTGAAGTTCAGCTCTTAACAATTTCTATATACATGTTTTTTGGGGGAGGGTGGGAGCAAGGTCTTATTATGTTACCCAGGCTGGCCTTGACCCCCTGAACTCAAATGATCCTCCTGCCTCAGCCTCTCAAGTATCTGAGACTACAAGCACAGACCCCACAACCTGACTTACATTTTTTTCTTGCCCCTCCCACAAATCTGCATAAAAACCTCTTCCATTAGGGTCTTTTATTGGCAAATCACTGGAAAAAACAAGTAAGGATCAAACATAGAAGGCGTGATCAAAATATCTGGTGAATGTTTAAATCTGCAACATTTATGTCAGTGAAAGGGTGGCCCTCCTCCTTTCAAACGCGTTTATCGCATTGTCCTGCTGTTTACCGAAGCAGATCCAGCGCCGCGCGGCTCCCAGCTACAGAGTGGAAGGGACCGTGGAAGGGACCATAGAAGGGAAGAGACTGATTTAGGACACCGAGGTGGCCAGGACGGTGTAACCTACGGCATGAGAGAGGGCTTCTGGAGGGCTCCCGAAAGCACAAGGACGATGGGATAGGTGCGTTCAAGGCCGGGGAGGGGATGCTGAGAGGGGTTCGTGGCAATGCGTCCTTTTCTGGAATAATGTTTTTAAAATTTAAAATCACTCCTAGCAGGCACACAATTATGAAATGAAGTCCAGACATCTCAGGGCAGCTATCGGGGGACACCAGGGCAAGTGCCCGCAGAGCCTCACCCTGCCGCAGCAGTGGGTGGGGAGCACGTTGGCCTGCCCGAGTCACGTCTCAGGGGACTGCGGATGAATGACCGAACTTGAGAAAAATAATCTGTTTACCAAGGAGATTTCTCTCAGACACTTGCCCTTGAGCCCTTCCAGGGCCCTGAATTTTTTTTTTTTTTTTTTTTTTTTTTTTTTTTTTGTCTTTTTCCTTTTTTATCGGTACCAGAGATCGAACTCACAACTGCCTGCTTTCAAGGCAGCGCTTATGTCGCTGAGCTAAATCCCCAGCCCCCTAGGGCCCTAAACTTAAAGGTGGCAGAGGGACAGGACAGAGCAGTGCTGTAAAGAAAGACGTAACCTCCGGCCCCGGGAACACTCCTGACTCAGATGCCCAGAGCAAGCAGGGGACAGAGCAGGCTGCTTCAGGGTCATCTTTGGGTCCCCGGGGGGCCAGGGAGCCTTCTTCCTAGGGGCTCCCAGGCCCTGCGCCTTCAACCAGTCAGCAGCCCCTGCCCGGGGCCCTCTGTCCCCCTGGGCGTGGGGACTCTGGCACAGCAGGAGACAGCAGTGGGGCTCAGGCTCCAGAAATGCCCCTTGGTGCTGGGGATGCTGCCCTTGCATTTCTGGGGCTGCCAGATCTTCCCCTTTGCAAGAGCGTCTGAGGAGCCAGGCTGTAGCAGGAGCTCCCGATGACAGCTGAGAGTGACAGTGCTCTTCTGTGTGCAGCCTTCCGCGGTGTCTGTCTGTGCAGCCTGTGTTTTTGAGATGGATCTATGCTGATACCTAGCAGTGAATGTTTATGTACATTTTGTCTTGCTTTGGTTTGTTTGGTTTGTTTAGATGGGGTCTGACTATGTTGCCCAGGTTGACATTTTGCTCCCAGATTCAAAGAATTGTTCTGCCTCAGCATCCCAAGTGGCTGGGACACAAACATTCACCACCAGCTCTGGCTTCTGTAGAGTTCGGGGAGTTTTTTGGGCTTTTTTTGTGTGTGTGTTTTTGAGGTAGGGTTTCACTATATGGTTCAGGCTGACCTCAAACTCACAGCAATCCTCCTGCCTCAGCCTTCTGAGTGCCTGGCTTTTTGTGGACTTTAAGTGCAGTATAATATTCAGTCAATAAGATTCACACATCTTCAGGGAATCATTTCACAAATTGTTTCTCTGAGAACCACCACTTACTTTAAGAATCCCTGACAGTCTGGGCAGTAGACACTGGAATTTAGAAGTCCTCCTGGTACCTGTCACGCATGCTAGTTGCTACACAGCGTCCCATTGCGTAACCACATTGCTGTCTTTAAACCATGCACTAACCTGTCAGTCTTCTGTCTGAACAATGCTGTTGTGGGGGCTGGGTTTATCTTCCCGCCCCTGCACGCCTGAGTCCTCTTGCCGGGAGGCGGACTTTGGTGTCTCTAGTGGGTGCCATCGGTCCTGGTTGCTTGGTGCAGTGTCCCAACTCTGTCTCCAGTGTGTGTGTGACAGTGACTTGCTCCACAGCCTCACAAGCTCTGGGACTTCCACCCGTTCCTAATCCGGTTAGCGTGAACTGATTTCTTGCCACAATTTTAGTTTACACTTCCCCGTTACAGATGAGATCGAGCATCTTTTTCATATTTTTATCAGCTTTTTGGGTTTCCTTAATCATGGCCTTTGTCAGTCTCCATTGGTTTGTTTGGTTTTTTAAAAGTGAATCGTAGGTGTTCTGCAGATCATCTAGATGCAATTCCCCATCGATTCAGGGTCAGGTGTGGTGCTTTGCTTCAGTTTTCAGCAGAGGAAAGAGGGTTACTGCCATGAGCCCCTGAGTTAGGTAAAAAAATTCCTAGCAAAATTCTAGGGCAGGCTATGAAGCAGATGATTTGTGACAGTTGAGGACGGGAAGCTGTAATCCTGGAGAGGGACCTTGATTATTAGAACCCAGTGGTGCCAGAGAGTCTCCGCTGCCAGCCTCTGCCATCTGGATGACACCTGGGAATGATGAGACCCTGGGTTTTGCAGACATCACCCTGAAGCATCTGTGAGACAGGCGGACCACTGTGCCCATTCTACAGACAAGGGCACAAGCCTGCACCTGGCCTGGTTAATGTGCTCGTGCTGGGTCACAGCAAGGCCTGTGACCTTGTCAATGTGGGAGAAGTATAGGGTGGACCGGTTTGTGTCACCAATGGTCAGGATCTTTCTGGAGCCTGCCATCTGAGCTCTGTCCTGACCCCCTCAATAAGCATGTCAGTGTCTTTTAAAAGGCAGACTGACAAGCAAGTCAAATTCATAAATAGCTTGCAACCGAACTAGGATTTTCAGAAAAATGTCACCAGGTGGGCCAGCTTGAATCCTGGAGACAGATGCCAGGGCTTCCTCCCCTTCGCCTCTCCAGAGACCCAACAGAGAGGCCACTATCTTGGGACACAGGAACGCATCCCATGGGCTCAGGCTGGATAGAGAGTCGCCGCTTCCTTCCATTCAGCGTCAGGGGGCAGTGAAGGACCTCGGCCACCTGAAGGGCAGTCTGGGGAGGGGAGGGCCAGGGCAGTTCCCTAAAGATTCCTCCCACAGCTGAGAGGGAAGCATCCGAGAAACATGTGAGGACTCGTTTTCTTCTTTCCTCCCTCAGATCATAGAAGTGACTCTTGTCATTCAGCATCACTATCAGAAAACAGAGTAAAGCAGGAAGAAAACGAAAACTTCGGGCTTCACGGCACAAGCTTTCGTCTGTTGAGCCAGGTTAGGGTCACACTGGGCAGCTCTGGCACCCGCTGCCTGCCCTCATGTGCATCTGTGTCCTCCCTGCCCGTGTGGAAACTGAACCCCAAGAAGCTACGAGAAGGGCCCTTTGTGAGGTGTGGAGGTCTTGGGGTGGCACCCTCAGCATTGGGATGAGTGGCCTCCTCGAAGACACCGGAAGTGGTCTGTTCCTCTCCCACCATCGGGGGACCCAGCAGGAGCCCAGCTGTCCAGAGCCTCACCACCTTGATCTTGGACCTCCAGGCTCCGACACTGCAAGAGATAAATTTCACCACTTAGAAGTCCCGATCCTCGGGACTGTCCTAGCAGCTCGAGTGGGCCTTCACTCCTGTTCTTCAGCCTCGACATTGCTGACAGCTGCATAGCAAGAGCTCGACGGCCCCATGATTTATGTGACAGACCCCTGCCAGTTCAACGTGCCAGACTGTAAATCCTGAGATAGAATCTGGACACTTACCTAGACCAACAAGCTCAGCGCTGTAGCTCTACCCTTAGGAAATCGTTCTCAGGCTCGGAGAGCTGGGAAGCCAGCAGCTGGCTGCAGCAGTCCCGGGGCAGCCACCCAGGTGTGCCCACCGACAGGGAGAGCTGTCCCCTGAGGCCACAAACCATCAAGCTGTGTGCTGAGGACCCAGCTTGGGGGTGGGGTGCTTCTCCGGCCTGCAGGCTCTGTGGACACAGTCCCAGGAGAGGACAAAGGCCCTGGCAGTGGTCTCCCCTCTCCTCCCCTGTCTTGCTCTCCCTGCCCCTGGCAGGGCCTCTGTCCCTCCTCATGCCAGCCCAGCTTTGCTATCTCCCCGTCCCTGGTGTCCTCTCTGCATTTTCCTTCCACATCTGCGTTCACAGAAAGCCGCCTGCCACCCCTCCTCATTTGGGTGCTGAGGGGGAGGCCACAGCTGGGCACATTCGAAGTGCCACTGAGGCTACCACTGAGCTCCCCTATCAGCCCCTTTCTTCTTCTTCTTTTTTTTTTTAAGAGGATAAAACCAAAGAAAATAAAACAATAAAACCAATCAAAATAAACCAGTATAAGTGATACAGGATTTCAAAACCTTACAAAATCAACAACAGTTACCATAATGCCTTTTATTATCTCCAGAATAGCTGCACATACCTTAGGACATAGTAAAAACTGAACAGAACAGAATGGAATAGAAACAATAAAAACCAAACAATGAATGCAATAAAGGACTTCAAAACAGGCCAATAGTAAATCCAAAATGGCTACCATAATGTCTTACTATCTTTTAAATAGCTGCTCCTGCCATCAGATTTAACATAATCAAATAAAACAAGAGAATAAAACCCAACCCAACAAACAATGAAAATGACTGGTTTCCAGGTGGGGATCATCTGGTGAGGTCTGGTTCTCTCCCCTGCAGTCTGGGAATGGCGCTGACTGACAGAGACCGGCTTGGATCTGCCACACTGTCTTCCTTAAAACCCACAGTGTGCTTGGGTCTCCACCATGATGCTTCTCCTCCCAGTCGGACCTTTCCTCATCTTCATCTGCAGAATGGTGGCTCAAGAGAGTGCAGCCTTGTGAGGACCCGACATCACAGCCACAGGGTAAGCACGCGGTATCCGCTGAGTGAAGGACTTCCTTCTTCTAGTTATGTTTCTCCCCTCTGCATTTCAGTCCCCTCTGACTGGATCATCGTTCCCAACATACAAATATGAACTAGGACGTTCGTCTTTTTTTTTTTTGGTACCTACCGGGAATTGAACTCAGGACCTCACGCTTGCCAGGCAGGCGCCGTGCTGCTGGGCTACATCCTGATGTGGGATGTTCGTCATGTAAAGAAAAGTCCACCTATGATTCCACTGTCCCCACGCCTCTCCTTCTCTTTCTCTGTCCTTTGTTGCAAAACATTTCTAACAAGCAGCCTCCAACACACGGCTATCTGGATTTCTCCACCCAGTCTTTGCTCATCGAATTCTCTGCTTCTTTTCAAGCCCACCCCACCCCAGCCTGGCTTCCAGCCCCACAGCACTCCTGAAATAATTTTTCTCAAGGCCAACAGGGACCTCCATGTTTCAACCCCACCTCCCTCTATAGGGCAAGACACGTCCACACTCTCCTCTCTTTCTCTCTCATCCAGAGTACAACAAATACGACTTTTCTTCCATCCCACCAAATACTGCTAATTTCTTTTACCTGGGGGTTTACACCACCACCTGCTGGTGACTTCCAAATCTCTACTCTCCAGACTTAAGCTACCAAACACTGACTTAACGCCTCCCCTGGATACTCCAGGGGCATCTCAAGCTTACCATTTCCTAATTCTTACCCTTGATTCTCTTCCCCTGCACCTCATGGGTACCCCCTGCCACACCTCAGAAAATGATACCATTGCCTCTCATGTAGCTCAAGCCCAACAATTAGCCCCAAACATTTGGGAAAGTTTCTGGAGACAACATTCTACAACAAAAACTGCTAAGGCAAAAGGCTTGTCCCACTTGTAAAAGTAATAGTCCTTCCTCAGTGTCTTTGGGTGACTGGTTCCAGATTGCTCCTTAGACCCCAAAGCTGATGGGTGTGCAAATCTCTTCTAGAAAATAGCATATGTTTTGCCTTTAATCTACGCACATCCTCCTGTATATGTCACCTCAAGATTATTTATAATATCTGATACAATGCAACTGTTACCTACATCATTGTTGTACTATATTGTTTAGGAACTAACAACAAAGGAAAAATGTCTGTATTTGTTCAGTGCATATGCAGTTATTTTTTTCACATAATTTCAATCTGTGATTGGTTGAATCTGTGAACGAGAAACCTCACAGAAAGGGCTGACTGCAAGGAGGTCACTGGTGTCTGTAATAGGGAGCACCGAAGCTACTGGTTTTACTTGTTCTTTTTCAGTCCTGGGGATTGAACTCTGGGCCTTCACACTGAGCTACATCCCCAGCCTGCCTCCTTATTTTTTATTTTGAGACAGGATCTAAGTAGCTAAGTTTCCTAGGCTGAGCTCAAAGTGGTGATCCTCTTACCTCAGCCTTCCGGAGTGCTGGGATTACAGGTGGGTGTTTTCTTGTAGGGAGAACCTTTATCTTGTAGGTAGTTCCTTTATCTGGAACTTTTCCCTACTCTGAGACGTGGGGACTCTGCTGGTTCTGAGGTAGAAAAGATACCAACCTCTTACTGATTCAAGTAGAAATAGTGCACTGAAAGATACTGGATGGTTTACAAACGCACTGGAGAAATAGTAAATCTGAGGATAAAGGGAGACTTGGGCTGGGGTTTAGCCCTAATCACACTGCAGAACCTTCCCGTGAGGGTTCTGTCCACACCAGACTCCATGCTATCATTGCTGCCTGAAACATCATTGGCTCTATGACACTAATTCAAGGTTTAAAACCCCAAACAGTCAGCTTTCCATCACTGTAACAAAATACCTGAGAAATCAACTTACAAAGAAGGGAGGTTTGTTTTGGTTCATTCCATGGTCACTTGCCCCTGTTGCTGTGGGCCAGCGATGGCCCAGTGAATCATGGCAGCAGAAACATACAGAAGAGGAAAATGGCTCAGCTCATGGCAACCCCAATGCTAAAAGAGAGAGAGAAAGGGACAGGACCCCAGGGTCTCCTTCAAAGATGCATCCCCAAAGGCCTGACTTCTGCCCACAGGCCTCACCTTCTGAAGGTCCTGCCAGCTCCCAATATGCCACAGGCTGCTGACCAAGTCTGCGGGTCATTTACCAAACTGCTATGGTCATCTATCTGCCTCCCCTAGGCCTCATCAGGTGTGGCCCCTGCGCAGCCTCAAAGACTTCTGACACCAACATCGCTCACAACAGGGGCTTCCTGGACCATGTTGTCTTCCAACAGAGACAGTTCCGGAGGTGCAAGCCACTGGCACATTCTTTGTCTGGGGCTTTGGACAGGAAAAGAGGCTCGGGTAACTGAGGTCACTGCATAGCACAACATTAACTATGCCATTGCAGGTTCTGGTCTCCAGTCTGTCCTTCAGAGCTTCTGTCAGTCATGCCGATGCACCATGGCTGTCCTAGTGTTCCTGCTAGGTCTCTGTGGTGACATCTGAGAAAAGGTATGAGATCAGTATTTGAGAGGCTAAGAGCACTTTGCAGACTTTAGCACACAATTACACACCAATCAGTACACAGCTGTGAACAAGTCAGGAACCTCCTTGCTGGACCCTGCACTGTGCTCTCCAGGGCTCCCCCTGAATCTGGGAAGACCTGAGCTCCCCTCCTTTCAAGCATCACCTTTCCACCCACCTCAGCCTGGCACTCACAGTGGAAACTTGCCACTTTGTTTCTGACCACACAGGACATCCACTTTCATTCTGGCCACTGGACCAGTATTATTTTCCATGGGGCTGGCTGATGAGCCTTGCTCTGGTTTCTGAGGTCTCATGTTCACCAGTAAATAAGCCCAGCTGCCTTTTGCTCTGCTGTGTTTTTTATTTGTTTGTTTTCAAAGAAGAAACCAAATCAGGCTTCAGTAAGGGTAGCTAAGATGCTGACGTTCATTCTCAGAATGTCATCTGCCACCATCCGCATCCAAAGTGCACGCTGAAAGTAACCATCTCTGGTGCCCACTGGCACTGCCCTCCGAGCCCAGCCCAGAATCAGAGGCTCTGGCAGCAGAGCCTTTGTCTTACACACCCAGATGGCAGCCACAGGAGTCGGCAGAGAGGTGCCGAGGTCACAGATGTCAGTCTGTACACCTCTGCGGTCAGGGTGAGGTGTGGATGCAGTGGGAGCAATACAGATGTGGGGACTTTCTTATCCACCTCATAAGACCTTGGTGCCTCAACTGTGCACAAAATCCATGCCTAGAAACATTCAAGATGTCTTAACCTAAGCCATCACATGAGATAGATGAGGAGGAGGGACGGAAGGCAGGAAGGAAGGAAGGAAAAAAGGAAAGAGGAGGGAAAGAAAAATTAGCCCTACCATTTTTCTGTCTTCTAAAATAAGGGAGTCCAATGGGAGTTGGAGGGTCTTTCCAGTTCGAATATCTGCAGTTTACAGAGTAGTTAAATTTTGCCATGACTACTTCCTAGATTTTCTTAAAAATTTTTAATAAAATCAAAATGGATCAAAACTCTAAATATTAAAGCAGAAATACTTAATCTGCTGAATGATGAAGTAGGTAAAACTCTAGAAAACGTAGGCACTGGTAAGGATTTTCATGTCAAAATGTATCCAATACCAAATCCAACAAATTTCAAAACTGTCTAGTACCAAGGTATTACTGTATATGCTATTCCAGTGTGTTATGCTTTCTATCTAGATGTCCTCCCAAAGTCATGTGCGCTCATAGGTGAGGTTTTAGGGAGGTGACTGGATCATGGCTCTGCTATGCTTATAGGAGGATTAGGCAACTGATGAGTTTTTAACTGAATATGATGTTGGGAGGTGAAGCCTGGTTGGATGAGGGTCACAGGGGGTGTGGCCCGGCAGGGTTTTTCTCCCTCCTCCTCCCTTGATCTCTCTCTCCCTCCTGGGACCACACCATGAGCTGTCTCTCCTCCACCATGGCCCCCCGCTTTGGAGCCAGCCAACTATCAACTGAAACCTCCACAAACTGTGAGCCAAAATAAATCTCTCTTCTTTAACTTGCAGGTGTCACGTGTTTTGTTTCAGCAAAGAGAAAGTAACTAAATCACAGTGTATAACTATCATCACAATTTATTTAGCTCCTTTCTGATGAATATTTTCCATTTTCATTTATACTGTTGGGATGATGATACATGAACTTCTTCCAGCTCGGAGCTATGGGGTGGCAACCCTGTTGGCCCTGTGGTGTCCTTTTACAGTAGCATGGTCAGCCAGGAAGGTGGCCATGTGAAGATCAAGCTCCTTGCAGACACTGTGCCAAAGATGATGGAGCTTTGCAGATCTGCACTGAGGGATTCAAAACAGGTGGAAATCTGGTAGGATACAAAAGGAGTGCACCTTGCACAGCATCATCAGGGACTTCATGTTTCATGGTGGAGGTTTTCCTGACAGATAACATGTAACCCGGAGGATCAACTGGGGACCATTTGAGATGAAACTCTTAGACACTTAGACACACTCGAGCTTGATTTCCATGGCAAACCGATACTTGCTCAGCCTATATGCACAACCAAGAGGTGAAAGATTGAAGAAGTTGCTTTACTTACAGCCAGTAAAGAGAGCACTGGGAATAATTCCCAAAGCACTGCCTCCCTGAACCTTTTATTGGAAAAGGGAGTGATACCGCGCAGGAAGGACTCACTGTCCCCTAGAGCAGGCCCAGTCTAGCAGAGAACTCCTTATTGTAACAGGAAATCCCCCCACCCTCACCAGTATACTTCAGTTTCCTAGTTGCCCAGGTAACAGTTCCTGTTCCACTTCCGGCTGCTTCTGTCTCTTAGAAACAACTGATCACTGTGATGCACTTTGTGTAAACCAATTCGCAATTGACAAGCCATTCTGCCTCTGCACTTCCTGGTTGGTCATTCCGTGTAGGCCCTAGACCACCAGAGATCAGGGCCGGATATTCTGGGAATGATCCCAATCAGTGCCTGTCAACGTAAATAAATCTGCCTCCAAATCCTGGGTATTTTTCTAGTGTTTCTGTTTGCTGTTGTAGTATGACAATGAGGATAATTTAAATCACTTAAAAAGAGTGAGGCGGTGACTTGATGATTTGGGTTGGTTCCTTGTAAATTTCTTGGGAGGGCCTTATTTGAAACAAAACACCAAAAAAACAAAAAACCCCTGCAGGCATGTTAGCACTCATTAAACCGGGTAACTGGGTACTCCTCCCTTGGGCAATCCTAATTGCTCCTAAAAGCACCGGTTTGGTCACAAGCAGTGTCTTGACCTGGCCAAGGTGGAGGGGGTATTTACTGCTGATTTATCGTCTTTGTGATCAACTAGATTGAGGGTTGACCAACTTGTTCTGTAAAAGGCCGGATGATAAACATTGCCAGGTTTGTGGTTCACAGTTTTGGGTGTAACCACCCAGCTCTGCCATGGTAGTGTTAAGGCTGCCAGAGGTGATGGTGATATATGTGGCCGTCTGCCAGTAAAGCTTCATTTCCAAAACAGGCTTGAGCCAGATCTGGTTTACTGGCTAACTGCTAATCTAGAATTAAGAAAGTGAGGAGGCTTGGGGTATAGCTCATGGGTAAAGTATTTGGTTAGCAGTGCAAGGCCCTGAGGTTGAATCCCAGCCCTGCACTGTGGAATAGGCACCCCTGCTATGTTTTCAAAATGGTCCCCAGAGTCTATTTATTTAAAATCTCAGATAAATCTGATACCTATGGCTAAGTGCATCTGTAATACTTAGATGTCTTTTTTTTTTTTCCTGGCAGGTATGGGGTTGTTACTGGGAATGGAACTGAGAACCTCATGTTTGCCAGGCAGGCGCTGCACCACTGAGCTACATCTCCGTCCCCTTAGATGTCTTTGTATTGTTTATATCTAATAAAATTTCTGCCTCAAATCTAACTTCTTTCCTTCACAGCACCTGCCGTATGTACTCTTTGGACCAGGCTTTCTCAAGCCACACAGGAAGCTGAAAGCAGCAGAATGCCGGTGGGGATCTCCTGGTGAGTGTTCCTGTGTCACCGAGTGATCTGGAACCAACTCCACTCCCGTGCCCTTTGGCACCTGGGCAGCAGCGGCACCAGGTCTCGGAGGCACCTTGGTAACGTGACACGTGGTCGGTGGACCTGTGCCTTGAGACCCGCTGGCTGGTTTATTGTCATTTTGGACAAATTCTGAGTTCTAAAATCCTACAGTTTAGAACTTAATGGTCATTTGAGGATAATTCCAAAGGAAACCCTTCTCTTCTCACCTGGCTTCCAAATTCAATTCTGAAATGCTTGCCATGGAAAGGAGCAGAGAGGGATGGTTCTGCACTGGGTTTGCTCTCTCTAGGTTTGCAGTGGTGGGAAGACCCGGATTTATAGCTCGCTGTGAGGTATCCTGTCCTCATATTCTGCTAGAGGAAATATGGCACAAAATTTGAAAAGACCCAGATCCTCACAATAACCAAAGCTTTAATTTGGTGCAGATTTAAAGATAAACTCATGAAAAAAAAAAAAAAAAAAAACCTGTTAGTCAGCCTCAGGTTCACTTCTAAAAGCGAATACATCTATTGCTAGAAGTAAAATAGCAGGTGAATCTGGAATTTCCTTAACAAGAGAGAAGTGAAACCTTGAGCCCCAGGCTGTGAATCCCTAGAGTGCCAGGCCCGTACCCCTGCACACTGGCAGCACCCCAAAAATAAATGCTTCTAGGGCAAAAGAAGGAATGAAAACTGGCACACTGAGAGGCCTGGCCTGCAGCTTTCCAACCAGGATCTTTCGTGTGCAGCCCTGTTCCCGAGGAAGTGACTCAGAGCTGCTATCTGATGGCGGAGGAGGAAAATGCGTTCTATTAGCATGTTATGCAGCAGAGTGGAACACATCGATGGGCATGAGGGGTGTTTTGGTAAGTGTGATGCAGGGCACAGACATGCCGGCCATCCTGGCCCCCCAGGCAGCTCAAATTGTTTTGTTCCTAGGTGTGGAGGCGCAGAGAAGATTCCAAAGGTGAGACCGTCACCAGCGAAGAGTTACCAGTGTCTGCTTTGTTCAGGGCGTGCAGTGAGGTCCACGTCCTGGGTCACAGGGACAGAAGACACAGTGGGAGGCTGACCCCTCAGTTACAGTTACGAATCAGCGGTGTCCACACACATGGACAACGGTGTCCTCACTTGCTCCAGGGTCACTTGGGAAGTAGATCCAGAACACACCCCATGTAGGATTGCGTTTTGAGTCCCAAGGACAATTTGATACTCTGGAGATGAGTGCCCTCTACTTACCAAAGACCCTGGGGGGACCTTTATGGGGCTCTAATCATGACAAACTTTAATCATGGTTCCCACATCCCTGCCCCTGGCTGGAGCTCACTTATCTCCACAGCCTTGTCTGGTATAATACTCTGACTACACTAGATAATAAATGTCTGTAAAACACCAGCACTAGATGACAACAGGGAGGACTTCTTGACATGTATCAAACTCTGTCCTATGCAATATCTGCATTGAGTGTACACACACACACACACTCACGTAAACCTCAGCAATCACCTATGACTGATAAGGTTTTTGGCGCAAGGAAAGAGAAAAAAGAATATAAAGAAACAGTAGCCTTTATTTAAGGATGCCGAGATGTACCTCACGACCAAAGATGGCCGGGCCTCTTCTGATCAGGACGTGGGGTATGGGGACATATATATAACCTCTGACCGGGGTTTGCACTTAGGGCAGGTATTGGTGAGCACAAGCAGCTGATTGAGACTTTTTTTCGCGCCACTGGTAGAAGCAAAAGGAAGTTGTCATAGGAGAAGAGGGAAGTGACCTCAAGGTAAACATCCTTGGTCCCGCCTCCCACTGCGGTAATATCCTATCTAGGGCAAAATCCTTTCAAAGACCTGTTTCACTATTATCTCACTTCGCAGGTGAAGAAACCAGGACACACAGGGTGGGATCATCCCCAAAGGCTCACAGGAAGGGGTAGAGGCCAGGTTCGAAGCCACACAGCAGAACACAGACTCCTCGCAGCTCGCTGCTCAAAGGGAGGGGAGGACTGCTGAGGGGGAGGGTGTCCTGCTCAGTCCTCCCAATGTTTCCAGGCTCAGAGCTGGGAGAACTGAATCCTCATGTCCTCACAGTTACAGAGAGTCCAGGGTCAGGGGACACAGTGCAGGACCTCGTGGCTGCCCGACTTTGGGCCTCAGCCTCCTTGTTTATGAGATGAGGGGTTGGACTGGACGGCCTGCACCATCTCTCTGCCAGCTTCAAGGCTCTAGAAGCTCTTCTCACTCTTCACCAATAAACTGAAGGGTCCTTGAAGTTAGTGACCCTGGCCTCTGAGTCAGCACCTCTTAGCTCCTAGTGTTACAGTTCTGGTGGTAGGATTTTCTTTTTCTCTTATTTTACTGGGTTAGAACCAAGAGCTTTTGCACTGAACTGCATCCCCAACCTTTTAAGAAAAATTCTTCTACTTCAAAACAGGGTCTGACTAAGGTTGCTGAGTTGTCCAAGCTACTTGAGTGCAGGTCCTTAGTGTGACAGCCCTTGGTGGCCTCTAGCCACCCCTACCAGCTCCGCAGCAGCCTCAGCTTGTAGCTGCTTGGTTGTTTTCTGGAGCCCCCCCAGCAGTGCTTACTGCTTCTTTGGGGTTCTTTACCCCTGCCATCTCTGGGACACTTCTGCTGACCACAGACCTGGCCTCCAGCCTCCTCTTCTTCCTCCTCCTGCTTTCAAGGCCTCAGCCTCGGCCTCCCCCTCCACCAACAGGGCACCCGCCAGTCTCCCGAATTCCCCAGTCTTCATGCACAAGCCCGAGAGCCATCAGCCCTTTTCGCACACCCCACTGAGCCCCTCTACCCAGATTAGGGCCACCTCCGAGGAAATTTTATTAGGACTGTGCTACAGCTGGGGGTCCTGCCCTGGGGGAGCCCTGGGACTGACCTGGGCCTGTGAGGGTGCGCCGCCTGGACAGGTAAGGAGCAGTCAGGCCTTGGCATCACCTGCAGGACTTGTGGGATACCTGAGCATTTGTAGGATAATGTTGGAGTGGCAGGGCAGAGTCACTTGGGATAGTGCCGCCAGCTTCTGGGGTTCTGCGGTCTCCTTCTCGGGATATCGTGGGATTCTTTCTGTGCTGATGAAGAATTAGCCAAAACAGTTGCAAACAGTGGCCAGGTTTCATATTCATGAAAGATTGGAAAAGAAATGTACTCTGCAGGTCGAGGGTGGGACCGTGTAATGCAGGGAAAGACTCGCGCTCTGTGGGATGAGCTCAGAGGCTGTGAAGGGAGCACCAAGGCCTCTTGCATCTCCTGCCCTCAGGCCGAGGTCAGGTCAAGGCCTTCCTTGGGAAACCTGCCCAGTTCCCCAGGAGGATGAGGAGCGCCACCCCACTGGCCCCAGGCTTGGGCTTTGGGAACCATTTTTCACCTGTTTCCTGGCTCTCCATTGTTATAGGTCACACCCACTTGCTCAGCTGATTTGCCAGGCCCTAAGCTCCTGCCTCGATGGGTCCATGTTTGAAGCCAATTGCAGCCCAGGCCAGTACCTCCCTGAGTGGGCAGGGGGGCTCCAGGGCAGCCTCAGCCCTTGGGGAGAAAGCCCTGCCTCCCCACTGCAGCTTTTGTGGGGTCTCCAGGGGGGACTATTAGTGCTGATCATAGTTCACTGCAATTAGGAGGACTCTGGGAAACCACTAATGGCCCTTCCTTCCCAGACCATTGTCATTAATCATTAGGACTTATCACCTCCAGTGCGGCTGTCCCCCTTCATGGCTGTCAGGGGAAGGGAAAGCTGGGGACTGTTTCTAGCTCATCCTGCTAGCCAGTCTAGTTTCCCAGCCTCTGTTCCTGTGCAGCCCCTTTGGTGTCCATGAAAAGCGTGGGGTCATTCCCTCAGGGGAAATGCACCTTTCTAAGCAGACCTTTGGCACAGGACCTCAGTATATGCAGATCCTAAGCTTGTCCACCCTTAAGGGCCCAGTGTGAAAACTCTGGCACTAAAAGATGAGCAGAGGCAGCCACCGTCAGAACTTCTGGGATGGGCAGTACCCAGGCGGGCTCAGCATGCTTTCCTAAGACAGCTGCGCAAGCCAGGCCGCAGGAGTGGGAGGGATGCTTCCCCCTAATTTTTCTCCTGGGGGCCATCCCAGGTGGGGAGACGGGACCACTGAGTCCTGTATCGGGTCTTCTCGGGCCCCTTACCTGAGCAGCTACCGGCACACCTGGCCTTTTCCAAATACCTGAAAGCCCTTGTGTGCCCAAGCGTGGCTGCTTTCTGTATATACAGCAACTCTGGCTGCCTCACAGAAGCTTTGCTCAATTCAATACCCTAAGGTCCCTCAGGGCAAGAGATACCCGGATAGATAACACTCCAGGACTCGAGCTTTTAACATAATTGCTTCTAAAAATACTTTTGGAAAGGCTTGCTGAAGTGAAATGTAATACTGTTAAACAGACCCTCAGAAAGAGAAAGAAAAGCCTTCTCTAAGGCAGCGATCATGTCCCGTCCTCCGCTGTCTCCGGTTTGGGTCTTTAGCCTGGATTCTGTAAGGTGTCGCTGCTGCTTATGCAAAGCAGCTTGTTTTTGCTCCCCAAGCCTTGCCCGCTACTGCTCCATGCTGCCCACTTCTCAGGTTTGCTCACCCAAGCGAAACCCACCAAACCCACTTCCTCCCAGATGAAAGCCCTGCTGTTTGCAATAGAAAAGAAAATGCCGGAGAACTAAGAAACCAGTGTCAATATTAGGAGCTTAAAGACCTGTAAGTAAACAAGAGGGCGGCTCTCCCTTTTGTGTATTTGCTTTGAGATGTTCACCCTGAGCTTTTGCTGCTTTTGTGCTGGCTGAGGAAAATACTTGTGGCTTTCTTAAAAATAGACTATGAAAGTGGCCCCAAGTTGAAAAAGTGTTCCTGTTGAGCAGGTTGGCTCATGAGGGGGAGATGTGTTTTATCAGAAAACAAGGATCAGCAGAGTGAGGGGAGAGAATGTGGGTGTCCTAGGGAGTGCCAGGTGCCCCAGCATGATCTGGATGGAGCATCTCCTTTACCTCTGCTGCACCTGTGTGCGTCGCATCTGGGAACACACAGCTGAGGCAAAACACACCATTGTCTGCATTGGCATCAGTAGGTCAGAATCTCACACTAGGCCAGCCGTATCCTGAAACCAACAGGTGCCTTCTGTTTGTTGACTGAGTATGTGTGCACCGGTGCTGGGGATGGGATAGTGTGCTTTTTATAGTGTCATTGTCTGAGTCACAGGCTGTTTGTGGAGGCGTTAGGAGCCAGCACTGGGCGCTGGGTTTCTTTTGCCTTTTAAAGTTTGCCTTTTGCTTCTCAGCCCCTTGGGAGGGACGTGCATCTTCTGTTCTGAGCTGCTTGATGAGCTGCCTGGGCCTAGACCCCGACTTCGAGTTGTCCAGGGAAGAAGTGCCCTCTTGTGGACAACCCACAAATTGCAAGTCCAGGAACCAGTGGTCAGCTTCTCAAAGCAGGCTCAAGGGTCTACTTCTAGGCTAGGAGATAAAGCAACTTGTTGGAACTTTCAAAGTGATTTGAAGAGACCAAAGAATTTATTATGTTAGCAGTGTTTCTTACAAAGATATGACCTCCTTCTGTAGCCAAAAATTTCATTTTTAAAATCTAACAGTGGCTGGGAATGTATGTGTGAGTCCATGGGTTCAATCCCCAGGACTAAAAATACTTTGGTGACCTTTAAATTGACTACCTGACTTTAACAGCCTTGTCTTTGGAAAACAGAAACTAGATTCAGTAGGTGTGAGTGGGACATTTACGTCCGATGATGATAGCTGGGTCTTTAAAAGTCATTATGAGAAGATAAATTATTTTTTGTAAATTTTAAATTGAGGCGCTGCCTTGTGGATCAGGAATGTGTCACAAAGGGCTTTGGGCAGTACCCTCTGCTTCCCGTATGTGCTGGTTCACAGTGAATGAGGATGGATCATCCATGACAATCTCTCTGGAAGGAATTCGTGGGGTAAATATTCTGTACTCTCTTTTTCACACTCAGCAGAGGAGGTGACGATGGAATCTCCATGGCTTTGCTATTTGCTCAGCCTATCTTGGGAGCCCTGCTTGTGGTCACACAGGGAAGGAGATCAGCGTGGCGGGGATTAAATGAGATGCTCTGCAGGGGCCTGTCGATGTCCGCTCCCGGCCGGCAGGAAGGACACACGACAAAGTCTGGTAGTGGACAACCTTTTCTTTTTATTTTCCTTCTCCGTACAGCCTGCCCTGGGTTCTCCCAGCTGAAGCCTCCTCTGGTCCGCTCCCCGCGGCTCCTTTTGTGCTTCAGTCTGCCCCAAAGCCTCTACCGGTCCGCTCTCCGCGGCTCCTTTTGGGCTTTTACTTCTGGGCTTCTACCTGGCTTCTTCTTCCGCCCAGGGGTGGCACCGGTATATATACGGGTACAGTGTCCAATCATGTTAAAGTAAGCAAGGCAAGCTGATTGGCTAACATCATCAGTTGCCAGGCAGACTATATTGTTGAGCGGGTTGTTTACGCGGTAAGCAGGAAACTAACATATTCGATGGGAGGGGTAATCTACCTCAGGCTTTGCTCTTTACCACAGGCCGCACGTCCGCCGCGCAAGGCGAGCTATCACAGACGCGGCTCCCAACATCTCCCCCTATTTTATTTTTTATGAATGTGCGCATCGTAGCCCTTCCTGGACTGGGTGCAGAGGCTTATGCCCTATGTGTAGGCCCACCGTAGGTCCTTGGCTTAGACCCTGGTTGGCCATGCCATGGTCTGCCAAGGCCCTGAGGCCCTCGTCCTTTTTCTAGGGCCAGGCACAAACTGGACGGAACCTGGATGCACACAAGCTTGCACTCATTTCCTCTCCGTAAAGAAATCCCCTCGGAGAGAAATTTAGACCTGGGCAGCATCTAACAGTCCAGCGGCTTACGTGCAGGATGGGGTAGGGCCTGGCTTAGGTTGAGTCGCACCGGGGGAGTACGCTCTTACCCGTCATTGACTCTCCTACCCTGCTGTGTATTGTCACCTTATGGAGGAGAATGAGGGATGCCCGCCATATCTAGACTCGGTCGTGGGCCGATTGAGCAAGCCATGCATATGCCTGAGGATCTTCTTGTCCATTTCGGGCTACCGCTATTTCTATTCATCTTGTTGGTTGGTCTGTGATGGATCTCCAGTAGGGCAGGTCTGATCTTCAGTCGAGGGCTTTGTTGCCCGTGTCAGTCTCTCCGGTATCCACAGTGGTTCTCGTCCCGGTTCCTGTGGGAAAACACAAACCGCGCCTCGGTTCCAGCTGACCACTGGATCCGGGCCCATCCATTGTCATGCCATAGATAACCGCGCCTTTGGAGGCAGGCCTTGGCTTACTCCCCCTTTTTGTTTTTTATTTTTTATTTTTTATTTTTATCTTTTTCGTTTTTTTTTTTTTTTTTTTTTTTTTTATTGGTACCAGGGATCGAACTGGCGATTGCCTGCTTACAAGGCAGGCGCTTATGCCGCTAAGCTAAATCCCCAGCCCTTATTTCCTCGACCGGCGTTTTTTTCAGCCTGCTCGGCAGAGAACTCTGTGTACCAGGCTCGCCAATCCAGGTAACTACCCGAGGGCAGACACGCCTTTGCCAGCTGAATCCAGTCCGCGGGGGTGAGGGGCCCAGAAGACAGATTCTCCAGCATGGCAATGGTGTAAGGCGCAGTCGGCCCAAAGGTTGTAACTGCATTTTTAAGTTCTCTAATCTGCTTTATCTCAAAAGGCTCCCATACATTGCGTCCCTGGCCCATAGCTACTTGTACAGGAAATATCCCGTAGGGGCCACTATCTATCCCAGGTGGATGTACCTCATGAGACAAGCGTCCCCCCTGCCAAAGCCGCCTGTAAAAATACCGACCCGCCGGCGGCGGAGCATAAGACAGCGGCCGTGATTGGGCGGAAAATGGGGGCCCGTGCATCACTTCCTGTTCTGGCGAAAGGGGAGGGAGCTCCCAGGCGGCCGCCTCGTGGCGAGGAATCGCCTCCGGAAACGGCCCCCAAGGTGGGGCGGAAGGCTTCGCCTCCCTCTCGCGCCGGGGAGCGCTCAGGAGCTCTCTACTCCTCCGCAGACCAGGTTGAGCAGAGCGCAATTCGCGGGGCAACGCTGGAAAAGAACCCTGCGACTCCTTATTGAGCGACTTAGGCTCCTGACAGCTGGTCTCTTTGGCCTCCTTGCCATTCAACTTTCCCTCGTCCTCGGAGTCAGACGACTCCGAGGCTAGAGCCCCGTCCTCCTCCTTAGCATCCTTGTTCCCCTTGACGGACCCCTCTCGGGAGCTCCCTGACTGGGCCTGCTCAGATACCCTGCGTACTTTTGTAAGCTCTTGAGAGCTTTCTCCACAACCACCCTCGCTCTTAGTGTTGCTACCTAACATGTTTCCCATCTTTTAATATGTTACTCACCGAGTGAGGCCCAAGGAATCCGCCACTTACGCGTGAGCCTGAGGGGAGTCTAAAAGCCCTGTAGGTGCGCGCCACCCAGAGCCCAGGCTTATCCCCAACTCACCTGTCTCGCAGCTCTGTACTGGAGCGTTGTCCACTTCCACGTCTCGGGGGTGATCAGTCCCCGTACGGGCCACCAAATGTCGATGTCCGCTCCCGGCCGGCAGGAAGGACACACGACAAAGTCTGGTAGTGGACAACCTTTTCTTTTTATTTTCCTTCTCCGTACAGCCTGCCCTGGGTTCTCCCAGCTGAAGCCTCCTCTGGTCCGCTCCCCGCGGCTCCTTTTGTGCTTCAGTCTGCCCCAAAGCCTCTACCGGTCTGCTCTCCGCGGCTCCTTTTGGGCTTTTACTTCTGGGCTTCTACCTGGCTTCTTCTTCCGCCCAGGGGTGGCACCGGTATATATACGGGTACAGTGTCCAATCATGTTAAAGTAAGCAAGGCAAGCTGATTGGCTAACATCATCAGTTGCCAGGCAGACTATATTGTTGAGCGGGTTGTTTACGCGGTAAGCAGGAAACTAACATATTCGATGGGAGGGGTAATCTACCTCAGGCTTTGCTCTTTACCACAGGCCGCACGTCCGCCGCGCAAGGCGAGCTATCACAGACGCGGCTCCCAACAGGGGCCCTAAGCACAGAGCCTTCCTTCCATTTCAGTCCAATAAACATCAGCTGCCAGCATATCAAAATTCCTCTCTATTTTTCTCTGCTCCTCTCTTTTTTCACTTTTACTGTAAAACAAGACACATCGAAACCCTCTAAGTATAGGTGGTAATGAGCTGTGATAAGGTAGACGTTGGGTACCCTTTTACGAAGTGCTACTGTTCAATCTGCTCCCTTTCCCAAGAGCATCGGCAAGCCTCTTCCCGTAGTCACTGCTACGCGTCTCTGTGGTTCCATCCTCTGCATGTCCACGGCTGGACACTGCATTGTCCACCCCATCTTTAGCTGTATGCGTTGTGTCCTTGAGTTTATGCTGATTGGCTGACTGCGCTCATTGCCTTATTTTCCTTTAACCTGATCTCTGAAAGGCCTGGGCGTTGGACCTTCACCGTCTCAGAGTCTGCGTTTCGCTGAATGCAGGACAGTGGTGTGGTCCCCCAGGTTCCTCTGTTGCTTTTCCCACTGGGCAGCTTGCAGCCACCAGTCTCATCAGACGCGTGTTGCATGTCTTAGGCAGAGCGCTAGGGGGCGCTGTGTTCTTTCCTGAGCAGCACCTGGCATTGGTGTCTACCACGTTACCAAATGGGGATGATCAACTGCTCCAACCTCTAATTCACTGGGATTTACACAATGGTGAGGTTCTAATCTTGACATTTTTTAAAAATTTAAAGTGTTAAGTATATATACAAATGTTAAATATATGCAAAAACTGTACATATTTATGAGGTTCTGTGAAAATTACACCATTACTGTTCTCACCTATTAGCCATACACATTGTGTATGTGTATGGCACTGGGGGTGGCACCTGGGCTCTCATGCTTTCCAGGCACACTACTCAGCTGCCTCCCTCCCCCCACCCCGCCCGCCCTCCCCGGCCCCGTTACTGTGCTCCCGTAAGGTGTGGCCACCCTACCTCTGTGATTTTCTCAGGGGTGAAGTTCACATAAGGAAAGCCTGGCTTTTTTTTTTTTTTTTTTTTTTTGCCATTCGAGAAAATGAATCAACCCCCACGCTGGTTTGAAGAACGGCTGCCGAGTCTTTGGCCTTGCTGCCTGTTAGGCAGGTCTCCTGCCCACCTGGAGTCTGGCTGGGTGCTTGACTGCTTCAAACAGCAGACTGAAAATGACCCTTGGTGATTTCCACGCCTCTGTCACAAAAGGCCGAGACACTGCCTCAGCCGTGCTTCCTGTGAATGGGGCCTTAGCCCCCCTGGCAGTGCCCCTGCAGGAGGTCCACACACGGCACTCTGGGGGATAGCTGCAGGGAGCATGGACCCCAGCCCAGACCCAGCACAGGTTGAGATGGCCTCAGAGTGACCCAATCCTGTGGTGTCCCTGGGGAGCCATGCCCTTGCCAGTGTCCTCAAATACAGAATCCAGAGCATAACACCAAGCTTTCACACCAAGGGAGGCAGGGAGTGACACACCACAGTTAACCAGTTCGCTCCTTATCACCCTCTGAAGGTGACCCTGAGACTCAGCGACACCCCATGAACTCACAGGTTGTAACAGTGCCAGCTTCCCAACAGCGGTGGAAGTCACAGGCTTCAGGCAGCTGCACTCGTCCTCCGTGTGGCCACAGCCTCTCGAAGTTGCTTTCTGAGTCCTGAGGACGAAACTCTGTGCTTTGATCCCGTTGATATTGGGTATGAAGAGCTGACCCGGGCTTACCTTGTTCTGGGATTTAACCAGTTCTAGAAGCCCTGGCTTCTCTCGGAGGGAGATGTTTTTGCAGCTGGATCGGGGATTGTTTTTAGGCCCATGCAGAGATAGAAGGTTTAGAGAGACAGATAAATCCTCTCCTGAGTTTGTCTTGGAATCACAATCTCATTCAGGACCACAGGGCTTTGATTTCATCTGCTGTCTAGTTCTTGTCTGAATCTCTCGTCTGTCTGTCTTTCCTTGACACAGTACGATTGACATAGACAATCGTACTAACAATCGTGGAAAGAATGACAGAACACGTTCATTCCACAGTAGCTCATTTCCTGTGCCCACAGTGCATGTGTGAGTCTCAGATCCATCACTGCCATCCCCAATAAAATTATGGGGAATAGCTTTAGTTTTTCTGTCTTTTGCTGGGGGGAAGAAGGAGCAATGCTGAGGATCAAACTCAGGGCCTCACATCTCTCCCTGCACTAAGCTACAGCTCAAGCCCCCCCCCCCCGGAATGTCTTTCCTTTCTCCCCATTTGTGATTTGTCCTCCTCTCTCTCACTGTCTGTGCACCCGCCTTGCTGTAGTATGTCATCCTGTCCACTCTCATTCAGTTTTAGCACTGCAAACAATGTGTCTACCCTGCTCATGGAGATTGAATCAGTTGCATCATGTGGATGGTTTTGCTTGAACCCTGACGGCAAAGTTCATTTATCTGGTGATGAAATTTTCCCCTCGCGTCTCCTTTTCCTGGGAGCACCTGACGTACTCCGGGGTTCTGCTTTCCACGGGGCAGTGGGGCCTGCTCCTGTTTGCTTGAGCTTTGGCTTCCATGGGGCCGGCCTGCCCTCCCGTCTGATTGCCGAGGTTGTCCATGGGGACTCCCACTTTGCAGCTTAGCTTCTCTTTCTCTTCCCCTTGGTCTTGCGGTGCTGGGGATGAAACCCGGCTCTGCCGCCGAGCCCCACCCTCACCGCACTTTCTGTTCTCATGAAGGCATCGGGGTGACTTAGCTGACCACACTCCCCCCAAGGCCGTCTTTCCAGAACCTTCGCTGACCTCTTCACTGAAAATGAAGTTCAGTTTGGCTTTCACTTTGGTGTTTGCTTGTGGTATATGAACTTGATTTGCCCGTACAGTGTAGATTCAGGCTGAGGGTGAGAATCACCGCAGGACTCATTCAGAATAGTCCTGCAAGGCACCCGCTTCAGCCCTGTGGTCGACTCTAGGGTGCTCTCTCCCTTCCCAGAATAGGGAAGATCGATACCCACATGGCAATAGAGGTGCAAGGAGATAACTGCTAAAATAGAAATATCGATTATACGGTATGCTGTGGGGGAGATACAGCCATGTCCATATATCAGAAAACAAAACTGTGTATGTTCTACTCTGCAACATATAAAATGTGTGTTCTTGGCAAAGGGAAAATGGAATACACCATTATGAGAATAGTTCCCACATTAGGGAAAGAATAAAGGGGTGGTTTTTCCCTAGCTAAAATGTATTCTAGTTATTTTTTAGTAATGAGGTATTTTATGTATATATGGACATATGCATATATATATGTAAAGAGAGAGAGAGAGAAACACGATCCCTAGCTAGTTTCCTGCTGCACTTTTTCTCCTTCAGTCTGGTTATTAACCCAGGGCCTCGTGTGTGCTAAGAGGTGGCAGACACCTGGAGAGTTTCCATCCCTCCCTCTGCCAAGTGTCCTGGTTGGGAAACACTGCAGGATTTCAAATGCATCACCATCCTCATGATTTCCAAGTGTGAGAAAAAGTAGAAAAAGCTGACCAGGAAAATGATGGTGCCATAAGCCCCAGACAGAATGGTTTTGAAGCAGATCCTGCAGGAGGAGAATGAATGCCAAGCAGGTGTTTCCAGGATCCCCAGGAGGCTGTCAGCAGGCACGGGGGCAGCATCTTCACGGATGGAGAGACAGCAGGAAATGGCTCCCGCAGCGGGGAGCACTCTGCTCTCCCACAGTAGGCCCTGAAATGACAGGTGCAACGCCCCAAGATCCTGTGCCAGCTGGGAAGACCCAGGGATGATAGCACAGAAGGAAATTGAGTTTTGTGTTAAGAAAATGGCCCACTTGCACTTTTTGTGTGCAGACAATAAGAGAGTCAAGCTGATTAACATTCCGTTAATCTTGGCTGATCCTCAGCCAGCACCGGCACATATATGTGCTCCAGTCATCACAGTAGCCCAAAGGTCCCTGGGGCCAGCCCCTGCCACATTCCAGCATCTGGTCCTGTGGAGCAGAACCCCAAGGTGGGGCCACAAAACCATGGGTCTGCTGAGAGGGATGGTGCAGCTACTCTGGAAGGTGAGACAGGAGGATCTCAGCATCCCAGGTCAACACAGCAAGGCCGTGTCTCTTAGAAAATCAAGGTTCACTAGCCTCTGGGGTCTGACATTCTCCCGATACTGTTTCTCCTGGCTCCTCCATTCGCTTCCCGAACACCAAGGAACTGCAGATGACTCAGAGTTTTCAGAAGACTGCTAGACAGTGTGGTGTTAACTTGGCATCAGGTTTGCTAAATTCAGATGAGGAACTGCTGTGTGTCTGGAAAATGTAATCTTTCTGAATCACATTTGGTTTAATGTCTCAAGAGAGCATTTTTTTTTTTTTTTTAAAGAAAATGTGTCAACAGGAGAAGGAAGAAAGTGAAGAGCTCCAGGGAATGGCGCATGCCATTGCTTTTCTGAGTTCACTGAAAGAGTTCTTTCCCCCTGTGGATTCAGGGACAGAGTGGAGACGGATGCGTGGCTGGTGTTTGTGTCATGCGTTCTCCACCTGAGTATGAGGAAGGACACTGAGGTGAAGGTAAGGATGAGCACAAGATCGCAGGTGACCAGAATTACTCAGCTGCTTCTCCTTGGCTCCAGAGAGGGGCGCTTCTCTGCCCCCAGGTGACCTGGGTTCAGCACTGGACGAGCAGCATCTGCACGAAATAACCTATGATCCAGTTCTGGCCAAGAACCACTGACCACCAATCCCACAGGCTCCAGGGTTTCTCAGAATCCAAAGTGTGGAGCGGACTGAGAGGGAGAGGAGCCCGGGGGTGGGGGTGGGATTTTCCTTTCCTGGTGCCTCTCCCAGCTGCTTTTTCTCCCCCCCCCCCACCCTGCGCATAGACTCAGGGCCTTCTGAGCTGGCTTCTCTGTTGCTGTATTGAGTGAGACTAGATCATGTTAAGTCCCTAAGCTGCTTTTTTGGCTGTTGCTTTATTCCTGGCTCTGGAGATCCCAACTCTTATCTGAACAAACACCTACCCCTGGCCTGTAGGTCCTGCTTGGTGGCTGGCTGCCTATCTGAAGTGACAGAAGGCATCAGTGCCTCTGGGCGTGAAGAGTCTCTTTTCTTCTTCTAAACAAAAGCTGATGGTGGTGGGAAATTTCATTTCTCTCTCATTTTCTACAGGGAAAGGTAGATATACACCTCTTCAAGTTCTAGCAGTGACAGAATCAGAATCCTTGTTTGTACAACAAACTGTTACATCTTGCACAGGTGTCAGGTAAATTAATGAAAGTGTAGTTAATTGGTAAATCAGGAGTGGTGGCCTAAACATGTGATCCCAGCAGTCAGAGAGGCTGAGACAAGAGGATTGGAGGTTTAAGCCCAGCCTGGGAAATTTGGTGATTTAGTGAGACCCTGCCTCAAAGTAAAAAAGATTAGGGATATAGTTCAATGCAAAGCCTCCAGTAACAAAAACATTGTAAAGAGAGCCTCCAGGGCCCTGGATCCCAGACCACCTGGGTAGGGCACTGCCTGAGCTGTTTACCATGCCTGGAATTAGCATCAGCTAAATCTTTGCCTTCTGCCACAAGTCCCCTGTAGAGCTGTGAGAGTGACATAAAGATAAAGCATGGAAAACAATGAGATCAGAGCCTGGCACAGAGAAACATTGGCAAACAGTGGCTATTACTATCATCATGTTTTAGTAACTGACTCCTCCCCACCCTCTGGGAAGCTGTCTAGAACCCAAAATCGTATCTCTAGCACTGTAGTTCCCTGCCCAGCCTGAATCAGTTTCTGACTTTTACTAAATGCGAATACAGGCAATATAAAGTGCTTTTTAATGCTCTCCAGGTTTTGTAGCTAGATGCTACAAAATATCTGTAGGGCTCTACTCTCTGGATCATCAGCTGGGTATCAATAAAACAGAAAACTCTGCTTCTAGTAGTTGTAGGGGAAATGATTTTATGCCCAGTGTCTGCCAGGAGAACATCCCTACTGCAGGGAGCTCAGCATGCTCACCGTGCATTCTCAGGCCAACAAACGACAATCCTGCCCTGACTGAAATCAGCTATAAAAGCTCAGACAGAGGCAGTAAGACCACTGGGCACAGCTGGGGTGACAGCCACAGCTCTGCACTGGTGGCAAATAGCTCATTCCCCTGCATCTACCTTGCTCGCTTTCCCTCTCCACGCTGGCCCTGGCTTGTTTGGGTGAAGGGGGCTGAGGGGGAAGATGAGGGGGAGGAATCTTGCAATTATAAGCCCAGGCTCTGGAATTTTCAAGTGTGGCTATAAAGTCATAGCACCTAATTACAAGGCAATGAAGGGTTTCAAGCACACTTGTAAAACTTCTACTTAAATATCTATGGCCTAAGATACATCCCCTTAACATATGGAAGAGCTCACATATGTGTACACACATCGTTGTGCAACCATCTCCACCACCTACCTTCAGAAAGGCACAGTGTGCTTGGAGCTGTTGGAGACAGGGATCCATGACAGTGTTTAGGAGGCAGGAGGATTGCAAGCTCCAGCCCAGCCCGGGCAGCTTAGCGATTTAGTGAGACTGTGTCTCAAGAAATTAAAAAGGTCTGAGGGTGTAGCTCAGCGTGATCCCCAACCCCCCCATACTGAAAACAAACTAACATTTAGTTTAAGAAAAGTCACAAAGCCATGAAAGGCGTAATGAGACTGAAACGGAAGGTCGGCTCTCCTGTGCTCCCAAGTGCTCCCTGGGTCCTCGCTAGCCTGTGTCCTTGTTAAAGCTGTGCTCGCTTTGGGCAGAAAAGAGAAAGAAGACCTGGGTCTAGGGGCAGACATGTTACCAGAGGTAGCACTTGCCTAGCTTTCTACAGCCCCGGGTTCTCTCCCCAGCACTGCAAAAAGAGAAAGATGATTGAGCTTCAAGCCCTTTGCCACAGCGTATCCCCTTTCCTCCTGACCTGGAGGACAAGCTTCCCACAGCCTGTTATGAGTATCCCCAGGCCTTAATTTCTGCTCCATTTGAAATACCCAATCTCTTTTGCAAAGCCTCCCTGTACACAGGGAGCTGCTCTGCTGGGCAGCACCTGATGCCCCAGGACACAGCTGGCTCAGAGCCTGGCTCCACCATGAATGCAAGCTGTTAAGCAGACCCTTAGGGTCTCTCTCCAATCTGCAAAGGGTATGTGAAGGACCTCGGAGAGCACAGGGCTGCTGAAAGGAGAAACATGCCTGCCATCCGCAGTAGGAGTCCACACAGCACACCACTTGTCTTAAATCTATGAGGACCCTTGATGGGAATTTGGGCTGGTTCAATCCCATCCAAATCATATTTCCTGTAGAAACATCAGTCCTGCATCCATCCTTGGTGACAGATTACCAGTGTGCCCTGTATCATGTGCATCACCGAATTCACTCCATTTGTGCTCATGGATTTCATAGTGAGGACAAGGGCAGGGGAAATCCCTTCTTAGATGATTTTTCTTACAGATAGACCACAGCAACTGGAAAGGCTCTTGGTCCTTGGGATTCTGCACATTGGTTCTGACCTGCAAGGGAAGTGTGTCTGAGACAGATAAGTAACTGAGGCCAAGGTCCAATGAATCCCCGAAGAGAAAGATGCGCTCTTGACTCTCTGAGGGCACTGTGGGCTCCAGCCCAGGGGCTTGGCATTTTCTGCTTCTGTTAATGTCGTTTCTGATCCTACTAGCAATTTTTAATGTTTAAATGAGCCATGTGTGTGTTAAAAGGACAGCACTAAATTTAAGCCTCCGAGTGAAGTAGGGTGTTTCGTCTGCAGTGAAAACGAAGACTACAAGTAGAAGACAGGCAGCAGGCTCAGTCCCCAGCTGCCATGTGTTCCCTTCTCAGCCCAAGTGGTGACATTCTGGGTGTACACAGGGCATCGAGCCCAGGAAATAGCAGTCAATGGGACCCTCTAATGCAGTGGGCTGAGCAAATGGTTCCTCACTGTCCTGCTTTCAATTATAGTTTAGAAAAGACTGGTAATGGGACTGAAGTAGCCAGAGATCAGCTGGACAGAAGACATACAGTCAGATTTTTCAATGTTGGGAATTGCCCTGGAGGAGGGGTTATTCATTTATTTAGCAAATCTCCAGCAAGTCAAGTGTGTGCTAGTGTGGGCGTCTGGTAGATGATAAACAGGCAGGACTTGTCCACCTGGGATTTACTGTCTAGCACAGAGGAGGTGGATAATAACCAAATGACCACCCAACATGGCACATTCAGACAGTGCTCAGGAAGTCTTGGATGGGGCAGAGGTGAAGCACAGTGGTAGAACCCTTGCCCTGTATGCTCAAGGGCCTACGCTCCATGACCAGCAGGCACACAGAAAGAAAATCTTGGATGGATTTTGTGGACTACATGTGTAGAGACACTCCCAGTATAGAACACTTTGAGTTGCTGGGCAAAAATCAAAATATTCTTGATGTTTGCTAATTTTGTTAAGGCATGCTATGGTTTGAACGTCCCTCAAAACTGCTATGAAGTATTAGCAAGTGGGACCAGATGGGACATGTAAGAATAGGTCGTGAGGGCTGTGCTCCTGTGAATGGGCTCATCCATTCATGGATTCACCAGTTACTGGGTGTCCAGGTTGAGAGGTACATGTCTCCCCGGAGCCTCGTGTGTTGAAGGATTGGTTCTTCATGCAGCAGCCTTCAGCTAGGGGGCCTTTAGGGTGACTGAGGCACAAGGGTGTTGAGCTTATCAGTGTATTAATCTGTTAATGGTTTCACAAGTGAAGAGATATTGGGAGATAACCAAGTGTTGAGAGGAGGAGCCTCAATGGAGGAAGCAGGTCACTGGCAGCTGGTCTATGAAGGATGTGTGATGTCTCCATCCTTTCTCCTTCACTCTCCCTCTGTCTCACTCTCTCTCTGTCTCACTTTTTCCTCTGTCTCTCTTCATCCTTATACCTCTGTCTCTATCTATCTATACTGCTGAGCATAACACTTTTTTTATCATAAAGTCCATAAACATGGATGTGTCAAATCCACGCTTATTTAGAATATTTGTTGATGAATTATTAATTTTAGTTTTATGAGTTTTATTATATTGATAAATGTAAGTGAGTGCTTAACAGGAAAAATTATCAAAAAATAAAAGTACTCAATTTTTAATATTTGTTGAATGTTTATAAAACAGCATCAAAATTTTCAACATCAACTGGTTCTTGGTGTACAAAGTCCAAAAACAACAACCAACCAACAGAAATAAATTTCTACATAAACTATAATGGAAATACCAATAGAACTTATAACAAAAATAATTTTTACTTCAATTATCATACCTAAGGCAGTCTTCACAGATGACAACAGCATGAGACATGTATGTGTGTCCCTTACAGTGGCAACACAAGTGTTTTGCTTTCCTGGCCTTTCTGCATGATATACTTGGCTTCTCACTGGTCTTACTGTTTTGTCAGGAGGTTCTTGTTATATTATGCAATGTGTAGTCAACAGGAACATAAAATACCAATAAAACAAAGTATTCTAACGTGCATTGTGTGTTCAGAATAAACATCAACATTTTCACATTAGCTGTGGGCTTGCTTCCAAAATCTAAGCGATAACATCAGAAACAAAAACCTATGTGAATTTCAAGTTAAATATAAACAAAAGCCTACTCCATAAATAGTTTTTGCTTCACCCATCAAACCCAAGGCAGTCTTTTTTTTTTAATTTTATTTTGAAAGTATACAACAGAACAAGTCAGAATAAAGCCAACTAAGATTGTACAGTGAAATTGGTACAGAACTTCACAGAGGGTTACCGGGATACCAGTAATAGGTATCACAGTATATTTTGTTTTCTTTATAATAGTTGTTCTTTCAATCACGTATATCAAAATGAGATGAAATATAGAACAGTATAGAACTTATCAAAACAGAATATTGAACAGAGCAGTACCATTAATCAGAAAAGAGCAAAACAGTAATAAAAATATTTGCCTTCAAAGAAATGGTAGAAGGAAGTCCCCCTTATTTGCTATGGTCAACCTTCCAGGAGATGTTCAGATTTCTGGTTCCCATTTGCTAATGGGGGGAGGAGGAGAAGGAGGATAGGGGAAGTGGGATATTTGACTCTAGGCCATGTAGCAGTAGGTTCACTATTGCTTAGCAGGGAGGCAGAATGGTCATTTGTTTTCACAGCATCCTCAGTTCCAACATGGCATGGATCTCAGGAGACACTGCTAGTTCTCCCCCTGGAAGGGCTGCAGTGGGCCACCCTGCCTCCACTTACCAGGGAGGGGAGGTGCTTGCTTGACTTCACAGAGTCCTAAGTTACAACATGGTGTGGATCTCAGGAGACACTGCTGGTTCTCCCCCTGGAAGGGCTGCAGTTGGCCACACTGCCTTTGCTTACCAGGGAGGGGAGGTGCTTGTTTGGCTTCCCAGAGCCCTAAGTTCCAACATGGCGTGGATCTCAGGAGACACTGCTGGTTTTCCCCTGGAAGGGCTGCATTCGGCCACACTGCCTCCAGGGAGGCCCAAGGCAGTCTTTACATATGACAACTGCATGCTCCATGCACACATCCTACTTACACTGACAGCACATGTTCTAAGCTTTCCTTTCCTATATGGTAGGCAGTTCTTGTCACCTCTCTGCCCTTCCTGTTATGTCAGGAGCTGCCTTCTATATTATACAGTGTGCACTTAGCAGAAAGATAAGATAGCCATAAAATAAAATATCACAAATGTAATGAGTGTTTGGAATAGCCATCAACATTCTCACATCAGCTGTTTACTTGCTTACAAAAACCTAAAAACGTCAGAAATAAAACCTATGTGAATTTTAACATAAATATAAACAAAATCTACCACAGAAATGATCTTTGCTTCAATTATCACACTCAAGACAGTCTTCACACAGGAAAATTGAGTCACTTACACTGATAGCACATATTTTTTTCCTGTCCTTCCTTGTAGGGCATTGTTGACTTCTTTTTGGTTTTCCAGTTGTCCTAATAAGTCTTTGGGGTGCTGTACCTTCCCTGCTAACCTGTCAGTTCACCAGTGTGCTCCACAGTTTTTAAATGTAGTTCCCTGGGCAGAAACATTTTGCTTTTCCTCTGCTGTGAATGATCAGTTAGGAGTTCCAGTCCCAATCCTCTAAGAAAATTTCTCTGTGACATTTGGAATTTGTTATTTTCTTTGTAAACTAGCAAGCTATTCATGCCATACATATATAGAATCAAGTAAAGCACAGCCATTGCCCAGTGTTTTGTGCTTCAAGTGACATCATAGTTGCTATAAATCAACAACATCTACTCCACCTTGGGTTTTGTTGCAGCAAGTTTCCATCTCAGGCTTCTGTTTTGTTAAGGTTTTCCTATCAATATTTCCCTCATGGTGCATTGTTGACATCAATGGTACAAGTTTGTTTGTCTTTGCCATATTCCAGGCCAATATAAATCTTTCTGAAATTCAACAATTGTACTATGCAATTCTTTGTTTTGGAATTGCAACATTCCATTTGGAATTTCTTCTTTGTTCCTACATACAGTTCCTGCACTGGTCAATTTGTGCTCTTAGCAAACATAACATCAGTTAGAAATTGATAAAGCAATTGTCGGATGTCACATTGTGATTAGTTTGGGAGATGGGAGCAACAAGTCTGTTCACAACATCAACTGCCTTATTACTAAAAGAATAAGGACATGGAAGCTGAGTTCCAAGATAAATTTCTAAATTGGAAGCATAGTAAGTCTTTGCATCTACACAGGAATAAATTTTTATGCCATATTTTAACCCATCACTTTTCCAAAAGTCTTTTACATTCCTTCAATTACCATAAGAAAACCCTGCTAAGTACAGCAGACCTATGAATGCTTTCAGTTCAGCTAGTGAGATGTCATAATAAATATCTTTTTAAATATGGCTGTTGGTACATACAGAACATTTTATTTGTATTTCACTCTTTGTGTATTTCATAGCATCTTGTAGCATTTCATCTATTAGTTTTCAACACTGAATGCTGGTATTCTGTCCAATATGTTTCACCTCTGCAAAGACCCTCATATTTTCAGACCTATTTGTAATGTTGAATGGTTCCATTTGGTTGTGTGGCCATTTGGCAACATTTCAGTGGTCAAATAGGAACTCAGATTTCTGTTTTCTTCATCGTCTGAATCAAGAACATCTACATTACCTGTATCCATGTCAGTTGATTCTTGCTCCATCTCACTGTTATAGGAACTTTGGCTCATAGGACCAGTGTCAAAAGTCAACATCATCTTTATCATCATACTCCCCACACCTCCCTTTTGTTATGAAAACCTGTATTTTACCATAATGTATCATCTTCATCATCCATAAGTAAAACTATGGGGAGTGAGCACATTGCTGTAACTCCAGCACTCTGGCAGGTTGAAGCAGGAGGATCACAGTTTTAAGTCCAGCATGATGGCACATGCCTATAATTCTGGCACTCTAGGAGCCTGAGGCAGGAGGATCCCAAGTCCAAACCCTGTCTGGGCATTTTAGCAACTTAGAATCTCAAAAATTTTAAAAATTTAAAAAGGATGCAGGTGTAGCACCATGAAAAGACCCTGCATTTGTGTCCAGAACCAAAAGTCAATACTAATCTAAATTAAATAAATAAATACAAACAAAGAAAAAACCAAAATCGTGGAGAAATGCAAACAATACATACATAAAATAATGTCTAAGTGAAGGTTTAAACATATCTAAATTAAAATTAAACTCTTAGAAAAATAACCTAAAAATTAACCACACTTGCTCTAAAGAATGCACTCATCATCAGGTATTATCTCACTTAATCCTTCTCACCTCTCTACAAGGTGCTATTACTATTTTCACTTCTCACATGACAAAATACACACAGCCAGGAAACAGTGGCTGAGACTTACAGACAGATCCTTCTAATTCTGAACCTACAGTCTTCCCTACTCTACCATGCAACAATATGCCATGGAGAGGCAAATGAGGGGCTGCTGTGCAACGTAGTGATACAGCACGTGCTTAGTGTGCTAGAGATGAGATCCAGGTTCAGTCCCTAGCCCGGGAGAAAGACTTAGCAAGTGGAAAGTGGAAACTATCTCCAAACCATCACTGTCATTCACATAATACACATATACATGATTTTGAAAGAATGGCATCATAACTACCTGCTGTTTTGAATTTCACTTAATGCTAACAGTATTATAGTCTGAGGATAATCATCTTGCTCGTATTCTTTGAATAGACATTGATTGCTGTTATGACTTATCTTTTGATGTCCCTCCAAAGCCTCATGTGCTGATAGACTGGATCAGGAGGACATGATATTCCTCATTGTTAGTCCACTGCTGAGTTTACATGTCAATATAGTTTGAGAGGTAAAACCTAGTCAGAGGAGGTAGGTCGCTGGTGGCATGGCCTGGAAGCATGTATCTCCCTCTTCCTCCTTTGATCACTCTCTGCTTCTTGGCCTCTATGCTATGAGCTGCTCTTCCTCTGAGATGCCTTTGTACCATGCTGCTCTGCCTTGAAGCCAGTTGACTATGGATTTGTTATGATTTGTGTATGATGTTCCCCCAAAGCCTCATGCAGTCATGGGGGTTTATTTTGTTGCTGGTTTTTTGTTTGTTTGTTTTTGGAGGTGGCTAAATCTAGAGTGTTTAACTGATTTGTAGGACAATGCTGGGATTAAGGGTGAGTGATTGCTGATCAGTCCACTGATTGGATTGGCACTGCCTAATCCTGGTAAAGGATATAATATAAAGGATAGAAGAAACTTTTCTCTCTCGTGGCTTTTTCTGTCTTCTGTTGCCATGAACTACTGTCCCTCTGTCATGTGCCACCTTGCTTTGGAGCCAGCCCATTATGGACTGAAACTTCCACAAACTGTGAACTAAATAAACTTCTTTAACTTTTGGGTTAACTATTTTGTTTCAGCAAAAAGAAACAAGTAACTAAGACAGGACTGAAACCCATACAAACTGTGAGCTAAAATAGAACTTTTCCTGCTTTAAGCAATTGTGAGCCTAGTATATTGTGTCTCAGTGAGGAAGAAAGTAACCAAGACAATTGCTTTGCTTAGTTTCTGTTTGTTTCCTTTGGGGGCTTCCTTAGGGAGCTCTATTTCTAACCCCTTTTTATTATTTTTGAGACAGGGTCTCACTAAGTCACTACATTGCCCAATCTAGGCTAGAATTTGTGATCCTCTTGCCTCAGCAACCAACCATGCCTCCACCATGGTTTGCAAGCTTAGTGTTTTTTAGCATCCTTACCCTCATCCTTCTGCCTTTTGCAATGTTCACTGTTAAATTTTATTAGAAATAAAGATGATTTATTTAATATTTTTCATTTTCTCAAAGTTGAAATGTGGACAGTCGTTCTATAGCTAGGTAAGTGTGTTTTTGTTTTCAAGATCTTCATCTGCAAATAAATATTGATTTTCCAGCTGTCTTCAACTAAATCCCCATCCCCAGTAAAACAAAGCAGTGGGTGTGATTATTTTTTTAAAAAAGTATGTGCTTTAAAGCAGTCAGGATACAACATGTAAATTTGCAAAACACAAATTTGATGGTACTTTACTTGATAAAGGATCTTGCTTTATGTAGAAATTCTCCTGGATATTTTCTTTCATGCATACTTGTTTCCTTAGAGTGTGGAAATGTCCTTTCCTTTTCAAATATTTGGATGCATAGGAAATTTTTCAGAAATGCATTTATTTGTAAGTTCTAAAAAGATGCACTTGTATATGTATATTTGTCATAACCCACAGATTAATATTATCATTATGTCTACAGTGTGTATATAAAAACCTCATTAATCCAAATCTGTCACTAATTTTAATTAGTGGGACCTTTGTGTGCACACACACCCACAGTCTTTTTATGCCTTGCCTGGTCTGTGTTAACCTGAAACTTTGTTAACTTTTAGTACCTATTTGCGATTTGATGAGTATAACCTGTCCTTCACAAGTAAATACGTAGCACGTAAATTTGTAAATTGGTCATGGATAGGATCGCCTCCTTCCTGGGGCCTTCTTTCCCCACTTAAGCCTCCTCCTCCTGAAATGCTGGAGGAGCCGGTTGACCATGTGTTTGCAAGGCTGTTGTTGGGAGTATACAGGAGACCTGGACTCTTGAATTAGAAGCCACAGTTAGCATCACCCTCAGGCCATCTCCTGCTTCCCAGGTTATCCGGGCTGTTCCTCACTCCTACCGGGAGCTAGTTAGTGCAAAATAACTTTTGTTTCTGAAGCAAGATGCCCCAGAGAATAATGAAATCCATTTCAAAGCGGAGGACTGGCTGAGGGCTGAGAGACCTACCGACTCCACCCAGGCCGGCGCTGCCCCCTTGCCTTCTCCAGATAGCGCCGCTTTCGCGCCCACCCTCCGCCCACCCTCCGAACTCCTGCGTGGATGACAAAGCCCACGCCTACAGACTTTCTTTCAGGCGCATCCCGAGCTGCGCCACAGTTGTCAGGGTAACAACACATCCGCCGGGACAGCCACGCTGAGGTTTCCATGGCAACCACTCCCCGGAGAGGCAAGTGCGGCGAGCTGGGCAGCCCCGGGCAGTGCTGGGGGACGGGGGCGCTGGGGCACGGACCCCGGAGGACCGTGGGGCGTGGCCGCCGAGCTGCCCGGCATCCCGAGGCCTCGGCTAAATACGTATTCCTTAGAAAACACATCTCTGGGTGGAAGCGTTTTCTTGGCCATTCCTCTTGCAAAGCGGAACCCTAATTCCTTCCGGCCTGCTGCTGTCCAGGTCTCCCTGGGGACGTAGCCAGCCTGCGCTTTGGAAATGATCCAGGTCCGCGAGGCGCCGCCGCGGAGACCCCCGAAACAGTAAGGTTCCGTCGGCGGAGTCCCGGGGCCACGCGCGCGCTGGGTGCCGGGTGCGGTGGCATGCGGGATGCGGTGAGGTGCGGGGCGTAGTGGGGCGCGGGGTGCGGGGCATTGAGGGTGCAGGAGGCGGTGGGGTGCGCGCCTCGCGACCAGCACCTCCGCCGGGGGCGGGATCCGGGCCGGGATCCGGGGCTGACGGCCGCGGCGTGGGCGCTTCTCACGGCGCTGCGGGCCGCGATAACCGGGAGGCGCGGGCCTCTCGCTCCGTTGCAGAAACGCTGCCCGGAAACGTGGGACTCGTGCGGGGTGAACAGGGGAGCAGAGGGGCTCCTGGAGGCTCGGGGGTCGCCGCTGGCACCGCGGCCTCTCCCCGGTCGCCCCCGCTCTTGTCGGCGCCTCCGGCGGGCGGGCGCATCCTCTCGGCTGCTAAACCCGGCGGCAGCTGCGGCGGCGGCCCGGGCGCTCCGGGGAGCTGGGAGGCGGCGGGGCTTCCCGGGGCGGCTGGAAACGTGAGTGCCGGGGAGCCCGCGGGCCGCTGCGCCCCTCAGCGCGCCGGCCCGGCCGTGGGGACGAGGGGACCGCGACGCTGAGACAGCAGCCGTGTGGCGTCGCGCGCGGCCCCCGTGGCTGCGGGATTTTAGCGCACGGCTTGGGGACGCCCTGTGCTTTGGGGACGAGTGCACAAAGGACCTCGGGCCTAGACAGCCGTGCAAACAGCCCGCCCCGCCCCCAGCCCCTCGGCTCTTTTTGTTTGTTTTTGTAGCAAGGGGCGAGGCCGCGGTTTACGTTGGGCTGGAAACAATGAGATGGGGCTCGTGTTCTCCGCCTGTGGGGACCTCGGTGCCAGCGAGTGACGGCCGCGAGCCGCCTGCAGGGACCAGGTGTGGCGGCGCTGCAGGGCCAGCGCGCGTGGCGGGGTCTGGGTGTGGGGGGGACCTTGGCGCCGTCGCCACGCCCCAAACCCTCTCCTTCCCTTCCCACCCTGGCGCGCTGTATTAGTTCCTACAGGCCTTTTTTTGGAGACCCGACATAAAAACGAACAGATCTTGATTCCCGACTGTCCCCAAGGTACGATGTGAGGGGGTGCAGTTTGTTCTTGGCTATGCATTTTGGACACTCGACTTGATTTTCATAATTAGGTCTGAACAAGACTTCAGCTTCGCGGAGCTGGCATATGCAAGGTCTCTGTGGTTTATACGGTTCTGTCAAAATCTTGCTTTGGAATCCAGCCTGTGGTGCACGCAATCCCAGCTCTTTGAGCCCAGCCTGGACAATTTAGCGACTCAGTGAGACTGGCTCAAAACTGAAAGTGAAAAAGGGCTGGATACAGAAGTCCGTGCAAAGACCAGGGTGTTCAATCTCCGGTAATGAAAGGGAAGAAAACAAACAAAACAGAAACCTTGGTTTTCCCCAGAGTTGCAGGGATTGGTTAGCAGTGTCAAGGTCAATGTCAAGTTCAAAGTTCCTAGTCCCTCTCGGGCCTAGGGTACAGTTCAGCGGCACAGGGCCTGCCTGCAAAGCGCAAGATCCTGAGTTCCAGTCCCAGTACCAAAAACAAAAAACGACCTTTGGTTCAGGCCCAACGCATGATGGAGAGACGGGCCCTGCTCTTACCTGAATCACAGCCAAACTGCTGCGGTTTCTGTGGCTTGGCTTCTCGGTGTTGGTTTTTTGCCACTGGTCCCAGTGTCCAGGCTGACAGCTACCAAAGACTTCCCTTTCCCTGGGTGGTGGTGGGGCACGTGGCCAGACTTAGGGCCTCCCCATCGCAGCGATGTCATCCATAATGCAGGCACAGAGCTGTCAAGTTGTAGCTCGCTCTCAGTTTAAGAGGTTAAGGTCTGTGCTCACCCGTGAGTTCCCTCCCCTCAGGTTTTTCTGCTAACCTGGCAGGTTTGCAGGTTGACTTAATGCAAGCACAGAGGAAAGGAAGAAAACCCATACAAAATGAAGACTTTTAAAAATTCACAGAAGTAACCAAGCATGGCACCCAGCCCTAACCCCAGCACTCAGCAAGCTGAGGCAGGAGGATTGCTGCAGGTTCGAGGCCAGCTTAAAGTACACAGGAGAGCACGTCTCAGATAAATAAATAAATACTCTGAGAGGCAGGAATCAAATGTAGATTAGAAATGTCCTAAAAATGGACTGCTCCCTTGACTGTAAATTACTTCATCTATGGATTAAAAGCTAAAGCTCTATAGGCAGACATGGCCGTTTTAATTAATTTTACATATCAAATTACTGTTCCTGGCCCCAGAACAAAGTTTGATATTTGAATTGGCCCCAAATCTTGATTATTCATCCTAGAATGTGGTTTTCAGATTTTTGCAACCAAGTGCCTTTTGATAAAAACCAGATTATGGTTAAGTACAAGTGTTGTAAAGAGAACATCATGTGATTCCCAGGCCTGAGGCAGGGATGGTGTTTTCGCAGAGCTCCCTTTGCAGAAGTGGGACAGAGGGACATTGGTCTGTCTGTGGCTGCAGGGTCTAGCAGGCGGCATCCATGCTGGGGAGGAGGGGCACAGAGCCAGATGGGGCTGCCTGGGCAGACAGATGTCCTCCGGCTTTTTCAGTCTTCTGATTTGCCAGAACCTGGACATCTAGCTTTTCATTTATTCATATGAGATCTTTAGCTTCTTGAAGGTTGGCGACTAATTTAGAGTACGACATTGGAAAATGTATTTTGCTTGCCCCACAAAACACCCTTTCTTTCTTTATTTTTTCTTTTGCCACGCTAAGGATTAAACCTAGGTCCTCACACATGCTCGGCAAGAGCTGTATCACTAAACTACGTCTCTGTCCCTTATTTTTTATTTCAAGATAAGGTCATGCTAAATTGGCTAGGTTGACTTTGAACTTGGAATCCTCCTGCCTCAGCTTCCAGAGTAGCTAAGATTAAAGGTTCTTTTTTAATATATAAAGACATTTCTTGGCATTATTCTTTCTGAAGATCCATGTTTTTATGGCCTGAATGTCAACTCCTGCGTATAATTATCAAATCAGGGTGATTAGCACATCTATCATGTCAAACATTTATCAGTTTTTTGTGGTTAGAACATTCAAAATCATTTCTTCTAGTTATTTTAAGATGTTCAATATGTTTTCCCCACAAGACAACATTAATTCTCATTTTTCTACTATAAATTTGTACTTTTGTAAAATAGCAGCCAGCTGTACATCTCAGTAGCCACACCTGGTGGGTATGGAAAGCAGTCTTTGTGTTTGCCACAAGGCATGATGAACAGCAAGGTGTGTGCATGTGTGCAGAAGGAACAAACCAGGATTTTTATCCACATTAATGCTCCATCTTACAAGATTTTGTGTATATTTAACTGAGCATTATGGGGGGTAAAATATACCCACACCATTCCTCTGCTATATAAACATGAACCTTACCATTATGAAATGTGAGTTTATTTTGATTATGCTGGTAGAAATCGCCCAATTCAGTACAATGGCACATGAAAAACCAGATTTGCAAGTTTTGGAGGAGGTCAAAAGTGAATCAGCAGATCATTCATGCATGGACAATGAAGATGATAATGACTTTGACACTGGAGATGTGAACCAAAGTTCCAGTGACACTGAAATGGAGCAAGAATTGACCGATACAGTCACAGAGAATGCAGATCTCCTTCATTCAGATGATGAACAAGACACTAGTTAAAATGGTCAGTCCAACAATCCAATGTTAGAAGTAGGTCTGAAAATGTAGTGAGGGTCTTGGCAGGTGTGAAACCTATTGAACTAAATGCCCATCCTGCCATTTAATATTGGAAATTGTAATAGACAAAATGCTACAAGATGTCTGAAATGCACAGATGCTGAAATACAAGTTAACATTCTATATGTACCAATAGCCACAATCAAAAGGTATTTATTATGACACCTCATTATGAACTGAAAGCATTTACAGGTCTGCTGTACTTAGCAGGGCCTTCTCATGGTCATCACGGAATGTAAAAGACTTATGGAAAAGCAGTGGGTGGGGGCTTAAGGTTTGTAGGATAATGATGACACTGAGGACATTTGGTTTCTTCAAAATTGCTTGAGGTTTGATGACAAAATCACAAACCAAGAAAGAAAGAAAAAAGGACTGATAATCTGGCTGCTATCTGCTCACTAGTGGAGAGATTTGTGGGTGTCAAGTAATTTACACACCATCTGAATACAGGACTAGTGATAACATCTTGCAGCATTTCATGGCTACTGTAGCTTCAGGCAGTATACTTCCATTAAAAACCTTCCAAAGATGGGCAAAAATTTATGCCCTTGTAGATGGAAGACACTATGTTTTAAATTTAGAAATTTATCCTAGAACTCAGCCACTGGTCTTTATTCCTTTAGTAATAAACCAAATGATTTTGTGAACAGACTTGTTGCTCTCATCTCCTAAACTAATCACAATGTGACACTGGACAATTGGTTCACCAGTTTCTGACTGATACTACATTTGCTAACAGAACATACTTTGACCAGGAACTGTATGCAGGAGCAAAGAAGACATTCCAAATGGAATGTTACAATTTTAAAACAGAGAATTGCATAATATAGTCTTTGAATTTCAAAAAGATTTATATTGGTCTGGAATATGGCAAAGAAAAACAAACTTAAACTGCTGATGTCAACAATGCACCATGAGAGAAATATTGATAGGAAAATCTCAACAAAACAGAAGCCTGAGATGAAAACTTTCTGCAGCAAAACCCAAAGTGGAGTAGATGTTGATGATTTATGTAGCAACTGTGATGTTACTTGAAACACAAAGCACTGGTCAATGGTTGTGTTTTAAAAATCCTAAACATGTGTGGCATAAATAGTTTGATAGTTTACTAAAAAAAAAAAGAAAAAGAAAAAAGAAAAAAACAAGTGCAAAATATCACAGAGAAGTTTTCTTAGAGGACTGAGACTGGAACTCGAAAGAGGTCATTCACAGCAGAGGAAAAACAAAATGACCAGAAGAACAATACAAAAAACTGCGGAGGATATTGGTGAGCTGACCCATGAACAGGCAGGTGCAGCACCTCAAAGACCCACTACAACAACTTCTGGGAGAACATGGCGGACAAATAACAGCAGCCACAGAGGCTCTCTGAGATTACCAGTTTAGAATCCAGTAGCGGTGCTGTGTGAGGAGTCCTATGCAAGAGGAGATGTACTCTACCGACCCAGGAACGAAGTAAGCTGAGAGAAACCAACTGGAAATGCAATCCTGATGCTATAACAGGAACAGATAAAATCTCAGTGCGGAAGCTGGATCCCACGCCATTGGAAGCCACGATTTGAATTTCCTGCTGCCACTACTGCGTCCCAATCCGCAAGGCAGGGAGAGAGATGCGCGAAAGCTCTGAGAGCTGGAATCGGCAAACCAAACGGCGTTGAGAGCGGGACTGGCAGGGAGCCCTGCATCGACCTGCAGTGAGTGAGAGAAATGGGGACCCTTTCATAGACTAGGAGGCTCCAACAGAGGACATTCTGGGAACGAGCAGACTAGCCGGAATAGGGCCCTGCAGTGACTTTAGTCACATATTCCCCTCTCAAGCAGGAGTGGTGGGGAGAGCTTGGCCTGGTGACGCTGTGGACTAAGATCCTGTAGGCTAGCCCAAATCAGGTCCCTGCACCTGGTGGTGCATCCTAGCAGTGAAACATTCAGTAGGTTGACCTGGAGGGGCAGGCCCAGCAGAGGCGGCCCAGGTCTGTGTCTCCCTAGTACACTGCAGTGGGTGGGAACACCTAGCCAGCGGATTCAAACAAACTGTAACAGACAAAGAGAAAAAAAAAACTGAGCCTTCTACATACGCTTGTATGGAAGGAACAAAAAGTATGGGAAAAGGGAGCAACAAGAAAGGCTCCTCAGTCCCCAATCCTGAGAACACTGATCCAGGAAAGGTAAATGCAAAAGAGAATGAAGACAGAAAAAATGCTATATCAGACACAGCACCTATAGATATAAAGCAGTATCTCCGGAGCCTCATAGATGAGTTAAAAAATGAAGTATTTAATGAAATAAAGCAAGAAATAAGTAGAATAGTTAGAGAAATTGCTAAGCACTGTCCAAGAAAAAACAGACGGTGGAATGGAAGAACAGAAAAAAAGGGGAGAATTGTTTGATGGAGAAAATAGAGAAAACATAGAATACGTGAAGCAGGTTCACAGAGATTACCAAGAAACTAAAAACTCTATTGAAAGCTGGCATAACAGCTTGAAAGAAACTAGGGATAGATTATCAGAACTGTAGGACAGATTTGTAAGGTGGGAGCATGAAGTGAAAAACTTCTTAAAAATAATAAGAAAACAAACAGCAATAATACAAAGACTAGAAGATGATAAGAGGATCTGTAACTTAAGAATTAAGAACATAAAAGAAGAAGTAGGGACTCAAACAAATGAACTACGAAAGCTATTCACAGAAATAATCCAGGAGAATTTCCCTAATTTAGCAAAAGGTAAAGATACTCAGATGTATGAGGCATACAGGACCCCAGCCACCTACAACCCAAACAGAGCTACACCCAGGCATATAATAATCAAAATTCCAGAAGTCCAATATAAGAACAGAATATTAAAAGCCATCAGAGACAAGAAACAGATCACTTACAAGGGAACACCCATCAGAATTACAGCAGACTTCTCGGCACAAACTATCAAATCATGAAGAGTGTGGGGGGAAATAATTCAAGCTTTGAAAGATAATAATCTCCAGCCAAGATTGATATATCCTGCACAACTGTCCCTAGAAATTGATGGAAAAACAAGGTGCTTCCAGTATAAAGAGGAACTAGGGGAATTTGCAACCACCAATTCAACTCTACAGAGATTACTGCAGGATATTCTAAAAATGAAAAATACCAAGATTCCAGAAACAGTGGCAGAGAGGCCACAATGAATGGAGCAGAAAGCGAAATGAAGAAGACAACCTGAAAACTAATGACAGAAACACAGCTCAACGGAAATGAGGCAGAGAAGGCTGGATGGTAGGAACAGACATCTTGGAGAAAACAAGACATCATAATAGGTAGTGCTGATTTAATATCCTCTTGTTTTGAATTCCCATCAAGCTTTTGTTCTTCTGTCTCCATCGGTTTTAACATGTTGTATCTTATTGGATTTTATTATATGTGATAATATAAACAAAAACTTTTGTAGACAAGGAGATTATACAGAAACCATTGTTTATTTTCTGTTAGTTGATTCTAAAAACCCTGTAATACTGTCATTCTCTTGAATGGTTTTACATTGTCTTGATATGTTTGATGCTACAGTATACGAAGTTATACCCAAAGATTTTAAGAGAAGAGACACTACGGTAACTACTATTATGTCGAGATTATCTTGTGGTGAAACACTATTTTGCTTAAATGGCTATGTTTTTACCTGCACTGTTTTGTTGTTATGCCCTCTTTTTTATCTCAATCTCGTTTTTATTATCTACTTTTTCATTTTTATCCTTTTAATTAAGGGAAAAATAAATAAAAAATAGCAAGATATATTATAGTAACCCACTTTGATTTCCTATTAACTTGATTTGAAACTCTGTATTGCTCTCACCATCTTATTTTGACTGATTTTCCTCTATTCTGTTATGCTAGATAGTACCAAGTTTGAAAGTATAGGCAACAACTACGAAGACAATAAGTTTCATTGTGACGCCCATTCTGGTTGATTATTATCTTCTTTTGAAGTCCTCTAATGTCTCCAATGTTTTGGTTTTATTGGTCTTATTCTTTACTCTTTTGTTCAATTTTATTATAACTGATGATATAGGCAATTAAGATAACAAGAGGCATTATGGTAACCATTGTTGATCACCTTGTATTTTGTTTTTACATTATGTATTATGTCCATCCTTTTGATTTGACTGAGTCTGTCCTGGTATGTCACATTTGGTTTTACTTTCTTCAAAAGAAAAAAGTAATAAGAACTGTGGGAGTATTAAAACCCAAAATGTGTAATTGTCATTGTACAAAGAAAGGAAAAGAAAGTTCTCTAAAAGATATAACTGCATATATATTTAAGTGTATAAGATAGATAACCATTATTACTGAGTTTTGTTGGATCATTGAACAAAACTGTTTGCAGTCTCACTGTTTGAAAGTCCCCTCTAGATGCTTTAATTTTGTAACTTCAACAACTATTTCTAAGATGACAATATGTAATTAGCTAGTGATTTCCTACTGTTTATTTTTTCTGAAATTCTGTATAACTTGTACCCTTTTTCTGGTTTTTTTCTCCTTAAATAAAATTTAAAAAAAAAAAAAAAGACCCACTACAACAACAGAAAAATCCAGCGGGTGTCAACTCTGCCCTTCAAGAAAGGACAGGACAAGAAAGCACACCTACCATCAGTGCAAGTGAGTCTTGTGTATAGAACATGAGTTTTCATGTGTGAAGGCTGTCTTATGGCAATTGAAGCAAAGATGATTTTTGTTGTAGAGTTTTATTAGTACTTTCATTATTCCTGATTCTTTTTTTTAGGTTTTGTAAGCAAGTACACAGCTGATTGAAAATGTTAATTTTTAAAAATATGCCATACCTATTAAAAATCTAATACTTTATCAAACAAAATGTTATGCTCCTGTTAACTACACATTATATAACATAATAAGAACCTCCTGACAAAACAGAAAGACCAGCGAGATGGCAAGTATTTCCTACAAAAAGGCCAGGAAAGCAAAACACATGTGCTGTCAGTGTAAGGCATACATGTACATGTGTCATGCTGTTGTCATCTGTGAACACTGCCTCAGGTGCGATAATTAAAGCAAAGGTATGTATTGATATTTTCATTGCAACTCATGCAGTAATTTATTTGTGTCATTCTTTTTTAGACTTTGGTCACCAAAAGCCAGTTGATGTTGAAAATTTGAATGCTTTTTTATAAGCACTCAATAAATATTAAAAATTCATCAAAGACTCATTTTAATAATATGTATTTATAAAATTAAAATTAGTAATTTACCAGTAAAAAGATTCTGAAGCATAAATGTGGGTATTATACACCCCACTGATGTGCCCTTGTGATGGAATTAGTGGGTGCCCCATGGGCTCCTGTGGATGCCCTTCCTTATGATGAAACCCGGTGGGACCCAGGAATTTGTTCCTCCCACCAAACTGTGACTTACCCATTGACCAGCCTCTCCCCAGTCCCCTCTCCTGGTAACCGCTCTTCTACTCTGTGCTGATTTGGTTTTCTTTTCTTTGTACTTCTTTAGTTCATGTTTGTAGTGCACAGTGTTTGCATGCCTCGTGTGGAGCTGGTGCTGGTACGTGTACATCTTAATTCCTTTGTCATCCATCCTCCTCCTCCATCCATCACTTGGTCTCCTTCCCATCTGAGAAACATCTACCTTCCCATTTCCTATTATCCATCTTTTAGTTTGCTCTTTCTTTATTTTTGGGTTTCTCATATAAAAGAAACCATGTAGTATTTAAGCTTGTTTGTCTGATTTATTTCAGAGCATTGTGGTCTCAAGGGGCATCCATTTTCCTACAGAGGACTGAAGTTCATCCTTCTTTATGGCAAAGCAGTGCTCCACTGTGTGCATATACCTCGTTTCTTTGTCTAGCTAACTGTCGATGAACATTCAGACCACTACTTCTATGATGTTAACATTTTTGGATTCCACATATAAGTGAGATCACTTAAGTACTTGCCTTTCTTACTCCTGCAGTACTTATGTCCCTACAAATAATGTCCTCCAGACCCATCATGTTGTCACAATGATAGGAATGTATCTTTTTTATGGGGGGGGTAATATTCTATCATGTGTAGATACTGCGTTCCCTAACCCACTTATCCACTGATAGATGCATAGGTTGATCCCTTATCCTAGCTACTGCAGGAGCACAGATGTCTCCTGGACCTACTGGCTTCCTTTCTTTTGGGCATACAATACAACCAGTAGCAGAATCAGGCAATCATATGGTATGATTGATTGACTGACTGATTGAGACAGGGTCTTTGTATGCCATTCGGGCTGGCCTTGAACTCACTAGGTAGCCTAATTTGGCCTCCAACTCATGGTGACTGTTCTATTTCAGCCCCCCAAGTCCTGGAATTACAGGCGTGTGCCACCACACCTGGCTCTACTCTCTTAATTTTCTGAGGAACCCTCCTACTGATTTCCCTAGTGGCTGTACTAATTTAGCCATCTCCCACCGGCCTGTGAGTCCGTCCTTTTTCCCAGTGCTGCGAATGGAGGCCTGCGAACCAAGGCCTGGTGAGCGCTGGTCGTACCCTTCAGTCCCCATGTAATTAGCTGTTCTGACTGTTCAGATGTAGCTGGTTGAGTCTTCTGTATGTGGACATCCAGCTGTCTGGGCTCTGTTTATTGAAGATGCTGTCGTCCCCGCAGGTCTGCCTGGTGCCTGTGTCAGGGCTACAGGGCTGTGTTTTGCTGCTGGGGGCACATGTAGAGGGCAAGCGTTGGGGGTGGTTTGGGTGCTAGAAGGCACAGCGCCTCTCTGGCTGTTGCCCCCACTTTGGCTCCGAAACCCAGTGGTGCCTCCATGCGCACTAAGGACAGACTAAGTGCTGAGGGGCACTGAGACCCGTGTGGCAGGGCGGTGGCAACTGGATTGGGCTTCGGCCCCAGCGCCCACCTTGTGTTAGCAAAGGCGCTGAGTGCATAAGCAAAGTCTTTGACAGCAGCTTCAGTGTCACCCTCGGTGGGCTGTGAGGGACGGGCAGTGCCAGAGAGTGGTGAGCAGTGGCCGTTTCTCCCTCTGGGCACCAGAAAACTTACGAGGGCATGGCCCTGTGGCCTCAGGCTTCCTGCCAGCCCCTCAGCTCTGCAGAGTCAAGAAAACAAGAGTCTTAAACATTTCCCTACTGAGCAAGGAAGGAGACTTTTGAGCTCAGACTGTGTCAGTGACCAAACATGGAAATGTGCTTCTGGAGGGAGAGAAGCCTCATCAGCCTTCCCGTTAAGCCATCACGGCTACAGGTGGACTGGGGTGCCTGCGGGCTGGAGGCAGCCTCTCAGTCTAGGTCTCCGTGTGAAAAGCAGGGTGGAGTCAGCCTAGAACCAGAGAATAGTGTGGCCTGCCCTGCCAGCCTCTGCTGCCAGCCGGGACCTGCAGTGTTGGGCACCAGCCGACCTCACAGCTGCAGCTGGGCTCCTCCCCACTGTGCTCCTTTTCATCACAGCCCAGCCTACAGCTGCACAGGGCCCAGCCAGCTTGGGGCTGCTTGTTACCTACCAGCAACTGCCCTGTTGCCAGGAGCACCTGGCTCCACCCTTTCTTTTCCAGCTTGATAATGACAATCTAGGAGCATCCCGGCCACAGGGCTTGTATTTTCCCTTCAGGTGGTTTATCTGGGTGTCTTTCTGTTCTAGAATCTTCCTTTTCAGGCAGATTCACTACTTCACGAAAGATCTGAAGTGTGACAAGGGACAGGGAGAAAGCAAAACTCCAGACTTTTGAACTTTTTGAGCGCAGTTGTAGGAAAATAATTTAAGGGGAACTTTGATGCTGCCACCTAAAACGTAACTGTATATTCCCCACTCATCAATTCGTGTCTATCTTGAGTGATCAGACACTGTGTCTGTATTAAATGAGGGTACTAGTGTGTTCTGAAATTGCTCTGAACTTCCAGGGCTGGAGGTGTAGGTCAAAGGTGGATCACTTGGTTAGTATAGCAAAGCTCAAGATTTAATCCCTAGCACCGCAAAAAAAAAAAAAAAAAAAAAAAAAAAAACAACCAGCAATTCTATTGGCTGTTTTATTTCTATTATTATCCGTTGTTACTTTAGGAGGTTTGGCAGTGCTGAGAATGGAACCCAGGGCCTTGTCCCTGCTATCAGTGCTCAACCCTGCATCTACATCCTCAACCCTGATTGTTTAAAATGTGATTGAATTTTGTTAGCCTCCAATAAGAAATGAAAGTCTACAAAAAGAGGAAAAAGAAAAGAATGTGGAAGCACCTCTGTAATTTGGCAAAAAGAATCTCCCACCATGGTTTGTCAAGAAGCTGTTTATTGCTCTGCAGTTGGTGCTGGTCTCTATGCTTCTAGGAGAAATCCCAGTAGCTATGAAGGTAATATAATAAGTTATCAAAAAAAGTTATGCCTACAAGTTACTGCTAGGAGAGATGAACTTTGTGAAAATTTACCATTTCACCTCGTAGGAACATTTATCTCCATGAGTGTATTATTATTCTTTGCATTTTCTCACAACTTATTATTTTAGCTCTTTTAAGTAAAAGTTATAACTTCATCATAATTTTTCCTTTGGAGATGAGTAACGTTTCAGTATCTCTATTTTACAACTTTCTAGAACTGCTTGGTGCCATTTTTAGAAAATGAGTCAGTTACAGTCTTTACAGAGGGGTTTTGAAGCATCTTTTTTTGACCTTTCTGAATAAAATAGTCCATGAAATTGTTCCCCCTTCCCTTTCCCTCTCTTTTCCTTGGGTCCTTTGAGTCTGTATTAAGTACCACGGAGGGAAGTCAGTTGTGATATCTGACATTCCTCCCTGGACAAGGTTCTAAGAATAGCTTCTCTGAGATTGTACAGTGAAAATGGCTAATCGCATTAGCGTCCCCCAAGGAACACAGGTCTCCCTGTGAGTAACTCTTCAGACTTTGCTTTCAGAAAGACAAGCGGCATGTGGAGGGCTGGCTCTCTGCTCCCACAGTGAGGACTTCATTTTATTCATGTTTTTGGTTCCCTTAGTTTCCTCAGGAAGGGGGAGAGACCGTGGGACCATCTTACCAGTGTGAATTAACTCCTCGTGGGCTGGAGTCTCTGGACACCCCCTTGCTGCCCACTCTCCAGAGTGCTGAACAGCAGACATTTGGTTGTCCTTTGAGCTGAAATAGCTGCTTTGTTCCAGAAATACATATACAACTTTGAATAGGGCCCGTATTCCTTCCTCTATGCAGAAACTCTTGGCAAGCACATATTTAGAACCAACCCTCTCCTGCTTTTATAAGCACGACATAGATCAAAGACACAGGAGCGTTTCATGCCAAAAGCAACCTCTGCTGATGAAACTGTGAACTGCTTGGCAGGCATCATTCTCTTCACTGTGCACGCGTGTGCATTCAACTCCAACAGGAATCCCAAGACAAGGAATTCACCGTGGCAAGGCGGTCCTCGTTCTAGTGGGGCAGACTGAAGCCTAGAGAGCCTGATTGCATTCTCCAAAGGCCTCCACTACTAAGAAGCAAAATGTTTGACTCACAGCTGCCTTACTTAAAGCTATTGTCTTTTTATAGCTGACATCATGGAGACTGAATCAGTTGGAATATTTTGTCTCCCAGCTGGGGCCTTGTTACAATTCCCTGCTTAGGAGATGGTTGAAGCTCAGAGAACTCTCACTGACAAAACTAACACATGTAACTACTGTTGTGTTTTGTGGTGTGGTGTGGTGTGATATGATATGATGTGATTTCCCTCCAGCCAACCACACACCAGGCCCAACACATTTCTTAATGACTGAATATCAACAGTCTTCCAAAGTCTGATCTTACGCCAAAGACCCACAAAAATCACAAAGTAAGGGTTGCTCCAAGGACTACCAGTGAAGAAATGCACTCCTTTCCTCCATAGTTGACACAATTAGAGCTTGGAAAGTTTCAGTATTTACTGGGCCCTTCCATCTGTTGGGAATAAAAAAAAAAAAGAAAAGAAAAGAAAAACACAGACAGCAAGAGTGGAAAATCCAAGTGCTTAAGCAAGGTTGGGCAGGATCTGGTTATGAATAAGTCGGATGAAGCCAAGACTCCTAGTGAAATTCATGTGCACATTCTCTGTGTGGGACCAAGCTGGTCACTTATTTTCCAGAGAAACTATTTGTTGCCTATGTTCTTGCCAAATTCCTGAGCCTTCCAGAGTAAGGACTGCGGTGTTAACTCTTTATTCTGGCACTTGGTCACTTAGGTCAATATGTGTGTGGAGGACCATCTGGAGCATTCTCCTTGCAAGAAGAACAGTGCTCTCCATTTTGGCCCAACCTGGCCCTGTCTCCATGTATTGATATGTACTGAGCTGGCTAGGACTTTTCTTTATTCCTTTAGTTGGCTTTAAGCCATGCAGATCGGTCTAGCCATACCCTTCTCTCTGCATATTGCAGAGGTGATTTCAGGCCTCCTACCCAGCCCAGCTCACATATTTCCTGTCACTCTCAAAGTCACTCATCCCCGAGCCATTCCCCTTATCACAAATTAATAAAACTTGGGTTTGGCCCTGAGTTGAGGCCTGTGTTCCTGTTAGCCACCACCCTAGCTGGACTTAGGCTCCCCATAACTACAGATATGCCTTAATGTCTTTATTCTTGCATGGGTTCCTCTAAAAATGGTAGGTTGGACTTAACTCACTAGAATTCTAATAACTTTTCTATGGGATGACAAAAAAATTCTCAGATTGCAATGAGGTCCTGGAAGTGCTCTCTATATATGTGCCAATAAAAATTTGTTAGAATGAGTGTATTGGGATCTCCAGAGAAACGCAGTCAAGAGAGATACTCAGATAAGATGCTAGATAGATAGTAGATACATAATAAAAAGACTTCGGTTAGAAAGAGTTGACAGTGCAGATAATACTCAGAGGCAATCTGCTGGAGAGTTCCCTTTCACCCTGGGACACTTCAGTCTTTTCTCCTCAGTCCTTCAGCTCGTTAGATAGCAGGTTACATGGTTAAATGAAGGGCAATCTGCTTTGTTCTACTTATTAAAATGTCAGTCTCACCTAGAAGTACCCTGGCAGAAACATCCAGAATAATATTTGACCAAATATCTGGGGGCTTCTCATGGCCAGTCAAGTTGACACATAAAATTAACCTTCCTTGTAGGTAAATGATATTAGAAACCACTCTTTCTGAGCTGTGGAGAAATAAGCAAGATGGCGGGCAGTGGTCCAGTTGCTGAGGTGTTAAAGCAACACCTCACTAACAAGGACAGCTCTCCTTTCCAGTGTGCAGCTCCAACAGACAACATGACTTGAAACTCTGATGCCACCTTAGGTGAATTTGGCTGCTTGGGCCAAGATGGCCAGGTACCGTTAGGTCAACGGAATTTAAGAGGTACATTAAGTTCCAGAACTGAATGAAGAAAAGGTTGGTTTCCTTGGCGATAAGGTCTTTTGGAGGTGGACTCTTAAGACACATGCAAAGGCCTGGTTTTTCTGAGAACCTACAGAATAAGATGAGCTCCGTGTCACCTGTGTATGTATGTAGCCATGTTTAAGATTACTTTGTTTAGTCAGTTTAATACAGTGCATTGGTTATCAGGAATGTCAGAACCTTGCAGACAGTTACTCTCTAAATTCATAGCTCATGTTCCATACCCTAAGGTCAGTTTCCTAAATTTGTATCTTAGAATGCACTTGGTGAATGTAAGTAGCCTAGGAAACATGTTTCTGATGTGTGGTTTAAGTTGTATTTAGCTTGATATTCATATAAGACCTATTTTAGGGTTTGTTTGTCAGTTTCTTTGAGGTTGCTTTTGCTGTTTTGTTGTGTTGTTTGGGCTCTTGGGATGGAACTGGGGTCATGTGCATGCTAGGCAAGCATACTATCCCCAAGCTACACTCCAGGCTACAAGTGCATTTTGGGCTGTACCTTTTAGATAATGTTACTTGATGAAAATTAGCTAGTATTAAGGTTATTAATATCTTTCCTCACTCAGACTTCCATAAATTCTTTGTGTTAAGTTGTTTGTTCCTCCTAACTGAATTTACCTGTACCAGTGATGGTGAACCTTTTAAAGATGAAAACTTATCCCAAAACTCACTTATTTACTGCAAAGGGCAATTAAACCTGAACGCTTAGATGTTCATTTCAAAAAAGCAACTCATACATTAACATCTTTTGTCTTATAAGAAAAACAGGGCCAGGGATTTAGCTCAATGGTGTAAGCACTTGCCTGGCAAATGCAAGGTTGTGAGTTCGATCACTGGTGAAAGAAAGAAAGAAAGAAAGAAAGAAAGAAAGAAAGAAAGAAAGAAAGAAAGAAAGAAAGAAAGAAAGAAAGAAAGAAAAGAAAATAAAGCAAAGCAACACAACCTGTGTGCCATAGGGTCACCACCACTGACCTATACTATGAGGCAGGGTCTCCCTGGAAAAGTCATTCTCATATTGTAACATTACAATTACTTTTAATTTATACACCAAGAATATGCACTAGTATTTTAAAGCTCATATCTCATACTTCTCTCCTATTCTCATCCTCTAGTCTTCCTCTCTAAAGTCAATCCCTTTCGACATCCTTAGCGTTCTTCTGCTAATTGCTTCCATGATTCTAAAAATTATTCTTTGTGCTCTTTCTTTTTTTCTTTCTTTTTTCAAATAGGTGATATTTTTAAACAGTTCAAGATCTCTTTAAGGTAAAAACAGTCAAACATCTTCTTTTTCCGCTGGTCCCAAGTTGTCTCCAATGTCACCAATGTTAACAAGTCTCAGTGCTCCCCAAAATGTCCTTGCACATGCATGAAATACCGATGGTTCCCCCATCATAGGTGTTATCTGCTAACTCTCAGTTATAGCAAATGTCACCTTAGTTTTCCTTCCTACACTCTATTTTTCCTTTTCCTTCTCCACAACTACTAGTATAAGTCTTCATTGCATTGCTACATTCATAAGATTATACAAATATTGCCACTGCTTAGTCATATAGTTCACTGTTGTATTAGTCAGCTTCCTCATCACTGAGATACAATACCTGGTATCTACAATTTAAAGGGGGAGAAGTTTAATTTGGCTCATGGTTTGGGAGGGTTCAGGCCATGGTCGCCTGGCTCCAGGGCAGATGATCTTGGCAGAGTGTGGCAAGGCAAAGCTGCCCTGGGAAGGGAGCAATGTCAAAGAGGAAAGAGCAGGGGGCCGGATATAGACCCCAAGGTCACGCCTCCACCACCCACCCAGTCCCGCATTGAAGCATCCTCCACGGATGCCCATGCAGCACACAAGCCGATCAGGTTGACACGGTCAAGCTTAACCTTCACAGCTGTGATTGTGTGTCTTTTTATAGAATGAAGTTTGTTTTGTCCAGAGTTGAGTTATCTTATTTTCTCACTAGATTTTCTATAGGCTTATCATTAAGGTTTTTATCAAGTGATCCACCAGATATGTTATATGACTGATAATCTCTTTTTTCCCATTCGAGAAGTTCCAAACACTTTCCTGGTTCCCTTCTTCACTTCCCCCTGAGATTTCCCTCTTAGACATCTGTCCCACTTCAATTTGGACTGCTTTTTTCTCCACCCCTATGTTGTTATTTTGGGGACTCATTTTTATTACTCTCCTGTGTTGTATTACCTTTTCTTTAATGTTCCCTCCATCTTTTATTTTCTTGGTTTAATTCAGTGTTTCTGAAATATGACCTTCAGTAGCTTTTGTGAAAGGTAATTTTTTCAATCCATACATATCTGAAAATGCCTTTAATATCTCACATTTTATAATATATCTGGCTGTAAATTCTTACTGTTTGCGTGTTTTCTGGGTTCCTTTATTTATTTATTTTTAAAATTTTTAACTTAAAAAAATTATTATTTTTTTTTTTTTGCTACCGGGAATTGAACTTGTGACCTCATGCTTGCTAGGCAGGCGTTTATGCTGCTGAATCTCAGCCCTGTTTATTGACTTGATTTGTTGTGGTTTCATATTTTTCCTTTTCTCACATATCTAGAGAACTTGACTGTCTACTCACTTAAGGGTGCAGTTCTATAACATTTTATTGGGCCCTTTGGTTTTGGGGGTTGGCAACTGATAGACTTTATCAGGTAATGGCAGTCAACCAGGTTTTCTTTGGGTTACCCCAAAAAGCAGTATTGAAAGAATATATGTAATGGGGCCATTTAGTTTCTTCTAAGTTTATTAAACTTTCTAATCCTGGTGGTGTATGTCAGTGGTGGAGACTTTAGTTAGAATGCATCAGGTCCTGGGTTTGATCTCGACTACCACAGATTGGTAGGTAGATATGAAATTCTTCTAAGAATACAGGTATCTGCTTCAGGTAGATAAAGTTGATTCCCACCATTCTGGGAGCAGGACATGGAAGCCACACTATTCAGTGTGCAGATTTTACTAACCCCCATCTTTCAGTATGGTGTCTCCTCCTCCCAGGTGTTTATCTGGAACCCTCAGGTTACATTCTCCCTCTCTCCTGGAGACTGTTCATTTATCAACCATTTTACTCTGTCCTGGGGCCAGCTAGACATTCTTGATGAGATCAGCCATAGAATGCTATCAAGATTTAAACTCTGCAGCTAGAACAGATCCCCTCATCCCTGAAGTTGGGAAAGAACTTCATGCTCAAGCAGAAGAACATAACATCCCAAGAGATACATATCGTATTTGCACATTGAGAGTGTTTACCTATGATGTAAAACCAAACCAGTGAGAGCACAAAGGGACACAGAGGCACACACGTGATCTTGCTGTGAACACGGCTTGGAGGTCCCCGGTGAAGGAATTCATTGTTTGCAGAATTTGGCAACAAGAAAAGGAAAAGGTCCCCAAACAAATAGCCTATTGAATAATATACCATGACGGGAGTATGATGCAACAGCAGATTGCAATAGGAAAGAAGTTCTGAATGAAAATTTTGTGTTACAAAAGGGTCAGAATTGTCCAACAAAATGGCAAAGAAACAGTGTTTATTTTGAAGTTTTATTCCTCAAGTTGGAATTTACAGTGGAGGCTTTAACAAGTTATTTCAGTTCACTGCCACTCACCCACCCCATGAGCTTGGTGTCTTTCTCAGCTTCCCACTGCCTGTGGGATAAGTGAAGAGCACAGGGGGATGTTGAACCCTACGTCTCCTCCAGAGAGCAGCTACCCAGAGGAAGATGCAGGAGATGAGAGTCATGGCCGTCAGTCAAACCACACCAGTGATGCTTCCTTTACAGCTAGAGACACAGGTGTGGGCTTCCAGGGGCGCTAGGCTCACAGCAGCTGTTTAAACTGGTCCTGAATCCCTCCACCCAGAGCTTCTCTCCTGCAGCTCTGCTGGTTCAGAAGCATAGAAAATGTCAGAATAGGGGCTGGGGATTTAGCTCAGCAGGCAAGCGCCTGGTCGTGAGTTCGATCCCCAGTACTGATTTTTTAAAAAATGTCAGAATATAGAAGTGTTGGAATAATACAAGCTATCAAAACATGTACTTTCCTAAGGCCCATTGGCTAATTTTATTGCCATTTACTTAATTCTGGTAAGTCTTTGATGATTTTTTTAAATAAAGAAAGTACAGTCAGCTACTATCTAATAATTTTTTTTACATTTTGGTCACTTTATTAAGTGACATTAAATAGTTTCAATTTCAACTACTAAACAGAACTTTGTTGAAAAAACGCAGAGAGTATAATGTCATACTTGAATGCTTTTCTTTAAAAACATAATTCCAGTCTTTATATATATTACAAAACAGCCTTAAAGGAAGAAGTTACTTTTTTTGCAGGTTCCAGTAAATATTTTAAATAGGAAACATTTTCAAAAGTGTATGTTCACAGATTTTTGTAGTACTTTATTAATATGAATTTACCTAAAATAAGAGATTGGTTATCCACAAGTCAAACAGAATGATAAATTGTATATATTCTTTTGTTTTAACAGGGACTATTTTCATCTAAGAAACCACTGGTGTGGTGCTAATTTGCTAAGCAGTCATTTCTGTGTGGTATTGTGATAGCCAATGATTGAATTCTTGTAAAGAATATTGTTTTGAAACTAGAAAAAAATATATACAGCTATACAGTGACAAAAGGCAGGCAGGGAGCAGAGAGAAAAATAATATGCATATTGGATCATCATGATTGAGATTTCAAATAACTCAATGTCAATTTTTTTCATCTTTGGAAAACCAATCAAGTAAAGCAAAAGAGACCCTGTTTCTTAAAACAGAATGTATAATGACACACAGTGATTGGTTAAATTGCATTGTTAAAAGCTATTTAAAATAGTCTCACATGTTGGCTTTCCCCAGCTGTAACGTAGCACTTATGCCCAGCTCTTGAAAAGATTTTCACTCGGTTGCATGTGCAGCGTGGAGACTTCTCCCATTCTCTAAGAACCTGATGTGTCCTGAAGAGCAGAGAGTTACTGTTTGTGAATGAAATCTGCCCACCGTGGTTCATCTCAGCCATGTACTCCAGGCGCAGTCCCGCGCTTGTGACTGTATGCAGGAGAGGAGAGGCCGGATTCTGTGAGAAAAAATTGGGTAGCAGGTCCTGCTATGCCTTAGCTGAGTAATGAATTTTGACTGAGTTTCACTTGCTTACTTGGGGTAGTGTTTTTTGACATGTAATTTTCTTAGTGTGACTTTAGTTTTATAAATGGATACAATACAGTTATATGTGTGTGTGTATACTCTAGCCATGAGTACATATTTGGTTAGTTTTTGTTTTGTTTGTGGTACTAGGGATTGAACCCAGGTCTGTTTGATTTGGAGACACAGTCACTCCTAAATTGCCCAGGCTAAGTTAAAATGTATAATTCCCTTACCCCAGCTTTGCAGAGTGTTTGTATTATAGGGACATGCCATAATTATATATGTTTAGATGATATTTTACTTGAAAAGAGATTCTTAAACTGTAACATTTACAAAGACTGAATGTTGATGAAAACCTGAGATCCTTCACTCTGAATGACACAGGCGGAAACACCAATTTGTGGAGTGTTAGCTGGCCCATGGGAGAGTGTGTTGTTCAGTGACATCTGAGGGTCCATGCATGGTGTCTATCACCCCTTAGTGTGGCCATGTGGCTCATTTTCCCCAGCACAGCCCTTCGCATGGTGCAGGTGGGTCTCTCTGTCTGCAGTCAGGCATGGCTCCACCCGTGTCCACAGGGCAGATGTCCTTGCATGGCTGCCCGTGGAAGGCAGTGCTGCCCTGGGCGTGGGTGCTGAGTTTCCGTCCACACAGAGCAAAATGCACCCATGCCCATGGCCTGATTGTTGAGCTCAGTGTGCACCAAAGCTTTCACCAGAGGAGAGGAGGAGGACAAATAGACCAGGAGGAGAAGCAGGAGGAAGGGAGGAAGGAATGAGGAGGAGGAGGGGTGGAAAGGAAGAAGAGGAGGAAAGGGTGAAGAGGAAGAGGAAGAGGAGACAAAACAAGAGAAGGTCTCATCAACTCCGATGATAAAGTTCCAGGTCCTTCTAGGTCAGTCCAAGTGTGGGAGGCTGCACATGCTGATGGATCGTGGCTTAAATTTGAAGTTCTGTTTTCTTGCTTTCTAATGAAATTCTCACTAACAAGTGGCATCTGAGGGCTGGAGGTATAAGACACTGCCCTGGCATGCTCAAGGCCCCGCATCCCATCCCCAGCACCTCAAACAAAGCAAAACAAAACAACAAAAGATTCATGAGACTGGGTGAACAAGTGTGCGGGCAGGACCAGGCCATAGTCAGGAAAGATGTGACTCGGAGAGCTAGTGAGGCAGCAGCCAGGGAGGTGCGCCACAGTGAGGTGAGTCCAGTAGCCATGGTTCCATGGGGACTCTTGCCCGTATTCGTAGAAAATATACACTGAAGTATTTAAGCATAAAGGAATATTCTAAGCTGGTCATTGCTAGCATAGATACTCGGTGTGTGTGCAGAGTGAGAGGTTTAGAACGAATAAAGCCCCTGTGGTTGGATGTGAAACAATTGGTATATCTGAATCAAGAGTTTTCTGTATTTTTCATGCAACTTTTCTGTAACTTTAAAACTGTCTCCACCAGGTGTGGTAGTGGATGCCTGTAATCCCAGCACTTGGGAGGCTGAAGCAGAAGGATTGCCACATGTTTGAGAGCTGGGCTACATAATGAGTCCCTGTTTAAAAAGTAAATAAACATAAAGAAATATAACAAAACTATCTCCCAATAAGAAAACATGAAATGTTATCAATTAGATTAGTTAATACAGCTCTGTCAGAAAATCCGCAAGTGCTTAATCAGGAGTGACACTGATTTCTGTCTCAGACCAAAGGAATCTCCATGTGGACTGTCCCTTTTGTCCAGCTCAGGGTCTGGGACCCCACTCTTGTCACCTCATGGTCTAGAATGGCTTTCTAATCACCTCTCCATGGTCCAGCCAGCAGCCAGGGTAAAGGCCAGAAGGAAAGGGAGGAGGCCACGAGAGGCGCCTGCCGGCTCAGCCCCCAGGTTTCTGGAGGTTGTCATGCAGTATTTTCATTCTGTCCCGCTGGATGAACTACAGTCTCACAGCCACAGGTGGCCACAAGGGACCCCAGGAAACAGTCTTTATTCTGGACATTGCTCAGAATTCTTAAAACTCGGGGGCCCAGGGCTTGGGGGTGTAGCTCAGTGATAGAGCATGTGGGGAGCATGTGTGAAGCTGAACAGAAAGAAAAGGAAGCAAGGAAAGGAGGGAGGGAAGAAGGAAAGAGAAAAGGAATGAATGAACAAAAACAGGAAAGAAGGAAGGAAGGAAGAAAAAGAGCACAGAAGGAAAGGAGATGTAGGCAGATGGCAGTGAACAAACCAAGTCGCCCCAGGAGGAGAGTCTGCCTGGCGGCCTCCAGAAGCCTGTGACCCCGAGCCCTGCTGGACACCATGCCGCCTGCCTCAGTGCCCATGGCACCATGGATGCATGGACGCAGGTCCCCCTGCCACTGCAGCCCTGGACCCCTCTCAGCACTTGTCGGATACCACCCCCTCGGGTGGCTGCCGTCTCCGAGGACAAACTGTGCTTTTATACTGAAGAGAGGATCTCGAGTGAGGGGAAAGAGCTCACCTGGCTTCATGGTGACCACAGGGAAACAGCAACCACAGAGAGCCAGCGAAGAGGGCTGTTCGTGGGGAAGGGTGCCCTGCTAGCCGGCAGCGTGTTCAGTTCCTGGTGCCGGATCTGAGACCAGGGCAAGGAAGAGCTGCCCTCGGGGCTGGGGTGCAGACGGCTGAGTGGTGCAGCTGTACCTAGCGCACTGAAGGCCCTGGGTTACACCTGCAGCACTGGGGGAAGAGGAAGAAAATGATGCCGCGCTCTGCCCCTGAGGGTGTCATTTCCAAGGAATGAAAGATGATTCTGGCCAAGAAATGTGAAGAACCGCGTACACTCTACCATCTCGTGGGCTTCTCACTAGGGCTCCAAGGAGCTCTGCACTAAGACGTGTCTGCCCATCCCTGATGATCCTGGTGTTGTCTCCCAAGGTCCCTGAGTGCTGCCGCTTTGCTGCCCTCACAAACCCTATAGCTTGGAAAAAGCCGCCTTACTGCACACTTAGGGGTCTGGGAGCTCTTGCGGGCCCTGCCTGTAACTCTGTTGTCAGCAGAGGTTCCGGTCCCTGCCTGTGTGTATTTCTGAGACAGTGATGCTGACACAGAATGACAGAAGTGTTCCTCATGCTGGATTTGGACTCAAACAGAAACTGCAGTCTCACATGAGATGCATGGTTGACAACAGAGATTTAGCAAATGTGCATTTTACAACCCCAGCTCTTTTATCTTTCTTTCTTTTTTTTTTTTTTTTTTGAAGCAGGGTATCACTGAATTGCTAATTTGCTCAGGGTGGGCTGGAACTTGCAATGCTTCTGCCTCTGCCTCCCAGAGTGTAGGGATTATAGGGTGCACCCTCAGGTGCAGCTAAATCTGGGTCTTGTTTGCGGTCAGGCTGAATAGCAAGGCCTGCCGGTGTGACCTCAGGCAGACACCAGAGGGTCACCTTGCCAGCTACTGCAGCTGAGCCAAGAGGGCGCCTGGGTACGGAGTCCTCTTTACTTGGGAGGTTTGACCTACTACTGACTGGGCAAGCACACAGCCCTGATTTCTCTCCTAAACCATGTAGGGCCCAGGGCACATTGCCTGTGCGGTCTCATTCATTTCCACCTCAGCCGCAGGTTGAGGGTGAAAGTTTCCATTATTCATGTCAAGCAAAAGAGGCTCTAGGCGGCCTCCAGTCACCCCCACCCCGGCAGCAGAGCCAGAAGCTCCCTGCAGAGTCCAGGCTGTGAGGACCCGCGGCCTTTGAAAGGTAAATCTGGGGTGTTGCAGGCCTACTCAGAAAAAAAATTGTCTCATTGGGGAAAATAATCACTGCTCTGCCAGCTCACTTAGATTGTGTTAGTCTGCTCTCCTTCACTATGATAAAAGACCGGCCACTGGTGGGAGATTCATTTTGACTTCAAGAGGAGAGGTTCTGATCCTTGACTGACTGACTGATTGCTGCCATGCCAAGGAGGCCACCCATCCCGAGAGAGCCTGGAAACAGACAGAGAGGACAAGACACCCCTTCCCAGGCATGCCCCCAGTGGCTACTGCCTCCAACCAGGCCAGCGTCCTGCAGTTTTCAGTGCCAGCATATCATGCATCTATCAGTGGATGAATCCATTGGTGAGGTTAGGGCTCCCCTGACACAACCACACCCCAAAACTCCACCTCTGAACATGGCTGCACTGAGAACTGAGACTCCAAATAGCAACCTTTGGGAACCTATTCCAGATCTAAACTGGGAGAGGCACCTCCCAGAGTACCCTATCCATTCTGTAGATTCAGACATGCACTGTTCAACAACGGGGACTTGTTCTGAGAAACCCACTTTCCCCTCTAAGAAGCTATTCTGAGAGCTTTGGGGGCTCTGAGCACAGTATCTGGGTAGGAGGACAGCTCCAGTGGATAAGGAGTAAGCAGCTGTGTGGCAGCCAGCTTCTGGGGCAGGCAACAACAGCTGTTTGTGCAGGACTGCTTGCTCGTTGTCTTGCTTACCTTCTCACACCACAAGTTAAAGGAGGAAAGGTTTATTTTAGCTCACAATTTGCAGAATTTTCCATCTGTAGTCAGTGGGCTACAAGGCAGGGCAGCATGGCAGAGAGGTATCTCAAAGGAGAAACAGTCCATGGCATGGCAGTAGGAAGCAGTGAGACTTCCTTCTTCTTTCCCTTTTTATTCCACCCAGGCTGCAAGCCTATTGGTTGGTGCCACCGCCACCCAGAGTGGGTCTTCTCTCTTCAGTATGCTCACCACCCACACCTAGCACTGTACCAAACCAATCAGTAGACTAATTCAGTGTGGCTCATATGAGAACCAGTCACTCCCAAAAGCCATACCTATGAGCATGTGAGGCTTTGGGAGGCCATCTGGATCTAAGCATAATGGGGGGCAAATCAGGTAAATGCATCAGCAACAGGGGCCTTCTAGACTGCAAGGCATGTGGCCATATATGCTGCCACCTTGCAGTCTGCAGGCAGCTCTGACTTTTGACCTTTCCCATTCACCAAAGACAGGGCAGACCCACTCAGCTCTTAGAAGAACTGAGATGGCATGAGCAAGTCATCCTCCTTCCTTGGGTCCTCAGTGCAGGGCCCCTGGTCTCTGTACTGACCACTCCATCCTTGTGGGCTAGACCATCTGATGGTGATGTTCCAGTGCCACGCTTCCTCTATGGGGTTCTCTGGGACAAAGTCCTGGTCTCAGGGCTGGGTGACAGTGCCCTCTTTGGGAATGTATTGTGTTTGCATGTTTAGGTGGAAGAGGGCTGCTCTGAGTGAAAAGATTGGACCAGCAATGAGGACCACCCTGAGGCCCCTGCTCTGAGCCAGGGGGTGGAGCACGATTATCCAGAGGACTGCAAATGGGGGATGTGGGAGAGCGGCAAATCCTGAGAATTGAGGAGATAATTCCCCCCAAAGCCTTACCATCTGTGGGATGGGCCGAGGGTAGGCTGGAATTCACCCAGGTCAGCATCTAGTGTGTGCATCTTTGTGGGAAGCTCAGTCAGGAGTGAAGACCTGGGGTCCAGGAGCTGTGCCTATGGGTGAGAAAGAGCTGGGGGCACCTGATGAAGGTCGGGGACTGGGGACAAGTGAGAAGATGAGGGTGGAGGTTAAGATCCCTTGCAGGTGTAAGTCAGGGATCACAAGAGGCTTCTGTTCTAGCACCACTGCACCACTCAGGGTGGCCTTAAGATGGGCAGGGTTTGGTGATTTTCTGGGCTTTTCCTTCCTCCTCTGTGAAGTGAAGAGCACAGCATCACCTGGCTCACCTCATCAGATGGGGGAGTCGGGGTGACCCACACAGTGCCACATTTGATACATTCTCCCACGCGCTTAGTGAAATACAAAGTGGATGAATAAATAAATGAATGGAATCTCTTTCATTTTGACCATCATTTCTCAGAGGAGAAGTTCTTTCTTCCCACATAAACACGAGAAAGACCTTCTGACTAATAACACACCCTGTGTGGTTAGCACCCTAAGGGACAGGGTCCCTGCTAAATGGCAATTGGTTTGGTGTTTGCATTTGGAAATCTCAGAAACATTTCCTTCTCTACTGCATTGTTTTTACTCCAGATTTTCTCAGTTCCATCCTCACTTCAATACAGCAGCAAGAACCTTGATTTTGGGCTGGGAGTGCAGCTCAGTGATAGCAGATGCTGGCCCGGTATCTGGGAGGCCCTGGGTCTGAGCTCCTGCTCTGCAAAAGGAAACAAGCCAGGCCTTCCTGAGGGCTCATTTAGCCAATAGCATCAGCTGAGTTTCTGCTTTGTTCTTAAGCCATACCCTGGAAGGACTTGGACAGACAGGACACACATACAGGGAATTCCAGAACCAGACAGCCAGGACTAAGCTCTTCCAGGGATGAGTTTGATAAGATGGGGTTCCATGAGCAGCTGATTGGGAGAGCTGAATTAAGTGAGTACACTGATCAGGCAGCTTTCATTATGAAATCAGACCGTTCCTCTGGCCAGCAGCCAAGGAAGTTGCTGGGCCAGTGGTTTGGAACTACTAGAACTTTGGCAATTCCTGGAAGCATTTTTGGTTGTCAGGACTGCAGGGGGTTGGGGGTTACACCGGGGAACTAACAGGTGCAAGGTAGGCCTGCTGCGAAACAGCCTGCACCAGATAAACCATTATTCATCCCGAAATACCAAACACTGAGGCAGAGAAACCCAGGCATGGCCTGGGGCTCATGGGGCGCTGGAGCCATGGGAATGGGGTCCTTCACCCCTTCCAGTTCCTGCAACTCCTGTGATGCGGTAAGCTCTCGGGTCACCCTGCCCCTGATGTTCTGGGGTTCAGTAACAAGAGCACAACGCTGGGATTATGAATGTCTTTAGAATTTTATGTCTTTAAAAAGGAAGAAAAAGGGTAGGAGTTTAAGAGACTCTCTAGGAAAAAGCCCTTAAAGCTGAGGTGACTCTTTAAGCTATTTTATCCTCCAAAATCCGTGGAAGGAGCTGAAAGGACCCAGTTCCCAACCTTTGTCATTAAGGAAAGAACTCTTGTCAGGGACTCCAGGATCAGCCGAATCGTATCCTAGAGCTATGGGGATCCTCTGGGGGGCTCTCTAAACCCTGTCCCTGCAGCCAGGCCCAGGAGGAGCAGCAGGGCGCCCTGAGCCAGGGCTGTTGTCCTCCTTCCACCCCGATCTGGTGCTCTGCTTCCTCCACGTCCAAGCCGCCTGCTCTTCCAGACCTTTCGGAAAGAGTGAGAACAAGCTTGGCCTGCACAGGGGTCTGGCCTGGAGAAAGTGCTGGGTGGACCCCATGAGGACATTACACACATTGCTAAATGAGTGTGTTTCCTCCACACACAAGAGTGTGAAGTTGTAATTTTTTTTTAAATCCAATATTAAGGAATTTCCATTTAACCCAGCTGATCCCCTTCTGAGTATCTTCCCAGAATTGAAAGCATCGTACCACAGTGATATATGCACACCCATGTTCATAGCAGCACAATTTGTAATAGCCAGATCTTGGAAACAACCAACATGCCTATCAAGTCCGAATGGATAAAAAAGACACAGTATTTTTATACAATGGAGTACTACTCTGCCATAAAGAAGGATAAACTGGAGATTTTTATAAGTATATGGATACAACTTGAGAATATACTCAGTGAAATAAATAGGACATATATGTGTAAACATTGGTTCATTCGTGTGAGAAGCTGAAAGAGAAAACGTTTATGTATATATATGTATATAAAAATAGTTAAGATAATTACCCTACTGATTTCTCTGAGTTCACTAAAGAGAAAGATTTGTGCTGCTATTGTTCGGACAACTGAATGCTTGTCTGTCTTGTGCTTGTCTTGTGTTCTGGGTGAATGATTTGGAGATGACAATGCACAATGTGTGTACCTTTTTTGCGCCTTGTATTTTGAAATTTTGTTGTAGTTTTCTTCTTCTCTTTCTTCTTCTCCTCCTTGTCATTGCCCTCCTTCTTTTCTTTCTTTTTATTCTTGAAATAAAATAGATTTGAAAAAAATAAAATCCAAAGCAACCTCAAAAAAATTAAAATAAAAAGCCAATATTAATATTCAAACCACACTGAGAAGACAGTTGGAAACCCAGCAGTGACTAAATATATTATTGGGGCTCGCCTGGGGTTCCATGCTACTGCTTCAAAGTCAGCCATGTGATAAACTTGCTGTCTGTTTATACTTAAAAACTTCACCCCATTCAGAAGGAGGCAACATCTTCAGCCAGGGCAGCGGCTCTCAGCCCCCCAGCCTGCTCTCCAGGGCCCCCAGAGAGAGCCCTGGCCTTAGCGCCTGATGTGTGCCGTGGGTTTATGCCTCTCCTTTGCATTTGGAATGGTTCTCTAGCCACCTGTGGAAGGGTGGGGGGAGTAACAGGCATTTAAATTTTTTTCCATGTCCCACGTTCACCCAAAGAATTCTTTACATTAGGAATCCTTTACCTACAGAAAATGTTTAGTTCTCTTTCTCTGCAAATCAGATAAAATTTGGTGATAACCAAGAAACCCAAACGCTTTCACAAGCCAGGCCCTGGCTAGCAATCCCATCACCCATCCTTCCCTGACACTCACTGGATTGATGACGGTTTTCCCTGCATACATCTTTGCGCAGCTCTTCTTTCTGACTGCTCTTTGCTCCGTGTGATACCAAGCAAGGGCCTGCTGTCCCGTGCGTGTAAACACCAATACCATGGCATCATGTTTTTGCAAAAGCAGGAGCTTTATTGAAGGCCCACCAGTGCAGAGACAGGAGGCATGCGCAGATGTGTTCCCATGAGCTAACAAGAAAGGAATTGAAGTGGTCCAGAGTAAGGGAAAATGGGGAGCTGATTGGTGGGAAGGTCCACACAGGTACGCAGGTCAGGGGCCCTGCAATGGCGTTGGCACCATTCAGCTCTAAAATAATCTAGCTGAGTTCCTCTGCTTTTCCTCAGGTTCCACTCCTGTTACATTTTTTTGATCTAGAATGTCCCCCACAAGTGGCATGCAGCCTGGGTGTGGTGGCGCATGCCAATAATCCCAGCACTTGGGATGCTCAGCCAGGAGGATTACCATGGGTTTGAGGCCAGTTTGGGCTACACAGTGAGTCCAAGGCCAGCCTAAAATACATAGCAAGACCCTGTCTCAAAAAGAAGGTCGCATGTGTTTGGAAGATTATTGGAACATGGGAACACTGTACTCACCTATGGAATCAGTTCATAGCTGAAAGTGCCTTTAGGAACTGGAGCCTGGCTGAGCACAGAGGATGTGATGTGGAAGGCTTTATTTTTCTTCCCGCCTCCTCTCTTCTCTCGGTGCTTCCTGGCCGCTGTGGTGTGAGCAGCCTTTCTTTTCTAGGTCCTTTCACACGGTAGCTTCTGCCTTGGCACTGGTCCACCATGGACTCAACCCACTGAAACTGTGAGCCTAAGTAAACTCCTCTTTCTTTAAGATGTAAGCACGGAGAGACTTACAGAGCTCCTCAGAGCTCTGGTCCCACCACACACCTGAGGTGTGGTCAGATCCAAGGGTGCCTGTTTAATCCTTGCTACAGCCACACCTGGTGCAGAGCCTGAAGCTCTTCAGGCCTCTATTGCTCATTTAATAAACCAGAGAGATCACCGTGCAGATTGAACACAACAAACACTGCCATAGCTGTTTCTGTAAAGCAGTGCTGGCAAACCTTTTAGAGCTTTCAATGATAACAAACAGCCTGCCACGACACGTGCGTGCCATAGGTTCACCACGATGGCTCTAAAGTATCTATAGCAAGCATTCCTTAAAAGTGACATTTGAGGAATCAGAAGACACATGAGGGTGACTATTATTAGAGATGTTCTGCCTTTGACAGTAACCTGACAGGAACCAACAAATAGCAGGGGTGGCAGGGAGACCTTGATTCTCAATGCCGAGCGCGGGAACATGTTAGCATTTGCCAGGCACCATGCAGGCCAACCTGCCATCCCCAGGGCTGGTTCTCCACATCCCCACTCAGATGCCAGTCACGAGGTCCTGACTCTTCTTACCTGTGCTTCTGCCTCATTGGCTGTACGTCAGTGTTCACGCACCCCCTCCTCAGTGTCAGTGGATTTGCTCAATCAGCTCACGGAAGTCAGGGAAGCATGGTTAGCACTCTGCAGTAAAGGAGGCTGCAGAGGACAGAGGTCAAGAAATGCACAAGTCAAGGAGTAAGGGAATAAGGGAAGGGCATCAGAGTTTCCCAGCCCTCTCTGGGTGAGCACCCTCGGGGACCTCCACACATGAAGCTCTCTGAGCCCTGTGCTGATTGGTTAACTCATCAGTCACTGGTGACCAACTCAACCTTCAGTTCCCCTCTCCTTCTGGGACCCTCCAGTCCCACCGTGGTCTTTCTGATGCCCAAGTCCAGTCCTGACATTCTCCACCAGTCAGTTCAGCAGCCTACAAAAGACATTTATTTCACAGATTCTGACAATTTCTGGTAACCAAATGTCCATCTCATAAAATAACACCAGGCTAAACAAATGTATAAACACAGAAGAATTGGGGTTACTGGGGCTGAGGGAAGGATGCAATTGGAAATTTATTCAATGGGCACTGGGTTTCTGTTGCGGTGACAACAAAGTTCTAGAAATGTTTAGTAATGATGGTTTGACAATTTGAATGTATTTAGCTGCATTGAATGACAATAAAATGCTTAAAATTGTATAAAGTTTTATATATATATATGAGGGCATATATATATATATTTACCACAATAAAAAAGTTTAAGTGACTCAAAGTCACACAGCTTAGTAATTATGAGTGCTGAGTCCAGCATCTGCTATTTATGCATTCATTATTTACAGTGAGTAGAAATCTCAAATTAATTTGGAAAATAGGCATTATGGGAGGCAATGCTAGGGCATCTAACAAAATATGAAGATGCAGAAGATGCAGCTGGACATTAGAGAAACTGGAACAATGGTCAGGAATGCTGTTCTTGCTTTCTGCTCTTAGATCTGCCTCTCTCTGCTTTCTAGCTTTGTTTCCCCCCGAGGTTAGCTTCTTTCTCCTGGCAGGAATAAGGATGGCTGAAATTACTGACCTCACTGCTTCTTTCTCTTTTGATTCATTTGTTTGTGGATACTGGGAATTGAACTCAGGACCTCACACTTCCCAGGCAGGTGCTGTACCGTTGAGCTATATCCCAGGCCCTCCCCTTTGGTTTAGTTCAAAAGAATTTAGTGATTGGCTAAATCTGGGCTAAGGCCTGCCTTTCCTGTTATCCCCAGACCAATCATCTGTGGCTGAAGAACCAGACAAAAGTTTTTTTTGCTTTTTTTTTTTTTTTTTTTTGTCTTTTTCGTTTTTATCGGTACTAGGGATCAAACTTACGACCGCACACTTGCAAGGCAGGTGCATATGCCGCTGAGCTAAATCCCCAACTCCAAACCAGACAAAAGTTATTGGCACAGCTTGGATTGGCTATGAGCAGGCTCATGGCACAAGCATGGCCCTGGGAGGGCCTCCCAGGGGATCACAGAACACCATACATCCCAGAGCCACCATCCCATGGATGTTTAAAAACAATACTGATGCAGAAAGTCCTGGGCCCAATCCTCAGCACCAACAACCAAAAGCAAAACAAAAAACGTAGTATGAGAAATATGTATAATTTTAACTTTCAGATACACACACACACACACACACACACACACACAGTCTTGCTATGTAGTTTAGGCTGACTTCAGCTCACTGTGTAGTCAGGTTAACCTGGTACTTGCAGGGATCCTCTTGTCTCAGCCTCCCAAGTGCTGGAATTACAGGCTTGCACCATCATGTCCACCATGTCCAGTTTCATCTTCAGATATTTAGAGGAGAGATGCATAGTTATACAATTATAACACATAGGAATTCCATGAAAATCACATAAGCAATTCTTTGAGAAAATGTATCCATGCAGCTACAATTCTAGGGAGATACATTTTTTTTCTTGTAATTCTTATTGTCCAAGCAATTAATTCACATCATGAAGGCACAGTGCACTTGATAACAAGATTGAAAGTGATGGAGGATGTTTTTCACTTGCTTCTTTATTTCAATAATTTCATAGATGGGAGTCATCCAATCTGTGGGGTTTAACCTGCCTTCCAAGGTAGAAGCTCTACTTAAAGTCATCGTGCTACAAATTAAGCCCATTTGCTTTCAGTTAGTTCTCAGAAGAGACGAATGAGAATGCAGAAACAACCCTTCTTCAAAGTAAGTGCTTGCGCTGGAAGCTCTTACCAAACTGGTGATGGGTACATGCCGCCGCCCACTGCGCCAGTTCCTGAAGCACAGACTTTCGTGAAAGTTATATTGAAGAGCAGACAAAACCCAGGGAGGAACCCCTAGGTGCAGTCCCATCCGCGAGAGAGCAGGACTTTCCGTCTGCATGGGACTCAGAAGCAGGTGCTCTGAGCAGGTTGAGCAGGGAGGATGGGAGGTGACATTGGCGGTCTGCACGTGCGCGTAGTCAGACTGCAGGGGTCTTCCTCTGGTGCGCGTTGAGAAGATGGTATTGTTTCTGCCTTCTGATGGGGAAAGACCGCATGAGATGCTTGTGCAGACCCAAGTGATGGGTCCGTGGCTTCAGCCAGTTTAACAGACAAAAACAACCTCTTCTCCTGGAAAACAACTTGAACAATCATCATAGTGACCAGGAGACAGAAGAGAAGCACTGACTCTCTGCCTCCTGTGCTGGCTGGAGCAGCGATGTGGCTTGGCTTGCAGCTGCCTTGCTCGGTCCCCCAGTCTCCTATGCCACCCCAGTGGACAGGGACAGCTTGCTCCAGGGTCTTCCCTGGCTACCAGGCAACGTCCTCCTTGCTCTTCCCACATTGGATGCTGCTGTTGCCTTTTGTGAAGAAAAAGAGGGGACCTCGGTGGCTGGGATCAGAAATGAGGGACCTGGGCCCCTTATTCACAACCCTCGCAGCAAGCTTCCCCTGTTTCAGCCCTGCCCCTCACTGCTGTATAAGCAGGACCCCCAGCCCTTTGTCAGGGTTACTCCAGGAGAGCTGCAGAAATAAAGACTCGCTTTGATGGTCCTGTAAACCTGCTCTTGATTGATTCTTTGGGTAGTGCGGGTTCCAGAAGTCCTGTAAATCTGCTCAGGATTCCAATCCTGGGTAATGTGGACAGAGCAGTTGTTAGAGAGAGACAAACAGACAAAGAACTGTTAGCATTGAAGACCTCCAGAGAGCAGCCTCCAATGAAGACCAGCACGAGGTAGAATCAATCTAAGGCGTCCAGCACAAGCTAGCACCGCTAGCAGACAGCAGCAGTGAGTGACCAGCAGCTGGTGTTTCAGCTGTTGGCATCCAGCATTATCTGGTGTCATCTGGTGACTTCGGGACTGCCAGCAGAGCTATACTCTGCTCAGCCCTGATTTCCATCTGAAACAAGCCAAGAACCCTCGTCTGATTGGCAAAAGCCATGTGTGGTGTAAGTAGGAGCAAAGCTGCTTAGCAAGCTGGCTTTGGAAGCTGACACTAAGTGCAAAGTATTATAAGCAAGTAAAAATACAAGGTCAGTTCAGGTCTCACTTTGGTTCATTTCCTACAGTGTCCCCTCTGAGTGTATTGTCCGGTCATTTTATAAATGTCTCGTGCATTCTTTTCTAAGCCCCTTCTTCCTGCCAAACCAAAAGCTAGTTGACCGGGCTGATCGTGAAGTCTCTGGGTCAATGAGGGCAACTTCCCAGGCCACCTTCTTTCCTCTTTCCTAAGCATTCGGTGTCAAGGTGAGTGATTTAAGCATTGTGCCAAGAGGCCAATTCATGCCTTTTTAATTCCACTATACCCAGCAGTGTATCTTTATTCCAAAAAGTGTTGAGGTTCTAATTATACAAAACATAACTTCCTAACATTTTGAGAAAACTACATCCGTCAAGCTTAAGAGATTCTAACTACAGGTAGAGCAAGTGGAATTAATGAAGGCTCAGTATCATGTGTCTATTCATGACCTGCATGTAGCAAATTTGCAGTAGCCACCAAGCACTAGAGGCCAGGAGATTCTGGGCCTTTGCACTTACAAGACCTAGTACCCAGGGCGTGATTTTTCCCAAGACTCCACCTCCTGAAGTTCTCGCCACCTCTCAACAGGGTCAAGCTGAAGACCAAGACTCCAGGACCTGGGCCTTTGATGATATTCCAGGCCAAAATATAGCGCTGAGGTGAGCTTTGGTGGGGTGAACCAGGGACCAATAATCTTAAACAGCGTGGTCAGGAAAGCCCTTGCTGAGAAGGTGCCCTTGAGAGAAGAGCTGGAAGGGCTCAGGAACGTTCATCTGGCTGTGTGGGAGACAGCTTCTTGGGTACCAGGTGTCATAAGCATAGTTTAAGCATAGTTCCAAGTGTGAATAACAGAAAGGCCCCACCTGGGTGTGGGTACACCAGCCAATAGCCTTGTAGCCTGAATGTAGTAAAGGGAAAAAGGGGGCTTGCTGCTTGCTGCCTCCTGCCTACCCTGACATGGACTGTTTCTCTCTGCCATGCTCTTCTGCTATGCTGACCTGTCTTAGAGCCAGCCATCTATGAACTGAAACCTCTACAAACTGTGAGCTAAAATAAGCCTTTCCTCCTTTAAATTGTGAGTGTTGAGTATTTTGTTCCAGAAACAAGAAAATAACTAAGATGGTTTGTTATGGTAATATAAAGATGATTAACATACTTGGAAATTTCTAATCCTTCTTTGGGCTGTTTAATTTTTCTCCAAGTCATTTACCAGACAAGTTCTATATTTTTAGTTGTTCTATAGTGACAGTCTCTCCTAGTAGAATGCAGTTTATGTGTGATATGTTCAGTTGTTTTGTTTTGCTGTGTTCCAGAACCTTACCACTAAGCTATGTGCCCAACCCTTTTATAATTTTGTTTTAAGACATAGTCTTGCTAAATTACCCAGACGGAGCTCACACTTGCAATCCTCCTGTCCCAGGGTGCTAAGACTACGGGCATATGTCACCATGCCTGTCATGTTCAGACTTTTATTTCCTTTTTCTTAAAAGAGAACTTCAACATATAATTTTTGAACAAAAAACTGACGTATACCTATAACATTCTTTTGATGAGGAGGAACACTTGAAGCTTTATTTTCATTTCTTTATTTTACAGAGAGCATAGACAATGCTATGAACTAAACGCTATTGTTAAGGATTGAGAAATGTTCCTCAATCCTCATGCCAACCCTGTGAATTAGTACTATTACTGTCCCCAATTTATGGATGAGGAAACAAAGGAATAGTCCCAAATCGCAGTTAGTATGGGGCAGCCTTTTAAGTCTGTCCTCTCAAATGTGACTGTGCTGCCTCCTGTGATTATTAAGTGAAATCTGTTTCCATGGGTATATTGGACAAGTCTGAGTTGAGGCCAATGACAGAGAGCTTTCCAGGCCAGCTGAACTGAGCAGGGGTGCAGGAGAGGAGGCAGCAGGTCACATACAGAGATGTAGGAGAGACGAAGTGGGAATGTTGAAAGTGGTGACAGAAATAAAAGTGTGGGTGTGGGCCTGTGCTGTGAGAGCACCTTGGAGGAGAGGAAGGCAGCAAGGGAACCCAGAGGCTCAGAAATTAGAGGTTGCGACTTCCGGGAGAACATGGTGGATAGATAGTAGCAGCTTTGGAGGCTCTCTGAGAAACCGCACTTAAAATCCAGGAATGGTGCCAGGCGAGAAATCCTAAGCAAGGGGAGATATACTTTGCCGACCCGGTAACGAACTAAACTAAGAGAAACCAACTGGAAACGCAATCCTGGTGATACAACAAGAACAGATAAGGTCTCAGCTCGGAAGCTGGACCCCGCACCACTGGAAGCTGCGATTTGAATTTCCTGCAGCCACTGCTGCATCCCAATCTGCATGGCAAGGAGAGAGGTGCAAAAGCTCTGAGAGTGGGAAGTGGTGAATGGAGTTGAGAGTGGGACTGGCCAGGAACCCTGCATCGACCTGTGGTGAGTGAGCAGATCGGGGAACCTTCCATAGAGTAGGAGGCTTCAGCAAAGGACATACTGGGACCGGGCAGACTACCCAGAACAGGATGCTGCAGTGACTTCAGTCACATATTCCCCTCTCAAGCGGGATTGGTGGAGAGTGCCTGGCCTGTGTAATACCACTGACTAAGACCCAGTAGGCTAGCCCAAACCAGGTCCCAGCACCTGGAGGTGCACCCTAGCAGTGAAGCCTTTGGTAGGTTGACCTGGAGGGGCAGGCCCAGCATAGGCTGCCCAGGTCTGTGTCTCCCTAGTACACTGCAGTGGGTGGGAACACCTAGTCGGCACAATTCAAACAAAATGTAACTGATAAAGAAAGAAACTGAGCCTCCTATATATGCCTGTATATAAGGAACAAAAAAATATAGGAAGAGGGAGCAACAAGAAAGGGTTCTTGGCCCCCAATCCTGAGAAACATGCAATATCAGCCATGGCACCAATAGACATAAAGCGCTATCTCCAGAGCCTCATAGATGAGTTCAGGAATGAAGTTATTAACGACCTGAAGCAAGATATAAGTAGAATAGTTAGAGAAATGCTAAGCACCACCCAAGAAAAAACAGATGGTGGGATGGAAGAACAAAAAAAAAGGAGAATTGTTTGATGGGGAAAATAGAGAAAACAAGAATACATGAAGCAGGTTCAAAGAGATTACCAGGAAACTAAAAACTCTATCAAAAATTGGCATAACAGCTTGAAAGAAACTAAGGATAGAGTATCTGAACTGGAGGGCAGATTTGTAATATGGGAGCATGAAATGAAAAACTTCTTAAAAATAAAAAAACAAACAGCAACAATACAAAGACTAGAAGATGATAAGAGGATCTATAACTTAAGAATTAAGAACATAAAAGAAGAAGTAGGGACACAAACAAATGGACTACAAAAGCTATTCACAGAAATAACCCAAGAGAATTTCCCTAATTTAGCAAAAAGTAAAGATACTCAGATGTATGAGGCATACAGGACCCCAGCCATCTACAACCCGAACAGAGCTACACCCAGGCATATAATAATCAAAATTCCAGAAATCCAATATAAGAACAGAATATTAAAAGCTGTCAGAGACAAGAAACAGATCACTTACAAGGGAACACCCATCAGAATTACAGCAGACTTCTCGGCACAAACCATCAAATCACGAAGGGGGGGGGAATAATTCAAGCTTTGAAAGATAATAACCTCCAGCCAAGATTGGTATATCCTGCACAACTGTTCCTAGAAATTGATGGAAAAACAAGGTGCTTCCAGGATAAAGAGGAACTAGGGGAATTTGCAACCACCAATTCAACTCTACAGAGAATACTGCAGTATATTCTAAAAAAGGAAAATACCAAGATTCCAGAAATAGTGGCAGAGATGCCACAATGAATGGAGCAGAAAGCGAAATGAAGAAGACAAACTGACAACAAATGACAGAAAAAGAGCTCAACAGAAATGAGGCAGAGAAGATCGGATGGTAGGAACAGCTATTTTGGAGAAAACAAGACATCATAATAGCTAGTGCTGATTTAGTATCTTCTTGTTTTGAAGTCCCATCAAACTTGTATTATTCTGTCTCCATCGGTCTTAAAAGGTTGTATCTTATTGGATTTTATTATATATGATAATATAAGCAAAAAATTATAGAGAAGTTTATATAGAAACCATTGTTCATTTTCTGTTAATTGGTTCTAAATACCCTATAATAATGTCATTCTCTTGAATGGTTTTATAGTGTCTTGATATGTTTGGTGCTACAGTATACGAAGTTATACTCAAAGATTTCAAGGAAAGAGATACTATGGTAACTATTTTGATGTCAGAATATCTTGTGGTGAAACACTATTTTGCTCAAATGGTTATGATTTGACCTGCGCTATTCTGTTGTTATGCCCTCTTTTATCTCAATCCCCTTTTTTTATTTACTTTTTTCTTTTTATTGTATTAATTAAGGGAAAAATAAATAAATAATAGCAGGATACATTATAGTAACCTACTTTGATTTCCTATTAACTTGATTTGAAATCCTGTATTGCCCTCACCATCTTGTTTTGACTGATTTTCCTCTATTCTGTTTTGCTTGATAGTACCAAGTTCGAAAGTATAGGCAAAACTGTAAAGACAATAAGATTCATTATGATGCCCATTCCGGTTGACTATTATTTTCTTTTAAAGTCCTGTAATGTCTCCAATGCTTTGGTTTTATTCTTTACTGTTTTGTTCAATTTTATTATAATTGGCAATTCTTAAAATAGCAAGAAGCAGTATGATAACCATTGTTGATCACTTTATATTTTGTTTTTATATTATCTATTATATCCATCCTTTTGATTTGACTGACTCTGTTCTGATATGTCGCATTTGGTTTTACTCTCTTCAAAAAAAGTAATAAGAACTGTGGGACTAATAAAACCCAAAATGTGTAATTGTCGTTGTACAAAAGAAAAGAAAAGAAAGTGCTCTAAAGGTTATAACTGTATATATGTTTAAGTGTATAAGATAGATAACCATATTACTAAGTTTTTTTGGATCATTGAACAAAACTGTTTGCACTCTCACTGTTTGAAGGTCCACTTTGTATGCTTCAGTTTTGTAAGTTGAACAACTGTTTCTGGGATGAGAATGTGTAATGTGTTAGCTGGTGATTTCTTACTGTTTGTTTTTTAAATTTTGTATTACTTGTACCCTTTTTCTGTTTTTTTCTTTTTCTCCTTAAATTAAAAAAAATAAGAAATTAGAGGTTGCGTTCTCTCAGAAGTCCCTTGTTCTTGAGCTATCAAGTGACTTCATCAGTTTCTGGGAGCCCAGAGCTGTGTGGCTGAGAAACAGTTGTTTCAGATCAAGGATAGAATTGTAATTGGATGTTAGCATTGCTGCTCAGAGGCCTGCAGCAATTGTCTAAGTTATATAATCTAATGGTTTGAAGTTTAGAAAGTGGTGAGGTCATCTCCTCATGTTGTAAAAGAGCCTACGTCTACCCCTGTAATTATTTTGTGTATGTTTGTAGTAACACACATGGCCCAGCCTAAGGCATACGGTGGGCAGGAAAGAAGTGGGCCCCAGAAAGCTTTGGCCCTACACACCATAGCTGTGTTTTCTTGATGAAATACCTGGCGAAATCTTCTTTCTGTGTTTTCAAAGTCTTCTTTTCCTCCTTCTTTCTACTCCAGTTCCAAGGGGTTTACTGATGTTAAAATAAACAGGATGCAGGGATTTGGGGGGTACATTAGCCTGCCCAAGGCTGCAGCACCACCAAAAAAAAAAACTGAATTGAAACGTAGCCCTTTCCAGATTATACCTCATGACTGTCTCTCTTCTTTATTGATTTTTAATAAAATACAAGCTGAACAAGCTGCTAAATTCACTGAGCATGCCGAGCATTCTGTAAGCCACAACACTCAAGGATCAGTAGAGTATGAATTACATGTACTAATACTCTGAAGAGGTGGAGAAATTATAATGTAATATAATGTATAATGTATAAAAATAAAAGATTGATCCAGGATCAGCTGGTCAGTTGTTTTGTAGGTGCACTGGAAAGAACCTTGAAATGGGTGTTGAGCGACCTGGTTCTCAGCCCGATGCTGCTACCCTCTCACCATGTAACTCTGGGAAAGTCACGTAAGCTTTCAGAGCACCATCTGAGCAAGGAAGGTATCTGGTCACATTACCAAGAACAATCGTGAAGTAATTACTCTGAGTAAAATTAGGACAGTGGATTTTGCTTCTTTCTTTTTTCCCCCTGGATTGTGTATTCATCCCACTACAGAGACATTCTGCTCTTTGGGAAGTCTAACATGCTTCTTAATTCATTTTAGACATCATTTCATTTTTCCTTTGCACTGGAGATTGGAGAATGGTCTTTGCCCAGTGGATTCAGTTCTTCACAGCCCTCTTCTTGGGAGAGAAGGAAAACTAAAACTTGGCTTCATTCTGATTCTCGGAGGTTTTTACCTAGAAAATGGGAATAATAACTCCTATTACTCCACCCCAGGGTTGTGTTTGTTTCTTTGGTGTGTGTGTGTAGGGACTGTGTCATGATTGATACACTATGTCAACTTGAAAAGATCAGAAGCTTAACTAAGACTCAGCAGGGAGCCAGGGTCTTTACTTTGTAAATATCCTTATCCTGTGCAAAAGGAGGGCACAGAGATGGTGTGAGTGATATATCTGCCAGGGAGTGGGGGGTGGGAGTGGGCTGTGTGCAATATAAGGAAGGCGAAGAGTCTCGTTCTTCCCTCCACCCGCTTTGCTCTGGCTGCTTTTGCTGGCTGCTCCCTTGAAGTGTTGCCCCAGTGCCACTGCCTTAGAGCCAGCTGATTATAGACTGAAACCTCCACAAACAATGAGCTAAATACACCTTTCCTTCCTTCATTTTGGATGTCGAGTATTTTGTCCCAGCAACGAGAGAAAAGTAACCAAGACAGACTGAACCCAGGATCCTGAGCATATAACGCATATGCTGCACCAAGCTTTACCCAGCCTGGTTTTGAATATTTAGTGAGGGCAAATAGGAAGTGGCCTAACACATGGCAGCCCCTTCCCAAGAGTCTCTTACCCTGTTCACCGCCTTCCTTTCCCCTCATGGTCGTGTCTTTTATCACTTTTGATGAGTAAGAGGTGGTTCTCACAGTGCCTAGGGCGTACTGATGCAGGACAGTACATAAATACAATGACTGAAGACATGGAATAAATTCTTTTAAAAATTCAGTAAACATGCTGGCTGGTCTTTCAAGGAATTTTACTGCTGACCTCAAAAGACACTGAAACTTAAAAAGAAACTGTGTGTTCTGTTTGAGTTTATTTATTTGGGACATTTTATGTACACAGAATCATATAATATATGCTCTTTTGTGTCTGGCTTATTCCACTTAGCTTAATATTTTAGGAATTCATCTTTGTTATAGTCTGTGTCAGTATTTCTTTCCTTTTTATACCTGTATAATATCCCATTGTGTGTCTATGCCATATTTTTTTCATTCATTTATAGACAAATATTCAGGCTGTTTCTGTCTTCAGCTGTTGTGACACTGATGCATTGAATGTGGGTGCATGTGAATTTGTTCAGCTCCTCTCTTCAGTTCTTGGGGTGTATATCAGGAATGCAATTGCTGGCTGCTGACATGGTCATTCTGTGTTTAACTTCCTCAAGAGTCGGGGGATTGCTTTCCACAGCAACAGAGCCACTGCACATCCCCAAGAGCAGAGCACAAGGGTAGCAGTGTCTCTGTGTGCTTCTCACAATTTTCTTTCTTTCCTTAAAACTGTAGTCATCCTAATAGGTCTGACCTGACCCCATGACCAGCAGTAAACTTTTATTAGCATTCCCTTGTGGCTACATGAGCATCTTTTCATGTGCATAGGGGCCGTTTATACACCATTTTTGGAGTGAGTCTCCATGGCCCATTTTTAAGTTGGGCTGTCCTTTGTTTTCCGGTTGTAAGAGTTCTTTATATATTGTGATAATAGAGCCTTACCAGACATGTAGTTTGCAAGTATCTTCTCTGTTCTTCAAATTTATTTTGCTTTCTAGATAATATCTTTTGATACCCAAAAAGTTTTGTTTTTAACTAAGTCCAGATTATCTATTTTTCCTTTGTTGCTCCTTTTAGTGCACTGAGCTTTTTTTAATGACAGGATCCTACTACTTTAGAGGAAAGCTCAATTATTTCCAGCAGGTAATCTCTATCTTAAAATAAAAAACCATAACAATAGAGGTATAATCATTCTTTTAGAAGGAGTTTCCAACACTTTTGGAAGATGTGTTAGAGAAATTTTACTTCAATACAAATTAAGAATCAGGGGCAAAGTAAAAACATTTTGAATCTAACAGATTAGAAAGGATAGTGTCTTTAGGTTATTATTTTTATAATCAGTGTCGGAGAGGCTTAGTACAGAGTTTGTGGGAAATGAATATATTTGAACATTTTTTTCTTTTCTCTACTAGCTAATTTTGATAACTACCATGTTCTCCTTTATAAATAATGGGACTGTTCCAATTGTAATAGCTGTGCTTTTCTCATACCTATAATTTATGTGATGCCACATGATCAACTAAATAGCTCTTAAATTTATCTGTAACTCAGTATACTATTTAGAAATTATATAAAGAAAAAATGCAACAGTTTATTTTCTGACTCATGGTCATTATGGGGTATCAAAAGGTTAGCCGGTATAGTAGGTTGAAAAGCAAAATTCAGTGAAGTTCAGTCACAGAAAGAAGCTACTTTTTTGCATGCTCCTTCTAAACCTTCTGAACTAACTTCTGTTTCCATATGCACAGTCAAAGTAAGTGAGAATTTTAAAAATGATCATGTACGGCCTTCTGATCCTTCAAGAAAGGTGCAAGAACACACTACGGGAGGAGTGTGACCCTTAGTTTAATTGTGAACTTGGTTGACTTGAAAGTCACATGGGAGAGTGGTGGAGCACACTTCCGGTGTACAGATGGGTCATGCAGCATGACCTTGGAGGCTATACATTTCCTGGCCCTTCCTCTTTGACATTTGTCCTGTGTTTTTCCTGTCCATCGTAACTAGCATTTTTGCTCCCCAGCATTCTTCCATAATGACGTAGCTGCCTTGGAGTCAGTTGACCATGGACTAAATCCTCTGAAGTCAGTAGTAAAAGTAAGCCCTTCCTCCTTTAATTGTGTATGTAAGATATTTGGTGCCAGCAGTAGGAAAGTAATTAATCTTTTTAAAAATTGTTGCCAAAGCAGTGGGGTCATTGCTGTGAATCATGTGGTTCAGAAGCTTTTGGAACTGCTTTGTGGGAGGAATTGAAAAACTTGGAGATGTGGGCTAGTGAAAGTATAAAATGCTTTAAGTAGATTGTGATGGATAATTGTGGTCAAAGCTCAAAGGACTGAAATGCTAAAGAGAATGTGGACAGTAAAGATGGGGAAGATACAGATGGGAATGAGGACTTTGTTGGGAATTGAATCAGAGGCTATGTGTGTTACATTCTGGCAAAGAAGCTGTCTAGATTTTTGCCCATGTCCTCAAACTTTGTATAACACTGAATTTAAAGGCTATGGGCTATTTATCTGATGGAGGAAATTTCAAGGCATCCCAATGTTCAAAGTGTGCTATGGGTACTGTTGGCTGCTAATGGCAAGATTTATAGTAAGAATTGGGAGCAAAAAGCAGAGCAGAATTTTTTAAAAACTTAAATTTTGGTAAGAAATGAAACATGTAAAGTTGGAGGCTGGAGTTATGGCTGCTGAAGAAATTAGCGTCATTAAAAAGGCACACCTGTAAACCCCAGAATTCTGGGAGCCTGCGGCAGGAGGATCACAAGTTCAGCCCCAGCCAGGGCAATTTAGAAGTCAGTAAAATCCTGTCTCAAAAATAAGTAAATAAATAAATAAATAAATCTAGGGATGTAACTTAGTGCAAAGGCCCTAGGTTCAATCTATAGTATCACACACACCAAATACTTTGAATTAGGGCAATAGGAAGATACCTTTAGAGAATCTCAGAAATGAGCAACTCATTGCAGACATGGAGTTGCAGAAATGCAAACCTTCCATTTGTGAAGAGAGTCTCTGGGGTCCCAATGAACTGATTCCCCAGGATTCATTTTACTGTGCCCAGCCTTCCAAGCACTCAGAAGCTACTGCTTTAAGTGGTAGCAGACCTGGCATCACTCTTGTGATGAAATTTTTTTAGGAATAGAATGCAAGAGTTGTGGAGTTGTGGCAGCCTCCACCCAGATTCCAAACGTAGGCTGAGGAAGCAAAGCAAGAAGCCCCTAATAGAGTGACGGTAAGAGTACGATAATAAGGCTAAAGAGCAAGGGAAACCCCTGGAAGTAGGAGATACCAGAAACATGGAACATCAGGCATGAAAATCCATGTGCATTGAGTGAAGCCAGCCTAACAGAGAGACCACGTGAGCTGCAACCAGCAAGATCTTAGGTGTGGATTACTCATCTCTTACAATCATGTGCCCAGGTTATAGAGCTACAGGACCTAAGGTTTGGCTTGATGGGTTTAAGTCTCAGATTCACGTGATTCTTTTCTATCCCCCTGGTCCTCCCTTTTGGAATGGGATTGTTTATTCTGTACCATTGTATTTTAGAATTGACTAACTTGCTTTTAAATTTTTATAGATGTTCACAGCTAAGAATTTGCTTCGCGTTTCAGAGGAGGATTTGATTAAAAATGCTGAGAAATGCTGGCACAGTTGAGACATTAGGGAAGGGATTATTGAGTTTGGGATGTGTGAAACATACTAATATCATGTTGGGTGAGATTATGAATTTGTTAATATCAGGCTGGGGATTTAGCTCAGCAGCATAAGTGCCTGCCTGCCAAGCACAAGGTTGTGAGTTCAATCCTCAGTACAAAAAAAAAAGAATTTGTTAATATCTTTATTGGAGTTAGCTCATGGAGCATAATGCCAATTTTGTCAAAAAGGCACATTGTTGTAGGTGCACAATACTTATGTTTATTCTTTAGAATATTTCTATTGGTTAATTTTAATTTTATTAACTTTATTATATTGAACAATGAGTACTTAACAAAATATATCAAAAATTAAAGTATTGAATTTTTCATATTTATTGTTTATGAAAAAAGCATCATAATTTTCAACATCAACTGATTTTTGGTATATAAAGTCTACAAAATTACAACATAGAAATTCCTATTTGAATGACAATGAAAATACCAATAGAACTCAATAACAAAAAGTTTTTACTTCAACTATCACATTTAAGGTAGTCTTTACATGTGACAACAGCATATTTTATACTCACATATCACTTACACTGACAGCACATGTTCTTGGTTTTCTGGCCTTTTTGTAGGGTGTACTTTACATCTTACTGGTCTTGCTGTTCTGTCAGGAGGTTCTTATTATATAATGTTTCATTAACAGCAACATAAAATATCAATAAAATAAATTATTAAATTCTTAGTATGTATTGCACATTTAGAATAAACATCAGTATTTTCAATCAGCTGTGTAATTGCTTACAAACCTAAAACATAACATCAGAAGTAAATTCCTGTGTAGGGCACAGCTGACACCTTTTGGTTTTCCTATTGCAGTAGTAGGTGTTTGGGGTGCTGACCTTCCCTGTTAACCTGTCAATTCACCAATGTGCTCCACAGTTTCTTTACGTAGTTCCCTGGGCAAAAACATTTTGTTTTTCCTCTACTGTGAATGATCACTTAGGAGTTCCAGTCCCAATCTTCTAAGAAGACTTCTCCATGATATTTTGTACTTAATATTTTCTTTGTAAACTAGCAAACTATTTATGATACACATGTTTAGGATCTAGTAAAACATAAACATTTTCCAGTGGTTTGTGTTTTAAGTGAAATCATAGTTACTACATAACTTATCAACAACATCTACTCCACCTTGGGTTTTGTTGCAGAAAGTTTCCATCTCAGGCTTCTATTTTGTTGAGGTTTTCCTATCAATGTTTCCCTCATGGTGCATTGTTGACATCAGCAGTATAAGTTTGTTTTTCTTTGCCATATTCCAAGCTAGTGTAAATCGTTCTGAAATCCACAGATTGTACTGTGCAATTCTCTGTTTTAAAATTATAGCATTCCATTTGGAATTTCTTCTTTGTTTCTGCATACAGTTCCTGGTCAAAGTATGTTCTGTTAGCAAATGTAACATCAGTTAGAAACTGGTGAACCAACTGTCCAATGTTACATTGTGATTAGTTTAGGAGATGGGAGCAACAAGTCTGTTCATAGTATCATTTGGTTTATTACTAAAGAAATAAGGACCTGGTGACTGAGTTCTAGGATAAATTTCTAAATTGAAAACATAATAAGTCTTCCATCTACAAAGGGATAAATTTTTATGCCATATTTGGAAAGTTTTTAATAGAAGTATACTGCTTGAAGCTACTGTAGCCATGAAATACTGAAAGATGTCATCACTAGTCCTGTATTCAGATGGTATGTAAATTACTTGACACTTACTCACGAATCTCTCTACCAGTGAGCAGATAGTAGCCAGATTATCCATTCTTTTTCTTTCTTTCTTGGCAGGTGATTTTGTCATCAAACCTCAGACAATTTTGAAGAAACCAAATGTCCTCAGTGTCATCATTATCCTACAAACCTCAAGCCCCCACCCACTGCTTTTCTATAAGTCTTTTACATTCCTGTGATGACCATGAGAAAGCCCTGCTAAGTGAAGCAGACCTATGAGGTTTTCAGTTCATAATGAGATGTCATAATAAATTACACCTTTTTGATTGTGGCTATTGGTACATATAGAATGTTAACACATTTCAGTCTCTGTATGTTTCAGACATCTTGTGGCATTTTGTCTGTTACAAACAATTTCCAACATTAAATGTCAATGTGGGCATTTAGTCCAATAGGTTTCACCCCTGCTAAGATCCTCACTACATTTTCAGACCTATCCTTAACATTATGTCATTCCATTTGGTTGAGTGATCATTTTGTACCATTTTGACTAGTCAGAGATATTCTCACACTATTTTCTTCATCTGAATCAAGGAAATCTGCATTCCCTGTGACTGTATCAGTCAATTCTTGCTCCATTTCAGTGTCATGGGAACTTTGCTCACATGACCCATGTCAAAGTCATTATCATCTTCATCATCCATGTATGAATGGTCTGATGATTCACTTTTGACCTCCTCCAAAACTTGTAAATCTGGGTTTTCATGTGCCATTGTACTGAATTTGGCTACTTCTACCAGAAAAATGTTTAAAAACAACATTGGTAACGTACATATTTACATAGCAGAGGAATGGTGCAGGTGCAGTTCACTCTCTGTGATGCATACACAAAGCCTATCATATGGAGCACAACTGTGAGTTAGGATTCAAGTTTGATACTTTGGCACCCATGCATGAGTTGTACCAAGTGGGTAAACAGAAAGATTCCCACTAGGCATAGCTACTGAGACACACAGATGGTTACTATTATACTAAACTACAAATGTATTGTATTGTAATGTATTGTAACCCAAGGATGTGCTCTGAGGATTAGGTGTTGAGTTGATAAGGAGTCATATATGACAATTAAACTTAGTGGTCAACTTGATTGGCTTTGAAGTCTGTGTCTGGCTTTTAGATCTTTCTGTTCTGCCTTTGCTCCCTCAATCTACTTTCTGACCACCATAAACTAAGCAGCTTTGATTTTCTTGCCCTGGAACCAGCTGATTGCGGGCTGAATTCTTTGAAATCATAAACAAAAATAAACTCTTTGTCCTTTAAGTTGTGTATGTCAAGCATCTGGTGTCAGTGAAAAGCTGACTTGATACAGTATCTTTGCCCAGTGGTTCTGAGAAAAACCTTATATCTATACCTATAACCATGAAACTAGACTCTGCAGTTATAAAAATAAACTCAAAATAAATGAAACACCTAACTGTAAGGCTTGAAATGAAGACTCTACTAGAAGAAAACATGCTTCATGACCTTGATCTGTATAAGGAATTTAAGGAGAGGACCCCAAAAGTGTAGGCACTAAAAACAAAAACAGACAAATGGGGTTACATCCAAAAAGCTTATAGGTAGAAAACCCTTCTGGACCTTATCAAGGTCCAAAACAGTCCGCATTTGTCAGCCTATGGAAAAGTTATTTGAATTCTAATAAGTTAATTTCAAGCTACCACTTCCAGTGCACAAATAAATACACTGAGTCTTATTTGTAGTTGTAGGGAGCCAAGAGGGTTCTAAATCCAGTCAGAATAATGGCTGATTGGAACAAAGGCCTCAACCCAGGGATGAACCTGAGTTTTATTACTTCATGAAGAGAGCATGAGTGACTGGGAGTGTGGCAGGAAGTATCTGACTGTGGGGAGCTGGGTAGTATCTAGTGTTTTGAGGTTTTGATGTAATTATGAACCCCTGAGAAGTCTTTTCCTGAGGCTCATTCTCAGCTGACAGCTTGGCATTTCTCAGCCTCGCTCACACATACTACTTGGGAGCTATAGGTGGGGCTTCACTCACCTGTCACATTGCTTCAGAGTATCTCAGCTAGACCTATTGGAATTCCTTAAAGTTAACTGATAAAGACAAAACTTAGCCAGCTCTGCACATATCACAGAAACGGGGCCAGGTATGGCCAAATGGGAGACAATTGTTCTTCTATGAAGGAGAATCCTCCAGGTGGTCTTCTACACTTCTTCACACTGCAGAATACAATGAACAGACTGAAGAGACAACCTGTAGAATGGGAGGGAATATTTGCCCAACTGTACATTTGACAAGGGTTAATAGCCAGAATATTTAAGGATCTCAAAAAAATTCAGTAGTAAATTTTATAAAACGGGCCCAGACATTTCTCAAAAGGCATACAAGTGGTGCATGGTATATAAAAATTTCTCAGTATCACTGATCATAGGGGAAATCCCAAACAAAACCACAGTAAAATATTACCATCCTCAGTTAGAAGGGCCATTATCACAAAGGAAATAAAAATAACAAATACTAGTGAGTTTATACAAAAAGGGAAAGTCTTACACACTATCAGCAGAAATGTAAATTAGTACAGCATTATGTAAAACAGTATGAATGTTCTGCAAAAAATAAAAAATAGAACTGCCTTATGATCTAGCAGTCTTACTGGACTGAAATGAAATGAGTGTGTTGGGGAGACATCTACACTTCCATATTCTTTACTACTCACAATAAGCAAAATAGGAAAACAACCTCTGTCCATTAAAGAATTGGATGAACAAAATGTGTATATGGATATGAATATGCATATATAGTGGTGGTGTACATTTCAAAATAGCTGGAAGATAAAAATTTTGAACGTTCTCACCAGAAAGAAATGACCAACATGTGAGGTGATGGAAATGCCAGTTGCCTTGATTTAATCATTGTGCATTAAACATATATCAGAGTATTACACTTAACTCATAAACATGCACACCGTTGTTATGTCAATTAAAAATGAAAATAGTTTGCCAGGTGCAGTGGCACACACCCATGATCCCAGGTCCTGGAAGGCTGAGGTGGCAGCATTACAATTTCCATCCCAGTCAGGGTGACTTAACAAGACCCTGTCTCAAAAGTAAAACTAAGAAAAAGGTCAGGGAGGTGGCTCCGTGGCAGAGCACTGCATGGCATGTGTGAGGCCCTGGGTTCAATCCCCAGGACTGCAAAAAAGACAAAACAAAGTTTTACAAGGAACACCATCATGTCTGACACCTGCTCAGTGCCGAAGGCAAAGAGAAAGGCCGTGAAGCAAGGTGGACAGGACTGAGGGCGGAATGAATGAAGCCTCGGGACTCACCAGTGCTCCTGGGCACGTGCCCTGCAGTCGGAAATAGGAATCAGAATTTCTAGAGCAAGACTCCTCCTTTGGAGGTAATTGAGGGAGCCCCCCACCCCGGGAGAAATGGTCCAAGATAAAGAGAGCCAGAGTTAAAAACTAAACACACAAAGGCTACAGCCCATCCTTTTCAGTGCTCCAAACTCCTGCTTCAGAAGGAAACCCAATATCTTAAGCAAACAGAGTCCAGAAAGGCTGTCATTGGCTGCCATTGTGCCCGAGCCCACAGCCCCGCCTCTCTGGCCTGGCTGAGGAGCCCTGGCTGTTCTGGTGAGGGCCACCCTTTCACTCAGCGCCCATGACTATAATGGGCCCGATTGTGTGAGGGCCTGGGGAGCCAAGTCCCCTGACCCGTGAAGGCTGGAGCCAGGCTCTGATGCCCTGAGCAGCCGCTATGGAGCTCTGGTAAGAACGCCGCTAAGGGAACGTTGACTCTTTTTCTGGGCTGGCCGGGTTAATTCCAGACACTGGGAGAAATAAGTTGGGATTGAGTTGCTAGCTTTTTCCTAGTTTTAATCTTTTGGCCTGCAAAAGACCAGTTCGCTGGGATTTGCTGACAAAACTCTCAATGAACCCCCACCTGAGCAAGTAAGGAGCCGAAAAGAAAAACCACTAGGGAAGAGATGCAGCTAGATTGGACCCAAAGGTGCGTGGGGGTGGCAGCGGTGAGGCTGTTACAGGGGACGTCATGGTCTCAGATGCAGCTTCCTTCCTGGCTACGCTGTGCCCAGTCATTGGGCTCTTCCGCCTCCAGTTTCTGCCAGCTGCTTGCCAGTGTGACTTGTTCGGCCATTTGAAGGCTTCAGTGTCTGCTCACATTTTCAGAGGACAGAGCTTACTGTCTTGACTGTCATGGATAGATCCGATAAGGGACGTGGGAACAGTGTGGAGCTGCTGTAAAGTTTTACTGCGCAATAAATGTGCAGAGGGCACCTGGCCACCTGCATGGGGCTCTGGAATGAAGGAATCGCCCCAGGCAATTAGGGCATTTGTCCTTGACTACCCAAGTGAGAAGATCGCTCCAGAGTGGGGGTAGAGCGACTGGGCTTGGCAGCCCTGCAGGGGGACGGGGTGTCTGAGCCTGTCGGAAGCTGTTAAGTAGTGGTCTGGGGTCTGATTTCAGCATCTTAGATGGCAGTCTGGTGCTGAGACGCCTGTTCCAGTGCAGAGGGACAAACACTTGGTGAGCGAGGGTTGTGTCCTCGCCAGCTCTGCTAGGAAATTTAAACTCCTGAGATCACTGTAGGGCAGAAGAATCACCAGGGGCAGCTTCGATGGGAGAATTTTGCCCTTGCCTGTCTGATGTCCCTCACAGTGTGATGTCAGTAAACTCAAGGTCCGTGTGTGATGGATCACAGAGGTGAAGCTGAAGTTTAGACACAGCCAAAGGTGAGCCACTGGATGGTAATACACCATTGTGGTTCAAATCTCCCACCTCTCCAGATCCCCAGAGCTTGTTAGCTTTCACCTAGTGGTCATGCTTAAAACTATCAGCCAGGCATGGTGGCACACATCTGTAATCCCAGCACTCAGGAGGCTGAGGCAGGAGGATCCTTGTGAGTTTGGGAGCAGTCTGGGCTACAAAGTGAGCTCAAAGCCAGCCTGAACTGCGTAGTGAGAGCCTGTCTCAAAAAGACAAACAAAACAAAACAAAAAACTGTTTATGTGGCTCCTGGAAGAAGTAGATCATAATATAAAGGTTATTTTTCAAATGCATTTAACTCAAAGCAACATGAATATTTGTGTCCATTATGTAAAAAACCCAAGGCTTCCATGTGTGGCCCAGGGCTCCTGGATGGTGACCAGAGAGCCAGGAACGAGACTAGCTCTTCTGACATCCTCATAGAGGTCAGGTGGAGCTGCAAAGGGAGCAGCAGGTGCACCCCCAGATTAAAGCCTCCTTCAAGTCTGCCCCCGCCCCAACTGCCAACCCAACCTGGGCTGTCCCCTGTGCTTCTGGCTGTGACTCAGAGGTTACAGCTGTCTCGGTGGGGCGGGAAGGGACTCAATTGCTAGCTGTGCGGCTTGGTCTACTTTGTTCCGAGGACCCACTCCTTGGGTTAGAATGACTCGAGGAACTCTGGGAAACAACTATGCTAACTGGCTCATTGTAAAGGATCTAACTGAGGATGTAAATGACAAGCAGATGAAGCGCTGCAGAGGATCAGGTAAAGGGGTGTCCCGGAGCCCCCCTGCACCCTCTCCAAGTATACCCCGCATCTCTGTGTGAACACCAAATCTGGTCCTGCTGAGTTTCTGTGGAGGCTTCATGACATGGGCACAGTTGATTAAATCACTGCCCCTGCCATTGCGTTCATCTCCCGCCCCCCTCTGCCCCCTGGAGGTAGGGTGCCATTGCTGCAGCGGAGATGAGGGGCTGAAAGTTCCAAGCTTCTAATCTAGCGGCTGGTTCCCCTGGCAACCAGACCCCTCCGGAGTCTATTCACAAGCTCCACAGCATTGATCTGCTCATTAGCACACAAAAAGACACTTCATCACTGTGGATTCCAAGGGTTTTAGGAACTATATGCCAGGAAATGGGGACAAAACCAAGTATATATTTATTATAAATCACAATTTCACACCTCCCTACGGATTCACACTTTGGGGTTCTCTGGGTCCCCTTAAGACAGATATCTTAGGGACAGTCTGCAGAGGGGAGGTATTTGGAGCCCAGTCCTGCTCTCTGTCCATGGATAGAGAGGGCAGCAGAATCCAGGAAGAGGAGAGCCACAGCCAGAGCTTTGAGGCAGACAGACTTAGCCTCAAGCTCCCCTTTGCTGTTCCTCTGGTGTAATAGTGAGTCCCTGCGTTCCCTAAGTTTCATGGTTCTGTACTAAATCAGAGGGGCCACCTAACTCCCTGACCACTGGGGAGCTCAGGTGTAGATGGGGTAAAGGTGTTTTTATATGGTGCTCGGCCTGCAGCATATGACTCCCGCCAGCCCTACACACCAAGCAGCGCTTGGTCTGCACTCTACCCTGGCTTCTGGGGAACTTCAGGTAAAATTGCCCCCCAAAGCCACTGCTTCCTGATCTGCCTATGAGATCAGATCTTCAAAGTGCATTCTGCTCCCTAATCTGCAACTGTAGATGTGAAAGAAATTCCTCCCAGAGACCTGGGATTGTGAGTCAAACACAGTTGGCCATCCCTTTGGAACTCACCCTGGAGCTCACTGTTGAGCTGCCTCTTCTCTGTCAAAGGTTCGCTGGAGCGTCATAGATAGTGGTGTCACTCAGTGATAAAGTGCGGGATAGTACATGCAAGGCCCTGGGTTCCATCCTAGCACCACTAAAATAAACAAGTAAATAAAAGAGTCTGATGTGCAACTTGAAAAATATGCTCATTTTCTCAGTTTACTCTCAAGTCATTTAGCCCAGTACGCAAACGCCCACTTAACAGCCGGTTTGCAAATCTCATAGTTTTACAATGCATTTTAGGACACGTGCAGAATCTCATAGCCAGACCAAGAGCAGAACATGGTCCCAGCAGAGAGGAACTCAAATCTCAGGTATGGAGGTGGTTGTGATGTTGGTGACTCCTGTGCAAGCTCCATGTCCTCTCTCTCCAGTCCTTGCTGTCCTCTTCCAGAGCCAGAAACCGGGGTGCATCTCACTGAGCTGTTTGGGGAATGGAAAATCAGAACACAGGCGGCTTCTGCAGTGCTGGTCCCGGAGCCACCCCTCTCCCTTCCCAGATGAGCCCTGTCTCCCAGCTGTTTCTAGTTGCCGCTCCAGAGGACTTGTGCAGAGGACACCTCAAGGCTGAGGCACAGAGTGTGACCAGCTCTGGAGCCAGAGCCGACCTGGGGCAGATGATGCCGCTGAAAACCGCATTGCGGGCTGTAGTGCATCCATTAAGGAGGCCCAGTGACAGCTCGGCCTTTCTAAGATGTGGCGAGAGTGGATCGTGTCATCAGAGAACTTGTAGTCTAGGGTCTGATGCACTGGGGCAGAGAGCCCAGTTTTGTTCCCAAGGCCTTCCCCAGGGGTAACAATGGGGGGAAACCACCCAGGTTTGCATCCCTACTCTTGCAGGTTTAAATGTTTAAAGGAAGCCCTCTCAGCCCACGTGGGATAAGCCTGCTATTTTGTCATCCAGGGACGGTGCAGAGAAGCTCCTAGAAAAGATGGAGGCTGAGTCAGAAACCCAGGCTGGGGTTCAGTCCCTGGGGTCCCCTGGGAGCCATTTAGATTGGCATGCTTCACCCAAGCCTCCTGCTGGGAACAGGATCCCAGCTCACACCTCCAGTCCTGCCAGCTTTTCAAGAACCAAATTACCTTTTGTGTAGGTCTTGGGCTACCAGATGTATTTGCTCATTTGCTGGCTCTCAACTGTGCTTCAAAGATTGCACTTAACATGTGGATCTGAGGGAGCTGCACACTCCACATTGGCGACTCTAGTACAAACAGAACTGCAGCGGGAGCTCTGCAAATTGTTGACTTTAGAAACTACAGGAGCCAACAGGCTGGTCTCTGACTTCACAAACATCCCAGCTGCCTCTTGACACCAGCCTCTGGACCCACTGGGAAAATGCTATCTGTGCCCTGCAAAGGGTCTGAGAGGCAGATGTTGGAATCTGTTGACACCTCAGATTGGGGTTATACACGCAGTGGGGCAGTTCTCTAAGTGAGATCTTTGACAGGTTAAGGACCTAAATGTATCCTGTCCCAGATTCTACCAGCGGTGGCCTCCATCAAGTGAGTTCTCATGGGAGAGGGCTTTTCCTCCTCTTCTCTCTCCTTCCCTCTGTTTCTCTGTCTGTCTCTGTCTGTCTCTGTTCTATCTCTATCTCTCTATCTTTATCTCTATCTCTGTCTCTGTCTCTGTCTCATTGGTGGTAGGGATCTAACCCAGCACAGTAGGCAAGCACTCTACTCCTGAGCAAAATCCCTAAATGTAGAATTTAAACAGAACTTGGAAGCTGTACCTTGCCCTTAAAACTATGTATCCTAAAGAGCGTTCACATGCCCCCCAAGATACTTTCAGGTGCAAGGTATTCCTACTTGCAACTAGGGCAATCCGATTTCAAACATAGTAGTCCTCCTTATCTTTGTGGAGATACATCCCAAGGTACCTCCTTCCCAGGGATGCCTGAAACTACAGATAGTATTGAACCCTGTATATACTATGCTTTTTCCTGTACTTACCTATGATAAAGTTTAATTTATAAATTTGGCACAGTTTAAAAAACAATGACTAGTAAAAACAGAACAATTATAACAACACACAGTAATGAAAGTTCCTTAAAACTTAGAGATGGCTAATTTCTGGGCAATTCCACTTGCAATTGTCAGTCCACGATTGACCTCTGGTAGAGGGTTACAGGGAACAAGGTGGAGGCTGGACAGCCTCCCTACAGCGCCTTCAAACCCAATCACGAGGAGTTGCCACTGTCTGCTGCGAGATCATCTTGCTCCCCAGGTCCCCAGGTACTTCACAGGCAACTGGGTGGCAACTGCATTTCCAGAATGCCCGGGACAACCCACTCTTCCTTTTGATTTATTACTGGTACTGGGCTTCTACAGTGGAACTAAGGGACTCGAACCAGGGCTCTGGGGACACATGAGTCCTGGCCTGCGTTCTGCCCTAGGTGATTCTGTTTTCCCAAGAGCATTTGCAACCAGCACAGTAGCAAGCAGTGATTTCTTAGACATGTGACTCCTTCCTGTGTGCCGTTGCATGGTTAGCTCTTGTCTCTGGCCACGCTGGGGGTGCAACATAAATACCAGTTACCTATGGCCCATTACCAAATGACAATGGGAAGCCTGTGAAGCAGCAGTGACCCTAGAAATAAATCCCCGAGTCTGTGCTGGATCTGCGGCAGGGAGTCAGAGTATAGGACCTGAGAGAGCAACAGCTCTGGTCCCACACTCCTCATGCAGCAATAAAGCCTGGGGTGCCCCTGTCTAGGTGTTGCTGGATGGCTGGAGGAGCCGGGCAATGGGGCAGCAGGAGACCACCCCTGCTGGAGGACCCACACAGCGGTGGCCCTCGCTGACCCAGGAATTGGGGTTACCAGAGAACCATCTGAGTACACCGGGGGTTTCCACAGCTGCTCATCCCCCTGCAGGTCCCTGCAGATCCAGAATCTCATCTGGCCATGTCCATGGTGCTACTTAGGCCTTTGGAGCAAGGTGGAGTAATGCAGGGGAAGCCCCAGGTTCTTTCTTAGGTGTTACCTTGCTTATCTTCCCCTCAGTGGACACGAATCTGTTTTCCTTTAGGGTTTGAAAAATCCAGATCAGTCCGGGCATGGAGGGAAGCAGAGGGAGACAGAAAGAAGCCCAGGCAGGAAATTAGCAAAGGCATTGCAGCCCCTTTCTCTTGCAGGGCTCTTGCTGCAGTGGGTGTTTCTTTTCTTCATTTCCTTTTTCTTCTATGCAGAGCAGTCTGTGCTGGTGCTGCCTGCAGCACTATCTGGGACCTCTGGAGGGTAGCTGTGCACATAGCATCCAGGGGTTGGTCTGTATCTACCACCTCTTCCACTCGGGTTTTGTTCAGCTTTCTCAGCGGCTGGCCAGGGGCTCTGAGTTTATGAATGGGGCAATGGGGCACAGAACTTCAACTCTAAATGGAGTTAGATACATGGAGGAAGCCCCACACCATCCCATGTGGTGTTCACCAGCTTTCACTGACTATACAATGCACCTGATAAAAATCAGATTTTAAGAAGGAAAGGCTTATTTTGGCACCACATTTCAGAAGCTCTGGCCCGGGGTTGCTTGGTCTTGCTGCTTTGGGCCTGTGGCAGCTGGGAACACCATGGGGGAAAGGCCCCAACCCCTCAAGCTTCCAGAACCTCCCAGTAAGACTGCAGGCCAGTGGCCCCACCTTTATTACAGGGGCCTTGGAGGGACCTTTGGCATCCAAACTACAGTTCAAGTGCTTTATGCATAGATGGCAGCTAACCTTTGGCTGAGTATCATCCTTAATCTCCACTTTAACTGGGAAAACTGAGGCACTTAAGAGTGTTAAGAAAGTTCTCCCAGGCCACATAGCTGGCCAAGTGAGGCTAACATTCAGGTTCTAGTTCCTGTGTCTGTAACCACCATATAGTACTGTATGACAGGATTCTTCCATATGAATGTGCAACAGTATATGTATTTGTTCCCATAGTTCTTGTTATTTAACTTCTTTCCAAATCTACCCATTATAAATACTGCCGTGATGAACATTTTTGTCATATAGCTAATAATATGTAGATTGCTGACTGTGATAAGCACTGTTTCAAGTATTTTATGAGTCTAGGCTAATTTCATCTTTGTGACAGCCCTACTAGTGTTACTATTTCACAGATGAGGAGACTGAGGCGCAGAGCGGTTGCATATTTGGTTCCAGGTGGCACAGAAAGTAGAGAGCCAGCATTCGGACCCAGAGCTGGTGTCCTGAGGGAGATATCCAGACGTGACATCTGTCACCACACTCTTGAGGAGCTTTCCAGTTTTTTTCTGATCCTGGGGCTTGAATCACTGAACCATTCAGCTCTTGTTTATTTTGGATTTTGAGAGGTCTCACTAAGCTGCTAAACTGCCCATGCTGGATTCTAATGAACAGTCCTCCTGCTGCAGCTTCCAGAGTGGTGGGATGGCAGGTGTGCACCCATGCTGCCTTTCAGGGAAGGTTTGGGAAGTGGAATTACTAGAGCATGAGGTAAGAGCACCATAGGGTCCCTGGGACAGTCGCTAAGGTGCTCTCCAGTAACACCAGTTGTTGTGCTGATTTGTATTTCCAAGTGCACCACGCAGTTGATGAAGGAGTCTAAGCCAGAAAAGCCGCTGGGAAAAGCTCCCCAGAAGCTTCTGGACAGTGTGTCCGTGGAGCCTACCCAGCACAGGGCTGGGTGCAGCTCAGAGGAAGGCAGTGTTTGTCAGCAGGTGTGATACACCAGGTTTGAATCCCACGCCACACACACAAATAGAACAATACAACAACAACTAAACGTATATAATGCTTTTAACTGAATATATGGCCCTGTCATATTTCTTAGACAAAGCCAGGGTTTCATGTAGTATCTGAAATAAGACCTACAGCAGGGTTTGTTAAGTGAATAATCATGGGTACCAGGCTTCCCCCATGGAAATTCTCATTCAGTACATCTAGGTTAGAGCTGTTAACTCTGTGATTTTTATTTTCTGGGAGTCTGCGTAAATAGCCAAACAGCATGGAATGTTTATAACAACTTGTCTTATTTTGTGTGGCTCTGGACTGAACACACAGGGCCTTGCACACATCAGGGAAGCGTTCCACCACGAGCCACATCCTGAGCCCCAGGTATCTTTTCAATGATAAATTATCAAAATGAAGCTGGGTGAGGTGGTGCATGACCTGGGAGACTGAGGCAGGAGGATCGCTGAGAGGGAGTCTGAGACCGGCCTAGGCTACATAAGTGAGTTTAAGGCCAGCCTGCACTGCCTAGCAAGAACTTGTCTCAAAAACAAAAACAATAAAATAAAACAAAAAACCCCAGTTCTTTTCTTTTTCTTTTTTTTTTTTTTTTTGTCTTTTTCGTTTTTATCAGTACCAGGGATCGAACTCACGACTGCCTGCTTGCAAGGCAGGCGCTTAAAACCCTAGTTATTAAAACAAGAATGCCAGCCTTTAATTGGCATCAGATATTGAAAAGACAAAATCTACAGAGGTCAACCATATACTAATCTCATCTCTCATTCTTCACATACACCAACTATATATATTGTCTAATGCTCTGAATACTGATTATACAGGCAGATGTGAATTGCACATCTCACTAATATAAACATACATCGACACACACTCACACACCCTTGGACTCTCTGTCCAGCCCCTTTCCTGAATCAGATTCCTTGTCATATTTCTATGAAAAAATTCATGTAGCTCAAAGCTACCCTTGGGAGAGGGCATCGGCAGTGCTGGTAACATCCTTCCCCTACCCCGTAACTAGGGACTGGGCTCGGAGCACTGAGAACCTCCCTGGCCTTTTGGCTTCTATTTACCCAGACTGGTCTCCCTTTGTGATCCTCCTGCCTCGGCTTCTTGGGTAGCTGGAATTACAGATGTGTGCCACTGCACTGGGCTCTGTTTCTTGATTGGGGTCGTGGTCACTTTCAGGTGACTTAAGACTAGTGTGCTTCTGTGTTTGTCCCTTACATTTATTCTAAGTTTATTTTTTAGACTGGGGGAGTGGAGCCCAGTAGTATAGCAATGCTTAGAGTGCTGGAGGCCCTGGGTTCCATCCTCAGCAACCCTCCCTAAGAAAAGGAAGTTTATTTAAAAACAAAAAAAAAATGAAACAAAAAGATGCCTTCCTGATCAGGTGCAGCGGCACATGCTGTAGTCCTGGCTCTGGAGGGGGCTGAAGCAGGAAGACAGCTGGAGCCCAGGAGACCCAAACCACTGGGACCCTGGCCCTAGGATAAATAAAGTAAGCCTCTATAGAAAACATGGCCTTTAGGAAGTTAGAGACAGACATTGAACTCTGTCACGAAGAATAAGATAACAACTCAATCGCCATACTTTCCCCACACCTGGAATTAAAGAGCTTAACAGAGAGATTTTCATTGTTTATTCCTTTGTTTGTTTTGCCTGTAATTCAAGACTTGAACAGATAGTAAGTCACCACAGTCCAAAGATATATAGTTCTAAAAAGGCCTTTGCCTGATATTATTATTTTGTGTTGGTTTGTTTATCAACTGACTATTGCAGAATTGTTTTATTTCTGGTCCTTCAGTTTCTCTGTTCCTATTGTTCCGAAAATATCAGGAGCAATGACCAAAATATGAATCCCATATTAGTAGTGCCCTCCTTACAGGGCCCTTCTGCTCTCTGCTGTCAGAGACAAACATATCTTTGTTTGTTTTCTTTAAACAGAAAAGACGCTGCCCAGCTAGCCTTGAACTCCTGGACTTCAGTGAGCCTCCTGCCTCATCCTTGAGTAGCTGGGAACACAGACTTATGCCCAAAGAACCATTCTCTTTCTGTCTAGGCTGTCTAGTGTGTTTTCCCTTCATTTTCGGTTTTGAATTGGTATAAGGTTCTATGGTGCAGCCTGAAGCCTCCACTGCATAGGCATCCCTGGAGCCCCAGGAGCATCTGGGGCTAAGAGATTAGTCAGGAGGGTCAGCACATCATCATTTAAGAAAATGGTACAAGAAACTCAGCTCTGACTTTAATTTCCTGTCAACTTCCCAGTTGTTTTGAAATATTGTTTACTTTCCGGTTTTGACTCTTCATTGAATCTATAATTAATTTTTGTATCCCCGTTCAGTCTTTCAGTGCCTGGGTTCTGGTTGTAATAATCTGCCACATTTTCATCCTGTTCCTGCAGAGGGCTGAAGGAGCTGTGGCGTGAGCAGGCAGCTGGTGTCCTCTATGATGGCACCAAGGGAGGCATGTTTCCCTATTCTTCCTTCAGTTTTTAACTCTAAAATATCTCAAGACAAGTCTGTTTGTGCTGCTTTATGACTTGCTCGAGCCTGGGTGATTTAGAAACTCAGTCACATGGTCACACACTGTAAACTGATCTTCCATCAGTGCTGCGCCTCAGGTCCGCAGCTGGTCCCATCGGATTACAGTGGAGCCGAAAATCCCTGTCACCTGCTGACACCAAAATCAAACTAATTCACATCAGGACACTTTGCTCATGTGTGTGGAGGTGCTGACATCACCAAACCTACTTTGGCACCAACTGGGCCAGAGTGAAGTATGTATAATTTTGTGCAGAACATTATTCATGGTAATACAGTAAGCTACTATTTACTGGCTTATGCATTTAGCACACTAAACTTTTTGTTGTTATGTCAGAGTGGCCTCTTTCTACTTATAAAAGGTGTTCACTGTAAAACAGTGTCCTGTGGTTCCTAGTCACAGCTCAGATGTCACGCAATCTCCAGGTCTGTTGATCATTTCCTTTTGTCCTGTGCTGCATTTCATCTCATGCTCGCCATGCCTCTAAGCATACTAAATTCCCTGCGCAAGCCACTGTAGGGGGCCACGTAGCCTCGGCGTGCAGCAGGCTATGCCTTCGGTGTTTGTGGAGGTAAATCCAAGCGATGTTGCACAATGATGAAATCTTCTCACTGTGCCTTTCTCAGAGCTGTCCTTACCGAGAAGCCAGCACACCTGTAACAGAAAGGCCTTTCTCACAGCTCCGAAGGCTGTGAAATCCAGGAGCAAGGAGCTGGCAGATTGGTGCACGGTGGGGGCTGCTCTCAGCTTCCAACATGGCTCCGTGAGCACTGTGACCTCACTGGGCAGGAAAGACAGAGGGCATTAATCCACCCATGAGCCTGGAGCCTTCATGACCAATACAACTCCTAAGGGTTCTACCCCTTAATAGTACCACATTGGCAATTAGGTTTCAACTCAGTTATGGATTTGGGGGATACAGCCAGACCGTAGCAATAAGATTCTTCTTGATTGAGTTAGTGATAGTCCTTTGTTTAGACTGAGTATCTTCCCTTTCTGGTTGACATATTACCATCACTACAATCAATTCAACTAATATTAATCTTAATTCTCCCTTTCAAAGTAATTTTTTGGCTAGTGTTTTTACTAAATGACATTTTATTTTTATATGTATGTGTAGCATTAGTTTACCAGTACTATAACAAAACCTGAGACAATCAGCTTATAAAAGAAGAGGTTTAATTATAATAGCTAGTGCTGATTTAATATCAGCTTGTTTTAAAGTCCTATCAAGCTTTTGTTTTTCTATCTCCATTGGTTTTGTCATGTTGTATCTTATTGGATTTTATTATATGTGATAGTATAAACAAAATTTTTTATAGTCAAGGAGATAATATAGAAACCATTGTTCATTTTCTGTTAGTTGGTTCTAAACACCCTGTAATACTTTTAGCCTCATTAAATGGTTTTTTACACTGTCTTGTTATGTTTGATAGTATACGAAGGCATACTCAAATATTTCAAGGAAAGAGACACTATGGTAGCTACTGTTATGTCAGGTTATCCTGTGATGAAACACTATGTTGCTTAAATTATTCTGTTCTGACCTGTGTTGTTATGTCCTCTTTCATCTTAATCTCCCCCTTTTTTATGTGTATTTTTTTAAATTAAAAAAAAAGAAGAAGAGGCTTATTGCAGCTCACAATTTTGGAGGTCTGAGTCCACGATCAGTTGCTCTCAGTGCTTTGGGCCTATAGCAGTACAGATTGGTGGAGGCACGGCTGGTAATTGGGTCCTATTATCCTCTTCAGGGACATGCTCCCAAATGACCTAAGGATCTCTCACCTCACCACCTGGAGGTGCCAAACTGTGGGGCACATTCATCCTACCCAAGGCAGGGTGACATGGCAGAGGGGGTCTGGTAGAGGAAAGCTGCTCGCCTCATGGCAGTCAGGAAGCAGAGAGGAAGTGGAGGAGCCAGGAAAGAGAGATAAGTCCTTCAGGCCACTCCCCCAGTGACCCAATGCTTCGCACCTGGCCATACCTCCTAACAGCACATTTAGCTATAAATTCACTAGTAGACTAATCCATTATTGAGTATAGCACCCCTATGGCCCGGTCACCTTCCATGGCCCAGCACTTATCTAACGTCTGTGAGGCCCTGCTGTGGTGAATTTCTATAGTGCATGAGTCTTTGGGGGATATCTAGATATAAACCATAACACGAGGTAGTGCAGGAGATGAGCTGCACACACGAGCAGCCAGGGAATCCTAGGGGTTAGGAGCGCCTCCATCAAGGTCACTGTGTACACAACACAGAAGAAGAGGTTTCTGTCTTGCAAGAGCTTCCAGCTGAGCCTCAGACTCACAGCTTAGGCAGGATTTGGACTGGGGAAGGTGGAAAGAGGATAGGCCAGGCTCAGGGGAAATAGGCATTGCAAGACAATGAGTTTCTGGGGCTGAGGGAGTCAGAGGAGAATTCTGTGAGGTTAACTTTATGGTACAGGAGGAAGCAGATTCTGAAGCCAGCACCTACAGAAAGGACTGTAGCAACTTAGTGGGCCTTGGCCATCTGGATAATCTGTATGGCGAACATGCTGCAGTATCATTCCCACAATTCTCCCCTCGTGCTGAACAGGTCATGCTTGCTTTGACTGAGATCTTCCCTACCTCCTCAAGCAGTCTTTCCTCCTGCACAAAAACGTGGGCAGCACTAGGAAGTAGGTCAGTGGGACAGCACTTACGTAACGTTTGTGGGGCCCTGTCGTGTAGGATTGATAGCTGGTGTTCGACTTGTTACACCACCTGGACTGAGTCAGCATGGTGCTGGGTGTAGACGGCCACCTGAGGATCATTGCCAGCATAAAAAGGAGACCTAGAAAGGAAGGAGTAGTGTTCTTGGTTCTCCCCATGTTGTTCATTCTCCTGGAGGACCTTGTCGAACTTTCCTGGTGTGAACTTGGTTGTTCTCATCATCAGAGGAGCTCAGGACCCTGTTCTTGCTGAGGAAGGCTGTGGTACTTTCAGGGGAGCCCCAGCCCTTACCTTGAACATTGCTTCCTGGCTCCAGTGCAGATCCCTCAGCCTCCTGGCACAGCTCCTTCACCCGCTGTGTAAATTTTCTGGCTTCCACCACTGACCTTTGGGCTTTCCCAATGCAGATCTGTGAAACAGACTTGCGTGAGACATTGTCATGGGCTCTAGAACTCGAGTTGGACTCTTGGTGGGGGGCATTGTCTCCCCACCATGCGCTCCAGGTCTCCAGCTGGACTCAAGCAGGACGCTGCCATAGGATCCAGGCCCTAGGCTGAATTCTTTGGGTCTTAGTGTGTGAACAGATTTCCTGCACTCTTCTTTTGTACTTGACTCTTTAGGTGACCTTTACAGAATAATACTATAAATTATGTGTCCTGTATATAACTGTTTTCCTTGCAAACTGCTGACTATAACAATTGGGTTTCCTCCTCAGCGGGTGAAAAACATACATTTTTTAAAAGACGATTTCTTCTTCCCTTGAACCCTCAACCGTCTTCCACGCCTCTTTTAAGGAGAGGCTTATGGTTAATCGTGTTGGCCCTGACTCCCACCCCATTAGTCACCCAGCTCCTTGTTACAGGAGCAAACCTCATTTCCCCTGTGCCAGGGTGGTGGTGTATGAGACCCGTGCTCAGTGAACACCAGTTAAATCTGTGAAAGGAACAGACACCTGTTAGACGCAGGTGTCTGTCAGTCCCTTGTCTGAAGTGAGAGATTGCCATGCGGCTGCTGGGAGGAAGCAGGTAAGATTAAAGCAGCCCACGAGGAAGCAGCAGTTCAGCCCGTGGCGCGGTGGCAGTCACCAAGCCTAATCCACCAGGAAACTCTACCAGGAAATGATTCCATCTTCAATTTGCGATGCCCCAGATAATACTGTTTAGGTCCTTCCTGGGGCCTAAGAACCTTATCTAGGAAATCCTACCTTCTTTCACCATTTCATAGACTCCTGAAAATTAATACCAAAAGAATTCTGCCCATCTGGTCATAAATATTATTTATGCAGGTATTATTACCCTAAAGTCTGATTTTCAAGTCTTAATTGCCCAAATGTTGCCATGGAGAGAAAAGCTGAAAATCAAAAATGACACAAATATTACTTTAAAATAAATGATAAAATTTGGGAGCTGGACACTGACCTGTAGTGTCCAGTACTTGGGAGATAGAAGTGGAAGGATTGCTTGAGTCATCTGGTAAAAGACCATCTGAGCAGCAGTGAGACTCTCTCAGAAAAAGGGTGGGGAGTGGGGATGTGGCTTAGTGATAGAGACCTTGCCTAGCATGTATCAGGCCATGAGCTCCACCACCAGAATCAGGGGAAAAAAGCAAGAAAGAAAATACAGCACAAGCCAGGTGCTATGGCACATGCTTGTAAACCAAGCACTCTTTTAGACTGAGGCAGGAGTGCAGATTTGAGTCCAGCCTGGCCAGCTTAGCAAGACACTACATCAAAAGTAAAAATGTAAAAAGATCTGGGGATAGCTCAGTGCAAAGGCCTTGGGTTCAGTCCCTAGTCCTAGTACTACCAAAAAACAAATTGAAAAAGGCCCAAATGTAAGTTTTATGTTGTGTACACGTAAGTGCATTTTACAAAGATATTAATGGGCAAAGGATTTCAACAGACCATTCTACAAAAAAAGATACAGGAGTTTTCAATAAGTATATGAAAAGATTCTTAAGTTTGTCTTTAGGGAATCAAAACAACAATGAAATACCAGCTAAGAAACTGGAACTCATACATTATTCCTAGTAACATAACATAGTGTAACTACTTTTTCAAAACAGCCAAAAAGTAAGAAAAAAAAACCCAAATGCCCATCAAATCATGAACAGATAAGCTAAATGTGGTACCTCCATACAATGTAACGTTCACTGATAAAAAGTAATGTAGTACTGAGAAAGCTACAAGGAGAATGATCGCTAAACAGCTTTGCTAAGTGAAAGAAGCTAGACACAAAATATTGTATGATTCTATTTATACGAACTGGCTAGAAATTGTGATGCCATGGAGAAAGAAGGTAGCGTAGTCATTGCCAGAGTGAGGGGGGAAGCAGAACAGGGGAAGGCTGCTTTTTGGGTGATGGAATGTTCTGGAATTAGACAGTGGTAATAGTTGCGCAATCCTATAAATATACCAAAACCCACTGGACTGTTATACTTTAAATGTACCAATTTTACAGCATGTGAATGCTCTCTCAATAAAACTATCATTAAATAAAAGAATATTAAGTAGCTTGGGAAGTCTCCAAGTGGCCCAAAGAATTGAGGTTGGAGGCCACACAGCTGAGAACGACTAAGTAGTTATTTATACAGCCAGATGGTTCTGGAATAAATTCTGGTGCTGTCCTTGGTACCTACTGGCCTGAGTCCCCCTTTCTCTCCATCATAGCTCACGGGCTTCCCTAGATCTATTTTCCTGTATTGCTTTTCATCTCCCCTGTGACCTGCAATCTATCCCCCGATTGCTATTTTCAAGTCCTAGTCGCAAGAAGGCTGGAAACCACAGGTTCTGACCCAGGAGGCTGGATTCAAAGGTGACCAGTGTGCACTACGACCCATTCCCTCCGTAGGTTTGCCCGGAAAGTGGCTTTAAAAAGCATCACTGTTGGGGCTGGGGATTTAGCTCAGCGGCACGAGCGCCTGCCTTGCAAGCAAGCGGTCGTGATTTTGATCCCTGGTACCGATAAAAACCGAAAAAGACAAAAAAAAAAAATCACTGTCCATCTGTTAATCTGCCCATTTTGTCAGTGACCATGACATTGCCAAAGGCAATGGCAGTATCTAGCTTCACCTTGCCTGGTATTTTGAGCATTGTTAATTATTTCTTTCTTAAGCACTTCTCTCCCCTGGTGTGGGTCATCGCTCCTGCGCTTCCTACGCCTTTCTCTTGATTTCCATCTCAGTGGCTCTCTTCGCCCCCTCACAGCTGACGTTTTCCTCGGCTCCATCCTTGGCCCTGCTCTTCTAACGCAGTTCACGCTGTGCCAATCATGTGGGTTGAATCGCATTTCCGAAAAACCCTAGTAGTGAAGGCCTTGTCCCTACAGCCTCAGAACCTGACCTTACACGGAAATAAGGTAATTTCCACATAGAGGCTAAAAGTAAGGGCTGGAATCTGGAAGTTTTTTTCAGGGCCGTGAGCCAAACCCAGGGCTCTTGCATGCTAGGCAAGCTCTCTACCTCTGAGCTACACCCCTACCCCCTACAGTTTGGATGTTGAGTTCCCCCAAACTCAGCCATGTTGGAACCTTCAGCAGCAGGAAGTCAGGCCATGTGGTGGGGAGCGAAGAGTATATCTGGACGGACCTTGTCCCTTCCCGTGTGCCTTTTTGCCTTGTGGACACCAGGAGGGACCAGGCTTCTTTGCTGAGGCCTGGAAAGTAACAGGGTGATCGTGGTGATCGTGGACTGAGACCCATGAAACTGAAAGCTGAAATGAACCTTCCAAACAGGATGACAGGAAGCATTTGGGTTTTGTGGGTTTTTTCTCTTTAAAATGTAAGAAAAAAAAAGAACTTTCCTCCCTGTACATTGGTTACTTTAGGTATTTTGTCAAACAGAAATCTAACACCTAAGGGTGGACGTAATTAGTTAAGATGAGGTCATACAGGAGAGAGCAGGGTGGGTTCCTCATCTCACACAGTTGGTTTCTTATAAAAAAGAGACTTGCACACCAGAAGGCAGGTGCACGGGAGGAATGCCCTGTAAAACCACCACTGGACAGAGCCAGGAAGAAGCCGGAACAGATCCCCAGAGCCTTAGTAGGGAGCCAGGCCCACCTCTCCAATATCGGGCTCAGCTTTCCAGGCTCAGACCTGCAGGGGATTCCTGTTGTTTAAGCCACTCAGTTTGTGCTGCTTGCTATGGCAGCTGTGGCAAACTAATTCACTGAGTTTTCCTCTACTCTGTATTTCCCCTGCTCCCTATAACCAGACAGCTGCCCAATGTGCACGGCTCGGCCCAAAGGCCCGAAACACCTTCTAAGTCTATGTGGCTTTCTGCCTGCTGGGCCTTTACAGTTTTTATCTTGTAGTCATCACACACAACTTTTTAAAACTCAACTCATGGTTTCTCCATGTGAAGATGCTAGGTGTCTTGGTAACTTTCCTTGTTGCCAGGACACTGGACTTGATACCAACAATGTAGAGGAAGGCGATATTGTAATCCCAAGTGTTGAGAATTATAATCCAAGTATTGTAATCCCTTTCCAGCCCTCCTCACAATCCAGAAAGTTGTATTTGTAATCGCACTGAGATGTTATTGAAATTCCAGCAGATTAATTCCAATCTGCCACCTCCAATGTGACTCACAGCAAGAATAAAGACACCAAGACATTTTCAAAGTTAAAGGCAGCCAAGGGGTCCTAAGCCTCATCCAAGGAAGGCTGTGTATACAAAGGCCTTGATCCAAGGTCTCTCCCAGAATTTATTAGCTTGTCTAGAAAAGGTGGCTTGAGAATGAGTGAGAGCAAGGATGGCCAGAATTACAAGTAACCTGAGCTGGCCAGCCAGATAGGGAGAAAAGCATCTTTACCAAATGCAGGGAGAATGACACGCAGAAGGATCAATCTGCATAATTTAATTAAGGTAGCAACTGAATTATTTTTGGAGGCTGTTGCTTCAGTTTCTGATATGTAGGTTTTTGTGCCCTGGGAACTCGTAGCCTTTTTATTTTGAGGCTCGTACCCCATTGGCATTCCTGGAGCTGACTGGCTCTGCCATCCCACTGTGCTCAGATCCTTTGTAGGAGCACATTCGAGGAAGCAGGAGACTGTCAGAATGGCCCCAAAGATTACACATCAGTACTTCAGCACGCCTTATTTGCATTGCTTAAAGCCAACTGAAGAGAAAGAGATATACCTTAACCAGCTCTGTGCATATCAGTGTATGGAAATAAGACTCGATTTAACTAATTTTGCAGCAGTTGTTCTGCATCAAGGAGAGGTGCCATGTTGTCTTCCAAGAGGGGTACATTTGGCTCCTGTTTTGATCTGGAGTCGGCTGGCTCCAAGGCTGGACAGCATGGTGCTGGGGCCCAAGGAGGACAGCTGCTCACCCCAATGCAGCTGGAAAGCAGAGAATTCAGGAAGGCACTGGGGAGAGGGATCTGTGCTCCCAGCCACAAACCCAGCAACTGCCTCTTTTCAGCCACTGCCACCTCCCACACCGAGCCAGCTACAGCAGCCACAAGCCTCACCCCTGAGCCCACAAAGCTCTTGGTGGTCATCTAAGTACAAACCTTAACATTGCTGGAGGCTGGGTCCTGATGCAGGAGGAACCAGGCCTTCACTACCTTGGTCTTTGATTCCTTGTGACCTTGGTGAAAAAACTGAGTCAAGACCAATGCGGCATACAGACGGACAGGTAGAATTTCTTATAAAGTTGATAGAGAGAGAGTTATGCCTTAGGGTGATAAGGCAAGCTGTGCCATGAAGGGGGTTGCCCTGTGTGTGTTTGGAGGCGCAGAAATTACTACTGGGGTTCAGAAGGGCAAGCATGGTGTTACTGACTGACATTTCCCTTGGGGACAACTTGGGGATATAGAGACCCCAAAATGTCCTGTTCCTTTTCGGTGATCGCTGTTCTCTCGGGGACCTCAGTCATGGGAGAATCTAACTCAGACCTCAGCCCAAGGAGTGTGGTCTTCAGAGGATGCTCGCTTTTCTTTTTTTTTTTTTTTTTTTTTTGTCTTTTTCCTTTTTATCGGTACCAGGGATCGAACTCGAGACTGCCTGCTTACAAGGCAGGCACTTATACCACTGGGCTAAATCCCCACCCCGGATGCTCACTTTTCTGATGTCACTGGGCATGGGCTGTGGGACCCCGGAATGCTACATACCGGGTATTGCAGGAATGAGCGCCCCACACCACCTTATGGGGTCACTGTGCTCCGTGGGACGACTTCAGGTCTAAGAACTAAGGCACGGCCATAACTGTGTTATACACTGAAGTCTCTGTCCTTGCCAGGCAATGCATGCTATTTGGAGCCCCCTTCATATCCCTCAGGCCTGCTAATGTACCCATCTGCCTAACACTAACTTCCGCTCTTTAATTTTTCTGTCTGGAGACCTAGCACCCTCTGCAAGGGCAGGGAGCTGTGTGCTCACTTTCAGTTCTGCTCTCTTCTTCTGATGTCCCCTCTATCCCAAGACCTCTTTCCCTGTGTGTCCTTGAAATCTCTTCTTCCATCCCTGGCCGCCTAACTACTGTGGCCGCCTTTGATTTGCCTAGGGAAATAATCTTTCTGAAACACGCATCTCATGGTGCCCATCAGAAGTCCCTCCCAGGGAGCCCTTGGCTTGCAGGCAAAGGTCAAGTCTCCGACTTTAGTCATACAACCAACAGGGTCTGGCTAGTAGTCCAGACTGGCCTTGAACTTGCTCTGTATCCCGGCCGGCCTGAACCTCCGGGGTACCGAGCTGGGCACAGGACTGAGTACAAGGTACCCAATCCTGGCCACCCTCCCCATTCCCTCCTCTCCCAGGTTGCTCCTGGGCCCTGCAGCCACAGCCAGGATAGCCCCAGCCTTCTGGGAGGATCTTAAATTGGAGCAATTTGGGGAGAACCCCTGTCTCAAAATGAGGATGTGGAGAAAAGCGCTTGTTTAGCAGGCTGGAGGCCTGCGTTCAATCCCCAGCACCAGGCAAACAAACAACAACAACATCATCACACCAGAGTACTGTGTCCTGCGCTGCACTCTGCGGCTGGGCTGCTTTCCTGGCCAAGCTGGCCCTGTGCACCCTTAGCTCCCTGAGGGCTCCTGCTTGCTTCCGACGCAGGCCTGGGCTACCGCTCGCACCCGCACCCCGCCTCATCTCCCGGTCCCCTCGGGGCTGGGAATGAGGCGCTTCTGGCTTCCGCTCAGCCCTGCTTGGGGCTCCTAGAGAGCTCCAGCCAGGGAACTGGCAAGCGGCTGAGAGGCTCCTGGCTAGGCGAGGTCAGGAGCTTTCCAAAGATGCGCTTCTTTCCCCAGCCCGGATCCTTTGTTGGCTTGTTTTTCAAAGCGCTGCTGGTGGTGGTGTAATCCCAGAGCTCAGGAGGCCCAGGTAGGAGGTCGGCACTGGGGATTTAGCTCAGCGGCATAAACTGCAAGCAGGCAGTCGTGAGTTCGATCCCTGGTACCGATAAAAATAAAAAAGACAAAAAAAAAGAAAAAGAGAGAGAGAGGCCAGGGGCTGGGGATTTAGCTCAGCGGCATAAGCGCCTGCCTTGCAAGTAGGCAGTCGTTAGTTCCATCCCCGGTACCGATACAAAGGAAAAAGACAAAACAAACAAACAAACAAACAGAAAAAAAAAAACCCACAACGTGTGAGTTCCTCTTTCTAGGGCTGGGGATTTAGCTCAGCGGCATAAGCACCTGCCTTACAAGCAGGCGGTCGTGAGTTCGATCCCTGGTACCGATAAAAATGAAAAAGACCAAAAAAAAAAAAAGGATTGTTTCTAAATTGAGACCAACTTGGGCTACAAAGTGAGCTCAAGGCCAGCCGGAATGGCATAGTGAGACCCTGCCTCAACGTGACCAAAAAAAAAAAAAAAACTCCTTGGCCTGGATTTATACCCCCCCCCCATTCCTGCTGCAGGCAGGGTTTGTTAAAGGAAGGGGCTCATTGCGTTGCTGTGTGTGGGGTTGCTGTACCCTGTTGGGTGGGTTTACTCTGGAAATACTGCCCCTCTCAAAACTACATGAAGCAAGATAAAAGGCCCAGGCTGGGAGCTCTGCCTTTGGGACCTAGGGCCTGTGAAACCCACATCATTCCCATCCATAGTGTGACCCCACAGCGCAGTGATCCTCCCAGGGCTCTAGTTGCTGAACAGCTGTGTTTTACAGAACAGACAGCTTTAGATTTGAGTGTTTTTTTTTTTTTAATTTAAAGAGAAAAAAGAAAGGAAATAAAAAAAAAACAAAGCAGTAAAAGGGTACAAGTAATACAGAATTTCAAGAAAAAAATATACAGTAAGAAATCACTAGTTAATAGTTTACATATTGTCATCTTAGAAACAGTTGTCCAAATTATAAAATTAAAGCATATAAAGTGGACATTCATACAGTGAGATAGCAGACAGTTCCGTTCAATGATCCAACAAAAGCTCAATAATGTGGTTTTCCATCCTACACACTCAAACATACATGCAGTTATATCCCTTAGACCACCTTCCTTTCCTCTCTTTTTTACAATAACAATTACACTTTTGGGGTTTTATTACGCCCTCAGTTTTTATTACTTTTTTTTGAAGAGAATAAAACCAAACATGACTAAACAAAACAGTCAGAACAGAAGGATGGGCATTGTACATGATGCAAAAATGGAATACCAGGTGATCAAAAATGGTTACCACTGTGTCTCTTGCTATTTTTAAAAAGAGTTGCCTATATCAGGTATAATAGAATTGATCAAAACAGTACACAACAAGGCCAATAAAACCTTACTGGAGATCTTACAGGACTTCAAAAGAAGATAATAGTCAAACCATAATGGGCATCATAGTAAATCTTATTGCCTTCAAAGTGGTTGCCTATACCCTCAAACTTGATACTATCAAACAAAATAGAATATAGTAAAATTAGACAGAACAAGATGGGGAGAGCAATACTGGGGTTCAAATCAGGTTTTAAAGTTTTGTTTGAATTTATTTTGTGATGCTGGGATGAAGCCCAAGGGCCTCCTCCTATGCTCCTGAGCGCACCTCCAGCCCCAACTGCTTTTTAAATAGTGGTTAGAGTTCCAGGCTTCCAGAGATTAGATTAGTTTCGTGCTGCTGAGGTTAGAACCCAGAACCTCCTGCCTGTTCTACCCCCAGTTCCCAGGGTAGGATTTGTTCACCATTGTTCTGCCCAATTGGATAAAACTGTCCAGTCTGTCTGCCATCAAGGATTTATGGAGCAAATATTATGTTCAGAGCCCCCAGCTTGGCAGTCTGGAAAGTAGAAAAGTGTAGAAAGCAGAGCAAAGGCCTTGAAGAAAACTTCTAGCCTTGTTGGTGGCTTTAGACAGTACCAAGCCCTCTTCCTTTCACAACTATTTGTTTCCTCCAAAATCTTCATTTTTACTGGGAAGTAAGTCCAGGGCCAGGGTAGAAACCTCTTCAGGGTTTCAGATGCAAACATTTCTGAGGCCATCAGCTTGGCCTAGACCTGAGATTTGTTTCTTTGGCAGTGAAGGTGTCTTCTTAGCTATTTCAACCCCCAAGACTCCTCGCAGGTGTGTGGCTATATTCCCATAGTGTCCTTCACTGAATGTCAGGGGTGGCCATGGCTGCTCCAAAATGACCCAGCCTGGGGCCACTGCCAGAGGGTGAATGATAGATACCCTGGAGCTGTGCGTTCATTAAGGGGATGAGATCAGGTCTCTCCAGTCATGAAAACAGCCTCCTAGACTAAACAAAGGCAGAACTGTCTCTTTTGCTGACTACATCCAATTTATTTAAATCAATCTTGTACATTCTACAATGTGTTGAAGCCATATTATGAGCCCACTGAATAAAGAAAGTTTTCTGGGCTTTTGCCTATATATCAAAAGGGCCTGAGCTATGGCGAATGGGATTTGCATCTTGTTAGCTTCCCTGCATCTCCCTGACTCTATGGAGGGTGCACATCTGCCTTTGTTATGATTCAGCTGGGGATTAAGGTAGTGAACTTTGTGTGTAAGGGGGAGGAGAGGGAAAGGGTGAGAACTTGCAGGATGCTCAAAAAAAGCAAAGCTTGGGGTCAGATCTGGAAATCCCCCCCCCCCCGTGTGTGTGTGTGTGTGTGTGTGTGTGTGTGTGTGTGTGAGAGAGAGAGAGAGAGAGAGAGAGAGAGAGAGAGATTTAAGATTGATGGTACAATTTACCTTAGCAGCAGCAAAGCCTGGCTCAGTATAGAGTAATCTCTTTGGTTTTGGCGTGTGAATTAGCTTCTCCCAGATTAGGGGCAGCATACGTTCAGGGCTTCCTCCGTGGAACGTATGCATGGGTTCTGGTTATGGAAAGTAAAATAATCCTGCGGTAGTCAAAGAAAGGGTTTGTAAAAATAAACCTCTTATGCAGTTAGGTACATATTTTGGATGCACCTTTATTTAGCATCCAAAAAAGGAATCATCCCCAGAAGGAGGATAAAGGGTGCTCCAGTGGGCCGAAGGCTGCAGGATTAGCTCCTCCCATCTGTAGCCCCTGGTACCCGAGTCAAGTGTGGACCCATTGTCTGACTCTGTCTTGCAGTCCTAGTATGTCTGAACCACCCCAACCCCCTTTTCTTACTCAAGTCCAAGCCACTTATAGTACCTAGGACTTCCTGAGCTTTTTAGAGCAGAAATTAACCACAGGTCCTCAGCCACAGTGGCTGTGAGCAGCAGTCTGGAGCAGCCTGAGGATACAGCTTTGAGTTTAAAGGCAAAGGAGAAAGGCTTCAGAGTGGCTGCCTAAAAAGCTGCACTCAGCTCATAACTTTCAGTAGAGGGTAATCTGCATGTCAGGTGGTGATTGATGCATAAAATAGCAAGAACTGACTTTTTCTTTTAATTCTTCACCCACACCAAAGCCAGGGATCAAACCCAAACTGAACAGTCATAGAATGCAGTCTCCATTGTTCTGCCAAGATCCAGCAGTGGTTTTTCCACAAAGCTGTTCTCTTTTTGTAGGAACAATGCACTGCCCTTCTGTTTGGCACCCGCTGCATGACGCACGCACTTAAGCGTGTGGAAGTAAATGCCGTCTCTTGCCCCAGCCGTGGAGCTGGCACAGCATCAGGGTGCATGGAAGGAAGGGACGGGGTGTGTTTGCTTTCGGGAGGGGTAAGCAGAGGCTGAGTGCCATCTTCTCACTGTTTTCCTTATTCTCTGCCATCCAGGGTCCTTCATCTTTTGACCCGTCCCTTCCCTTCTCATGTCTCAATCTAGAAACCCAAAGTACAGGTAATTGATGCCTGCAGGCTCACAGCCGCTCAGAACCACCAAACTAACCTCCCACACAACTTCAGCAGTGTAGCACATGCTGAGTTCCAGCCTTCGCAAGAAGGAAAAGAGAAGGAAGGAAACGTCCAGGAGCCCAGGAGGAAGGCGGCACAGGCGAGGCATATGGGGCCCTGCTAAGGGCTGCTCTTCCTCATGTGCGTCCAACGCAGCACAAAGGATGAATCTCATTCATTTTTTTTTTTTATCAGTACTGGGGATCGAACTCACGACCACGTGCTTGCAAGGCAGGCGCTTATGCCGCTGAACTAAATCCCCAGCCCCTCTCATTCATTTTTAATACAACTTATTAAAAGACAAAATGGGGATTTCCTCTAGAAGGGTTTCCCTTGTGATCCATATAAACTGTTCGGCTTCAACAAAGGATGCTGACTTTTTAACAACTGTCCATCACAGGACAAATTCATATACCATGTACTTTTTTTGTTTTGTTCTGTTTTTCTTTGTTTTGTTTGTGGATTGAACCCAGGGCCGCACACGGGCTATGTGCTCCTTCCATCAAACTACTACGTCCCCAGCTCCAGATTCCTATTTCTTTCTAAAAAGCTTTTAATACATCAAAGATAGCAAATTAATAAGCATTTTCCTCAGCCAGTGAAAGCTTTGCACAAAGTTTCCGCCGTAGGAGAAAGACAGATTTCAGAGCTTAGGAAACAGTGAATCCCATCTGCTCGGGGGCTGGTCTGCATTTGTAATTAGGTACAGAACATTCTTGTGGAGTTTGGGGCTTATTTCTTTTTTTTTTTTTTTTTTTTTTTTTTTTGTCTTTTTCGTTTTTACCGGTACCAGGGATCGAACTCACAACTGCCTGCTTGAAGGCAGGCACTTATACTGCTGAGCTAAATCCCCAGCCCCTGGGGCTTATTTCACATGGGATGCTCCATGCAGAATCTCTCTCTATCAAGAATGAAAGAGATTTCTTTTCCTAGATTGTTTTTTTCCCTCAGCCATGTCCTCTTTATCATGTCCTTTGAATGAATGCATTTACTGGAACACGGCCAGGTATAGCTCTGTGACTAGGTGGTCTTCAGTCTTGTCCAGCTGTTTGGCTGGTGTGTGTATGGATGGCCTAGGGGCCCGAGGTTCCCAGGTGGACAGAGAAAGGAGAAGACACCCGGACCTCCTGTCTGTATCCCCCCCACACCAACGGCCAAGCTTTGTGAATTTGCACACGCTGATTGCTACAGTATTTATTGCCTGAAGGTGCACGTTTAATGTGTCTGGTGTCCAAAGAGCAAGAATAATTACTTTAGTTCACTTGAAATCATTGGTCAGGGTGTGCAGTTTGTGGAAGAAATATCAAAGGTGATATAAAAGAAAAAAATCATTTAATTATTTAAAAACAGAAACATTTTACTTACAATCAAAGCCCTATGGCTGGATTTATAGGGAAAACTTGGTGTTTTCTGAGTGTGACTACTTACAAGATACATGTCAGCCCTGTAGTCTACTGTGGTTTGTCTTCATTTGAACTTGGCGGCGAGGCTGCTGGGTTCTTCATCGATTTGAAATGCTCATGGGATGAACTGTGTTGTGCTTCTAAATCGGACTTGATTTCTGTTTTATAGGCATATTTAACAATTCATGGTGACTTTTCAGTCTTAAAACTAGTGTAATTCAATTTAAAATAAGCAAATATTAAACCATTGGCTTAGGTCTGATGTGTTACATGATGGATTTGTTACAGCAGAGCTACCTAGAAGGGAGCTGTGAAGTATTCCTGCTGAGACCAGGGATGTTTTAGGGTGGGCCGACCTGACAGTTTGTTGTCTGTCTATTATGTCTGAGGTACCCTGTGACCCGCTGAGATGTGTTCGCCATTTCCCCCACCCCGAGCACTCTTCCTTAGTCTTGGAATTTATTGACACCCTGGCGTGCGTCTGGAAGAGCTGCCTCACTTGGTGCAGGTCTGTAATTTCTCCAGTGTGGCAGTAACTGGCCGAGCTCACTTGGCACTGAGGTCATAATAGTGATTTACCCTCACAGTGGAGAAAAACTTTACCTTTAAAGAGTCACTTTGGGAGGGGCTGGGGTTACAGCTCAAGCCTTTGTTAGCTAAGCCCTTGCTTAGCACATGTGAGACCTGGGCTCCAGAATCTGCAGCACTGAAAATGACAGCAACAACAACAACAAAACACAAAGCAAAACAAAACAGCAAGTCCCCTTTTGGGCTGCGCATTTGGCTAAGTGGTAAGCACTTGTCTAACTTTGGTGCACCCTGGGCAATTCCCCAGCAAAGCTGGCATGAGTCGCTTTCACATCTATTACACCAAGGCTAAGGATTCTCCGGAGAGCACTTGCCTAGGATTTGCAAGGCCTTGAGTTCAGTACCCAGCATTGCAAAAACAGCCTAAACAACAGAAGCCTCTCCATCCTATCTTTATAATGAGTCTGATATATATATGTATGTATATATATATATATATATATGTATATATATATATATATATATGTATGTATATATGGACATCCTTTTCCCTAGACTAGCACTCAGTAACACCTGACTAGGTGACATAGGACAGAATAATGCTGGAGTCTGTGGGTGGGGTACTTGCTTAGCACATGCAAGGCCCTGGGATCCTCCCAATCCAGTAAAATTATAATAGTATAATTGTGTGAAGCTGTAGAGGAGAAGATAACCTATTGTGAAAGCAAATCTATGAAGGCATCTGGAGGAGTGTTTTTAAAGAAGAAATTATTAACCAGGCATGGTGGCATACATCTGTGATTTCAGGAGGCTAAGGCAGGAGGATTGCAAGTTTGAACCCCACCTGAGCAATATCAAGACCCTGTTTCAAAATAAAGCAAAAAGTATAAGGCTACACTCCATATAACACACAAGAAGCTGTTAAAGAACTGTGTAAGCAAGATGTAGTCGTGTGTCAACATACATGATACAGACAGTAAGTTCAGTGATGGCTCAGAGACGAGTCAGGAAACCATTGGCTGACTACAGTTAGAGCTTAAAGGACATGCAAGCTTTAGGTGGCAGGGAGAAGGTGGAAGGGCATAACAGGCTGTCAGGAACATCCCAAGCACAGAGAGAGCCCTGTTCCACATCCAGATTAGGAAGGAGACATACAGGACTGGAGCAGAGACTGACCAGAGGGTCTGGGCAAGGAGGTTGGGGCCAAATCAGAGCGGGTTTGAGGGCTTGATGGAGATGCACGGACCTGATGTTTAGACACTGAAGAGTGTGTGGGTTGGGTTGGTTTTTTCTTGGGGCCATGGAAGGGTCGTCTTGTAGCTTCTCGTAGCCTCGGTCCACCCTTGGCTTGGAGATGTTATTCTCCACGGGTTTTCATAATGTCCTCCCTCTCTGCATATCTGTCTCTGTGTCCACACCCCCCCCCCTTTATAAGCACCCCAGATTGGATAAGGCCCCTTTAAACTCAATGACTTCTCTAAAGACCTCCAGAGTCTTCCCATCTTACGAATTTTGAGCTGCACCTTGGGGTGACAATGAGCCTCAATCTGTAGGAATCATACTTAGAGTTCTGAATTTTGCTCTCACTCAGGCCAGTGGTGGTCAGGGTGGCACCTTCTCCCAATGCAAGTTGGTGGCAGTGAGCCTCAGCTCCCGCACAGCTGCCCGATCCTGAGAGGGAACAGTCCACATGCTGTAGGGCCCTGTGTCACCAGGATTTTATGATGCAGGTGTTCAGTACGCTGTGTGAGCTATCAAACAGCCTTCAGATGACTGCGGAGGAGACTTTGACATGATCCATCCCATAACAGATGCCTTGACAGTCTTTGGCCCCCGAGGAGGAAGAAGAGCGTTAGTTCTGGCTGAGGCAGACCAACAACAGGATGCAGACTACGACAGAGGGCAGGAGGGAACCCTAGCTGGCTGGAGAAGCAGGATGGAGGAGGCACAGGGAAGAGCCAGAGACTTTCAGAAGAGGAATTAAGAAGACATAAGCAATGACAATGATGGTGCCTGGCCCTCATGGAAACCGCAGTCCCTGGGGTATTTTGACCGGTGCTGCCTGCTCGATGCTGAGGGCCTACTATGGTGTCTGCGGGGTTTCCAGCCCAGGAGGACAGTGGTCAGGTCATGCATGTGGCTGCCAGAGGTGGAATTAGGCAGAAGTCACACGCTGAGTTTGGGGTGATGGAGGAGGCACATGGAGGTGGCCCCTGGCTGCGGGAGGCCTGAGCCATCTGTCATTCCCGCAGCAGAGGAGCGGGGATTCAGCTGCCACCAGGCAGTGCTTTGCTCCAGGGAGTGAGTAAGCTGCCTACTGAGAGCGTGAGCAGAGAGGCAGAGCTGTGGGCTTGGTATTTTGGCGAATTTCCAGTCAGAAGATTGCCCAGAACCCATCCAAGAAGCATTTAAAACTGTAGCGGAGGGGCTGGGGATTTAGCTCAGCGGCATAAGTGCCTGCCTTCCAAGCAGGCAGTCGTGAGTTCGATCCCTGGTACCGATAAAAACAAAAAAGACAAAAAAAAAAAAAAAAAAAAAAAAAAAAACTGTAGCGGAGAAAAAGTGGAGTTCTGTACCTGCAAAGCTTAAGAGAAAGATTTGAGTAGAAGTTTTGGTGCCAGGGGCCGCAGGAACATGGAGAGAACAGACTGAAAACTGGAAGGGCCAAGGCGGGCAGTCCAGCTTCAGCTATAAGAATCAGAGAGGAGCAAGTTTCCTAGGAAAGGAGGGAAGGAAGAAAGGAACGAAGGAAGGAAGGAAATACAATAATCACAAGGCAGCAGGTTAAAACAAGAGTCTGGGGCACTTTTTAGTATCTGCGAGTCATGATTTTTTTTTTTTTTTTTTTTTTTTTTTGTCTTTTTTCGTTTTTATCAGTACCAGGGATCAAACTCACGACTGCCTGCTTGAAAGGCAAGCGCTTATGCCGCTGAGCTAAATCCCCAGCCCGAGTCATGATTTTTGAGATAAAATTTACGTACAATAAGATGTGTCTGTTCTAGTGTTCAATTGTATTTTTTTTAAATGCTGGAGTTGTCTGACCATGACACTAGAAGATAAAAACCAATGACATCATTCCTGAAATTCCTACACACGTGGAGGGGGGCTTTAAAGAGGCAGTCTGTGTGTATTTGAAGTCAGAGGGGAAGGAGTCCCCGACACTGAAGATGGAGAGGTTAGGTGAGGGAGAGAGGCCTCTTCTAGAGAACCCTATGGTTCTCTGAGCTGGCTTTTCAGTCAGCGCTGGATGGTCCCACACTGACTCTCTGCAGGGTGGAGACAGGGAAGCCAGGAGCTGCTCTGTCCAACAACCTGGAGGCCTCCAATGCAGCCCAGTATCAGGCTGAGGTCTGGAGGCCCCCTGGAGAGTAGCTGGTGCCCACCACAGACTGAAGAAGGATCTAGAGTCCGATACCCCAGGGCAATGGCAGCAGCAAAACAATGCACCTACCCAGGAGGAATGGAGCTGTGTGTGTGTGTGTGTGTGGGTGTGTGTGCCCATGTGCATGCATGCGTGCCTCTTGGATGCTGCCACCCACATCCAGGGTGACTCTTGACCCCCTGGTGTGCAGAACTATGTGCTGGTCTCCTGTGGACCCACCGTCGCACAACTTCACACTCACACTCACACATGCACATACTTGGAAGTGCACTGTACCAGTGTCCCAGGTGTGTCGATCCAGGCCAGTTGACAACCAAGATTAACCACCCCAAGGCCATGAAGGTGGTGAGAAGGCGGGCAGGGTTATTTGGGAAGGATCATTTCCTTCTTCCCATGAAGCAGAAGGAAGAACGAATGTCCACATCCAGGGCCTGTGCTATACACCGGGGTGAATTCCTGAAGTCCTGACATCAAAACCATTTCCTGTTGGGCAGGATGTTGGTGTCACGTTCTGTGACTTTCACCTCACCACTTTACTTCCTATTGCAGCTACGTCTGCAGGAGTCACTGTAAAGCAGTGTGCGAGCACAGGTCTGCTTTGCCGGGGTGTGCCCACATCCTCCTGCCTGCCTTGGGGAAAGTGAGTGCCTTAAAACTCTCCAGAGTGACGTGTGTCTGCACCTCTCCTGCACCGCACAGTGGAGAAATTTGGCTCCAGCCCCCATATATACTAGTGACAGATGTAAATGACTCATTGCCGAAGAGCTGGCAGCCACAGACAGGTCCTCGGGGCATGGTTTAGCAGAAGAGTCGCTTCTCATCAGCTTATCCTCAGGACTGAAAAATGCTATCAAGTGCAGTTTTCTCTTTAACGTCTGTGAGGTGGCTTGCACCCCGCCCCATCTTTGCACACCCCCTGAGATAGATTCAGTCGGAGGGTGGGAGGCAGAGGGCGTTGAACAGCGGTTCTCAAAGTGCCATGAGTGGGTTGTGAATCCAGTTCATGAATTGGATAGGCCTACTTAAAACATGAAGTAGACTAGAGTGGAAAATACAGGACAGAGGGCTCAATGCGATCTCATCCATCTTTATCTTGGTGCAACGTGTATGTCTGGACCTCACCCTGAGTGAATGCTCTTCTGCTGTCAATCACAGTCATCAGTTTGGGAAACTTGGCGTGGAGGCTACGGGTCCTTTATGACCCTACATGGCTTCCTGAGTATCCTGTGGGCATAGTGAGAGCCACTGAGTATAAATCGGGGATAATAAAAGTTATCCGTCTTTGTGTGGCCATTGACGAGATCCAAGAGACCATGTGGGAAAGCACTGTGTCCTGATTAGTAGTCAGAGCTTCTCAGGAGCCCAGTATGATGGTGGTGCAGGCCTGTAGTTCTAGCACTCTTGAGAGGCCACGACGGGAGGACTGGACCTGGAGGCCCAAGTTCAAAGGTCTACCTCTGCTGATGGTCTCCTTGCTGGTGAGGCTCTGTGCAGGGTTCTGAGGTGGCACGGGGCATCCCGTAGTGAGAGGGGCACAGAAAAGTGACCACCAAGCTGGTTTTTGTGACTGACCCACTCTGGAGATGATCCGTGAATGGGTCAGTGCTCTGTGCTGATGACCCGGCCACCCCTGCCTGTTGCTGCCTCTGAGTGCCTCACTTCGGCAATTACCATTCAGCTCAAGTTCATGGGGACACTCACGCCATAGCATGGTCCAGGCTGGAACTCAGTCACCACCGCCTTTGCCCTCCTCCTCACCCCGCTGGCTGCCCTCTCCCCCCGCCCCCCTGCCCCCAAGCATGCCTGGCCCTCCTGGGCCTCCCTTCTCTCTGAGCAATAGCTCAGCTTATGGCTTCTGGGTTCAAGTTCCCAGAACAAGGCCATAGGCGGCCCAGCCCTGACACTGTTCACCCTCCCTCCTGTCTGCCTCTAGCTTGCACCTCATTCTCTGGTGAAAACCTCTGTCCTCGGTCTTCATCCCAGTAACTCACACAGCCTCAGGTTTCCTCTGCCTCAGCTGCTTGCGTCACCTTTTGTTGTCAGACTAACTGGCTTGTCCTTCAGAGAGCTGTCAAAATTGATTTTTAAGTCAGAAAGACTTAGAGTTGAATACACAGTGAATGCTCAATAGCTTTGTGACACCAAAGGAAATCCAGAAACATTTGAAGTTAGTGTGTGAGTCTGAAAATCAGGCAGAGCCAGGCCTGCTTCGTGGTTATGAGGATGAATGGAATCACCGTGCAGAGAGAGCAGCGCACAATGCCTAGTGACATGGTACCCAATCGGTCGGTGGCCGTGGGCATTGCTGGATTTCTAAGAATGCCTGCTTTTAATCACCAGAAAAGGCTCCTCGTACCTCCTTCCTGACCAGGGTTTCCTGCAGACCTGACTTGTGCGGCGTCTCGGCATCTTTGTACTAGCTGTTCCCTCTGAACCCGCCGGGGACCTGTGCTCACCTCCGTCAGAGCTCTCAGCCTCCTGAGCTGCGATGTTTCTTTCCTTGGACACTGTCCTCCCAAAGTCCCCATGTGCCCTCAAAGACCACTGTGTCCACACAGGCGCAGATGTGCAGCAGGTGACCAGATCATGCTTCCGTGGAGGTTACTGTTAGAGCCCATTTTCTGTTGCTCTAACTGAATACCTAAAACTGGATAAAGAAAAGACATTTATTTCTCACAATTCCAGCATCTGGAGAGTCGAGAGTGAAAGGGCTCCAGACACTGTGTGTTCTTGCTGGTGGGGACCTGCTGCAGAGCAAGCTCAGGACAGGACATGGCAAGCCACAGGCATTTCAGTGTGCAGCAAAGGCACTCCCCAAATAACCCCTTCGTCCCCTGATCTGCCAACCCGCAATCATTAATCTCCTCTCGCCATGAGCGTTAAATCGCAACTGGAGTTTTGGTGGAGACCTGCAGACTGGTGCAAGGAACGGACGAATGAGCCAAGCGTTGGATTGCTTTCCTGGTGTCCCTGCCCTCTCCCCTTCAGGAGGTTCATCCTGCTGTTGGCAGCCAGCTCAGTTTTCAAGCAGAGCTCCTTTGCTTTCCAGGAGTTCTCGAGCTGCTCTGGTCCCTGAACTTGGCTAACACTGGTGGCTGGGGACATCCGTCCGAAGATGGTTCCTTCTGATCTTGTCTTCTGCTTGTCCCCATCCTCCTTGGGAGGTCCCACAGGATAGCCCAGGATCTGTTCTCATTCACTGTTTTACACGAGGAAGTAGCTGACTTCTGTCCTCCTTTGTACCCTGTAGCAACCTTTGGCGTGCTCCTCTCACAATGAAGAATGTCTTTTATCTATTAGTTTCTTTACATGTTTATTGTTGCTGACAAGTGCTTTGAGTCTGAGCACTGTGTCTTAAACATCGCTGTAAACTCAGAGCATTTAGAATAGGTATGTCCAACCCTTTGGCTTGTTTGGGTCAACCTGAGTGAACAGGAATTGTCATGGGTCACATATAAAATATATAATGAAGCTTATATATATGTATGTAGTTTACCAACTTTTTATAGTGGTGGTGGTACAGATCAAACCCAGGGCCCCAAGCAGGCCAGGCCTGATGAGCAGTCTACACAAAGCCACTCCCAGCAGGGTGGGGCATGGGGGATTACAGTTTAACTTGTCCTTTGACTTTTAAATGTTTTATTTAACTTTGCAGTTGACACTGTGTGATAACCGCATTATATCAGGCCTTTAATCAGTGTTTTTGATTAAGTGATGATTTGTTTTCTTTTACAACTCATAAAACCTTGAGTTTTTGGTGGCCTCGGACCATGCAGGCCAACCCTGGAAGTAAATGAGAAGTGAAAGTGCCAACACATAAGCATGCAGTGGCGGTGGCTGTATGCACACAACCTGCCCACTCCATTGTCCAGTGATGGTGCCCTGGGGCCAGAGTGGTGTGTAAATGATCTCACAAGTCTCAGAACCTGGGTTTTTGTCTTCTTTAGAGACCAGAAGACTCACTTCTCCAGTCACACAAAGGCTAAGTGTGTGGTAAGTGACCTGTCATCATAGAGAATGTTCGTGTAGTGACCTCAGGAGCCAGGGCTCGATTCAGGTGGACGAAAGTTCTATTTCTTTGGTCCACATGAAACCAGACCTCTTTCCTCCAAGAGAAAGGGCCCAGGTAGCCGGGCCTTCATATCTGTCCTTCTGACCCTCTCCCGTCTAACTGGAATGCAGAAAAGCCTTAAGTTGGCACTGGCAGTAGCTTTAATGTGACTCCAGATAATCCTCAGAAGCAAGTAGACAGATCACAGATGAGCTTGCATTGTAGAGAGGAGATCTGCCAGTTCTCAGCGGCATACACAGCCTGAGTGCTGATTTCCAAACGAACAGGGCAGACACATGGCACACACAGCACATGAGACAGTTTGTACCCACACAGTGTTTGCAAGGCAGAGGTAATGAGCTGGCTGTCATGAAAAACCACGAGTGGATGCCCCACAGAGAATCTCAGTGTGGCTGGTGACCCGAGCTGGCTTGGAAATGCTCCAGCTGTGGGAGGCAGGCCCAGGAAATGAGGCCATGGGCTCGCTCTCACTGTGTCGTGTCACCCCCAAGTTATCATATTGAAGCCCTCCCCCACAGAATGATGGTATTTGGAGATGGAGACTTTGGCAGGAAACTCCGATTAAATGAGATCCAGAAGGTGAGGCCTTTCAGGGGGTGAGCATAGAAATTAGAGCTCATTCTCCTGTTAGAAAATAACTCTGGCTTTGATGGAATTGTTTCGGAGATTTCATTGTAAAGATAGCTTTCTTGTTTGCCTTTCTGTTGTTCTCCTTCTATTCCCTTCTGAGAAAGAGAGAGGGAGAGAGAGAGAGAGAGAGAGAGAGAGAGAGAGAGAGAGAGAGAGAGAGAGGAGAGTTATCCTTTCATTTGTAAGCATCAAAGAATGGTGTCGCCGTAACACTACTGTGTCTGCTTTAGTGTAAAGCGCCTGGTGCCCAGCAAGCATGAGTGACGTTGTCACGTGAGAGGAGTGAATGCAAGTTTTCTTCTCATCCTCAGTTCTTCTCTCCTCATTCTACCTCTTCTATCTTCAACAAGTGAAACGAGTTTCATTAGTTACCATCCTCTTTTGCTCCTCTTTCTCTTAATTAGAAGCAGTCTCGGAGCGATACAGAATGACCGTACTTGGCAGCATTCTCACTTTCTGCAGGGTAAACAGGGCCCCTGAATGAAAGCTGAGTAGTGTACCCATAATTCCTTAGCTTAAATACAAAAGATCATTGCTGCCAAACTGTGCAGAAGGACTGTTGGACTTTCATTGAAAATATTTTCCCTTAGTAGTACTGAAAATACTTAAGATTGTGCAATAAAAAGACACATCGTGTTTGGAACTAGTGCTTCAGATACTGTTTTTAGACTCCTAGGCTGATGAAGGATAAGGCTTCACATTGTGGATTGAACTACTCTTTACAAGAACATCAAAAAATGTTCAGCAATTACACTCATTTTTTTTTCTTTTTTGGCATGGTATTGGGGACCAATCCCAGGGCCTTTGCACTGAGCTACATCCCCAGCTCCTCTTCTCTTTTTATTTTGAGACAGGGTCTCATGAATTGTCCAGTCTGGGCTTGAAATTTTGAATATCCTGTCTCACCTCCCAGAGTGCTGGGATTACAGGCATGCTATTATAGTCAGGGGTTGCAAGGAAAACAATTACATATAGGATGCAGAATTTATATTATTATTTTATGATGATCACCCAGAGTTAAATACAAGAAAGTGAAGGAAATCTGTCCACAACACTAAAGACCTAGAAAATCCAGCTGAGAGCCTGGATCCCACAGCAATGTCCTGCATGAGACCAGCTGAAGTCCTGGACCCATGACGGTGCTTCCCCACGAGTCCAGCTGGAGGCCTAAAGCCCATGAGAAGGATTCACGCCAGTCTGTTTTATGGATCTGCACTGGGAAGGCCCAAAGGTCAGCAGTGGAAGCTACAAAGTCTGTGCCAGTGCGGTGAAGGAGCTGTGCCAGTAGGTTGAGGGTTCTACAGGGGAGCCAAGAAGCAATGCTCAAAATAAGGACCAGGGCTCCCCTGAAAAGTACCACAGTCATCCTCAGCAATGATGAGGTCCCAGGCTCCTCCAACAATGAGAATAGCTGAGTTCATATCAGGAAGCCAGCCTGACAAGCTCTCCTGGAGATTAAACAGCACACATCTTCTGCTCCAGAGCCAAGAAGTGATGCTCAACGTAAGGACCAGAACTCCCCCAAAAGGAACAATAGCCACTCTCAGCGACAACTAGGTCCTAAGCTCCTCCAATGACAATGGCCAATTCATATGGGGGAAGATAGCCATGAAAAGTTCCTCCAGGAGAACCAATGCTCCAAACAACACTTAGGAGAGCCCACAATGCCAAACTCTTTCTCTCCAGGTCTCCTTATGCTGGCAACTTCCTCAGGTGGGCCATCTACACTTAGCACCATGCTGATTTTAATTCAGCTGATGCCAAGTTGACCACCAGTTTTTAATCTGTAACATTGCACCACCAAGCCCGAGTAGAAACTGTTTTCAGGGCCTTGAACATGCTCACTAAACTGCACCCTCAACCACCACTAGCAATTAGACGGAGAAGACTCCGTCTAGGAATAAACAGTATCTTTTCTTACATTGCTTCTCTCTTTAATAGAAAGCTACTACCCAAAGTTCTAAGACACGCCCTATTATAAGAGGTCACTAACTCAAAACAATGTGGAAAAGCAAGACTGAATTATAGGGGGTGAGGGTATAGCTCAGGGGTAGAATATTTACCTAGCAGGTGTAAGACCTTGGATTCCATCCTCAGCGCTTAAAGTGAATTACAGAATATTCAAAAGCTGTTTTTATCCATAGTAGTTGCATGCAGCAAATAACCATGTCAATGTATTATAAAAGAACACCTTAACGCTTGGTTGGGAACACTTTTAATAATCAGTCCAGATACCTACCCTAGAGAGTATATGTCACTCTTAAGTAGCATCTGCTGTCCAGGGGTCTTGCTTACCCCATTTCCTCAAAGCTCCCTCTACAAAGACAGCTCACTGACATCTGAGCATGAGTACTTCAGAGAGCTTTCATGTGAGAACTGGGTCTGGGGGGTGTGTGCCCCTAGCAGCATCAGTGGCATCACCCTCCAGAGGACTCATGTGTGCTGTGTCATTGTTGGGGACTGGTACTGCCCTAATGGGGCTCACAGGTTGGTGAGGGTGACTGCTCTGACCAGCTGGATGGGACATCATAAAGACTGTGACGATGGTCATAAAGGATTCAAGGGGGCCCTCTAGTAATAATCAAGGGAGACACACTCCTGGAGCAGGAGCAGGAAGCCTCAGAGAAAAAGCAGCACAAAGCAGAAAGCCAGACAGTAGTCTCACAGCTGGAACTCCCTCCTACCTCACCAAGACCCATGAAGGTAGCCACGAGCTAAAGAAAAGTGGTCTCCTTTCCTGAATTGAAGAGATTCCAATGTGTGCTAGGGTCCAGGTTCAGCTGATTCTTGAAAAGCCAGAAATTCTAGGGAGAGAGAATGTAAGAGGGATGAGTAGAAGTCGAAGTCACAGGAAGGCAGGCGAAAAGTCCAGGGTGCTGCCAAGCAGAAAAATAGAAATAAGACCTCTTATAATAAATAAGCTTGATGAGCAGGTTGGAATGAAAGATGAGGTTCTCTGATTTCTGGGAGCAGACAAACATTTTTTAATAGGTTTTTTTAAAAATAGGAGGCAGGGCCAGGGGCTTGGCTGAGAGAGAGCAGCTTAGTATGGGTGAGGCCCTGGGTTCCAACCCCAGTGGCAAAACAAAAACACAAAAAAGAAATTCCGATGCGATCCATCAGGAAATGGGCAAGGCGGGGGTGAGATACGCAGGAGGGCAGCATCTGGGGCCGAGGCACAGGTCCGCTGGGTCGGGCTGTGCACTTTGATTGCTATATTCTGGTCTCAAATGTGCTGCTAGTGACTTAACCCCGCACTGCCAAGCTCTGTTAATACTGAATTTTCATCGTCAAAGTCACACTGAGGACTTGCAGCTTCTTAGGGACAGTTGCCTTGGTGTATTACATCTTGCATCTTTTTCTTTTTTTTCCGCACTCCCAGGAGTCTGCCCTCTCTTGAATCCTCCTCTAACAGGATGTCATGGTTTATTTTTTCCCTGCCCTGTGCCATGGAGTTGGCTGGATGTCTAACCCTTGAGAACTCTGACCCTTTGTGATGAGTTCCTGTTTAACTGCTATCTTGGGAACTACTGCTGTTTGATGGCAATGTCTGCATATTCATAGACTCTAAACCATTATTTCCCAGAGCAGTCCAGCTATATATACATACCCAGCCCTTTGCTGCTCCTCCATACCATGTGCTCTTTTCACTTAGCAAGGGCTTCGCTTGTTGTATTCCCAGTTGTTTGTGCAGTGGAATATTCTTAACAGAACCAATTGCCTTTTTTTTTTTTCAAGGAGAAAAAGAAAAAAAAAACAAAATTTCAAAACACATCAATCGAGGCAACAATGGTACACACACTCACACTGTCATCCTCATTCATTCACCCAGAGCACAAGACATCTGCATTCAATTTTCTGAAAAATGCCAGCACAAATCTTTTTCAGTGAACACAGAAATCGGGACTCTATTTATATACAAATACATATGTTGTTTCTTTCACCTTCTCACACTAATGAGACTGTTTACATGTGTGTCTTATTTATTTCACTAATGAGTATGGTCTCAAATTGCATCCATTTATCTACAAGTCTCCAGGTTAGCTTCTTTATGGCTGAGTAGGACTCTACTGTCTAAAAACACATCTTTTTTTATCCATTCCTCAATTGATAGTCATTTAGGTTGTTTCCAAGGTCTGGCTATTACAAATTGTGCTTCTATGCACATAGGTGTCCATATATTGCCATAGTATGTTGTTTTTAATTTTGGTTAAGATAACCAGAAGGGGAATAGTTAGGTTGAATGAGACCTCTAACCCTAGTTTTTCAAGGAATTGCTATGCAGATTTCCATAGTGGTTGCACCAGTTTACACTGCCACCAACAGTGGAGAAGGGTTCCTTTTTCCCCACAGCCTCTCCAGCATTTGTTGTTTGATTTCCTGATAACAGCCATTCTTTCTGGGGTGAGGTAGAATCTCAGTATTCAGCAGGACTATAATAAAACCCAGGCCGGCTGCAGAGGCCTCTGCCACCCAGATCTGCCGGAAAAGGTGACAGAGGAACAGATAGAGAACTGTGAGCACTCCGAGACAGGCCGGTGGCTGGCCACTTAGTTATATGTCACAGGAGGAGTGACATCGCCTCCCCAGACTTGGGCTTCTTCATCTGTGTGGTTAAGATTAGACTGGCTCTGTCCCCGGAGCTCCTGCTGTCCTGGAGGTGCATGGGGGCTGAGGGGTGAGCGAGCATAGAGAGAGATGTTGCCAGCATCCCCAGGACCCAAAACAGTTTTCTGTCATGCTAAACATTTGCCTGCTGATGGAGCCGCACCCCCATGCCCTAGAAGTTCTTTAGAGAAAATATTTTGTGGTGGCTTTAAAACTACAGGACTGTATCTTCTTCTAAGTCCTTTTCAATATCAATACCTCTGATGCCATGAGAGATGAGTCTCCTGCCTTCCTCCATCCAGTTACTGATGGGAAGTCCCCAACAGGACAAGATTAGGACCCCCAACACACACACCAGAGCTGGAGTAAAGCCCTTGAATTTCCTATCAGTGTCACTAATGTTAACTAAAGCCCCCCAAGGGCCTGGAAAGTGGTGGTCCACTAGTCAGCTTTCTCATATTGTAACCAATACCTGAGCTGAATCAACTTAGAAAGGAGGAGGATTTCTTTCGGCTCAGATTTGGGGATCTCAGCCATGCTCAGGTGAACACACAGCTTTTAGGTCGGGGCAGGGCGGTACACTGTGGCAGAAGCAGCTGACAGAGTAGAGCAGTTCACCTCATGGAAGAGAGGAAGGGAAGAGGGTGGGTCCCAGCATCCCTTTCAAGGCCACACTACCCATGACCTAACGTTCTCCCGATCAGTCTCACCTCTTAAAGCCTCCACTGTGTGCCAGCAGGGCCGCTGGCTGGACCAAGCCTTTACCACACGGGCTGTTGGAGGAACTCATGCAAAGCATGGCAGATCCTGTTGTTTAGTTCACACAACAAGGCATGGATGACTCTTTTTCTTTAGGACACTAAGGACACACTGTGTGGGTAGGGCAAAGATGAAAGAAAATGCCAGGCTCTGTGACCTCTGACCTGTGCTTCTCAGTGGATAGAGGTTCGTTAGGTACACCCTCACCACACTCTTTTCTGGGTCTCAGACTTGGATTGTTTCCTGTCTAAAGAGCCCTGAGATAATAGCTTTGCCTCAGTTCATCAGCAGATTGCACTTAAAACACGGGCTCCAGCTGGTTATCCAAGACTCACACTATTCATGAGGGCAAGTCTGTGCCTGGGCTGAGTTCTTCCCAGAGAAGAGTCCCCACCAGGCCAGGGGTACCACTGTGACATCAGACATGGGTAACTCTTCAAGGCTCAGGTGGGTGGATCAGCAGATCCTTTATGTAATAATAATGGCTGGGTGTGGATAGCATCTTTAAAGTTATAGAAAAGCAGATTCAATTCTTGGATTGGGTTAATTAGAAAGCTTTGCATTCCTCGGAGTCTTGGGAAACAAGTGTAATTATTAATTGCAGTGTCTCAGAAATAGGTAGAAATAATAATATTATTAGAGAAAGAATTTCTAATCCACAAGAAATTTGATATAAACTTGAAGCTAGAAATCTTCTCAGATTGCAACAGCAAGACACAGTGACCTATTTCCATCGACAGATTCTAAAAAGGGAAAAAAGAGAAGGAAAATAAAGGAATGATGAGTTTCATGATACTACCTTGAGCACCGGATTATTTTATAACCAAATTGTTTGCTATCTGATTTCCACATGGGTGGGTTTGGCCTGTTTCGGGCAGATTCCTCCTGCCCTCATTTGTGGTCCCCAGCTTTCTCCACTCACTGTACATTTTGTCCTCTGTAAAAGCAAAGGAACTCGTGACCCTCTGATGACAGCACTGAGAAGTACAGACACAGCAAATTCTTGCACCTGTGTGGAGCAACTTGCCTCTATCTTCAAAACACAGGGTAATCATTGTGCATCTAAGGGACCGATTATCTCTTCCATTTCTTATCTTGGGTACAAGTACGAGGGGAGGTATTGCTCTCTTATCTTGGCTTGTGGATGAGTAAGTGTAGGTATCTTTTTGTGAGGTTCTTCAGTCCTTGCATTGGCTTATTACCTTGTTAGCCTGGCTTGCATCTTAACAGCCACACCTGGTTTTTCAGACCAACTGGATTTTTCCTAATCAAAATCCAAGACACAAGATGCCAACTTTTTTATTAGCCTCCAGCAGGAGTGGGTGAAGCCCTATAGGCCATGTCCAGCCCGTGTCTGTTTTTGGACAGCCCATGAGCTAAGAATGGTTTTCATATTTTTAGAGGATTTGCAGAAAATAAAAAAAAAATAATGTGTGGTATGTGAAAGTTATATAAAACTCAGATCTCGATGTTTATGAATACTGTTTCACTGGAACAAAACTACAGTCCCTTTCTTTCCTGCTCTCTACAGCTGCCTGTGCAGTGTGGAATTGTGTAGCAGCAACAGAACTCTAAGGACCGACAGGTGTCAGGCATTAACTATCTAACACTACAGAAAAAGTGGGCTGGTCCCTGGGCTTGAACAATTAAACAGCAGTAGTAGTTGATGTCTTCTGAGTCTTACTATGTGCCAAACACCATACTGACCATCCTTCAGGCATTATATTGTTTAATCTTCATAATGAACTATAACATGTAGCTCTTTTTATCATCAGTTTAGAAATGAAGACAAGGAGGATCAGAGAGGTTGTGTAATTCGGCCAAACACAAACAGCTGCTTACCGATGTCAGCATTAGGATTCACACCCCAACTTGGCTGATTCCTGAGAATCGGAAAGCATCCTGGTCAGCTGGAGCAATAGCCACGCATGTCTGCGCTGGGTCTGAGTGAAGGCTGCAGACACACATTTTGGATTTGGTTTATCTTTTAATTGATTTAGTTTTATCATTCAGCTGAGCTTTTCTGTTTGTCTCTCTCATGAGTGCATTTAAGTTCCCCAAGGGGGCGATCATTTGTGGGCACAGAGGAGAAGCTGAATGAAAAGCTCACCCCACACATAAGCGCCTAGCCCGTGGCTGATCTGACTGCTGTGCGCATTCCCTGGGCTGTGGCCTCCTCTCCTGCCCCTTCCCAGTGCTGTGGCTTCCTGGCATCCAGCCCAGACACACTGCCAGCCACAGAGGGACTGGGTGCCAGCCTGTGATAGGGTGTGTTCATCTGGAGCAGGGCATGCACTCGGAGCCTCCCATTCTCCCGTGCAGAGCCAGCGACTTACATCAAAGGGCAAAGCTGACTCCAGAGAGCGATCCAAAGGAATTGTTTCTTTTCTTACTGTTCTATGAAGTCTGCTGCCATATGGGACATATACTGGCCAATGAGGACTCATTTTCCCTGTCCACTGACCAGCACAGATCACCAAATATCTTCCTCACAAGAAGAGGGTAAGGGCTGCCACCAAGGTCCCTGTCCCTTCCTGGCCTGGCCTGGCATTGGAGTCAGTGCAAGGGCTGGGTAGTACTTGGGTCTCCCAGGCAAGCCCATATTGGCTGGAAGCCACCAATGCTGAGTGCTTTGCTCAGTGTGACAGAGAGCAGGCATAATCTCTTCTGACTTTGAGTGATTGTGCCTATTTTCTTTATCCACTAATTTGGACTAAGAAAAGTTAATAGGGAACAGTGTACTGTCTGTCCATTCATACATCCAGAAAACCAGTGTTGAGTCCTAAAACAAGCCTCCCACCAGGTATAAGAAGTAAATTATTAGTCTTTCCTAAAGAAACTCACAAACTGAAGCATCTTTAATAATAATGTCCACTATGTATCGTGTGCTATATCCTAACAAAGACAAAACCATTTAATTTTCACAAAAACCCTATGTGGTTAGCACCCTTATTATCCTCATTACATTGATGAAATTTCAGCATATGTGTTTGTGAGATGTCCATCATTGTGATAAAACACCTGAGCAAACATATGAAAGAGAGGAAAGTTTTATTTCTGTTTTTGTTCTTTTGGGACTAGGGATTGAACTAAGGACCTTGAGTTTGCCAGGCAGGTACTTGTGTCACTGAGCTATATCCTCAGCAAAAACAGAAAAGTTGTTGTTGTTTGTTTTGGGCTCAGGGTTTTGGAGGTGTCAGTCCATGGTTGGTTAGCCACACTGTTTGTGGGAAGGTAAAAGGTCATGGTAGGAAGTGCATACTAGGGGAAAGCTCTTCACCTTATGTCCAGGGAAGTAGACAAGGAGGAAGGCTGGGTTCCAGTGTCCCCTGCAAGGGCACACACCCAGTGACCTCCCTCCTAGGCTCCACTTTCTAAAGGTTCCACCACCACCCATAGTAGCACATAGATATGTGAGGGACATTTCAGATGCAGAGAGGTTAAATGGGACATAAACCCCGTCCCTGGCTGTAAGTTTCACCCCCTTCTAATTTTAATGCTTGTGATTATTGTCTTGTGACTTAACAGTGCTATTTAATCACCACAACAGTCCTATAACACAGCATTCTATTAACAGCTAACAGAGGCAAGGGACAACCTGAAGATACAGTAGTACTCTCTTATCTGTGGCTTCTCTCTTTTGGTTTCAGTTATTGTCAAATTTAGTCCAAAATGTTAAATGGAAACTTCCAGAAATAAAAAATTAATTTTAAATTGCATGTGATCCCAAGTAGCATGATGAAATCTGATGATTTCTGCCCCATTCCTTTGTCCAGTGTATCCACAATGTGTAAACCTACCTGCCTACTAGTCATTTAGTAGCTTTTTGCCTGGCAGATCCATTGTCAAGGTATTTCAGCCTGATGTTCAAGGAACACTTCTTTAATCATGGCCTCAAAGTGCAAGAATAGCGATGCTAGTAGTTCAGATACACCAAAGAGAAGCTGTAAAGTTCTTCCTATAAGTGAAAAGGTGAAGATAAAATAATATTTCAAGAGACCACATTCACATAATTTTTTTTATTATGGTCTATTGTTATCACTGTTCCGCTTTTATTATCAGTTATTTTTTATATCACTGTTTAAATTTTACCTTTTTTTTTTTTTAAACCTTGAAGCAGGATCTTTCTAAATTGCCTAGGCTGGTTGGAAAATTGTCTCCCTGAGCACTGGTTTTACAGGGGTGCGCCACCACGCCCTGCTGTTTTTGGTCTCTTCTGTGCCTACTTTATAAATCAAACTTCATCCTTGGTATCATGTTGGTATAGGAGAGAACGGCAGGCACACAGTGTTCGGTTGCACCCACAGCTGGGGACCCTATTCCTCCAGGGGATTTGAGCACCTAAGGGCCCATGGCTGCTACCGGTCGCAGCCTGGAGCTTTTCTCAGGACTCTTGGAGAAAGCGGGTCTCTAGGTGACACGTGGAGGTGGCCCACGGAACAACACCTGCCCCATCATACCTCGGGAGTCAGATTTTTCCCGTGGGGACAAAAGTTAGAAAAAGAAAACTAGAAAGACGAATCTCCCAAGGCCGCTGAGCCGAGCTGGGGCCAAGGCCGCCAGGAAGTCTGCAGCCCAGCGCCGCGGGTGCGCCCTGGGGCGGTGCCTGTTGCCAGGGAAACCGGGCGGTGAATGCACTCTGGGCTCCGTCTGGCCTAGGAGGTGCGACTGAGGCTGGGCCAGCCTGCGGTCACTGCCTTAGAACAAATAGTGTGTGGATTTGGGCTGGTCAGTAGAGGAGCGGGTGTGGGGGGGGTGTGCTTCTCTCCAGACTCCGTGTTGGTTTCACAGCAGTGCACTGTACGGGGCGGAGAGAAAGAAATAAGAGGAAGCGGAAGCAAGGAGCCTGGCCAGACATCTCCAGCCGCGCGCCTATCCATTGCTGCCTCGCTGCGACCCGCAGGCGGCTAGGCCACACAGCTGGTAGACTCCAACCCCAACCCTATGCTCAAATCCGCTGATTAGAATCAATTAGAGAGTCCACTTTGAATTGTCAGGCCAAACACAAAGGCAAAATAAAACAGCATTTTGTTTGCTTGCTTTTGCTTTGTGCTTTTGTTTTAGTTAGAGCTAGACAAAGAATATAAAGAAGGGTAGAGTGCTGCATGGCGTTTGAGATGCCCCTTTGGAAACTGTGGAAGGTGCCACAACAAGAGCCAGGATGGGTGTGGTCACCTTGACCTAGGGCCTTTACACCCCCTTTCCCCAGCCAGACCTGTAAACCTTCCCAGGTCTGTGATCCACTCACAGTTCCTCAAGCCCACCCCATGAACCAGGCAGGTGTACGTTCTCCATTATTTTAACTCTTTATTTTCTCAGAAAGGTGTTGCGGAAAACCAGGCCACCCTTGGGTGCACCTACAGGAACCCAGGTCTTGGGTTAAACTTTTGCCCACAGACAGGGTTGTTCCCATGGAACTGAGCAATTCCCAAACACTGATGTTAGGTGTTAGGGAAGGGGACAGATTTCTAAATAGTGAGATAGGAAAATATACTTTATATTTACAAAAGTGAAGAAAATGAAACCAGCAAGTTACAGACTGAGCAGTTCATTATCAAGCATAATGCTAGAGAAGGATTATTGGTGGGATGGCTGGTAGGCACCTATAAAAAAACGTACCCTAAGTTCCATAAGAATAAATCAGAGCAGACCAACAGTTAGGGTTTGGGGCAGGATTACTGGACTTGGATTTTTATGGTCTGTTCAGTACAAGTCAACAGGAAGATGGTGCCAAGAAAGAACAGTGAACTCGGAGGTCGTGAACAAAAGGCCAGGCTGGAAATGAGGACAGCCATGGTTTTGTTCTGCCCAGTGCTAGGCAGACTCCACCTACATGTGCCCTCAGTTTGGGACAGCACCCTGCAGTAAACACAGGTAATCTCCAGGGAGACTAAGAGACTGAAAGTTGGAGGTGTTCCATGTGGGTCCCCTTTACTGCAAACCAGCCTGGCCAGACAGGGCTGTCCTGATGCCTGAGTGATACCCGGTCAACATGGCTGAGAGTTGGGGCAGAGAACTCTGTCCCCAGGAGTGACTGAGAGATTCTGTCTTGTCATTCGCTTTACTGCCTGGCACACGCACTCTTTTGGGAAATGCACACCATTGAGCGAAGAGCCCAACATCAGGCTGTTTCTAGTGTGAGTCTTTAGGTTGGAGGGGCTCATGGCTTCTCTGACCAGGGCTTCCTGTCCACATAACCCCGATAGGATGAGGCCAATTTGAATTTTCTCTCTTCTTAAGGACACTTTCATCTACCATTGTTTTCTCATAGTCCCAATTGGTCAAGGACTTCCTAAAGAATGGTCCAAGTCTCTAAGCTGGGGGCCCTTAGCAGGGCCATTGTCACTAGAGAACAGAGAGTCTGCTGGGGTTCACCCCAAACCCCCAATCAAACCAACCACAAAAGAGTCTGGACCAGTGGAGAGGGGCCAAGTTTTGAAATGGGCTGCACCTGGATTGCTGACCAGTAAAGTCCATTCTAGTGACATCTCCCCATTGCTAGAAACAAGTATTTCTTTCCATTCTCCTTAAGACTGTCGGGTGATAATTTTCATAAAGCTTTTTGAAAACAAAGGCAAGAAAAATGAAGTCCTGATTGCATTAAGCGGGATTTCTAAGGCACTGGTTTCAGGTTGCCTCCTTCTGGTTAATTATATTTATCTCTTGCTGAAACACATCACCACTTAATCAGCTGGCTTTGTCCCACTCTGGCTAGGATGATTACTGTCCCCATTGTTGCCCATCCTGCAGAGGTATTGGGCATCCTGAAGGAGGACTCAGGCCAGCAGCAGGAATTTGGCTGAGTTCATTCAGGTTCACTACATAATGGCCACCTCACTCCGAGTTGGTCAGGTAACCTTTTAAAATCTCATTTCCCACTAAGATAATCAAAATATTTTCTCTGCCTTTCTGGGTTTGCTTTGAGAATAAAGGAGAAAATCTATTATGAAGATACTTTTTAAATTACAGACCACCAATCAGATTTGCTGCTCTCTAAACGTGGTCTGCTATTTTACCATTCTGAGGTGAACTTTTACGTTTCCACCTTATGTCATCCATTTCTTTGTAAGAATACTTTTGTCATCCTGTATCTCTTTACTAGGCATCTGGCATGTGTCAGCATTGCACCAGGGGCTGAGGAGTTAGAGATAAAGAAAGAACCTCCAACAGTTTTCAGCGAAGCACACTGTGGAGGACACAGGAATAACTTTTCTCCAGATGAGGTGGAAGTCCATGAGCTAGAGAAGTCAGAATCCTTCCTACCATGAGTGGTGACTTTGCTGAGCTGGGAGGGAGTCAGTGGCATTAAACAGGGGAAGGAAGTAGGTGAAGGTGAAAGTGTTTGGGAAGAATGAGTCTAGATGTATGGAGGGGGTGACATATACTTGTATGGGGCTCTCCCACACACCGGAGAATGTTTGGTATCCCTGTAACCAGCACTGTTAGTAGTACAGCCACCCACCTAATACCCTCAGTAGCACAATCAGAAGTGCCTCTCACAAATGTATACCCCACCACCCCACGTGGAGTTCAGTACCATTCCCTGGTTGAGAGCCTCTACTAACAAGTATCTCTGGAACTGTGGAAGGAGAGAGGTGGAGAAAAATGAGACAAATAGAGACTAGATCATAAGTGGCCTTGTATCCCATCCCAGGCAGCTTACTTTCTAGGAGAAATTTCCTTGATTGAGGATAAGGAGACTGCATTTAAAGTGCTCTGGGTTGAGCCTGGCACATAATACAGGGTCAATAAATTTTGGGTCACTACCTCCCATGCCTGCCAAATTGTAGAGGCAGATATTTTCTTAGGCATCCACATTGTCTGTCTACCGCCCAAAAGTGCATCATAGCCAAATGGGTTGATGTCAGTTAACACTAATGTACATTTAGCTCGTCAGAACCAGCAAGGAGGGGAAGCCAGCTCCACAGAGGCAGTAAAGTTGCAGCAGTCTCTGCCTGAGCTCCATCCCCAGCCCTCTTCTCTGCTTGGAAAGCCCCACAGATGGCCCTGGAATCCATCAGTGCAAAGAAACTGGGACACAGAAAGAAGCCCACCACCACCATCTTCCTACCTGTCACCTGGGAGAGCCAAGGGTTAGATGCTGTCACTCATTAACATGTCCAGTGGCAACCCAAGTCTCTGCTTATAAACACCTGTGTTCATTGCCAAGACATATGCCGCCTTTTTTTTTTTCTTGTAATGCGGAGACTCACGCATGGTAGGCAAATACTCTGCCACTGAGCTACACCTCCAGCCCTGCATTTCCCTATAACAAGCAGCATTATGATTATTTGTTAGGGTCCGGCTGGGCCCTCAAAACCCATTTTATCCCTACAGTAGTTAAGCTGTGGTACTGAGAGTATCTGAAACCCAACTGTCCCTTGTGGACTGTTGCCACAGAAGAGATAGTCCCATCTCAGGTAAAGGACTACAGACAAATTCGACCCCACTTGTTCTTCCTCCACCCTGGGCTGCAGTCACACCAGCTTTTGCCCCAAGCCTCTGTTTGTGCTGTGTGTTGTGCCCAAAATGCTCCTGCCCAGTCCTCCTGTGGACACTCATAGCACCCACTTCCTCTGGCCATCAGTCCCTTGCAGCCCCATGTTACAGTCACCTGTTTACTAAGCCACCTTCCATAAAGGACTGTGACCTTGCAGCAGGGCCCAGAACCCTGTAAACTCTTCACTGTGTCTTCAGTGACCACTTAGGCTCGTAGCACACCGAACATTCACTAAGGATCCCCTGTGGAGTGAGTGAGTGTAAGCCTCCCAGACCAAGGGCCTCTCCCATTTCTCCACTTTCTACATTCCTCCATTTCTGCATTTCCACATTTCTCCATTTTCTGCAGAGACTGGTCTGCACACCAAGAATTTGGGTTACCTGGAGGCAAAAGAAAGCGATCAAGAAGAAAGGATGGGCTGAAGTCCTGAGCTTGGCTTTGGAGTGGCCTTAGTAGCAGAATGAGAATGGTTCAGGGTCACCACCACTGCCAGTCAGACTCCCTGAGACAGCTGGTCCTGGGAAGAGAACCTGGTTAGAGGCAGGTGGTCTGCCTGTTGTTTCAGGAGTTGCTCCCAACTGCATTGTAAACCTCTGAGGCAGAAAATATGTCCCTACAAAGCCTTGCACACAAATCTTTATAGAAGCATTACTCATAAAAGCCCAAAGGGGGAACAACCCAAATGCCTGTAAGCTGATAAGACTGGACAAATAGAGCATCCTATATCTATACACTCTATGCCCATACCGTTGTTTGTACAAAGGAATGAAATCCTGACACATGCCACAGCATGGATGAAGTTTGAAACCATGTTAAGTGAAAACACCCAGATATGTAAGACCACATAGTATATGATTTCATTCATGTGTCAGTCTAGAAAGGAGCAATCCGTTTGGATGGCGGACCTCCCACCCAAGTAGAAATCTGTGGAGGCTGAAAGTAGATTGGTAGGAAGATAGGAAGTGACAGCTACAGAGCGCGGGGGGTTTTGCTTTTGCTTTCAAGGTGATGAAAACATTCTGAAGCGCACTGTGGTAATAGTTGCTCACCTCTGTGAACCAAAAGTCATTGAATTATACACCTTAAAGGGGAGCTTTGTTCCTCCGAAAATGACAGGGCAAGATGGACTAGTCTGCATTTCTGGGGGTCCCTGGACTTCCCACCATTCTCCACTCCTCTCTCTTTTCCCCTGTAGCCTTTGAAGGTAACCATCACTGCTTCTCAAAGTCAAAGCCCCTTCCAGGACTAGCTGCAATGCTTGTCTGCACGGAAAGAATGTAATAAATATTAATGCAATCAAATGTACAGATCAAATATAGTTATTATTTAAGTAAAAATGATCAGCGACTTTTTTTTTTTTTTTTTTTGAGTCAGGGCCTCACTGTGTAGCCCAGGCTGGCCTTGAACCTACAGGGAGCCTCCTGCCTTTGCCTCACTTGTGCCAGGATTACAGGCGTGTGCCCAGCCTAATCACTTTCACACTAATAATTAACCAAAGAATAGGATACAATACTATTCCCTGCCTCCACTGGAACAGAAAAGGTAATGATTGATTATGAATTCCATCCCAATAGGTTAAGAATAGGACCTACTCACTTTTTTATTGCTACTTGTTGATTTTTATGTTATTAATATTTTTTGAAAATATGTGTAATGACGTGGTAGAAAATCTGTGTGTGTGTGTGTGTGTACAGTTTGTCAGGTGTCTCAGCCTTTAACTGTAGACTTCATCTCAGAAACAAAACAGGGTCACATATCTTCCGACTCAGATAAATGTGCTATGTGATTTTTCTGTGAGTGGTTAGAATACCAAAAGCAGACAAATGTCCTTTGCATTATTTTCCTTTGTGGAATTTTATTCACAAACCTTTTCCTGGGTAAATACCAAAACGGGGTGGGGTGGGGGGCCAGATGAGCGGCAGCTGGTAGAAATGGCTCGTTTTTGCATTTTTAAAAAATTGCACGTTTGTGTTTCAAGCTCCTTGAAACATCGAAGAGAACAGATCACCATATTTTTTAACCAGTGAAGGCTAGCGTGGGCTCCACACGCGTCTAAATGCGAGCTTTCCCAAGGGAGAGGCCGTGTGCAAAGTGTTCTTTCTCTGCCCTGCGCCCCGCGGGCGTCCGCTCAGCATCTTCCCGAGCGTCCCTCGGGTACCAGCCCGGACGCGCGACGGGGGCGGAGCACGATCGCGATCGCGCAGGCACCGCGGGGCTGGGGCGCGCGGCCCAGCCAGGAGCCGGGAGCAGCTGACTGCTGACTCAGACCCCGAGCAGGCAGCGCGAGCTCATGCTGCTGGCTGCTGCATCCCTATCCCACAATCCCTTGCCGGCTCGCTGCGGTCTTTTCAGTAGCCGCGGAGAAAAAGGATGCCCTGCAAGATAAAGCCTGGCGGGCCCGGACACCGGAGGGGGTCTCCCACTTGTTAGTGACCCAGCAACGTTCCGGCTGGCTCTCCTGAGCCTCCCCTCCTCTCCTGCGTTTCTCTCTTCCTCTGTCCTGCTCCCGAGCTGGCACCTGGCTCCCCGGAGCAGAAGCTATGCTGCTGGGCCGCTGACGATGGCTGCGCTGCTGGGTAGGGGGTTCTAACCCGTCTCTTTGCATGCTGCTTCCAAACTTGAGGTGTGGGCAGAAATGCGCATTGTTCTCTTGGACTGCCCCGGAGCTCAGCGACCGGCTGGGGTGTGGGGGGGATTTGATGCTCTGACTGTTTGATTAAGTGGGTTTGCCTGCAGAAATGGGTAGGTGCTCGGTATCTCGGTTGCTTAGCTTTATTTCAGGTGCATGGATGACTGATTTCTCCTGTTCTGCCCCCACCCCCACCCCTTTCTCTCATGGTGGCGTTGCATGCTCTGAAACTAAAGAAGAGGAAGAACCACTCTTTGCTTAAACAAAGACATCAAATTAACAAGGATGGGGAGAAAAAGTAATGCAAGATTTTCCTATGACGTGCTGTGGTGAACTGATTATTATTTTAATGTTGGCTTGGCTTGTTTGAAATAGAATTTCCCCCTCCCGCCCACCCCCTGCATCTTTCTGTCGAGATGAAATATTGAGTTTGCAGGATTCCTCCCCGGCTTCCCCGGGGTGGAGGAGAATGTGGGATGTGACCCTCCCCCCACCACATCCTCTATTGAGTGCACCCCGGGGTTGAGCTCCTTGGCTCCCCGTAACCATTGGAAACGCATTCATTCATAATACATGATTGGCCCCTCTGAATCCGCAATGCCACTGAGAACCGGCAAACAAATATGCAGCAGATGATTTCTTTCTTTCTGACATTTTCCCCTGCCTTTTAAGCACAGTCAAATCTGGGTGGAGCTCGATGGTGGCATTATACACGGGGGAGGAGATCCTTGTGTCTGCTCTGAGGTTTGATTCTTCAAACCATGGGTATAGTTTTTGGATCGGAGCTTTTTCCTGCAAGAATGCCCCACCCTGTCATTAGTCTTTATTGTCGGGCAATAGGAAAGCAAATAGGGAGGCTGTTTATTTTAAACTGAAAATTGAATGTTGAGAAACACATTCCAGAGCCAAAAGATAAAATATTTTTGTCTGAAGAAAAAGATGGTTTCAATGCTGTAGCTTTCCAGAACAGATAGAGACTCAGAAGGAGGCATTTAAAAATTATCTGTTCGCTTCTTTGGCTTAGCTCATATTACAGCAGTTTTATTCCTCATGAATAAACTGGTTTTACAAAAAAACTCTACAGTGGGTAAGGAGAGCCATTTGTTTGCTCAGATCCTTAAGCTGATTCCTTCTTGCCCAGGGTGAGTTATTTTCTGGGCCCTTGCATTATTTGGGGGCAGATGGTATACCAGCACTGCTCCAAGCCTGTGGAATGTTAAATAATGCAGGTCTCTCCCGAGTGTGCTTACAGTGAGAAGTTCATTCCCTGGTAGCCCTTCCTAAACCTCTGACTGTTCCTTTCTGGTTTCCTCCTAGAAAGATGGAAGTGATTTGCATTGCAAAGGTTAAAAAACTCAGCTGAAAGTAAAGAATTCTGTGAGAGCTGTGCTGCTTCTAGATACAGGAATGTAGCATCGTTAGCCTACACCTTGTTAAAAAGGACAATAAAAACTTAAATGCATCTTCACCACAGTTAATAGCACAGTCCTGAAATGACTTAAGTTTTTAAATTTGTATGATAACAAAAGATCAGCAGACTTTATGGCGTGTGAAGCACAATAAAAAGGACTCATTCTTTGTCTTACTGAGCAATGAATTCACATCCTTCATTTGGATAGCTTTAGGCAATTAGTTTCTCCACACTTGTGATTTTTTGGTTTATCTCAATTAAATAGGCAAAAAATCCTAAATATGTAGCAATTTTTAAAAATTTACCTGAGCTTAATTGTTAAGATACCTATTACCTCTTTTCATTATCTCCCTCACAAAATGAGAGCTTTAGCCAAATATTTGTACGTATTACGAAATGTACAGAGAAGATAATGCTTTCCAACTTTAAAAAATTGCTGCCAAATGATTTACAATCATAGTTTTTCTTCTCCTGGTGCTGGGGGTGGAACCCAGGGTTTGGTGCATACTAAGGTATTGTGCCACAGAGCTAAGCCCCCAGCACCTGGCCTTAATCAGTGTTTTTTCCTTTAAAAACATAGGTAAGTGAATTAATTCTACATTGTAGCAAAATGATACTTTGCAGAGACTTGTATTGACTTTTAATATTTTTATTCTCTGATGACATCTATGTCCCTTTATTACTTATACAAGGGTTTCAGTATCAGACTACAACTTGCTTTATAATGGAGTTGATTATTAGGCTTTTCTGAATATTCCCATTGTGCAGGTTATCTGAATTTAATGGATCAGATTTCTTCCTAAAATTTGAAGCTTTAGATTCAAGCAGATTCAAGCAGAGACAGATAAAGAGAGGGAGGGAGAGGTGGAGATGGGGAAAGAGGAAGGGAGAGAGAGAGGGAGAAAGAAAAGAGAAAGAGAGAGAGAGAGAGAGAGAGAGAGAGAGAGAGAGAGAATCACAACGCCCTGGTAGAGACCCTGTGGGCTGCTTTCATATGCTAATCTGTCATCTTCTCTACCATCTTGGCCTTCAGTCTAGACAGTCTCCATTTTAATTTATGCTTTTAATTTATTTTTATTTTTTCTTGAAAACTTATCTAATAAATGAAACACTAATCAACAACAGAACTGTTCCCTAGGCTTGCAAGGGTCGGAGTTCTAGAGTGAAACACATTTCTCCTCCCTCTTCCAGTCAGCCTCTGTCAACCCCCAGGCTTGGTCCCCACCCTTTCTGTTCCCTGGCTGCCCTCTGCCTTTCTGTGACTATTCAGCCTCTTTGTGGAGTCTCCAAGGAAAGCAAGGCAGGAGGCTTGGCACAATGATGGATGTGGGGAGAGGAGATCCCACTCCTCCTGATGGTCCCAGGGTGCCCTAAGGTGAATGTCGATTAGCCTGACCACTTAACACTCATCAGTAGTCACCACCTTCTGGAGCCAAACAAAACAAAGCTTAGGATCTTAAGCAATAGGTGAGGACTTCTGCAGAGAGGGGAATGGCAAACAGCTAACTGTTGGTGCAGGGGTGCAGAGGAGAGTTGGGGGGAATAGACACAAGTAGCATGAAGAGAAGTGGGGAGCTCAGCTTAACAGTCACCCCCATTGGCAAAAGCCAATACACCGAGGGGCGCTGTCATACATTGGACTGTGGGAATAAGGAGAATTTTGAGGCCTTTGGGCACATCCCTCCCTCGGGACAGAAGAGGTGACTCTTTACTAGTGGATCTCTACACACACCCCCACCATGCACATGCACACACACACACAGACACAGACACAGGTACCAACAGGAAAGAAAACACATCTAGCCTGCTAATTCACAAAACAGCCCATCTGGGAGAGAGGCTCTATTTAACTGAAAGTGGGTCACCCTGTTTTACTGTCACTGAAAATTGTCCCCTGCTTTCTTCAAGATGAGCCTTAGTAACAATGCAGGTGCAATTATGTCTGAATGGTAGCAGGCTCCTAAGTTGATCAGAACTAAGCCTGCCTGTTTCTCTAATCACAGTTTCTTCTCTCTCGAGCTGTAGGTGTGGCCTGTCCTGGCAGGCAGTGGTAACACAGATAATCATAAAGTTTCACCACTCCCGTTCCACAGATGCACCGGGACATTTTTCCTTGTTTGTGAAGCTGGTGTGTTTATTGCCAGCTGCACTGGCCCAAGAGCAATGAGAACTACAGACACATTAGTGAGTAGATTCACCTCAAGGGGCAACAAAGAGAAACAGCAACCCAAGGCTCTCTAAAACGACACCATTGAAATGGAATTGAGTTTCCTTAAGGTGCTGCCATAACCAGATATCCCCCTCCCCTGCTTGCCCCAATCACACGTCCACATCTCATTGTCCTGGATATTTTGGCCTTTTCCCTGAACCAGCATTTGGCCACCTCCTCCCCTTCTAGCTCTTCTCCACCGATCCTGTTCCTCTTCATGATGGTGGAAGCAACAGTTTCATACTTTTCTGCTCTCACTGGTATAATTTGGGGTGGGAAATATGGTTTGAATCTTAGAATTAAAAACAGGCATTTTTCTCTCATTCTGTCTCCTCCTATCAAATTCCTTTCCATTTGGTGATAATTTCTACCAAGTTGATAAAAATAAGCCAGAAAAGACACCAGAAAGGAGGTGAGGGCAGAACTGCTCAGGCAGGATTTTTCTGTGCAAGGGTTTGGTTACATGATTGCTACGTTAGTTTTCCCACAACATGTGTTTATCTGGCAAAGTCCTTGTTAATAAGGGATTTATGTGCCAGCTTCTTAGACTGCCATGCATATGTGTCCTCAGTAGTTTCTCTTTTTTCTTTCAGCATTTGAGAACATGTTAAAATATGTCCCTAATATTTACCTTCTGGTGGCTGGCTCCTGTTGAGACTGAGACTGTTACATGGGCAAGCCAGGAATATCAGATGTTGGAGGATGACATTCATAGCTGTGCTCTTTGTCCTGGAATCTGACAGATGCTACTCTTTGCTGCTGGTGTGCCTAAGTCCATTTTTGTGTTATATTTCATTTGTTCAATTCATTCCAAAAATAAATGACCCATTAATACCAGGCCACACAGTTCTGGGTGCTGGGACTATGGCAGGAGCAGATGGTCATTTTCTTGTTGTGTCTCGGCTTGAGGGAGAGAGATGGAGACCTGGAGACACAAGGCATGGTCCTGTCCATTCTTAGAAGACCCTCGTCCCCTTAGGAAGGCATCACCCTCTTGACCTGTCACCTTCCAAAAGTGTCTGCTTCCTAACACCATGGGGGAGGGCCAGGAAACAAACCTAGCAGAAAGAGACCAGTGGCAGGTAGAAAAACATAACAAAGACAGGGAACAGCAAAATGTAGTTTTCCAGCCACCGGTGACACTGAGCTGGTGACACAGAGCAGAGGACACCTTTGTAAGCAGTACTGCTGCCTGTTCCCCCCTAGGAGAACCTCAGCTCTCTTCCCCATCTGAGCTCTTACAGCTGATTAGTATCAGCATCAGTCTAATGTTAGCTGATTATGTCACCTAAAAATGACTTTTCCTTCTAGTTTCCTATCATGTCTCCTCCACTTAATTCATTTTTTTATACTGTAGCTTTCTCATGTAAGAGAACATATGTGATACTTAACTTTCTGCATCTTTTTTTGCTTCGCACGATGATCTCAAGTTCCATCTATTTTCCTGCAGACATAATTTCCTTGTTCTTTGTCAATGAATAATATTCTGTTGTATATATGAACACATTTTCTTTTTCTATTCATCTGTTGGCAGGCATATAAGCTGTTTCCAGAGCTGAGCTATTGAAGACTGTGCAGCTGTGAGAATACGCATGTATCACTGGAGAATAATATCTTTAATTCTTTTGGGGGTATAGCCAGGGGAGGTATATATAGATGGTAAAGTGACATTTCTGTTCCTTAGTGTTTTGAAGAGTCTCTATACTGATTTCCATAGTGGTTGTTACAGTTTATAGTCCTACCAAAAATGTAGGAGGACCCTCTCCCCCAAATCCTGTTGCCATTCATTGCTTTTTGTGGTCTTGATGATAGGCATTCTTTCCATGATGGCTAAAGATATTAAACATCTTTTAACATACTTTTTTGGCCATTTGCACATCCTGTTTGTTTGGTTTTTGAAGCAGGGTCATGCTGTGCAGTTCAGGCGGGCCTTGAATTCACTACATGGCCCAGGCTGCCCTTGAACTTACAGTGATCTTCCTGCCTCAGTCTCCTAAGTTCTGCATTTATGTGCATATATCACTACACTCAGCTTACACTTCTTCTTTTGTGAAATGTCTGTTCAACTGATTTGCCCATATTTTTGACTGGTGTTTTGGGAGCTTTTTTTTTTTTTTTAGTTCTTCATATATTCTAGATACAAGTTCTCTATCAGACAAGTAGGTACTGGCAAAGACTTGCTCCCATTCTGTAGGTTGTCTCCTTACTCTGTTGATCGTTTCCTTTGCTGTGTAGAAGCTTTTTAATTTCACGAAATCCTGTTTCTTGGTTCTCAATACTATTTCCTATGCTCTTGAAGTTCTCTTTGGACATCTCTGCCTGCGCCATGGTGTTATGGTTTATATGTGGGTGTTTTCCCACAGCCTCAGGCTCTCATAGGTGGGGCTTTTGGAGAGTTTTTGGGTTATAGGGGCTTAAGTGATTATGACTGCTGGGAGAGGTAGATCGCTATGGTGTGGCCCGGAAGGGTTTATCTACACCCAGCTCCACTGCCTTGGAGCCAGCGACTATGGACTGAAACCTCCACAAACTGTGAGTGAAATAAACCTTTCCTCCTTTAATCTGCAGGTGTCTGGTATTGTACCTCAGTGACTGAGACATGGCGTCACGTGTTCTGCCTATGTTATCTTCAAAGAATTTCAGAGTTTCTGTTTCTACATCTATGTCTTTGACCACTTTGGTGTGATTTTTGTAATAATAGTACAGGGTAAGAGTTGGAGACGTATTTTCAGATTTCTGCAAGTGGATATCCAGTCTGCCCAGTACTAAGTAGGCTCTCTTTATTAAGTAGGCTCTCTTTTTCCCAACATGTTTTGGTCCTTTGTTTGAAAATGCCTAGGGACCTGGGTTCTGTGCCTTCTGCTCTATTTCACATACATGTCTATTTTGGTGCCCACACTGTGTTGTTTCTGTTAGTACAGCTTCATAGTATAACTTGGGATTCTGTATTATGATGTCTCCAGCTTTGCTCTTTTGTTCAGGACTACTTTGGCTATCCTGGGTCTTTTCTCCTTGTCCACTCCATGCCAGGAACCCAGGGCCTCATGCAGGGTAGGTGAGGAGAACTGAACCACTGAGCTAGGTCTGCAGCCTGTTCTGAGTCTCTTCTCATTCCATGTGAATTTGAGGGCTCTTTTTTCCTAGCTCCATGATGAATGTCATTAGAACTTCAGTAGGGATTCTATTGAGCCCATACATTGCTTTTGGTAATCAGTTTATTATTGGCCTTTTCTCAGTGTGCTGGGTTTTCCCACATCACAGGGGCATTGGAGCAGTGTCAGGTTTAAGCCTGACATTGTGTATTTCACAAGTGTCCCTGCAGAAATTAGTTCTGCTAATCTCTAGCAAAAGAGCAATTCTATATACTGATATTCTTTGTTATCCTGCACCAATTTCTGCTGCTTTCATGGGGAGGGAAGGTCCCTAACATTTAAAAAACCAAGGTGGGGAAAGAGGCAACCAAGGATCTAAATGTTTATTGCTTTCCAATAGCTGAAGTCCCCTAGCTGGTAGTATGCAAACACTCTCACTAAAGGATGTTGTTTATGTTATGCCTGACCTTCATGGCATATTCAGACTGGTGACTGGCGACCCACTGTGTCTCTTCTAAGCCCATTGCACCCTTTCCCTGCTGTGCGATTCCAGTTATGTGGTTATCCCGGCAAGGCTGGGAGGTTATTAGGGGCTGGGAGCCTCTTGTGTGGATTCTGAGAGTTCAAAAAATCCAGATGCCTTCCATAGTCACTTGTAACAGATTTGTGATATTGTCGTGATTTTAAATTAGTCTTAATGAGTAAACATAATTAATTTACTACGTGGTGAATGAACAATACTGAAAAGGTTCACTGTTGTCTACTACAGGAATTATCATAAAATTAGAATGAAGTAGGTTTATTCTTTCACTTTTAGAGCATAGAAGTATGCTCTTAAGAAGTATGCTCTTGGTTTAAGAAATTTTATTTGGCCAACCCGTTATCATTTGATTAAAACAAATATTATTTCCTTGCACCAAATCCAAAATTCTTAAGGTTAGAAAAAAAAAAGAGTGATTTGTAGCATCATGTTCTTGTTCCTTTTTTTAAAATTCCAGTGACTCTATTTCAAAGGGTAGTATGAAAAATTTCAAGAGCTATTCAAAATAAAATTATTTTTAACTGATTTTCATTGACAGTTCAAATTCAACATCATTTTTCTTCCCCAATATTTTTGGTCATTATTGTTATATTGGAGCTTCATGCATGCTGAGCATGTGCTATATCATTGAGCTGTATTATACCCCCACTCGCAATATCATTTTATGTTGTGTACACAGACACACACACTCACACGCATCCATGCATGCACACCAGTGAAGTATTTAGCTCGTTTAAGATTGAGTATCATCCACTTATCAGATAAGGCAGAAAAGTTGACATCTGAGCATTCTGATTTACTGAATGCCTTTACTGGATGACCTTGGACAGGTCATTCAAACCTTCAGATTTGGTTTCCTTATCTCTAAGACAGACAGATCCATCCATCCCCTATTCTGATGTCATAGGATGTGGTTTTACAAATAGCAGAGTGTGCGCCAACATCTTGAGTCCTTGAGAAATGAACCGCATTTAATCCAATCAATGAAGATCCTTTTCTTGTTCTTTAGAGAGAGAGAGACACCCTGTAAAAGCCTAGCAGATAATGCTGGCTAATAAGATATTCACACCTACACTGCTTAGCCATTCCCTGAGTCCGTGGGACTGTGACTTGTGGATGGCAGGTTCTACTTGCTTGGTGATTGTACTCTTTAATAAGTTTATCCAGAAAGTACAAGGTTGGAAAATGATTGTGTCATATGCATAGCTACACTCAAATATGTGTAAAGAGTTTTCTTAATAAAAACAAATTATTTTCAAAAATTTGGTTTGGTGGGAAATAAAAACTACCATTTATATTCAAAAAGAGTGTTTCCCTCAAAGAGTGTGGAGTTGTGGATTCTATAAAAGTTGCAAAGGGGCTGGGGATTTAGCTCAGTGGCATAAATACCTGCCCGGCAGGCGCGAGGTTATGAGTTTGATACCAGGTACAAAAAAAAAAAAGAATTTATAATGAATATTGTGAATTTCCCATCTTCAAACAGAGCTTAAACCAAGTTAGCATGTCACAGATAAAACAAGATTCTTCCACAGATCCTTCAACTTTCTTAAAAAACAAGGCCTAGGGTAGCAGAGTGGTTGAGGGAATTAAGAGGCCATGGGTTTTTAAGACTTGCAAACCAGTGTTTGCTTTCTGGCGACGTTGACCAAGCTGGTGTGTATTTTATTTTTGTTTTATCTGTGGATTGAAAATAATCATACTACTTGTTACTGGAATTATACTGAAGATTAACCTTTTTTAGTAAAGAATATTTCCACTGCAATTTGGAGGGCTACGGACACCTTACCAAGTAGGTGTGGCTTTTAATTCATTCTTAGTTTGCCCTTTGGGAACTTTTAAGGGTGGCAGATGGAAACAGATGCTTTATACAGTGACCTGGGTCTTTAAGGATTATTATTTCATCCTCTCACGTCATTGTTCTTTTATGAGGAAAATGGGCTATTTTGACCGATTTCAAGGCAGCAAGGCTGCCGTTTGCTCCTCAGAGGGAATGTTTGTTCCCATTTAGTTTGGAGACCTGCAGGCTTTTCCACCTGAGGTCTGGACTCTGTACCCTGAGAGCCCTAGAGCTTATCAGGAGCACAGAGGAGTCTCTCGGGCTATAGCTTGCTTGAATTTTATCCGTAGCTAATCACTAAGAAAACAAAAGAAAAATGAACAAAAACACATATTTTCTTTGATTCTTATGTAACCCTAGCTACCTGTCTCCAAGCCTGCTAAGTCTCGCTTCCTGCCTAACAGCTGCATTCCATGTTCTAACTTTTCCCTCCTTTTTTGTGCCCGAGGGCTCTCTGCTTTCTTTTCTGTTGTTCTCTTCTGACGTCTTCTTTCTGGCATGATCCTAACATTTCAAAGCCTCCTCTGAATTAATTCACTTCTCCCAGTCCCTCAAATGCACATACATGTACACTACCAAATCTGACTTCTTTTGTTCTTTTTCCTTCTATCCTTTCCTTTCCTTTCCTCTTCCTGTCTTTTTTTTTTCCCCCTTAGGTGCTGGAGATCAAACCCAGGGCCTCACAGGAGACAGCAATTGCTGTACCGCTCAGCTACCTCTTCCCCCCACAACGGATATTTTTTTTAAATGACAGGTCCTTGGTCCTTGCTTCATGCAGATACACAGGGGTTTCAGACCAACAAAACATCAGTTCTGAAGAAAACACATTGAATGGCCCGTAAAGTGTACAATTAAAAATTCTAACGATCACTGTTCTGTGTGTTACCAGAACGTAGAGGAAGCAGAATCTGTACTCTCCACTCTCTCAGGTTACATGCCTGGGGACTATGAACTTACACACCGTTTTAATAACGGGTCACACACTGTGGAGAAGCAATTAGACAAAGGAAGAGAGCAGGTGTAAGTCATGAGAAATGGATGGTGAGGCAGGTCTGTGTGGTCAGGGTTAGGCAGACTCACGTCCTTACAGTCTGCAGTGCTTAAGAACCTTCTCTTCCTGGCATGGGACGGAGGGGAAGCTGGAAATAGGTGGAAGTTTCCTTGATGGATGGGATATTTATGTCCATTTCAGGCAAGTGAAGCTCCTTTTGTGACTGCTGTTTCTCAGTACCTCGAAATAATCCCTAGGCCACAGAGACATATTTTGAGTGATATATTCTGATCTCTTCAAGAACAATACTTGGGGAAACATGTTGAATTCAATAAGAATCTAAAAGGCAAATATATATTCAACTACAGTCCTGCCAGGGCATGATCAGACATAGCTATGTAAGTTCTTGTCCCCTCAGCCACTGCTCAGCCTTGAAACCCAGAGAGCACACCTCTTAGTATGACATACTCTCTCCTACTTTGTTTGCATGAAGATGGGATTATTTTGTTGATTTACTAAACAGGAGCAGTGAGACTCAACTTCTACTTGTGTTCAGAACAAGATGCCTGGAGGGCAAGAGGGAGGGCTGCCTTGCACTTACAGATTGTCACATGTTTATCTGTTTTGGCCTTCTCTTTGACAGCAGCAGCGTGCAGGGTCACATTCAGCCGGCCCCCCATGTCAGTGGTTTAGGATGGCCAGTGAAGCCACCAACATCCCAAGCCCCGTGGTGCGCCAGATCGACAAACAGTTTCTGATTTGCAGTATATGCCTGGAACGGTACAAGAATCCCAAGGTTCTTCCCTGCCTGCACACTTTCTGCGAGAGGTAAGCTGCTCCCGTGCTCCTGGAAGGACTCGCATGGACTCTTGCCATGGGCTACAGGACTTGTTCCCAGAATTCTACCATTACCCCAGAGACAACGAGTCTCTGTCCTCCTGACGGACATCCCGAAACCAAATCATGAGCTTCCAGGAACTTAATTGATTTCAGACACTTGCAAGGAGGAGAAAGCAAACCCAAGTCAGCTACTACGGGTTCATTTCCAAAGGAGACATAGCATTAACTGTTTCAGGATTAAATGTTTTCTGGGATTCTGTTTTTGTTTTGTTCTTGGTGGAACAGTTTTGCTGACAGCTGTTTCCTTACAGTGTCCTTCCTGAGGCTGGTTACAGATTCATCATTTCCCCCTATGGCAGGTAGTGAAATACCTGCACACAAAAGGGGCCCTTCAGACCAACCCTAGGGCCTTTGCACTGAGCTCTATCCCCAGCTGTTCATTTAGTCACTCATTTATAGACAGGGTCTTGCTAAGTTGCTCAAGCTGGACTGGAACTTGTGAGCCTCCTCCCAGCCTCTCAGGGCACTGGGTTACAGGTGTGCGCCCTGTGGCTTATAGGTGTGTGCCCCCCTGTGTTATAGGTATGTGCTCTGTGGATTTATATGTGTGCCCCATGGGTTATAAGTGTGTGCTCCCATGGGTTACAGGTGTACAGCCCCATGGGTTACAGGTGTGCACCCTCATGGGTTACAGGTGTGTGCCCCCGTGGGTTACAGATGTACGCCCAGTGGGTTATAGGGGTACACCCTCATGTGTTACAGGCTTGTGCCCCCATTGGTTACAGGTGTACGGCCCCATGGGTTACAGATGTGTGCCCAATGGATTATAGGTATGCGTCCCAGGGGTTACAGGTATATGGCCCCATGGTTTACAGGTGTACAGCCCCACCCATGATGGGTTCTATTGATTCTTCCTGAGAGGGTGTGTTTTTGGAAAGGGGTGTGAGTTGGTTATCAAAAGGTACTGTTCCCTATTGTTTAACTTAACCACATAAGAAATTAGGTATTGTAATTTATCAGTGGCCTAATACAAGTAATTTTTAAAATTTGTATTGCTGCATTAGTGTGACAGACTGAAAGAAAAAGAATGTATATGTCTCTCTGTGTGTGTGTGTGTGTGTGTGTGTGTGTGTGTGTGTATGAATGGATATTAAAAATAGTTAAGATAGCTGTACAACTGATTTCTCTGAGTTTGCTGAAGAGAAAGATTTGTAGTGGGATTGTTTGGACGATTGAATGCAGAGGTCTTGTGCTCTGGGTGAACGATTTGGAGATGACAATGTATCATTGTTACCCTGACTGATGTACTTTAAATTTTTGTTATAACTTTTTTTCTTTCTTCATCTTTCCTTTTTTCTTTTTATCGGAAGTTATCCTTCCTTGCTTTGGGAGTAATCGAGAAGGGAATTATCCTGGCCGGCGTGGTGGCACATACCTGTAATGCCAACACTTGGGAGGCTGAGGCCGGAGGATCGCTATAAGTTCTAGGCCAACCTGGGCTACAAAACAAGTGTGAGGCCAGCTTGTGCTGCATAGGAAACCTGTCTGTGGAGGTTTCAGTCCATAATCAGCTGGCTCGAAGGCAGGGTGGCATGGTTTTGGGGTAACACTTCAAGGCAGCAGCCAGATCCTAATTTAAGTATTTTCTTAGTAGGTTATGTGTTTTTCTTAAAAACAATTATGGTAGTTACATATTATAGCACTTTGCTAGGTGAGTTTTCTATACTGTATTATCTAAAATACATACTTAAAATATTTTGCTTCTAATTATAGAACAGGAAATCAGGACTTCTAGTGGCTTCAAATATATACTGACTACCTTTACTGATTACCTTTATTGGTTTCCTGGAACATCTGCTTGATGGTTTTTGAGTTGATGGAGGCCTCCAGTGCACAAGAATAACCACATCCTTAGTAGCGGTGATGGGTACAGAGGGAAAATAGATTTGTTACTGATAGCTGTGGTGTTTAGTCCTTTGTGATTGTCATGCATGTGTGTTGATAGATTTGTTTCGCTGTTTTAGTGGTATTACATAACACACCAAAATTTTACATTTTACACTGACTTAATTTATGTGAAAATGCTTTGTAATTAATGTTCTAAGTTAATTAAACAGAGTACAATTTTCCCCCCACCCCTTGATGGATGTAGTTAAAATGTCAGTACCCCCCAACTGTCTGAGGGTCCCTGTGGCACGTGCAGTGAAACTTGACCCCTATTTGGTTTGGAGCACGTGCCACAGCCTGGCTTTTTATACACCACACCAGCTCCTCAGTCTGAGCTCGGCACAGTGACTTGTCTGTGTTGTGGGTCCTCTGACTTCTCTCCAGCAGGTAAGAAGCACCACTTTGGAGTAGCCCTGGGTCTGGCCCTACCTGCCTCTGTTTCCCATCCAGCAGCAAGCGGCAGTGACTGCCGAGGTCCTCCCATAGTGAGTACCCGTGGAAGGCCGTGCTCTCAAATTGTCCTAGCGTCATGCACACTGAAATACTTCTTTTTGAAAGTGATGGTGGCTTTTCCTTAAAATGGGAAGATGTTGTTTCTATAAAGACAGAACTTCACTGTTCTGGTGGAGGAGCTTGTCATTCATCCCCTAATTGCTCAGATTAATGTGAAAGTAAACTGCAGACAAATGCTACCCACCAGCATTATCCAGACTACCCCATAACAGGGCATTTGCCCCAATCAGAGAAGGTTTTCCTGCAGAAGTGAATGCTAAGCAGCAACCCCAAGTGTGAGTGAAAATGAAGCAAAGGGGAATGAACAAGTAGGAGGAACAACTCTCAGGTACATTCAGCATTGCTGTCATAGAGGGGCCATGACACGTGGGAGGAACCCGAGCCCACCGTGCACTGGGCAGCCAGTGTGAGGAAGAGAGAACAAAGCTGAAACTCGAGCTCACATCAGGTGTGGTGTGTGTGCTTCCCTGTGGGTTGTTATTTGTGACACAGGAGCAGTGGAGGCCATGGGAGAGTCTTCATGTGAATAGGAGGAGAGGGAGAGTCAAATCATTACTTGTAAATTTTAAAGTGATTCTGGCTGCCTTGTAAGGGAGGGCTAGAGATACAAAGGAGATGACAGCACACCAGGTCGAAGGCTGCTCAGGAACTCTAGAAAGAGTGGTGTAAGGGATGAAAGAACTGGAGAGGCCAAAAAGACAAGGAATTGACCAGCTCTGCTGCTGGGTTAGATGGGGGAAATGCAGAAGATGGGAGCTACTGTTTATGAATGACTCTTAGATTCTGGTTTGCTTAGCTCCATGATGGCGAACCTCTTAGAGCTTTCAGTGATAACAAGAGCCCATTGTGGCACACGTGCCATAGGTTCACCACCACTGGCTTAGAGGAGTAGACAGGAGTGACGGCTATCCAGATGGGGAGAGGACACAGTTGGGGGAAGATCATTGGTTCAGACATGCTGAGCTCTGGGACCTGTGAGGTCTCTAGAGGAAGCTGTCGGCAGGGGAGTTGGCCTGCAGATGGTCAGCAGAGACATCTGTGGGAAAAAACCTAAGTGTAAATGTGGAGTCCTGCCTATTGCCGAGTACATGGATTTAATATTGCAGGAGAAAAGAGCTCTCAGGATGAAGCCTTGACCAAAACCAAATTTCATCAACTCAGAAAAGATAGAACAGATAGAAGTGGGACCAAAGGAGTGCGGTGTCATAAAGACAAGGGAAAATAAAATGGCAAAAGAGGTCACATTTGATGGATGCCATTGAGACTGAGACGTCATGTAAGATAGGACTGAAATATGATAGGTTTCAGTATCATTAATGACCTTCGCAAAGGCTGTCTTATTTCTGGTATTGAGAGATCAATGAACTCTCGTTGACATCGGTTTTCTCCATCCTCAAAATAAGGGAATGGATTTCAAATTCATTGGCTAAGCAACTGGAAAACCCTGAATAATCCAGTTAGTTGGTTTTTTTTGTAGTGCTAGGGATGGGACTGAGGACCCTCTGTGCTAAGTGACCATCCTACTGCTGAGCTACACACTCAGCCCCAGGTCTAAGTGCATAGAGATTAGATGATGGGGTCGAACTGCCTGACCAGTGGGGTACCCTTGGGGGGTCCTTTATCCCCTCTGCCGGAGCCTAATAGCATTTTCTCCCTAGGTTCTTGGAAGAACAGAGTGAGCAGTAATATACTGGTCACCAATAGTAATACAGTTCCTTAATCAAATAAGTGAAGTCGGTGCCTGTAGAGAAGAGATATAGACATAGACTTTTGAATCCAGGTGTCTCATCCCTGCTGCAACCAAATATTTCCATTCCGATGGTTTTTAATATCTAGTTGTGATTTTGTATGTAGAATTAATGTCAGTGTTAACCCAAACATGCGACCTGTTTTTGCCAGTTGTAACAGTCACACAGATGTGAGCCCATTGCCAGGGTCTCTCATGAATGTGTGTTCCAGTAGCCTGGGACCTGATTCCCGGGGAGGCTAAGGCTGCTCATCCCAGTTCCACATCCTTGTGCCAAGGGTCTAGAAAACACCATGGAAGTCACTGACAGTTTTCTTTTCCTTGCACGTGACCAGGAGCATTGTCTGACCATCTGACAGGGCCAGTGCGAGGTCAGGTTCGCTCATGGTTTCTGAACTGTTTCCTAAGCCAAGGGCTTAGTGGAAGATATTCGTGCAAAACCACCCGGCAGTTTCTGACAATGACACCTGCAAGAAGTGGGGCAGCTCCATCCTGACTGCCCTCCACCTGGGTCTCCCCTCCAACAGGTGCCTGCAGAACTACATTCCTGCCCACAGCTTAACCCTGTCCTGCCCGGTGTGCCGCCAGACCTCCATCCTGCCCGAGAAAGGGGTGGCCGCGCTCCAGAACAACTTCTTCATTACGAACCTCATGGACGTGCTGCAGCGGACGCCGGGCAGCAACGTCGAGGAGTCTTCCATCCTGGAGACGGTGACCGCTGTGGCTGCAGGAAAGCCTCTCTCTTGCCCGAACCACGATGGGAACGTAAGTGGAACAGATGGACTGCGGGTGCTGCCCGGCAGCCTGGTGGCTGTGGCTGGGATGGGTTTTGGGCACATCAGTGATGGGCAGTAAGGCAGAGCTCCACCTGGAATTTGAGTGATTGCAAAGGTGGTTTTGTTTTGTTTTTCACTAACCCTTAGACTATTTGGCTTGCTTACTTTCTATGATCAGAATTATTCAAATAATGAAATCCATCTTTACTGTGTTTGCTTAGTGTATATTGTTGGTATCCTTAGGAAAGCAAGTTAGCAGCTATTTGCAAGCTGCTCATTCTTTAACCTGCAGAAACATGTGTGTCATCAATTCTGTATAAAAATTTAATAATGGGTAAGTTCTGCAAATTGAGTGATTATTAAAATGTTAATGAACTAGATTTGTTTATTTTTCTTGTGGAGGAAAAATTTTTTTCATTTTCCCTTAGACTTTATTCCTTAATTCCTCTGATAATAGATTACAGATTGCAAACATATTTCCCGCTACTCGAAAGTACAAAACTGTGACAGAATCAGGACCTGTATGGTATCCAAGAACTGATTCATGAGAATTCTCTTTCCAGAACAGGCGGATCCCACTGTGGCTAGGAGCTCTGCCTCTGAAGCCAGGCTGCCTGATTCAAATCTTGTTCTTGAAATGGTGCCTTCAACCCACTTTGGCAAGTTTGTAAAACTCTCTATGGCTCATTTACCCTTTGGCAAAAAGAAGCAGTAGTAGTATTTCCCATATATGATTATTGGAAAAATATTTAAATCATATTAAGAGCAGAGTAAGCTCTTGATAAAAATTAGCTACTCGAATTATTTCTTGGGGGTTCTGGTGCAGCTCAGCGATTATCTGGCAAGCAAGAGCTCTGGGCTCAAGCTCCAGCATTGTAGGAAAAAAATATATAATAAAACTACGTATAATATGCATATAAAATTGCTACTAGTAATTGATTTTAGTGCTAGGGATTGAACTGAAGGCTTTGCACAAGCAAAGTACAGATCTACTGCTCAGTTATATCCCCCGCCCTAATATTATTTCTAATTAATGACCTTCCTCATTTCTTTCCTTCTATATTGCTCACTTTAAAAGTATGTGAAACTGCTTATAATAATAAAAGTCCTATGTACAATAAAACTGCTAAGGCAAGTGATCTTTAAGCCTAGCAATTACTAGTGGCCACCACTGTTTTATGACTGCATCTCTGCCCACTAGCATAGCAACCTGCTGGCCAAATTGTTTTCCATCTCCAGGCCTGTCCGTCCTTTCTGCTTGGGAGGGCTTTGTTCCTGCTTTGTGTGGCTGACTCGTTCTCATCTTTGAGCTCTGTGTGCAGAGCAGCCCTCCCTGACAGTACCCGTGGGCCATGTGACACTCCTCTCCTGGCACATCGTCTCCTTCGCAGCTGCATGGTACCCACCCGTCACCCTGTGCATTGTTTAGCCGTGGGTCCTCCTTCTTTCCTTCTAGAGGATGAGCTCCAGGAGAACAGGAACTTAGCTCACTGTACCCTTCACACCACACAGTGTCAAACAGGGCACCAAATCCGTATGAACTTGCTAAAACACCTTCCAGCTACCAGATCCGGCTCTTCACACCCACCCTGGAAAGCAGGAGTTCATTACCTTCATTTCGCAGTTAAGAGTCTCAGGCTTAAAGGCTTTAAGTCACAGAGCTAGTTAATGCATCATAAATGCTAGACCAGGGATGAATATCATAGTGAGCTTTTTGGTAGCTCAAACAAAAAAGAAACACTAATGTAGATTACATCTGTAACACCAAAGATTATGTATCTGTAACTGTAATTGAAACATACTGAAATATTAGTGACTACCAGGTTTTCTATGTATTGTGCTACAAGGAAGCATCACTGTATAAATTTTGTTAAAAAGAACTTAAAGGGTGTGTTCCATAGTAGTTCAAACATTCTTGGTGACTATTTCCCACAGTAAATGTGAGGCTGTGTGTGCTAGGATCCTGCATTCTGAATACTGGTTTGGGGACAGCATTTCTGCCAGGTACACGAGTCCTCTTCAAATGTGGTTCAGGCTGGGGTTCTCTGCAGGTCCCGCTTCCTAGAGGAGTATGTTTTAGGCACACGAGGAGGCCTCCTATAGACACTGGTCTCCGTTTGGGCTATGAAGGGGCAGGGGTGTAGAAGGAAGATGATGACAGTTGGGAAGATGGCTTCAGTAAGCAAAGGGACAAAGCGGCAGACTCAGGACTGCCTGCTCCTGGGAAGGAGAGGGTGGGAAGCAGGTAAGGAGGAGAACTACAGGGAGGAGCCCAGAAAAATAGATGTGAGAGGCTGTGATTTGCTATGAATACCATCCAGAAAGAGCTTGACCTGAATTCCATCGGCAGCATGAGAGCCTGACAGCTCTTTAAAGAAGGGATGATATGTTAGTAGCCTTGTAGAGGAATGGGGTGGCAGACACCAAATCTGAATTTATTGAATTGTTCAATTGAGAGCTAAGGGGTAGAACTAGAATGGAGAGGAGAGGGTAGATTTTAGAGAAGGGTGCTTTTCACAGGATGACCTGCCTCTCCCAAACAGTAAGTCATGTGCTAAGATAAGCTATCAAGATTGTGAGAACTGGGGGCTGGGGATTTAGCTCAGCGGCATAAGTGCCTGCCTTGCAAGCAGGCAGTCATGAGTTCGATCCCCGGTATCTGTAAAAACGAAAAAGACCAAAAAAAAAAAAGATTGTGAGAACTTGCACAAATAAAATTGATTAAATAGTGGGTCATCAAGAAAACATCACTGTAGTTTCTTATTGTGTAAACAAAGCTCCTGTGTAATGTACTAAAATTATATTAGTAACGTGTGTAAGAGGAAAAGCTCAGTGTGTGTATGTGTGTGTGTGTGTGTGGTACAGGAGATCCTAGGGCCTTGTGCATGCCAGGCAAAGGTTCTACCACTGAGCTCTATCCTCAGTCTCAGAAATTTTTTTTTAATCTCCTAATTATTCAGTCAAAGAAAAGAAATGGTACAGTTGGACTGTTTACAAAATACAGAAGTGAAACCCTTATCTATCAAGTGTATGGGGCAAAATTAAATTTCTATCCAGGAAATTTTTTAGGTTAAAGCTTTTTCTTTTATTTGAAAGGAACACAATAAGTTAGAAAAAGAACAACAAAATGAAGATAAGAAATATAAAAGAAAATAATATGTTATTCATAGTATGTATATTTCTAGATGATAAGAAAAGACAAAAAGCTGTTCAGTTGATAATCCCTGATACCAAAACCCAGTGAAGAAATTCTCCTAAAATTAATAATTGAACAAGTGGTAATAGCTATAAGATTCTTAATTAAAATACCCCAGCAAGTTCTTAATCTGTAAGAGCACTTTCAAAACAACCCCAAAAGCAAATGAGCTCAGAAAACCCCCAGTGGAGATATAATAATTATATGGGGAGGGGTTTAAGCTTCATAAATAATCAACTTCTCAACTCAGCTAAAGATCTTACAAGAGGTAATAACCAGTGTTGACAAGGATATGTATATGAGGACATTTTTATACTCAGTGGATGGCAGGGGAAATGGCTCTTCAAAAAGTTGATGTCAACTTAGCAAAATATAATGAGCATTTTACACATTCATCTTTTAACCCAGTAATATCATTAATAGAATTATTTCTGAAGAAATAATTAGATTTGAGGTTAAAGAAAATAAATATTAAAAACAATCCAAATGGATTGTTTTAAGGACATTGTTAAGGTATGGTGAGTCTACATAACTGATTGCTGATTAGGGATTGAAACTGCATTTTTTTTTTTTTTTTTTTTGGTGAACCCAGTGTGTTACACATGCTAAACACATGCTATACTACCAAGCTATACTTCTCAACCAAAACCGATGCTTTCAAGATAAGTGACCTGTGTGCCACTTTGTGTGGATACTTTTAGAGTTTTGTTTTCTAAATTGTAGGAGCCTGGTATATAAAGTACAGAAGGGACAAAGTTTCAAAAAGGGTAGAAAAACCAGAGACTTTGTGCTCTTTCTCAGTCTGAGGTTCTCAGGAGCCAGGAAGCACTGCTGGTCACCAGAGAGGCAAAGGGCCCAGGTTTGGAGGGTCCTGGATGACACTGTAAGGAACCTGAGCCTATTCTAAGCCACGGAGAGCTAGTAAAGGCTGGTACGTGTTGGAATGAGCAGGCAGAACTCACTCCAAAATAGTTAGAGCCATAAGGAAGGGCAGGTCCAAAGCAGAGAAGCCTGAGCCAGCCAGCCACTTAGAAGCCTTGTAAGAGAACCCATCTCAGCCCTAATCCAGGACAGCAGAGGTTTGGTTGGAGGGTTGGACCACACATGACAGTCAGTTGGCTGGGTGGACAGGTAAGCTGAGACCCACAGGCCCAAGAAGTGACTCCCAGGTGCCTAGCTTTGGTGTCCCAGGAAGCACTGATGCTCCCAATGAGTACAGGCTGATAACTTTGGGTAACTCAGTGGTCAAACACCTGCCTAGTATGTGCAAGGGTTTTGGTTCAATCGCCAGCATTGCAAAAAATAAAACAAAATAACCATGAATTTTTATAAAATGATTCATCGCAGGTGAAACTGTGGAAAGAGAAACCTGTTGCCACTGGTGGAAGGATAAATTAGAAATTACTAAAGATGTATTCCCCCAGCATAATGTAACACCAGACTTTCAGCTTGCAAAGTGGAAACCCTTCCTAGAGACGCTAATTCCAATGTCATAGTTAGAGAATTCTTTAGGTTAAAACGCTTCCCCTCTTCGACCAAATGCATTTTCTCAAGTTGCTTCAAAAATTAAACCTCAAGGTGAATGAAGCTATTTAAAGTACATTTTGAGTACTTCCTGCTGAGTCATTACGATCCACGGAATCATAAAATTCATAAACGGGCGAGACATCTTGGGAAATGAGCAGGGCACATCTTGAGTCATTCTGTTGTTCGATCATACCTTGTAGGAGGTCAGTGGAATGGGGTCCTTATCGCATAGTCAAGCCAAATGCATGTAATATCCCAGATAAACTGCTGCAGTTAATTACCCTGGGCAAATCTTTAAAAACAAGTCAAGCGTCTGAAGGTTCATAAAATTGAGTAATTAACAGCAAAGCAGGATGCTGCCTTGGCCTGTGGGCAGTGCTGATTAGCACATGCGTGGATGAAAGCCTGTTATCTGCTTTAGGCAAGGAGAAACTATCTTCTCATTCAGCTGCCTCAGCATTGTCCAAATACAAAGGAAAATGGTCAGTGGTCTGAGTGGCTCTTAGCACTTAAAGCACCCCAGAAAGCACACTTGAGCTCCAAGTGCCACGATCCTCAGTACACAAATGATAGGGGAATCCCTGTTTCTGCTCCCTTAGATGCCTGAGGAACAGGAAAGTGAAGAGGTACCAAGGGGTGTTTTTGTGGAGGAGTCCCTGGTCTAGGTAACAAATCTCCAGTCACGAAACAGGATCCATTGCCAGGACTCAGAAGCCTCGGGCTTAGCCCAAGGTTCTGAGTGTCCTTGTCACAGTAGGGATGCAGAGGGTCCTGCCAGTCTCCTCTTCTGATGAATGCAAACAACCACTGCCTGCCAACAGCAATGAGCCTCTGGCCTCCCTGCCACCCCTGGGAACAGCACATCTTCTCACCAGATGGGGATGTGACCACAGAGGAGTCACACAATTAGCTCTCGGCTGGAGCCCTCGCTGTCAGAACCCAACTCAAGCATTTGCAGCTGGCTAGCTGTTGACACCTCAAAATGATTTCAGGGCCTTTGCCCCCATGACATATAAAAGATATTGTACGGTGGACAATAACCCGAGTCTGTCCCGGCCTCTCAAAGCTGTTCTGTTTTGTTTGTAGGTAAGACTCACACATCACTTTGAAGTGACAATGGATGGTATTTAGTATATTTGCTAAGTTGTACAAATGCCACCACCCTCTACCTCCAAAGCATTTTCATTCCCTCTCAGAGGAAACACCATGCCCATTTAAGCAGTCACTGCATTCTGTTACTGTGGCGTAACACATGCAACACATGCGGTGACTTTCATACGGAGCCGGCCCTGCATTCCTGGGATAAATTCCCCTTGCTCACAGTATGTAATCCTTTTAATATGGGACTGGATTTGCTAGTGTTTCATAGGGATTTTAAAATCTATATTTATACAGAGTATTTGTCTATAATTATCTTGTGAGGTCCTTGGTGCTGGGAAAATATTGGCTTTCTGGGATGGGTTAGGAGGTGGAATGGATTCTCTTCTCCTCCTCCTCTTCCTCCTTTTTTGTAAGTTTGAGGATTGGTATCAGTTCTTATTTAAATATTTTGTAGAATGTATCAGTGAAGCTTTTTGGTCCTGGGCTTTTTTGTTATTGTTGTTCACGATGATGATTTCTAAGTGTTCTCAGACTTTCTGTTTCAAGTCAGATTGGATTGTGTTTCTAGAAATTTGTCCTTGTAAGTTATTGAGTTTGCTGGCTTACAACTATCTGTAGTATTGTTTAATTCTTTTTCTATGATGTCAGTAGTAATTTCTTCACTTTTCTTCCTGATTTTAGTAATTTGAGGTTTTTTTGTTTTTGTTTTTCTTGGTCAATTTAGCTAAAGTTTTGTCAAATTATGTAATTTTTTTTCATAGTATACTCTTCCTCTATCATAGCAACTTTTTTGGTCTTACATCTCATCTGTCTGATACTGGGTTTGGCTATAGAAAGCCCTTTTAGACCTTTTCTGGACCTCATCATGTTCCAGAAAAATCTACATTTGTAATTGGAAAAGTTATTGGAATTGTAATAAATTAACTCTAATCTACCACTTCCAGTGCAACCCAGGGCTCACTGGAACAAAGACCTCAACCCAGGACTAAACCCAGGCTTTATTAATTCATGAAGAGGAGCGTGGCTCGGGATGAGTGACTGCTGAGAGTGATGAGAAGTACCAGAGTGCTGTGAGCTGGGTTAGGTAGGAGGTCTGAAATCACCTCTGATATGCAGGGAGAAAGAGAGAGAGATGCATGCAGGAAGAATAATCTGCATAGCACAATTCAGGGCAGGACCTAATGTTCTGGGGTCAGTGCTTTTGCTCTGATGTGTAATTTTTTATGCCCTGAGAAGTCACAGCCTCTTATCTGCAGGCTCGGTCCCAGCAGACAGTGTGGTTCTCTCTGCAGCCTCACACATGCTTCTTAGGACCTATGGAAGCAGGCAACACTGACCCAGTGCCTTGGTTTAAAGACTACTATTCAGCACCTTGGCTAGACCTATCTGCATTGCTTACAGCCAAAGGAGGTCCCAGCCAGCTCTGTATGGATCAATTCACAGAAACAGGGCCAGGTTTAGTGAAGATGGAGAGGACTGCTCGTCTTTCAAGGAGTCCTCCACATTTAGTCAGCCCTGTTCTTCTCCCATCCTTTTTTTTTTTGTGTCTTTGGATAGAAAGTGCTTTGTGACTAGAAGCTGGCTATGAACCTCAGCAGATATCTTGAGTACATGACAAATCACATCTCTCTTGCTGCTTTTAAGGTATTTGTCTTTTAATAGGTTGGCTGCAAGTTCCCTTGGTTGGCTCTCTTTGAGTTGCCTATGTGAGTTTATTAGACTTTTTTTTGTGGGTACGGGGAATCGAACTCATGACCTCACGCTCGCCAAGCAGGTGCTTATACTACTGAGCAAAATCCCCAGCCCTAGACTTTTTTTTTTTTTTTTTCCTTTTTATCAGTACCGGGGATCGAACTCACGACCACCTGCTTGCAAGGCAGGTGCTTATGCCGCTGAGCTAAATGCCCAGCCCAATCCCTAGACTTTTAAACTATGTACATTTGGTGCTTTCACCAGAGCTAGGGAGGTTTCTACCTCTTCTTTCTTCAATTATTAGCTTCCATTTCTCCCACCCTTCTCCTTTGGAATTCCCGCTATGACTATCCTGGTACATTTCCTGGTGTCCCCAGGACTCATAGGTCCTGTTACTGGTTCTTCAGTCTTTCTTATTTCCAGTACTCAGGCTGTAATCTCAGGGGTTCTATTTTCACATTCACCAGGCCTTTCTGTCTGCTTACATCGTTTGTGGAAACCCTCTAGTGAGTATTTCAGTTAACACTCTTTAATGTTACAATAGTTCCTATCTCTTTATTAGTATTCTGTATTTGCTGAGACATTGCTTTGTGGTTTACTTTAGTTTTGTTTTGCTTTTTTCTCCTGGTACCAGGGATTGAACTTGACCTCACAGTTGTCAGGCAGGCGCTTATGCTGTTGAGCTAAATCCCAGGCCCTCTTTTAGTTCTTAATACATGGTTTCACTGAGCTCTGTGAGAATACAGAAGGAGCACATTTAAAATCTAAATCGGTCATGGTGGCACATGCCTGTAATTCTAGCACTCAGGAGACTAAGGCAGGAGGATCATTGCAAGTTCAAGACCAGCCTGAGTTACAAAGTAAACTAAAAGCCACCCTGAACTGCATAGTGAGATCTTGTCTCAAAAAGACCAAAAATAAAATAAAATCTAGTAAATTTGCTTTGACCAGATTCCTTCTAGGCAAAGCCCACACTGTCTTCTCCTGAGGAGGTGGACACTGACTCTTGGCCTGAAGGGGCAGGGAAGTGTGTCACATTCTCACAGCACACGCTGCTCAGCCCCCACCCTCCTAGGAACCGGAGGGAAGAAGTCTCTTCACGTTCTATTCCTGGACTCTCCGAAGCTGCCTGTGACCCGTGGTGACAGCCTGCTCTAGAGAGGCTTCCTGAGCTCTGGCCAGCAGAGTAGGACATGAGTATACAAAATCTAGAAATATAAGGTGTTTTCATAAGGTGAGCCACCACCGGCTAAAGCCAGGACATATTCCACAGATCCCTGGGGGTGGCGATTTTCAAAAGAAAATTGAAGAATTATTGAAGACTGCTGCTTTATCCTCCCTTTCTCAAGCCCTTGGAAAAACAGGAAACCTCTCCGCATATGCATGTTTTCAAATAATGAGTCAAATATATGGAACACAGGACTTGTATGTATCTTATTACTATGTATTTGCATTCCCAGAAATAATGTCTAAAAACTATGAGAGTGCCTGTAGTTTTGTTGTTGTTGTGTTGTGTTTGTTCTGTGTGAGTTTTGTTTTCTGTTTTGAGACAGAATCTGGCTAAGTAGTTCAGGGTGGCCTTGAATTCACTGTGTCATCAAGGCTGGCCTCGAATAAGCAATCCTCCTGCCTCAGCCTTATGAATGCTGGGATTATAGGCTTGTGCCACCATGCTGTCACTGCCTAAGGTTTACATCATTCCATTTTCTGAACACAGTAGGAAAGGCACATAGTAAAACACTCCTAAAGCAACCTAAATGCTGTCTGTTCTCAGAGGATACTGCCGCTCACGGGACAAAGAATGGTCCTTTAGCTCATATAGACCTTTAGCAAATAATCATCAGTTTCTATGTGTGGGGCAGGTTGCTGGCTTGAATCAGACCTTACCAAAACAAGATTCATAGGCTTCCCATGGGAGCTTTGAATTTCCAGTTGAATGTGTTAAGATACATATGAGTGGAATATGTACAGAAATGTTTCTGACCTGCAGAGGATTTTTTTTCCGATATTCTGAGGCAAGGTCTCCTATATAGTTCAGGCTGATCCTCCAGTCCCGACCTCCTAAATGCTGGGGTTGTAGGTGTTTGCCACCGCACCTGGTGCTTTGAAGGACTTTTATCTGAATCAAGTTCACTGCAAAAGATTGTTTCTAAGATAGCATCAGTGAAGTGAGTGTTTCACTCTTGGGAAAATCAGCTCCAGGAAAGTGCTAGATGAGAGATCGAGCCTTGATAAGGAAGGAAACACCCATCACAGAGTCACAGAGCTGTGGTTGACTGACTCTCTCTCTCTCTCTCTCTCTCTCTCTCTCTCTCTCTCTCTCTCTCTCTTTCCTGCCACACTTCTGGCAGTGTTGGGTCCCTGTTGTCCATGAGGCATTAGCAAGGGGGCTCTGGGAAAGGACAGTCCTGTGTTCAGGAACCTGAACCTCATAACTGTTTCATAAATGGGATCTAAACTAAAGCGGCTGCAGGGTGCATTTGTGTTATATTCAGATTTGTGCTCTTTTCGGGATGTGCATTACACTTTAAGAAAAAAAAAATTACCCCAGAAACGCACTTTGGGAATTCAACCTTAGAAGATGCTCTTTCCAGCTGAAAGTGTATGGGACAGCTGCCTCCACAGTTTCTTTGTGGCTTTAAATTGTGTCATTCCTGAGAGTTCGTCACAATCAGGACAAGGTGATTCTATTTTCAAGTGACCAGATGATGTCATCGGCATCACTGTAGCAAACACTGCTTACTAAGGATGCCTCCTACACCATGCGCACCAGGCAGCCGGGAGCTGGTGGTGCCCGCTCACCCACTCAGCAGCCTGGAGAAGTAGGTTACTGTTACTGTTTGAATTGACAGAGGCAGCGGTTATCGTGTGATGAGAAGTGGTTTTGAGATCATTCAGCTGAATAAGTGGGGAACCAGGATGCGTGCTGCTCAGCCTGGCTCAAATGTGTCCAAGCCGAGGTTTCCAGGGCGTCCAGAAATCCTCTCAGGTCCTCGGTCCTGTGTCGTAGCACAGCAGGTGGAAGCCATTCCTTGTCCTTTTCATTCCTGCCCTCTCATGAGTGGACAGTGGCGCTTTCCAGAGCTTGTATGGTACGTGCCACACAACAGCATGAACAGGAGCAGAGAGGAGCCCCGCTGACGCCTGCAAAGCTAGATACCTCTGAGATTTACAAAAATGCAAAACAATGCCACCCCCCCCAAAAAAATTTTTTGTTTTGCAAATGTAATCATTCTTCATAAATTGCAAAATTCATGTTAATACTTAGATGGACTACTATTGCTTTTACTTAATTAAGGAGTAAACTTCTATCCCTCTCAATTTGTAATGTGACAAATATCTACAGGTTATCATGCAAGCATGCAAAAGTCCTTTTAAAGTCCCTGGTAGTTTTTAAAGGATGTATAGACATTCCGAAACCAAAAGCTTGGGAATCACAGTTCTCTTAGGCAGCCACCACCAGAAAGCTGGTTTTGTGGCTGCAGCTGTTCTGGAGTCAGAGCCACCTCTGTCCTGGACCTGTCACAACAAATTCATTCTTTTCCTGCCACGCAGCCAGAGAGAGCAGTGCCAGCTTTCTGCAGTGGCTGGGAGAATTAGCTGAGAAAGTGAAAGGAAACTGCTTCCTGTAACACAAGCGCTCAGCCAACCACCCTGAACCTGGAGCTTTTCTTGTGTCCCCGCAGGTGATGGAATTTTACTGCCAGTCCTGCGAGACCGCCATGTGTCACGAGTGCACAGAGGGGGAACATGCAGAGCACCCCACAGTCCCACTCAAGGATGTGGTGGAGCAGCACAAGGCCTCACTCCAGGTCCAGCTGGATGCAGTCAACAAAAGGTGTGAGTCCCACCCACCTCCCCAGCCAGGCTTCCATGTGAGCTGCCAATCCCCATGGTCTCTCCTCTCTGTGTTATAGTGGGTTGGTTCAGGTCACCTTTGCAGGTATCTGACTTTGTCATATAAACTCTCCTTTGACCCCAGGTCTGTGGTCATGAACCGATAAGTGATAAAAGTTTCCCCCTTCTCCTTGTTGAAATTCCACCTGCCTTTTGAGTGGTGGCATTTTTTTTTCTTCTAGTCTTTTAGAGATTAAATGAATTAAAGTACACTCAAGGAAAATGCTCTCTGGAGATCTCTGAAATTCATGCCTGAACCTAGCCCTGGAGAGTTCCATAGATGCCCTTCCTGACAATTTCCAGGCCCCACGTCCCCAGTGGATGTCTTTTTCCAGTGAGTCCTGCAAAACGGTATTGAGTGATTCTGTTGTACTTGAGGACCAGAGGAAATTAACAGCAGCTGAAAAGCAGACAAAACAGTAAACATCCTACAAAGAATCAGTACCCATAGTAAGAAAAGTAATTCTAAACTGATGAAAAGAACTTGGAAACTTCAGGAAAGTTCCCAGAAAACTCTCAGTTTGTTTAAGTTTTCTATGGTTGGGAAAAAAGATACAGTTACACATGTAGATCAGTGGTTGTCAGCCATGGGTAGTCTGTCGTCCTCCCCTGCAGTGCTTGAAGACATTTTTGCTGTCACAGCTATGTGTGAGGGTGCTACCTAACATCCTGCAGTGCACTAGACAGCTCCCTGTGGCAAACGATTATTTGGATTATTATAATCATGTTTCCTAGAGCATTAAGTCTTGCACATGAATTACTAAAATTAGTAGCTTGAAGATGCAAATCAATGTAGACCTTTGACGTTTCACTCATTCCATTGTCCATCAATCCGTGTTTCCATCAGTCCATTCTAAAGATGGTAAAAGGCACAGAAAAAATTTTAATATAAAATAATGTCTGGATTCAGCACTTGGTAATATTTGACATTAAAGATCTTTAACGAATGTCCCCCACTTCCCACCCCAGGCTCCCGGAAATAGATTCTGCTCTTCAGTTCATCTCCGAAATCATCCATCAGCTGACTAACCAAAAAGCCAGCATTGTGGATGACATCCACTCCACCTTCGATGAGCTGCAGAAGACCTTAAACGTGCGCAAGAGCGTACTGCTTATGGAACTGGAAGTCAACTACGGCCTCAAACACAAAGTAAGACTAGAGTTCTTAGGTGTCCTGCAGGGCCAGGCCATCGAGGGCACTGCACAGCAGTGGCTGATTGCGTCCTAGTGGCAGCAAAGGGAGCTCCAATAAGCCCTTAAATGACACCACTGTATAGTAGACTGCTGTTTTCATTTAACAGAATATCCAGCTTGTTCTTTCCTGTTTGCAGCAATATGTGTGATTCCGTGACCTTAAGTGCCAATTTATAATTTGACAGCAGGTGAGGCTGGATATCATTGTGCACTCAGGATTGGGGTTAAGCTGGATCGTTTTCCTTCCTTAATTATAACGTGGAATCACACTTTTAATGGCCCTCCTCCCTCACCAACCTGTTAGTCAACTTCAAAGCAAACCCTGACTACTCTCTTTGTTCAGCTCTGCACGTCTGGGGCTGAATGCTGTTGGTATTTAGGTGTGGAGACTTCTCACGGGTTTGGTTTCTGCTCCTTTAGGTAATGACCTAAAGGAGCAGAGGAGGAGCTTTGCACACTGGAGAAAGACACTAAATAAGGAATCTTTCAGATGTCAGGCTGGGCAGTTTGTCTGCCACAGCTTTTGGGTGTGACAGATTTTTTTGCCCCTATGCAAACTCATGATCCAAAAAAAAAATAACAGTGTGGGAGATGAGGCAAGCCAGAGGGGGGGTGCTGGGAAGGAAGGGCGGGGTGTTGCGCTGGAACCTGGTTCGCTGGGCTTATCCGGGTGGGCGGGGCGGAGCCGGTTCCAGCAGGAGGAGGAGGAGGTGGTGGAGGGTGCTGCCTAGCCGCCCTGCTGGCTTCCCTAGGCCCAGCTAGCCAGGCCAGACCGAAAGGCTCACCCCGCACCCCGTGTCCGGTTTCTGCAGGTGCTGCAGTCGCAGCTGGACACTCTGCTGCAGGGCCAGGAGAGCATCAAGAGCTGCAGCAGCTTCACGGCGCAGGCCCTCAACCATGGCACGGAGACCGAGGTGCTGCTGGTCAAGAAGCAGATGAGTGAGAAGCTCACCGAGCTGGCCGACCAGGACTTCCCGCTGCACCCGCGCGAGAACGACCAGCTGGACTTCATCGTGGAGACCGAGGGCCTGAAGAAGTCCATCCACAACCTGGGCACCATCCTGACCACCAACGCTGTGGCCTCGGAGACGGTGGCCACGGGCGAGGGGCTGCGACAGACCATCATCGGGCAGCCCATGTCTGTGACCATCACCACCAAGGACAAGGACGGCGAGCTGTGCAAGACGGGCAACGCCTACCTCACGGCAGAGCTCAGCACGCCAGACGGCAGCGTGGCGGACGGCGAGATCCTGGACAACAAGAACGGCACCTACGAGTTCCTCTACACGGTGCAGAAGGAGGGCGACTTCACGCTGTCGCTGCGCCTGCACGACCAGCACATCCGCGGCAGCCCCTTCAAGCTCAAGGTCATCCGCTCGGCAGACGTCTCGCCCACCGCCGAGGGCGTCAAGCGGCGCGTGAAGTCCCCGGGCAGCGGCCACGTGAAGCAGAAGGCGGTGAAGCGGCCGGCCAGCATGTACAGCACGGGCAAGCGGAAGGAGAACCCCATCGAGGACGACCTCATCTTCCGCGTGGGTGAGGGCGCAGCGCAGCTCCTGCTGGGGGCGGTGGGGGGATGTGGGGGAGGGGCCGTGTAGGGGGAGGGGCGGGGGGAAGTGGGGGGTCCGCCCCTCCCTCCTCTCGGCCCTCTCTGCCTGCCTCTTTTAGCCCCACCCCTTCCCCTCCTCCCCCCTCCCCTTCCCCTCCCACTCTTGTTTATTCCCTTTCTTCCCATTCTCTACCTCTCCCCTTCCCCTTCATCTCCTCTTATCCTTTATTTACTTTCCCTCTTCTTCCCCTTCCCTTCTCCTCTTCTTTATTTCCTTTCCCCTCTGCTCCCCTCCTCTCCTCCCCCTTTCTTCTCCCCTCCCCCTCTCCTGTTACCCCTTCTTCTTCTTCCCTCCCTCTTCCCTTCCCTTCTCTCCTTTTTTCTCTTCTTACCCCCTCCGCCTCCTCTACTTCCTTTCTCTCCACGTCTTTGCTTTCTCTTACCTCTTTTTACTTTCTCCCCCCTCTCCCCTCTGAACTTTCCTTTCTCCTCCTTTCTTTTCCTTTTTTCTTCTCTCCTTCCTTTTTCCTCCTCTTTCTCCTCTCCCTCCTTCTCTTTCTCCTCTTTCTCCTCTTTTTCCTTCTCTTTCTCCTCTTCCTCCTTAAATTCAGAAGCGTTGCATCTTCATCCTAGAAAGTCAGAACCTGAAAATACACCACAGGAGAACCAGAAAAGGCCCTGCCTGGCCCCTGGAAGGTGCAGGGAAGCTGGTGTCTCCTCAGCCCAGCTGGGACAGAGGTGGTTCACTCGGCCCTTTCTTGTGTTTCTGAGATCTGCCAGCCAGGCCGGGCCTTGGTAGAGCTTTGATGCCCTGTCCTCTCTCCTGGGCTGGTGTCACCATGCTTGTGTGGCTGGAGAGGGAGTAGAGAACCCCGCAGAGTCGAGTTGGGTGGGGCTGGGAAGGAACCCAGAAAGTCCAGTTGGGGTGCACAGGGCCTTGGGGTGCCATAGACGGGTGCCCTCTCTTTGCAGGATGCCCAAGCCCCAAGTGCTTTTTGGTTCCTTTCAGACCAAACCTCGCCAGCGGCTCTCTCCTGCTCAGCAAGGACTGTAGCGCCTCCAGGGAGAGGCTGCACTGTACTGACTGAGACCTGCAGATAGGCGGCCCCATGGCTCAGATGCACTGGGGGAACCTAGGCCTAAGGAAAGGAACAGAGGAACAGACTTGTTCCAGGGCTGAGTATTTAGTTCAGCAGCACAGGCACCTGCCTGGCAAGTTCGAGGTTGTGAGTTCAGTCCCCAGCACACACACAGAACAATCACACAGATCTGTTTTTCTCTGGGGAACTTCTTAGAGCCTGTAGAATCTGCTGGTGAGCGCTGTGAGCCTCTGAGACAGGAGAGGGGTGACAGGCTTCTTCTTTTCTTTCTTTCTTCTTCTTCTTCTTCTTTTTTTTTTTTTTATTATAGTAGAAATTAAAACACAACTTTCTAAAGTACACATTTACAGGGGAAAAAATGTTAAATTTTTGGGTCAGTTAGAAGGAAGACAGGAAAGGAAGTCCAGCTCGGCGCTGTGACATAGGGGTTCCGACCGGGCCACCCACAGATACGGTATTTCATTCCTGGTCCCGTGGTTCCCGAATCTGTGTGGCTGAGCAATGCTTGTGTTCCCAGGGGCATAAAGCCGGCTCAGGACAGTGGCTGGAGACCTCTCACCCATAGTGGAATGCCCCTGGAAGTCACCCTTCCTGATGTCTGCAGGTTTGAAGGTGGTGTGATTATGTAAATCTGCAGCTAATCAAGCTTATTTTGCTAATTTGGAGACAGACCAGCACTCCCTCTGAATGATTAACATACATGCAGAGCTGAGAAAAGATTGGACCCAAATGCTTCAGCATGTTAATAGAATATTTGTGCCAGCATTTTCATTACAAGAATAAAAAATCAAACTTTGTTTTGCTTTTAGTCACCTGTGAGGCATCTGTAGGCCCAATAAAGGGTTAAGGTTCATAATAAAAATGGCTTTTAAATCCCTGGCTATCTGGGAGAAAACACAAATCATGTTTTCAAGGGCAGCAGGCTAGCTGCCAGGAATCTTCTGGTTTCCCATCCCTGGAGTGATCCCTGATGTGTTCTTGTGTTACCTGCTTCAGAGAAAAATCAGTCTGGATATTCCTTAGGTGGTCGTCTCTACTTCATTTGAGACCATAAGGTTTTTTTCAGCCCCTTACCCATAGGTTGAATTGGACCCTGGACCTTCTCAGCACATTCAGAGGATGTTACGTTCTCTTGAGCTAAAGTTTGAAATCCCGAGCTCCTGTGGATCTTATCTATAGCTAATGATTAAGAAAGAAGAAAATTCACATCTTTCTTTGCTTTTCCAAGCAAAGCCCCCTCCGCAGCCACCTGTCTCCAGCCTATCAGCTGACTTTCTGCCTAACATTATCATTGTGTCAGCAACAACCCAGTTTGTTTTCCTAAGCTATGCAACTTGCCAGTGCAGAGCTTGGAGGCCCTGGTGAATTCCTTGGCTGCCTGTGCAGTGCGGGTGCAGGAGGGGCTGGGACGGCACAGGGCTGCAAGTCCCAAGTCTGCCACTCTGGTTCTACCACTTTACTTGAGCTTTGGGCAGAATGCTCAGTGTCCCTGAACTTTGATCCTCACAGCCAGAAAATGAAAACACAAAAATACCTGCTTCTCAGAGCTGCTCTAAGTTTCCAGCTTAAGACCTAGCAGAGAGAAATCGAAGGCAGGAGAGTTTTCTTTGCAAATATAATAGTTAAGGCTGTTAGATTTTCTCTGTGGACTTTTCTTTTTAGACAGTGTAACTTGCTTCTCCCCATGGCTCTCCTGCATGAGGAGCAGATTCTCTGGTTCATGTCCCACCTCTGCCCCCAGCTAAGCCTGGATCATTAGGCAGTGGGCAGAGGAGCAGAATTGGGCAGATTCAAGTCATGTGGATTCTGATTTTTTGTGCCAGCTGCATAGCTGGCTCGCACTTCCTAAACCCTGTAAAATAAAGGGACTGAAATGGTCCTAGTAGGTTGCATAGGTAAAATGAGGAAAGTATGTCTAGTTCTAGCCCATGAGCGATACAAACGCAGTTAATGTTTACTGAGCTTTTATTATTACTATTAATAATAATCATTTCCACCTCTGCTGCCCACCTGCGGGAAGAACATGGCATATTTCCTGTCCCAACTGCGTCAGTGTTGAGCTGTCCCCAGCTCCTACCTGGAGGGAAGGTTGTACCCCACCCGGTGCTGCCCTGCCCAGTTAGAAGTCGTGATTCCCTAGCCCGGGTGGAATGGGGATTCAGTAATTTAAACGTTTGTGAAGAGCTGAGAGCAGTGTAGGTCACATAGCACTGATTCTGAGTTTTTTGTAAAATAAAATGCTATTGCAGTTTGCTAGGACTGCCATAAAAAAGCACCAGGGGACTACGGGAACAGAAAACAATCCTTCCTGACCTTTTGACTAAGATCAAGTACAGATAGGAACAGAAGAAAAGGCGAGTCGGACTCGCTTACTCCTTGTTTTTAAATTATTAACAAGTAAAAATTGTACATAGTTATGATCTGCAGCATGTTTTATTATACACATACACACACATATATGGAATGGCTAAGGCAGGTTAACAGCTACATTATTTCACCATATTTTACAATAAGAACATTTTAAAATCTGCTCTAGCAGTTTTTAAGTGTATAATATGTTGTTGCTGTGATCACCATAATGTACATCTCATCCCTCCTGTCCAACTGAAATTTTGGAACCTTGATCAGTATATCCCTAGGTTATACTGCCCTACTTCTGGTATATCCCTAGCTTATCCCCCCACCTTGCCCTACTCCTGGTAACCACAATTTTACTCTGTTTTAGGGTCTGGTTTTCTTCCACATGTGAGAACATGTGGTAGTTTGGTTTTGGCGGGTGATTGTTTGATTTTTGAGACAGGTCTTGCTGTGTAGTTTAGGCTGGTCTCAAACTCTGTTTAGCCAGGCTGGCCTTGACCTTGTGTTGATCCTCCTGGCTCAACCTCCCAAGTGTTGAGATTACAGGTGTGCACCACCATGCCCAACTCATAATTGTATTTCTGTGCCTGGCTTATTTTGCTTGATTTAATGTCCCTTTGTGTTGTTACAAATAACAGACTTTCCTTCTTTTTAAGGTTGATTCTGTATCTTGCCTATTGTAAATACTGTTGCAGTGAACATGGGAATGCAGTCTGTTTGACTTCATTTCCTTTAGACATATACCCAGTGGTGACATTGCTGGATCATGTAAATAGGTCTATTTTTATTTTAAAACCTCCATAGTGTTTTCTATAATGACTGTATTACATTTTCACCAAGTTATCTCTGGGTTCCCTTTTCCTGCACATCTTTGTCAACATTTATCTTTTATCTTTTTTTTTTTTTTATTTAAGGAGACAAAAGAAAAAAAACAGAAAAAGAGTACAAGTTACATAGAATTTCAGAAAAAGTAAACAGTAGGAAATCACTAATTACATATTGTCATCTTAGAAATAGTTGTTGAAGTCACAAAATTAAAGCACATACAGGGGACTTTCAAACAGTGAGACTGCAAACAGTTTTGTTCAATGATCCAACAAAACTCAGTAATATGGTTATCTATCTTATACACTTAAATATATATGTAGTTATATCTTTTAGAGAACTTTCTTTTCCTTTCTTTTGTATAATGACAATTTTCACATTTTGGATTGTATTACTCCCACAGTTCTTACTACTTGGTTTTTTTTTTTTTTTTTTTTGAAGAAAGTAAAACCAAATGTGACATACCAGGACAGAGTCAGTCAAATCAAAAGGGTGGACATAATGCATAATGTAAAAACAAAATATAAGGTGATCAACAATGGTTACCATAATGCCTCTTGTTATCTTAAAAAGAATTGCCTATATCATCAGTTATAATAAAATTGAACAAAACAGTAAAGAATAAGACCAATAAAACCAAAACATTGGAGACATTAGAGGACTTTAAAAGAAGATAATAGTCAACCAGAATGGGCGTCACAATGAATCTTATTGTCTTCATAATTGTTGCCTATACTTTCAAACTTGGTACTATCAAGCATAACAGAATAGTGGAAAATCAGTCAAAACAAGATGGTGAGAGCAATACAGAGTTTCAAATCCAGTTAATAGGAAATCAAAGTGGGTTACTATAATATATCCTGCTATTTTTTATTTATTTTTCCCTTAATTAAAAGGATAAAAATGAAAAAGAAGATAATAAAAAGGAGATTGAGGGCATAACAAAAAAAAAAAAAAAAAAAAAAAGAGGGCATAACAACAAAACAGCGCAGGTCAAAACATAGCCATAAGCAAAATAGTGTTTCACCACAAGATAATCTCGACATAATAGTAGTTACCATAATGTCTCTTCCCTTAAAATCTTTGGGTATAACTTCGTATACTGTAGCATCAAACATATCAAGACAATGTAAAACCGTTCAAGAGAATGACAGTATTACAGGGTATTTAGAATCAACTAACAGAAAATGAACAATGGTTTCTGTGTAATCTCCTTGTCTATAAAAGTTTTTGTTTATATTGTCACATATAATAAAATCCAATAGGATACAACACGTTAAAACCGAAGGAGACAGAACAACAAGCTTGATGGGACTTCAAAACAAGAGGATATTAAATCAGCACTACTTATTATGATGTCTTGTTTTCTCCAAGATGGTTGTTCCTACCATCCAACCTTCTCTGCCTCATTTCTGTTGAGCACTTTTTCTGTCATTAGTTGTCAGTTTGTCCTCTTCATTTTGCTTTCTGCTCCATTCATTGTGGCTGCTCTGCCACTGTTTCTGGAATCTTGGTATTTTTCATTTTTAGAATATCCTGCAGTAATCTCTGTAGAGTTGAATTGGTGGTTGCAGATTCCCCTAGTTCCTCTTTATCCTGGAAGCACCTTGTTTTTCCATCAATTTCTAGGGACAGTTGTGCAGGATATATCAATCTTAGCTGGAGGTTGTTATCTTTCAAAGTTTGAATTATTTCCCCCCACACTCTTCGTGATTTGAAGGTTTGTGCCGAGAAGTCTGCTGTAATTCTGATGGGTGTTCCATTGTAAGTGATCTGTTTCTTGTCTCTGACAGCTTTTAATATTCTGTTCTTGTATTGGATTTCTGGAATTTTGATTATTATATGCCTGGGTGTAGCTCTGTTTGGGTTGTAGGTGGCTGGGGTCCTGTATGCCTTATACATCTGAGTATCTTTACCTTTTGCTAAATTAGGGAAATTCTCCTGGATTATTTCTGTGAATAGCTTTTGTAGTTCATTTGTTTGAGTCCCTACTTCTTCTTTTATGTTCTTAATTCTTAAGTTATAGATCCTCTTATCATCTTCTAGTCTTTGTATTATTGCTGTATGTTTTCTTGTTATTTTAAAGAAGTTTTTCATTTCATGCTCCCATCTCACAAATCTGTCCTCCAGTTCAGATAATCTATCCTTAGTTTCTTTCAAGCTGTTATGCCAGCTTTCAATAGAGTTTTTAGTTTCCTGGTAATCTCTTTGAACCTGCTTCACATATTCTATGTTTTCTCTATTTTCTCCATCAAACAATTCTCCCCTTTTTTTCGGTTCTTCCATTCCACCATCTGTTTCTCCCCCCCCCCCCACTTTGGTGGTGCTTAGCATTTCTCTAACTATTCTACTTGTTTCTTGCTTTATTTCATTTTTTTTGAACTCGTCTATGAGGCTCCGGAGATACCACTTTATGTCTATAGGTGCCATGTCGGATATTGCATGTTTTCTGTCTTCATTCTCTTTTGCATTTACCTTTCCTAGATCAGTGTTCTCAGGATTGGGGACTGAGGACCCTTTCTTGTTACTCCCTTTTCCCATACTTTTTGTTCCTTCCATACAAGTGTATGTAGGAGGCCCAGTTTTTTCTCTCTCTCTTTGTCTTTTGCAGTTTGTTTGAATCCACTGGCTAGGTATTCCCGCCCACTGCAGTGTACTAGGGAGACACAGAGCTGGGCAGCCTCTTCTAGGCCTGCCCCTCCAGGTCAACCTACTGAATGTTTCACTGCTAGGGTGCACTGCCAGTTGCAGGGACCTGATTTGGGTTAGCCTACAGGATCTTAGTCCACAGCGTCACCAGGCCAAGCGCTCCCCACCACTCCCGCTTGAGAGGGGAATATGCGACTAAAGTCACTGCAGGGCCCTATTCCGGCTAGTCTGCTCATTCCCAGAATGTCCTCTGTTGGAGCCTCCTAGTCTATGAAAGGGTCCCCATTTCTCTCACTTACCGCAGGTCAATGCAGGGCTCCCTGCCAGTCCCACTCTCAACGCTGTTTGGTTCGCCGATTCTAGCTCTTAGAGCTTTTGTGCGTTTCTCTCTCTCCCTGCCGTGCGGATTGGGATGCAGTAGTGGCAGCAGGAAATTCAATGGTGGCTTCCAATGGCGCAGGATCCAAGCTTTCGTACTGAGATTTTATCTGCTCCTGTTATGGCATCAGGATTGCATTTCCAGTTGGTTTCTCTCAGCTTAGTTCGTTCCTGGGTCGGCAGGGTACATCTCCCCTCACGTAGGACTCCTCACATGGCACTGCTCCTGGATTCTAAACTGGTCACCTCAGAGAGCCTCCGTGGCTGCTGTTATTTGTCTGCCATGTTCTCCCAGAAGTCCTCCTTTTATCGTTTTGATGATAACCAATCTGACAAGTGTGAAGTGAGACCTCATTTTGGTTCTAATTTGCATTTCTCTCAAGGTTAGTGATTTGGCCATTTTTCATATGCTTGTTGGCCACTTGTATGTCTTATTTTGAGAAATGTCTATTCAGATCCTTTGCTACTTTTTTTTCTTTTTTGGGGGGAGGGCCACAGTTTTATGTACCCCAGGCTGGCCTCCCGCTCACAGCAATCCTCTTTCCTCAGCCTCCAAGTGCTGGAATTACAGGCATGCACCAGCCCACCTGGCCTTTTGCCTAGTTTGAATCATGTTGTTTCATCTCTATTGAATTGCTTGAATTCCTTATATATTCTGGATGTTAACCTCCCTGTATCACTTGTCATTGAGACAAAATACCTGATGCTCAAAATTTAAAGGCATTTTGGCTGATGGTTTCAAGTGTTCATTCCATGGTTATTTGGCTCCAAGGCAGAAAATCATAGTGGAAGGCTGCTCACTTTTGGTGGTAGGAAACAGAGAGAGGAGAAAAGAGCTGGAGATACATCCTCCAGAGGCATACGCCCCTACAAACTCATCAAGACGTTAGTTCAGTTTACATTTGCTTGGCAGGGAGACAGACGCGCGAAAGCTCTGAGAACGGGAATCGGTGAACGGAGTTGAAAGCAGGACAGGTGGGGAGCTGTGCATTGACCTGCGCTGAGTGAGAGAAACTGGGACTCTTTCACGTTCTAGGAGCCTCCAACAGCTGACATTCTGGGACTGGGCAGACTTGCGAGAAAAGGGCGCTGCAGTGACTTCAGTCACGTATGCCCCTCTCAAGCAGGATTGGTGAGCAGTGCCTAGCCTACGTGACGCTGCTGGCTGAGACCCAGTAGGCTAGCACAGCCCAGTGCCTGAAGGTAGATTGACCTGGAGGGGCAGGCCCCGCATAGCCTGCCTGGTCTGCAACTTCCTGGTGTGCTGCAGTGGGCGGGAACACCTAGCCGGCACAATTAAATCAGACTGTGGCCAACAGGGAAGGAAGCTGGGCTTCCTATATATGCTTTGCACATATATAAGGAACAAAAAATATGGGAAGAGGCAGCAACAAGAAAGGGTCCTCGGCCCCCAATCCTGAGAAAGAGGCAATAGCAGACACAGCACTAATAGATATAAAGCGCTATCTCCAGAGCCTCATAGACAAGTTTAGGAATGAAGTTATTAATGATCTGAAGCTAGACATAAGCAGAATAGTTAGAGAAATGCTAAGCACCACCCAAGAAAAAACAGATTGTGGAATGGAAGAACAGAAAAAGAGGGGAGAATTGTTTGATGGAGAAAATAGAGGAAGCATAGAATACATGAAGCAGGTTCAAAGAGATTACCAGGAAACTAAAAACTGTATCGAAAACTGGCATAACAGCTTGAAAGAAACTAAGGACAGATTATCTGAACTGGAGGGCAGATTTGTAATATGGGAGCATTAAATGAAAAAGTTCTTAAAAATAACAAACAGCAATAATACAAAGACTAGAAGATGATAAGAGGATCTATAACTTAAGAATTAAGAACATAAAAGAAGAAGTAGGGACACAAGCAAATGAACTACAAAAGCTACTCACAGAAATAATCCAGGAGAATTTTCCTAATTTAGCAAAAGGTAAAGATACTCAGTTTTATGAAGCATACAGGACCCCAGCCACCTACAACCCAAACAGAGCAACACCCAGGCATATAATAATCAAAATTCCAGAAATCCAATACAAGAACAGAATATTAAAAGCTGTCAGAGACAAGAAACAGATCACTTACAATGGAACACCCATCAGAATTACAGCAGATTTCTTGGCACAAACCATCAAGTCACGAAGAGTGTGGGGGGAAATAATTCAAACTTTGAAAGATAACAACCTCCAGCTAAGATTGATATATCCTGCACAACTATCCCTGGAAATTGATGGAAAAACAAGGTGCTTCCAGGATAAAGAGGAACTAGGGGAATTTGCAACCACCAATTCAACTCTACAGAGAATACTGCAGGATATTTTAAAAAGGAAAAATACGAAGAATCCAGAAATAGTGGCAGAGAGGCCACAATGAATGGAGCAGAAAACAAAATGAAGAAGACATACTGACAACTAATGACAGAAAACGAGCTCAACAGAAATGAGGCAGAGAAGATTGGATAATAGGAACAGCTATTTTGGAGAAAATAGTGTCTTAATAGGTAATACTGATTTAGTATCATCTTGTTTTGAAGTCCCATCAAGCTTTTGTTCTTCTTTCTCCATTGGTCTAAACAGGTGGTATCTTATTGGATTTTATTATATATGATAGTATAAGCAAAAACTTTTATAGACAAGGAGATTATACAGAAACCATCGTTCATTTTCTGTTAGTTGATTCTAAATACCCTGTAATACTGTCATTCTCTTAAATGGTTTTACATTGTTTTGATATATTTGATGTTACAGTATTCAAAGTTATACTTATTTCAAGGAAAGAGACAATACGGTAACTACTTTTATGTCGGGATTATCTTGTGGTGAACCACTATTTTGCTTAAATGGTTATGTTTTGATCTGCGCTGTTTTACTGTTATGCCCTCTTTTATCTCAATCTCCATTTTATTATTTACTTTTTTATTTTATTTTTTTATCCTTTTAATTAAGGGAAAAATAAATTTAAAAAAATAGCAGGATATATTATAGTAACCCACTTTGACTTTCCATTATCTTGATTTAAAGCCCTGAATTGCTCTCACCACTTTATTTTGACTGATGTCCCTCTATTCTGTTTTGCTTGATAGTACCAGGTTCGAAAGTTTAGGCAACAGCTGTGAAGATAGTGGGATTCATTGTGACGCCCATTCTGGTTGACTGTTATCTACTTTTGAAGACCTATAATGTCTCCAATGTTTTGGTTTTGTCGGTTTTGTTCTTTACTGTTTTGTTCAATTTTATTATAACTGATGATATAGGCAATTCTATTAGAGATAGCAGGAGGCATTATGGTAACCATTGTTGATCACCTTGTATTATGCTTCTACATTATCTATTATGTCCCCCCTTTTGATTTGACTGACTCTGTTCTGTTATGTCACATTTGGTTCTACTCTCTTCCAAAAAATAATAAGAACTGTGAGTGCAACAAAACCCAAAATGTATAATTGTCATTGTACACAAGAGAGGAAAAGAAAGTGCTCTAAACGATATAACTGCATGTATATTTAAGTGTATAAGATAGATAATGATATTACTGTTGGATCATTGAACAGAACTGTTTGCAGTCTCACTGTTGGAATGTCCACTTTATAAGCTTTAATTTTGTAACTTGAACAATTATTTCTAAGATGACAATATGTAATCCATTAACTAGTGATTTCCTACTGTTTATTTTTTTTTCTGCAAATCTGTATTACTTGTACCCTTTCTCTGCTTTTTTTCTTTTTCTCCTAAAATTAAAGAAAAAAAAGACGTTAGTTCACTGATGAGTACAGCAGTAGCTCTCCTATGGTTTAATCACCATGCAAAAGCACCGACCTAGCACATTGGATGCTGGGGGAACATTTTAAATCTAAGCCATAACAGCCCTGAATCAGATGTATAGTTTGCAAATGTATTTTCCTATTCTTTAGGCTACCTGCATTCTGATTATTTTCTTTGTTGTGCAGAAACTTTAATTTGATGCAATGTTGTCTATTTTTGCTTTTGTTCTCTTGCTTTTAGTTTCATATTCCCCCCAAAATATCCCAGTGTCATGGAGCTTTCCCCCTATGTTTTCATCTAATGGCTTATGCTTTCAGGTCTTATGTTTAAGGCTAATCTATTTTGGGTTGACTTTTGTAAATGGTGTGAGATTAGGGCTTAACTGCCTTCTGCATGTGATATCTAATCCTCCTACCACCATTTGTTGAACAAACTCTCCTTTTCCCATTGTGCATTCTTGTTATCTTTGTTGAAGAGAAATTAGCCATAAACATGTGGGTTTATTGCAGATTCTTCTATTCTGTCCCATTGGGCTGTGTGATTGTTTTGTGTTGGTATCATTTTTATTATAAGAACTTGAAGTAGATTTTGAAGTCAGGTGATATGATACTTCTAGCTTTGTTCTTTTTGCTCAAGATTGCTTTGGCTGTGTAGAGGTTTTGTGGCTCCAAATGACTTTTAAGATTACTTTTCCTGTTTCTGTGGAAAATCTTACTGGAGTTTGAACAGCGATTGCTTTGAATTTATAGGTTGCTTTGAATAGTATGGACATTTTTAACAATATTGATTCTTCCAATCCATGAACATGGGATCTCTTTCCTTTTATTTGTGTCACTTTAAGTTTCTTTCATCAATATCTTACTTTTCAATTTACAGATCTTTCATCTTGGTTAAATTTATTCCTGAGGACTTTAAAAAAATCTTTTTAATCCTTGTGTTCTAACTCAGAGTCTAGTCAAGAGATAGTCCTCTCACTATGCAATAATGTAGCACTAAAAGCATTTCTAGGATACCTGGTACTTGATATGTATTGTGCTAGGTGGTGAGTATATAAAAATGAAAGAAATGAAATTTCCTTCCTCAAGAAGTTTACAGTTTGAGGTGACAGATGCATGACTGACAAACTCTAATACCAAGGACTAAATAATGAAAAGACATATAAATGAAAGAGAATTTAAGCCAGGACCTAAAAGATGAGTGAGACTTAACTATGTTACCAAGTGGAGAGGTCATCTCAGGCAGAGGGACAGTATGAAGAGAAAAGGAAATGCAGAGGAGAGAGCATGACTGATGGTTTGAGATCATGCAGTGAACAAAGATCAGAGGAATATAGACTGATGTCATTGGACAAATCCATGTTGGAATCCATGTTTTCTGGAATAGTATCTCTGCCCTCTCACCTGTGTGCTTTTTTCCTCGAGCTCCCTTTCCCCTTTTTTGGAAGTACCGGGGTTTGAACCCAAAGCCTTGTGCTAGCCAAGTGCTGTACCACTGAGATTCATCGCCATCCCCAGTTGTTTTTCTCCTCCCTGTGTTGTTTTTGTTCTTGTTTTTGAAATAGGGCTTGGTGAGTTGTCCAGAGTGACTTCAAACTTGCAATCCCCCTGTTTCAGCTTCCAGGTAGCTGGGATTTATAGCTATGTGCCATCATGCCAGCTGCTTGTACCAACTTTATTCTTCCCTCCAATACCACCTTCTCTTTAAGAAATCACAGTGGTCATTATTAATGCCTGGGTCTTACTACTTGACAGAATCATAAATTCCTTGACAATAATGGGGATAGTGTCATTAGCCGTTTATCATCCCCAGCACAATCTAGAATACTTTGCTTACGTACTTTGTGCCTTTGAGTGAGATCAAATTGGGACCTCCTGTGTGATCTAACTTTCTTCCCACCACTGTCAGGCCCCCCACTGGAGGCCTAGGGGCACCCACACTGGATGACGGGGCCCAAAAGTGCAGGGTGGTCATTCACAGGATCTGTGCACAGTCCTGCAATGGATAAAATGAAACAGTGCAGGCCTAAAACCTTGTCTTCTCAGCCTTCACCCGTTGGGCTGCAGATGGGAAAGCTTCTATTAATAACAAGAAGAAGATAACCTGCCTTTACAGTTCTACCTTTTTTTAGAACTGTGAAAACAGAGCCTTGTGCGTGTGTGGAGGACAGCCAGTGCAATCCGGAAGTCTGTCATCGGTCACACCTGCCAGGTGGCTGTTTCCTCAGCCAGTCTTATACATATTGGGCGTCTTGTGGCACTGATTCTGGGCTTAGAGATACACAGTTTTCACAAACACATGCCTTAGGGGTCATACAACACGTGCTAATTTTGCATGCACGTGAAAAGAAGTCCTCACTTTCTAGGGGTTGTGAAAGATTTTCAGAGAGTAATCTCAACTCACATTGCCGCCTTCCTTGCCTGATGGGCAAGTCTTCCATCCCGCTACTAAGCATGGGTAAGGTGGGTAAAATGCGCCCAGATCATACCTCGTGCCCCTTGTCACTACCCTGAGCCTTGCTCACACCTTCATTGTGGCTCTGGTGTGTGAGCCACTTCTCTGCCTTGGTTGTGGTAGAAAAGGAGGTGAAATTCAGACTCTGATCCGTGGGAGGCGCAGTTGAGGAGCTTGCTGTGTGAATACATAGGAGCTTTGGAGGAACTGAGGCACAGAAGCTGAGATGGTACAGCGGGGAGGCTGGCAGGGGTGGGAATTAAGGAACAGTCCAAGAGAGGACATCTAAACCTAATGGCTTTGAAAGACAGTGGTTCTGAGATGGAAGGAAGAAAGCATGTTTCAGGTAGAGGGAGAGCAGGTACAAAGGTGATAAACTGCGTTTCAGCTCGAGTTTCTTACATAGGGAGCAGGACCTTGTTCGGGGATCCTGTGTTCCTCTGCGTGTGGCCCCTAAACCACAGGTGTCCCAGTTCTTAGGGCGCCTGGTGAAAACAGAAACTCCTGGACCCTAAACTGCATCTCCCACATAAGAAAATCTGCAGAGGGATAGGGAGTCTGTATTCAGTTCCAGGGGTTCCATGTACATGACATTGACTACCACAGCCAGGTAGGTGATGACAGGTTTTGAACTGTGATTCTCGTGCTTTAGTGACTCACTGGGATTTCGTTTCTAGAGAACCTGGGGGCAGTGTATGGGGCTCGGCTGGAAGTGTTTTCTGGGAAGCAGGGAGACTGTATCGAGAGTTCAGGATTGGGAATGAGATGGAACAGACAACCAACAGTGGATTATAAAAGCTTAGGAATGGGCTGTTGGAACTCAGTCTGTTTCAGGGCCACTATATTTTTGGGGTATGAGGCTGTAGTGGGCAGCTAACAGCCTGATTCGCAACTGCCCTGGGTTCCCAGGTTAACTAACCTCTCAGAGCCTCCGTATCTTTGACAAAGTGGCACTTAAGAACCTATCTCATTGGATCGTTGTGAGAGTTAGGTGAGTTTATACACGAAGAGTTTAGAAGAGCACCTGGTATTGAATCATTTAGCGCATTTTTGAGAAGCAAAGCAGATAGTACTAGTTAACATTGTATTCAGTTCATAGCATAGTAGTAATAGTTAACATTAACTGGTTAAAAGCATATTAAAGAATTCATAAATCCCGGCAACCTCAATGAAAATCCCAGAATGCCATCTATTACTCATATGACTTTGGGAAAATTATTGAACCTCTCCGTGCCCAATTTCTTCATTCATGAGGTGGGAATGGCATGAATGTATGTCTGGTATGACTGGGATTCAAGTATTGCATGTAAAGGTTTGGAACAGTGCAGGCATATAGCAAGGACTTGATGATCAGTGTGGGCTATTGTGGCTCGGGGGTAGAATGCCTGTCCAGCGCGTGAGGTCCCCAGCCCTGCAGAAAGCAAACAGTTCCTTGCTGTTATTGTTATCATTATCAACCACAATAAAGAAAGGAAGAAACCGGTGTGGTTCTGTTACAGTCATCCCGGTAGGCAGGGTGAAATGTGGGTTAGGAGCACAGCAGAGAGGTCAAGGCAAGAGATCAGTTTGGAAGAGAAAAGGATAGAGAAGTTGGTTAAGTCATGGGCTTCAGTGTAATATCAAAGGCAGGAGTCTTAATTGAGGGAAGAAAAGATGGAAAACAGGTGGAACAAACAGATGTGTCTGAGCCAGGCTTCTTACTTAAAAGCCTTAGTACCAAGGATTTCTGCATCATCTTAAAACCCTTACCAGCTGTAATACTCTCTCAGTATAACAGTATAACAGTGCCTGCAGTATAACACACCTACCATACAAAATAACATGATGTACTGGGCCCAGCTCATCCTGGCTCATTCAATAGCTTCATTTTGTGACTTGAAATCAGCCACAATGGGAGCATTTACACTGTGGGAAAGGGCAGATGCTACAGGTCAGAGCTGCCTCCTCCGACCTCCCAGCCATCCTCACCAGCACTGAGGAAATGAAGGCTGAAACTAGTGAAACCTGTGCCCTTTAAATACTGTGGTTTTCCAAAATTGGACTCTTGATTCTGCCCATGCCTGAAAACAACACTGCAAGTGAGTTTCTGTGTCCCTGTAATACTGTGTCAGGAAACAGTTCAGAAGTGGCATGGAGCCTCTGTTGGAACACAGGAATTATTTTTCCCTAGCTACTAAGTTTGCTCACTGGAAGCCATGTACTGGTTTCATCAGCTGCTGAAGAACATCCCTGAACAAAGGGAAGCTGCAAGATATGTGAGAAAGGGAGAGAATTCCAACTGGATTGTTTTGAAGTATGTCATTCATACACCATACCTCAGGGAATTGATGAGAAGTTAGGTGGGACACTCATTGGCACCCTCGAACAGTGTCATTTAACAATGGCTGTGTAAAATCACTTAGTGTGAATTCCAAGGCTTTACAGAGAGCTACAACATTGTTTCATGCCTAACTCTCCGCCTCTTCTCTGCAAATGTCCCCTTTCATATCTAAAATATGTGAGGAGGGAGGTCGTGCTAACTTGAAATCTGAGCTCACTGTGGGAACCCTGCCCCTACTCCTCAAGAATCTCATCTTTGGGCTCTTCTTACATTTCAAGGGGACAAAGATTCAAACTATTTTTCCTAAGTATGTGTTTGTCAGTTTTTTGTTACTATAACAAACTCCCTGAGATATCAACTAAAAAAATGGAAAGGTTTATTTTGCCTCACAGTTTTGGAGGTTTCAAACTGAGTTCTCTTGGCCCATTGCTTTTGTGGCTGTGATGAGGCAGAACATCATGGTGGGGAGGCAGAGGCAACCGATAACCTCATGGCAGCCAGGAAGGACACAGGAGGAGGAAGAGGCCAAAATCCCAATAGCCTACTGATTTAACTTCTTCTCATTAAGCTCCACCTCCTAAAGGTGCCGGAGATGGGGGTCCATCATTATGGGTTTTTGGGACATTCATAATCCTAGCTATAGCTCCATATTATAGGGTAGGGACAGTGAACAGGGCAGATGTTGGTCCTGCCTTCAGGGAGCTTATAGTTGAGTGAAGGATATGGACAGTTAAAATGTTGTGTGACAAGAAATGGAGTTTTCTAAAATTTTAAGAGAAAAAATCATTCATGTGAGCTCCGAGGGCAATTCTCCTTACCTCCAAAACATGGTATTTTGAAATCTAGTTAGAAGTTATCTGTGTGTTGGAAGAAATATTATCTAAAGGGTCAGGAAAGCCAAGTTTTATTCTTTCCTTTGTCACTATCTTTGTGATAATTCTATTTTCAACTTTCTCATTTATAAAACAAGAATGGTAATATTTGTCCTGCTAACTCATGGGATTATTACAGGAAACACATGAGCTAATTTACACAAAACACTGTAAATATTATTGAGCATTTCACTTTCCAAGACGTCACGTGGATTGTAACTGACTGCCAATTATTAATAACTCATTCATGCACTTACTCATCAACAAACATCTGTTAAGCTGCAGCTTTGTTAAAGATGCTGTGTTCCACCTTGTATTTAGTTGGGTCATATCTTGTTTCATTGTTTCTTTCAAAGTATCTTGCTTTATTTAGCAATGATTTGCATATTATAGTGGGTAGTGAGAGAAGATCTGTATAGGTTGATCCCCAATGTCAATCTAAAGTTTTGCCTCTCACGAAGATGAAAGTGACCAGGAAAAACATGGGTAAGAAGCTATTAGCTTTAAAATTTATTTTGTGCTTAGGTTAGTTTAATATCTGGGGAAAAAATTTTTTTTCTCTTGTGGAATTATTGTCAAGTTGTTCATAATAACTTTTAAAATTCAAGCTATTCATGTTATTGACTAATAGATAACCATCAAATGAAATCATTTATATCAAAACACACAGGTAAAGATTTTATAGCACTATGTACATTTGGTGTTAATATTTAAAGTCATTATGAAAGGAGTGGTTTTCATTTAAAATTTGAATACCTTCGAGATAAAAATGGAGCCTTTTTAAATAGACTAAATAGAATTTTTACTAAAAAGCTGAAGCAAAGCATGATCCCAAATAATTTCTAACTTCTGGAACTTCCCTTTCTAAATTTTCATTGTGAGATACAAACACTCAGATGTCTGAACAATATGCAGTATCTCTGCATCAGTATTCAGCACAGAAAATCTTGTAGTTCAACCGCTAGCAAAGATAGTTGGTATGAGTTCTTCTTCTGGAACATGCCAGTGGTGTCCTTTAATCTTCACAAGTAAGATGGTGTCATAGTCCAGACACTCTCAATTTAAAGGAAGAGAGGCTTACTTAGGCTTATGGTTCCAGTCACTCCAAGGCAGAACCAGCATGGCTGAAGGGCCTAGCAGCAAAAAGCTGCTCACCTCATGGCTGCCAGGAAGCAGAGAGAGAGAGAGGGGAGGAGCCAGGGAGGGGAAGCTCCCTTCCAGGCCATGCCCCAATGAGCTGCCTCTGGCCAGGCCTCCCCCCACCCAATGGCACACTCAGCTGTGAATTCACAGTGGATGAACCCACGGAGGGTGCAGTGCCCATGAGCCAGTCACCTTTCAAACACAGGAGGCTTTAGTGTGATGATTTAGATCTAGACTGTAACAGACTGTCATTCTGATGTGCTGTCAGAGTTTGTTTTGGGTTTTGTTATTATGTTTTTTGTTTTGTTCAGTGGTGAGCTGGGTATAGTCATGCAGACTGTCATCCTGGTAGTCTGGGAGGTTCACAAGTTCCAGCCCAGCCTGGGCAATTTAGAAATTTAGTAAGATCCTGCCTTAAAAAATAAGAAAGGGCTGGGGATATAGCTCAATGTGGAAGCCCTGGATTTAATTCCCAGCATCAGACGGTGAGGGATAAAATTGAAATGGCAGAGCCTGCTTCATATTGCCTCTTTTAAAAAGATATCAGCAACATTAGGCAAACAGACATCCCTCCAGCTCTGTGATTTTATTTACAATGGGGCAGCAGACACAAAGCACGTTTAACTTGAGACCAAGAGTGTGACCAGCAGTCACCCTCAAGCTCAGCGGCCACTGTAGAACCCTCTCCTGCAGCTTTCCCTTGCAGCAGATCTCCGTGGTGCTGGTGCCCAGGTACTGGTGGTACGGAGCCTCTCGCGGGCATTTCAGTTGGACACAGGGTCTTCCTTCTCTTGGTTCTGAATAGTGCTACCATGGGGTCCAACTGACTTCCTCCCCAAATGCCACTGCTCCCCACTTCTGTCAATGCTTATCAATGTGGTTTTATTTCCACAAGGCACAACAGTGTTAATGAGTTGTTTTATTGTTTGCTTTTTTTCCTCCTATATTTTCCCATTCTTTTAGCACACTACCTCCTGTTTTTTAAATTCAATTTAATTTTATTATTTTTGGTACCAGGGATGGAACTCATGACCTCACGCCTGCTAGGCAAGTGCCCCCGAGCTAAACCCCCAGCCCCACTGCCTCCTTATTTTCAGAAGGAGAGGGTACCCTTTGGATGAGGCACCACCTTATGAAGTTCTCTAGCGTTCTGTGTTCTCTGTTCCCTCCATTCCCTCAGTCTCTGAGCAGGGTAAGCGTTGTCCTCAGCGAGATGTAAGTTAAATGTTGGTGGACTGTGGACGGTGTTTGCTCCTCTGGAGCAGCAGGAGATAAGTCAGTGCTCGTGGGCTCTGTGGGGGTCTTCCCAGCCCCCGGCCCTGCACTCAGTGTTTCTGCCCCCACCATTGCCCTCCGAGCCATGGCTGCGTGGGTCACAGGAGCCAGTGCACCACAGCCCAGGCCATCCCTGCAGAGTCACCTGTCCCCCGTTGCTGTCCAGGTCGGAAGGCTTTCTAATTGTGCTTCTTTGATTGTTCGCAGTTTCTCATCTCTCTCAATTCTGTGCTTTTCTTTATCATATGTTTGGTAAGTTTTCTTTCAATTTTATTTACTAATTTATTTTTTTTTTTTTTTGAGACAGAGCTCACTATGTAGTACAGTCAGTCTGGCCTCAAACTCATAACAGTTCTCCTGCCTCAGCCTCCCCAGTTCTGGGGTTATAAGTGGGTGTCACCACACCCAGTCAAGTTTTTATTTTTAAGTGGTCTTAGATAGATCCCTAGTCTCTTTAAAAGTATTTTTAGCTGGAGATTTAGCTTAGTGGCTTAAGCACCTGCCTGGCAAGGATGAGGTCGTGAGTTCGATCCCTGATACCAAAAAAAGAAAAAAAAAGTACTTTTAAGTGGAACATAGTGAAATTGTTTTGCAGTACTTGTTGTCCGGCTGTTAACTAAAACTGAATACATTAACCACAAAAAGATACCTCCTTAAAGAGTCATCTACCCCTTCTCCTGTCTTCTACTGCTACCACATACGCACACTTTTTTTGTTTTGCTTTTGTTTTTTGGAGACGGAGTCTCATTGTGTCGCCTAGGCCAGCCTTCATTTAACCCATAGGCTCTAGTGATCCTCCTGCCTCAGCCTTCCAGTAAGGCTGGGACTACAGGCTCACCCTACCATGCCCTGACCTGATATGCCATTTGTAAAGCATATACACTAGTGCTTCGGGCATGATGTCAAGTTTCTGTGTGGGTGAAGTAAAAGAAGATCCTGTGTTCTGATGCACTTGAGAGACAACAGCGTGGTCTCCCAGAGTTGAAGGTCCAGATCTTGTGTTTTTGTCAAGTGGGGAAATGCGGCGGGCATTAGGACTTCACTACCATGACACTCCAGAGGGCCAAAGCCATGCCAAAATATACTAGGATTGGCACCTGCCTAAAAAAAAAAAAGTGGGTTTGCATAAACTTTAGTGATCTTGATGCTAAATAGCTGTGCGTTTAGTCATGCGGGGGAGGATTCTCCTGTTTCAAGTATAGTTGCAAAGCAGTGCAGGGCTCTGGGGACGCAGCTCAGTGGTAGAGACCCTGTGTTAGAACCCTTACATTGGGAAAAAATCATTCTCAGGTTACCTGAGGAAGCTTGAATTGTTCTTTTGCTGAAACTGAGAGATGTCATCTTCTAGGGCTTAAATTTCTCAATTTATTTTTAGGTACCAAAGGAAGAAATAAAGGAGAGTTTACAAACCTTCAGGGGGTAGCTGCGTCAACAAGTGGAAAGATATTAATTGCAGACAGTAACAACCAGTGTGTGCAGGTAGGTCCCTTCCTTTTATACCTTTATCTACTTCTACTGATAAAATGGGCGTAGTTGCATATTTTTCTACTTTAAATCTAAGGTACATGGTGCAAGGAAAGCAGCTTCCAGCTGTATGTGTAGACTCTGCTTTGCAGAGTTGGCGTGTTCTGAACTCTGGTACAGGTATCGAGTGCTGGCTGGTTCTGCCTCTGTCATTGCGTGCTGTGTCCGCACTCCAACCCCGTGCACTTGCTTTGCAGATATTCTCCAATGACGGCCAGTTCAAAAGTCGTTTTGGGATCCGAGGCCGCTCCCCTGGGCAGCTCCAGCGGCCCACAGGAGTGGCCGTGCACCCGAGTGGGGACATAATCATCGCAGACTATGACAATAAGTGGGTTAGCATTTTCTCTTCGGATGGGAAGTTTAAGGTAAGATCAACTACCTGCTGACCGCTAAATGAGAGCAAAGGAACGAGAACCATAGGATGAAGTTGTTCTCTTTTTTGAAATCCAGTCCAATATTCAACAATATACAAAGACTGATAGTCAAGGCTTATGATACGAGAGTAACAATAATTTTATAACCTGCTCATGTAGCTCCTAAAGGTTGTTTCATTTTATAAAGCAGTCTGTTTGCTCAATTGCTTTATTTTTTTCTTTAAACCATCAGATTCAGAGGAAAACTATTCTCGTTAGCTCAACTCAATGTAAAACAACCACCTTTTTGGAAAGAGTTATAAAGAAGTAGCTTGTAATTCCCACATTGACCTATAGGCTGTCACTCACAGGCTGCGATGGATGACCACAGAAAAACCAAATCATAAGACGTGGCTCCCAGCTTTTAAAAATGTACAGACTCCCGGAGGAAAAGAGGAATACACGAGGAAGGCCAGATAACGATGCATGCAGGCCACACATTGTCTGGTACAACCTAAAAGCATAGCATTAAAGAATGTCAGATAAGATTTGGAGGGGAAATGTACAACCGATATTGTGAAAATGAAAGGGAAAGAAAGCGCTCAAAAGGAAAGAACAACTAGGATAGGAGAAAAGAGGTTATACCTAGGCACACGTGTGTGTGTGTGTGTGTGTGTGTGTGTGTGTGTGTGTGAATACAAGATTGATAACTATACGGCTCTGTAAGTTCATCAGAAAGAACAGTTTGTGTTTTCACTGTTTAACTATTTGATCACTTTGCTGTTACCCCAGCATCATCTTTATGGAAATAGAAAAATGGCTTCTGCATTAGTCAGCTTTCTGTAGCTACAACAACTTGGGAGGAGGAAAGATTTATTTTGCCTCATTTTTTTTAATCTTTGGTCCACGGTCGCTTGGCCATGTTGGGCTGGGCCTGTGATGATGCCATGCAGCGTGGTCGACCACGTGGCAGAGGAAATAAACCACTCACTTTATGACAGCCAGGGGAAAAGTAAGGAAGGAAGGGGCCAGGATCCCAGTACCCCCTCAAGAGCTGCTGTCACAAGGGCCACCTCCCACTCTCTCCTGACAGCATGATGGGCTGATAACCAGTGCTCTGACGCCTGGCCTGACTGCTTCTGCTTCTTCCATGAGTGGAGAGCCCAGTGGTGATGGGAAACCGCTAGGGGTCATCAGTGAATGGTTACCATCCAGCCCCATTTCGAACACGTGATAACTTATCAAGCATCTTATATGAAGATGTATATACTGTGCCATCCACATTCCCGCTATCCTGCCTGTTAGAGACTTCTGTTTCAGTTTCGGGTTTCAGCATGGATTTTAACTCAGATCAACTCACTGGAACCTCTGTGGCTTACAAACTGTTTTGCCTTTGGCAAATATTTTAATTTCCTTGAGCTTTGATAGTCTCATATTTAAAGTTTGGATTTTAAAAAAAATCAGTCTCATAGGATTTGAGTAAAAACTAAATGAGGTTTCATTCCGGATTCCATATGTGCCTCATGCAAAATAAATATCTGAGAAATGTTATTTTCCATGCCTGTCATAAGTACTCAGAAAGAGAAGTCTGTTTGACCAGGTGGGATTTGGTATTCTTGATGTCATGCAGGTTCCTGGTGGTCATCATGTCCTGATCCAAAGGCTTGGAGATGCTGCATTTAATAAACCTGTCCTAGAATCCTAAGGATGGCATGAGCAGCCTCTGATCACAGGGGTTTATGTTATCCTTAAGTCTTTGGACTGCTATGGGCCCCTCTTAGCTTTTACGGGATGAGTTACTTATATAATTATTAATCCATAAATTAGAGTCCATATGAGGCAGCAATTTTTCAGCGTGGAGGGAGGGGGTAAAAAGTTGTCTTTTTTGCTTCTATAATATTGTATGCAATTCTTCAGTGGCCCTTGAATTTTTCGTTCCACGGAAACTGACAGCTCCATAAACACTACGGGTCACTAGTGCATAAGGATCTCTGGCCTTTCAGCATCTCTGACTTCCTTCCTGTGTGCTTTTATAGTTGTATTATCCAAATGGGACAGCTCCAGTGGGAAGACAGAACTTATTAGTGATCTCTTGAAAGTGCTCATGTAGTCTGGAGACAACCCATTTGTTCTTAAAATCATTATCTGTCCATAAATTCGGGAGGTAGGTTTCATATACTGAGGCAGGAATCTGATATCTAAGAGAAAAATCTAAGGATTCCTTGAATTAAAGAGTTTTACAATCACTGGTTCAGTAGTCTTTGCCTGTCATAGTCCTCCTTTAAAGAATTTAATTCTTGAGTGCTGGCGCTAATTACTGGAATGAATACTGAAGAACACTGGCGCCCCCTAGAGGACTGGGAGAATGATTGTGGCATGGTTTCAGCACCACCTTTTTGATGATCAGAACCCAAATGGTAAAAGGAGAGCAAGTGAAAACACTTCAGTACCATCAAGAGAGCTGCTCTAAGTGCTGATATCACCGCTGTATACCAGGAGAGTGTTCTCTCATTTTTCTTCTTTGGTGGCACTCAGTACAATTAAACAGGTGCTAAGAAACACATCCTGTTGAAGCCAATCCAGATTCTTTGCTTTTACGCCAAGTCGTCCAGTTTTCATTGCTCTCTGACTCCCTTAATTTGTTCTCCTTTCAGTCTCCCCTCCTAACTCACATCTTCTAGCCATTCCGGGAAACTCTTGTGATCAGAAAAAATACAGAACAAACATGGCAGCCCTTCTGTCCACAGTTCTCTAAAACATCTTCCTATTCAGACTCAAGGACCTATTTGTTCAGTTAAATACTCTCATTTGACTGTTGCAAAGACAAGGTCTAAAATATTTTTGCTTGCTGTTTTCCACGCGAGCCACACAATCAGGCCAATACAGTGATTGTTGTTTCACATGGTAGCATCAGTCACTGTACACCCCAACCAGGAGTGATAGGTGGGAGGTGGAAGGAAAATTAATTCTGGCTCATCATGTAAGATGTTCTCTTAGATCTGCCCTAGCTGTGCTTACATAATAGAATAGAGGTAAACCTCTTCTTTTTTTAAATTCTAGATAATTACCCATTTGGTATTATATGGTTGAGTCATCTTGTAATAACTACTACTTTTCATAATATTAGGTAGTACTAAGCAGAGTACCAGTAATCCTTTTGATCTCTATGGACATGAAAGACTTCACCATTTCTCAGCTGGGTGTGGTAGTATACATACCTGTAGCCCCAGAACTTAGGAAACTGAGGTAGGAGGATTGCTGTAAATTCAAGGTCAGCCTGGGCTATGTAGCAAGACCTTGCCTCAAAAAATTTTTAAAAAAGAGTATTTGCCACTTCTTTACCTGCTATTATGTTGTAGCCTCTTTGATCTTTGGGTTAGATTGCAGCGCCAGAGTCAAATCTATCCACCAGATTTCCTTGCCAAAAAAATCAGTGTTCCCTTTCAAAGAAATGTGTGTCCCTTTTGTTCTAAAGGATCAAATCCTAATCTCAGTAATTTATAACCATAGACTAAAGTGTGGAGCTTCCTGTCTGCGGGGTTTTATGCCTGGTATCCATCCTCAATCTCTATACTTGTTTCTAACAGACAAAAATTGGATCAGGAAAGCTGATGGGCCCTAAAGGAGTCTCTGTGGACCGCAACGGGCACATAATCGTGGTGGACAACAAGGCGTGCTGTGTGTTCATCTTTCAGCCCAACGGGAAAATCGTCACCAAGTTCGGTAGCCGAGGGAATGGGGACAGGCAGTTTGCAGGTACACTCGATGGTAATATGTAAACCCCCTTTTTTATGCTTCCTCTGCTCACGTTTGCATGAGGCCGGAGCATGACGAAGATACCATACCCCCGCCTGCTGCCCGGCGCTGGGAGGAAGGATGTTGGGCTGGGATGTCAGTGAAAGCATGGCTAGATAGATGCATCTGGGTTTCTCTGCCGGCAGGAAGCCCAATGCACAATGAAGACCTTGGTGTTTATTGGTGATCACTTACAGCACAGAAGCCTCATCTTCAAAAATGCATATTAAGTAAGATATGCATTTGTAAAGGAAAAATGGAGTAACTCCTGTTTCCCATAGCAGCGGCTTTATTGACATGGAAATGTAGTTCACCCTTCTAGGTTATTCTGAGAACGAGAGTTTAGAATATTCACAGGCCGGGCCATCTCCTCTCTCTTTTTGATGTGCTGCTGTTACAAGTTGAGACAGTTTTCACATCTGAAAGAGGCTGCACACAGTTCATTATGATGCTTTGGGTATTTAACATTAATTTGCATTCATTTCTATGTGCTTTGTCTTAAGTCCTTTGTCCTGCCAGGTTCTGAATGTCACCTGAAATGATTGAGTATGGATTTTTCTGCTCAACTTTTTAGAAAAATAAAAATTACATGTTGAAGTCTCTTTCCCAATGCTAAGAGTTGCCACGTCTTTCCTCAGCAGAAGCTGAGAATCTCTAAGAACCGTACATTGAAAGGAGCTGACCGCTGTGACTTCAGATGGCAGTGCAGATGGCGAATCCTGGCGCTTTCCTGCTTTTCCCACATCATCAGGGCTGCTCAGACTTTAGCTTGGGAGAAATCAGAGGAGACACTCCTAAGTGTAGAACAGTGCAGGCTCCAAGATTTCTGGAACTAGAGGTCATGTTGAGTGATATGACAAGGACCAGGTCCCTGGTTCTTGCTTAAATAATTAACATACTAAGTTTGGTTTTTGTTACAGTACTTGCTATGTTACAATCATTTTTGTTGTTATAGTCATCACGTATTTTTTCTCATCTTTATTGCAGGTCCTCATTTTGCAGCTGTAAATAGCAACAATGAGATTATTGTTACAGATTTCCATAATCATTCTGTCAAGGTATAATTTATTATACATTAACTGTTGCTAACTTTTAATTGCTTGTATGGAGGAATTAGTGTGGGGAGAAAATAACTTCCATAGATATTCAGGATTTAAGGGAGTTAATCTGCCGGAGTAGATTTTGCTTCTGCTTCAAAATGCAGCTTTTAATATGGGCATACAGACTTTGGAAAGCCAGGGAACTGAATAGAATGCATGGTCCCCAATTTCTTTTCTTTTCTTTTTTTTTTTTTTTTTTTTTGTCTTTTTTGTTTTTATCGGTATCAGGGATCGAACTCATGACTGCCTGCTTGCAAGGCAGGCGCTTATGCCGCTAAGCTAAATCCCCAGCCCCGGTCCCCAATTTCTAAATTAAAAACTGGTATAATTGAAGATGGATTAAAAATTACATTTTAAAAACCAGTGGGTTAAATGTAGAAGCAAAATTTTCAGATGCTTACACTGTCTCTTATTACTTGCTACAGGCACATCACTTCAAAAATTTTGATTTAATTTATTTTTTATTTTTTTTTTTTTTTGGTACTGAGGATCAAACTCACAACCACGTGCTTGCAAGGCAGGCACTTATGCCACTGAGCTAAATCCCCAGCCACTTGAAAAATTTTAAAACATGGCTTCTTAGTAAAAGCCAGGCATTCCTGTCTTCTTTCCTAAAGAACCAAACGGTCCTTAAAGGTCCTGACATTGTTCTCAAGTTAGATCTGTGCTGAAATATAGTAAACTTTCTTAGGTCCATGTTTGAAGATTCCACACTCTTCAGTGCCTGGTCCCCAGTACTATTGAGTTCATTAAGGACAGTTCCTGTGCATCTAGGCATCATGGTAATGATGTGTCAAATAATGTCACAGAGACATTTTAGAGCCATCAAGTATCACCAGAAGCATCAAAATAAAACTATACTTCCTATAGTGTTGTTATCAAATACATCAAAGTAGTAATACTCTGAATTCATAATCTGCATTTGATACATATATATATAAATGTTTAATTTACCACTGTAACCCATCACTTGACACACCTAGTCTTAGAATTTGTTTAAAAGTTCATTTACTGGGGCTGGGGATTTAGCTCAGCGGCATAAGTGCCTGCCTTGCAAGCAGACGGTCGTGAGTTCGATCCCTGGTACCGATAAAAACGATAAAGACAAAAAAAAAAAAAAAAAAGTTCATTTACTGCTTCACCTTTAAGAACTTTCATAGATTTATTCATCAAAACCTGAGAATTATATAAGCCCTATTTTAGCTAAAGTACTTTCTGAGAATTGACTTTAAAAAGTCCTCTGTTTATTCAACTCTCTCCCTCACACACACTGAGTTTCCCCAGTTGTGTACATAAAATCTAGCCTCTTTCTTGTGTTATGTTGATGTAGTAAAATGATAGTAAATTCTAAGTATCTGACCTAACAAAAAATTCTTATTAGATCCACAATGAATGACCATCCATCCAATTAGACATATAATGCTCATGCTTGAAAATTAACTACTTAAAGGTAGAAAGAATAATATTGTTGAAAATTATAGCCTACTTGTACTGCCTTATATATGTAGTCTTTTATTTCACTAAGTATTTAACAACTAGATATAAACTACAGAAAAAAGAAGAGTGATTTAGCAAATGATAAATCATATTTATATATAGCAAAATGTATGGGGATCTGGTTTGTAGTTTTTTCTTTTTTATCAGAGTGTCTTAATCACATTTCTTGCTGTGAATAACCTGTTCAGATTTTTTTTTCAGTGTGTAAAGTTGGATCAACTATTTTAACTTTGAATAATCTTAAAATATTTCTCATAGGTATTTAATCAGGAAGGAGAATTTATGTTGAAGTTTGGCTCCAACGGGGAAGGCAATGGGCAGTTTAATGCACCAACAGGTGTGGCCGTGGATTCCAACGGGAACATCATCGTGGCCGACTGGGGAAACAGCAGGATCCAGGTACAGTAAAATGCTCATGGGTGTGCTTAGGTGTGGTAGTATTTGTCAGAAGTGAACAACTGTCGGTTTCCCAGACTGGGATGTTTTCCCTTCTCCATTGGGTAGATCATAAGGCCACAGAAAGTCTCACCAGGAGAACCAAACTATGGAAGGTGGAGTAGACAAAAAGCAATGTATTACCAGGATAAAATCTTCTAATTTAGGTTTTCTTTCAACATAGTTCACACAGACTCTCAAGGGTTTGTGGATGGAATTCAAGAGATCTGTTGGTATCTCTGCTATTACATAACTGAAAATTATTACTTCCCTTAGTTATGAATATAGGCAACAACCACACACTCCAACTTTGTCACCAAGAAAAACCACAGAAATTTTTGTATCAGACTACAGTTGTTGCAGACATCCCAAACTGTCATTTATGTCCATTACACTACAGAATTACAGTAATTAATCAACCACTAAGGCAAAGTAAAACCTTACCTTATCCAAATGTGATCTCAAAATGGATCACATTTTTAAATGTAAAGATAAACTTTTAAAAAGTTTTAAGAGAAAAACCTTTGGGACATAGAGCTTGGTAAACAGTTTTTTTTTGTTTTTTGTTTTTTGTTTTTTTTTTTTTTTTTTGTGGCATGATACCAAAACTGTATCCAAAAGAGAGAGAAATTGATAAATTGAACTTTATCCAAATTAGCTCTGTGAAAGATTCCATTAAGAAAATAAAAATATACGCAGACTGGAGAAGATATTTACAAACTACATTTGTGGCAAAGGACTTACATCTACAATATGTAAAGAACTTCAGAACTCAACAATATAACAAAACAGTCCAGTTAGAAAATGAATAAGAACTACTAAGAGGAAAGACATACATGAAAAAGTGTTCAATTTGTTAGACATTAGAGAAGCATGGATTAAAGACCATGATGAGATCCTACTGCATGCTAGTTTAAATAACTAAAATTTAAAATATTGATAATACCAAATACTTGTGAGCATGTAGAGAAACTAAATCTTACATATTCTAGTGAGAATTAAATAGTAAGTCAACTTTGAAAATACTGTAGTTTGGCATTTCTTAAAAAATTAAGCATTGGTACCATACAACCTAGCAATTAGTCCTGGGCATTTATCTCAGAGAAAGAAAAACTCATGGAAGCACAAGTACATTATGGTTCATAGAAGATGTATTTGTAATAGTCAGAACCTGAAAACAGCCAAGCTTGCCATCAATTGGTTTATGGCTACATAAAGTGTGGTGTAAACTACTCAGCATTTAAAAGAAATAAATTAATAATACACTTAATAACTTAGGTACATTGCAGGGCATTCTGTTGAGTGGAACAGGTACTTTGAAAAGGTCACTTCTATATGGTTCAATTTATGTGATGCTGTCAAAATAACAAAATTACAGAGAAGGAAAATAGTTGGTGTTGGGTAGTGAAGGGAATGGGTGGGGGAAGTTTGGGGGCTCTAGTGTGACTATCAAGGGGTAGCAGGACAGAGAGCTCGTGTGATGGAATAGTATGTATTGATTGTGAGATGAGAATGTTTACACGGAGACACATGTGATAACTTGACTGCTGTCCGAACACGTCTCAAAAGTTCACGTGGGGGTTTTGTATGACGGTGTCATTGTAGAAGACATAACCATCAGGTCAAACCAGATGAAGACAAAGAGGTCTTCCATTATCTTTGCAACTTCCTGCAAATCTATAATTACCTCAAAGTAAAAAGATAATTAAAAATATAATAAAACTACGACACATTTGTTTTCGTCATTTAGGAATAATGGTATCAGGGATGACATTTGGGATTTTGGTTGCATATTGAAAAACAGTAGAATGGGTTGCATTCTGGGGTGGGGGAAAGCACTGCAGTACAATTCTGAGTGGGGATCCACAGTTGTTGCCAGGCTGCCAAAGGGATCCCTGCTGCATAAAAGTTTCAGTCTTACACAGCCCCATGTGATGGTGCATGCCTGTGACCCCAGGGAGACCAGGGGAGGAGGATTGCAGGTTTGAGCCCTGCCTAAGCAACTCAGTGACTCAGTAAGACCTAGTCTCAAAATAAAGAATGAAAAGGGCTGGGGATGTAGCTCAGTGTGAAGGCCCTGGGTTCAACCCCCAGGACTCCTCGCCCCTTGGATTTATTCTCTATACGGAGAACAAATCTTTTTAAATCCCCAAATGGAAGTCTGCACTCCTGTTCTCTGTGCTCACAGCTGCATGGCCGAACCCACACACTTAGCCATGGTGCCCTTTTCCTCCCTGCACCGGGGACCCCCAGGGCACTGGCTAAATTTAGGGGCATTCAGTGTTTCATTCATTTAAATCAGATAGAGACCATTGCTCCACGGCTACAGAAGTTACACAAAAGGCTTTGGTTTCACCTCCATATTTACCTTGTTTACTTATCCCAACATTAATGTTCATTGAAAGAATTCTGGGTCTCGTGAGGAGCACGAGCATCTGATGTTGTGAGAAGCCCCCAGGCAGGCAGCTAAGTTCTAGAGCAGGTCCACAGAGGACCAGAGCTGCTAAGCTGTAACCTCATGGAACCTGCCCAGTGACGCTACCTTTAAACACCATGCAGGCCAACAGAAGGGTCAGACAACACCAGCCAAGCCTTACAGAGGGGGAGAAGTGCACCACCCTGACCATGTCCCTCTTATTTCATCATAGTAGAAGCTAATAGACCAAAAGGAGACCATTTCATCTCCAGACGCATGTGTAGAGCCATGGACTTCTTCAACCTTTTTTTCTGAAAATAGAAAAAAGAAATCTCTGTTTCATCATTGCATATTATGACTCAGGGACATTCTCCCATGGTTTCCCCAGCTGCTGCCTTTTTCTCCCATAAAACTGGATATGAAAGGAGGGTGAGGCTGGAAGGAAAAAAGCCTCAGCATGAAAACCTAGGGTCATTCATTTTTCTCTTTTTTTTTTTTTTTTTTTTTTTTTTTTTTTTTTGGTACTGGGGATCAAACTCATGACATTGCGCTTGCCAGGCAGGCACTTACGGCACTGAGCTAAACCCCCGGCCCATCATTCACCTTCTAGTGCCATTCCCACCCAACCCCTATGTGAGCACTGTAGGAACGAAGTGTAACCTGGCAGCCCTGGCACATCCTGTATCAGTGACCCTGGGCACAGGAGCAGAGGTAAGAAGGTGAGGGATGTGGAAGCAGACAGAAGGGTTGTGTACATGACCGAGGCCTGAGCAAACCTAGGAGGTTATGTGTGCTCTTTATGTGAAAGACATTGGCATCACAGGTTTTCTAACACATCTCAGCATATTTCACACTTTTACAGGTTTTTGACGGCAGCGGATCATTTTTGTCCTACATTAACACATCTGCTGACCCACTCTACGGCCCCCAAGGCCTGGCCCTAACTTCAGATGGTCATGTTGTGGTTGCGGACTCTGGAAATCACTGTTTCAAAGTCTACCGATACTTACAGTAATGGCTCCCAGTTGGACACCCCTTTGAAAGGTCTTGCACTATAAACTGGAATGGATTTCATGACATGGGACCAGATTATAAACCAGACTTTTCATGCTAGAAGGAATCTTCAGTGAACTTTACAAGGTTATTTCTGAATGTAACAATTTATTTAAAAACTGCTTATCCAGTTTCCAGAATTCACCCATAGGATTTAAACAACAAAACTAAACAAAAGGTCTCCTGAATCTTTGAAAGCTGCAAAGTTTTACACCTGTGAACTATGGCTTATAGGACAGGGATTTATGTAGTTCAACTAATTTTGCAAAACAAACAGTTAAAAGAAAAAAGTCCTAGCATATGTAAAGATATTTGTTAATCTGTGAATGGCACCATTGTGCAGAGCTTCCAAAAACAAAACCTGTTGTCGTTGTACACTTTTTTTAACCTAGGTCCCAAGACCTAGGGAATCTTCTAACCTCACTTTTGCAGTAGGTGTTACTCTTGTGACATTTTTGAGTTGTCAGCGACCACATAGGAATTACTTTAAGGCTGTCTTGCAAGATCCCTTTGCTTTTGATCAGCAGGCTCTCACATTTAAGAATCAATGCAAATTTCCTAACCTTTCAGGGTTAGCTCAAAGATCATCTGTTTGTTCTTTTCACCTCTTTCCTGCTCACCTTGTTATCAGGAAACAAAGTCCATTTTCAGGGAAACCTGATATTCCTGACACTTTGAAAATTATATTACAAAAGCAGTGCTACCTTACATTCAATGAAAAGCTCTGGATTAACGTACTGGAATGTGATTGAGAAAAGTCCATTTGATGTGCCACGTTTTTCATGCATCTTTTCCTCTCCCACTCCACAAAAGCGAAAGCTTTACCTCCTGCAGAATGTCAGCACATGTAATAGGACACCGGTATCCTAGGACAGAGAGCCATAAGGAGCCCTTTGGAGGACTGATGGTGTCAACCAAAGGCATGTGATTGCTTAACGATTTCCCCTTAGAGAGCAAGTGTTACCAAAGTTCTGTTATCTCGAGAGCATTACAGGTAAGGGCATGTGACGGTTATTTATCATTGTCTATTAAATAGTAGAGGCATTAAGGGACTATGTATACATGATTAGGGTAAGATAGAATGTATAATATATGCATATATATATAGCTGAATCTTCGGTGTATTGAAATAGGCAGCACTCTGGAAGACAGAAGCATTATCTAGCCATTCTTCAGCCCATTCCTTTACCAGTGACACTTAAACCTGTCATCCGGAGCAAGCCCTCAGGCACGTGTAATTTTTTTGCCCCTTTTCCAGGAATGATGGTGGTGGCTGACATCTAGTCAGAGAATGACTTTCTGTGCTTTTGAAGGAAGGCAATGAAGGAGAGAAGGAAAAACAAAATTTGAAAAGCTGAATTACATTTAATTTAAACTAAGTGTACACGCATTTTGAGGACTGTTATGAACAATTTGGTCAATTGTTCCCCTGTCATTGATACTATACAATAAGATTCGGTCTGTTTCCACTGTTTTCTGCTCAATTCTGCCAATATAGTGTTGTGTTTGACATTTTTCCATAATGACTTGGGATCTTTTTCAGCGAAAGCACCTTAGAACTGTACTATAAAAAAGTTTTTCCTGTACCTATTATTATATGAATGTGTTTATTGCTTATTAATTTAAATGTAGCCATTCTCTCTATATAACTTTTTAAAGTTTAGAAGGGAAGTCTAGCTACTTCCAGTTCTCTATTAGATTTATTATGCCCAAATCAAGACTGAAAAAGTTTCTTATTAATGTTTAGGCTTAGTATTTTTTTTTTTTTTGTTTGTGTAGACTTTAAAATATTCAAGCCTGTCAGTGACAAAGTCATAAAATTTACTAATTCTGATTTTTAGAATTTAAACTAAGATATTGTTTCCTAAAGGCTAATGAAATAAGTGTTTGATTTTTTGTTTTCTTCAGTGCCAGGGGTGAACCCAGAGCTTTATGCATACTAAATACAAGCTTAAATACTGAGCTGTACCTGTAGACCAAGCCTTTGAACTTAAAAATATTCATCACACTTCTAGGTGATGGGGATAAAGTGAGGGACAAATAGACAAAAATTCCTATCCCCTTGGACATTACACTCTGGGGAAGAAATTTCATTTTGCTACTTACTAGTGTTCTACCTGAAAAATAGGGTAGACCCTTGATAATTCTTGGACTATTTAAAAGAAAATATTTTTAACTGCTTAAATTTAGTTTATTTCATGAGTAAAAACACATTTCTATTTAAATTATCACAGATTTTTTTTTCTTTTTGTTTGGTGCTGGAGATTAAACCTAGGTCTCCATACATACTAGGTAACACTACCCACTGAGCTATATTC